>NC_140716.1:12362500-13825211 GCF_050655825.1 Lonchura striata | reverse complement strand
AGGCCTCCTTCTCTCCCAGCTGTTGCAGCCAGGTGACAGCGAAGCAAAGATGCAGCTCTGAGCAGACATTCCCTGTCAGACAAGGATCTCCAGCCTAAGTGGGACAGAAACGTTTCCCTGGTGTTTTCCAGTGGTCAGCAGGGGCCCAGGTCTCCTCCTGCCCCTGAGTGGGTGAGGAGAGCCCTGGCACAGGGCCTGTGTGCAGCCCCACACAGCTCCCCCTGTGCTGGCCACCCACAGCTTTCCTCCCACCAGCATCTGCACACTGCTGCTCCCCAGAGTCCCTCTCCAGCCTCCAACATCTGGAGCCACACTCATGCCTGGCAAAGGCTTTTTTTGTAGGCACTGGCAGATCCCTAAGGACCTGTGATTTCCTAAAATAGAATCCCTCTCATATTTTGTACAAATCCCACACTAAATTACCCCTGTGGACTCCCAGGGAGGTCCTGGTTCCTGGCTGAGGTGTGCCTGCTGCCCTGAACCATCTTGGAACCCCTGCTGCCCTGACTACAGCTTGGTGAAGTCAACAGCCCGAATTCCAACAGCTGTCAGCAATCTGTTCCCAGGCACTCCCTTCTCCAAGGAGGGGGATTGATGCTAATCTGGCAGCCAAAAGCCGCTTCCCTGGCCTAACAGTGATTTAGAGCTCAAAGGTCATTTCAGATTTTTAAGAACATGTTCCATGTCCTAATTCTGCTTTTTATCAATGCACAAAGAAACATCCTTCCCATCATGTTGCTGCCTCCCTTGCCAGGAACAACTACAGGATTCTGAGCAATCTCTCATTACACTGCTTGCATTCACCCATCTCAACTGCAAGTGGAAACTGGTCACACTTGAATTGAACCGAGTCCTTGGGAATTCACATGAACAGAAACAAGCACTTGGAAAACTGCAGGTGCTCCCAGAGCAGCACAGAGCCCAGCCAGGCAGTACTGGGAATTTCTGTCTCTGGCTGCTCTTTCTGCATTTCCAGCTGGAAGTCTCCAGGCTCTTTCTAGCTGTGGGTAACATACACCCCACTCTACCCAGAGAGTAGCCTTGGGAAGAGGTGGAGACAGCAGGCAGGACAAGAGTGCACAGATACCATGATGAGCTACTGCCTTCTTCCCCTCACACCTCTGGGTCCTCCTGAGCAAACTTCCACGTTAGAAATTTAATTTTAATTCCCAAAGAGTGGCTGAATCAACTCCAGAGTGTTTCATCCTGGCTTCCTCCCAGCCTGCAGCATTTCACTCTCACAGGTCACCTGAGTTCAGCATCTGCCCAATGTGCACACACCAGCAGCAGCAGAGCCAGCTGGGGATGCTGAGTATTTATCTCTCCTGTTAAAACTCACTCCATGTAATGAGCAGCATTCAGGGCTAAAAGCTGGGATCTAACAACACTGCAGAGGCCAATTCTCTCCCTGAGCAGCTAGAAATCATAACATGACAGTGGAGTCCCACACCCCCAGAGAGCAGCTTCCCGCTCCTTCCCCAAAACAGCTCTTGGTCACTGGAGAGAATTTTATCCTCCATTCACCCACCTGACTCAGTGCTCCCCAATACTTCCTTCAAAATCCTATTCTAGGAGTTGAAAGTTAGGGAGAAGTCCCTGCAATGTGATCCTGGGCTGAGCATCACCAGGCTCTTGATTTTACAAGCTATTCTTTCAGATCTGGCAGCAAAACACAGACCTTGGCAAATTCCTGAGAAACAGATCACAGCTAAGTCAAAGAGAGGCATCACTGGCATTTATCCTCTTCCTGAGGCAAGGGAAGCCCCACATTTTTCTTAACTCTAGGAATGCTCTTAGTACTGAGATCATTGCACAGCTCAGGATGTACTGTAGGATTCATGCACAGTGAAAGACTTTGGCTATATGTTTTCTACAAGCTCTCCTCTACCACCCACGATTTCTCCAAAGGTAGTAATGCTGGCTGTGGCTTCAGGCAGCTGCAGTATTTCACTCAGTGATGGGAGGACCTCTCACAGTAAAATTCCCCGTGATGTAGCTTTATCTCAGTGATGTACACATGAAGATTTCCCCTTCCTCACTGACAAAGAAACTGGAGCCCCCCTCATCTCATTATAGTTTTATCAACACAGGCCTTTGGGTGACACACTCTTCTCATCCCTGAGTGATACTGGAGCCTGAACCTCAGCAATAAAGAGAGAAGGTTTATTCCACCTGGAGTCAGAGGCTGTAAGGCTGTGTATCAAAACAAGTGATCCCTAAAGAGTCAGAGCTCTACTGCTACTGCATCTCTTGGAGCTGTTTGCCTTCAGAGCGTGCTATGAAGAAGGACCAAGCTATGCCACAAGGATGTTTTTGTTTTTTTTGCCAGGGTTTCTTTGTGTTTTTTCACAGCCAGAGTAAAAACAAAGTTTTGAAGATCTATCCCATATCCAGAGAATGAATGCTTTTACCTTCTCCCCACGTGCCACCATGAAGATGAATCCCTCAATCCTTCCCTCAGACTAAACCACAGCACAATAAACAACTCCTTCTCCCTTTAACTGGAGAAAAACATCTTGGGTGTGATTCCTCCCCACATTCTTTCTTTCAACACTTCTGCACGTGGGCAAGTACAGAAGGGGCAGCTCCAGTTTGTGTAGCTGCATCAGGGGTGCATGGTACTGACTGCAGAGCTCTGACAAAGCTGGCAGTGACAGCTCTGCCCGGTGTCACTCACATGTGACAGGATGACACAGGGGAGGGAGTTTGTAACAAAAAATCCAATGAATTCCATCACCACAGGGAGCCCTTCAACTGCTTTGCTACAAAACTAAATATAGGTATATAAGGAAAAATTTCCCAAAGTGTGTATTTTAAAAAAATCTTTCTAAAATTCAAAGGCTGAACATATTTTTTTTAAATAAAAAGTATTATTCTTAATATATTAATCACCAAGAATCCCATCCTGACAAATGAACCATGTGCTTTCATAATCTGAACAGATTTGGCAGAGCCAATGTAATGAACTTCACATGTGTTCATCCACCAGACTCCAGACCCTCAGTTGGAAAGCCAGGCTCTTCCTCCACACTATAACGTGGCACTGTTTTTCTGCTTGGCTTCTGTCCAAAGGCCAAAACCTGAGCATTAATGGCCACAGTTCCATTTGCTTTCCACTTAGGAATACACAAGCGTTTTAACCTTTATCATTGAAATAGTGAAAGTAAATTTGGTTTGAGATTTTTTTTCTAACAGAGTGAGTAGTTACCTAGGAAATGCTGCCATTTCAAGGTGTCTTAATTAAACAAGAGATTCATTGCAAGGCAAATACTGTCATTCTTACAGGACAGGAAAAAGAAGGAAATTTCAGTAATGCTTGTTAATTGTCTTGAAATGTGGAAGGACAATTTCAGTAAATTACAGAATAATTTAATTAGAGCTTGATTAATTTTTCTTGAGAATAATAAAAGAAGATGGAAGATTCTGTAACAGTCTGAGTATTTTAATTTGGGTGAATTTATTTTGGCTTTTAGATACAGCTAGACAGCTAAAATGCTCCTACTGACTCTTTGCTTAAGCTTAGGACATCTCAGGCTTTTTGTTTTCTCCAACATTTCATTCAGCCTCTGAAGATAAAGGTAGGAGACAGAGGAGTTTCCTGCCATGGCAACAGACACCAAGATTTAGGCTGTTGCTAATGACTCTGACTTTTTCTCTACATCACCACTTTTGAGGAACAAGGTTCACTGTATCATATGACTGAGGCAGCAACCCAGGTCATCAAAACTGAAAGCTCCATCCTATCCAGATTCTCCCTCATTTCTCAATGTTTGTGTGCCCAAACAGCTCCCAGCTGGGACAAACTGGGCAGCTAGAGATGGGCCCTGCCTGCTGTGCTGACTGCCCACAGGTACATCCTGACCACAGTGGCAAAGCCCAGGTTCCAATGGAAGATGGTGACAGCAAGTCACTGACATCAGGGAGCCCACAGAAAGCTCACAAGTGAGTTGCAGCACCACTGTAGCTTGAAATGTCAGCCCCATCCTGCTGGCATTGCATCTCTTTCAGCCTCAGCTTACCTTGGCTGGAAACATTCATGCAGAAATAAATCCCGTAGATCTGATACACGTACAGAGTTCCTGGTTTCATGAACATTGCTGCGTTCCGTTGTGTTTGCTTCCCACCTTTCGAGTGGGAAGCTTCATCTTCCCCACCCAGATAAGCTTCTGTTTCAACAATCCTGCCCCAGAGCTCTCTGCCATCAGGAAGTTTGCGAACTAAAATCTGAAAGAGAGGTCAGAGTGCATCAGTTACCAGCCCTCAGTACAAAATAACCACGGCAAGAGCTGTGGAAACAGAGAAGTTGGAAAGAAAGGACCTGATGGTATTAAATTCTCTCCAGTTTGCAGTCTATAAGCTAACAGCAACTTTTCAGCCCAGTACAAGGAGCTCCCACCTGTCACTCACCCCACAAATGCCACAAAGTGTGTAGATGAGGCAGTATGAAAAAGAACCAATTTATGATCCTACACATGCTAAAGCCCATGGAGTTGCTTTTGTGGTTATTTTCTGTATTCTCCACTCCAATCCATCAGGTTTAAGGCAAAAATCACTGCTAATATCAACCTTGAAGCATCATGAATGTAGTATCTTTAGATCAGAAGAAATATGACAGTGGCACAATTAAATAACTGCTATGATTAGACAGTTTCCTTCCCTAAAGACGTTTCAAAGAAGTCCCAATCCCAAATCACAGAGAGGGCATCAATGCTATTTCAGTATTTTCTGCATCACAGAGAAGGGCAGTGCAGGAGAAATGGGAATTGCCTTCAGGCAGACAGCAACAGATCTTTGTTATTACAGTGTGTTCTTGCTGCTGGTACCTCCTTAAATAAAACAAAGCAGATGCAGGGGAAGCAAAACATGACAGACAAAAGATTCTTTTTAAAAATAAAAAACCTCTAAACTTTGTACAAAGGAATTTGTGGTTTGACCTGATTTCTAAACTTTGTGCTTTACTTAATGTGTATGAAATACTGCAGCACAGTCTCGTTTGGACACCAGCAATCAGTTTAATTAAAACATTTCAATTATGCAGCTGCTCAAAAATGACCTTCAGAAAACAAAGCTTAATTCCTAGCAGATGTTTGTTGCTGGGTTGCTAATGCAGATATTGATCTGATCCATAACGGATGCTCCAGGAGCTGGTTTCCAAAGCTGCAGCTCCAGTACACCAATTTCCCTACAACACTTGTCAAATTGTTGAAAATAATCTGTTTATTAGGGTTTATGGAAAAAAAAAAAAAAAGCACTGGTGTTCAGCAAGTGCCTGGGAACAGCCCAAAACCAGACCCATGTGGTCACATTGCTCCCTCAACATGATGAAATGCAACAGTAAGGTTATGAGTTTAAATGCATCCAGGCATTTCCCTGTCTTCAGACACACCAAATACTCTTGTTTAATAAAAAATTTAAAATGGTGGTAATTCCCAACATAGTAAGCCATTTCATAAAGGTTATTTTTCTCACTGAGGATGTACCTTGATGTTATGGCAGTTCCCTCTGAAAGGCCATTCACTCATGTATCTTTTTTGTTTCCAAGAACTCAGGTATCATGAAGGTAAGCAAGATTAATATACCAGATGCCTCCAAAATCTGGCAGAATGACAGTAATGAAGGAAACACTAAATTACCTTTATGAGAGAATAGGCTGGGTCATGGGAGACTGGGGGTTATACTTTAAAGAAAATGTAAAATTAGGTTAGAAATCACGTGGTTTGGAATACAAGGCCTAAACAGGAAAAATACAGAATTAAGACTCAAAAATCATCTGCCCAGAGTAACTGAATGCATGAGGGCGATGGAGCCATCAAGACAACAAAAATGTATCAGTAATGGGAGACTTCAGGCATCCTCAGGTAGACCAGAACATGTGCAATGTCTGCTTAGACACCATCAAATGCTGTGCAGAGCAAGGAACCAGGAACATCATGAGAAAAGACTCAGTTCTCAGATCTGGAGCAAAACACACAGTCTTTTCCAAAGACTTACTCCTGAAAAACAACTCAGTATCATGACCATGAAGGATAGAGTTCAGTGGTTTTTTTTAACAAGCATTAAAGTCCAAAAATAATCTACCAGAGTCCTGCCTAGCAGCAGAAAGAGGAAACTACGTAAAGTGAGGGAACTTGTTGGGAAGAACTTCAGAGGCAGCCAAAGGTTAAGGCCTGAAAGGCAAGCCTCTAGCAGGATGTCTGCAAAGATAGCAACACATGTGGAGTATCACAAAGAGGTGAAGGCAGACCAGAAAGAAACCCAGCAGGGCTGAAAGGCAGAGCAAAGGCGTCACTAGCAAGCAAGATATCCTTAGAAAATAAAAAAAGGCTGGATGCAGCAAAACAGGCCAAAACCAACAGTTTGTGGAACAAATTCCTGAAGTTATCTAAAGCCATGAGAACCCAGAGAGTCTGCTCACCCTGCAGACAATAAAGGTATAAAAAAGACTCAGAGAAGATAAGAGCATAGCAGTGAAACTGAACACACATTTTGCAGTTGAGTTTAGAAGGTCCTAGACTGGAACTTTTTATAGAGGAAACACTAAGGGAACTCCCTCTCCTGGAAACAGCCAGAGAGTTTTCTGAAGCACTCACTAAGCAGAAGAGTCAATCTCCACCACTCTGATTTCCAAAGGCTTTCAGCAAGGTCCAAAGACTCCTTAAAGTTTATGCAATAGCCCAAGGGAGAAGTCCTTGCATGAGCAGGCAATGACTTGGAAACTCAGAAACAAAAGATAGGAATAGCAATATTTGGAGTGAAGAGAGTTTAAGTGGGACTATACAATCCTTAGCATAGCAAGACAGTAAAATGGAGGCAAAGAAGATGTTGCTGACTGCAGAGCATTGCTTTCCACTGGGCTAAAGAAGAAACAAGTAAAGCAATTGCTGAAAGGAAGATAATGGGCCTGAAAAAGTCTTCAAGCCACAAGCAGATAAGTACATTTTAGTAAATAGAAAAAAGGAAGGAAAACTCCACCAAAAAAATCCCAATTAAATATGTGTCAGACAATCTGAAAAATTACTCGTCTGACTTAATCTACAATAGATTCGGCTACTGGTCTTTAAATTCCACTGCACTTAGCAAGAGAAGGAATGAGAGCTATATTCCTAAAATAGCCAAGCCCGGGAGTCAAATGGCAAAAAATGAATTTCATCCTTTTACACTAAGTTATTAGCTAGCACTTAATCCAGTACAAGAATCTCAGTGCTTCTGTCTTACCTGTCCCAGAAAGGACTTGGCCAGACTAACACAGGGCTGGTTGAAAAAATCTTCTTGCAGCTGAGGAGAATTTTTTTTCTCCATCACAAAATATTTGCTGCTTTTTGGAGAAGGATCTGCTCCAGGTGTAGTGTTCAGCTGCTCCACGGCATTGATCTGAGGGAAGCTGCTGGTGTTTTGAAGAGCACTTAATTGAGCCAACAGCTTTCTTTTTCTGGGCATAGTTCTAGAAAATGGATATAAGTATCATTAGGATTATAAAGCTTATTTAAAAGCAACTAATTTCCACAAACTTCTGTTTTTACATATCTCTGCACAGCAATGAATCTGAAAGCTACGACTACATGGACAACCTATACAAACTGCAGCAGCAGGTGACAGATTTAGCTGTGTTTGCACCAGGCTGGGCAAATATTGGGCTCTACTGATGAGCAAACAGAAAACAGCAGTTTGAGTATTCATCTTTTAAGGGCTACAGATAAAAGCAACTCTGCTTCACTAAACATTGAAAATAAGTTTGCTGTTAGGTTAGAAAATTCAGAAAGTAAAAGCAAAGATGAACCAGCGCTCTGTACTTTTTACCTAAAGCTAGCAAAATCTTTTAAGTAGAAAGAAAAAACAGAAAACAGGCACTTCAAAAATTGTGCTGCCTCAGAAAGCCCACAGAAGCTGTGTATCAATCATTTTCAAAGGTAATGTAACTGGATCAGAATCTAAACCTCCACAGGAAATTTAGAGGTGCCCTATTCACAGTCACAAACTTGTTTATTGTGCTGTAGAAGTGCCTGTGTTAGAATCTCCCCAAAATGATTCAACTTACCAGAAAGATCCAACCTATTGTTCCAGCCAACAGCATGGACATGAGGCAGCTACATCATGGGCAGTTGTTCTCCTGGTTTGTCACCACTTTCCATGTGAGCTCCAAAAACTGGTGTTTCGTTTCAGTGCTGCAGTCCTTACACCTGCTGAACAGGTACAAGCATTCATGCACTGGATAAAGTGCTTTCAAACAGTCCAAGAGATCCTGGAGATCTGATGGAAATGTGATAGCAAGAGTGCACCATTAGATCAAACTCCAGAATAATTTGCAGTTTTCTGTTGCTCCAGAAAAAGCCCATCTCCCAGATGGGCAGTGCTGGAGATACTTTTAAGCCTTTGTTATTCAGTGGGGAATACACTCTTCCTATACTGAATATACAGAAAGCTGAAATCAAACTCTTAAAATGCCCCCATGTGCACTAAATTTGTAAAGTTTCAGCCTCAAAAAACGGACTTTTGCAAGAGAATGCAAAGACACCAATTCTAAATTGGGCCCCATGTAGATGAAAGGGTCCAACATCATACAAATTTAGAAATGGAGAAAGAATTCTATAGCTGAACCTGCAAGCAAGTATATACATCAGTAATTAGTTGTTGGCACTCATTTTTTCACCAGATCATCAGCATTTAAAAATTACTACAAAAACTTTCAATATCAAAACCAATCTTTATCTTGGTCAGATGGTTCTCACAATGAAGTCCCACCAGCAACAGTTTATTTCCACTACAGTGAAATTCAGCATTGCTACAATCTGAATCACCAGTGCCAATTCCCCAACAGTAATGTGTTTCACTTCAAAAGAATCCAGACACAAACATATAAAAATAGGTAGGAAAAAAAAAATCAAATCCCATTGCATGACTGGCAGAGAGGGTTGGATGGTTTTATTTTTTTTCTCAACACCTAATTCTTTATTGCAATAATTCAGTGGTGTTAGAGACTTGCCATAGAACCACCAGCTCCATGCCAGGTACTCTACTCTGAACTGTGGCTTTTAGATGGTGGGAATTCTTAAAGACTTTGTCAGAACTCACCAGCCTGCCCCAGACAGAACTGTCTGGTGGCCTGGGCAAATGAGTCCTGTCTAGGAGAAAGAGCTGCAGGAGGGTGGGCCAGAGGAGGAACACCTCAGCATTTCAGACCCTGAAACACTCGGTCAAGGCAGTACTTCCCACTGAAGACAACACTCCAGACTCCTGTGACAGTATTAACTGGAACTTCCAGCTCATCAGCCACACATAAAGCCATGCTGCAAACATGGCTGACTCGCTGGGCATTAAATCATTTGGTAATTTGTGCTCTTATGGAATGCGACATCAGCAACAGGATCTGAGCTGCCTGGCACCTACTGCACTTCCAATTAAATCATTCCTAAGAGCTGCAAGTGCTGTTATTGACACATTACAGCAGCAGCCTCAGGGCACTTGTAACTTCACTGCTATGGGCTGATGCTTGACAAATTTCAGCGTCTTCAATAGGAATAGCAGCAGGAAACTGCCTTGTAGCTTGGAGAAATGGGTCAGTACAGAAACAAGAGTGCAGAATGAGGGGCTGCAACACCAGCTTAGAAACCCAGAAAAAACCCCACATTCTACGCCCTGTCTCTCTGCTTGTTCTTAGAAAGATCTGAAATACAAAGCTCTGTGCCTCAAAGCCTATCTATACTTTCTGGAAAGGATGTTGCCTGAAAATACAAATCTCTTCTTCTTGCCCAAGAAAAATCACACTGTAGAAGGCAACACATACCACAGATCCAAGCCCTGTGCATTTGGGGAAGCAAGAGGCTCAACTTCTTCTGTAAGTATACATACAAACTCTGCAGCTCTTCATTTCTATCTAGATTTTCCTGCTTGTATAATAAACAAATCCTACTCCTGGGCCTCAAATAATGAGCCATGGGTTTAATCACTTTTTACTAATCTTGCTGTAACCAAATTAACTACAACTTGTTAAACACATCTGGTAAAAATATACAAAAAAAGAATATGGAAGTCAGAAAAAGAAGATCAAGAACTGAATCAGCACAAGTGCCTGGAGTGTTCAGGACTGCAGGGCTAATCTCAGGCAAGTGGTTCAGAAGCCTGAAAGCCAGAACTGGAGAGACACTGCAAATCTGTGCAAAACTCAGCTCAGCAGCACATACACCCTGTACTCAAGGCATAACAGAGTCTATAGAGGATTCTTTAATCCTTCTAACAAGACTGCATTTGCAGACATTCCCTTAGGTATTTAATGAGTTTTCATGAAAGGAAGGGGGAAAAAATATATCCCACCAGCAATTTGCATGTACTTTTGGCTCCCAGGTCCAGATACCTGCAAAACCTTCCTCAGGTACATCAATTTTTCTGACTGAATAATGAAAAAGAGTACATAAAACACTGCCAGTTCTGGAGAGACAATTCCTCACAGCAATTCCCAGTTGTACAAATTTTAAGTGGGAACAGATGCTAGGTCAGTGCTGGGTCAGACCAAAGGATACCTCTTCCCTGTATCCAGCTCTCCAGCCCAGGTCAAGAGCAGGAGCCTGGGGAAGAACAGAATAAACATCCAGTGCTCCTCCACACATCCTCCATGTCTCTGGACAGGACCCTTCTGATCCAAGCTCAGTCTTCCCTGAACCTCTGTAACACCAGCCAAAGGGAGACCTGACCAAGAAAGAAAACTTCATAGAATTAGTTACTGCTGCTCCAAAAACTCACTAGTTTTGTGTGGGGAATTTGCACTGCTCCCCACCAATAACTTCACCCCCTTCAGGCTTCTTTCCCACCTTCAATAAGGCAAAGCCAGCTGGAAACACTGATTTTCCATGTCATCTACAAAGCATCCCTGCAGCACCCCAACGGTGACCTCCAGCCACCACGAGAGCTGCCCATTTACTCACATCCTCTTTGCTATCTCTGCAACAACTGTATTTATGACAGGGAAACTCCCTTATTATGTCCAGGGCTGCTCAGGTAAAGGGCTCCTATTTAAAACTGCCCTGAAATCACAGTACAGACTGTGAGCCAGACCCCAACATGCTTATTTATACCTGCAGATTTATACCTGCAGAAAATTCCAGCATTACTTTTAAGGCATGACTTTTAAGCCACATTGATCCCCCCCCCCCCCACCCCCACCCCCCATGACACTTATGCAGCTCTCCAATAATCCTATTTTGCTACATTTTCTATAATTCACTTGCTGGTGGTCAATCTTCCAGGCCTGCAGTCCTTGTATTTCCCCTAGAACCCTCTTTAAAAATTAGTGACGTGTTTGCTGCTGAAACCATCACTAGCAACACTGTCCTTGGGGGCTACATCTGGTTTGGTAGTTTATTCCTGCCTGTTTCTGCCAGTTTAGCAACTTATTCCTCCTGTTATTCCTGTCTTTTTTGTTCCATAACCTCTTAAACAGACATTTTAAGGCAGATCCTTCAATGAGTTCTCAGCATGAACAATGTCTCTCTGCCTTTCCTGTCTAGTCTACCCTATTAGTAACCAGAAGCAAGTTAATAATGTATAGTTTTCTGGACAACAGTGTGAGAAGCAGGGAAAAAAAAAAAACAAAAAAGCATTGAAAAAAGACTGCAGACATGAGTTAATATAACTATCAAGTCAGTTTCTCCACAGACATTCTGACAGCACGTGCAATCCTAATAACGCAAAAATATGCCAAAAGGAATGCTTTTATTCACCTTACTAAATGCTGGGGATCTCATTTCCTTGCAATTCAAGTCCTCTACTCCCTACTGGGCATCTTGAGCTTTTTTTGGGATGAAACCTAACTCATCCTTCTGTAAAGAATAAAGAAGGCAACAACGAGCAATGACGAAAACCAAACAACAACAACAACAAAAAGCGTTCTAAGCAGAATTACGTTTCGGCTGAGGACACTCTAGATTTGGAGCTGAATGCGGGGCTGCAGCGGGGGGAGCGCCCGGCAGTGCTGGGCAAGGCCGGCCGGGCCCGTCCGGGCGCTGCCGGCGCCGTGGCCGCGGCTGAGCCGCAGGAATGCGAGCTGCCGCCTCCGCCCGCCCCGCCATTCCCGGTAATTCCCGGCCATTCCCGGCCATTCCCGGCCGCTCGGGCTCCCCTCACGCACCTGCCGGGCCCGTTCCCGCCGCGGGCGGGGCGCGCGCAGCCCCTGCCGCGGCCCCGCGGAAACCCCGCGGCCGCCGTGAGGGGCGGGCCGGGCGCGGCCGTGAGGGGAGCAGGCGCGGGGGTACGGAGTCTTCTTTGGCGTGGGTGGCTCCTCGGGGGTGTTTCTCTCTGGAGTACAGACCCTCTGCAGAGCAACGCTTGAACTCTCCGTGGTTTTCCGCATCCACTCCTCGGTCTTTCATGTTAATCATTAATTCATCGGTACAAAGGATGGAAGAACTGGGGGTATTCAGCCTGGGTTGGAGAAGGCAAGCGGAGACATTAGAGCCTCTTCCAGTGGCTAAAGGGCCTTCGAGAGAGCTGGAGAGAGACTTTGGATAAAGGCCTGGAGTGACAAGAAAAGGGGGAATGGCTCCAAACTGACAGAGGGGATATTGGGAGGAAATTGTTCCCTGTGAGGGTGGGCAGCCATGGTACAGGTGCCCAGAGCAGCTGTGGCTGCCCCTGGATCCCTGGCAGTGCCCAAGGCCAGGTTGGACAGGACCTGGAATAACGGGAGGTACCCCTGCTTATTTCAGGGGGTGGAACTGAGTGATCTTTAAGGTTCCTTCCAACCCAAATTATTTTGTGGTTCTACTCCAAAAAGGCATGAACACGCATGGTCACAAGCTGGCTTTACAGAGAGCTGCATTAATTACTCCTCCAATTCCCTAAATAACAAGTGTCTGGCCTGCAGAAAAAAATTCTTGGCTTCAGCTTTTATCCAGATGGAGCATATGGTAAAAATGGGGGCAAAATACCATTTTTCCTCACAACATTCCGTGGACATGCAGCTGGGGCCATTGATTCATAAACAAGTGTTTGCACAATGGGTATGAGGAAAAGTCTGATGAATCCAAGTGGGTTTACTCCCATTTGTGTAATAAAATACTCATACCAGGATAGCACCAGCTAGGATCCAGTGATACAGAGAATAGGCATTTGCTGCCTACCCCTTTTGTGAATTTGGAAAGGAGAAGGATAAATTGCTGACTATAATTTTAGGGGACATTGACAGCTTTGGAGGTGCAGCCAGGAGTATGAGTAGCTAAAGGTTCTTGTGAAGGCAGAAACAGGGACCAGCTAATTTGAGCATGGAGTCATGCTAAAATGTGGGTAGGGCAGAGGAAAAACTCTGACACTCCTGTAAACCATGAATGGAGCCCAGAATTTCCAAATGTTACTTTTCCAGTTTAATAAGAAGGTGTAAAAACATACCCAAACAAACGATGAATGGAGCGAACACAGAGTCTGTTACACAATATTAATTCTTTTTGACCATGAAAAAGCAGCTGATATACTTTGGAACCTAAAGCAACTTCAAGAATTCACTGAAAAGCCCTTAAATCATTGTAAAGCATGATAGCACTGCTACTGTAACTGTGTAAAAAAAGAAAAATGGAAAGGAAACATGAATAAATCTTAAAGGTATTGATACTGGAGATCTCTGTATGATGTTTTAGTTAAAATAGATAAAAATAAGCTCACAAGTGTAGCAGCATGTAGCAGCAGTGGTGCGATCGTGATCCAGGGAAGCCGCCACCGACAGCAGGGAAAACAGATGAGACAAGGTTTTTTTTGTGTTGTAGTACGAGAGTCTGTTTAATTCCCCCTCACAACCGGGGGGAGCAGGGGGCAGAGGCCCCGAGTGGAGCCCAGAGAGCCTGAGAGCCTTATCTAAAGCTTTGCACGCCACCTCTACCAGACTCCGCACGCTGGAAAGCAAAAAATGGCTAACAGTCTCTTGTTACAAGGTCTTTTAAGACCAAGCTATTCAATTAAGAAATGACACCTAGACTGTTTTCCCTTTTAACCCAATAACTGATCCCTCAAAGCCCGCAATGCGGACTTTTCTGCACAATTACAAGACATCACCCAAACCCATGAAGAAGAACTACCTGCCTCCGCCCTAAAACCTCCATCTTATTCCCATCTACAACATACTAAAAATCCCAAAACCTAAATTTCTCACCCAAGTGACATGCCATACTACTCTCTATGATCTATTTCATACTTTTGTGGACTCTATCTTGAAGTCTTGCAAGCTTTCTCCATGAATGAGGGTCAAAGTGTCCAGAAGAAAGAGAGCGAATGTGTAGTCCAGGGGGTATTTGAGCCCAGTGGAACCGGGAAGCCACATCCAATAGGACACAGGTGAGGAGAAGGGGAGGGGGGTGCAGGTCAGGGAGAGACCACCACACCTGAGGCTTAGGCTGGGAGGGGAAAGGTGTGTGGAATAGACCGGTGTGACATAACTCTATAGTGCAACATAAAAACTACTCAGTGCAAATTCCCAATCACCCAAACAACAAATAAATAAGCTATTCAGTGCACCACAACATGAGTTAAAGTCAGGGGCGTAGAAAAATTATAAACTGAAGAGAAATTAATCAGCATCTTTGTGGAGCCTTCCTGTTCTGAGGAGGCTGTATTCAGATCCTAAAACTCCTCCCATGGGACACCTGATAAAACCCCACGACCCTGGGTCTGCTCTCTCTTGGCTCTCAGGCTCTCTGGGCTCTCGGGCCTCTGCCCCCTGCTCCCCCAGCACGGGGTGGGGGGAATAAAATGGACTCTTGTACTACACAAAAAAACCCTGTCTCCTCTGTTTTTCCTGCTGTCAGTGGTGCCGTCCCTGCTACATGCTTCTACACACAAGAGTGAGGAATTCCTGGAGGGATGTTACCTGCTGGCTGCACAGATGTGTTTAGCTCCAGTCTGAAACGAGCTGTTTGTGTATTAACAAAGACAACAATAATTTTAAAACGACTAACAATGTTGACTCAGTGTCTCTGAAAGAGCACCTTGGATTTCCTGACTTTTCATGGTTCACATCCCAGCTTTAATGTGGTATTAATATAAAAAAGGAAGACCAAGAAAGTATGTGAAAAGAAAGATAACCAAACATCAAACTGATCTTTCATCAAATTATGAAACTTAAAGGAGAAACTGAGCAATAATTAGAACTATGGGAAGGATTTCCTGGGGTCAGACTAGTTCAGCTCTGCAGACTTTTCCCCTGTGGGAGTCTGTGGGACAGGCACTCTCAGGATGCTGGCTTCTTTGGCAGCAGATCTATTTCATGCTCAAAGGAAGTATTTAAAGCCTTTAGCACCTGAGGAATGCAAATTGCTCCAAGCGACAGCATATGCCATGTTCTTCATTTGTCCAATAACTTCACTGTTACAGAATCAATGCCTAAAATAGCCTCCTGTAAAAGCAGATCTGTTTGAGGAGATTAAAGTTCCCCTCCCTGTGGGGCAAAAACTTTTTAATGTGAGAGGAATGACTTGGAATCTGCAGTTAGAAAATCTGGCTGGTGGAAACCCTGGGGTCTGTGGCACAATGGCTGCATACAGCGCGCCAGGCTTTTCTTGGAGCAAAAACTGTTTGCAGAGTGGTTCCCTACAGCTCCCAGGCTGTGCAGAGCCCTGACTTATCATCCTTTTACAGCCAGGACAGCAGAGCAGCATGGAAGCAGGACAAAGCAGTTTAGGGGCAGATTTTCAAGTTTTCTCTGTGTAAGTTGCCAAATGAAGCTTCTGCTGAAAAGCCTCCTCTGTCCCATTAGGAGGAGACACGGAATTCCCCACCGGCTATCGCCTGGACACTTCATGTGGCCACGCTGCTCTTGCCAGCAGCATGGGACAGCTGCACCACTTCATGAGCCAACTCTTGAAGAATTCCCGTGGATGAAAGCACTCCAAACAGCGCAGGGTTTTTATGACATCCCCTCCTGGCCTCTCCTGACATCCAGTCTTGGCTGCCGCTTCCTACTTATCCGCAACTGCCAGTGTGTCTTATCCAGAGCTATTTCCAACCAATGTCTGAGGTACATACAGCGCTCCAAAACCCGGTGCTGGGAGGGAGAGGTGCTGGGAGCTACTTTGGTGTCTCCCACACCCAAGCTGAGCCACGGATCAAATGTCCAGTTTTGTAAACCAAGCCCATTCAATTCATTATGTAAGCAGATGTGTGTGTATTATCCTAAATATGGGGATATCCATGGTAGGTACCAGTCCACCTGCTTTGCATTCAGGGTGCTGGGAACCCTTCCAAGTGCACTGCAAGGAATGGGAAAATCCAGTAAAGCAACACAGCTTCTGGGAGCCTCAGCTCTGGACCAGAGAGGGCAAGCAAGTCCTATTTAGTAACCTATTAATGGATTCTACTCAGTCTTATTTATTTGTTTGTTTTGTGTGAAAGACATTTTTGTTCTCTGACAAGACAGAAATGGTTGGCTTCACAGGATTGCTCAATGCAGAGTAACAAATAGATTTGGTATTAGGAGGAAATTCTTCCCTGTGAGGGTGGTAGGCCCTGGCACAGGTTGCCCAGAGAAACTGTGGCTGCCCAGTCCCTGGAAATGTCCAAGACCAACTTGGCCAGGGCTTGGAGCAACCTGGGATAGTGGAAGGTGTCCCTGCCCATGGCAGGGGTGGAACTAGATGGTCTTTAAGGTTCCTTCCAACCCAAACAATTTAAAAAAAGAAAAGCTGAAAACCCAAGTGAGCAGGGCAAACTGCTGGGCTCTGCTCCCTGCATCTGTAGGACTGACAGCTTACATGGTATCCCCATGAAACTGGTTTTGGTTTTGGTGGTACCATAGGACAGCCATACCTAGGAACCTCTCCTAATTGCACAGGAACAATGGAAGCCAGAGAGTGAGACCAAAGACTCAGCTAAACTAGCAGGAGGTGAAGAAAGATGAGATGGAGCTGCACCAACAATCAGCAAAGCTTTTTTAAAATGTTAGTTTCCTGTTCTGAAGGGGTTAAAGACAGTTAATTCAGTATTTTCTAGATCAAGATGCAAGCATGCTTATAAATCAGTCAGAACAGAGAAAAGGTATACATGAGAGGGTTGGAGGGCTTTGAAGAGAAATATATATGTGTCTGTCCAGTCAGCACTGCAAGCCTGAGAGCTTGCATCTCCAGCTCTGCCCCTCTGCTGACAGTGCTCAGAATGTGCTGGATGCAGGGAAAAAGCCAATTAAAGAAATTCCTCTGGCTCCTTGCCCCCAACCACTTATTCTTGCCTCTCCTTCAGAAGAATTTCCTCTTCACTATACCAGTACAGTGACATGCAGAGCTGTGCTTAAACCAGGTCCCTGAGCTGGAGGAGGCTCACATCCCTTCTCTGTGCTGCCACTGCCATGTCTGTGCCCTCTGGACTGAGCAACACCTCACCTTTGACATGGATGGCCTGGAGCAGTAAGAGCAGAAACAGGCATAAATAGGGTGCAAAGCTGAGGTCATGGCAATACACTGAGGAATCACCATTTTTCTGCATCCTGTGCAATGTCAGCGTGCCAGCAGATAGCAGCAGTTCAGATAAGCTCCACCACTGTCTCATAACAGATGAAAAATTGGGCAAATTAGGATGCAGTTGAGCTGATGATGATAATTTGTTTTTACAGGACTAATTCTGTACCTTTTGCAATACAGAAATGCTGCTGGGAGGGGCCTTTCAAAGATGATGCTTATATCTATGAGTGTACTGGGATAAAAATTGGTCACACACTTACTGGCTCCCCTGGGATAAAACATCAGAGCATTTTCCAAAGGAGACCAGAAGTTAAGTAGTGAGTGGGACTTGCTCATTCTCTGTCTCAGAGGTTCATTACAAAACTTAGCATGGAGAGTGAGCAAAGACTGAAAAGGAAAGGAAGTGGCCTAGAAAGTGCCAGGATCAAAGAGAAAGGGTCAATCAACACATACACTGAGAAGCTTATTTCCATAGGACACTGTGAGTACTAAAATGTTTGGGTTGAAGAAATACGAGGAAGAAAAGTCTGTCCAGGCTAATACACACAGACATAGCATCTCTGCTTCAGGAAGTCCCCGAGCCACAAACCACTGTGTCTGGTGGAGTATTTAGGAGAAATATTACTCCATACATGACCTGTTTTCATACTGTCTGTAAGCTTTGACAGTTGGCTGCTGTAGGGGTTGGATATCTTCTGCTCTGTGGATCTGTTATCTGACTCATCCACCTCTTGGAAACGTTTTGCAGGAGTCACAATTGGTTTGCTCATCTGCTTAGCTGGTATCTTCTAGTAAATCTGAATTCATCCAGGAAATGCTCAGAAGGTGAAAGAGAATGCTCAAAGAGTGAAAATACCCCAAATTCTTCTTTGGTGAAACAGGACTGCCCACCCAGCCCCCGGTGTTTGCTATCACAGACATCCAAATTTAGGAAACATATGGGCGTGGGCATACTTAGAGTCATTGACCACAGGCATGACATAGCACTGGTTACTAAAACTGACCTGAAGTTGTTTGCCTTGCAGGACATGGTAAAGAGACTGGGATTGAATATCATTGAGTAAGGTCACAAGAGTTAAGCTTGAAATAGCAGAACTTGAGAACATTTGGGATGTAAACAGGTGACTGGAGGGAGTATGTCACAGGCTTTTTGCAAGGGATAATCATTGACCAGAACTGTTGGCACAGATGACCTGGTTTGAGAAAGGCTTTCCTGCCTGTATCTGTACTGGCAATGTGAAGATCAGATCTGTATACACTGCAAGTTAATTATAGTTGGAGTAATTTGTGACTGCATCCTGCTTTTCCCCTTAGGTTAAAAGAAAAATTAAAATGCTGCAAGAGACAAGCTCATCTAAACTTACAAGGCAGAGCAAAAGACAGAGGGCCTTTATCTTGGGGTCTGCATTTCAAGTTTAGTTGTTGTAACTTAAATTGCTGCTACATTTCCCTGTTAACCTTATTTCTCAGGGTAAGACAATTTACACACTCACCTTGTCTGTCTCCTTCTGTTTTAAATCTGCAGGCTGAGTTCCTGTAGTTTCTGTAATAAAACCTGGTTTCTAGATAGGGGGAAAAGATCTGGAATCACACCCTCCTTCCAAAAAGAAACAAGAATGTGCTCAGCAGTTCCCTACACTGTTTGAAGTGTTCTGGGTGACCAGAACTGGCCAGGCAGTGCCTGCATTGGCATGCAGCCTGTGGGACACAGGAGGTGGATGGTGTGGGAGGGCTGGGGACAGGGGAGCTGTCAGCATCTCCAGGTCTTCAGGAAAGCAAGAGGAGACAGAGGTTATTGTGGAAAGGAAGGGAAAGGAAATGGGACAGAGGAGCCTAGGAAACTGTACTTTGTTCCATTGCTCAAAGAGCAACTTAAACATGAAGGATCTCCAGTTTCTGTCTGAGGCCACGTTTAAACAAAAGGGTCCTTGAACCCTCAAATCTATCTTCAAACAAATCCCTTAGGTTTGATGTGATTATTTGTTTCCCAGAAAAGCACAGGCAGCCAGGGCTCCAGGGTAAGAATTCAAGTAACTGGAAAGCAGCAGGGTGCACCCTCTGCATATCAATTTTTCAGTTGGCATCAGACTTCTTGTTCCAGTTCCAAGAACTGCCACAGAAAACAAACTCCTCCTTTTGAAGAGATGGGAACTCACATATTCCCAGGGAAAAAAAATGGTCTAGGCACATAAATACAATATAGGTAAAGTTTGCTTTTGCATGTAAATCACTAATGCTTTCTGCAGTGCTCACTCATTTTTAACATCTCCATCCTCACCCGCTGCTTCAGTCAGGGTGGGTCTGTGTTATGGCTTTGCAATACAGCAAAGCTGTCTTTTACTTTAGAAATGTAAAAAATACATTAAAAAAAGGAAGAAAGATCATATCCTTACCAATAAAACTATGTTGTAAAGCCCCAGCATAAATGTAATTGATAATGAAAGATGAGTCCCTTTGCTAAGGGATCTCACTCTCTTTGAGGTACTAATTCCTCCAAAGTAACCAGGAATGCTTCTTGGCAGTGTAAGCCTCATCTCTGTGTAAGTGGTTTTTATCCAGCTTTGGAGGTAAATCAAGTGCCTAAGGAATCATCTCTGCTGAGATTTTCTGAAATTGGGCAAAGATGGTGACTGGGCTCCAGCTCTTTTGGGCCATCCAAGCCTCCCTGCAACCAACTCTCAGATGACTTTGTCTAGGTTACCAAGATTAAACCCAAGACACTTTCTCTGCCAAGCAGAGCTATGGCTAAGGCAACCTCTTCTGGCATTCCTGTGTGGTTTGGGGTGATTATACTGAAGTCAGAAATTCCCTGGGACATACCTACACTAACTAAGGGTCTTGACACACATGAAGGAGCTGATTTAACCAGTGCTGCTGAATCTGCTGCTTCCCCATCTCCTTGTCCTTCAGTGTCATGGGTGGCAAAGAGGACATGTAAGAACTGACATCAGAAGCAGGTTTTATTCCCAGAGCAGAATATGTGAATTTCCATAAGGGATGTGAATATGTGAATTTCCAAGCAGGAATCCCTTTTCCCTACTGTGGATTGCTGCCCATCAGAGCTTGGTTTCCCTTTTTGGTCTAGAAGCTGATTGAGATCGACACCACATCTGCTTGCAATGATCTGAAACTTTCTTGTCTTTCTCTGGGCAGCCTCACTGAAGGCAAATCATGTGTGTACAATGTGCACATCCATGTTGCTTTCATTGGAATATGAATCCCTTTTGGCCTCATGGTAAAATACATAATCACGTGGATGATGGAGAAACAGAATTTTGACTGGAAAGATAGGAACACAGAGCCAATATAAATATTCACTGAAAAAATAGGAATTAGTTTCAAAAGAGCTAAACTCCCAATTTATTTCTTCCTGCTTCCTGAAAATTTATTACATTTGCCTAGCTCGTGGCTTTTTCCTACTTACCTGTTTTCTCTCTGCTGATGTGTTTCAGAAAGTGCAGCAGGAGCTGTGTCTTGCTACTTTAGTGAGCTGCTGTAGCTATTTAAATCAAAACTTGAAGTTGTGTCTTTAGTGGGATTCGTGGGTTAGTTCTACTCTTAACAAATTTGTAGTGACACACAGTAACCAAAAATACTTTGGAGTAAGTCAGAATTCCTTCATTCCTCTTTGTGTATATAAAATGACCAGAGTTGGGGTTTGGGGTTTTCTTTTTTGGTCAGAACTGCTGGAGAATTCTTCAGCATGTTGACAGAGGAAAAAAAATTAAAACTGCCTTAGTGCAGTCAACACAGTTGTTTCACTTTTCTCTCCACCTTTCTGAACAGTAAACCAACCAGTACTGGAGAGACAAGAACAAAATTCGGAGTTCAGTGGCCAATGGGAGAGTGGTTTTGGTTACCCTGAAGTAAGTGAAGGAGGGGGATCAAATAATACCTTGAGCTGCTCCTGGAGCTTACAAGGACCTCATAAATGCAGGATGCCACTGGGTAGTAACCAAGGAAATTCTGCTTGCCATGCACCAGACAGGGCCTGGAATGGTGGTGGGACCTCCATCCTTGAAGATTTTTCAACTCTACTGGGCAAGGCATTGACCAACTTGCTCTGGCTTTGCAGCCAGTCCTGCTTGGGGCAGGAGGTTGGACAGGAGACCTTGAGCTGCTCCTGGAGCTTACAAGGACCTCATAAATGCAGGAAGCCACTGGTAGTGACCAAGGAAATTCTGCTTGCCATGCACCAGACAAGGCCTGGAATGGTGGTGGGACCTCCATCCTTGAAGATTTTTCAACTCTACTGGGCAAGGCATTGACCAACTTGCTCTGGCTTTGCAGCCAGTCCTGCTTGGGGCAGGAGGTTGGACAGGAGACCTCCAGAGCTCCTGTGCCATCAACATTCTTCTGTAGATTCTTTGTATACTTAAGGATCAAGCAGTCCATTGCTGCTGTCAGCCACAATCACCACTTTGCCCAACTCAAAGCACACAAATTTGCAGTTTGCTGGCCCTTTGCTACAAGAATACCACCAGCAATAGTTTCCTTGATTTCACCAAAAAGGCAACTGCTGCTCCAGCAGAAATGCTCATCTTTCACAAGCCTGGTGAATACAGGTTTCTTATGAAGAAGGCACAGAAATGTGCTCTTTCTGTCCACGGTGGAACTCAAAGAGTAGTTACCTATTGCCTGAGGGACTATTCTACGCCCTTCTTTTTGAAACTCTTCCTTAAAGGAGGTCTTCCTACCTCCATGCCCCAAGTTCCCTGCCTGCAGTCTCATCTCCTGAGGTGGCTAAGGCCCCAAAACACCATGGAGGAGGTATTTCAAATTCCTTTTGCCTTGGCAGAAATGGCTGCAAGGGGGAAAAGGATGGGAGGGGACCAGGGTGGCTTAACAAGCATGTGGGAGTGAGGAGCAGAGAGAGGCACTGGAAATGCTGAGTGACTTGGGGGACTCAGATTGCAGAGTGTGCCTTTTTGCCAGAAACTGTGAGTGGCCAGATGTCACATCCCTCCTGGGAGGGCTTGCAGTACAACGAGGCTTCTTGCCTGTTTTTGCATTAGGAGACTCCTGACAGGCACTTTATCACTTACTGACTTGCATCTGGATGCCCATTAATTTTGTTCTGTCACTCCTGTCATTTTCATTTCCATAGCATATCCCATATTTGGCCTGCTGATGTGTAGCATTTCTACAACATCACTTCTCCAGATGTCAGCTTCAAACTGGAGATTGAAACATCTGGGGAGGAAAAAAAAAGGCAGAAGCTTTGGTAACTGGGGCGGTGCATGTTATGACAGGTTTGGAAGGGAAGCACAATAGCTGATGTATTTGCTGCAGTGGCTACAGCCAAATAGCTGAGGTGTTATTTACACATGCTATTTACACACCTCACACTGGCATCCACGCCAAATTCATTACAAGCCAGCTCCTATTTGAATTGAGTTTAGGTTTTTTGACTAACAGGTTTAGAAGTTAAATGTTGTATAACAAATTTTTGGAGTCAGTGCTGTCTGTCTGGAGCAATTTCTGTGGATTAGCTGAGCTCTCATAAATGCTTTCCACAAGCATTTTGCTGGACAGTTAGAGGAACTGCCATCCTATTTTCCCAGGCTGACTGATTGAAGTTTTAAAAACCCCTTCTCTAATCAGAGATAAAGGAGTGATCATGAGAAAGGAAATGCTTCTGTGAGTAACTCCTCTGTCCTGCCCTGTCACCCTACAGCATGCTGTCTGCCCTTTCCCAAGAGAAGTGCATGCACGTGGCTGATCCCACTATTTTGGGATAATGAATATTCCTGGGATTTGCTGTGGGTGGGAACAAGAGAAGCTGAGCTTCCATGCCAGCCCTCTCCTGTGGTCTCCTGGCCATGGCACAGTGAGGTGCTCCCAGGGGCTGCCTTCATCCTCTTCCTTTGGCACCTGGGTCTCTGCTGCTGGCATGCACAACAGATTTTGAGCCTGACCTCTAAAAATGGAAAGGAGTTAAACTATTTTAGGGACTACAGGGAGGAAGGTCAAGGGAGTTTCGGAGCCATGGGGAAAGAACAGGATGCCAGCAGAGAGGGTTGGGACCAGTGATGTGGACTGCAGCCACAAACTTGGGATATGGAGATAAATTCACAATGAGAAACAAATGAGCCACTGGTGTAGTGGTCTAGAGTAACAAAAAACCTGGGACATTAAAGAAACTGCTGAGCAGCATTTTATCCAGTTGGTGTTCATGGGATGGGTCTTCCCAACACTAAAGGCAGATATTAAAGTGGCATTGCAGACTGCAGGAAACTGAGCAAAACAAAAAAACCCTCCAAAGCTCCAAACTTTGTCTTTAACCATCCCAGTGCTGTTAGAATTGCTTGCTCCATGCACACTGAGATGTGTTCAGGAAAATCCCTTATATCTGAGACTCCCTATGAGCTGTGCACATAGCAGGCCAGGCCTGGGGGCTTTCCAGGGCTGCTCTTGCATTAACCAGCAGGTATTTTCTAAGAGGTTTGGAAAATGGGCAGCACAGGAGGATGTTGCCTCGCACAGGTGAGGGTCACTTGTCTGGAAAATATATTTTTTCAATTTCCGGTTTTCTGCGTAGAGCTGTGCTGAAGGTGAAGCAAGTTTAACACTGGTGAAATGCATCCCCTGGAAGCTGTCTGCTGTGGGCTTTTGCAGCTGAGCATCCAGGGGCTTTCTCAAGGAACCTCTCTGCCCAAGCAGCTCTGGAATCCCGTGTGCCAGTGATCCCCAGTGCCAGGGAGCTGTCCTGGGTGGCCCTGGGGAAGCAGGATAGGCACATACCCAATGATCTGTCCAAAAAATTGATCCAGCATCCCAAACTGGCCACAGGCCTTCAGCTGCTGTGGTGCCATCACTCAGCTGGCTGCAGAGATAGGGCATCTCTGTGCCCCCTGGGGACCACCAGGCCCCTACCTAAAAAGGGACAGGGTGTGGGGCAGTGAAAGGGCTTTGAGACTTAAACTGAGCTGGCATCCTGCAGCTGTAAAATGAGATGAAAACTCTGTGTACATTTGGAGCTAAGTTTAACCCCAGTCCTTCCTAACCTGTGCCCACGTAATTGGAGATTTGTGAGATTAGCCCACTGTGTGGTATTTTGGGAAGAAGAAGGGATTTTTTTTTTTTTTTCCCTAGAGCTTTTGCCAAACCTCAGTTTCTGAGCCTGAGGATGTAGCTTAGGCAGCAGGATCCTGGTACAGGAGCTCTCTACGTGGCCAAGGGAAAGTAAACCAGGAGGAAGGGCAGTGGTGGTGGATGGTTGAGCCCACGGCTTTCCCAGGCTTGCTGAGCTGCCCAGCACCACGGCACTGCAGGATTGGGGTCAGGCAGGACTTGCTGCTGCTCCTCCCTGCTCTGGTCCCAGCGTGAGCTGTGAGGGAGCCCAGGATTCCCAAGCTACTCTGGGCACTAAGCCACTGGCCTCCTTCCCGTTAGCCATAATCACTGGTCTGCTGGAAAATTTATGAGACCTGCTGTAGTGATATTCATGAATACAGAAGCTGTTGTAAATGTAATTTGTTTCTGGGATTTGACACTCTTTATCTGAGCCACTTCAGGCACCCATCATTTGTGATACTTATGACAGAGCTTCTGCTGATGGACTTGGATAGCTGTGAGCTTCTGTCAAGGGTTGCAGGTTGATCCCTGCCTCTCCCAGAGTCCACCTTGTGCCAAGAAGCATGGCACTTATTCCCTCTGCTTTGGAGCTATTTCTGGAAATGTTGTTGTTAGCCATTAAAGTCACTAACCCTATTTTCAAGGTTATTACAGTATTTAACTTGGCTGCTCCAATGTGGTTTTAAAGTTGTATTTCCAGCATATGATATGGGGTAAAAATAGTTGGTGTCTAATTAGAATAATCCCTGGAGAAACTCAGATTCTTCAAATGCACAATGAGTTGTTCTCACAACATGGCAGGCACATTTCAGTCAGTGATAGGGTGTCAACCTGGATGAGGAGAGGCTGCAGTCAGAGACCCCAGGAGGAAATTCTTGAGAAAGCCCTTGGAGCATTTCATATCTCGGGAGACAGCGGCTTTTCCAGGCTGGATGCTTAGGTGGGACTTAGGTGACCATCATCAACAGCTTCTGCACATACATTTAGCTTTTCCTTTCCTAAGTTCCTGAGTGGGTGTGTGAGAAAAATCCCCTGCCTCATCCATTGCTGGAATTTCTGGGAATCAGGCAGACTGTGGCTGCAGCGTTACGGTTTGGGGTTTGGGATGATGGTGCCAGAAATAGTATTTTGCAAGCAGCAGCACGCAGCAGTCCAGCAGGCAGTCAGATTCCACTGGGCTATCATTATCCCATGAAACATTCCTGTGTCTGCAGTGGGCACGGGGGCTGAGGGCCAGCAGTGGCCTTTGGGCTTCCCACCAGCCCAGCTCCATCCCAGCTCCATCCCGCAGAGGAAGATGAGTCAGGCCCTCAGCTCTGCCACTCTGGTTGCTGGAGAATGCTCCAGATCCATGATTCCCAAAGAACAATCAGGGACTGTACTCTGGGGAGCTCTGGTGCAGGTGTTGAAGTCTAAGAGTTCTGGATGAGCTGCTGGCTCTGCTGGGCAGCCCCGAATCCACAGGTGGCTCCTGAAGTTGTGCTAAATCCCACATCCATGTCCTTAGGGATCATGGGGAACATTCTGCTGGAGAAGACGGGGAGGCTGGGGAGTGGCTTAGCTTTCCCTCTCAAAGCCGGCCAAGCTGGGTTTACCATGGCTTTGCCCAGACACCCTGAGCAAGTCCTCTCCAGGGCTCAGTCTTATTTCATTTTTTTGTTCAAGACTGAAAGCAGATATACAAATAAAAATGTGAGGCAGATGCTACCAAGTTAGTGGGAGGTTGTTTGGACATTTCCTCCCTCCTCCCTCCAGTGCTTCCCAGGGCACTGGAAAGTGCCCTCAGCTGGCCAGGACCCCCTGTCCTCCAGAATGACACCCTGGGGCTCAGAGCTGCTCTGTGTGGGACATGCATTGCCTCCCTCCCCCAGATGGATGGAAATATTTATGTTGTCCAAAATTAGTTTCTAAATGTGGTGGAATTTTCTTTCAGCAGGAATTGTTGAAAATCTGGTCCTCGTTGTGAAGAGGAATGGCAACTTTGTCCAAACCCCCTTCTTTGGAATTTCTCACCCAAAGAGAACAGCAGATTTCAAGCATTTTGTTCCAGGGTAGCTCTCAGGATATCTCTGAGAGGCTGAGGCAGGGGCTCGCTGGGTGCTCTGAGGCTGATTGGATTTTCACTCTAGCAGTGTTTTGAGTGTTACAGCTAAAAAAAAAATATCACTGTGCTGGTGTGGAAGATGCTTCTCATCTCCTCCAGTGAGACCGGGCTGCCTGGGGTGTGTGCATAGAACCCTGCACAAGTCCTTCACGACACCCCCTCTTTGCAAAGGGCTACAGAGCTTTGGGTCATGCACCCCAAACCCACCCTGATACAATGAAAGTACAGCAAGGCAGAGTGTCACTAATCTTATTTAAGAATGACATATCTTATTTTCCATGCCTTTTGTACCATCTGGACCTCTGGGGAAATATCTGGAGCGGCCTGGCAAATTCCCAATTGCACATCTGAAAAGAGTTATTTTCAAAAGGCCACAAAACCAACTGTTTGTGAGGGCTGATTTCAGAGTCTGACCTCACTTTGAGCAGTGGCTCCTCAGCGGTTTGGTTGCCAGGGTCAGGCTTTTTTTTAAATTTATGACAAAACTCAAGCTCAAGACATAAAACACAACTGCCTTTCAATATTAAGATGGACTCTTTGGCCCTGAACAACAAGGCAGATAATTTTATTTGAGGCCTTCATTACAGAATCTCTTTGTGTGAAATCCTTGCAGAGAAGCATTATCTCATTGCACTAAACAACCAGCCTCAGTGGGCACTGAGGGAGCATCTATGCCCAGGCCTATTTTGGGACTCTGATCCCAGTGGCTCTTTTGCTCAAAAGTAGGTCAGATTTTAGTCCTTTTCCAGAAGGAAAATTAAGAACAAGTTCAGGTACAAGATTTCCAAGAAACCAGAAGAAATTGCTGCTTCTATTTCTAGAAGCCCTGCCAGGGACAAACTCCTTTGTACTCAGGCTAACTCCTCTCCTAACTTTACCATATGATTGATGACTCAAATGACGAGGTTTCATTTCCCATTTCTACCTGAGATTTCCTGTTTGGGCCCTTCCCAGATGCAATGAGAAAGGTTACCACAAAGGTATTTTTGGACCTAGAACTAGAGCTGCTAAATTTGTAATTGCCCAGCCCCAGGGCGGAGCATGCTTTTAGCTGAATCAGTAGCTGTAAGAATACAGCACCTACCGTGAAAAACTGGCCTCACTTGCACCACCACTCACCTACCGAGGTTCCTTGGGGGTGATGATGTGCAACAAAATCATATTAGACTTCGTGAGGGCTGACTCTGAGTCAGCAGCACTGGATGCTGTGGTCTCTCCATCTTCCCTGGTCCCTGACGTGCTCAGAGTGCTGTGCTGGCACTCTCCTGTCTTTCAAATGCTTCCCCTGGAAGAGTCTCTTAAGTGTTTGGTTTTGCTGTTTCTGGGGATGCTGATTTTTCCTTGGAAATGTCCATTTGGAATCAGAAGCAGCACTCCTGTGCACAGCACAGTCCAGTGGTTTATACAAGATCAGTGCTTAAGATGCTGCAGGTGAATCTAAGCTCAGCACCAAGGCTGAAGAGCTTATGCTGGAGATGTGTCTCATCCAGGAGCTTTGTCCCAGTAGTCTGGGATCCCTCCCACGTATCCCAGCCGTGCTCCTGTTGGAATGCCAATGGGGCTGATGCCATGAGCCCAAAGGATGTGTGCACACCTGGGACTTGGAGCATTACCTTCAGATCCACCAAGAAATAAATCAAGTCACCTTTGCTAATGAATTCCACTTGCAGCTATATCCAAGCTTAATTCAGGAATGGCACAAAAACATTTGTTCTCTCCATGGCAACCACATGGAAAGGATGATGGTGGGGATAGGCCCATTTCCAGAAAGAAGGGATGCACATTTTCCAAACAAATGAGGCTGCGGTGGCTCCTCTGCCAGGGCAGGAGGCCTGATCCAGGAGATGTGAGTACCAACATGCCTTGGCTCTCTGCCTGCAGCACTCCTGTCCTCATCTCTGGTGTCTGAGCTGTCAAATCCTTCCACATTCCTGACCTAATCCACTCTCAGCAGTACTTGCTGCTCCTGCCAGGGGCATGTCTGCCCCTCGTCTCAGGAGCACGCTGTGGCAGGGTGGGATGCAGCCGTGTGGCCGGGTGCCTGTCCCACTCCGTGACTGGCACAGGGAGCCCTGTGCAGGCAGCCCCAGGCTCCTCTGCCCCCGTCACTGCTGCAGCAGGGCAGTGTTCATGGTCTGCAGCCAGGCTCAGGTGTGAACACTGTGGCATGCACAAATAGGCACTGCTGAAAGAACAAACTCTCGGTGAGCAGAAAGGGTCCCTTGCTGCCAGGAAACCACATCTGAGCTCATTTACCACTGCCCTGCCACTAATGATCATAGCGAGCGGCTTTGGTGGTCAGCTTATCAGCACGTTGCTGATTAAATAGCTCCAGCTGAGACAGCCTGAGCTACCACAGAATGAGTTAGGTTGGAAAAGACCTCTGAGATCATTGAGTCCGACCTATGACCAAGAACCACCTTGTCACCCAGCCCTGAACACCGAGTGCCACATCCACTCTTTCCTTAAACACCTCCAGGGATGGTAACTCCACCACCCACCTGAGCAGTCAATTGCAATCTAATCATATTTTCTGTGACAAAGTTCCTTCTAATGTCCAACCTAAACCTCCCCTAATGCCACTTCAGACTGTGGTCTCTTGTCAGGCTGGTTGCCTGGGAGCAGAGCCCAACCCCTGCCTGGCTACCAGTGTGGTGTGTGCTCTTGTGAAAGACCATGGGGCCACTGGAGTGAAATCCTGCAGGATCATACCACCTGCTGGCAAAGGGCACGAGGACCCAGCTTGCTCAGTTACAGCCCCTGACTTGGAGAGATGGTGGCACCGTGGAAGAAAGACACCTCTACCCACCAGCACAGCAATCCTTCCCCATGGATTGTGGCCTGCTCTTGGGAAGGCTGTCCCTTGCATGAGGCAAGTTGTTCTATGGGAGATGTCACGGACATGAAGAAGTTTGTGTTCCTCCCTGGGAGCTGAGCAGTGAGCGTAGCTGCAGGGATTGCAGACACTGCATGGGTGTTTTCCAGCAAAAGGCCATGTAGGAGGCTGAGAAGGGAAACCATACTGTTGGCAGTCACAGATGGTGAAAAAAACACAGAACCAAAAGCCAGCCTTGAGAAAACATCCTGATCACCTCCCCCTGCAACCAGGAGTCACCACTGACCCATTCACAGCAGACACTCCTTTTTCTGTGAGCTTGCACAGACCCAGGGGCTCCTTCTCCTTGGCAAACCTATGGTGTGCCCAGCAGGGACACCCTGCCACCCCAAACCACTCCTGAGAGCTTATCTCCCTGATAAAAAGCATCTGGATGATCCTTATCCTGGTCTTTCCTACACTTCTCCAAAGCATGATGAAGCTGAGAGGCTACGAGGAAGGATCTGTGGCTGCCAGTATGAAGGTGGCGTTGTGGTGAGCAAGGTTTGTCCATTTTTCCTGATTTCTCTGCTATAAATGAACCTATGAGCTGAAGGACAGCTTTGTCCCTGTTCCCTCAATGTCTTCCTGTAGGTTTTTAGACAAGACATTGAGTCTCTTGATCCCAGGGAGGATAATCACTTCCATGGCTGTTGGCAAGGGGAGGAGCTGGCTGCCCTCAGTGCTCAGTAGCTTGAGGCTGAGCATTTGCTCCATTCCCTTGGTGAGAGGAGGAATTATTTACTAGGGAAAAGATCCTCATTAGAGCTGGAACATATCCCAGGGACCAGTGACCTCAAGAAAAAGCAAATTTGCTGGTGAAACCAGGAGCAGAGGTGAAAAGGCCAGTCTGGTGATGGGGTCTCTGCCCAAGCCAAGCCTGGTCAGCAGAGGCTGATGCTCTGCCAGGCTCGGGGAGCAGCAGGGGCACAAAGTCCCCACGGCAGCGTGCCTGGTGTTGGGGCTTGTGCCCCTGCTCCAGCCCCCCCACTCTGCAAACAGGAAGCTGGCAAGCAGCTGCTGAATAAGTCATTTTGGGGAGTTTGTACCAAACTGGCTTTCAACTCCTGAATGTGTAGGAAGGAAAAAGCCGTGAATACGCCTTTGTGACCAAGTTTGGCACCAGTCACACTCTGCGAAAGGGACAAGAATGTGGCCATTTAGAGGGGATTCAGCTGCCCTTTAAGAAATTAAATGATCCCTTCCCTTTCCTGCAAGGCTTTATTTGGGGGAGAATAGGACTGAGACAGTGAGCAGCTTCTTTCTCTTTCTGGCACTGAGGGCTGTGATCCAAACCGTCAATATCGGAGCACAGGAGAGACCCCACTCCAGGAAAGCTGCAGAGCCCAGGGATGACCCACTGGTCCCTCCTGCTGCAGCCTGGCTGGGGAGAAATTGGACTTGGGCAGCAAAACTCCAGATCTGCCCTTTTCTTGCTAATCACACATGCCCTGAGGTGATTCCAGTCGGACTTCAGCAAAATGTCTGTCTGCCTCCTCCACAGGGCTCAGAGGGCTTTTGGAAACAAGCAGTTTGGAAGGTTTTGCCCTTTTCTGAAACAATTCCCCAGCCAGTTTTTGAGAAGTTTCTGTATATTACATGAAAAAATGGACCGTGTCCAAGCATTTGCGGGATTTGGTTTGTTTTTATTTTTGGAAAGGCTTAGATATTTCATACAGATCTTTCCTTTGTGAACAACTTGAAATCCAGGGGCTCTGTCGTAATTTGGAATGAAGACACACTCTGTTTTATCAAACCCTTCAGGATGCTGGCTGCCTGCCTTCTGCCTAGCTGAGGCTTTGACCATATTCACTGGTGCAATTGTCACTTCCAGTGACAGAGGGAATGGGTCTCTGGGAGTGCCAGTCTACTTCAGCCGAAGCTCCAAGAGAAAACCTTGGTCACACACACCCCCAAAATTTTCCAAAGGGTGACTTAGGAGTCTTCTGAATGCCTGGCTTTGGGACCTTGTAAGTCCTAAAGCAGTAGGAAGCTCCAGATGATTTCAAAATGATTCACGTGCCAGGAAAAAGGAAAACCAAGCAAGGCGGATATTAGTAGGTTGGCTAGTGCTGAACCCTGTCACTCCACTGGGATCATTTGATCCACATGTGGACTTTTTGTAAGAAATGTTTGTAATAAAATGTAATACATGCAGTAGGCTTGGGTGGGAGTCAAGATTAACAGTTGCTTTCTTCTGGGCTTTCATTTCTTTCTTGCCTTCCCCTTGTTCAGCATCTTATGACAATCATAAACAGAGTATTTGTCAAAAACTTTGCTGGCAGCTTCCTCTTTCTGCCATGTCCTGCAGAAGGTCTGGAAAGACAGAGACAGCTCCACCAACAATTCCTCATCTAAGGTCAGCTACAGCTTCCTTGGTTGCTGCTCCAAAAGTTCTGCTGGAAAACAGGGAGCCTTTACAGCTCAGCGTGTTTGACAGATGTTTGCAGGCTCACTGCTGATGGGGTTAAAGTACAAATAATCTTTCTGTTCCTGTTTGCATAGCACCAGTGTTTCAGTGCACACTGAGAGGCACTGGAGAGCCCAGGGAAGGGCCACTGGGAGCACTGGGGAGGAAAGCTCAGGGGTGGCTTTGCTCTCCCTGCAGGATGAGGTGGAGAGGACTGAACCCCAGGGGCCCTGCAAGGGCAGGAGGCTGCAGGAGTGGCAGGGAACCCGCTGCACATTGGGATGGGATCTGCCAGAGTGGCCCAGGAGCCAGCCAGGTGCTGGGAACTCTGTCCTTGGAGGCCTTGGAAATGCAACAGCAAGGCCACACTCCAGACATGCCAGAGACAGAGCTCGTAACAGCTTTGGAAGCTGGTAACCCCCTCCTCTTCCATGGCTTTTGTTTTAACCTGAAAAATCAGAAATAGTACAGAAAGGAAAAACCAGCAAAGCAGTGACAGACTGGGAAGAGAAGCTATTTCCTGGCAGCATAGGTGGATTGATAAAGTCTAGATCAGAACCTGTAAAATGAGATTGTTTGGAATAGTTTTTACACTAAATATTATTGTTCCTTAAGTCTAACTAACTGCAGGGTGACATTATTAAATTGATTTTTGCTGGAGATAGGATCTCTGTTACTGACTCTCAGAGAGAGTTGATTTTACTTTGAAATTTCAGCTTCTTACTTTACTTGCCTATGCCAAAACTATTCTTACAGATTTGTGTTAAGATTTGCTGGATTTACACAAAGCCTTGTTATTTTAGCTGAGCAAGTTCTTTACAAGCTTGTTGTCAGTAACTGAATTATTTTTTCTCCAATTACTGAGTTCATATTTTTACATCAAGATAACATATCTCTGCTCTTTCTTCAAAAAGTAGCTTATTGCTGACAGACAAACCAAAATTCCTCAGCTCATTTATGAACTCCTTCAGTTCATTTATGAATAACTGAACTGGAAATTTTTTTTCCCCAATTAAATTCCCTTTTAATTAATACAGGAGTTTAGGAGCTGGTGAGTTCACTGTGCCTAAAGCCAAGTTTGAGTCGTTTCTGTAGTGTTCTGTCTGAACTGGATCACTCTTATTGCCAATTTTGAATGTTCTCCTTCCAGGCCTGTCCACTGCAGCAGGTCAGAAACCACCTGGGCTAACCTGGAGGATGCCCTTACTGGCTGCAGGCTACCAAACCTTGCTGCTCCACCTGACAATATCTGACAGTGCTTTTGGGGGTTCTTTGGCACATGTTCCTACCCCTCGTGCTCCTCTTCTTCATCAACAGGAGCGACTCTTAGTACTGGAATCAAGTGTGACACCAGTAGCTGATACCCAGCCCTGAGGGTAGGACACAAACGAAGACCCCAAATGGCACCGTGACATTCAGCTCACATTCCTTGGGGCTCATTTTTTCCTTCTGGCACTCCTCCCCTGTTCACTAGAACCTGGACATTTAAATGAAAGTCCCTGCTCAAAACCCAGGTGCCCCAGAATTACAGATCAACAACTAAAAGGTAATTTGTGCAATTTAGATTCAGGCTCTTCCAGGCCTGCATTCCAACAGTGAAGGTTTGATCACACCCTTGGCCACTGCTCTCTGTATTTGACTGCTTTATAAGAGTCCTTGTGTGCCTCTTGGAAATAAATCTGCCCAGTTTTGCAATTCTGAAGCAATATTATTTCATCTTTTGCCAAGAGTGGATTGGAAAATGATAAGCCTCTTTCAGGCTACGTAAGAGATATTTTGGGAGTTTTATCTTACTTCTTCCATGACATTTACATTTTTATTCCTTTCATATGAAACACACACATATATGTATGTTAAAAGCAACTTTTTGTGTTGAAGTAAACTGGGGAGAAAGAAGCTATTTTGCCAAGTGACATTTCCTAAATAATTTTGAAGTCATAGCTTGCTTGCTTTACACATGCCTTTTTTTTTGGCCAATTCCCTCAATGAGTTCACCAAAATGAAAATTGCCATTTTGATTTGAGTGGATTTTCTGGGTAAAATACAATTGAAAAGAAATATTTCTTTATTGGCTAGCCATTAAATCCTAGTTATATCTCATTTCCAATCTGCCACCTCCTCCTGGCACTGCAAGCACACACATTCCCTGTGGCTAGAGCCAGGAATGATCAATTGCAATTAATCTGGGCAGAAAATGAAGGCCTGAGTTTTGATGTAATTTCCTTGTGCTCTGCTGGGCAGTGAGTGATCTGGGGTACCACCATCTTCCCAGATCAACATTTTGGCTCCTCTCCCTGCTTGTCTCCTGCTCCCCAGCTCCAGGTGGCCTTGTTGATGATGTGTGTGAAGGGAATTATCTGTCCTGATTTGGGCTGAATAACCTACAGGCAAGGATGGTGGGGCTTGGCTTTATTTTTGAACCCCTTCCATGGGCTTAAATCCCCAATCCCTGCAGGTCTGCTGCCAGCTCAGCCCATGGCACATCCAGCATGGAACTGCCAGGCCAAAGCCACCTCTGTGTCTCTCCCTGCCACGGTGTGATCCCACACAATAATGTCTGCACTGTCTGCTGCTGCCTGAGGGTGACAGAGGCTTCCAAAGACCTTCCACCCAGTTTGAGGTTTCTGAACTTCAAGTACATTGAGTGGATTATAGGAAATTGAAGTTGCGACATAGCTGTTTGTTAATAGAAGTTGTTTGGTTCTTTGGGGTTTTTTTTTTTGGGAAGTGAAAGGTTTGCACTCGAAAAAAAGTCAGTATTTTTTTTTTTCAGGTCAGCAGCACTATTCCCAGTTTGGCATCCACCCTGGGGGTATCTGCACTCCAAGCATTTTGCACCAACACTCCCACGGTGTGTGAGGAAGGGCACTGCTGAGGCTGGGTGCTCAGAGAGCCCTCACTGCTCTCCCTGGGGCAGCTGCACACCAGGAGCTGCAGGTTAGTGAGGAACAGGGGAGATATTTCTGTAGCAGCTCTGGTGAACAGATCCTGCTGTACCATCCCCACTTCTCCTATCCACAGGATCCCACACACACATGTGCAGCTGGGGGTGAAAACCTGATCAGCTGCTGGTACCCAGGAACTGTTCTGCTCCCCAGCAAGGGGCTGCAGGTCCAGCCATCCACCCTGGAAAGGCATTTTCCCAAAGGGAATCCCTGTCCTTTCCCTCCTGGCAGTTCCCTCTCTGGCTCCTGGCCAGGCCACCTGTGTTTGAAACTCTGTGGGACTTCACTTGGGTTTCTGTGTTATTAATCCTCCCCAGAAGAAATCCCAGGCCTTTCTGGACCTCTTCCCTGTTTGCTAGAACAGCTGCCAGGGCTGTGCTGCTGCTTCTTGTCAGCACAGGAGGCACTACAAAGCCCATGTATTTCCAGAGGGCAAGGGGAGCTCTGTTTTTACTGGTCAAGGCTGCAATCTGATGCTCTCTGCTGTGCTTGCCAGGTACTGGGATGCCTTCTTGGCCCAAACACTGAACAAAACAGGTTGGAATCAAATCATCTGTCTAGGGAACCGGTGATCCTGATAAAAACAGACCCCTGTTCTCCTGGTGTGTCCTAGCTGTCCTCATAAAACTCTCAGACAATGTACACAGGCTGTAACACCACCATTTCCCTGCTTGGATTATAATCCATATTCAGTGGAGCCCCAATTTAACACTTGATGGCACAGGATCAGTGCTCCAAGGAGTGTTGCATACAAATGTGCATGCAGGAGGGGATGCAGCAGGAGATGAGATGTTGAACAATTCTGTCCAGTACCCGAGGGCCATCGTGCACCACTCCTGGCTGGGGCAGACCCAGCAGTGCCTGGCTGGAAGCAGGCAGGTGTGTGGCTCACTGGGCCTTGAAGCAGTTTTGGCAAGCTGCAGCAGTGAAAGTGCTGCATTCACATGCTGATGGATATCTATTTCATTGGGTCTTTAACCACGTCTTGTGGCGAGATCACAGCTTCTCGTGGGTTTCAAGTAGGGAGGAAATTCCAGTTTCCAGCAGAGAAGAATAAAGCAAATTCATGTAATCACATGTTCACCTTAGACATAACAAGCACCAGGAAAGAGCTCTCCTTCAGCTGGTCCTCAGAGACCACATTTCAAATAGAAGTATTCCCTGAAGAGGGAGAAAACAAACAAGGTTTTTGGGCTAGATGATGTGCTCCAGGCTAGAAATGGTGGGTGCTCAACACTGAACTGCTGCCATTCACCATCTCATGCTTGAGCAGTCAGAACCTGGCCTTAAGTCACCTTATTCCATCTATTTTGGGCTAGGAGGACTCAGTGCACTGAAGGAGAACCACTCTGGCTGGTGATGGCAGCAAGGTAGGTGTATGCTTTATGAACAGGGTAGATTTTACCCAGCTCTACATATTCCTGCAGAATGGGCAAAAGAATCCCGAGTCTGGGAGCTGGGCAGGGAAGCACTGGGGAACAAGAATTTGTGGGATGGGGTTAGCAGCGCTGTCTGCAAGTGTTCTACAGGAGCAAGAAGTCACGTTTCAGTGACAGAGCTTTGCTTTTCTTGCAAATTGCACATACTATTGGCAGGAGGCAAAGAATGAGCAGGGGTGGGTCAGATTCCTACTCCAGCTCCAGAGCGTTCCTCCTGGGAGATGCTGAAGGGCCCTGCGAGTGCATTACTGGATGCTTCTTTTCCTTGTTTATGTGGTAGAAACATCTGAAAATAATTTGTGCCTGCTAAGCTTTGCGGACAGTCAGGGTTCTGCGTGTGATTTGGTCTCCACCTCAGCCAGGACTAGCTGGGGCTGCTCTGCGTTTGCTCATTAGCTAACGAGACATGATGTGGTTAGCAGGGCTCTCTGGGGGTTGCCTTCCACGTGTGGCTGCCGTGGGCACGCGCAGGGCTGGGTGCGGTACGGATGAGCTCAGCTCGGCTGGATCACGCAGGTCGGCGGCGAAGATGCACTGAGATGGGAAAGGAACATCATCCCCCCAGTTATTACTAACATTGAAAGCATCTGGAGCTGTGGGTTTGGGGACCTGCTTAAGAGGGATGTGCACCCTGCAGGCCTCGCTGGAGCTTCAGCAAAGCGCTGCGTGAGCAATACATGCTGACTGATGCTCCTTGGACGATGGATGGAGAAATCTTCTGCAACAATCCCAGGACAAAGGAGAGGATGGCTGAGCAATCGAGGTGGGAGGATACCCCCCAGAAGGGAAAAATGTTTAAACTGGGAGGAAAGAAACAACTTAGGGGAGGGATGATGCGCTAACCACATGGCTGGAAGAGGAGGTGTGAAGACTTGGTGGGAAACACGGCACTAAGCGAAGGGAAACGGGTGAAACAGCAAGAAAGAGTGAGGGCACCGTGAGCATCGCAGCCCAGTGCGCGGGACGCTTAGTGGGCAATGCTCCCGCGGGGCATCGGGGCCGGGGCTTGGCAGCCCCGCGGTGCCCAGCCAAGGGGACTCCGGGCACGGGCATGGCCGCAGCGACCCCGGACCCGCAGGGCCGACGCTAACGGGAGCTGCGGCGGGGCCGAAGGGCGCTGCCCACCGCGGGGGAGGCGGGGGCCCGGGCGGGCCGGTGGCTTCCGCCCGGCGCGGCGCATTCCTACCCCGTGAGTCAGGCGGCGCGGCGGGATGCGGCGTCCCGCGGCCCCGGGCGCTGGCAGCTCCCCGCCGCGGCTCTCCGCGCCGAGCGCCGCTCGCCTCCCGGCTGCTATTTGCATGCCGAGGCCGTGAATGGCGTGCCCGCCCGGCCGGCCCCTGGCACGGGGGAGGAGTCTCCGCGCCCTCCGCGGGCCGAGCTCGGCGGCGCCGGTCCCTTAAGCCGCGCTGGGGGGCGGCTGGAGCCGAGCGGCCGCTGCGCTTCGCCCGCCGGCTCGGTGAGTGCGGGGCCGGGGGGCTCGGGGGGCTGGCCGGGAGGGGCGGCCCGGGGGTCCCTGCCCCGCCGAGGCACCGGCGGGGTGCGAGCCTCGCCGGGCAGGTGCCGCCCCCGGCCCCTGGGCGCCTGTCGGGCTCTGCTTGCGGCTGTAGGTGCGCGTTCAGCCGGTCCGAGTCCTCCCCATCTCCGCGTTTCCCACCCGTCCCTCCCCTGATGCTGGCACCCGCGCTTTGGCAGCGGCTTTGGGAGATGATCTGGTGGAAAATAGATGGTTTTTTACATGTTAAGGTTAGTTTTCCTGCCGGATCGAGTCCCTGAACTGAGTTCTCACACTCCGCACTGCTGGCACGAAGCAAGGGAATCACGGCAGCCTGACGCGAGCAGGACCAAAGCTTTTTGCAGGGTTGCACCCTCGGTGCCAAGTCCTTCTGGGCTCCTCAGCGAGCAGCCCCATCCTGCCACACTCATTCCTACAGTGCCAAAGTGCCCAATGTATATATTTTGCCCTGTGTTTTTCTCCAGTGTAACTCAGGAGAGGTGAGTGGCAGCACAGAGGAGTTTTGGCTCGTCCCAGTGCCACACTCGGTTCTGTGGCTGCTGCTTCTCTTGCAGATTGGCTTCGTGGCGGGGTGCACGGTGCTGGTCAGAGATGTCTCCAAGCCGAGTCTTGGAGCAAGCAGGAAGTTGTTTCCTTTCTTCCTGTTTTTGTCCCCATGCCTGCTAATTTCCTCTGGGAAGAAAACTGCATTCTGCAGTAAAGGGAAAAAATAGTCACACGTAACGGGAAGGGACAAGGCAGTAAAACTTCTGAATGAAGCTTGGGACAAGGAAGGAGCACAGGGTGTTAGCTGCAGTAATGCTAATAGGGTAGCAAGGACAAATAGCTGTCTGGGCTGTGACCACGGGGACAAAAGTGGCCCACCTGGGACAAGCTGGGGAGCAGACCCTTGGAAGAATTGCATTTCCCTCCAGTGTATGGAAGGATGTTGCTCTCCAGCTGTTCCATCTCAGTGGTGCAGGTTTGCAGGAGGAGGTGATGACTCGTGTTAGATTGGTTGATACAGTTGGAAGAAAGAGGTGAACTTTAGCTACTTCCTTTAAGCTTTGATTATTAAATGGACTTTATAAGAGGGCTTGTCTGCCTTTTTTTTAACCCTCAGTTGCTCTAATAACAGCTATCATCTCTCCCTCCTACTGCATCCCTCCTGTCCTTAAATCTTTGTGGCTGCTGCTGCTCAGCCCAGGTCTCTCCTGTCTGTGTGAAGGATCTTGGGAGCCTGTGCTGTTTCTGAGCTGGGATACTGCCAGCTTTCCAGGAGGTGCTGTGCATTTGGAACAGCTCCCCAGCTTTGTCCTGGCCTCTGTGCTCATTTGTCCTGAGCCCCCAGGAAGGCAGCGGCTCTGGCATGTGGACGTGTGTCCGTGCTGTTCCTGCTTCCGTGCGTTCCCATGAAAGGAGGTTGATGCTGTGCAGTGTAAAAGCAACTCCCACAAAACTAGTTTTGCTCTGGGACTTCCCATGACAGGCCTTTTTTTTTTTTTTTTTTTTTTTTTTTTTAAGCAATCCACTTGCAAGAGATCTGCCTACAAACTGGCTTTTCAGGTTCTGGGAAAAGCCATGGGTTGGCCCTGGTCTCGGGAATGTCTTGTTCTGTGCTGGGTAGGCTTCAGCTAGGGGGATGAGCTTTGAATGTGGAGAGTGTTGCTGGCCTGCAGAGCACAGCAGAAACTTCTCCAACAAGCTGGTCCTCTCTTGTGTCGTGGTACCGAGACCGTGTGGCCCTTATGTGTCACCTCAGGCAGGGATTGTGTCCCTCAGAGAGGGCCAGCACCTCGTCACTGGACTTGGCAGACAGCTCGTTTCACTTTCGCGCAGGGACTGGACTGCGCCAGGTCGCCAGGCAGGAATAGGAATTCCTTTTGGGGTCATCAGTCCTGTTCCTCTGGAATCCAGCCCCGGAAAGTAGCCAGCAAGTCCCAACATGTTCCCTTGAAAGAGGCAGGGTCTGCTGAGTGTGGCATGATAGGACAGTTTATTCTGGGCACAGAGCCCTCATGCTCAGTTATAATTAGTAAAGGTTTGATTCTCTTCAGTGTGTTGGATATCTCTGCAGTGCAAACACAGCCTGCCTAGTGCTGAAGGCCTGAGATGGGCAACATAACCAGGATTACTGGCTTGTTTTCCTCTTCCATTCAGTGTGTCTAGCAGGAAGTTGAGCAGAGCGTGTGTTGTGTGAAACCTGTGTTGCTGGGGATATGCCTGCCAAGCAAGACTGACATTTCTTTATCTGTCACTCTACAGCTTTATCCAGCAGACCAGTCTTTTGATAAGATTCTTCCCTTGTGGTTGCTGCCTTTCTTCCATAGCTATCTCTGGAGGCTTTGGCACCCTGTGGAGACCATGCATCTTTCTCAGAGTTTCCAGCATTAATTGTGGCCTGACATGAGACCTCTATTAATTGCTGTTCCTGCAGCCACCAGCCTGTCGCCTGTATATGATATATTTCAATAGAAATACTTAAAACTCAAGGATGGATTCCTTCCTTAACATTTTCCCTGAGCTCAGATGTGGATTAGTTTCCTTTCTTTTCAGCTGAAGAGCTGCTGGGCTCCAAGTTTAACATTTATCATCATCTAGTTGGAAGGAAAGGAAACATGAACTGTGCAGATCTCACACAGTTGCTGTGAGGTTGACTCCCAGCTGCTGGGTATGTACATGTTGGAGTTTTAAGGAACCCATGGAATGCATATATTGCCTGCCTTCTCAGGGAGCTGTGTTGCATCCTCTCTGCTGTGTGACAACATCTCAGTGTGTGCTGTGGGTGCTGCAGCCTGAATTTCATGGGATTTGTGTCTGGGTCACGGGTAAAACATCCCACTGCTGCTGGAAGGTAGGATGAAGATGGTTTCTTTCTACAGAGCAGTGTGTCCAGGGTTGTGAAGGTAGTTCTCTCCTTGGTGGCAGACTTTTTTTTTTTTAGCCTTGTAGTTGATTGCTTTGTTTTGTTTTTGTTTGTTTATTTTTTGCTTTGTTCAGAACTAGCGGACCTGAATGGGCATTGGGTTTCTTACTCTGCTAGTGCTCAATAATGCCCCTCTCAGAGAATAACATGTAAAAGAGACAGTCTTAGCCCTGCAGCTCTTAGTCTCAAGAGATTAGGCAGGCAACAGGGCAAGATTTAACCTTGGAAGGAAATGGATCTGTTTGGCAGCATTTCCCATGGTCATGCTGGCAGCTCTGTTTCCATGTCCTCGAAGAACCCCGAGCTAATTTGGTGGGTGATGTGTGCTCAGACCATCCAGGCCTGCTTGCACTGAGTTGTGGAGACCCTGCAGTGCAGCCCAAGGTGGGCAGGGCTTGCCTGCCAGCCTCTCTGTTTTTCCAGGCAGAATGTCTGTGCCACTGGGAGTGAGGTTTCCACAGGGAGAAGTGGAAATGCGTCTGTGCTGAGATTGCCTTTTGTCATCCTTGTTGAACTTCTGGGATTTCCGACTGTTTGCTCCTTTTTTTGGTCCTACTCATCTTGCTGCTGTCCAGGACCAACTGAAGCATCAGATCACACTTCTCATCCTTGTTTCAATCCATGCTGCTGTAGGAATGAAGAGGTGTTTGGTTTTTTTTTGTTTTTTTTTTTTTTAATGTGTGTTGGGATGGTGCAACAAAGAGCAAATTAGCAGCTGAGTTTTTTGGCCAAATCATCCAAACTATGGTCAAATCCTTCTGAGTAACAGTGTCTGTTTCACACTGGATGAAGACAGAGAGTTTATTCTTCACATTTGTCTTAGTGGTCAAATCTCCTAAAGCTATAAGAGTGCACATTTCACTGCTTGTGTGCTCTACTTGTTGCAAATGTCAGATTGACATAGGGCTTGTTTTTGCTGTAATTTCCTTTGGATGCACTCTTCAACTATCTAGATAAACAATTTATTTCAAATATAATTACAGCTCCTTTTTGCCTACCAAAGAAATGTAATAGTGTGGTGATGCAGACCTGAGCAGCGGATATGTTCTTAAATTCAGGGGCCTTCAGCAACAAACAGACCTTGCCTTAGTAATCAGAGCATCTCTAAAGCACAGTGTTTATTAAAGGAAATGCAGTTTCTTCTCAGTGAAGTCTGAGGTATCATTGCACAATACTTCCTTGGCACGGTAGAGCCTTCCCAGGGGGAGAAGAGATAGCAAACCATGCCTGATCTTGCCTTTTCTGGAAAGCTTACCTTTGCCACCTCCTCCCCTTCCTGTTTCCACTCTGCTCGGAGCCAGCCCCTTGCTCTGCTGGTCAGCAGCAATCCCTGCTTTGAAGGTTTTCTTTCCTTTAAAAAGGAACAATCCCTATGAGGTCATCCTGAAACTGCACAGGACGCTGCATTTACAGTCCTTCAGGTCTGGCTCTTATTTGGCTGTGGCTCAGTGAAAATTAGAGTTGCTTGGATTTTAAAATCTGGAGGGCTCAGACAGCTGGGTTGACAAATGCAGCTGCTGTATTTTGGGAATTACTGCCCTATAGTAATCAGCACATGGGAGAGTTGTTACTCTGTTGCTCAAATTCAAAGACTTAAAGTGAACTGTAGAAAGCTGTGAGTTGTTTGCGAAAAAGTGTGAGTGTACCTTCCTTTTTCCTGGCTGTTCTAGGGCTCTAATTTCAGGGAGAGCAGTGGGCAAGAATGTGCCCTTCACTCAGACTGAAGAAGTGTGGTTCACAAAGAATTTTAATATTTTTTTGCTAAACCAAGCTAGATTTATGATTACTTCTGTTAGCATTATGAACAAGTTGTTGCACTGGGCACCCGATGAATGTGCAGAGGTGTGCACACACCTGCAGAGCAGGACAAGCTCTTCCTGCAGCTATTTCCAGTTGGCCACAGCAGGAGATGGTGTGTGCCTGGCCACCAGGCATGAGCCAGGGGAGAAATAGAGCACTAGAGTGGCTCTCCTGAGTCCCTGGCTACATCAGCTAATGGTGAAGGACAGCAGCCAAAGCAGCTCTGCTCTGAATTCTTGGCTGTTTAATCGGGTCCTTTGAAGGATCTCCTCCAGGCCTTGGCTGCTGTGGGCATTTTTTATTCTCTCACTTGTGCCCAGGTGAGCAGAACTGTAGAGTGGTGCTGGAGAAAACAGGTGTGTGATGGGGATGCTCTGAGTTTCAAAGGAACATGCCAAGAAAGCTGTCCTGAGTGGCTCTGTGGCTTCCATCCTTCCTGAATATAAAGTCTGTCTTCTGGTGGCTCCAGCGTTTGTTATTGTTATTTCCTCTAAGATTTTTTTGGGTTGCTATTCAGAGTGGTTTTATGTAACTTTCCATAGGAAATGTTGTCATTTGTGGCAGTTTTGATCTCTTTTGCCATTGAAACGTTTTTATTTAGCACAACAAACAGTGATTCTTAACTGCTTTTAGTACCCAGAGTCTTTGCTGTAGAGGATGCGTAGCTTTTGGTCTAGCATAATTTTTGGTTTGGCCTATTGTGATCTTTTAGGGGAGGTTGCTTTTCCATTAGTTGTTTATTGATATTGTATTTTCTAAATGAACAATGTTGTAATCACTAAGACACATTACATTACCAAGAAAATTACTCTTGAGCTGGGTGCATGGACAGCAGCTGTTCCAAAAGCAGCCAGAGCCAGTGTTTACTTCTGTCCTGAGTGTCATCCCAGCACGGTGTTCCCAGCTTGCCTTGTGTCCTGAACCCTTGCAGGACTCATAATGAATATGAGAGCTGGTAGAAAAAACTTCAAAATGCAGAATTTCAATGAAAATAATACATTTGTTGGGTTTGTCTTTTGTTTCCTAATGTGGGGTCATGACTGCACTGACAAAAGCCTTTTTGTGACTCTCACCTTGATGCATAATTGAGGCAGTGACTGTGCCCATGGTACTTGTGGGTCAGCCAAAACTTTACCAGGCATCTGTTTCACTAGTAATGGGAGTAAATCTGGAACAGGGTCCTCTGAAGTCCCATTGAATAGCTCAAATGAGTTAAATGTGCACTGCAGTGGTGCCTGTGATCACTCCTTCGTGAGGAAGGTGCAGATCATGCAGAGCGCTGTGACAACTGTGCTTGGAGGCTGCTGGGGACCCAAAGGGCTCTGCTGGCTCAGCCCAGGCACCACTGAGCCACCAGGCAGATGTGGTGTCCTTCAACCAGGGTGCAGGAACAAGGCTGGCATAGATGATCCTTCCTCTGGTAGCTGGTAATGGATCTCGTGGTGGAAACAGCTCCTGGGGAGGACGGGAATGCTGCTCTGAGCTTGCTGTGCCATCACTGGGGCTGTTGGCAGGTATCTCATCACGCTGTGCCCTGGTGGAGCTTGTGAGTGCCAGGCTGTGAGCAGACTTTTAGGATGTGGCTGCTGGAAATGTGGCTGTTGGATGTGGTGGCAAAGCCGCAGGGTGTGTTCACAGAGAAACATAAACACGGTGAAGAGCCAAAGTGCTCCAGAAGGTTTTCCACTGCTCCCCCCTGGTTGTTGGTTGGTTTATGTGCAGGCTGTTGCCCTTGCTGGTATCTCAGTAGGCTGTAGATGGCTCTGGGCTGGGTTTGCTCTGGAAGGTGGGGTTGGAGATCGCTCATTGCCCAAGCCCTGCATGTGCTTGGCTGGTGCTGCAGACCTGCCTCTGCCATCACACGTGCTGAGGAGATGGAAAATCTCCTCTGCCCAGCCTGCTCTGCTTGGCTCCCTTCCACCTGCTTCCTTCTGGATGCTCCAGGCCATGGGTGAGTGAGCAGGGGAAGCTCCTTCCTTGGGAGCCCCTCTGTGGAAGCTGCCTGGGTATGAGGCTTGGCTGTCAGCTCTGGAGAAATCTGTGGATGGTTTGGATGTTGTCCCATCTAATGCCCCACCACAAAATTCACTCTGCCTCTGGTGGTACAGTAGTGTTTTATTTCTGTTGCACTCAACATCTGCACTGAGGGCGCTTCTCAGAAGATTATTTAGAGACACTGAACCCACCACCTCCTTGGGATAATTGTTGGCTTCCCACAGTGCTACAAATCTGAGTTTTGGCCATGTTTTCAACAATCACTTCAAACTATACTGCCTCGAGAAGCAGTGCAGTCATCTGGCTCCAGCTGCTCCGTTGGTTCCTGTGTCTTTCCCTTTCCTTCTGCTGGCACAAGTGTTTGTGGAGCCACGTGGGAAGGAGCTGGGGCTGGAATGAGCCATTTTCTCTGCTGAGCTTATGTGGGTCAGTTCCCAGTGTGGATCACCCAACAGCTGTGGGGATGCTGGTGCCAGCAGGAGGAAGGCAGCACCCTTGGCTTGTATCTCTTTCAAGTCTCTGAGACATCTTTTTAGCTTGAATATTGAGCATTGGTTTCTGAGTTCTTGTTACTGTTTTGCCCTTTGCCTGCTGCAACAAAAGGACCTTGAAGATCTGCCTGTTGCTTGTGAGTGTTTGCATTTGGGGATCATCTTTTAACCTGCCTTTGAAGGAGTTCAACTACAGATCTGGGGACTAACAGAAATCAGAAGAGTTTTTGAGCTTCCTGTTTTTCCTCTCCTATATGAGGCCACCACACCTTCAGGTCCCAAGTGAAGCTGCTTTGAAAGCTTTTAATGCTGGTGTTCAAGTAGGAACTAATTTTTGTTTGATTTCCATTATAACCTTCATGTTTTTCTGAAAACCAAGAAAATCAGTTGCTCAAAGGGATATCAGGTCTCCTTTCTTGATGGTGGGATTGGCTCATGTACTTCCAGACTTCACTGGCAGATATTTTCATTACCTGTACTTAAAACCCTCTGTCTCTATGCAGCTGAACCTTTTCTAAGTTCAGTAGGTCCCAGCTGAAGCTTTGCACTCCTGCTGTGTCTCTTTGAATACCATCCCTCTACAAGGCTTTGCATGAAATACCAACCCAATGTAGCTTCCCATTGCCTGTCTAGGGGTCTGCCTGGCCTCTTCCAAACCAGGCAGTTTCAGCTGGTATTTCTCAACTAATTCAATTAAGTGGTTCATGGTGAGAGCCCCAGTGGGGATGGAGCAGGACAGTTTCACACAGGCAGGGGATGACAGCTCAGGGTTGTATTTGATGTCTCACCTGAGCTGCTGTCATGCTGAGCCATCACTGAAGAGGCTGGTCCTACCCTTCCTCTCTCAGGGCTTATCTGAAATTGTCTGAGCCTCTTCAGGGTGCCAGATCAACAGGAAATAATTTACTAGGGTTAGTTGGTGCTGGTAAAACACCTTGTAGTGGCTCAGTGGAGTAAGGCAAGCCTGCTCCCTGGGCAGCAGCTAGCTGGCAGATGGCTTTGCTCACCAGCAGAAGCCAGAGCCCAGAGGAGCAGTAGCCTGTGTGATTTGGTGCAGGCTCTTGGAAGTGGCAGCAGCCTCCACCAGCACTCAGGCAGAGCTTGTGCATGGCAGAGAGCAGCAGGAGGGACAGTGGGGTGTGTGTGGGGCTGGCAGGGCTCAAAGAGCAGAGTGTCTGCACAGCTCTGCCAGCCTTGTGCTGCTTGGGCTGCTCAGACCCAGCTTCTGCTGTGGCAGCCTGTGGGTCTGCAAAGCCTGACAGCACTTCCCAGCTCAGCAGCCAGCGTTGGGAAAGCAGGAGAGGGTCCTGGGCAGTGCTGATGGCTTTGTTTCATTTCTCAGGTGTTTTCTTAGGGTGGGCAGTGGCGATGGGCTTAGCCAAAGCTTGGGGGTTGCTGTGTCCTTAAAAGCTTTCCCCAAGTGTGGCCTGTCCCACCTTCCCTGTCCCTGCCTGCCCTCAGCCCCTCCATCTGGCCTGTTTCAAAGGGCTGGCTCACGCCTGGTGTTTGGGATATTGTTTGTAACTCCTTGGGTCTGATCCATGCTAGATGGTTTTATTGGCAGCCACGAGACTGAAACCCCATCGCTCCTCTTCTCCTTGGACTTCCTGCCTTTTCCCTGCTGTGCCAGCAGCAATCCTCCTGGAGAGAGAGGCACAGCCAGGAGCTGTCTCCTCTGCCTCCCCTGGCTCGTCCTCTCTGGAGAACACCGTGAGGATCCCGGGTTCTTTGCTGTGTCCTCCTAGATTCCTGTGCCTCAGCCAGACCCCTTCAGGTACATGGGGCTTGCCTGGGACTTGGTGTAGCAGGCACTGTAAATACAACTATTGCAGTGATGGGGTTTGAAAAATAGAGGAAACCAGCTGGAATCTGACCACGGAACGTGGTGATCAGATTGCAGTGGTGTTGTTACCTCCTGGGGGTGTCTGGAGAGGAGCAGTGCTGTTGGAAAAAGCAGATGCTGTTTGTTTGTGTGGTAGTGTTGAATTAAGTTGGGGTTTTGGTTTGGCTTTGTTTTTGTTTGGAATGTTTCTGGGGGAGGGGGAAGGCAGCTTTATTTTAAATGGGAATGCTGGCAAAATGGAGATTTTGGAAGAAAAAATCAACATGGGAATTTCTTCAGTTGTCTTTATAAATGGAAGGATGGTCTTTCTTTGAAATGACTGTGCAAGCTTCTAAATGTATTTAGGATGCTTGTCAGTTTTTGGAACATGCTCACACTTCTGGACAAAGCTTTTCCTTCTCTCTTTGGGTCAGTAGATTTCACTAAGCAGCTTTCCTTGATCATGTGCCAACTTTGGTATTTAATGTGCTCTCTCCTTTCTTAGCCTGACCCACAGCACAGTGAATTTGCCTTTCATTCTGGTTCTGTGACCTTGCTTTCGCACAGATAATTTTCAGGTGAATTTCCCAGACTATCTGCTGTTGATACAATTTTTCTTTTGTTTATCTTAATTGAAAGGGACATTATTAATAATTTTTATGTTGCTACCGGCTGATCAGTTAGAAGAAGCTGGATTTGCAAATACCTCTCAATATTCCTGAGTTTTGTGGTGCTGGTGGAACAGAGTGCACTAAACAAGCACAGGGAAAAGGTCTGAAACAGCCCCTACGAGAACTGAGCTCCTGGATGTGGGTGTGAGAAGAAGGGATGGTAGGAAGAGATCTGTAGGGTCAGGACTTGCATGGAGAAAGAGGACAGGGAAAAGCTGATCACTGTTCTAATCCAAGAACTACAGAGCAACAAGTGAACCCAGGAAATGGCAGGTTTGCAGACGAGCTGGAGCAGGTTTGTTACACAGCGTGTGTTTCAGCTCTGGAGCTTTGTCATGTGCAGTTATGAATACTAGAAGTTTGCTTGGATTAAATAATGAGCTTGGTAAATTCTGGAATAATAACCATTGGATGGGTATAGAGATGGATACAGAACTGTTGCATGCAAAGACATTCTGGCACAAGAAGCCTGTGATTATTCACAGCACGTGCCATGGCTCTGTCCTGGGAGATAGGACTGTCGAGTGATCAGTGCTCCTACCCTGTGCCAGGCATCCTCAGCTGGAGATGAGATTCTGGCTTTAGGGGGCACTGAGCTGGCCCTGCATGGCTGTGCTCTGTGTGTTCCCATCCTGCTGCTGTTGGTGGCCTCTTGATAGTACTGAGAAATTGGGATTGATAGTATGGGACCATTCAAAAATAGGTATCAATGCAGTCAACTTTGAAACAAAGCCCCCTGGCCTGATGAAATACATGGGCACTGGAACCTGAAGCATTGACCCCTAAAAGTAACCAAGGGGTCAGTGTGAAACTCAGCAAGTGTTTTCACTGCAGTGCTGAGGCAGAAATTCGCAGCACTTTGGGTGAGGGCCAGGTGTGATAATGGGTGTTACCTGCCATGCAAAGGCTGTTGGACCATGTTCCTGTACATCTGTGCACACAGCTAAGCAGTGATACTCATCTGGTCTCTATATCTGTGTGTTCAGCTGGATCCACGTTCAGGCTCCCCGTTAACGCCCTGGGTTCCTGCCTCTCATACCCCAGGCCGTTTTGTGCCTGGGGCAGAGGCAGTAGCCTGACCTGTGCTGTGGCTGATTATTCATACAGAATTCACAGTGCTTGCCCTGGCAGGGCTTGATCCAGTCTTAGGAGTTCGTAAGGTTTATTTTTGGCCACTCCAAATGCACACTGGGAATGCTGAACAGCTCTGCCTTCACTGCACTCTTTTACTGGGAAGTGAACCTGTTAGCGAGTAAAGAAGGTTGTACTAGTAGGAGGATTTGCTCCTACATATTCTGTTTGCAGCCACCCTAGAAACTCACTTGGGGTTTAAATACTGAATGCATTTAGACAATTATTATATATGCAGTTTTATGCTTTGCTACTTAAAGAACTCTTTAACTGCTGAAGCAGGGAGAAAGCACAGCAGTCCATTGCTCTGTCAGAACGTGAATTTCATCTTGAGATCTTCACCTTGCCTAAAACACAAAGTTGAATCAACTTTGGGGGTAATTTTAAGGCCACAGGCTTGACCCATGTGTGTGCATGCCCTGTCCTCTTTGGCAGGTGTGTACACCCTGGAGATCCCATGTGCAAGTCTGCAAGGGTGGCAAGGAAACCAGTGAAGATACATGGACATCACTGTCTGTGGTCTGTGGCAATTTAGGAGGGGAAGCTCAAAACAGATTTAATCAGAAGTCTTTCACAGGGTTTCACATTATTGCAGTAACTTTCGGGCAATACAGACATGATTCATCCTCTGCCTTCCTGGCTTGGCCTCACTGATTGATAGAGCTGCAAATCCTGCACGTTTGTATTCTTCACACCCAGAGCTCCTGCTCACAAAGGCAGCTCTGAAAGTAGACAGGAAGGATGTTGAGTGATGTTGGCTCCGCGGTGAGATGCTGGAAAAAGCAGAGTTGCTACTTTGGAGGCTCTGAATTTGCCCTTGAAGGCACAGCAAGGAGGCTCTTGAGTTGTATGAAATAGATTGTGTTTGGTTGTGCCAGAGTGGTGGTTCTGTCTCTCTTGGCTGGTCTCTGATTAGGACACCTCGAGGACATTCCTGTTTGTGATCCTCAAAGGAAAATGCTGGAGTATTTCAGTATGAGAAATTTGCTTTGCTTTCTCACCTCACCATGAAGACAAATTTGCAAGACCTTCCAGTAAATCATGTCTCACAGCAGATTTACTCATACCAAGCACAGGCAGGAGTTCCCCTAATACTCTCACTGTTCTTATCTTACAGGAAGTTAGAACAGTTGTATTTAGCCACTCCTGCAGTGCGGCGCAGAGGGAAGGAAGGATCTGTGTCCCTCTCATGCACAGCACTGCATCTGTGCAACAGGACTGTGGTGCATGTATGAAGGGCATGTCTGTACAGGCTAGACCATGAATTCCCAGACTTTTGGGGGCCTGTGGTATTTGCTGAAACCCAACCTTCATCCACCTACAGCTGAGTCCTCCCTTTCTGTCGTTCCGGCTCAGCTGAGCACGGTGCTCCTGGCAGCCGGCCCGGCTCGCGCGACTGAACCAGCAGCTGGCCTTCAGCTCCTTTTAGATGAGATTCTCTCCTAACCCTATCCAGATCATCCCCCACTCCCATTTGGTGACCTATTTCCCCCCTGCCTGCCCCCCTGCCTTGTGTCTTTTGCAGTGGTGTGTGCAGTTCCTTTCCAGAGCAGCTGTGGGAATATGGGGGAAATGCCCCGCGAGGCAGCGCACGTTTCAGGGAACCAGTGCCTAATTTAGGCTGGGAGGTACCCGTGCAGGTTGACTGGCTCAGCCACTGCAAGGCTGGGATAATTCAGGCAGCTCAGGGCCTTGTTTTGTTGCATGCCAAATGTCTCTGAGGGTGGAGATCTCTCTGGTCCTGGCCTAGGACTTGGCCTCTCTCAAGGAAGAATCCTTATGTGTTGAAGTCACTCTGCATTTAAAATAAATGGGCTCTGTTGACACTGTAAGAGCACTAAGTTTTAATTCCAACAGAGTTTTTCTCCTGCTCCCTGTCAAAGCATGTGTGCCTGCTGATTTAACTGGTTGCTTATTCCATCTGTCCACTGTGGTGAAGAGGCTGGGGCACTTGATTATTTTTGTCCCCTATGGCTAAGGGCCATGCAAGGAGAGAGCCTGGAGGGAATGGAATCTGTTGTCCTATTCAGCACACGTGCTTCCCACTGTTCACTTGAAGTTGTGCGTGTGATAGGAGAGGAAAAAATAAAAACTTGTAGCGTAATTTAGGTTGGAAAGTACCTGTGGAGGTATCTGAGCTGATCTGCCTCCAGTGAAATCTGTTTTCTGAATTGTTTCTCAGAGCATGCACAGTGAAGTGGGTGCTCTGCCAGCCTGAAAGACTCCTGTGGTCCCAAACAGGAGGGCAGAACTTCAGCAGAGTGGGCAAGATGACAGCGAGTCACTTTACTCACTGCAGCGTTTGGATTACACAGCGGTTTTTATTTAAATACCATATCATTATTATTTATGTACGAAAACCACTCTTAGTTCAGGATTAGTGCCAGTTCTCTAATGTTCATGCTATACTGGTATTGCTCTGTGCACTGTATTGTGTTTCTAGAAAATCACTACATTTAAAAGAGATTAGAAACAGCGATGAGAAATGGCCGCTTGTTAATTGCTAAGTGGTGGGTGAGTTGGAAAGTGTGGTTCTTGGCTTTGGGTGGGCAAAAAAGGGTGTTTGTGAGTCACAAGCTGGTTTTAGAGGGAGGCCAGTGGCTTTTGATACTGCAGTTACTTAGCTGGTTGGTCTGGATCCAGATCTCATTAAGATTTAATTCATGGCTTGTTCTTAAGGAATCTGGATCTCACAGTAGTCTCAGCAAAAATCTTAATGGGACGCAACTCAACGTTGTGACTGCAGTATCTGTATCTGGCTGGAGGCTTTGTGACCTCTGAGTGCCAGGTGCTGATGAGCAGCGTGGGCACGAGCTGTGACCCCTGAGCCCTCATGAGGCACTTCGGGAATTCATCCCACGTGGGGCTTGGGGCCCGTCAGTCACAGCTGGAGGAGAACCCTCTGCTCACCCTGCCAGCATGGACTGTGAGGGTGAGCCAGGTTCCCTCCTGACTCTGGTGTCTCCACTCTCCTGACTCTGGTGTCTCCCCTTTCCCAGGCCCGAGGACAAGCGTGGGACGATGTCGGAGGCGCGCCACGACAGCACGAGCAGTTTACAGCGGAAGAAGCCACCATGGCTAAAACTGGACATCCCGGTGCCGGTGCCCATGGCCGTGCCAGAAGAGCCCCCCCAGCCCGTTCAGGTACAGGGGCTGGGGAGCTGGGGAGGGATGTGCTGGGAGCATCCCTGTGCCTGGGATCCCCATCAGTCCTGGCTGAGGGAAAGGCAGCGTGTGATGGCAGGTTGTGAGGCCACATAAGAAGGGGCAGAGTCTTTGAGCAAATTTATGAGCAGTAATTAACTCCCCTTGAAGGGGATGTGGGAGGGATGAGGGTGGGTGGCTGATGTGCTCACATCAGTGGATGTGAGTGTTTGGATGTGGGCATTGTGAAAAGTGTTTTGGCTGGGATAAGAGAGTGAGGTATTCAAACAAGCATTTCTTAAGGGGGCTGGAGGACTGAAAGTCTCCCAGACAAGCATGAGGGCCCGGAAGTGCTGGAGCTTGTGCTGAAATGAGCAGGGTATGAATCTGACTTATGAACAGCCAAGATAATGACAGACTTTCATCAGTAACAGCAAAGAACAGTTACTGGCAACACAAAGCTGTTAGCAGCGTGAGGAACATAAGAGGACCATGTGGGATGAGAAATACATAACATTGAGGAGTGCTGAAGTAGAGATGAGGTGATAGGTTAATAGGAGCAGTGCAAAGCGTGAGAGTAAAACACCCTTATTTGTGCTGGGAATAGGGAGAATATCAGGAATTCCTGCTACAAGGTATTAAAAACTGCTGTAGGGTTGAGACCTGGGTCTGAATGCTGGCTGCTTGTGTGGCCTTGCTGCAGGAACAGAGACTTTGTGCACCGAAGGCAGAGCCAAAGGGTTCTTGCTGCCCATCTCCATGGGTGTGTACAGGGCCTGGGTTCAGTCACTTATGTGAAAAAAAGTTTAGTCACTAGAGAAATTGAGGGTTATACAGCTTCCCTGGAGGGTGCTGAGGACAAGCTTGTCTTAAGAGGAAACTTCTATTGCCCTAGGAACAGCAAGAACTGTCCTCTTCATCATTCTGTGATCCAGGGATACAAATGCACTTCACTTACATGACAGCTCCTGGCAGATAAATCTTGATTCTGGTCTTCCCTTGGAAGGAAAGGGTTTGGGGGTCAGTCTGTAGGGATAGAGGTGGAGTTCAGGGTTTTACCAGTGCAGGTTGATACTTTCTGAATCAATTATTTAAGGTTCTGATGGATCTTCCCTTATCTGGAATCTCTAAACCCAGCTGGGCACCTGGAGGGACAGTCTGTGCTTATGATGGAAGCTGGTGGAGGTGGTGTTCTCAGCACAGCCCAGGCTGTCAGGATAAGAGTGCATTGTGTGCTCCTTTGACTTACAGCCTGAGGATCTGTGTACTGCTTTTACATAAAAGATATCAAAACTGTTAATGTAAGTGGAAATAATGAGCTTTCTGGGCTAGAGAGGCTGAAGTAGTCTTGAGGCAGAGACAGTGTCTGACCAGAGGATCGATCACAGTTCACTTGCCAGAGGGGCAGTCTGCTCAGCCTGCCCTGTACAAATGGGACATGGTATCTCTGCTGAGCTGATAAAAATGCAGTCCAGAGCAGCCCTGGGGAGGCAGTTGTGTGAGCTGAGAACAGCCTGGTGAGTTGTGTCACATTTGATAGGTGACATTTGGCCATGTGAGTGTGCCCAGGCAATTAGGCTGTGAACAAACCCTTTCCCAGCTTGCTTAGGCTGCACCAGGCAGCAACTGCAGACCCACCCACAGCTCTCACAGGCTTTCAGTGCAGATCCAGAGCCACTTAAGAAGCAAATCCCACTGACTGCGCTTCTCTTGACCTTGTGGAGTGTTACACTGTGCTCAAGACATGCCTTTTCCCTATTCCCCGGGACCCCTGTGACTCTGATCAGATAACCCTGGACCCCTCCTTCCTGCCCTGACAAGGTTGGCCAAGAGCCAAGAAGCCCTCCCTGTCCAGAGCCTAGATAAACCCCTGACCCTTCCTATTCACTTTCTTTGCCCCATTCTTTTCCTTGGACATCACAGAATAAAGAGAGCTGGACAACATACATTGGGGTAAGAGCCTCTTTTGGAATCTTTGACCATCTCCTGACGTTCCTCCCCTCAAAGCCTTGGATCTCTGGGCTAGCCTGATAATTTAGGGGCTGAGAGAGGGGGAAACGTCAGTGGCGTGGTCTAGGTGAGTGTGATTTGGGTAGACAACAGCCAGGAGGATGTGTAGCAGGAGAGCTGGGGCAGTAGAGGTTGAACTGCTGACATGCCCACCGCAGAAGTCTGACTGCCTCCCGCTTGCCTCGCAGCCGGCGCGGCGCCAGGCGTTCCTGCGCAGCGTGAGCATGCCGGCCGACAGCAGCCGCGCGCCGTCCCTGCCCCACGACCCCGCCCGCAGAGCCGCGCTGCAGCGCCAGACCTCCATCACCCAGACCATCAAGAGGTGAGGCACGGAGCTCCTGGAGCATTCTGCCATCCAGGGCCATGCTGGAGCTGTGCACTGGTGATTCTCTGCTCATCCCACTGCCTGCCACAGCAGGGTTAGGCTGAGTCCCTCATTACCTGCTGAGGCTGGGGAAGAGTGGGTGTGGGAATCCAGGGCTTCCTTCTGGCTGCCTTGGAAGGCCTGGGACCCTGGCAGGAGTCAGGAACCCCCCTGGACAGAGCCCCCAGAGACACTGTCTGTGATCTCTGCCCATGGAAAAGAGTTTTCAATCTTACAGGATGAATTACAAGCCCTGAGTGTTTGATATAAATGACAATTAAGTGTGGCACGGGTGCAAAAGTAAAATTTTAGGATTCTAGATACGGGGTTCAAAGGGGACAAGATGGAGGAAATTGGGTGTGTCTTGTCCTTTTTCTCCTTCTTCATGCCCTCCATGTTTCACTGTGGTGTTGGCATTTTTCTGTTGGTTCAGGCTGGGGACACACTGTTCAACGTAGGTGACAGATATTGGCACGTTATTGTAAATCCAGCCCAGGGAGTTTCTGGTATTTAATGTTTGTAACATCCCACTGAGGGCAGAGCCCCACACGCTGCCCTGCAGGACAGAGCTGGGCAGGGCAGCAGAACATGTTAGAGATAAACAGAATAAACACCCTTGAAACCAGCACAGATGAATTATGGCTTCTTCTTTGGTAGCGGGGCTGAAGGACAGAGACTTTCTACAATCTCGGGATTATCAATACCTCAGATTCTGACATGGGTGCAGGTTGGTCCCCGGTGTAGAGGCCCAGTGGTGCTGTGTAGCCTGTCTATAGTATGTGAGGAGACAGGTCCTGGGAGAAAAATACTGGTGACCAGGACAGTGAATGGTGTTTGCCACTTACAGACAGATTTTGGCTGCCCCCATGCCCCAGTGGGGCTGTTTCTCACTGACAGGATGTGTCAGCCCTGATGTTTAGCTGTGACTGTAGATGGGTGTGCTGGGCATGCTTTGATGCAGTGTCTGAGAGCACATGGTTGCTGGGGGAGGCAGAAGCCCATTGGAGCTGTGCAGGGCTCTCAGCAGCCTGGCTCCTAGCACTGGCTCATGGGCAGGTCCTTGAGATGGCTCTGAGGGGTGGTGGAGAGCAGGGAGAGGCTCTGTGTCCTGTGTCTCACTCCTACAAAGGGTTGTCATTAGGAGTCTCTTGAGACATGGCCACACAGAGCTGGATGCTCTTTCCCTCACCATGGCAAGGCTCATCCCAGTTTGCCCAGAGGGAGTGGCTCTCCCAGCTTTTCTCCTTTGATGACTTGCTTCTATCTCTGGCAGTGTGTCAGGCCTGCCTGGATCCCAGGAGCATCCCTGGAGCTCCATGGGTCAGGGGTACTTTCAGCCAGCCAGGCTTCGCCCACTCACAAAGGAGCAGCTTTCCAGCTCTGGGAGATCTCCCACACAGTGTTTTCCTTTGCCTCAGACGTTCCCCAGCTGCCTTGGTGCTGAAGCTCTCCTGCATCAGCCCACTCTGATCCTGCTTCTTGTGAGGTTGGGAGGGCTGAGCCCGTGAAATGGCGTCGGCTCTTTGCAGGGCTGTGGGCAGCCTCAGGGCCTGCTGAGGCTGTCCTGGCACACCTACACTGCCTCTTCCCTTGCCTCCCTGCTCCTGACGTGTTCCTTGCCAGGACAGCTAGGCAAGAGCACGTCAAGGATGAGGGGATATCCTGGGAGGGTGCTGTGGAGGCCCTGACAAGAAGCATTGGGTAGAAGGGCCAGGGTAACCTGCCCTGAAGTCCTCACAACATGTAGTTTGTATTGTACTTAGGGAGTGAGGAGCTGTGAGCTGCTTTGGTGCTACTGTGACAAATTTACTTTGGGAAGGACTTTACAAGGAGCAGAACTGCAGGAGATGCACACATTACACAACACTAGCAATAAAAGCATTAAATGAGTGGATCAGAAACAAGGCCAGGGGAATGGAAAGTATCAAGGCCTAAACTCCTGTTTTCCATTTAGCAGAGCTAGGATGCAGTGGAGAATGCAGACCATACATCCCTAAATTGTGTTTTGGGATTTGTTTTGTGAGTCCAGGAAGGCTGGCTGCCAAGTTTTCTGCTTAACACAGCCCTCAGAATGCACAGAATGGGAAACTGCAGCAGGACTCCATACTGTCTTCCCTGGAGGACACAGATCAACTGTGCACATAAAGTCAAGCCTGTGCAGTCCAGAACAAGGGAAGGGAGTGATTCATATGAAAGCATCTAACACCACTTTGAGTCTTTAGGGTGTCTGAGATGTCCATGCAAGGCAGCAGATGTGCCACAGATAGACTGTTCACTAGGCAAGTTCCTGTCAGGGCACCAGTCACCTGTCTAAGCAGATCTTACCTCAGCCTGCTGACACCTCCATGGTCTCACACTGGTGTCCAGGCCAGCTGTGCAATCTGTAGCTGCGTGTCTGGGCTGAAGAAGGCAGGTCTTACAGGGGGAGCTGAGGGGGCTGGCAGCGCTCCTGGTACCTTCTGAGCAATGTGAGACACACGTCACAGGTGCACCAAGAGGATTCAGCAGCCTCCTGCCTTCAAAGATGCTGCTGCTGTGTGGCTCGAGCTTGGTTGTTTCTCTTAGGTCGTGCTCTCAGCTGGAGGCCATGCAGTGGGGCACAACTGCTGCCCATGGGGCTATGGAAGGAGATGCAGTGGCTGCTCCTCTCCACAGCCCTGGAGGTTCCTTCCCCTCAGCTCTCTTTTCTTTGCAGCAGACAGGTTCGGTTTCAAAGGAGTCAGACCCTGCCCGCCCGTGGGCACCGGGGGGGCAGGAGCTCCCTGAGAAAGCGGCAGTCCCTGCCCCGATCGTTTTTCAGGTACTGCTAGCACTGAGTGTGAAACCCACCCCTGCATGTGTGTGCCAGGGCTGTTGTGAACTGCACAGAGTCTGGCTGTTGCTGAGATCACACTGCCTTCCCAGGACTGTCCAAGAGGCCTACAGACAGGCAGAGTGAGAAAGTTCATGTGTGCCTCTAACAGAAAACGATTGTCACTCCTACTAAATGTGTAGGCAGCTGTCAATAAGTAGCATGGACTAACAAGCTGTCCACCCGCCAGCCTCACTCCCTCCTGCCTTTCCTAACAAGCTGTCAACCTCCTGGTGTTCACCATAGCTGGAATATCTCCCCAGGGCAGCCTTAGCCCAGCCTGCCTTTGCTGGCAGCAGTGCAGCATATGTTGGCCCCAAAGCCTTCTTGGGGCAGGAGGGGAAGGAGAGGAAGCAGCACCAAACCAGCACATCCCTGTTGTGTTGGTCCAGAGGGGCTCAGAGCTGATGAATGGAATACAGCATCCACTCTTTCCCCGTTGACATCATGGCTTTTTCTAATGCAGATGTGACTGTCTTCTTTTTGAGGTGGAGGTCTTTGTTTACTCAGCACCAAGGAGATGAACCACTCCAGGAGTCCAGGGCACAACGGGCCCATTGAGCATCACCCCAAATCTGGAGTTTAGGGTCCTTTTAAATCAGACAGGCAGTGTGACTTTGTGCATGGCAGGGATTGGACCTAATGCCCTGTATTCCTGTCCTGCCACCCTGGCATTGGCCACTCTGGCACTGTGACCACCTTTGGGGCTGCTTGTGTTTGGCCTTGGGCTTTCAGGGCTGCTTGGCTCATCATGACAGGAGAGTGACAGCTCACTCTGGTGTTGGTTGTTACAGTGCCCTGGGGACTCCACAGGATGTGATGGAGCTCCCCAGCTGAACAGAGGCATTCAGCATCTTCCCAGAGTGCTCCAGATGCTCTAAACTCTTTAGTGGATGATTTTGGCTGTGATCAGGGAGGAGTGGGACGGCTCTTCTCCCTGGCCCTCGCCTAGCTGTGGTCTCTGGCAGTTCCATAGTGTTCCTCACAGTGCCAACAGCTGTGGTGGTGCTTGTCCTTCCAGGCCAGTGGGAGCAGAGTTTTGGAGAGCTCTGAGGCTGAGTGGTGCCACTCCTCAGCAGGCTTATACAGGCCCAAATGACCCTCAGCCCCTCTCCCTCTGAGGCCCTGTGCATGGGCTTGTCACCCAAGGTCACCTTGCTGTTGAAATACTGGTTACAGCAGTATTTCTGTGGGGAGCCCTCTGCGTGGTCACACTGCTCTGTGGTGTGTGTTGTGCCAGAGAACTGGCAGCTTGAGCTCTGTGCTATGGGCTTGGTGAGTCTGTCAGGGCAGGGGCTGGCCCTGGGCCCTTGCTCTGGATGGAGAGGAAGATTGCTACAAGGAGATGTGGGTCTGTGAGAGCAGAGAGGTGCCCCAAGATTTTCACATAGCCCCATCTCCAAAGGCTAGCACGTTGACTTGCTGGTGGCATTTGGGTCAGTGAGGTCAGGTGAATTCCAGCAGTGGCCCACATGACCTCTGAAGGGTCTGTTCTGTATCATTGTGAGAACAGGGAGGGCTGTGGAAAACGTGTTGTGGTTGCACATGGAAGCTTTTAGCCAGCAAGGCTGTGGATTTCTAACACAGCTTTGATGTGGTGGCAGAGCACCTTCACCTGTTGGTTGATGGGGTTTTTGCTTGGAAGGGTACAAGAACACAGGACTAATTTCCTGTCTCCAGTGCACTGTTTCAGTTCCCCTGTGTGGCCTAATCCTAGATTTATCCCTGCCTTTACTCCAGTGTGTATTTTAATGCTCACTTTGTGATCTGTGAGGTCTTGCTTCTCAGCAGCTGGAGATCTTGTCCCCGAGCAGGGGGGCTGAGGCCAGGGGTTTGGGTTTGGCTTGGACTTTCAGGTTTCAGCACCTGGGCCAGGCAGCTGTAGGCTGAGAGAGCTTGTCATCTCCTGAGGATGGATTAGCCATGGTGGGAACTGCTTGGCAGGGCTGCCACGACCCCTGTAAGTTTAGGATACCAGCTGTCCTGCAGGATTTGAAATAGGCTTTTAGCCTGACTTATCCTGATCCCTCCCTGCCTTCCTTGGGATTTTGCTTCTGATCCACTGCTCTTCTGTGGCAGCAGCCACTTGGCAGCAAATCTGCCTTGTGGCTGCAGCCTTGTGCTCCTGCTTCTGCAACCAGCAGCTTAGAAGTGTGTGTGTCTGCCTTTGCAGAGACCAGAACTGCAGCAAGTTTTGCTGTTAATGCAACCCTTGAGGAGGTTAGAAACCCTGCAGCATGAGATGGAGAAGTTAGGGAGATTCTGGGAGTGTGGAGGGGAGGCTGGGAGAGAAGAGAGATTTCTGGTGGATTTTGGGACAAGTTACAGAGCTACAAAATGGTACAGTGTTACAATGGGGACCCAGAGCTGGCCTGAAGATGGTAAGTGTTTGCAATAGATGGTTTTTAAAGTAAAAAAACACCTTTCATCAAGTTATCTGAATTTCTGTACCATTTCTTTTCCTTTATTTTTAGAAAAACCCGGAACAAAGTGTCCTTTGCCCACAGTGAATATCTCCTGCCATTTTTCTTCTGTCTTAAGAGACAGAATGCTGTTGATGGTCAAACATTTCTGGCCAGCATCTGTCAGGTTGCTAAAACCAGTTGAGGACAAGCTGCGAGATGCTCCTTGGGAAAGAATCCTGTCTCTGAATTGGGGTGGGCTGGAAGTGACCACCAGGGCTTTGTCTTTTCACGTGCACAGTCCAAGCAAACATCCTTCTTCTTAGCCCTTGTCTGCTGGCATCTTTCAGAGGCACAGCAGACTGGTTTGGGGTGAGCAAAGACAGCGATGCCACGCAGAAATGGCAGAGGAAGAGCCTCCGGCACTGCAGCCTGCGCTACGGGAAGCTCAAGCCCCAGGTCATCCGGGAGATGGACCTGCCCAGCCAGGACAACATTTCTCTGACAAGCACAGAGACCCCTCCTCCTCTCTACGTGGGACCCTGCCAGCTGGGCATGCAGAAGGTGAGTAACCTGGGACAGAGGGACAGAGGGCAAGGCCGTCGCTGAGCTCCCTGCTCGGTGTCTTCAGCACTGACCTGTCTGTGGGCTGAGCTGTGCCTCAACACGTCTGGGCTCTGTGCTCAGACACTTCTCACGTCCCAGGTATGGTTTGGCAGCTCTCTCTCCAGCAGCCTCTCTCTGAGATCCCTCAGCTGTGCTGGTGGCTCGGAGCTGTGTTTGTCATGCTGTGGCTGTGGTCATCAGGGGTGTGCAGCATGACCAGCAGCTCTCAGCCCAGGCTTTCTGCTGCCATTTTGAAGGACAGAATTGTGTTGTACCCAGAGGAACCACTATGCTGGACCCAAATGTACAGTAGCAGGGGACATTTGCCCTGTCCCAGTCAGAATGCAGGCTGTAGCACAGCTACTGTCCCCATGGAAACCTGGTTGTGTTTTAGGACTTTGAAAAGTTGCATCAATGGTGCTACTGCTCTGCTTACGGGTCCTCAGAAGTGGTTTTGAGTGCCTGCAAAGGGCACCTGGGTTTGGTGCTGCCTCCTGCTCATTACCTTTAAGTGTGACCCAAGGGGGCAGGGTCCAGATGAGCACATCCAGTGACCAGAACTAATCACAATACCCAGCTCTTCCCACTGCTCCCCTCAGTGACACTAATTGGTGTGGCTGATGGCTGTGCTTTGGTGAGCACTGCTGGGTGACTGGGAAACCAATTCCTTCCAAAGCAGGTCAGTCTGTGACCTGCAGCCTGGTGGCATCACTAAAGCAGAGGAGAGTGTAGTGCATTTTTCAGTCACATTTTGCCTTGTCTTATTTTCTGTTAAATGGCTTGCACCTAATCTTTGGTCACAGGAGACTTAGAAATATTGTTGAGCTGTTTGTGGGCTACGTTAAATCAGAGCGTGGTGTCAGTAGGTGTGAGCCCATTAAGCTTCCTGTTGAGTGTGCAACTGTAGATTAAAAAAGCTTGTAAAACCTTGGGGATAAAGCACAGAGGTCTTATGGAAACCACAGCTGGGATGATGTAAGGACAGAGGCAAGGTTTGTAGCTGAAGGCAATGTTTTCATTACGTTGATTTGTATGTTTGGAATAAGTGAGAGCACTGGCCTGAGGAGTCCCAAAGAAGGGCTTGCAGCTCCTGGAAGCTTGCCTGCTTTATCCAGCTGTTAAATTTAATTAATGGAAGCAGATGTAAATATACAGTAAAGCTTCAACAGGATAACAGGAAACTGCTTAAGTCCTGGGCTGTCCAGTATCAGGAAGGAAACTAGCTGAAGAAAGAACATTTCTGTTTTCAGGGATTTCTCAAACTCCTATTTAGGCAGCACGTTCTCTGACTGCTGAGCTCATTAGCATGGGAGACAATGAAACCAAGAGCTTAGGAAGGGCTGGAGGAGGTTTGGAGTCTTATGTGAGATACTGGTACAGACCGGTTGACAATAGTCAAAAGAGAAGAAAACCCAACAGGCTATTCCTTATCTCCCTATTGTAGAATTGCTTGTCGGTCCCTGCAGGCTGGTTCTTGGTCAATCCCAGGAGCCAGGCCCCTTTCATGGGCTCCAGAAGAGAGAGGAGGCTTGGTAGGAAAGGCTTTGGGGGTGGAAGGACTGATGGGCTGCTCCTCTTGGCAGATCATCGACCCCCTGGCGCGGGGGCGAGCGTTCCGGATGGCCGAGGACGCGGACGGCTGCAGCGTGCCCCACACGCCCATCACGCCCGGGGCCACCTCGCTCTGCTCCTTCAGCAGCTCCCGCTCGGGCTTCAACCGCCTCCCGCGGCGCCGCAAGCGCGAGTCCGTGGCCAAAATGAGCTTCCGAGCGGCCGCCGCGCTGGTGAAGGTACACGGCCCGCAGGGTCTCTGCCTGGGACACGGGGGCAAGGAGCCCCAGCAGAGGGGATGGGGAGGGGAGGGAATGAAGTCACCTCCTGGTGTGTTGCAGCCATGTCTACAGCAGGCAGGATTGGCAAGAAAGCGGGGATGGTGGTTCGGTTTTGGTGCGGGTCTTGCTTTTCTTTATTGGCCCGGGGACATTGACTCCCATGGCCAGCAGCCTCAGAGCATTCCAGCAGGTTTAGTTCAGCCTGTCTGGACCTTTGGGTGGTCCATGTGCACCTGGTAAGCAGCCAGGGAAGAGCAGAAATACCTGGCTCTTGCTGTACAAGTCTCTTTATCCTGCCCTGTGCCTGCTGTCCTGGGCTCAGTGATGGTTTTTGCTGTGTCCAGTGGCAGCCAGCACTGTGGTTTGGTCAGACACTTTGTACAATATGTGCTAGAGGAGCAAACCTGGAGGTGGGTGCTGTGGGTTGAGAAGTGGGGTGACAGCTGTGTCTCTCACCAGAAAGGTGTCACACATCACATCTGCTGTGCTCCATCCACAAGCATGAACCCAGCTCAGCTCTTGGGCTGGGGTGTGTTTGTGAGCTGAGGCTCTGGCAGTGCCCCCATGTCCCTGTCCCTGGCTGCAGGGCCGCTCTGTGAAGGACAGCACCCTGAGGAGGGCCCAGCGGCGCAGCTTCACCCCCGCCAGCTTCCTGGAGGAGGACACGGTGGATTTCCCAGATGAGCTCGACACTTCCTTCTTTGCTCGGGTGAGGGGCAGGTCCAGCGTGGTGCTGGCCCAGGAGCAGCGCAGGACTCTGGTTCTGGCAGGACCAGAGTGTGTTACAGAGAGCAGCACTGCTTTCTGCCAGGGCTGCTGTCTGAAATGGGATGTTGGCTGCTTCTGATGGGGCTGCTGTCTCTCTGCCCAGGAAGGAGTCCTTCATGAGGAGCTCTCTACGTACCCAGATGAAGTGTTCGAGTCACCATCAGAAGCTGCAATCAAAGATGCTGAGGTGAAACCTCCAGATCAGACAGATCTCACAGGAGGTGCTTTGGACAAAAATGAGCTTGAAAGAAGCCACTTACTACTGTGAGTATCTACATGGTAGCTGCCAAAGCCTAACACAGGGTAGCCAACCCATAACACAGGGTAGCCAACCCATTTGGAGTGGGGCCTCCTGCATGGAGGAAGCCAAGATCTGAGTGCTATGGGTGTTTGGTGCAGAGCTCAGAGCAGTGCAGTGATGGGTTTTCTTTAAATCCAGTTGAAGACCTCCTGCCCTAGCTACTCATGATGTGAAAGGTGACTCAGAGGCCAGTCACTCCAGCAACTTCCAGCTTCATACTAATGTGTTTCAGAGATTGTATCATACCTTGAGGAAGCAAAAGACACTTTAAATCAGCTGTGAGGATGCTGAGGGCCCAGCCTTTGGCTATGGAGAGCATGGCAAAGTGAGGAAGCTGTTGCCCTTGCCACAGTCACCAGTAACTGTTCTCATGCTCCAAGGAGCGGTGAAGCATTGCAGAGTGTCAAGCTGGGCTGCATTCCTCACTTGAAATGAGAGAAAGGTGTGGCACTGATGCTGAGAGCCCTACAAATATGTGGGTGGTGCTGTACTGTATGGCTGGATTTTTTCCACCTGAGTAACTGGTACTGAGTAATTGCTCTGTGCTGCTTCCGAGTCAGCTCACCCCAGCAGAGAGCTCTGCTGGGCGTGAACATGGAGCAGACAGGGAGGTCCTTGTTGTGGTTCTGCTGCTCTCAGCCCGTCTTGCTGTGTTGGCACTTTCCCTTCAAGTGTTTCCAAGAAGTTCACTGAGTTTAACATAAGGGGAAGCACAAGTGGTGGGAGTTTGTTGTCACTCCTCTGAGATGGTTTCAGTCTTCTTGGCTCCCTTTGGGTCTCCTTAAATAGTTTTATTTACTGAGGAAAATACATTTTTTTCACACTTGAGAGAGCTGTTATCAGAGTCACAGTTGGGTGTCCTTTCACGTGGTGAGGTGTTTGTTTGGGCATGGGGAGATTTCCAGCTGGAAACACTGGGAAGCAGCATGTCCGCCCCACAGAAATCCTGGGCAAGAGCAGGCTGCAGTGGAACCTGCACCTTCTGCTGCAGAAGGACTTCCCAAGGGGAAGCTGGGATATTCAAATGCATCCTCTGCAAGTGCAGTATGAAAACAGCTGAAGTTTCCAGCAGTGTTTTGTCTACGGAGGTTCAGATTCTCCCTTATGCTGTTGCTTGCCTGTATTTCAGAGCTGTCATGATCTCTCCAGATACTCCAGTCATCTTTCAGAAGAAAGGTTGTTGGCTGTTTTCTCTCAGCACTTCTGACAAGCACTGTCTTTGTGCAGAGTGAGACATTTGGGGGGCCAGAGGAGGTACACTGGACTAGAGCACATGTTGGGAGCATGCCTCCTGCAGTGCCAGGCAATGAGGAGGGTGAAATGGGAGGGAGTTGGATTTTTTTGGTCAAGTCTGAGTGCTGCAGATGTGACCTTCACACTGTCTAAGAGCAAGGAAATTCAAATGTAGCTGGATGTGATGGAAAAAGTAGGTATTATTCAGCAATAACCCGTGCAATGTTAATCAGATCTATTTTGACAAAAAGGCCTTATTTTAGCTCAGAATACTTGGGATTTTTATTCTGTTGTTGAAGCCTGTTGTTTTTATTCTGAAAAATGCACACATTGGTACAAATAAGGGAGGAATGGGAGAGAGACTGGGAGAGGTAGCTGGTACAGTTTGCAGCCTGTGACAGTGCTGCTTTCTTGGTCTGGGAAGCTGCTCAGATTCATTTTTGTCCAGTTTGCCAGTCCAGTCACATTGAAATGACATTGAAAGGTGGGTATTTCCACTGCTGGGCTAAACTCCACTTCCATTTCATAGCAGAGGGCAGATAAGAGGATTGAAGTAGCGGAGGAAGTAGACATGCCTGAGGCTGCAGAGGTGCCTGTTTCAGCCTCCCTGTTTCAGCCTGTTGCTGAAACACTTTAAAGCCTCGAAAGCTCCGCAGTGGTGGGGCTTAGTTTGGCACAGCAGTCTTATGCCACGCTCTGTGTGTTTGCTGTGCTTTCTGCCACTTCTGTGCTTTCCTTTCCTGGCCCTGTGTAAACCCTTTGAAGTACAGCTCCCACTTCAGGGCACCTTGTCTGCCACCAGCCCAGGGCGGGTGGGACAGGCAGAGGCTCTGCTGCCACCAAAGGCCACGGGAAGGCTGATTGATCCCTGCTGCTGTCCTGAATTTGATTTCAGCCCCCTGGAGCGAGGCTGGCGGAAGCAGAAGGACGGGGCCCTGGCGCAGCCCAAGGTGCGCTTGCGGCAGGAGGTGGTGAGCGTGGGCCCGCAGAAGCGAGGCCAGCGCATCGCCGTGCCCGTGAGGAAGCTCTTTGCCAAGGAGAAGAGGCCCTACGGGCTGGGCATGGTGGGCAAGCTGACCAACAGGACGTACCGCAAGCGCATCGACAGCTACGTCAAACGGCAGATTGAGGACATGGATGACCACAGGTGAGAGCTGTGGGAATCCAGGGCATCCCTCTGGCTGCCCTGGAGGGTCTGGGACCCTGGCAGGGGGTCAGAAACCCCCCTGGACAGAGCCCCCAGAGACACTGTCTGTGATCTCTGTCCATGCAAAAGAGTTTTCAATCTTACAGGATCAATTACCAGCTCTGAGTGTTTGATATAAGTAATAATTAAGTGTGGCACAGGTGCAAAAATAAAATTTTAGGATTCTAGATAAGGGGTTCAAAGGGGACAAAATGGAGGAAATTGGGTGTGCCTTGTCCTTTTTCTCCTTCTTCATGCCCTCCATGTTTCACTGCAGTGGTGGCATCTTTCTGTTGGTTCAGGCTGGGAATGCACTGTTCAAAGTGGGTGACAGATATTGGCAGGTTATTGTAAATACAGCCCAGGTAGTTTCTGGTATTTAATGTTTGTAACATCCCACTGAGGGCAGAGCCCCACACGCTGCCCTGCAGGACAGAGCTGGGCAGGGCAGCAGAACATGTTAGAGATAAACAGAATAAACACCCTTGAAACCAGCACAGACCAATTATGGCTTCTGCTTTGGCAGCGGGGCTGACAGACAGAGACTTTCTACAATCTCGGAATCATCAATACCCCAGATTCTGATAAGAGCTGTGCTCAGAGGGTTCCCCATGAGCTGCTGAGTGCAGGATTGCTGCTGGCCCTCGAGCACTCGGGTCACTGGGTGCTGCTGAGCCCCCCATGCTTGTCCCTTGGAGTGCAGAGCAGCGTGTTTGTGTCACCATGCGCTGGGACCTCACCCAGCTCCTCATGGTGTGTCTGTGTCTCTGCTGCCTGGAGGAACTGCAGGTCTCTGTGCCACCACCACTGTCCTGTGGTGAACAGCAGGGCTCAGCTATCCCTGCCTCTGGTCACTCCCCTGGAGTCATTATTTCAGAAACACAGCACAGTTTAGTGTCAGGCTTTGGTTTTCCCATGGATGTTTCCTTGGGAAAGGGTGGTTGTCCAGGGTAATGGGAGAGTCAGATTAAACAGGTTCTGTCTTCAGCAAGACCTTAGGTCATTGCCTCCTGTCCTGTGCACTCCTAGGTGATCCTGGTCATGTACCCCAGATTTTGGTGAGGTTTCTGGAGGAAAACAGCAGCTTTTCCCCTCTGTTCTGTTAGCAGATGTAATATGCCTGTGTTTCTGCCTCTGATCCTTTCCCCTTCCCTCCATGCAGGCCTTTCTTCACTTACTGGGTCACCTTTGTGCATTCACTCATCACCATCCTCGCTGTGTGCATCTACGGCATCGCCCCTGTGGGGTTCTCACAGCATGAGACTGTTGATTCAGTAAGTGAATCTCCCAACGTGCCTGGAGTGTGATTGAGTTCAGCCCTCAGCTGTTGTGTCACAGCATTCTGGCTCCTTGCCTCCTGGCTGGCTGCCTGCTGTCCAGCCTGGGGGGCTGCCTGGAGGGTCTCTGGGAGCCCCCACACCACCTTCTCTCCCTCCTGCAGCCACAGTGCTCCTGATGTCAGATTATATCTGACACGAAGCACGGTGGCTGTGCTGGCAGCACTTCCAAACAGCTTGTTCCTCTCCGGGTGGAGACCAGAAGGATGATCATGGCAGGGAAATACTTCAAACCTGAGCTAAGTTTTTGCAACAGTTGCAGGATTTTGCTTCTGCCAGGGGCAAAACTGACTTGTCTGACTTTGGGAGCTGATTTGAAGCTGTTTGTAGCCTTCCCACACATTGTTAAAGGTTTCTGGGATACAGGTATCTCTACAGCCATGTCCCTGCTCCATGCAGGAGATGCCCTGGGGAGCTTCTCAGCTGCATATCTGACAGCTTTCAGAGCACCTGCCTGTGGGTGCTGCCTGTGCTGCTCAGCTCTGTGGAGCTTTGTGCAGGTTAAGGCCACTCAAGGGTTTCAGGCCCTGGGATTTCTTGAAAGCTGAAGTAGCCAGAGATAGACATTTTGAATAAAACCTCAACATGAAGGTGCACACACCTTGATGGGGGTTTGCATGTGATCCTGCAAAAAGCCAGATGGAGAGAGCTGTGGGCCCTGTCATTGGCTGTGGGGGTTCCTGTTCATCCTGGGGGCTGTTTTCACCAGTCCCTGCTGCTTGCCCTGCTGACCCTGGGGGCTGGAGCTTACAGGGCCCTTGCTTTCTCTCCTTGTAGGTCTTACGAAACAGAGGGGTTTATGAAAATGTCAAATATGTTCAGCAGGAAAACTTCTGGATCGGCCCCAGCTCAGTGAGTGCTGCTGGTGGGACTGTTAGTGGGTGGATGGGGACTGTGTGCTGCAGCTGTGCCACCCCATGGACCAGAGCCCTCTGCTGCTTGTAGCTCAGGGATCTGCTGTCACTGTCAGGGAGCAGCAGTGCTCCCAGCCCCAACTACGCTGCAGATTGGGGTGCCTGGAGGTTAAGATGGACCTTGGCTTCCCTGCTTTGCACCCTGTTCTACAAAGACAAGCACGGGGTTAGAAAAAATGCGGGAGTTGTATGGTGTGTGACAGCTTTCCTGCTGCCATTCCCCCTGGGAAAGACAAAAGTGAAGAGGAAATGTCACACAGTTTTCTTTTCCAGCCATAGTGCTGGCCTTTCTGGGGCTGTGGGCAAAGAAATCCCTGAACTTTTGTTCTGGACCTGTCTCCAAAGCAGATATGGAGAATGTCCATGGTGTGTGTTGGGACTTGTCGCTGGCCCTTGAGTCTGGATAGGGGTACCCCTAGCAGCTCCCCCAGCCTGCTCTGCCCAGGCAGTCGTTGCCTTGGCTGAGCTGAGTGTTCCATCTCTGCCAGGAGGCCCTGATCCACCTGGGGGCCAAGTTCTCCCCGTGCATGAGGCAGGACCAGCAGGTGCACAGCTTCATCAGCGCCAAGCGGGAGAAGGAGAAGCACTCGGCGTGCTGCGTGCGCAACGACAAGTCCGGCTGCGTGCAGACCTCGGAGGAGGAGTGCTCAGTGAGTGCCGTGGCCCTTCTCCTGCCAGCCCTGCAGCTTCAGGGCCACTTCTGCTGATGCTTCTTTCCCTGGGCTTTGTGGTGACACCTCTCCTCTCTCCTGCAGTCCACGCTGGCCGTGTGGGTGAAGTGGCCCCATCACCCCAGCACACCGATGCTGGCAGGGAACAAGAGGCAATTTGGCTCTGTTTGTCATCAGGACCCCAGGTAGGTCCTGCCTGGCCCAGCTGCCATCCTCGGGGGGACAGGGCTGCTGTACAGTCAGTCCCAGGCCAGTGGATTGCTGGATGAGGCAGCAGGAGCTCTGGAGGGGTGTGGGGCAGTAATGTCCCTACACTGCAAGAGAGGCTGATGCAGGGTGTGATCATATTTCTCCTCACCTCTGGTCTCTGTTGTGGGCTGCCTGTTGTGAGCTGTGGGTGCCTTCCTCATCCCTCTCCCCCTCTTCACCTGCTCCCTGGCCAATTCCCTGCAGCAGTCACAAGCCTAGTACACCTCTGTCCAGGAGCCCAGCCAGCTGCTGGCTGCCCTGGCACAGTCACTGTGGGCTGATGTAGAGCTGAAACCATCTGAATTCCTGCCCTTGGGGTGTGTCCACCTGGAAGAGATCCAGTTCGTTGCTGGGCAGCTGTGTGCTCTCTGCCTTTGTGATCTCTGCTGGAAGGAGGCTGAGGCATGGCCAGCATGGCCTCGGCTGGTCTGGTCTGGTGTGTCAGTGTCACCATGCAGGGACACAGGGAGCTGTGGAATGGCAGCATGGGCACAGGCAGAGTGTGGAAATCCCACCTGGAGGTGGGGAAGGTGTTCCTCAGGCTGATGTGTGCTTTGTTGCTGCAGGGTGTGTGAGCAGCCAGCCTCGATGGAGCCCCACGAGTGGCCAGATGACATCACCAAGTGGCCGGTGAGCATGGCCAGAGGCACAGGGCGTGCAGGGCAGCTGAGTGTGGCATTTGCATCCCACTGTGCAGAGCCTCAGCTGTGCTGGTGGGAGGGCAGGGCCTCTGGTGCAGCTTCTGCTGCTTGTCACAAACACCAGCTCAGGGCAGCTGTGCTCTGCCCAGCCAAGGCTCAAAGCCCTCCAACAACAAAAGTTGTCCTGTGCCAGCTAAAGCCCTGGATCCTGTCAGGGTAACAGGGAGATGGGAACAACTCAGCCTCGGGCTGGAGAGGAGGTGTCAACTGATGCTCAGGCAGATGCAGTATCAGGCACCATCCTGCTGTCAGAGGGAGCTGTGTCTGGGATCTGGCTTCTTCCCAAGGGGCTGTTTTGATTTTACCCAGCCAGCAAGCAAAGCTGTGGCTGTCTGACTGCAGCCTGTTGTTGTTTTCCAGATCTGCACAAAAAACAGTGCTGGGAATTACACCAACCACCTCCACATGGACTGTGTGATTACAGGCCGGCCCTGCTGCATTGGGACCAAGGGAAGGTAGTGAGTTTTACCTGTCTGCAGGGGCTGGGTGTTGGGGTGAGACACAGGGCCTTTTCAGGTTGTAGACCCAGCCATTTGCCCTCTTTGTCCTTTCCACACACCGCCCAGAGCCCTGCTGGGAAGGGGAGTTGGACAAAGAGCCATGACAGGTCTCCCAGATGGAGCAGCAGTTAAGAGCCAGCCTGAGGCTGGCCCAGCAGGGTATCTCACTCAACTGGTTCTGCAGTATGGAGGGATTTGGAGGAATTGAACAATTCTGCTGGGAATTCCTTCACTTTTCCTTAGGAGTGGCCAGCTTCTTCCTGACAGGCTTCATTGTCCCCAGCCTGCAGTCCCTGGGCACTCAAAAGAGATGCCAGGAAATAGCCCACTCTGGGTTTCCAAAAGAAGAAGACGCTGTTTTTCTGATGTTATCCCTGAGCTTGAGTAGTCACACAGTGCTTGGGCTTGGCTTTCCCTGCTAGGGAGAAAAATGTGTGTTGCCCCAAGGAGTTTCTCTGTCCCTGAAGGTCATGACCGGGATACTCTTGACATAGCCCTCCCCTTCCCCTCTGCCGGCTGCGGAGGCACAAGACTCCCCCAGTCTGAGACACAGCTTCCACAGGCTCTGGTGGCTCTTCCCAGCTCTAAACAGCAGCTTTAGGACCTGCCTTGGAGTCCTGGCATGCAAGTCTGTGGAGCTTCCCTGGAGGAGAGAAGCAGGAGGGGTGTGTCAAGAGGCACTGGGCTCAAATGGAAATGTGTTCATGCCTTTGCTGAGACACTAGAGCATGTCAGGGGCAGCTGAAGGCATCAGTTCTCATGGATGGGATGAGAAAAGCAGTGGGTGGCCTGGGAGGGCACAGGAATGATCCATTGTGCTTTCCATGTGCGACTTGTGCCTCCTGCAGGTGTGAAATTACCTCCCGGGAGTATTGTGAATTCATGCGGGGATATTTCCATGAGGAGGCAACGCTCTGCTCTCAGGTAAGGGTGCAGCTGGGGGGCTGCATGGCTGCCCTTCTCCCTGCAGGTGCCCTCAGCAGCTTGGCAGGATCTGGGGTGGCAGTGCTGCAGATTAGGTGGGAATCCTGTGTCCTGTCCCACCTTGAGCCCGCAGGATGCTGCTGCTCCTGGCTGGGGTGGCAGAGGTGGCTGCATTTGTCCCCCTCTGGGGGCCAGTTTGGGACTTGGGCTGGCAGCTGTGAAAGGCCAGCACGGGACCACTGTGAAAGCAGTGGCTGAAGGATCCACAGTCTGCTCTGTGGGCAAGCAGATGCCTCAGCTCTGGGTGCTGGGGTGAAAAATGAGGGCTTAAAACTGCCGCAGGGAAGGGATGGGGTTGTGTAAATCTGTGTTGGAGACAAAGCCTGGTACTTGGTTCAACAGCGAAGTTGGGGGGGAGCCCCTCTTCCAGAGCTATCTGCAGTGTGCCCTGGGCTTGGAGGACCCCTCTCAACACCCACTTCTGCCCTAGGTGCACTGCATGGATGATGTCTGTGGGCTCCTTCCTTTCCTAAATCCAGAAGTCCCTGACCAGTTCTACCGCCTCTGGCTCTCTCTTTTCCTCCACGCTGGGTAAGCAGAGGTGTAAAACTTCCCCTATGGGGGTGGAGGCACCCTCAGCCCAGGGACTGCTGTGAGGGTTGTGGCTGTCCCTCGTGGGGACACAGGGATCTGAGCTGTGCTGTCCCCCAAGGTTTGGGATGAGCAGCATGGGTAAGGCCAGACAGGAACTCTGAGCAAGGCTGGGGACAGAATATGAGCACAGGGGTAACTTCAGTGGCTGCTGCTTCAGCTCCTGTACTCTGCACTTGGCAGGATCCTGCACTGTCTGGTTTCAGTCTGTTTCCAAATGACGATCCTGCGGGACCTAGAGAAGCTGGCAGGATGGCACCGCATCTCTATCATCTACCTTCTCAGTGGCATCACTGGGAACCTTGCCAGTGCAATATTTCTACCCTACAGAGCAGAGGTGGGTCTCCTGCAGCCCAGGTAACCTGCCCTGAGCACAACCCTTCTCTACATGCCTGTGCCTCTGTGGCTGAGGCAGAGCGAGCAGAGCTGGGCTCACCAGTGCAGCCTTGGCACTGCAGCTCAAGGATGGCAGCACACCATCATTCAGCTGCTGAGCAGCAACATCCCGGGGTACCAGGGGCTTTGCAAGTGGCTGGCCTGGCTGGCTGCAGGAAAAAGGCTGCTTCTCATAACAGATGGGGGACTGTCCAGCCATGGGGTGAGAGGGGCCCCAGGCAGGCTCGGAATCAAGTGTGGTGTCAGCAGCCTCCGCCTGAGAGTGGCAAAGAGCAGAGCTCACCCTGCCCACAGGAGACTGCATGGCTGGACCTGCAGGAGCCTTCCAGCTCCTAAGGAAAACTACAGGGTGGGTGGGGCAAGCCAGGAGATTGCCTTCAAGGGCTACTCCCCTCTGGCAGCTTGAACAAGATCTGCCCTCCTTAGTCTGTTCTGGCCTCACACCTTGATCCTAAATCCACACCTTGATCCCTTTACTCCCAGCACCCCATTATATGGATGAAGTTGGAGAGTCTCTTTGCCAAGAACCACTGAACAGGATTTGAGTAAGAAGCAACGAATTCCTGGAGCTGGCTGCAGAGGCCAGGAACGTGGCATGAGCCTGACATTATCTGTAATGCTCTTCTTCTGCAGGTTGGCCCTGCAGGATCCCAATTTGGAATTCTGGCCTGTCTCTTTGTGGAGCTCTTCCAGAGTTGGCAAATCCTGGCACGCCCATGGAGGGCTTTCTTCAAGCTGCTGGCTGTGGTGCTCTTTCTTTTTGCCTTTGGCCTCCTGCCTTGGATCGATAATTTCGCTCACATTTCAGGATTTATCAGTGGTTTCTTCCTCTCCTTTGCCTTCCTGCCCTACATTAGCTTTGGGAAGTTTGATTTATATAGGAAACGATGCCAAATTATAGTTTTCCAGCTCATCTTCATCGCACTCTTCTCAGGACTGGTGATTCTGTTCTATTTCTACCCCATCAAGTGCGAGTGGTGCGAGTTCCTCACTTGTATACCCTTCACAGACAAATTCTGCGAGAAATACGACCTGGATGCACAGCTCCACTGACAGCAAAGACTGGCTTCTCGAGCAGGCCCTGGAGATGGACTGTCTTTGCATTTGCTGTGCCAGTTCCATGGGGACAAAGCCTCTAATCCAATGACACTTCTAACCCTGCCCGTGGTTAATTTAAACTGTCTCCTTAGCACTTGGCAGGCATGGTTTGCCTTATCTCAGAAGACTCTGAAAAACAGAACATTTGTGCCTTGTTCAATTGTATTGAACCTTTTCTGCTGCCATTATTTTTATTACACTAGTTTCAATACTACATTTTTAACCAGAGTTGTTTACTACTGCTGAGGTGGTGATTAAACAGTGAGGTAGCGTTTTAGCTACTGTGAATTGTTCTGAGTAGTCTGTGCCTACCTTTGTTACTTAATCTCACTCCTGCTGTTTTATGTACCCTGTGGAGCACCCAAACCAGCCAGATACACATCTGCAGCTGGAAATAAGGGCCTGAAAAACCTCAGAAAACTAGAGGATCTCTTTAATCCCTGCAACCCACATACAGCTCAGAGGCAAACACCACAAAGAGCAACTGTAAAAAACGTGAGAATGTCCAGTCAATGGAGTTTGTTCCTCTTTGAAGTGTGACAGCCTTTTCCTCCAGGAAGTTGCTTAATCCACAGTCTGGTCTTGGTAGGGCTGGATTCTCTGCTCTCTCTGTTTAAGAAAGAAAATATTTGTCAGTGACAATAATTATTGCATGCTGATCTTTTCTCACCACGCTGCCATGATGGCCCAGGAGAGACCAGCCAGTGCCAGAGGTGACTGCTGGTCACAAGCACCCTGGAGCAGGTGGCTGTTGTTAGGGCGCACATTTTATTACACTGGATCTTGAAAATATGGCAGTGTTGAAAGAAGAATAAAAGGTAACTGCGGTCAAAAAGGAACAGTTTTTAACCCAGCTGCCTGGAGCAGCAAAACAACAAAAGGCTTTGGACAAGCTGCTCTTACTCGTTCTTCAGCCACTGTGACTGTTTCTAAAAGCATAATTTAAAACTTAGTAAGCCTGAGAGTCTTGGCCACATCTTGTGTTTGTGAGCACAGCTTTCTCAAAATAGCAGTATTAATACCAGAATTATGTCTGCATGAGTTAGAAACCCAGCCATGCTCCTGACAATGATTTCCAGACATTTAAAAAGCCTAAAAGAAAGCAAGGTCCTAGAAGCAATCACAGCAGCAAAAGAACACTGTGTTTAATGAGTCTCAAGACAATGTAGAAGCAGATTGAGAATCTAAACATAAAGTCAGCTATTCCTGCTGCTGCTCCCAGTTTATGTTACCTGAAATAGCTGAATTATCATTCCCTGCCCTGAGAATAGCACAAACAACACTACCAGGATCTGGAAACAGGCACCAGCCCCGTGCAGGCATTCAGAAATACTCTGCCAGCCAGCAGAGAGCAGCAGCATCAGCTCTGAGCCTCAACACCATGGCCTGGGGAAGATGAGGAACTGGGAGCTCTTAATGGACATCTGGGACTCACCCCACAGGTTACTTCCGAAGCTTCTTTATGAAGCTGACCTCATCCCGGTTCCTGATGCCATACCTGAACACAGAGTTATGCTGTTAATGCCAGCTTCCCAGGAAAAACAACCTGTAAAACCCTATAGCTTCATCTTTCCCAGGGACATAGGGACTCCTACAATCCCATGTTGTGCTCTACTAGAGGACACATTAAAATTCTCACTTGTGTATGTGGGATGTGCTGCCAGCACTGAAGGATCTGCTCATCTGCCTTTAAGTGCAACGACCCCTTAAACGCAACATCTGTCACCCAGGCTCACTCTTCCAAGGACAGCTTTGATTAGGGCTGTCTTGCTGAATTTTTAGTACTTCAGACCACCTTTTCTCGCTGGTCTGCAACAGGCTGGCAGACCCAGCACTGCAGGGAAGTGCCTTATTCTACCTCGCCTCAAGAATGGGCAGGGAAACATGGGAATCACCTGTCAGCGTTGTTACCAGAGTGTCTGAGAGGTGGCTGAGCAGCCCCAAAGATCAACACCCATCCTTGGGTTTCCTCTTTGCTTGGCATTCATCATAGAATCACAGAATGTTACAGGGTTGGAGTGGACCTTACAGAGCATCCAGTGTCAACATCCCTGCCATGGACAGGACACCTCTCACTAGGCCAGGTTCCTCAAAGCCTTATCTAACCTGGCCTTGACCACTGCCAAGGCTGGGGCATCCACAGCCTCCCTGTTCCTGTTCCCTGCTCTTTCCTATCCTACATCAATATCTGTGCCGAGCTGAGTAACTGTAACCATCTGCAGGAGCTTGGGAGGGATGGCCAAGGGTTCTGTGGGGTGCCTTGCACTGGCTGAACCAGCACAGGATGGTGCTGGCTGAGGATGAGGAACCCCCCAGGGCCAGCCTGTCCTGCAGAGAGCCTCTCAGTCTTCCTGTCCCGCTTCTGTGGTCAGTGCTGTCCCACCTTTCCTGGCAATGTCCACTACAGGACCCGTGATCCAGGGCACAACCTCCCAGCTCAGCCCTGCCCGTGGGGACGCTGCGTGGGCCCCTCACCCCCAGCGCTGACTCGTAACTCACTCTCTCAGCTTCTTCCTGTCATCCGCCAGCTTCTCTCCATTGTACGTGAGGTGGTACGTCCTCCAGATGTACCTCCTGCGGGAAAAGCGCTCAGGGGCAGCCGCGGGAGCGGCGCCGGGCTGGGGCGCGCTCCCGAGCCGCCCGCCCGGCCCCGCTCACCAGCTGAGGTGCTGGACACCGCCCTGCCGGGCCTGCCTCAGCTGGATGTGCCGCCGCAGCGCCTTCTTCAGCTCCAGCACCGAGGCGTTCTGCACCACCACCACGGCTGCGGGCGGGAGAGCCGCGTCAGGCGCGCCCCGCCGGCCCCGCCCGCCCCGCCCGGCCCCGCACGCACGCACGGTCTCGCCGTCCGCCTTGCACACCCGCACCGTCATGGCCTGCCCGTACTCCAGGGCCACCTGCGAGCCGATCTCCTCCGCCGTCACCTGCGGGCGAGGGACGCGGCCGTGAGCCCAGCCCAGCCGCGCCGGCCCGGCCCCGCGCCCCGGGCGCACCTGCGGGGGGAGGTCGCAGAGCAGCGGGTCCTGCACCAGCCGCGCCAGCGCCGCCTGGAACAGCTCCAGCACCTCGGCGTGCGCCAGCTCCTCCGCCGGCTCCTCCGCCGGCCCCGCGGCCGCCATCGCCGGAAGGGGCGGGCGGCGCGGCGGAACCCGCGATGCTGCTCTTCTGCCCGGCCTGCGGGAACGTGCTGGTGGCCGAGGAGGGGCCGCGCTGCCACCGCTTCGCCTGCACCACCTGTCCCTACGTGCGCAACGTGACGCGGAAGGTACCGCGGCGGGGCGGCGCGGGGCGGGGGCCGCCGTGCCCCGGGCGCGGGGCTCGGGGCTCGGGGCTCGGGCTGAGCCGCTCCCGTGCCCGTCCCGCAGGTGACCAGCAGGAAGTACCCGCGGCTGAAGGAGGTGGACGATGTGCTGGGCGGCGCCGCGGCCTGGGAGAACGTGGACTCCACGGCAGGTAGGGCCGGGCCGAGGGGCGGCGCGGGGCTGGCTGGGCCCCGCCGCCCCTCACGGCCCCTCACGGCGCTTTCCCGCAGAGCCGTGCCCCAAGTGCGAGCACCCCCGCGCCTACTTCATGCAGATCCAGACGCGCTCGGCCGACGAGCCCATGACCACCTTCTACAAGTGCTGCAACCCGCAGTGCGGGCACCGCTGGCGGGACTGAGGGCCGGGGGAGCGGGTTTAGGATCGCTGCTGCTCCCGCAATAAACAGCGCTGCGGGCGAGCGAGCGGCTGCTGCGTGGTTGCTTTGGGCCGGGCAGGGAGGGCGAACAGGCTCCAGCACGGTGCTGTGCCCCCAACGCACACAGGGCAGGGTGATAAGGTCACACCGAGAAACCCGTGTTTGAACAGACAGGTGTGAAGGTAGCCGAGCTGAAGCACGGTGAGGAAACCCCCCACGCCTCAGCCCCGAGCACAGCACAGCAGGTAAAGCAGAGGGGAAGTGTAACCACTGTGCCCTTACAGAGAACCAAAAATAAAAAAAAGGGGCTTGGCTGTGACCTGTGAAAATCCTGTCAGTTAAAGCAGGAACTACAAACTACACACTGCAACCAGTTACTGATAAAAGGAGAATGTGCTTCAAGTAGGATCACATATTACTTGCGTTTTAACATCAAGCTTTATTCTCAGTTTTCAGAAGTAAAAACGATAAATAACTTAATAAAAACATGATGGAGCACAAATTGTAACATTTAATCTCCATGGACACTCCCTCCAACAGGCTAAGCCAATCTCCTATGACTCAGCTTTACCCCTTCTATCCAGGGATAATCTGCACCCATTTATTCCAATTCATGTCACAGGGGAACACTCTCCCCAGCCTGAGAGTACAGTCTATCGTGGGCTCATAGTAGATGGTTGGGCTTTCACTCAGTTTGGGATGCTGTAGTTGTTCTTCCACAACTGGCTGAGAAAACAGTGACACTGGGGATGGCTTTTTCATGTAGAATCGTCTGATGCAACCAAGAGTTTCCAGACCCTGCAAAAAAATTCATATATTTTAATATGCTGTGAATGCTGCTCTAGCTACATTGTTCTCAGAAATGTTGGACAATTTATGCCAAAAGTGGCTTCACTTGGGCCCCTGAGGAACCCCTGGCTACAACAAAAAGGTAAGAAGGATAAACAGCTTAATAAAACCATGCAAGCTCTGGCTATAGCTAGATAGGTCTAGTTTCTTTCAAGCACAGTGATTGATACACGGTTACTGACACAGAAGGTGCTTAGCAAGCAATGTCAACATTTAGGACCAGTTACAAAAAATCTAAGGCTCCTCTGGATGTCAATCCCAGACTTCTGTGCCAATCCTTGTTAATGGTTATTAGGTGTATGACAAGCTCTGTCTGTGGTTTCCAAACCAGTTCTTAGTGAATTTATTGGTGCAGAAGTTAGATTGAAGTTCTCCACTCTGTAAAATATAGAGGCAATTAACTGCTTGATTTTATGGGTTTGAATTCACATTGCCCAGGGATCCATACTGGAACATCCAGAACAGGATATGCACGACTGGCAACACTCCCAGCTTTCACTGTCACCACAGGGTACAAGCCCTGGGGAAGAAGTGGCACATGGACACTGGAAAATGGATTTCCAATTAGCAGGGAAGTCATGCTTTTGGGAAGGCCTGCAGGATTACTGATCTGATTCAGATTCTGATTTCTGTTCTTTTCCTATAAATATTCAAAGTTCCATTTCCAAAGCGGTGGCAACTGAATGTCAAAATGTGGGAGAAAAACGATGAGAAATTCAAAATTTTCTTGCCATCTTTTGTTTGACAATTAAGGACCTGTAGGCTGGTCAGAAGGTCCGATTGACACAATGTCTAGCACAGACACATTTCAGTTTGATTCTCATGGCAGATTACCCATCTAGAAGGGCTATAAGCAAAAAAAATTAAGAATATTTGGATTATCAGTGATGACTGGGGACTGGAACCAGAGGATCTTTAAGGTGGCTGATTTTTAAGGTGGTACTGATCTTTGGATCAACACCTGTCCTTGGGTTTCCTCTTTGCTTGGCATTCTTCACAGAATCACAGAATGTTACGGGGTTGGAATGGACCTTACAGACCATCCAGTCCCAATATCCCTTCCAACCAAAACTATTCCATGATCCTGTGATTACCACTGCATTAAACACTTGTTACAGTGAGCTCATGGGCACTCTTATTTCCCCTGTCCCTGGGACCCTGTGACTCTGATCAGATAACCCTGGACCCCTCCTTCCTGCCCCAATGGGGCTGGCGGAGAGCCAGGGAAGCCCATCTTGTCTAAAGTCTATATAGATCCCTGACATTTCCTGTTCTTTCTCTTTTGCCCCGCTCTCCATATGGACAACACAGAATAAAGAGAGCTGAGCCAACATATATTGGGTTAAGAGCCTCTTTTGGAAATCTTTGCCATCTCCTGATATTCCTCCCCTCACAGCCTCAGACCTCTGAGCTAGCCTGATATTCAGGGGGCTGTGCGAGGGGGGGAACGTCAAACACTCAATTTCATGGTGACAAGCCCCCACTCTTCAGCAAGTCCCCGGCCTTCCACCTCCCTGTACATCCATTTAGGAGCAAGCTCTGACATCAGTGACAGCACGGGTACTGCAGCTCCCTGCTCCCTTGCTCTGGCTGTGCTGCCCTGCACTGGATGGGGCAGGCTGCTTTCCCGTTTCCCTGGCTGTACCTGCAGGATCTCCAGCACGGCCACGGGCTGCAGGACGCCGCTGTAGTGCTGCAGCAGCCCCGACTGCGGCACGCCCGGCTTGCTCATCACATGGTAGAGCACGGCCTCCATCATCCCCTTGCACACCGGCTGGTTCAGCTTCCCATCCACGATCCTCCACGGCCTCCCGATGAAGGAAACGTTCTCACAGGCCCTGCCAAAGACAGGGCAAACCCGGCTGTCAGGAATTCTTCGGGATCGGTTTCTCATCATTTCAATTTATGCCTTGTTGCCCTGATTCTTAAGATTTTCTAAAGCCTTCTGAGTTTACATTCTGTTAGAAAACTTTCTCACACAATTTTCTATAAACAACGTATTGTTTTGCATTCCTTCATGGGGTAGAAAAACCTTAATATACTAGTAGTTTGTCCAATGTCTTTGGAGAGGTGGCCCATTCACTCTCCAAACCACCGTCACCTTTGGAAAAGTATAAAAGTTGGAGTCAGAGAATAACCTTCTTCTTTACCTTGCAAATAGCAGTGGCTCACGTTGTGCTTTCACGTGTCCTATAGTGACACTGCCTAATAGAGGTTCTTACTGCATCCATTTTAACACAAGTGTAAATCCTGTGGCTGCTCTGAGCAAGGGCTGGTGCTGCTCTACCAAATCTGCATTTTTCACCCCTTTTAGCTCCATTACAAACCCAGCAGCTGCCCTGGCTGTACCTGGCTGTTCCCTCGATGAACAGGGAAGCTGTGTTTTGCATTAGCTCTAATATCCTCCAAAAGTTATCCAAGACCTGCACCACGCAGCAACAGTGCTTTGATGGGAAGCAAATTCCTCATTTTTAGCATTTTGGTGTCCAAAAGACAGTCCCTGCATGGAAATTCCCATTTCTCATACTGCAGTTCCTGGGCACCTGGAAGCTGGCACTGGGCTTATTTGTGCAGTAAAATCAGTTTTGGTCCTCTGATATTTGGAGCTTGTTGGTTTTTGGGTAAAAATATCTATCAGAGACATTTTTTCAGCATGCACAGGAGCACAAGGAACATTAACAGGAACAATGGAATGGGGTTTCTCCATCACTGCTCATCAGAGCATAAAACTGAGGTTTCCAAACCACTGCTTCCAGTACTCTTTTGGCAGTGGCAAACGTTTGGTATTCTGCAGACATTTCTGTTACTCACCGGTCCCTGGCTGCCTGGGAGACATCTGTCATGGAGCTTCCTGGAAAGAAAAGTACACATATATTCTAATTAACTCAATTCCTTATCTAATAGAAGTAGAGTTAAAGGTGGCCAAGCTGTGAAGCGCAAGAGCTTGCCAGGAAACCACAGCAGCAAACTATTCCACGTGCTGCTCTCAGTTTTGGGCTACCCTTCTGCCCTGTCTGCAGCACACTCCTCCCACAACCACATCTCTTTACTCAACCCCACTTTTTGTGGTTCTTTTCCCCAGTCCTAGCAGGTTTTATGATAAAACCCAGCAGGTTTTAATCCTAGAAGTCTGATGCTATGGTTGAACTGTGGTGATTGTATGGGCTGAAAGAACTGAGGTTCACAGAGAGCTGTGCAGGGTCTTAGTCTGGAACTCTCCCAGGGTCTGGGTAACCTAAAGCTCCTGGAAATCAGAGGGATCTGGGGCAGAGCTCCAAGGATCTGGAGATGTGAGTGCAAACTCAGGATTCCAGCAGGGCTCAGTTTCAAAGCAAAGGCTGTCTCTGCAACTCCCATTACATTATGTCATGGGTTTTAATTAGACTATTACTTAATGATGTATTCCTACCACACCCAGAGGGTAACAGCTTTGGCCTAAGCACATGTAAACATTCACTGGCCAGTGAGAACTCTGTGTTTGATAACAGAACTCCTGTTTTTTCCCTCCTATGCTACAAAAAAGTGAAGGATATTAAATCCAGGAAAGTACTTCAGTAGTTTAATTTAAGAACTGCTGAAGTCTCTTCTGTTTAGACAGCTCTGAGTGCATTTCCTGCAGGAAGGCTCCAGTTAAACAATCCCAAGCTGTGGGATGTTAGGGATCACCCTCTGGACCTGGGTACTGGCAGGGCTTGGCAAGGTACCACAGGAGCAGTGAGCTTGTGGTTCAAGTCTGAGATTAGAGCTCATAAAAACCAAACCAAAATTAAATCCCCCACAAACTACTAAATGTAAAGCTTGGCAAGAACTACTAGCTATTAGAAAACTGGCAGTAAAAAGGAAAGGAAAATGAAGTCCAATTGGGTTACAGATGAGGCTGTTAAATCTCACTGGCATGTGCTGTTTCCTGGGGAATGCTTTAATGAGTTTAGGACTTTCAGCCATGGACATTCCAGCTAAATGCACACCAGCAGTGCTGTGTTTTCTGGGCTTAGAGACACCTGACCTTTGGACTGAAGCCAGAGATGAGAAACTTTGGATCCAAATTATTCCTAAAAAGTTTAAGACATGGAAACAAGTTTCTAAGGAAAACATATTTCTGGACTAGTCATTCCAGCAAAAGGAACAGGAAGGATTATGTGAGGTATTTGAAAATTTGGAGATCTTCCATATAAATTAGTGTTATGCCAATTTATCTGTGAGAGAAGACAATCTCTCTGGTACAGCTGCATAAAGAATCTAGGATTTGCTTATAAAGTGGAGCTACTGGTTTGGGATCAACTGTTGATGAGCTGGTTTGTATTTTAGGGATGCAGAGGGTTCTCCATACCTTTAGAGACTCCTGGGTTCTCCTGGAAGTAGGAAAGATCATCCTGCTCACTGGCTGATTGTTCAGGGATAGAGATCTGCTTGCTGTGCTCAGTGCTGAGCTCATCGGTCTCTGCTTCGGGTTCTTTGTCCTCAGAACAAGATTTATCTTGCTCCTTGTAAGTGCCCACATCCACAGCCTCTGGAGCAGGCTCTGGGAGTTCAGCTGGGGGTTCAGCTGGGGGATCAGCTGGGAGCTCTAGGGAGCCTCCTCCTGCAGCTTCTTCACCCACAGTAACAGCTTCCTTCCTTGGGACAGGCTCAGAAGCAGCTGCATCCAAGTTGCTGCCATCTGCATGTGCCAGAGCAGGCTGTGCACCCTGGCAGAGGTGACTGTCACCCTGAAGGACGTCAGTCTTACATCTCTTCCTTGGGGGCTCATCATCACTGGCACACTGTATGTCTTTTCCCAGCTGCTCCTCCTCTCCCAGACATTCCTGTCCCTTCCCTGGCTCTGAGGGCAGTTGTTCCTGTGGCACATCTGGGAGAGCAGGGTCTGCCCCCGGCTGCTCAGCATCCTCTGCTTTCTTCAGGCACATTGAGCGTAGCAGCCAGGGCTTGGCAAACACTATTGCCACCAGTCTGACAGTGTGGCCTCCTACTTCTAAAACCTGCTGCATTTCAATGAGGTCCTGTAAAAAACATACAAAAAACCCACAACAAATTATCTCAGGAACTTTCACTGAGAAATGTCACTTTAACCCAGTGTCATGGGATTGCCATGATTTAACTGGCAGCAATGGAGGCGCAAAGTTTAACAGAATATTCAATTGTGCCTCCAACTGCACTGAAGTTGGAATCATGTTTTAGCCCTAAAGCTTCCTGAGATTACAGCATGTGATGTTTTTTTAGTTTAAAGTAAGTTAAAAATATAACTGGGAACAAGTACTTTGCTTCCAAAGGTTGATGTTAGCACCACTAGGTTTCTGAAACAGTTCATTCCTATCTTTGATTACATTCTGCTTTAATTTTTGTCCTTCCTAACTTTGAGGCAAGATTGCTGTCAGGTGTGGTGTTTCTCCTGCCTAACATAAATAAGTCTGTTCAATTTATAGTAGCTTTTGACAGCTTGGAAGCTCGTCCTGTTCAAGGGTATACTGAGCATGCAAACATTAATGTATGGAAAGCAGCTGGCTGTAAACCCACCTGGATGTACTGCTCCAAGCTCCTGCTGCGCTCAGCTTCCACCTGCTCATAGCTGCAGAAACGTTTGCTCAGCTCAGCTGTGCAAATCCCAAAGTGGGAAGTGGCCTCTATGGCCTCCCTGATCTCCAGAACAGCCGCCACGTCCCCGGGGCTGTACCTGTAACGCTCTGTACATTCCTGGAGAAACTTCTCCACCTCATAGTTTTCTTCCTGGATTTTTATCAGCCTGGTGAAAGTTTCAGGGAGGCAGGAGATGCCCACAGCCATGTGATCCAGCAGGGAAGGAGCTGCAAATAAACCATGGGAGTTTAAGCTGTGAAGCAGCAGTTACTGTGCAACATGCTACAGGAAGACAAACAGATTAGAGGTGTTCTAGACCAATTAAAAACAGAGCTCAGCTTTCCCTTTTCATTTTGCAGTTCCCTTTTTTCTTTCTGCCTTGAATATCTGTCTGAAAAGACCTGTAAAGAGGAGCAAACTGGTTTGCAAGGGCTCACCCTCCCAGCAAAAAGAATTACAGCTGGGAGGCAGTGAGCACCTAGAGGTGTTCTGTCTAACACTGGGTCAGCTCAGCTCTGAGTTAATGAGGGAATCCTCTCCTTTTTTTTGAAGAAGAAGGTCAAGTGAAAATTCTAGGGCAAGGAAATGCTTTAGAGGACACTTTTAATAAAAAAATCCACAGTAGAAAGCTGTTGGCCAGATATGGTTTGAACTCCCACTTGACAATGGTTCAACAAAGACAATTAGTTCAACAAAGCATCTCTGTGTTCAGTGACAGGCCCAGCACTGCTCCAAAGTGACCCTCTGTGCAGAGTATCCACAACTGAAGCCATGGAACCCCTATCTCAGTCCTGGCTGATGAGGGGGAAGCTCTGGCACTGCTTTTCCTGCTCTCTTCCCTTTTTCCTGCAGGCTGCTCCATACATTTGCCTCTGAAACTTTTGGGGCCAGGTAAAATGGGCTCAGCTGTAACGAGCAGTCAGCTCAGCACAGCTGGAGGGCATGAGAGGCAGCAGGAGAAAGAACTTCTGTTTTACCTCTGTCACAACAGCAATGGAAATGGGCAGGGGCAGCACTAGAGGATTTCAGCTGCAGAGCTCAAGGCTCTGGATACATTTGCATTACGGCTGGAAACAAGATGCTCTTTAAGAAGGGGCAGTGCTGATGAACTGCAGTCAGTCAAGCTCCAAATATAAAAATGTTTAAATTACTGATGCAAAAGGCCAGACATTGGACACCACTACTTCAGGCACTTGCATGAGACAAGTTAAATGAGAATTTCCATTCAAGGAGGTCTGAAAGATTTTCTTTTTACAGAAGGGAAAGTCTGGCTGTGACATCATATTGTATTTTAAGTTGTTGAAGAAACTGAAAAGCCTCCTGGAGAGGGTTAAGAGAGCAGAGGACAGATTGCAGTAATAGTTTAACACAACACAAAATAGAGGCAAGGCCTTGTTACCAACAAAAGCCTAAGTCAGCCATCTGTTCTAAGTCAGCAGAGAAAGCTTTACAGACTTGATGTGTAATGCAAACAGAATGTTCCTGTCAAGGGGCTTTGTTTAAATCAATTCCTCAGCAGGTGAGCTCACCATCTCTCCTGCTCCAAGCCACTTCAGTGCACTTTAGGCCAAACAGAACTCACCTGGAGAGCTGAACCTTCCTGGGATGGGGGTACACCTGAGCCTGACCTTCACCTGGCAGGAGTTGACCACGATGTTGTCGCTGGGGCTCAGGTTGCGTGTGCTGACGATGCCAGGGGAGTAGTAGCCTCTCATCAGTAAATAATTGGTGTGAGAGGCCTGGCGAGGTTTCACTTCGATTCTGCGCTTGCCTCCAGAGCTGTCATCCAAATCATCATCCTCATCGTCCTCGTCCTCCAGTCCTTCTTTTCCCAAGCTACAGCAAACACAGGAGGGTGCATTTGTTTGTTGGGCTTTTCCCAAAAGAAGGAAGTGATTCGTGACACTGAGCAGACCAAGGACACGGCGCCCCTGTGCTCTGGGCAGCTGGGGCAGTGTCCACACCAGGCTGATTTAGAGCACTGAGAACAAGAACTACAGAAAAGGAAACACACTGAAGGTCCCTGGAAAAGGAAACTCTCTTTTTTTGCAGAATGCGTTGAATTGAACCCAAAATATCTCAGCTCTTTGGTTCAGCAGATGCTTCATGTTGAGGGAACATCTGTTAGACACTGAGAGCACGAGGGATGTTGCAGGATGGGGCAGACTGTTTATTTTTCAGGGTGAAAAGGAGGAGAGAGAGTTGCAGATTTCAGTTACTTTAAAAATAATAATTAAAAAACCACCAAAAACCAAACTGCAGACATCCTCCAAGTAAAGAAAAGAACAGCAGTAGCAGTCAGGATGGATTGCCCAGAAACAAACTTAGTCACACCAACACTATTTATTCTAGGACATGACAAGAGCCACTATGGATAAACCTGAAGGCTCTGAACAACCTGGTCTAACTCTGAAGGTGCCTCTGTTTCAAGCAGATTATGCAGGGACTATGAAAGGCTCCTTCCAACTTTTCTAACATGAATTATAACTTAAGTAACTTCTTTTAAAATATATTTTAAATTGAAAGGGAACATACCACTTAGTAAAAAAACAATGAGTGCACTACTCAAGATGCCCCTACTCAGCAATGGGACCAGGCCAGGGCTCACTGTATTTATGTTAATGACCTGGCTGATAAAACAGCTCTTTCAGCCTGCACAGGATCACCCAGCTGAGGACACTGCAAGTGTATGAGAAGCTGGGATCTGCGTTCAGAACATCTCCAGCACACTGGAGAGTCAGCCTGGAAAAGAGCAGGGAGCAATTCCCTATGACAAATGCACGTTATTTCTATTACAGTACTCTGCATCTGTCCCTCCATACAGAGGGTACAATTAATCACATAAAGGAAAAGAAACTTGTTAGGCGAGTCACAAAAATCATAAGCTATGCATGGATCACTGTACTGGGGAGGTTTGGCTGCTTTTTTTTGGCAAGGCCATGGCCCTTTGGAATCTTGGGATGTATTAGCAGGTGTTTCACCTATATAACAGGACGGAATTGGCACAGAGCTGCCAGCAGGAGCATGGCTTTTGTTTCTTGATATCACAATTCAGTGCAGAAGAAAATAATGAGAAAGAAAGAAAACTGGGTAACATGAATGAAGGAACTGAAGCTGCTCATTCTAAAGAACAGCATGCTATGGGAGAGGGACCACAGTAATATTTCTCAAGTAGGAATTAAGCTGCCCTAAAGAGAAAAAGAACAAAGTATTTTTCATGCTTATCACAATAGGAAGCAGCAGATCAAATAACTAAGAGATTTTAGTTGCAATTTTAAGAAAGCACATAACGATTGTAAGGAAAAGGGCTCACAGGCTCCCACTGCCTGGGGACAGTTTCAGTTCATGCTGTTACTGCAGGCTTACAGGAAAATTAAATCCAAGAGACAGTGCACAGAAACACTACTGTGGTGAGAGGTTCCACTGATAAAGCTGAAACCTTGTTACCAAGCCTCTCATTCTGTCACATGCCAAGGCACAATGCTGATGGAATGCTCCTATAGCACCCAGTGCTCTCCTTTCCATGTCAGCTCTGATGGCACTGAAGTGCCAAGCAATTGAAATGTCACATATGAAGGCAAATGTAGCCCAGGGCTATAATGAGAGACATTGACTTAAATGCCATTACGTCTTCAGAGCACCTCCTCAGAAATAAAAATCAAAATAATAGCACAGTAAAAATGCTACAGTGCAGAGCAGGAAATGCAAATTCCTGTCCAATTTCACCCAAGTTATCCCCTAACTGTATTCTCTAATAGAAATAACAGCATTTACCTTTTTATCACTTCATTTTCCACCATAGAGCTGTCCACCACAATGATCTGCTCTGGGATTCTCACATTCACAGCCACCAGTCCCAGGGAGAAGAGGGAGAGCATGGCCACACACTGACCACCAGGGCCATCCATGGGAAATGCCACCATGCCTTCTGATGATGCATTTTCTTCATCTTTAAATGTGAAGTTATGTGGCTGGTCTGATTTTTCAGCATCCTTGAGCTTCTCCAGGAACTGGAAAGACTCCGTACAAATGGTACTGGGGAAGCGCCATGTAAAAACTCTGCACAAAAACACAAAGAAGCACAAATCCTTCAAAATCTGCTCTGAGAATAAGTTTTGTAATTATGGTAGTATAGAAGAGCCACAGTTGAAGTTTCATTCTAGAGCTGGTGACCAAGTACCTTCCACATCTGCTTTCACAGTCCTTTTACTACTTCCAGAACATTAGGTGTTTATGCACTTGTAAAGGTCAGGTAGCATACAGCAAATAAAAAGCAAAGCTATCATCTTCTGCTTCACAGGAGTGCTAAAGAAATCTTCCCACCACATCTACAACTGTGGTGCTGCATCTCCTCCCCTCTCCATGTGCCTCTGAACTCCTGCCCAGCACCCTTAGCTCTATGCCCTGACTGCTCCCCATGTAAGGACTGACAGATGTGATGTCAGCTTCACCTTCACCTTCCTCGGCTCCCTCAGCTGAAGGTTCTTTGCTCTGGACACTTCTCCTGTGCTGTCACCTCCAAGCCACGCTTGGGTAGATTTTTTTCCTTTGCTCCAAGCCCAGCAGCGTCCCCCTGCCACCCACCTGTAGTAGCTCTGGGACAGCTGGTAGGACATGGGCACGAAGGGCAGCGCGCGGCTCTTCTTGGGCCCCAGCGAGTGGTTGACCCTGCGCCGGTTCACCAGGCTCCTCCTCTGGCACTCCAGGAAAGCCTTCACCAGGATGTCATCCCGGTACTCCTGGTACAGCCGGAACGTCTGCAACACAGCCCAGCCCCAGCTCTGCACTGCCTGCTCCAGGGCACTCAGGGGGAAAAGCCACAAGCCAGGATGTGTGGGAATCCACAGCTTCCCTCTGGCTGCCCTGGCTGCCCTGGGACCCTGGCAGGGGTCAGGAACCCCCCTGGACAGAGCCCCCAGAGACACTGGCTGTGATCTCTGCCCATGGAAAAGTTTTCAATCTTACAGCATGAATTACAAGCTCTGACTGTTTGATACAAGTAATAATTAAGTGTGGCACAGGTGCAAAAATAAAATTTTAGGATTCTAGATAAGGGGTTCAAAGGGGACAAAATGGAGGAAATTGGATGTGCCTTGTCCTTTTTCTCCTTCTTCATGCCCTCCATGTTTCACTGCAGTGGTGGCATTTTTCTGTTGGTTCAGGCTGGGAATGCACTGTTCAAAGTGGGTGACAGATATTGGCACGTTATTGTAAATCCAGCCCAGGGAGTTTCTGGTATTTAATGTTTGTCACATCCCACTGAGGGCAGAGCCCCACACGCTGCCCTGCAGGACAGAGCTGGGCAGGGCAGCAGAACATGTTAGAGATAAACAGAATAAACAACCTTGAAACCAGCACAGACCAATTATGGCTTCTGCTTTGGCAACGGGGCTGAAAGACAGAGACTTTTTACAATCTGAGAATCATCAATACCTCAGATTCCGACAAGGATGGAAATCATCTATAAATTCACTTTACCCCTCTGTTCCTTCTGTGGCCTTCCAGACTTGCCATGGTAAATGCCAATTAAGTTAACTTCATATTCAAAATGGGATCGGCTCCCACTGGAATTAGGGATGTGAAAAATGCTCCTCTGCCATACATTTTGGTAAATTCTTCCCCTCATTTCAGCATGAACACTTGGTTCTGAAAGCTTGGCTATGCAGGTTCCACTCTTGATTATGAGCTGTTAGACTCCCTTGGAACCTTGATCTTACTTAAGCACTTGACTGATTGATGATCTTTTTGTAGGCCCAGCACAGAAGGAGAGACCCCCAACACCAGTGATAGCTGGCTATTAGGATTGTTTTTATATCTCCTCCAGAACATTCCAGCTGCTCAGGTGGGCACTAAAGCATGGTACACTGGAAGTGATGTGGAGCTTATTTCATGTGCTTTTAGGGAATTGCTTCAACCTCACATCTTGCAATCTCATCCTCAGAGAGAAAACAACAAACTGAAAATCTTCCTACGATATATAATTTCCTAAAAGCAGAATACTCCCCACAGAATGGATACAAATCCAAGTTTCTGGGTCTCTTTTCTCCCATTTGAAAAAGGAATGTGCAGAGGGAGGGAGGAGAAACTTTAGGGTTGTATTGACCACACGTGGATGTGGCACTTAGGAACATGGTTTAGTGGTGGCCTTGGCAGCGCTGGGCTGTTCCCACCTAAACAATTCCATGATTCTATGTGCAGCTAAGTTTGGTCCAGACACTGTACCTGAAATGACAGGCAAGATTCCATCTGGTGATCTGAGAGTGCCAGTGTGCTCTGAATCAGATTCTGCAGCACTAGGAAATGAATATCATAAATACTGAAAAAAAAAAAAAAAAAAATTTATTCCTGGTGATTTTTGAATATGAGGTATCCATTAAACCAGAATAAAAATCGACAAACTCCATCACCTGCTTCTGAAATAGAAGCACAGAGGCACAAGATCTATAGCTGAGGATCATTCATGTAAAGGAATCTGTTACTGTTGTTTTCCCTCACCTTCTACCCCCAAGTTTTTGATCAGTCCAGATAATCTGACACAAAGTTCTCCCTGATAACATCTCCTGCTCTTAAGATACAACATCCACATAGAAAATGTACAGTTGTCCCAGTGATAAAATCATTTTGAGGTTATCTATGTTATCATTTTATCTGCCAAATTTATGTCAGAGGTTCCTACAGTCTTATTAAAGTATTTTTTTGTTAATAAATTTATACACTGCAACAGATGGAAACACTGAATTAGGACACTCTTTATATGACTTCCACAGATGGGAGAGGCTGATGTGGCCTGATCCTGATGAGGAAAATGGTGCTACTGCTACTCACCTGCTCAGATTATCCTCTTTTAGGCCTTGATTTGTATCTTCTCCGATTGCCAGCACTCGAAATCTAGTTAAGGGAAGGGAAAGGAGAACACTGGAACCAGATTTTCTGTGATTTTCTGTGATTTTGCATCAGCCATGAAGCCCAGAGGCTGATGAACACAACTGCTAACGAGGCAAGTGCTGGGCCAGCCCAGGGACTGTGTGCTCCAGCAGCCCTCAGCACAAGGGTCAGACAGGAAAAGAACTGTCCAGATCCACCTCCACTCAAATATCTGTTGACAAGGAGATAAAACAATGGACAGGGGACAGTTCTAGCACTGAAAGGATTTGTCATTTTATTGAGGTTTTGGACTTCTAGTTACGGCCAGCAGCACTTTTGCACAACTCTTCTCAAAATAAGAAAAATTACAAAGGCGCTCAATTTGTTATCATAAAATGGTCTGAGACGTAATTTTTCCATGCTGCTTTTCAAGTCTTAATCATCATGAAAAAGCTTAACAACCTGGAGCTGGAGAATGCTGTACAAGGCTGAGTGCTCTTCCTTATCAATACTTTTAGCAGCACTGAAATGATTCAGCTGAGCAACCAGCTACAAATTGTGATAGAAAATGGGGCCAGTTAATCTGAAAAATGCTAGATTTTTGCTGCAATAAATGTTACACCTGAGTAGCAACATCTCCAACACCAAGGTTGAGGACTTGACAATTTAGGAAAATCTGCTGTAGTGAATTTCTGGTTTAAAAGTCTTATTTAAGCAATAAGAATGGTTTGAAATCAGCAAAATTGTACAAATAACTGAAAATCACTTATATGTATTTAGGAAGAGTGGATATGAAAGAAACACTGCTGGTCGGATTTAGTAAAACTTGTTTTCCTACTAAGGGCACAAATACAGAGGGTGTAAATCATGCCCAGAGAAGAGACCTGCTCTGAATTGCTGTCCCCTCTCTCACTGCCTCACCCCACCCCATGTGCAGAGCCAAAAGCACCAGGATTAAATTACCTGGCAAAGAGTTCCTCCAGAGTGTCAGGAATCTCCAGTTTGGGGTTTCCCAGGGTCGAACTGAATTTCTCTTTCAGTCTTTCCACAAACTCTTTAAACTCATTTGCACAAACCTTCGAAAAGAGGAGACAGAAAAGTCATCAAGCTCAATTTCTTAAGAGTGGAAAAACCCCTCTACTTTTCAAGTGTGCATGAAAATTCTTGTAGCAATAGCAGAATTCTGAAGTCAGAAGCAGTCCAACAGCCAAGGCAAGGCAGGGAAAAGCTCGTGCAGTTTGGGTTTGCTGATTCACTGAACAGTTGCAGGTTCCATCTGTAATCAGCTCACAGCTACAAGCCAAGCACCATGAACATATGTTCTAAGACAATTTCCTGAATTAACAGCAAGATCTCTTACTAGAGCTATGTTTAAGCTTCTGCTCAAACCCTGCAGACTTTTCCATGTTCTCCATGAAGTGTTTGCACAATCATGGCTTGGAGAACACCTGTTACATGAGAGGAATGATCTCTAGAAAGAAGTTTCTATTTAACAGACTTTGGGGATGAGGACACATATTTATTTTAGTGATGTCTCATCAATGAACAACTGCTCTTCCTTTAAGCAACATGAATCTAGCAACAGAACTGATGGGCTTTTCTGACAGTGGTATGAATTGGCATTCCAAGATAAAAATCTTGCTATGACACTGTCCTTGTTCTGAAAAAAATTCTGAAAAGCAAAATGGAATTGCTTGCACTGAAAGTGTAAACAACTTTTCAATTTGAAATTATGGTTCATTTAAATGGAAAAAAAAAAAGAAATAAAATCTTTTGGCTGCTCAAATCAAGTCTGATAAATTTGCTCGTGTTCCTGCACTCATTCACAGAAGCTAAGGTGACAGTTCAACACACAACTGGAATAAAAATAAAAAATTACAGAACAAAAACATTTTCTTGCTCAGATAACAATGTGTCTGAAAGGATAAAAAAAAGAATCAGAAGATAGAGATGTTTAGTCATGGATATTTATAAACAAGCACATTGAAAACACACAGTGGTTGTTGCACAGGGGGCTGTTTATGTGCCTTTGGAAAGCTGCCCTGTGTCCACTTTATCCCAAACCAGCAATGATGCTGCATTTTTACAGTGATGCTATTTTTAAAATAGCTAAGGGTTCAAGGAAGAGAAAAGGCATGAAATAACAGTGCAAGTACTCAGTAATTCAAACAGCATAAGGTACTCTATAAACTTTTGGAATACTTCCCTCCTACCTGTGGATCTTCATAATTATTTTCTCTATTCATGAAATCATCAATAAGGGCTTTATCTTGGTAAACCTCAGCAAGGCAAACTCTGCAAGAGATACAATTGAAGGTGTTGCTCAGAGCTGAAATTTTCCCAGTTCAAAACAGATCTGACAGCAGCAGGGTGCAAGCAAGATGAAATTTTTAAGTGCCATGAAACAAAAGAAATATGTAGGAGGACCATGTCCCTCCAGGAGAATATAGCCTATATCTACAACACAGAAAAGTTCTTACTTGTAATTGAGGTAGGTCTGTGGGTTTCTGACAATGTAGCGGGCTCTGCGTCCCACGGAATGGGAAGTTTTATCCAGAGACTCCTCGAAGCTGGAGTGCATCAGGTCCCTCACCACCTGCCAGGGCACGAAGGGCCCTTTCACCTGCAGGAGGAACAGAGTGTCTGCAGTTCAACCTCTGTGTGCACAAATATGGTGAGAAGTCCTGGCAGGTGAAATGTGTGGGCAGCACCCAGCAGCTCTGTGCTGGTCAGACAATACCCTTTTCTGACCCAGAGATGGGGCACCTGAGAGGCGTTTTCAAAACTTTCATTCCATTTTCAGTCTCATGAGAAGGCTGAGACAATGCAGGTGTTATAACTCATGCCATCACCATCAGCAGCCAACCATTTCCTAATTACAATACCTTATAAGTGTTTCTTGGCCTATCAGCTTTTGCCACACCATGCTGTAAATGCCTTAAAGGCAATTATCTGAAATTACCCCTCGTGGATCTTACTACAATGCATCTTTCATAGATCTATTTCTCCAAAGTATTCAGTCTTATTTGCAAGGTCATCCTTTGAAGATGGAGTTTTTCTAGTTCAATTTCTCTCTCAACAGTATCTGTCCTATTCCATGGCATTTCTAAGTCAGCATTTCTTATCTCAAAGTTTGCATACAGATGCACACTATGTGGGCCTTCTGTCAGGCCCTGATAACTCTACAAATCCATTTCCCACATTTCTCCCTCTCTCGGACAGAAGAAACTTTGATGGTCTTGTATACAAGAAGTACATATACTTGTATACAGTGAAGTACATAAGGTACTATCACTGATAGTGTTATGACAATAATCAATGCACATAAACTTATTTTGTAAAGCTCTTTTAGCTAAGATGCAAAACTCTATCCTTTAAACAAGTCGTCTGACATGATCCATCGTTGTTTTAATTTGATTTGTCAAATCTCTCAGTTTTTGAAGTTGTTTGCAGATGGATACAGGATGGTTAGACAAGCTCATACACCACAGTCTTTCAAAATGAGCAGTGCTCACACCTTGGCATTGAGCACGTGGCTGGCAATCCTGCAGAGCATGAGCAGGCTGTCCTCCTGCACCGTCCAGGTCACACGCAGCCGTGTCATCCTCAGCAGGGCACTCTGGTCAGCCTTGTCGTGGTAGCGCAGCCGTTTGCTTTTGTCTGCAGAATCCTCTTCTGACAAACCCAGGGAAACAAGACATTTATCTCAGCACCTTATATTCTGATTAACTCAAACTTCTAGCACAGGCTCAGCACCAGTTCAAATTTATAAGAATAACAGACAAGCAGGGAAGGAAGTTGCAGTCTAGAAGTGAAATGCAGCAATAGCCCTCCCAGGCATGAGAAAACAAACATTTTAATTGGCAAAATGACAGCCTAGAGCATCATTCCATGAGGAATCTTTAAGCCAGCTATCAAGAGCTGATCATGGATTGCAGGGAGCTGCTTGGGCACAAACTCCATGAGGGTACCTGCAGCCTGTGCAGCTGTGGCTCACACACAGCTCATGGGACACCTGAGGCTTCCCAGTGACTGAGGCAGCACAGACATGGCCACACAGCTGCCCTGTCCCACACCCTCTTTGCCAAAGCAGCTTCCTGCATGCCCAGGCATAGTAAAGAATGCTGCTTTTTCCTGTTTCTTACCTTTTTTTTTCTTCTTTGTCTTCTTTCCAACATCTTTCCTAAGCCTCTTCCTCTTTTGGCTTTTTCCACCTCTCACTCGTTTTGTTCTATCCTGGGTTGGTTCTTTAGTTATTTCAATACATTCTTTCTGGATAAGTGACTCTGATCCTACCTTTGCTTCTCCCAAAATATTAATTTTGTTACCTAAAATGACACATATTTACAGCAGTGGAGCTTTTTAGCAATGACATTCTACAATGTTAATACAAGGTATAAGAGACCAAATGACAAATTTCAGTAAATTGAAAAGACAGATGCCCTCTCAAAATTGCTCTTTGTTAGTCATGTCATTTCATACCCCTTCTCAGCAGCTCCCAGAATAAATTCCTACATTAATGAGGAATCATCAAGTAATTAAGCCTCGTTTACAGTGCACAAACACAAGGGAACAGAGCTCAGATTTTACATTCAACCTGATGCATTTTCCCCTCCTTAGCTCACACATTAGGCTGGGTAACAATGCTACAAAACATTGGTCCCTCTGGACTTTCTGCAAACTGCACATCAGAAATTACAAAGGAGAGAAATTATTGTTTTGTAAGAATTTATCTACACATCTATTTTACAGCCCCAGAAGTATCCTAGATCATTGTAAGGGGACAGGACCAGCCCATGTTATCAATACTAGATAAAAAATTATTGTTCCATTTAGCCAGTAATAGGGAATGAAATCATTTATCTGTTTTACTGCCCCAGGAACATCCCAGATTACTGGAAGGGGACAAGAACAACCCACACCCTTCATGCTGGGTTTGACAAAGGCAGGAGGAGCTGTGGCAGAGTCTCAGGCCTTACCTCCAGTACTGAGTGGCAGGGAGTGCTTGGTGAGGAAGGTTTGGAGTCTTGCTGTCAGCCCATTTTCAGGAACTGTATTTTCCTAAGACAACATAACATTAAAAAAGGTGACATACAAAAGGGATGCAATGGTTTTAACAACAATTTACCTTTATAATCTGAGTAGTGTCAGACAGAAATTTTCCATTTAAAGGAAAAGCTCCCTGGCTATAAGAAAGAAATAATTTGTATTATTACTACCACACATTAGAATGGCTCCAGAGATTTTCTTAAATCACACTGGAATGACCACTAGACTGTAAAGGTTAGAAATCTCAAGTTTAAAAGCAGTAATTACTGGAAAATAAATTCTCAATTCTTTCATTGCTACAGAGGCTGAGCAGAGTTTGCTGTAAAATGGTGTTAACATTTTAAATTTCAAATAACTTCTAAAAAGCACAAAACCAAAATGCAAGCACAAACACTGAGTAAATGCCTCCTATAAGTACATTCTGCCCATCCTAAATCTGAGCCTGAACCAACTGCAGTGGATTGAGAGCTCTGCCATTCTCTGCTAAACCCATTTCTCTTGTGTGGAGTTCACTGGGGGCACAAGTTGGTCACAAGATGTGGAGAAGAAAGCAGAGACCAACGAGCTGCTGGAGGTTGTGTTCTGCTCAACAATGAGGTGACTGAACAACAGACAGAATTAAGAGTGAAATGATCCTGCCTGAGGGAAATAAATTAGCAATTCTAATTTTACATCCACTGATAGGCTCTGATTTGTCCACTGCTTAGGGGAGAGTAATTACAGGCAGTTCTGTGCAAGTTCCTGCTCAATGCCTGGTAATGGTGAAAAAGCAAGAAAATGTATAGAAGTTTTAGGGAAGTAAAGCAATACAAAGCAGCTAAAAAAAAAATCTGTGCCGGGCCACAACCTTAAAGCATTCTCAGATTGTATTTCCACCTTAAAAAGGAGAGGTATAACTGTCACAAGCTAAAAAAAAGGCAACAAGAATGATTAAAGACAGGACAGTTCTGGGAATAATAGATTCAGTCTTAAAAAAGGTGATGAATATGAGATACATAAGAGTTATTTACAAAAATCCAGTAGAAAAATGCAGAAAATGAGAAAGAAAAATGAAGTAAGAAAAATGAAGAATGTATTTTTCACAGCTTCCCACAGTTCTACAATTACTGAAGACATCAAAAAGTAATTTGAGCTTAAGACATCAAAAGGAAGTGATGGCACATACCAGGAATTTGAAACTTTTTGTCACAGGAGGCTGGAGATAGTAAAGACTTACATATGCACAAAACACAGACAAAGTAATGCAAAAAAAACCCAAAACCCATTACTGGTTTGAAACATGAGCCCCAGATTTAGAATGGCCTTGAGATAAAATTGCAGACAGCTGGGAGAGCATCCTGAGGAAATATCCCTTGCTCTTACAAGATTCCATCAGACAGGACATTAGCCAGAATTCTGATTTGCATGTGTTGGGCTCCCTAGTTGTATTTTTATTTATTCACTTTTTTACTTTTTTTTTTTTTTTCCTTGTGTATTTCCTTGTTTTGGACATTTTGCTTTTGCCTGAGAGCTTCTACATTCCAGAAAGGAAAGAGGAACCACTGAGTAATGTGAACTGCTTGCTCATTTAAGTATTTCTCGTTTGGTTGAATGCACTAAAAATTCATGGTCAAATCCAGCTCTCAAATAAAATTTATGTCCAATTCTTTCATTCACTTCAGGACCAAGATTTGTGAACATCTGACACTCATTTTGTTCCAGTGCTGCAAACTCTTACTGAGAACATGCAAACGGTATGAATTTGGTGTCACTACCTCAACCTTAAGAACAATAAAATTTGGAGAAGTGCATAAATTTTAAATACCCACCTTCCTGGTCTTGTTGATGATGTAGCTTGTCCAGATCCAATTGCGTTTCAGATGCCCATAAAAGCTGGAATCCAGACCTGCAGCTCCCAGCCCATCTCCAGGGATGGATCCATCATCAACCACCTCCCTGCTGCCTCTACCAGCAAGAGGAACAAAACCCACAGGAATTATTTTGTACAGATTTCTTCTCAGAGCTCTTAACTGGTGTGCAATGTGCAGAACTCTCCCTGTGCCCTCCCAGTTTAGGGGGTAATATTACATCATTAATTATATCCCAAAACTGTTTCTTAAAGATGTCGCAGTCACCCCAGCCTAACTCAAGTAAACACCAGAAATCCAATTTAATAGATTTACTGCAACACAAAGAGACCATATGCAGAAGTTCAAGCAAAGATCAGTGGAACTGGGTCCCTCAACTCCATTATTTTTTTTAAGATAACTTGATATATCTACCTGCAACATGGAACTAACTGAAAATATTTTTAAACAGTCTGTTTATGGAAACAGAACAGAATATTGACAGAGCTAAACCACAGCGCACAGCACAATCTAAAAACTTTAGCTGAGGTTCTGCATGGCTGTCATAAGTAGTGAGCATGCAATCCTCCCAGGTATTCTGGGTGTGATTAGGCAGAAGATTAAATGCTCCAGAGATCACCTTCAGATCACAGTGCACATTAGAAATTAATCTGCAACCAATTACAGCCAAGTGAAGCACAAAGGGACAGGATTCAGAATGTGGTAATGGGGAGCTGCTGAAGCTACGTGAGATACCATGATATAAAGCTTAGGAACAGAAAACCTTTCCATTTGTTGCTCCTGGCATTCAGAATACTTGGGAAGCATTCCCTCCCTCCCACCTCTGCTCTCCTCAGGACTCCTGCAACACAGACCTGTACTGCTCTGAAAGGAAATCCCAATCTGTTCATCCCATCCCTCCAGCACACAACCTGCCTGGCAGCCAAGTTATTTGGAACATGAAACAGCATCTCCTTGGACTCAGTTCACCTCTCAACTCCACAGAACACCCAGCTGAGATGCTCCAGCCTCAAGGGCTTTTGCTGTTGAGAACATCCCCATCCCTGCACAGCTCCTCTGCCCAGCTCCAGCAGCTAGCAGGGCCAAGGTGACCTACGTGGTGTATTCCAGCATGGCACACTTTCGTTCCAGGTTGTGTTTGTTCACTGCTGACTCCTGCTCCTTTTCCACATCCAGGGCAGTCTCCTCCCCTGCAAGGCTGCTCCTCTTTGTCCGAGGACAGCGGACAACTCCTGGACAGACAAAGGGGTTTCACTCTCAGCATGACAGCTCAGAATTCAACTTATCTTCAATCCACCTTGTTCAGGTAAACTACTGCTCCCACATGGTACTGCCAGTTTTACCCCTTGTCAATACAACATGCCTGCTTCTCACAGAGAAGGGCTACTGTCAACTTTGGTATTTCCAACAGGGGCAGCAATTTTGAACACAAGTGGATCACAACTTCATACAATTATATGGACACAGGTCACAACTTTTTTTTTTTTTTTTGGGATGCAAGAACAGGACAACATTCCAAAACAATAGAAGTGGAAAACCAGAGCCTGGCTCAAGTTTTAGGAAGGGAAGAGTAACTGTGGTGTGCCCAGAAGGGGCAGAGGGGGCTCAGGAGGTCCAAGTGTGTCATACCCAGTGGTGTGTTCAGGCAGACACACTGCAGGTCGAACCAGAAGTTCTCCAGGTCCTGCAGGGTGTTGAGGACGTACCAGCGCCGCTCAAAGGGGCGGCTGCTCTGCGCCAGGTTGTAGTGCAGGTCACAGATGGTGGTGTCCACAATCACAGCATTTCTCTTCATGTACACAAACACCTGCCAGACACAGCACAGCTCAGGCTGAAAACATCACTGAAACTGCCTAATTAGCAGGACACACAGCAACTTCGGACTGGACAGTTTCTGTCTTTGCTGTTTTTAGCCACTGCTCTGACAGAGGCCACACCCATTCCCACATTATTGCACTGTATTTCCAAATTCCCTTGACAGCAATTCAGAAATGTCCTTTCTAGATTTAGAACAGTTTATTTTCTCCCTTGTGCACAGAGTATTTCAAGTTTCCGAAGAGTGGCTATTTCCTGCAAGTCCTCACTTGGGGTTGGAATGGATGTGTTTAGGGCCTCATTACCTTTCTTATCCTCCTAAGTCTGGTCTGCTTTCTCCTTTGCAGGTGCTCTCTATCTAAAAAGATGCATATGAATCTCATTATTTTACTCTGGTCAGTGCCTTTATTCTGTTAGACATCTAAGCTTAACACCTTGACAGAAAAGAATGTGTCATACTGATTTTTCATTACGTCTTTCCAGTCTGGGACCTCCTCCACTGCACATTATTGTGTGCAGTGTTCAGCATTATACATTTGAGTAGTTCCTTTCCAGAGAAAAGAGGTAAAAAAATACCTGCACAACTTATAGTATCACTTGGATTTGGAGATTTGCACATACATCTGAATCATCAGTACTTAATTGAAGGTAATTATGAACCCCAGAACTTGAGCAATTCATGAAGAGTAATTGCCTTTAAAATTTTTTAAAATTACCTGGTCTTTGTCTTGAAACTTCTCTGTTGGGCCAAACTGCAACAGTCCCATGTAACATAATCTTTGAAGGTTTTCTACCACTGAGAAGATGTACCTCCTGTAGCAATGGTAGGAGTGTTAAAGGTAGCACTCATGAAAACAGAGAAGTGATACCAGAAAATCCAACATTTTCATGCAGCAACCTGAGCTTTCAGCAAACCACCGAGTTATAGAATTTCTGAAGTGGTATTTCTGCTTGAATTATCAGCCTATGGAAAACATGTAATACCCCAAGGGTCCAAATTTCCTCTCCTAAAATCAGAAACCCAATATTTTTAACAAAATACTAAGCAAAACTTTACTAGCAAAAAAGAAAATTAGGCAGAAATAACATATGTAAAAATGAATTAAATATGGTCAACAGCAGATCTGCAGACAATTTTATGTTATGTAAAGAAGACAGGAGAAAGAAAACATGACTGCTAAATACAGGCCTTCATATGTGTATGTATGAAGAACTGGAAAATGATTCTTGGAGCTCAGATTGTTTAAAATTATTGTTCCAAGAAACTGCTTTCAGTTGCTCAAAGCTTTGGCAGAGCAGAAAGTGCAGCATTTTCCATCCTGCATACCTACATGTATGGCAAAATTCTGGCAGTTGCAGGAACCTTCTGCAAGATTTAGTTTCTGAGTTTGTAAAAAATTAGCTTTGCCCACATTTAACTTCACTAAGATCTAATTAAATGCAGTTAAATGGGAGTTGGATTTTGGCAGGAGTTTTCTCTGGGGGTCAGAAAGATCAAGCTTAGACATTTGGCTCAGTTAGCAATTTTAGTGAAAGGAGGCTGAAGAGACAGCTTGGTTATGTATTATATTGTTTTGCATCAACCCATCAGATGGAGCCTGCAGATTTCAGAAAATGCCATCAATGCAGTTTCTAATTGCTAAGATTTAACAATAGGTTTGGAATTGCAAACCTGGGCTCCCCATGAGCCTTAGCTGCTGATAATACCCAGCCTTGCTCCCTCACCAAAGGCATATTTGCAGGTTTGGAAAATGTCATGTAAACCTCCAACCATTCATAAATTTTCAGCAGTGACTTTCTGGGGAAAACTAACATGGTGCTCTTGGTTCCACATATTCACATCACTTTCCTTTCTTCAGTCCAACCTCAAGTTTTACATCTCCTACAAGAGAAATGGCAAACCATGGCAGATGTGCCACAGAGAGTATGAGGAGAAACTGAATGTGTGAGAAGCAGGAGCTGGGAAATGTGGCAACTCTGGAAAGATTTATGAAGGACAGCAACACTTAGACCCTATTAAATTCTGAATTTAGCATCAGTCAGGAGTGTGTTTTATACAGAAGCAACATCCTGCTGATGAGTTATGAAGGACAGAACCTCTCAGTTCTCAAGCACTGCCTGACAGCATACATGAATATTGTTTATTAGTTTCTTATTACTTTCTATTTGGGAGAGAAAAATACAGTTTGGCACACTATCCTTTGAGGATTGATGGTCCTTGTCTTAAGTGCCACAGTTCTCTTTGACACAAACAGGAAATAACTGAGAAAACAATCAGCCACTGTTGGCTCTTCTCTAGAGCCACTTATTTTGACTCAGCTGCTTACCTTTTGTAGAGGAGCTGCTGTCGGACTGGCCTTGGAAGAAATCTGATCAGAGTGTGCTTTTTTATTGGATCATTTAAAAAATCCTCCAGACCTTCCACCTAGATTATTTTAGAAGTTAAGCAAAATGCAAAATGTAACTATCCCTTCAAGTATAAAGCTTTGCTACCAGAATTGCCTGATAAAATATTTTCTAAGTAAACCTTACTGCTTTTGTAAAATGCTTAAACATTATTCTTGTTAATCAATAAGGCAGAAGATTCAGTGAGATTATAAAAAGCTCCTGGCAAAATAGTATCTTAAGAATTTGTAGTATTACAGGGCTATACATTTTTCAGTGAGCCTGTAAAAAGCAACTACTTTTTCTGTAAAAGACTGAAGTGTCTCCTCTCCAGGGTCTAGTTTTGCTAAAACAAATTGAGGGGATATTTGTTCCAGCCCATAGGTACAGCTGACATCATCAGACTGAAGGAAAAGACAAGAGCACCGTACCTTGTAGCTGACTTGTACAATCTGAACAAAGACTGAGAGGGGCAAGCAGAGGAGGATGTCACTGACCAGAGCCCATCCAAAGCCAAACTCCCCGTGCACGGGCAGGGGAGGGATGTAGCGCATCCACGACGAGTCATCCACGTACACTGCCAGCAAGAACACACCACAGCCAACACTTACACCCAGAGCTGCACTCTGACTGCTCAAGCACAACACAACTGGCAGTTCACAGTCTGAAAATCCAAAATGACCTGAACATTCTCTAAACTCTTGATATTCAAACCTTTCTGAAGTAGACTTCTATCTGTTTTGCAGTGTTGAACCTTGGTAAGGTCTGTAGTAAAGTCAGGATGCGCCACTTCTTACCTGTTTGATTAGACAGATCTACTTCAGTCTCCTGTGCAGAGCTCTCAGGATTCACCACACTTGTCACAATTTCTAAGGTCCCATCTGGTTGTGCTTCAATTACAGCTGCATTCTCATCAGGCCTTTGTGTTTTCTCACCGTCACTACCTCCTTTTTGCTGTGTTTCATTTAAAGGATGTCCATAAATTAAGTACCAGAGGAACATGTGGACCATTTTTAAACGGGGCATTTTGGGAAGAAAGCCAAGAGAACGTCCAAGTCCTGGAACTGGGAGAGAAGATTAAAGACCAAATAGAAATAAAAAGAGAATTAGAGCAGGAGAAACAGCTCTCTATGCAAAACTAATATGAAGAAAAGTAGAAGGAAAGATGGGCAGTTGAAAGTAAATATAAGTTACAAATAGTAAAGAAGTAGTAGTAAAGACAAATGCTCCAGTTCATGATTGTAAAAAACACAAGCAGCTAAGAAAACATTGGATAAGTTAGTTTGGTTTAATATAAACATCTTAGGAGACATGTGGAAATTATTATTAATAATAAATGGGAGGTGAAGGATGACAGAAACCCCAAAGTTGGCTGTACCTGTAACAGGGTGATAGTTCTTTAGCTGTGTTACTCCCATTTTATCATCAGGTTTTCCTGTCCGACTATTATCAGCTTTACATGAGTTTTCTTGCATATTTCCTGAATCAGGAACTGCCTCTTGTCCCTGGTTTTCTTCCTCACCATGGTCCTGTGATGTTGGTGTCTGGGGGACTTTAATCCTGTAGTAAAACCACACAGCACTTAGATAAAAAATAAGCAGAGCTCAATTCCTGTCTTCCCTGACTTGAGGAGATACCAGCACATCGCCTCAGTTTCACAATTCCATTTCTCTGTTGCTAGAGAAGAGGTTGTTTGCTTGGTTGGTTTTTTTGCTTACCTTGTGTTTATTTCCTCTGCATTTTTGCACATCTTAGATAAGCCAAGCTCCCCCAAGCCATCCCAGGCATCCCTGACTTGCCTGTTTGCAGTGCTGGAGTTGGAGATGCGGAACCGCACCTGCTCGATGGCGCTTTTCACCAGGGGATCACTGGGACTCACTGAGGGGTGCACAACAAACTCCACCTGTCCACAGCAGCACAACACAAACAAAGGTGTCTATGGACATACTGGCTCTTAATCAGATGCATAATCCTGAGATTAACAGTTAATTTATATTTTTGAATGAAAATTCCTGTTGCTACTTTGCATTAAACAAGAGGTCAAACTACATAGTCATGCCAATAAATCACTAGTGACATTTCTACAAACTTTGGGGTTTGGGTTTTTAAAAGCTGAAATATCTGAGAAACAAATATTTTGACTTGTAAATATTAGGCTGAGAGTGAAAAATGAAAAGTCAGAGCTCATTAGGTGAAAGGCCAAGCTAACACATATTGCTGTTGCAAGCACACACACAGTTCAGATTGGTAAACTGTAATCTGTGCTCTACACTAATTATGCAGCAGGTAATTTTCAGTGGATTCAATTCTCTGCTTATGAGAATTTCACACTAGAGTAAGTGACAAGTCTCAGCTCTACAACCAGACATCTGACTTCCATAAACCTAAGAAACAGCAGATTTTTGTTTTAAAATTAAAAATCACATTCTATAAATTTCAACTCAGAAGCTCACTGAGGATATTTCATACACTCTTGGCTTTCAAAAGGGGCTTAAACAGATTTTTTGGTGCAGCCTGTCAGTGCAGGGAAAGAACCATGAATCACAGAACAGATAAGCAGCAGAACCTCTGGGAAGGGAGATTCAGAGACTTTGATCTCTGGCCTGTTCCTTGGTCTCAATTATCTGCAGCCGAATAATGGAAAGCAGTGATCTGTTTCTCACAGTAGCTTAGTTTGACATGAAGCCTCTGGGTAGGTAGCTCCACTGTGGGTTCTGCTGAAAGAAGTCACCCATGCACTCCAGCAGAAAGGTCCAGGGCACTGTGAGACATGAGATGAAGGCTGTGTCTGTGTCACCTTTTTGCTGATGCCATCCTGGATGACCGTGGTGCGGTAGAGCCTGAGGAGCCCGTCCCGCGCCAGCCTCTGCACCAGCCGCACGATGGACTTCTTGCAGCACTTGGTGGAGACACCTTCTTGCTTCTCTTGATCCATCACCATCTTCTGAAGCCTAAAAGATGCCAAAGATACCTTGCATTTTAAGGCCAGCAATGCTCCAAACAGCCTAAGTGGTTTGTTAGAGGATGTGGGGTAAATTGCCATTTCTTTCCCTGCTCCCTATTCCCTTCTGCTGGAGACAACTGGAACTTTACTTCCCATTTCAGCTCTATTTTCTTTGTACTCAAGCTTTTCTTTGTTAGGGGAGAACTGCTGTTCTGATGACAGCAAATTCTCAATGACTGATTCCCCTGTGCATGGCTACAGTGCAATTACGAATGTAGTCTCCCTAAGGTCAGGAGAAACTATAGCTTTTTTAGTGGTGATTTAACAAATGCAGTCAGTTCTTGCAGTTGTGAGCTCAATTCAGCTTGAGGCAGAAAGTTTATTCAGTGGTTTCAGAGCACAGAAATTACTCCTGCATTCACAATGTGGATACAAACACACATATCCCACCACGTGAAGCCAGCTCCCTTCTCCCTTCTTCCCTTGCCAAAGCTGGCAGGGGTTTGCTCACACCTTTCTCTCCCCATGCCTGCTCCCATGCTCTTTCCCACAAATGTCCCAGGCCCTAATTCTGGGCTCTTTCAGTACTGGGGAATCAATTCTGAAAAAGACCTGGAAGATAACAAGGAATTAAGCAATAACTGAATGTACACATGGACTTCAACTGTCCTGAAAGATTACCACATCCTGGTAATTAACAAATGGAAGGCAAACAACAGTAAATTTCCTTGGCAGAGACTGGGGAGGGACAGAACTTCCACTGATTCTGAGGAACCTGTGAGGAACCTGTTGGCAGCACTGAAGGGACAGCAGAGACCTGAAATAGCCTCCAAGCCTGCGCTTGGATGTGACTCAATCAATCACTGCTGAGGCTGGTGCCAGATGAGGCTCTAATTTTGTAACACTGCAATTAAACAAGGTGACAGAAGGTTTCAAAATTCTCAGACCAGAGGAGAGTAAGGCCATGATTTTTGACTAAATTCCTACAGCAAGCAGCCCTGGGTATACTGACATGCCAGGATCTTCTGTGCTGACACAGAAGATGGATGGTGTAATCCTATTCGTGACAACACAGTACTGCCAATTTAGAATCCAACAGAGCACCAGAATTTCCATTTCTTTTCAGAGGTGAAATCTTAAAGGGATGAAAGACATTATAACATTTAGGGAAGTATCTTCAGCTCAGATAGGGTGTCAGGAGAAGACATACAACACCACATAAAACTGTACTGAAAAGCAAACTTTGAGGGCCTTGCTAGAATGCCAGTGACCAGTGATGAGTGACATGAAAACCTGAGTCTCTCCGGTCCATACAGAACAACACATGAACAAGTTTTGAAACCACAGAGATAAAACTGATGCAGATGTAAGAATCCTGCAGCAGGGAAGCGCTGTACCTTACAATGTGACCTCAAGTTTGGCACACTGTGAATGGACAAATAAGTTCTTTGATCTGCATTTATGAAACATACAACAAATGAAAGCATTCTTGTGTAATTATCTGCATGGAACTATTGTTGCTCCCAAAGAGCTGATGAAGATTCAACCACCCTCTCCATCCTTACAGCAACGGTGCAGCAGGGACAAGCCAAGGCAGAAGGGAATAAGCCCCCCGTGCTCCCAGCAGCCCCGAGGGGAGGCTCAGCCCTGCTCACGTGAAGAGGCTCTCGATGAGGCGCAGGTTCCGCACGGCCTCCACGATGAGGTTGCGGCGCTTCAGCAGCCTGTAGGTCTCGTGGGACCGCTCCAGCGCCGCCGCCCTGGCGCGCTTCTCCTTCCTGGGGCCACAGGGCTTCTGGGGACAGCACAGCACATCAACAGGGGACACCAACCAGCCTGGCTGCAGCCCAACAGGGCTCCTCACGCAGCAACAGCTGAGCAGTTCCCCGTTCAGATGGATTTATTTATAATAAACTACTCAGATAAAGATTGCCTCTTATCTCCCCTTCCCAGGAAGGCAGACAGGGGATGATAAGCAGCCCTTGTGTGCTACATTAAGCTATGACACACAGTCAGCACAGAATTCAGAAGGCACCAGGAAACTAACCCAGAACTGTATTTTGGACATCTATCCTCCTATCTCCTGGAAAATTTTCACTTATATCTGCAATTCAGTGCAGCCAAAATATGAATGTACTTTGAAATTAATTTTAAAAACGGCAAAACAATTTGATAAATAAACACAAAAACTCTAGTTTGAAGTCTTGCTATAAGAGCACAAAACTTAGCTCAGACAGCTAAGATATACAATATCTTTGTATAAACAAAAAGATATTAAGACATGTGATTTTACCTTAGGATCTTCAAGTCTGACTTCCTCTACCTCAGCCACATCTCCATCTTCATCCGTGGGATGAGCACAGGTAGAAACACTGGACTCCTGCTTTAGTGTTCCCAAAGTAGAACTATCCCCTGAAATGCTGTCTGGGAGCTCCTCAGGATCTTCAAGAATTTGAGGGGAAGGCTGCTTCTTCCCCTGAGACTTCACAGCTGTTGGCTTGCAGCCTGGTTTGAGAACAAAAAGCCTTGTAATTGTTCTGCTCTCCCTGTTCAGCTTTCTCTCTAAGAGGCATTCTCCATCTACCCAGGTTGCTGCACTTAAAAGCCTTCTGCTACACTTTCCATACATTCCACCCTGCTGGAAGCAGTGGTTTGACCATGAAAGACTGCATTCAGCCTCCAAAAGTTAAGCTAAAAAAAAAAGTGAACTCTCTATCATCAAATAATTCTCTCCACTCAGAAACCTTTTCACAGCTTGCAAAGTCATGAAGGGCTTATCCAGAAACTGCTATCTGAAGAAAGGAGAGTTTCTGTCTCAAAGATTCTCAAGTTCTGCCAGAAATACGACTTTTCTGACTCAAAGCAGAATAAGAATTTAATACTACTCCAAAGATAATCTACATAGAAAAACAGAGATCTCCTCTCTTCCATTGGAGTTTATCAGAGAAGTTGTAGGAACATCTAAATAGGTTTAAAAAAAATTAGTAAAAAAACCCCCACGCTATTTTTAAAAAAGTATGTCCCCCAAAGGCTGGCAGCTTTCACACTAATATGCTCCAAATAACCAAAGAAGAAGTGAAGTAACTAACTTCAGAGGACAAGACATTTTTGTTACAAAATGCTCAGGTGAGTAAGGCTGTGGATTGAGTCATCACAGCCCTGAATATCCAAGGAGCACAGTCTGTGAGCCCAGGGAAAAGAGGAGACATAGCATGGGGTCAGGAGAGGCAGCACAAACACTACTGGGACACAGATACCAGGCCACACTTCAGCCCTGACAGTCTCCAGAGGTTATCACACTTGGTGTTCTAAACCAGAACAATCTGGGAGCAAAGCAGGGAAATAACCAAATAGGCTTAAAAAGAAATATGTGGCCAAAAGCCATAATGGAAGCTAATAATACGTTATTTGTTCTTTAATAAAATGATCCATAATAAAAATGCAGGCTGTTCTCCAGATTTCCAAATCACAAGTTACCTTTGGCTGGTGTTGTCTGCTGGACATCATCTTGGACATGTGGTTTAACTGGAGAACCAGAGCTGGCCTTCTGACCTTTTCCTCTCTTCTTCCTGTCCTTCCCTTCTTCCTCATTGTCAGACTCTGAGGCCACAGTCTCCTCTTCTCCAGGAGATGCATCTTCCACAGGTGGGGAATCTTCTGGCACCAGAGCCAAAGTAACTGTAGCCAGCTGCTCACTCCTGGCCTTCTCCCTCTCAAACTGACGGTTTAAATCACTCTCCTCTGCAAAAATGTAGGAAATGTACTTTGTTGTCCTTTGCCGACCTTCATCCTCCATAAAACCCTGAGAAAACAGTTGCAATGTTATTTTACCACCTTGCTTCTCCATTTTATCAGTGTTCTCCAGCATCAACAGAGGGAAAATGTTCTCAGTGTTCCCCACCCATCAAAAGATATATTTTTTTCTAAGTAACAAAAATGTCCCTAACCTTCACATAGAGAAATCAAAAGGAATTCTGTGTCTGAAAAATAAATCTGCATTACAAGTGTATTGGAATGAAACTTATGGTATGTGGGATGGAGAAAAGTCTGAGGAAGAAGAAACTGTTTATTCGGAGTGGAAATCAATTTTTTTCAGAAAAAAAAAAGTTTGTGAAATAAGAGCACTGCAGCTCTCTGAGTAACTCAGACTTCAGTGGAAGTCTGCCCTGTCGGCTCCAACAGGACTAACACACCTCACCAATTAATAAGGGAAGATTTCATATTCTCAGCTGACTGGGGGAAAACATCTATAGATATTTCAATGGTTTATACAGCTTGTTTTTAATTCTGCAGAACCTTTTATTGAATGACAAGATTTTTCTAAAAAGATTCCCCATTGAGGAAAGATGGCAATTATCCTGCCTTCGTGGAAAGGGACTGTTGGGTGTATACAAGACATGAGAGCTGGATTTGTCTTGTGAAATAAAAAACAGTGAAATATCTGGAAATAAGAAGTTTAATCATCATAACTCCTAGAGAAGTAACTGTTTTGCTCCAGAATTTCCTGGTATTTTCAAAGGTTGATCTTACATGGACAAAGAGTTTTTGAGAAGATTCTTCAGTGCTCTGATTAGTGCAGGTTGCAATCCTCATACTGAACCCTTGTCTTACACACCTTTTCCTCAACTGAATTAATTCTCTTTTCAATCTTACCAGGACTCTCCTACTGTCACTCTAAAATCTCTGCTGTTTCTAATGTTTAAGGTTAACAATGTTATTCCCAGAGTAACCAAAATTGTACCTTCAGTTTCAATAAGTACCTCAATTACTTTATTTTAGCCTCACCTTGACAACTTTGTACCTCTCCAGAAGACGACAGAGCATCCTGGCTTCCAGCTTCCCTACATTCATAGCCAGGCGTAGTTCTGCCTGAGAAATACCTTTGGTTCCTCTACTTTCAACTGTTGCAGAAAGGAAAACAAAAAAAATAATCTCAGGGAGATAATCTGACTGAATTTTATATATATCTATTTCTATATACATTAATATTTCCCTGAACAACACTATATGCCAGAATTGAAAATTTAAGATTCCCCACTAAATAAAGACAGTTTTACAGACACATAAAATATTCAGCCAAACACTTTCATAAACCATGATTTTACATGAAGCAGTGCCCAGCAGAATGAGGTATGGAGGTGACAGCTTCAAATTAGAAGCATGGATGATTTTTTTTCCCTGGCAGCTTTCCACAGTTAGATATTAATTTCAGCATTTGGAAAGGAAAAGAGATAGGAGAATAATGAACACTGTTTGCTTCATCTTTTCTCATTCCATCACAACATCCTGTTTTTGCTGCATAGTTGCTAAGCTTCCAGGAAGGGCTAACAGGTGGCAGCATCTCCAGTCTAATCTGGATATAAAGCTCATTTTGCTATTTAAAAATTACTTTCTCATACACAAGCAAGCAGAATATAAAAACACCTGCAATAAACACATTTCTTTTATACCACAAGGAGTAAGGAGGTAATGGGAAAAGTCTTCATATGTCTTAAATCACCTACTTAACTGATAAGCCTGGGTGAGCATATCCCTTTCACAAACAATATCCACAGGCTGAACAATTTTTGTGATGATCTCTTCATCATCATCATGATAATCTTCCATTTTCTTCCGAAATTCCTTCAGCAGTTTAAGGCAACGGACCATGACATCAGTCCCTGTGAAAAATGAGTGTTAGTAACAACTCCTAACAAAGTGCAGGGGGAGTGCACAGCTTTAAACAATTTTACTTTTTTCTCAACATGAGGAAGTAGCAGTGCAATGGGGAACAAATGACTAAAGAGAGCTGGGCATTTCTAGGAAAGGTTTGCAGAAGCTTTTCTCTTTGTATGAATCTGGTAATCAGGTGAATCTTTGAGGTGCTCCAGACCTTCACATCTGTGCCAATGCTAGGAATGTCCAGCAGGAGAAACTTCTACAGCATAAATAAATCAATGGAGGGATTAAGTGCTGATCCCCAGAATGACACCTGGAGAACACTTATTTGACTGGGAGATCACTCACTGGGTATTAACCCTTTCCTTTTTACAAGGACAGAACACACTGCTGCACACAAGATTCTTGTAGGTAATTTAATTTCACATCTTAGCATGCTCCTGTCCATCAGCTGTGCTGTGGTAACTCTCCACTCTCTGGGACATCCCAGCAAAGGGTGGAGTGAGGACAGGTGGCTGCAGGAGAGCTGAGATCCTGCTCTCAGTGCCACTGAGCTCCTGCTGGGCCACTTCACACCAGTGGTAACTCCAACTGGGTTACTGGACACTGCCACCCTGGCAAATTGCAGTGATTCAGCAGCTGCTGCTGCAGCAGCCAGTTCATCCTGCAGCAGTGGGGAGAACACCTCCAGCCATCCCTGCCCCTCTGCTACACACTGCTGTGAAAAGGCCAGGTGAAGGCTTTAGCTGGAATCACTAAGGTTTCAGCTGATGAATTTAATCTTGTGTTTATATATCTGAGCAGTTACTGATGCCCAGCTGACACAAAGTTAACCCACAGTCACTTCACCATGTGACTGTGCTCCAGGCCACATGATATGATTATTTTTCCTCAAGCTGAATCCTTTCCGTAGGATGCTGCTTAGGATTTAAGTGTTGACATTTTGGTAGGGTTGCAAGCACTGTTATTACATCCTTTGTATTTCTACAGCCCATTAATTTTCACTGGAAGCAGTATTTGAAAAAACAAACAAAAAAACTCCCCATAGAAAAGAAATCCCCCAAAACAAACCAATTTCTTTTCCTTTAACTCCTGCTGCCCAATAATGTTCTTCCCATAGCAGATGCTCTGGCTTCATCCTCAGTGTGTCCCACATATTTCTATCTTCTTTCCTGTATAACTCCAGAGATTAAACTATCTTGATCTCTGCTGAAAATCAGCTATTATTAATTCATCCTCCTTTAATACCTAGTGTTTTTAAGGCATTTTTGTGGATTTTCAGCTTTTATATCTGTAAGATGGAATTATCATTCAAGTGAAAGATTCATCAAGTGGCATTTTTCCCAACAAATTTAAGCAGTAAATGCAGCTGCTGTTCTGCCAATCTCTGACAGAACATAAAACACAACTGCCTTGGGAGCTGAAACCAGGTTTGTAAGTAGACTTGTATTTTCTTGTCTTTTAAGTAAATACCTTAATTGCAAGTTAAATGCTTTTACTACTGCCTATAAACTGTTTTTAGGAGTGCTGTCTAGTCTTCTGGGTGTTATTTCCAAGTGTATGCAGCTCATTAGAACACCCCTGAAAGACTGGGTCATTTCTCTCTCAGCCAGGCTTGATGCTGTACCTACTTTTGGCCTCTGCTTCTCTTTGTTCAGAATACACAGAGAATTCCTTTCCCCAGACTTAAAAGATTTAAAGGAATTTGTCTTATCAACAGCCTTAATCCAACTCCATGTAATCAGCACTCTTTTTTGTCTTCTGGAATTTTTCATGGTTTTACTGGCTCTTTCACTTGCTCTTTTAAGATTACTCCTATTCACAAAGACTATGTAACTTGCAATGTTTAGTTCATATAAATTTTTTTTTTCCTCACAAACACTTCATTATATCTCTAAAACAGACACTTCATCTTTCAGAACTATTTTCCTTTTACCCTGCAAATCTGCCTCTTAGGATTTTCTGTGATAAAAGATTTGGTTCAATTTCCTTCAGGAATTGTATTCATTCCATTGGAGGTACTATCCTTCCTTATACTTTCCATTATTATTTCTTGTAGTTTTTTTTCCCCTTGCAAGTTTTATCTGTATCATTTCCTGAGAACAGTTGCTTTCTTTTGTTCCCTTTCCTCATGCAGTCCTGCTCTTTGTCTCTCCACTACATGTTTGGAAGTTATCAGCAGTTCCTGTGAACCAATTAAATTGGCATTCAAAACTGGTTATGCATTAAACCACCCTTCAGCAGACTGTGGCTTTTTTGGATAGCAGTTTTGGGTATCTCATGTACCTCAACCCTGTTATCAGCTCAGCTGGTGAGATAATAACGCCAAAGGTGTGGGTTTGACCCCTGTATAGGCCATTCACTTAAGAGCTGGGCTTGATGATGCTTGGAGGTCCCTTCAAACTGAGAATATTCTGTGTTCCGTAAATTCCAAGTGCTGTAAAACCTTACTTCCATAATTTGATGGGAAATTTTTCAGAGAAGCTTTGCATTCTCATGACTTTCAGGAAAAGTAATAACCAAGAACAGTGGGGGTTTAACTTATTTCATAATGAGCCTTCTTTCCAACATTAAGTTTTTTTGTTTGTCAAATTTATTGACTTGTCATTTGACTTCAACCTGAAAGGTCAGCAGACTGCTTTGTTCCTACTCTGTATGGGCTTGAGCAGTCTTATCAGGTCCCAAGACCACAGCTTACACAAAAAATCTGTAACAAATCTTAATTCAAGTGGGCTGCAGCATTTTAACTTTAGTAGCCCACTTATCTACCTAATTGCATGGACAGATTTCTTACTTACACCTCTTTTAATTTAAGATATGAAGCTCATAGATAGAATGGCATCAACATGATCACACAAAAAGAGAGCAAAACCAAGACCTTTCTTTGTCTTGTAGGGTCCTCCACTGGGGTTTATGTCTTGCAAGGGGACAGACACAACTTTGGCCAGACCAGCATTCATCATGTAGTGATAGAGACGTTTGAAGGTTCTCTCACAAAGGCCCTGATGCAAAGAGAAATGGCAAAAGTCATTGCAGCCCAAAAACTTCACCTGCTGCTGACTGGTATCAAAGGCAGTCACACCATCTGCTCTTACAACCATATTTTGGGGTAGGATATCCATAAGAAACTTAAAAGCCTTTTAGTGCAGAACCTGAGATGTTCCTGAGTGTATTGTATCCCTCCAGTTCTGCCACCTATCCAAACAGCACCAGTGGGAAAATAAGAACTGCATGATGACATCCATTGACAAAATGTTTCTGAGGCTGTGGTTAGAACACAACTGCTTCCCTATGACAAACACCAACAGCAGCTTCATCTAGTAGGTTTATAAAATCCTTTTTCTATCCTAGCCCAGAATTTTGTGCAACTTTTGAAGCAGGCAGTATGAATGAGTGCCTTTGATACTCAGCATCTAGATTCTACTGAGTGAAAATTTGAAGGAGTAATGAATCTCACCAATTCTTCCCTCAAGTTTCCTAATGTTTCCATCTGGTTTGAACGAGCACTTAGCATACTTGAGAGCTTCTCCATCAGAATATCATATTTGCTCCTCCTAACCAAAAAAGAGAATTATTTTACATGTAAGTATGCATATAACTTCATAAACATGAGTTGTAGCTTCAGAAACTGTCAGGCACTAGAGAAAGTATGCTAAGTGTTCTCAGATTGGTTTAGGAATTCTGGTTTTCTTTTCCTCCTGTGAATAGCACATGGGATAATTTGTCTCTAAGAAAAGACCTCGAGGAGGAAACAATGACTAAGCCCAAGCTGTTACTTTACTGGCAACCCACAGAAGCACTAGTTCTAATCATAAATAAGACAGGAAAACAAAACAAAAAATCAGCTAGAAATGTGTTTAAGTGAAAACAGTCAAAATGAATGGAATGATTAGTGCTACAAAAAGAAGAATTATGTTTATGCAGGCAGGTGACAGGCACTAGAAGAACCTGTTGTTTACAGCTCCAAGACAAGTTTTAAAGTGGCCGACATCTGGAAGAGAAGTTAATAAATTGGAAAGCGTCAATTCCAGGAAACTTTGATGGTTCTGTGACAACAGAACAATCCCTCATCACAGTAAAAGGTCAAAGAGTACCCAGGAGACCCTTAAACCATACCTGTCGACATGGAAGCGAGTCAGGAGTAGCAGAATTGAGTACTGCTGTGCTCCACTCGGCAGTCGGATGACGTGGGACTGCATCGTTATCAGACCACTTCTGTCCAATACCCTCCTGTGATAATGAAGCTTTCCAGCATCCACTCTAAAGAGAAGATGGCAAGATATCTATAGGAATAGGAACTTCTGCAAACAAATTCTAATTATACAGTACCCAGAACACTTTACCTATATTACCCATAGCCTTAATGACACATGCTAATTTTCAAGGTGACGACTCAATGTTAGGAAGTGCCACACTTAAGAAAACCTGTGAAATTTATTTTTATAATTAATCCAATTAAACTGAGAAATACCTCAGCTTTAAAGCCTTTAGGCACAGAGTGTCATGACATGGTTTGATGAGGGGGTTGAATCAGCATTGTATCCCCATGTTCTGCTCTTCCATCCTCTCTTTCTAACTTGTGGCTAAGCTGCAGTCACTGCCCTCCTTGGAACAGCTCTGGGATTCATTTCCCTCCTTGGTGAGCTGGCTTGGGCCACCAAACTAACAGAAAAGTTCCCCCTCTGTCCCCATCATCTTAGTTACCTACAAGAGCTCCCTAAGTGGCTAAAAACAACGCCAGGTGGTGTGCAAGCCACAATCCACTCATGCCCTAAAAGCAGTGACTCTTTAGAGCAATGCTGATATTGTCCAGAACTTCAGGACACATCCAGAAGTTAGCTCTAAGAAGATGTGTAATGCTCCTCAATCAGCAAAATACATGGCCCAGTTTGGGAGCTGGTATCTCAGGCTCCCTCCCAATTGACGAGATGTCATGCAGGGAAATGCTGTGGACAAAAGGTGGCTGTCCAAGAATTCCTTCAGAACGTGGGTAAGATACTTAGACAACAATTTAGAAAAGGAAATAAAAATAATTTTTCAATACTAAGTTTGAAGGAAAAGTTATTTAGAAAAAACAAGAACTTTCACAATAGAAACCTATTTGGTGTATTGACCCACCAGACAAATTTCTGGCTCTCTGTGAAAATATCAGGAAGGGCAATGAACTCAAGGATGAGACCAGTACAGTTCCACCAAACCAAGCACTCCTGGTAGTAAGCATGAAGCACTACAACATAGACGAGAGCTCAAATATTCACAGGAATACTTAAAAACAACCTTGGATTGAATTCTCAAGCAAGACACAGACTTACTTGAAAGCCCCACTGTGAAGGTCCCTCTGAAGCTCTCCCTGCCACCGAGCTCGGCCCAGACGCTCCAGAATGCAGTAGGAAAAGTCAGGGAGTTTCAAATCAGGGTCCCCCTCCCAGCCTATCAAAGCTCTGGAACGCTGCTCCTGGGAAGCAACAATGACTAATTTCTCTCCCCATCTAAGAAACACAAGGAAAAGTAATGTCTTGTTATTGGCTCCATAAAGACAGAGAGCTCAATCCCTTTCTCTCCACAAACACCACTCTTGATATACATCTGTACAAACTGAGCAAACACTAAATTTTAGAACTTAGAAGTACTTGAATGCCAGATATAAGGATTTTACTCACTTTTCAACAGCTTCTTTGTAAGTATAACAAGGCTGCAAATCTTTCTTCCTTATTTGATCAGTGATATCTACTCTCTCTTTAAAATACTGGCAGGAGCCTTGTATGCCATCTTTGTTATCCAAAATCATGTGGATAGGATAAATATCATCTGAAGAAATAGGATCTCTTTTGGTTTCCAATATTCCTGTCTCAAGGTCTATTTCTTCATATCTGAAATAAAACCAAAGCAAGGAGAAATACAAGACTGTCACAGACAATGCTGATACCTCCAGAAATTATCTTAGAAAAATGAAGCAGCTTTGAAACCTCTAAACTGGAAAAATATGAAGAGCAGAGCTGTTACTCCTAAAGCATGACCAAACCTTTTCAGCATGCAGAAGGCGGGAGATGCATTATTTAATCTTTGAAAAGTCAACAATGTGGTGGGAATAAGAGAAACATATAGTTCACAGGTAAGGAAAATGACAGGTAGATCCACCCTGCTGACCAAGACATACAAATTCTGCCTGTAGCTAAGTAGCAAGCAGTCATTTGAATGGAAATCAGGCCAGGGCTCATATACAGGTCTCCTAAATCATAGAATCATCAAAATTGATAGAGACATTTAAGATTATCCAGCCATCCACCACTGTGACCCCTAAAAGCCATCACCCAGCACCAGATATTAAACACCTCCAGATATGGTGTTTTAAGAATGGGCAACTTATTCCTAAGCCTGACCCCCCAAACAGTGAAAATTCTTTGTAGAACACCTGAACAGCATCTCAGAGCCACCTGCGTGCTGTCACCGGCCCCCGAAGTACTGCTGCAGCACAGCCTGGGGAGAGCGGGCAGCTCAGCAACCGGGCCGGGTTTAGCCGGTAATGATTCCGGGTTTAGCCCCTCAACCACGCCGGGTTTAGACGGCAATGGGTCCAGGTTTAGCCGGTAATGATTCCGGGTTTAGCCCCTCAACCACGCCGGGTTTAGCCGGCAATGGGTCCGGGTTTAGCCGGTAATGATTCCGGGTTTAGCCCCTCAACCACGCCGGGTTTAGCCGGCAATGGGTCCGGGTTTAGCCGGTAATGATTCCGGGTTTAGCCCCTCAACCACGCCGGGTTTAAAGCCCGATAATCAGACGGGTTTAGCCCCTCAACCACGCCGGGTTTAGCCGGCAATGGGTCCGGCTTTAGCCCTTCCACCACACCGGCTTTAAAGCCCGGTAATCAGACGGGTTTAGCCCGGTACCCAGGCGGGTTTAGCCCCTCAACGACGCCGGGTTTAGCCCGGTAACCAGGCGGGTTTAGCCCGAGGACCAGGACCGGGTTTAGCCCGGTAATCAGGCGAGTTTAGCCCCTCAATCACGCCGGATTTAGCCCGGCGACCAGGCTCTGGTTTAGCCCGGTCATTAGGCGAGTTTAGCCCCTCAACCACGCCGGATTTAGCCCGGCGACCAGGCTCGGGTTTAGCCCGGTCATTAGGCGAGTTTAGCCCCTCAACCACGCCGGGTTTAGCCCGGCGACCAGGCTCGGGTTTAGCCCGGTAATCAGGCGGGTTTAGCGCGACGACCAAGCCCATGTTTCCCCCAGCAGCCAGCCCCAGGTTCTCCGGCGGGCTGGGGCCGCCCGGCCGCTGCCCTCACCGGTCGTGCAGGCGGAGCGGCGGGCGCGGCCGGGGCAGGAGGTAGAAGCGCACGTCGGGCTGGGCGCTGAGCGCGGCCCAGAGCAGCTGCCGCGTGTCGGGCTCCAGCGGCAGCGGGAAGGGCGGCGAGCGGGCGGCCAGGCGCTGCCAGAGCGCGGCCGCGGTGATGCCGTCCAGCCCCTCCAGGGCCACCTCGTCCAGCAGCGCCCACAGCGGCTCCATGGCCTCCATCCCCGCCGCCGCTTCCGGGCCCCGGCGCGCAGGAACTGACGGGACCGGGCGCGACCGTCGCCAGGGAGACCGAGCAACAGGCCCGGCCCGCGCCGGCCGCCGGCGGCTGCGTCCGCTCCGTGTGTGCCCGGGGGCCGTGTCTGCCCGGGGCCGTGTCTGCCCGGCCCCGTGTCTGCCCGGCTCCGTGTCTGCCCGGCTCCGTGTCTGCCCGGCCCCGTGTCTGCCCGGGGACCGTGTCTGCCCGGCTCCGTGTCTGTCCGGCTCCGTGTCTGCCCGGCTCCGTGTCCGGGGACTCTGCCCCGGCATCTGCGTTCGTCCGGGATCTCTCTGCCCGGTCCGTATCCGTCCGGGAGCTCTGTCCGGGGGTCCGTGTCTACCTGGGGGCTCTGCCCGGGGTCTCTCTCCGGGGTCAGTGTCCCGCTGCGGCCTCTGGCCCGGGTTCGTGGCCGTCCTGGGGCTGTGTCCGAGGTCAGTGTCCGCCCAGGGCCTCTGGCTGGTGGCTCTGTCCCGGGTCCGTGTCCGTTTCCATCCTGGGGCTCTGTCCAGGGTCTCTATCCCGGGTCCATATCCATCTGGGGCTGTGCTCGGGGCTCTCTATCTCGGCTCCGTGTCCATCCTGGGGCTGTGTCCGGGGTCTCTGGCCCGGGTCCGTGTCCATCTGGAGTTCTATCCCGGGGTCTCTATCTGGGGTCTGTGTCCATCTTGGGACTCTGTCCCGTGTCCGTTTCCATCCTGGGGCTGTGACCGGGGTCTGTATCCATCACGGGGTCTGTGTCCATCTGGGGTTCTATGCCAGGGTCTTTATCCTGGGTTCATGTCCATCTTGGGGCTCTATCTCAGGTCCATGTCCATCTGGGGCTCTGTCCCGGGTCCCTGTCCATCCATGCCCGGGGCTCTGTCCCGGGTCCGTGGCCATCTGGGGCTCTATCCCGGATCCTTGTCAATCTGTGCCCATGCCCGGGGCTCTGTCCCAGGTCCGTGTCCATCTGGGGCTCTGTCTCGGGTCCATATCCATCCGTGCCCGTGCCCGGGGCTCTGTCCCAGGTCCGTGTCCATCTGGGGCTCTGTCCCAGGTCCGTGTCCATCTGGGGCTCTGTCCCGGGTCCCTGTCCATCCATGCCCGGGGCTCTGTCCCAGGTCCGTGTCCATCCATGCCTGGGGCTCTGTCCCGGGTCCCTGTCCATCCATGCCCGGGGCTCTGTCCCAGGTCCGTGTCCATCTGGGGCTCTGTCCCAGGTCCGTGTCCATCTGGGGCTCTGTCCCGGGTCCCTGTCCATCCGTGCCCGTGCCCAGGGCTCCCTGCACTCCCCGCACCGCGGAGCCGAGGCGGGGCCGGGCTCTGGTAAGAAACAAAACACGCGTTTCTCTCTTTGCTACAGAGCCCACGACACGTGCTGGTGGCACATTTAAACTGCGGAGAATGTAAGAGCACCCTGGCACAACCTGCGGCAGCGGTGTGGTGAGGATTGCTGGAAAAATTCATGTTTCCTGAATGGCAAGCCAGGTAAAATCTTTAATTAAACACTTCAAATATATATAGATTCAGCAGTGAATACGCTGTAGGATGGACTGACCTAACGAGTAGTAGCAGCTCAGAGAATTTCTTCCACAGCTGGGCTTTGGGCACAGCTCTTCAGCTCTGCCCTAGGGTTGTCTTGCTTGACAGGTCTGGCATTATAAACTTGTCATGGCATATGCCTTCTACTTTTAGTTTTTTTGGTTCTTCTGTAGGTTGTGAAGGGTTCTGAAAAATAAGTAAAACACCTACTGTTTCCTCAGTTCTTCTGGAGCTTTATTTACAGTCCTGACAGCTTTATGCGTGCTTGAAAGAGGAATGTTTTTCAGTTTATAGCCTTCTCATCTAGTGAGGGTGCAAAACCAGTGGTACTCCATAATAAATCATTCAGTGTGACCATTATATTCTCATTTCAGGTTTATGTTAAGACATGGTGACTGACTTTGATGAAAAACATGACGAATATTTAATATCCCTTCAGCAGAGAAACCGGTAATATTCACATTTGTTACCACTTTGGGTATGAAATATTTGTTGTATTGTATCAAATATCAGGAGCTGTGATGCAAAGTCTGACTTCCTGTGCCTTAAAACATTCAGGTGTTTCTCTCTTCTTCCCTTTGTTTGCTAAAAGTTCTTATTTCAAGAGGAGATCACAATGTTTCTTCAGCATTTAAAATATAATTACATTTATTAATAAAATAGTTACTTTTTCCACAGTGACAGGGAAGATTTTTGTTCACAGAGCAAGAGGTTGTAGATTCAGAAGTAACTGGCAGCTCATGCTCTGTGAGGATGTAGTTATGAGGCACAGTTGTCAGAAATATATTGTCAGAAATACAGAAGAGTGGGAAATAAGGACAGCCAGGTTGCCTTTGAAAACTCCAGTGTTTTTCAGACAAGTTTCAAACATTTCTTTCCTCTTTGTTCATATGTTTTTGTCATTATACCCTGGACAGATGAACATCATATCTTATTTTAGAGAATATACAGAACTTTCTTGCTGGATTCCTTCCTTTAACACAAGAGATTTCTAATCAAATTATATAACAAACTGGTTTGGTAAAAAGACCTTGAAGGATACAATTATGTTAAAAAAACAGCCAATTTTTGTGACCACAGGTTTCTTTCCTATCCTAAAGCAGTTTTGGAAAAGGATAAAACCAGTTTATTTAATGCTTAAACCAACTTGCATCCTTGGTATCAGAGCTCTAATTCTGACTGCTGGGGACATGCTCTTGGGAAAAGGTGGCTTGTGTCACAACACAGACACGTGGGGGACTTTGGCCTGTGGATTGACCCATTCTGGAGTCAGAGGAAAACCAGGGGGAATTCACAAATTGCCACCCATATGATGCTAACCTCCTGGCCTGCATGTCACCTCACCACAAGAATTAACATGGACTGGGTATAACCCATGGTGAAAGGAGAGGAAAATGAGAGTTGGAAGAGGGAGAGCAGCTAAAACTGAGCCCATGGAAGGGCATTGTTTTGATATTATTTTAACCAGCATTTAATTTTCTGCTATCTCTAACTGCAGTATTGGCTGGGGCCTTTCCACCTCCAATTTGAAAACACAAATCATCGTTTTTATTCTCAAAAAGAGGTCAACAATTTTTGAGCTTTTTGAAATTTCAAGTGAAATTCTTAAAAATTCTTAAGAAGAGAGGTTAAATATGCAAAATACAAAATGGAAAAATAATGTGACATAAGAAATAACATGGAAAAAAACCTCATAAAGGAAAAGCTTGGTCAAATTTCATCTGTTACAGTGTGGGTGCTCATACCCACATTACAGAACAGGAACAGACCCTAGAAGATGTATTCTGAAAGGGTTCCTTGAACTGGGTACATATTTTTTAGCTTTATGTCATGGTGTATTGTTGTATTTATTGAAAATCTGACCATCTGTGTATGCACTGTGCAAAGATGAATTACTGGCCTTTCTCCTTCAGGCTGCAGGAGCGGTTAAAAAGAAAAGATCCTGTGCAAATCAGACTGGAGCAGCTGGAAAAAGGATTTTCTCTGTATGTGAATGGAGCTAACTCCGAGCTGAGAAAGTACCCCAGGAAAATCATCCCACACAGCTGCCTGAGAAACAGGCCCAGAGCCAGCAGGACAAAGGGTGAGTGCCCTGGCAGCCTGGCAGAGCTGCAGCAGAGCTGGAACTCAGTCAGAGAGGTCACTGGGACCCAGGGACAGCACCACTGGAGCCTGGTGGGATGAAATTCCATGGAAATCAGAGTGCTTAAGCTGCTTGTGTGTAAAGAATAGTCTCTGCAACACCCTATCAATTTTTCACTTGATCCCTCTTTAATTCCACCATTTAACTTCCCTGCCTTTTCATTTGTTAAATAGCTCTAACTAAAAGTAGAAGATTAGAAATGTATATAAATTGTCAGGGGAAAATAATGATATACCTTTGACACTTAACACCATTAAGAGGATTTAAGATCTGATGGACTTCACTGTTATCCAAGCTGGTGTCCTGAGGACAAATGACATTTGATGACATAGACTGTAATCAAATTATATCCAGTAATAGCTTCATTAAGCTCATAAATTACATTTAAGCTGTAATAGTTGTCTTAAAAAGATAGCTAATCTTTATTTAAATATTCGAAGTGAAGAAAATCGAGCATTTTTTTCCCAGTGATTAGCTGGCTTTATGGAAAAATGGGTATTTTGTTTCTAATTTAAGTCTGTCTGTCATTGAGAGCAGTGCAGTGACAGGAATAATTTTGCATGCATGGAAGTATAAAGTATGAGCTTACTGGCCTTCTAATCTATTTAGCATAATGAAAAGAAAGTTGATTTTACTAAATCCCTGTGTAAAGCAGTTTACCAGCCTTAGTTATGTTAACACTTGCTACAACCTATCTCAGAGTGGTTTTTTAATGTGTGATAGCCTGCTTAAGCTTAATTTTCACCTAAAATGAAGACAAAGAATTAAAAAAGTTACCTGCTATGATAATTTATTGATTGAAAGTTTATTAATCTCAATGATACCGGAAACAAACTTTTCCTGGAGTAACTGTTCCAACCGTGGCTCTAACTTCATCTCCTTAATTTGTTTTCCTGCTACACTGGGCACATACTACTTGTTTGCAGGTTTAGGTGTGTTCAGCTTGTATAATTTCCTGCAGATTGTGTGAGATGGTGATGAGGAATGTCAGCTTGTCACCTGGCTCCACTGTTCTCTGTGAAAGTGAAACCTTGTGTGTAATGATGTAAAAATGTTTATGTTCTGGGAAATGGTGGAAATTGGGTGCTGTGTCACACAGGGCTGATACATCTTCAGGTAGCTAAAGAGGGTGTAAATCAACATCTTGGACTTTTTGCTCCAAAAATTGTGAAGGGATATTGTGGCAGCAGCTCTAGTGGAACTCTGTCAAGAGAAATTTCCTCTTAAAGTTCTGCTGTGCAGTTGTTGTATCTCAGCTTAACTAAAATTCCTTATTTGCATGGTTCCTTAAAGCCATTTGCTTCAGTCAAGGTAGAATGCATGTTTTAGGGATCTCTGAAGACTCCAGTTGCAGTCTCTGTTCTTTTCCTCAACTCCATCTATCAGAGACTGTAGCACCAGTTCTGTAGAAGGTAGCTCAGTGTGTTTAACTCTCCAGTGGTGTTGTTTTACACCCATGAAGCTGCAGTGAAAGATACCAACTGAATCATCATCCTGTCATTTTTCCTCTTCCATTTGGTTTTGTCACTGGAATCCAGAGTGAGAGTCACTGCTGATCTGTATGAGCTTCTTGCCAGGGAGTTCTACCTTAGCATTTTTGTGGACTCTTTCATTTCAAGGTATTTCTTCTCAATGATTGAATATTATTTTACTTACAGGAATGATTCCTAGCTGAGATAAAGCACTGAGTTTTTTTCCCTATCTATCTCCCATGAGAGTTATTGCATCATTTATTACTTCTAAAGCATCCATCTATAGGATTAGTCTTCACTGAAAAATTAGGAATGGGTGGTACTTAATAATCCAGAACAGGCATAAATCCCTCTTTCTGGTTCCTAAAAGTGTCATCATAAATCTGTTTGTCAGGACTGTTTGCTTTGTGTTCCCTAGGAGTAATTACTGATAATAGTGATTGATAAAGGTTTTATGCTTAGGATTGGTAATGAATTAAAGGAAATGATAGGTTGGAAGGTAGTGAAGCTAGGCTCTAGGTGTGTTGGCATTTCTTTGGGTCTGTAACCCACACGTGGTTTCAGAACTCTGTTGTTCCAGTGAGTGTCTGTGTGGTCATGAATACGTGGCTTGAGGATAATGTGGGGTCTCCTTGGATTAGGATTAATATTTTGAGGATGTATTTCTCAGTATTTGCCTAGTCAAACAGGCACTGACAGCTCAAATCTCTGAGGGAATGACACCAGTGGAGCTGTTCTGTGTGCCCAGACAGGTACTGGTTGGTATTCACATCCCATCTGTCCCATGGGAAGGATATTTTTGTTCCAAAGTAATGTTTGTTGCACAGATGACTCGCTCAGCTGCATCAGCCTCTGCCTGGGATTTCAATGACTGTTTTTCCTGGCTTAGAGAGACCTGGTCACATGAATCCATCACTAAATAGGGTCATGGAATCACAGAACTGGGAGGGACCTTAAAGCTCATCTTGTTCCACCCCCTGCCATGGGCAGGGACACCTTCCACTATCCCAGGCTGCTCCAAGCCCAGTCCAACCTGACCTGGAACAACTCCAGGGATGGGGCAGCCACAGCTTCTCTGGGCAGCCTGTGCCAGGACCTCACCACCCTCCCAGAGAATATCCAGTCAAACCCTGCTCTCTGTCAGTGTGAAGCCATTCCCTCTTGTCCTGTCACTCCATGACTTGTAAAGAGTCTCTTCAGCCACTCGAGCAGTTCTGAGGAGGAAGTCCTCAGCTGTGGTAGCATGCACCTGCCATCTCCCCCTGTCCTACTCACATTTGCAGCACACTTGAGGGGCTTCTGGCCAGTTGCTTTGAAGAGATGGATTCTCAGAGAGTGCAAGGGAAAGGTGCTTCCAGTTCTCTCCCAAAGCAGTGACTGAATCCAGCCACACTCCTGACAGTGTAAGCTCAAGACAGTTCAGTGCCAGCAGAGCAATCAGCACCAGTGCTGGCTCAAAGGATTTCTGATGTGCCTTGGGAACAGCCTATTGGAGTAGCAGGAGCTGTGGTTTGGAGGGCTGTTTCTCTTCCTTGGAGCAGTGCATTCCTTTTCCTCTCTGTGGTTAGTCCTATTTTGGGCCTCTGAGACAGAGAGATACTTTGTGCTGGAGCAGTAAAAGAACATCCTGCAATGCTGTGATCACTCTAAATGGACATAAGCAAACACTTCCCCTAGGATGGTCCTGCCCTGGGCCTGCTCCCTCCTGTCTGCTTGGACCAGCTTTTGTGCACTCTCCTGGTGAACCAGATTGCCCAAGGGCCTATAAGGAAAAGGAATCTTTTATGTTTTCCCACAGTCAAGACTTGCCATATTAGTTCTCTGAACAGTCACTGCACTGATGCATGTAGGGTTGTCCAGCCCCACCCCAAAAAAAAAAAAAAAGGTATTGAGAACTGCAATGAACAACCTGATTTAATTCTGAAGTAAGCCCTGCTTTGAGTGGAAAGGCTGGAACTTGGTGAGCCCCAGAGGTTTCTTCCAAATGAAATCTTTCTGTGATTCTATGACCTTTGTAGGACAATAGCTTCTTTCATTGGTAGTGCCAGTTCCTGCAGCCTTAGGGTGACCATTAAATTATGGCTTAAAGAAAAAAGGTTTTGCATCAGCTGTTTTTCTCCACTGAGAAGAAATGGAAGCTGTAAATCTGTCTTGGCCATAGGAAATGAGATGCCTTTATTTAGGATGCTACTGAGAGTGTTGGTGATGCCTTTGTTCCATCGAGGACGCTGATGTGACCTGCAAGTTGTTTGTCTCTTTCTCTCAATCAAAGCATCTTCTCAAAAATCTATTGTTCCACTCTAAGTTGGGGCCCTTTACAGCACAGAGACCCTTAATTCTCCTTGACCATACGGAGAATTTTTGTAGAAGTTCTTGAACCAACTATTCCTTACCTTAGGAATGAAGGATAATGGTTGTTTGTCCTTCATTTATGGCTTATACATGAAGAATCCTTCTCTGCACAGTATGTTAAATACCCAGTACATTCTGTTTCATCTGCCAATACCTTATGCTTCCTTAATTTTGAGAGTAAATACACACAATTCCTTTGTAAACCCAGCATATCACTTGTTGTTCACCAGAACCCTGCCTGTCAGTCTGCCTTTGATAGTTGGGTACTGGACTCAGTTGGTTTCCTCAGACAGGTTACTTTCTACCCAGCTGGGGCTCAGAATGATGAGTACCCCTCTTCCAGAATGTATTTCTATATTTTTATATGAAAAAAGGTGGGACTTCCCCTGCTGTTAAACTATTGTATCGTAAAAGAATTTATTTTCTTAAAAACACTTGATGATAACTGTCCCTAAAGAGGTTCAAAACTCCTGCTGCTAGAACTGGCCAGGATGTGATGTGGGATATCTTTGCACCTGTTGATTCCATTCCCCTGTCACATTTACTCTTCTGTCCTCAACTGGGGGTAAAACAAAAACCCACAAACCCACGAACAAAGGTGTCTGTTTATTGTCTAATATTGTATTTCTGCCTTCTTTCTCCTGTCTTCTAATCCTTGTGTGTCCCTTCTGAAGAAGGAGCCCAGCTAGAAGAGAGTGGGCTGCCAGAACACAGCCCTCAGACTGCCCCAAGCAAGACACAACGCAGGAATTGGCTTCAGGTATGGGGCAGGTGGAAGAAATGGGGTTTTGATTCTTAGGTTGCAAAGAACTTCAGGGGAAATTGGTGCAAGTCATAGAGAGTGGGCAGCTGGGGCTCTCTGAGTGGCTTGGGCTGGATACTGACAACATGAAATGTTACCCTGCCCAGATTTGTGTCTGCTTGGAAGCCTAAAGAGGCAAATCTTGTTGAAAGGGTTTGCTTTCAGTGACATTCATCACAGAAACTTTAATAGCCTGGACATGAGTGGCTCAAGGTGTGCACCAGCAGAATAACTGCTGCTGGATAGCTCTGATGGCACTCTAGGGAATTTATCTAGTGCAAAGGATGGAGAAACTCATTTTGGAGACATATCCCTGCCTGTTACTGCTGTCCTTCACCCTGCAAAAGGGTTGAGGGACAAAGAAATGTAATTTTCATAATTTGAGTTGTAATTTGTGATAAATTCTTGTAGATCATAACAGAGGGAAATGCCTACAAATAAAAATATCCTATCTATAAGAAATATGGAGCCATCAGCTCCAGCCATCAGTTGTTGGTTTACCAGAGAAATCTTAGAAGAGAAACCTATTTTCTTTTAGTCTAAAGAGGGGGATCTGAGTTAACCTGTCAAGGACTTAATTAAAAGAATAGATATGAATTCAGAACAGTGGAGACATGTCACCCAAGTAATTACACTACTTGGTTAGTCATTGGCCTGGCTGCATGTCCAGTCTGTGCTTGAGTGATGGGATCAGAGGTCTTTGGCACTGTGGATCAAGTGTTTGTGTTATGCAGGTTTTCATTTTTTTCAAAAAATGCTTCACATTCAAGCTTTAAGGCTGCATAATTTTACTTACCGCTCTTTCTGCTTAGTTGAATTCATTTTCTCAGCTTCCATTATGGCCTGTTAGGACTTTGCTGAATTTACCAGATGTGTGGCTCTGTACTAAAACCTGGTTGCTATTTGGGACTGTCTTAGGATGATTCCTTAAATCCTTGATCCAGTTGAATGGGAGGATAGGAGTTATTATATCCTTATGAACAACTGGAGTTATTTAGCTAAAGAAAAGTGCAACCACAGACTGAGAAGGATGTTGTGCCAGACAGCAGTTTCCTTTCCCAGTGATTTTCCATGGGGATTTTTTTTTCTGTCTAGAGGACTCAGGAATTCCTGGCCAAACCTGTCAAACTTGGGCTGTACTGAGGGATGCTGTGAAAGATGAGGAAAGATGGACTCACAGAAAGAATTCACCCAAATTGTCTTGGGATATTCCCTCTGGGACAACTCTGCCCCTGGCACTTATTAAATGCTAGAGGAGTGTAGGAACAACAGAGAGCAAGGTTTAATATCACTGCCCACTCTGGGCTCAGCAGGTGGGGAGTTTGACCAGGGCTGTTAAACCATAACTCAGAGGCCCAAAGGTGAGCTCAGGGAGGACAGAAACCTTCTGTGGGACTGAGGAGAAAAGCAGTGCTTGATCATGCTATTGTTATATAAAGTGTGATGGTTACTCTTTTAGTACTGCTGATACACAGAAGAAATGGAATTTCTGTCACACTTCCTTTGACAGAAAACTGTGGCAATTAAAACAGAAGGAGGGGGTAAACTCTACATTAAACCATCTCCGCAGTACTCTGAAGATTTTGAACCTTATGAAAGCTTGAATGTGGAGAGCAGCAGTGATGATGATGATGATGGTGATGGTCCTCTCTCCCAGGTACAGTTGGTATCTGCCCTCTGTTGTTCATGGCAGTGTCATTTGAAATGTGATTGTGCCCAGGGATCAGCTTCAAAACTCTCCATAGTGGTGTCTTCATTTAAGAATTTTGCTTTGATCATATGTGACAAAAAGAAGGAAAAAAATGAAAAGTAAAGCTTCTTGAAAAATCAAGTCTCAATCAGCAACACTACAAAATGTTAAACCTTATTTTTAGGAGGTGGAATATTGTCTCTGTTGGGTTGAATGGAGGTATTTCCTGCAAGAAGCCTCTTTCAGTTCACTTAATGGTTGTGCAAGTGAACATCACTCCTGGGTATCAGTTTACAGAAAGCTGAAACAACAGCTTTTTGTGCTTTTAGGGTAGTCTTTAAATAATGATGCTAAAATTGTTGCATGTCATTGTTTTACCTAACAAAAATCAGACTATTTGAAAATGTTGTAATCAATGCAGTTGCTTTGCATCGAGGATTGTTGTTGTATTGACTGTGCAGCTTTCCATTCGATCACTAATTGCAGTTTGTTCTAGCACACTTCACAAATGTGAAAGAAAACTAATCAGTGAACACAAATTTATGAATGTTTTTCTGCCTAAGCAATTAATGACATAAATAAAGCTTTTCTGGTTAGTGGAGCAGCATCTATATATGAAACTCTTAATATATCTTACCACTGACATCAGACAAAATTCCCAAGCATATTTTCCTAGCTTGTATCTTTTTCTCCTTCCTATGTTGCTCTTGCATTGATGATTATTTTTTTCTCTACAACCTGTTTACACTGATGTATATTTTTATCTTTTATGTGGTTTTAATAGGAAACTAATAATTTCAGAACAACCCCCCACTTTTCTTTTTAATCAAGATGGAAATAATTTTGATTTATATAATGTGTTTTTTTAATGTCTTGTTACAATGCAGATGCAGAGGTTTCAAAGGAACAGAAAGCTTGTACAGTTTCCTGTCAAAGAGCTGGAAATATTAGTTTTGACTCTTTTAAAGACATGCTTGATATCAAGGCTCAGGTTGCTTATAAACCCTCTTTTGGACCTGACTTTGTCTGCTCTTCGTAATACATTTCTGTCAACATGGATTTCCTAACAAGTGTGATCTGTAGGAGCTTGAAGCTTTCATTGCAAACTGAATATAGACTGTCACAGTTCATTTGTACCTAAGGTAGCTTCAGGTTTTCATTTTATACAGTTTGCTTACCTATATTTATCTCAAAACTCTAATACCAACAAAGCAGAGGGAAATAAAAAAGCATTTAAAAGATGCAAGGTCTTTTCCTTTTGCATTCATGAAAGCACACAGCTCTCCAGGTCATCTGTGCTGTTTGTGGTGTGTGATGAGAGAGGCAGGGCAGTTTTTTCCACAGTAAATTTCAAAATAGGTTATATTTTGCATAAAATCCTGTTACAGTGTGTCCACTTCAAAAAACTCAGTGCAAGCTGGGAGCTTAGTCCATTAGAGCACAACTCTTTTTCTGCTGGTTTTTGAAGTACAGATGTGTACACGGCAGGACTATTATCATCTATCATATGCTTGAAAAGGAGCTGCTGCTACATGAGTTTACAGTCTTCTGAAGGCATTTGGAAATTCTGGATTGCAGCTACTCTTCAAATAGCAAGGCACAACTGTGAGACTGCACAAATATATGCCTTTGCTCTCCCCCTGACTTGCTTTTTGTAACTTATTCCTAAAAATTGGTTTTGCAGATAAAAACTCCTTGGCCTACAGAATGTTCTTGCTGGATACTGATGAGAAGGAGCACAGGAGTTGTAGGATGATTTTTCTTTACAAGCCCTCACCAAAGGAGACAAGACATGACATAGGAATGGGAATATTTTTAGCTGCATCATGGCTCTGAGTTCCTCAGAAGATTTTTCTTTTTCCTGGAGAGGAGCTGGCAGCCACTGTGGTTTATTCTAAAATACGAGTTTGAGCTTTTCTGACAGATGTGTTTATATTGTAGCAGGAATTGAGAAGCAGCTTGCAGCAGGGTGTGGAAGAGGAGAGGATGGAAGAAGACTCCCTTAGTGATGATTATGACTCTGTTGAAGAGGATGTGTTTTCAGAATCATCTTCCACTGAGGAACCAATTACAGGCTTTGAAGGCCTTCAGCTGGATAGCAGTGGGGCACTGCAGAAGGAAGGTTTTGAACATCAGGATGCTGGGAGATGCTCTGGCCTTGATTCTCGTGCCCCAACTGTACTGGGGTTCAACCAGGATCAAAGCAGTAAGTCTGTGTCTTCTACAATTCTTCTTTACAATAATCAGTCTTTGAGGGAATTGCTTTTAAGGTTGATCATTAGGAGTTACTCCATACCCTCCTAAGTTCTCATGCTCTTCAGCAAATCTGTTGTTTTGATCTCCTGATTTTGGACACTTGCATCCTCTTGTACTTCCTTAGGAACTTTTTTAGGCAAATCCAAAGATACAGACCTGTTTACTGCACCTGCATCAGCAGCTCTAGACTCTTAAAATAAGATTGTCTCAGACTATCGGTGAGATTTCTCAAGAAATTACCATGTTTTTAGATATATTTTTTGGACTGTTTCAGGCAGCCAAATCTTCCCAGTTTCACCTTTATTTCACATCCTGGGTGCTGGATACCTGTTCCAGTGTGTGTTCATCCCTGGTGATTGGCATGAGCCACTTCTTTTTGTCTCTGTCTTTGGAGACCTCAGTGTCCAAACCCACAACCAGTCATTAGATCTCAAAGATGATTTAACAAATGGTGAAGAGTTCAGGCAGAAACCAGACCTAAGCCCACCTTCAGTATTTCTCAAAATTCCCTCCCTGTTCAGTTCCTGTACAGTAATTTGTTTTGTTTTTTTGGTTTTGTTTATTTTACTACTTTCTTTTTATTGTTCTTTCCCTAATCTGTATTAATTGCATAAAGTCAGAGGAACAATCTTGGAATAAATTAAGTAGAGGAGTGTTCCTTTCATTATCATAGATGTGAGTGGAATGTGAATGGGGAGAGGGGCAGAAGAAGAGACAGGAGCAAGGGGATGGAAGTGCAGTGAGAACAAAATTTCTGGGAAAGTGCAGGACTTTTTGTCCAGAGACAAATTTCAGAGCTATGATGGAAACAATAGGGGCATCAATAATTCCCAAATCAAAAAGTGAAGAAGTAACTTCTATGAGCTATTCTAGGCAACCCTCTCCCCCACTGAAACTTCTAAACAAGACAACATTTGTGTCTGTATTTTAAGAATTTACTTTGGTATAACTGTGTTAACAAATGACTCGGGACTTCTTTTTTATTTTTGCTTTTCTTGACAGTAATGCAGGTAAATATCTGGCAGAGATGAAATATCTTGGTACATTATAATACTATTTTTATTTTGTTTCACTGAGTTAGTGCCAGCCATCCATATGGGCTTCTGCATCAACAGAACAGTGTCAGTGAAAGGGAAGGAAATTATAACTTTTAACTATGCCAACATAATTAAAGTGGAAAACTTTAGCATTTAAAATCCAATAAATTTTCCTGGGCTGGCTGCTTCCACGTAACTTTAAAGTTTATTATTTCTTTCTCCTTTTTATCTTGCAGAAGTGAAGCCAGTGCAAGTTCTCTCAGCCAAAAGAAAGGACAGTGCTGAAGTGTACATTCCTGTCAAACCAGTCATGCTGAAAAATAAAGGCACTCGGCCACTCTCTGCTGAGTTCTTGCACCAGGACAGACATGAAACAATGTATTCTAGTAAGAAATAAGAATATATGATGTCAATAAGGAGAGTTTTCATGTTTTTTCCCCCTCTGGCTCAGATGCAATTTTAGTACACATCTGTCATTATGTGAATTTTTTAGCTGTCCCTCCCCTGCCTGTTTTTTTTTTTTTTAAGTGGGATTTTCTGTGCTTTTGTTGGTTTTTTTACCACTTCAAATATTCTGACTTCAGTGAGATTATGATAAAGTGTAAAAGCCTGTATACTTTAATCTTCTGCCACATCTTTACTATCTTCCTTCTCTTTTTGCTTCCACGGCAAAAGATTTTCCCTCTCCCTTTCAGTCCTTATTCAGTACTTGCTCTGTGTTTCCCACTTCCCTCATGGAGGTCTGTCCTCTGTGGTATTAATGGAAATGTTGATCCCAGTCAGCAGTTGATGTTTGGTGGAAGAGTTTAACACAACACATTTATAGCAATACAAAATGCAGAGTTCTCTACCTCAATAAAGGCATGGTTTTTCACAGCACGACAGAAGAGCCCTGTGGCTGCCTGGGACTGTAGTTGAGCTACACCTTGAATTACACTGAGATCAGTCTGCAGTGCTGAGTAGATATACCAGTATCTAGGACTGTACTGGAAAATATTTTTCTTGGACTGGAGAACATAATTTGAAGCCACTGCTGTTTATTCTAAAAATATGCTGCTAAGGTGTGGTCTTTACCTGGGGAAAAACCCCAACAAACACAGCAAACCCCAAATGTAGGGGCTGAAGTTGTGACTGCAGTTGTAGTTCAGTGCAGTCCTTAACAAGTCTGATCAGCCTGAGTTTTGGAATGTCTGAGGTGAAGTTTTCAGACCTGCCATACTCTGTGGTCAAGCTGCTCATTTCAAAAAGCAGAATCCAGATGTGTCCCAGGAAAGCACTAAGGCCAGTGGCTTTTTTAAAAGCCAAATAATTAGTTTCTTAATTAGCAGAAAACCGAACAGAGAAAAAGAAGTTAATTCTTTTTGGCTCCAGAATAAATCCCCTTTGTAGCTCCTGAGACCCTCACATACCATCTGTTGAAGCAGATGTTGCTTTGACTTCCTAGAGATGTGTGCAGCATTTTCTCAGGTTATAATAGTGCTGGTTGGAGCTGTTTCTGTCCAACTATTGTGATAAATCCTAAATTAATTTCATTTCAGGGGGATATACAGTACAGAAGAATAAGCAGGTCTTTATTTCATCCCTGTTTTTGCAGAGATGACTGATGCTTGTTGAAAGTTTTTATGGGTGTATGTTCAAAGAGTAAATACACATAAATCTCAGCTCAGTTTGAACTTCTTGGCGTTCCAAGGTGGACTTCATGTTACTTGCACTGTGCTCTCTTCCCTGCAGCACTGAGAGCACTCTGGCACTTCAGTATTTCCTCTCACCCTAAATGTCTGTACAGCTTGTCTCTTCTCTTCCCTTGACTTTCAAAGCCCTCAGATATAACCACTGTGCTTCTCTTTTAGTCCAATCTGACATCATCTGTTGTTAAATTTTATTTCCTTTCTTTCAAACCTGTTTCTAGGCTGTGATGTTTCTGTTTCTCCATGAAGTTTGGGAAGATTGGGATTCGTGTGGGCATTGTGATGACTGCTTAAGTGATAAGGTCATTTATTTTGCCTTGTAAATAGCAACTCCTGACTCCCCTTGTTTTGCTAGAAGTCTCTGGGGATTCCTTCAAAATAGCTGAACACCCCAATTAGAAATTCCTGCTGTGCTTAAATGGTGTGTACTTCTTTTCAATGGACTATTACAAGGCATTTCCACTAAATACCAGAACAAAGCAATATAAAAGCATAAAAAATATGTTTCTCATTTGTTGGTTTTCCTCTTCTTACTATGTTGTTTTAACTGTTGCCTAAAGAAGATGTGACTTGGAATCTTAGCATAAAACCAAATTGGGGGAATTCAGCTTCATTTGGCATGGTTATAGACTGCTTGCAAAACCCTTTGTCAGTAACTGAATGGGAAGTTTCAGATGTTGGAGTGTTCTGTACTTGTATGTCCTGAAAAAATGAGTATTTATTCCACTTTTTTTGGTCCCAGAGCCCTTAAGTCGACCAGAAACATCCCTTTCAGTAACCAGGAAAAGTGTGTGTGAGAAGGATCCTGACTTCTCTGTTTCAGCTGTTGTTCAAGCAGTACAGATTGAGAATGAATTCTTGCAGGGAGATCTGAAAAGGCAAGCAGTTACCACAAACCCCCAAAAGGTATGGCAAAAAAAGGAGAGATGTTTTGTTCAACTAGCAAAACCCCCATGAATTATAGTCTCTTACACATTAGGATTGTGTATGAATGAATGGTGATGCCCCCTAAGTGTAATTTAATTTGTATTATTCTTCCAAAGGGTTGTTTCCTTTAATCTGCTTCCTCAGGATGGCATCCCACAGCTCCCTCTTGATTACAGGGATCACTGAGCAACTGATAGAGCAGCCATATGATGTGTCTATACAATCAGATGCACAGCTGCAGGCCCACTTGAGCCATTTTCATCCTGCAAGCTTCTGAAACAAGGCAATGTGTGATTGCCATCCCAATAAATCCTGTCTTCCTCCAGGACTCTTTCTTAGGGACAGTGCTCCCTGTTAGTGCATGCTCTGCTTTTGGAGCAGAGCTGTCCTGTACCCTGCTAGATCTCACTGAGGATGATCTGGGGAGGGTTTTCTGCCCCAATGCGTGTTCATCTCTTACCTCCAGAAACCAGGTTGAAAAACAATTAAAAACTCATAAGCAAGGAAGTCAACAGAAATCGACAAAAAAGTTGAGTAGAGTCAGAGAAAGAGCCCATATCATTATAAGAATGCAGCACTTTTCCTCTGTTTTCTCTTAGATATCCTACTGATAGCTCTTTATTTAAAAAGTGAAATAATTATTTTATGCTAATAGAATTGAGAGGTTTGGGAATTTTAAAAGACTTGAAGATTTTGGAGGAGAAAGTCTAGTAGACCTGTGCCAAAGCTTTGGCCAACCCTGAGTGCTACCAAATGTACACAGTGAGAATGTATAGATCTATTTATAAGCCTCTGTGTGTGTATTCTCTAGTCCTCAGAGTTTGCTTCTGTGTTTTCTTCCACATAGAAGATCAAGCTCCAAACTCAGCTCTTCCTTTGTAAATCAAGACCAATTCCATTAAATGTGCTTTAACTTTATACAGTTACAGATGAGCTGGGCCCAAGCTCTTACTTTTTCCAGAGATGCAGATTGATGCTGTTTGGTGAGAACAATCTGAATGAAGCATGTTCATCTTTTTCTTACTTAGGAGACATTTTCTGTTTCACCTATTCTTTCTGCAAAGACTGAACCTCCAGAAAAACGCCAGACGAGGACTACAGTCACCAGAGCTGTGGAGAGATTCTGCCCTTTTGGAAGCAGGTATATATTTATATATTTGCTTTAGATAACTTTCTTTTGTAAGAGAGATTTTTTAGAATGCCACCAGTCCAACTACTACACTGATAATCTACAAATACTTGAGACGCCCTGCAAATAGCAAATCATGCAGTGCAGCCTTGGGCCAGTTTCTGTGGAGCAGGATCTGCCAGCATCTCATTTTATGGTCCTCTGATCACCTCTGCATTCTCTTCTCACACTGCCTCAGAACCAGCTGGGAATTGGAGCCCAGCTTTTCTACAAAACTTTGTATTTAAGGTGGAATGCTGCAAAAGTGTGTGGGTACATTTTCCTGTGGGGTTCATCCTGTCATCTCTTCACCTTCGCACCAACTATTTCTTAAAAATGCAGGAATTATGAGGAAATAACCCAGAATATGTTGTTGCAGACAAAAGAAGAGACTCCCGAAAGCCTTTGTGGAGCGTGGGAGCCATTCTGCCTGTGACAGTGACAGGTCCCTGGCTGGTGGCAAAGCTGGAGTAAATTCCATGTGGAGAGAGAAGGTTTGTGCATATGTGCACCATAATTGGTGCTTCCCAGTGTTACTGAAATAAAAGTACATTGAATGAGCTGTATCCCTGAGTTCTGCCCTACTTCAAGTAATAAACCTATGGCAGAGTAAGGAAAGAGAATTTATCACTGTTCATCAGAACGACAAAGGAATCAGACAAAGAACAGAGTTAGCTGGCTTCTCTTCAGGCTTCTTAAGAGTGTTGATGTGTGGCAGAATTGGTGTAACCCAAAGTGATTAATTGAATGTCATCCAAATAGCCTTGACTTTGCAATCTTTTTGCTTCTGACCCATCAGTTTTGCAGTCTGAACAATCTTTTGTTTCACATTTTATTGGTCAAGTCACTGATGTTTTTACCATATTTCATTTTGGTCTAGATGACAGCCAGTGTGGAAGTACATGATGCCATTTATGTGACTATGGAACTTCTTTCCAACTGGGGGAATCCAGCAAATGTGGGCCTGAGCCAGGTGGAATTCTTTGATTTACACAACGAGAGGATCTTTGTGTCTCCTCATGACGTGGATATAAGAAATGCTGACAACCCAGGAGATTTGTGCTGCCTGGTCAATAAGAACTTAAATGTAAGACAGCTTAGTGCTGGATGTTAAAATCTCTCATTATAATATTCCTATAATACTCTATCTCCAGTTTTTTTGATCAGAAAGATTTTGAACCTGACTGCATAACAGCTATGTGATAATTTAAAAAAAACCCTACAAATATTACTTCCTATTAACAAATGCAGCTCTCCTGTTCAAGGTGTTGGTATTCAGTTACAACTTTATTTTAGAAATGGAGTAATCCTTGTGGTCTCAAGGTACAGGAGCTTCGCTGCTAATTTTTTTTCAGATGGATAATACAAATTTTAAGTAAATTTATAAAGAAAATGTGCCTGTTTTCTCTTGTTGCTTTGTTATCTTTTTTACCTTGGGAAGGATCATGGAAATATAAGACTGTGTAGGTAGTTTTGAACAAGAGATTAAGAAAAAAATATGGCAGGTAAAAATCTTTCATGGCTCTTGTGTGAGATAGTAAGATGAGGAGATATGAGTTGCTCCCACACTAATGACAATGGGCAGAAGACAGTAATTGGTGTGAAAGAATTAGCAAATGTCCATAGCCATGGTTTCATTTGTGCTGCACATTCACTCTGTGCCATTTTTCATGGGCCTGTAGAGCAAGGATTCTAGTAAAAAATAAGTATGATTTTAGTGGATGAGGATACTGGAGGACTTAGTCTATTAAAAATATAAATTACAGCTCATTTCATGCTAATGCTGCTTTTCTGCTCTCAAGGTAGATGAGATTTGAAAGAGGACAAATATGCAGTATTTTGAAATTTAGTTTAAACTCCTTATGGAGTATTATTTCCAGACAAATATTTTTACTGGAAGCATCTTCCTCAGTGTCTCCTGAAAGTTGTAGTTGGGATCTCATAAATACCCATTCTCCTTTTTAGGCTGTGCTGGCTGGCAGGTGACACTCAGTAATAGTGGCAGTTGTAGTAGATGTAGTAGTGACTCTCAGACCCTCTAGATATTTATAAATTATGTAATAATACATTCATTAAGCCATTATGAACCTGTTACTCTCAGTATTACTCATACATTTATAGATCTCATTATTCTTAAGTAATGAGCTTTTATATTGCATTGATTAATATATTCCCTTGATTTGTGACTCTGTGATCTCCTCTGTTGAGGCTGCCTCCAAGATGCAATCTGGGCAGGGAATAAGCTCTTAGGCTGTGGGTATGGGGTGCCTGAACTGCAGATTCCTTCAGAAGGCAGAGCAGCACTTCCAGTTTGTGTACATTTCAGATCATACAGGAAAGCTTCAGGGTGCATTAAAAACCCAATAAATTAATCAGTCTCTGAGCAACAAACATTTTCAACAGAACAAAAACTTGAAATAAAAACTTATTGTGTGGAAAACTCATTTTACCATGGTTAAAACACTTCCATCTTTGATCATTTAGGGTGTACTTTTGTCTTTGAGAATACTCTTACTGAAGATGAGGGATTTTATTTTATTAGTTTATTTATTACCCTTGCAGACTTTTAAGAAGAGCACTTAAACTGCTTCCTTCCTTGTATTTGGTGATGTACTGTAAAAGAGAGAAATACCTGGCAGAATATCTGGTGCTCTCAATTTTTTAGATTAGATAATAGGGAAGGAATTCTTTACTGTGAGGATGGTGAGGCCCTGGCACAGAGAAGCTGTGGTTGACCTTAGATATCTGCAAGTGCCCAAGGCCAATTTGGCTGGGGCTTGGAGCAGCCTGGGACAGTGGAAGGTGTCCCTGCCCATGGCAGGGGGTTGGGATGGGATGATTTTTATGGCTCCTTCCAACCCAAACCATTCTGGGATTCTGTGATAATATTTTGTAGGTCACAGATCAAGTATTTAATTGAAATTGTTTTCCACAAATCTTTTTAATTCTTATATGCATATAGAGGTCTTTTAAACCTCAGAATAACAAGGACAGGTAAATAAGAAAGGTGTTTCTTCCCCATGAGGAACCCTTAGACCTGTGTCATTCCTCTTCACAATGCTTGAAGTTTTTTTGACTGTTCATCATTTACACCTTCGGTGCCCACAAGAAGCAGTGCCAATCTCCCACAAAATCTTAAGATTAAAGGTTTCCACTCTCCCCTTTTTCCTTGGTCCAGTAAAAATGTAATTCTGACTCCTTAAGTTCACCCTGATGGTTCAAAGAATTTTTGGGTTAGATTTTTCAGCTCCAAGACAATAATCCCAGGCTCAAGTACCTCTTATGAAGGCTAAGACTCTTTGGGATAAAACATGAGAGTCCTACACAGTCTCTTGAGTAGTTTTGGCATGGATCCTTCAAGGTGCCTTGAATTTCTGGTGTCAAATTTTGACACCCTGATGGGGACTGTAACACCTGTGAGGTGTGTAAGCTCAGCCCTATCAGTTATTTGCACTGATGAACAAAATGATTGCCATGACTGTCTTTCTCTCAGGACACAACACTCAGCCTGGCTCTGATAAATCTCTGTTTTTTGGAACATTGTGTGCAGTTTTACAGAAAAACCAGTGAGAAGCAGGATCAGGTCACTTTGGTGCTGAATCAGGTACCCTGTGAAGGCACCTCTGGCTCTCAGTACACACCAGAACCTATTGATTTCTGGGGAGTCAGCTCCTGCCCTGAGAGGTCTGCAGATGGATTGCTGATCAGATGTTGTCTGCAGTTGGGAAATTGTTTTTTAACCGTTCTTGTTCAAACTACAAAAACATGATGCAGCTTTGAAGTTGACACTGAAGTTGGGTTGATAATGATTTGAGGGCTGTCCTTCATTTCTTTGATGTCAAGAGACTTCTTTCTTTTTAAGTAGAAAGGATAAAACCTGTCTGGCACTCTTATGGCTGTTGGAGCTCCAAACTGGCATTAAAGCAGGAACAGGCTCCCAAATCTCTCTGAGAGACTCAGGGCAGAGACCCACCAGAGTCTGGAGAAGTGGAGGGAGGACCATGGTGAGAAGTGGATCTCTTGATGATGGCTCTGAGCAGCTTCAGGACGCTGTCCTTACCATTGTTTGTCACACAGCTAAAGGACTCTGGAGGGAAGTTCTGGGGCTAATGCCTTCTGGAAAAATGGAAACACTCACTTCAGAGAGAAGGGTGTGGAAAAAGGCTGCCTGTTATCTTGTGGGTGTATGTCTGTGTGTCCCTGAGAACAGGAAGGGAACTAATTCATCAGCTACTTTCAGATCACTGATATGTTACCCTCACGTGGGTAACACTGGACATCAAACATATTAATATTCAACATTTTGGTTCTGAAACTTCCTTCTTTCTGAGCTGCTGTAGAGGTAGCAGTTCTTAACAAAGTCCAGAATTAGGCATTTCTTGGTAATTTAAAATTTCTTGATTGCCAGTTGTATGTAAAATTCATGTTGGGAATTCTGTGATGTCTTAGAAAATTTCCAGTGTAGCATCCATTATAGCTCTGAGGAGCAGACCTGTAAGTGAAGCTGATTATCTTCAAAGCCTGATTAAAATAGAGGCAGGCAGTAAAGTAAAATTCTTTAAGATTCCCCTCCTCAGAGGACAAACCAGAAGCAAAGGAATTGTAAAATGATTGTAGAATGTCCATTGTGCTCAGTGATCCCCCCTAGTGCCAGCAAAGCTGATTAATTTGATAAAAATAAACTGGGCTTGCTCTGCCTGTGCTCTGAGCGTGCAGATGTCTCCCTGGGACAGCAGGCAGCTGACCTTTAGCTCATTGCCAGGTTGTTGGGAGCTGTCTGGCAGGCAGGAGAGTGGGATTTACTCTTGGGAAATGAGGCTGAGGTTTTGCTCTTTACGTAGCAGATTTTATGAAACCTTTACTATTCTAATGGCTGCCTGTGCTGCTGGGGGGTGGGCAGTTAATTAAAACACCTGCTCCAGGAGAAGGAGCATTAGTGACAGTCTGCTTGTCTGTGTTTTTAGCTCCCCAAGGAAAGCTGCCTTTGGATGTGCCCTTTCCACCCACCCGTCCAACTTTACTTTGTTATCCGCAATCCCACCCGCTCACGTGACTTTGGTATATCCAAGATCAAGATCTGGAATTACAACACAACAACTCCCAGTGTAAGTAGTCTTTTCTCAACTCCTCTGTATATTTGCTCTTGCCTTGCCTAGGGAAACTCAATGTGATCTTCTTTCTAAAAGCATGAAATAAAAGCAGATACAATTTCCTGTAATAAAACAGGAGCTATGAGGTGTCCCTGTCTGCTGTGAAATTTGCTTTTGTCTTAATTGTAAGTGCTAACAATGTAGTGATAATGTTTTCATGGGCACAATGAGCATTTGCTTTCAAAGCTATTAAAGATCACTAAAGACCAAATAAAAGGCTTGCACGTCCTGTCATTAATCCTTTACTGTGGTGAGAAATAAAGATACAAAGGTAAGTGCATCTCTATATTCAGGGCTTTCAGCTGTTTAATCGCAATGTAAATAAATATGTGTTTAAATATGTGTTTTCTGGTGTCTATAAATATAAACAGGCTTGCTGTTTCTCAGTTTGGGGTTTATCACTTTAATGAGAATCATAAAATGGTTTGTGTTGGAAGGACCTTAAAGATTATCGAGCTCCAGCCCTCCTCCCTGGGCAGGGACAATTAAAAAGTCCACTACTGTGTGCTCATAATAAAACCAGAAATCTACTGTTACAAGAGAGACATATCATGGCAGATGGCAGATGGTCTCTTGTCTGTGTGTTTGAATGTCACCATGAATATTATTCTTGTTTGTACACTGCAGTGTTAAGAAAAAAATCTCAGGTACTGGATCAAAGAGGATTTGCTGTCCTGGATTATAAATAAGAAGCTTTATCCTTCTGGGTTTGCTCTCATCCATGTTCTTATATAAGCACATATGGTAATTTATACATATGGAAATGGCTGTGGAAGGGACAGCTTAAACAAATTTACTACAACATGATTTATATTTCTTTTCCTGGAATTTTAATAGCTTTTCTCACTAAAATGTGGTCTACAGGATGTTCCATCATCATTAGAGTGTGCAAAAGGGCCGCTGTTCTTGGAGGTAGTGGTATGATTTGTTACCAAACCTACTGAATAGAATGCAGGATGTACACAGAAATATTTGTCTGTGTTTCAAGGCTCTGCTTCTTTAATAACCTGCTATGAGGCAATGTGTAAAATCCATTGGGAGTATAATCCTATGGATTTCAGTGGAAATGCAGCAGTTTATCCTTACTGAAGAAATGTCTCATTATCCTTAAGGTGAAAGAATAATACAAAGCAGTTCTGCCTTAGTCTGTAATTTGTCATGAGGCAGTTTTTTCTAAAGAAGTATGAAACCCCAAAATACAATGAATGAACAATTTTCTTCCTCCTAATGTAAATCGAGAGCCAGATTTCTATGTGGATTTTAGGAATCATTCTGACTACCTTCTTTCCCTCAAAAACCACGTAAGTGAGAGATGTCCAAGTACTGCTTCCAAAAATAGGCCAAAAATTAACTCAGGCTGGTACTTTCCTATATTTGAATTTCAGAACTTGAGCCTGAAAGGAGAAAAAATATGTCTGAAGGAAGCTGTAAAAGTCAGATGACATCATTGTCAGAGATTCCTTGATTCATTGAATTACAAGGAAGGTCTCAGAGGATGCTTCATCTTGCCTTTATTTACTTTAGATGAGACCTTCAAAAAAGGAGGTGATTTTTAGTCTGCAGGAAGGGAACAAGTGTAAGGGCAGCCAGGTTTTTTTTTACTTTATCTGCAAGAGTCAGACATTTTGTAACTATTTGATACGACCTTGAAATTGCATGGTTAATGGTGCTATTGAAACTTTTTTCAAAGATCCAGTCTAATGTGTGTTGTATGTCTTCACAAAACTGGGAATTGAATCAATACCTAAATGCATTAAGGTCTTAGTTGTTCTCCAGTTGAATAATTCTCTTCTTCAGGTGGTTGCCTGTGTGTTTGTTCCTTCTGTGCCTATGTTCCTGTCCATTCTCTTGGGTTTTTTTCAGTGCTGGGGGTGTAAGGATGCAGCAGCTTTCTTCCAGCACAATCAATTTTGTAGAAGTATTTTCTTTGGTTCTTAACTTCTTTTCTACTGCTTCTTCTTCACACTTTTCTGAAAAGTCAGGCAGAAGCAATTTCAGGTCCTCTGGCCAGGAGGAACTCTCAAAAAAAATGCCTCTGGTTTTAGGCTCTGTCCTTTGTGCACAAATATCACAAAAATGGGCAGAAATACCATTCCTATTTTCTCCTTGGGAGGCACTATCCCAGCAAACACCCTGGGAAGGGCTGAGGGTGCAAGCTGGGAAGGAACATCAAGAAGAACCAGAATTATTTTCACAAAATCTTTTTTCTTTCTGACAATGCTTATACCTACTTGCTTGTCCTGAGGCGTTGTGCCCTTTTAATTCCTCTTCCAGGAAGGAAAAGGCCTGCCTTGGATGAAGTACTGAGTGGTTGTTTACAGGGTGGGATTACTCCTGAGGAAGGGATTTTTCCAGCCTCCTCATGCTTGAGGAGAGCTGAGCAGTGCTACTGGGGAAGCTAAACTGTCAATCTTTTCCACCAGAACAGATCACTAAGCAACTGGAAACTCAGAAGAGGGGTGGGAGGGAATGAAAAAGAGCAGTTCTTAGTCTTGTGCCTGCATATGTTTGTTCTTGGAGTCTCTTGGGATCTGTTCAGATTTTTCCTCCCTGAGGCTCAGTCTGCTCAGGATTTTGGTGCAGATTTTCATTAGCTCTTCTGAGCTCTCAGCTCTTGGAATTCCTGCCCCAGTCCAGTCTGTCTCTGTTATCCTAGAAATACCTGGCTGCTTCATCTTGGTATTCTTCTGCTTCCTAAAATATCTATCCCAGACATTCCAAAGCATCAGAGTCTCCCATTGTCTGGAAAAACATTTTTTAAGTGAGTGGCTCCTTTTTGGGCTTGACTGTCCCTTATTCAGGGAGAATGAGCTCCACCATCTCATTTTGTAGTGTTTTCTCTGCCTACCTGACCTCCTCTGCTGCTGGTGAGTGCAGTGGGATTCATTTCAAAACAAATTGTTCTTAAAAAGTTGCTGATTTAAATTTAAAAATATGACATTGACAAATACTTTTCAAATGTACATCTGTATTTTTGTGGTCCTCTTCAGTGTATACCTATTTCCAGATAAAAATGCAGAACTAAGGGCTGGGTATTCCTAACAGCAGTAGAGCTGGAATGTTATGGAGAAATGTTCCAGTTATCCCAAATTCAACTGGAACATTTCTCCATAACATTCCAGCTCTACTGCTTCTGAATATTCAATATCTCTAGCATTTAAGGAGGACATTGGCAGTTTAGACATATACAAATTTTAAAAATAGCATTATTGAGACATCGTGATAATCTTTCTCTTCCCCATCATAATTCCAGACAAAGCCATGCAGGTAGTTCAACAGATGTAATTATTGAAATGTTCTGATCCCCAGTTAGATCAATCTAGCAATGTCCTTATTCAAGGGGAAAAAATACCCTGTTTTATGGCTGATTGCATCAGCACAGAAATGCAGCACTTTATGATCCTACAGGAGTTCCACAGGCAGCCAGGCCATAATGGCCAATTAAACTGGTTTTACAGCTGTTCACTGGGAACTCAGTGAAGGTTATCTTTTTTCTTATCAGGAATGTGTCCAGTGTTCCTGCACCCAGTCCCCTCCCTCACCTGTAGCTTTGTCATGCCTGCATCTTCTGCTTTTCCTCTGGCTGTGTCCATATTGCATTTTTTGGCCTCAGAGATGTTATTATTAACAGGATGGAAGCTATGAAAGCTTGTAAGGCTTAAACAGTGTGCTCGGGAGTGAAGAAGCAGAGACTTTCATGCTTGGAAGGGAAGGAGTGATTGGTTTAGTCTGGGAGCAGAGGAAAATGAAAATCAGTATTCAAGGAGAACTGACAGGCTGGAAATGAGCAAGAGGGATGAAACTGAAACTTCTTACTTTCACAAAAAGCTTCTTAGTTTTCACAAAAAGAAGCAAAGAACAGAGAGTCCCTGAAAGACTCCACGAGATGGACAAGTTAGAGAACAGAAAGGGGGTGGATTGTATCTCATCTTCTGTATTTTCTTTGAAGATAATGGTATTTTTGTCAAGAGGGAGAAAAGGTTATATTGAAATGGTGAAGAGAATAGGAAGAACATTAGTTCTAACTTCAATGGAATAAAAAAATCAGGTATTGGTGAGTGCCACAGAGAAGGAGAACATAAAGTTGTGAGTGGCAGAATTGTGTCTGAGATGAAGGCCTGCTGTTTAAAAGGCTAGTTAAGTGTTGGAATAGGCTATCAAGGCAGATTAGTTGAAAACTGTTAAAATCAGATTTCCTCACAATGGTGTAGGTTATTTTACATTCTTCAGTGGAAAGAGATGGACTGGATGATTTTTTTTTTCCTTGCTGCACTTTCTAGCTCTGCATTTCTGTAACTCTAACTCTTTTTAACTCTGTGGCTTTGATCTGGGTGGTTGTTCACTGTGGAACATGTCGTGAAAGTGGTGAATCTTAGGGATGAAAAGCAAAATGTGCCTCTGGAATTTATATCCTGATCAAATATAATTGTACTTAATCTAGGCTTTTTCCCTCAAGCTTTTCTAAATAATCAAACCTTGTCAGGCAAAGTGATAGCAGTGTCTAGCAGGTTTTCCATCCTTTTAGAAAAAATCTTATCTATTACACAGTATTTTTTAGTCATTTCAGCTTTAGATTAAAAAGCAGTCAAAAGCATGTACTGACACAGGGTTTAATTGTTTCCATCTGTTTATTGATTAAGTGTTCATATGTCAGAGTCTCAGAGCTGTGATATCTAGTGCTTGAAAGCTTGACTGAAATCTTCATACCTTTATTTTTGTAGGACCTTGATGTTGGAGCAAAGAAGGTGAAGTTATATGTTGATGAGAGCCTTGTATTTGATGGTGAATTAGAGAGAGGCTCTGGAGACCTCCTTGCTGACCAGGGCACCACAATTGACCTTACAGATCACAAGCAAGATAGCTCAGCCTCTCCCTCAGCTAAGAGGAAAGAAGGAAATGCACCTGCAGGCCCAGACAAGAAAACAGACTTGCTTTTTAAATGCTCAGAATCAATCAGTGCTTCACTGAACTGGACAGCTCTGCCAGAAGAAAATAATCTTGAGCCTAAGATTAACTCAATCAGCTTTACAAAGAAAAATTTGTCTCAGTTAGAGGATGATCTAAAAGTGTTCCCATCTCAAGTTTGTATAAAAGATGCCAAAGAGGAGGCAGCAGCAGTTGCAGAGAATGTTCAGTCTGATGATGAGCTTTGTTTGAGTGACCAAATGGAAAAGTTAACAGGAAGAAAACTGACTGATTCCGCAGGTGCAATTCCTTCTTGGTTACAGTCATCTTCCCAGGTAACACAGAGTAACCAAGTCACTCCCAGTAGGCAGAAGCCTCCGTGGCTTGCTACAGAACAGAATTTCAACTCAAGATTTCAAACACAGACAGATGAAATCATGAAAAACTTCTCAGATCTGATAAATGAGGATGTCAAATGTCAGAGGCATGAACTGGGAGGACTCAATAGTAGAAATGCAACTGGAGATGGGAGATCACAAACGCTGGCCAAAAAGGATGCTGATCTGGACTTGGACATTTTTGACCACATTTCTAACAAAAACTGCTGCAGTTTACAGTACCCTGCAAGTGGAAGGAGAAGTGTCATGTGTGGTAAAAAGCTGGGATTAAACACTACAAATCTTGGAGAAGATGATTCTGCTCTCAAAGGTAAGAGATCATGTCACCCTGATTCTTAAGATTTTCTAAAGCCTTCTGAGTTTACATTCTGTCAGAAACTTTCTCACACAATTTTCTATAAACAACATAGTGTTTTGCATTCCTTCATGGGGTAGAAATACTTAATATACTAGTAGTTTGTCCAATGTCTTTGGAGAGGCGGCCCATTCACTCTCCAAACCACCGTCACCTTTGGAAAAGTATAAAAGTTGGAGTCAAAAAATAAACTTTCTTCTTTACCTTGCAAATAGCAGTAGCTTGTCTTGTGCTTTCATGTGTCCTATAGCAACAAGGTCACAATAGCAACCTTAATCCAAGTGCTGATGTGTTCTCCATTTTGCAGAGCCACAAACTTATTTTAGGTGGGAAGGAACCTCTTGAGATTCCTGGAAGTTTAGACAGGGCATATTAGTTTGGCTAATTGTGATATTTTACTCCTGAGAATACTCAGTCTCTCTCTTGGTCCTACACCTGATATGAAACACTCTTCAGAAAAATTTACATTCTGATTTAGGGGCTTATAATTTATTTGGAATAGCTGGAAGGCAAAATTTCAGTAAATTACATTTTAAAAATTGACAGTCCTGTAGACAGCAAATGTTTGCTAATATCAATTAAAATCTGCAGAGAGATAAAGAACATTACATCCCAAATTTGCAGAGTTTATTTGTGCAGTAGCTTTGTGTCTTTCTCAATGAGAATAGATGCTCATTATATTTATTCAGAGTGAATGGAAAATTACCCTTATTTTTCTTCTCTGCTCATAATTTTACAAACCTCTCCCTCAGACATCTTGCTTATTTATGAAGAGTTTTCTAATAAATTCAGCTGTTGTCTGCTCTGTGGTGTTGATTATCCTTGTCCTCCTTCCCCAGACCTCCTGTTGGAGGTGGATCCAGCTTTGTGCAGTTGTGTTCTGCCTCTGCCAGGATCCAGCAGTGTGTCCTCAGGGAACAGTAGAATTGTGCAACTTCCCAAGTTCCCCTTTATCCCAACATCTGTAAATCCATGGCTATAAAATTTTCACGGCATGAGATAACACTTTTGTCTTTAACAAGTGTAAATAACAGAAAAGTAGAATTTCTTACCCACAATTTCTACTGTGTCTCTCTTTCACCCAGCTTGCCATTGCTTGGGATATATGTTTGTCTTCCTTTTTCAGTTTCAAGCCATGTCACTCTAACTCCTGGTTTTTGGACCCTTCGTGCCCCTTCCTTGTCATTCTCTAATTATTCAGCATTCAGTATCTTGTCTCAGATGACGAGTTAATACAACAAGGACAACAAGACCCAGAGAATTGGAATAAGATGTTCCAAAACTACAAATTGAAATTTTGGGGATGATTGAACATCAGAACAATGTACATGAAAATGTATCTTGCTGCATATTGAATTTGGGTGTTTACATGCAAGTAAGGGTGACAAGAGACAGCAAATTCACCTAAATGAAGGCGTGCCAGTTCAAATTCTACAGCAGGTAGTGCAGGGCTTTTTTCAGACAAAGATGAGGAAAGTGGTTCTCTCTAAACTTAGAATGTCTGAATTTTTCCTTGTCTGACCCTCTGTGGAGCAAACAGCAGTTTAATCAGTGTCTCTGAAGTTATATGTCAAAGAAGAGAAGAATAGGGAAGTTTGGAATAGGTGCCACCTGCCCTTCACTCACCCCGCTCCCTGCAGCCCATTTACTGTTTCACACATTTCACAGTATCTGTTACATGAAAACCTGCATATTGTGAAAACTATAAATAAGTACCACCTTGAGAAGTTCTGTTCAGTTGTGAAAATGGAGAAAAATTAGAAATGTCAATGTAAACTACAAGATGAGGGTTATTATTTTTCAGTGTAAATTTTCTGCGATTTTGCTCAGAGCAGGTTGTTCTCTGGTGCTTAAAGCTCCCGATGTGTTTTAGTCTCTGGGAAATTGCAGCAGCCCAGCAGCTTTTGTTCTCTCTGCTGTGTGCAGGGTAAAGCCACCTTCAAATGGAGCTGAGAGAGCTTTAACAACAGGGAAACCTTTTAAGTGTTTCCCTGAGAGTGCTGGATTTTAATTGGCCTGGGGCTGGGAGAAGGGCAGTTCCCAGTGGAGGGTGGGACAAAGGGAAGGCTCAGAGGCTCCTCTAGATGTGCAGCGTGGATTTGGTCACTAAATGGTTCACAAGAACAACAGAAATTAGTAACAGCACGTAATGTTGCCATGATGTTAATGTTGCTATAAAAACATCAATTTTTCTTTGATAACCAGTTTAATGTGCGAGGGAAGTGGTGGGAGTATGCTGATAAAATTTGCAAATAACATATAATTTGGTTTATTATGAGTTAAGGAGGTTGAAGAACTGCACAGAATGATGAACTTGAGGACTGGAGCAATGGAATGCAATTCAGTAGAATGCTTGCAGGCTCATCTGGGGACTAATAACCAAAAATTAAGTTGTAAGCTGAGTAATCATCAATTGCAAATGACCGAGGAAGAGAAGAATCGTGGTTGAGTAGCTGATAGCAGATTGACTGAAATGCTGGTGTGAGCAGTGATTGGAGCAGTGCACTCCCAGGATGGATCAGCAGAGGCATTTTGGGTACTTGGGAAACCTCAATATCTCAACACAGGCACTTGTGAGACCTCGCTTGGAAAACTGCAGCTCTGATCATCCATTTTCAGAAAGCTGATTACCAAGTGGGACAGATACAGAGGAGAGCTTTTAGAATGATTTGGGAAATGAAGCATGTGATTGCAGCATGGAAATATGATTGCTGTTTAGAACTGCAGGGAGTAAAGAAAGAGATTAACACAACAGAGGGAGAAGAAAGGTGTCTTTTTTCTATGTAGTCTTGCCCCAAAATGTAGTTTACTAAAGTTTCGAGAGGAGCTGTGTGTGGTGTGTGTCACCATCAGAAACTGGTGGTTCAAGACACTCCTGAACCCACAGAGGAGTTGGATGTTTGAGGTGCTATTAATAAATAATGCATTTTATATTCTTAAAAGAAAAAAGGCACACCCTGTAAGCCTTCAGCCATTGGTGTCTGCTTTTGGGTCACTTCTGCTTTCCTTTCAGAGCTCCACTTCTCCTGTTACCACTCCTTAAAGTAGCTCACAAGCCTCTTAACTTGACCTTGCACTGCCCTAGAAGGGTTTCAGAATTGTAACCTCTGGACTGTTGGAAAGGAAAAGGGAAAAACTAGGAAAGTCAATGGATGTTACATACTCCTCTGTACTCTGCTCATCCCAAAATTTTCAAGCTTTAACATTTTCAAGGGCTAAATATTTGTACAGTGCCTTGTCCAGGTGAATTGTGAGGCTCTGGGGTGTATTGTTGGGGATCAGTCACTCTTGAGTATCTGTACTGGTAGTGGTGTGAGCAAGAAAGTGACTTAAAAGTGTCTGATGTTCTCTGAAATATGAACCTTTCCTTCACATCTGCATTTTCCTTGTGGTCTAAGGAGGAGTTCCAGGTTGGTCTCCAGCCTTTCACTCTGGAAACCCTTTTCCAGGTAGTTTCTCATCTGCTTTAAAATTCTTAATTTTCTCTCACGTGTCCCCACTGTAAATTATTATTTGCCATGCACAGATTAGGAACATTGCCTCCTTCCAGTATTTCCAAAAACACAGTTAAAATTAGTCTTGAGCAGTCTTTTGGGAAAATTTTGTTTTGCATTTCACAGCAATTGGCATTTATTCTTGAAAACCATTTGTTTTAGTATCCACCCAAGGACACTGTACAGAAGTAAAATCTGGCCCACGGGCCTGTAATTGTTCAGTACTCCACTTCCTTTTCTTCATTTATTTGAAGAAAACACATGAGTGACTGCTTTATTGAAAACCTTGGTTATTATCTGTTCCTAATTGTTTTGAGATGGAAATGAAGCAGTTCCCCAGAGCAGCCACAAGGAGAAGATGCTTTGCTCCCACTGGGCCCCTCTGATGTGTTGCCCTCCCATTGTTGCATTCCCATTGGATATCTTGTAATTATTCTCTTTCTACATCTCACGCGTGCTGAAAAATAGGAAAAATATTTGGACATATCTGCCTAGAATGCTCATCTCATCCTCCCTGTTTGCTGAACCTGCTCCTTTTCCCACCACTTTTCTTTATACACCTTTGGCTCATTTTGAGAGAAGAACCAGCTTTTCTCTGTAATGCCTTACATTAACCAGTTCAGCCATTTCCAGCTGTATGAAAGACCTGCAGAGGGCTGTTTTAAACTCCTGTAACAGCCACACAATAAGTATCACTGGGCAAAAATCTCAATTTCTTTAAGGGCTGAGGCAAGAATTCACAGTGTCAAACTTAGTTACAGTTTGTACCATGGCAGGAGTTCTGCTCCTCCATAGGTAAAAGTGATTTTGTTCATTGTGTCTGAGTGGGGAAGGGAAAATGGGACATGTGGCCTTTGTGATAGAGAGGCAAAGTACAAGTGCTGCTGTCAGAGACTTTCCCAGTGAGGGACACGACATCATTCTGCAGAGTCAGTGCTGGTGTGGTTTGCTCCCTGTTTGTACATTAAATGCCTTTGTAATGTTGTTTTCAGATGAAAGTTTTCCCATCAAGGATGTAGCAACCTCTAGAATGAAGTGGTGCAATGAGCAAGAACACACTCTGCAGGAGTCCTGGAACTCCTTGGTGAAATTTAATTATTCCCACCGTGGTCGGATCTCGAACATGGATTTTCAAGGGGATATTTTTGATGAGTTTCTCCAACAGCAGAAAATCAACCGGCCTGGAGAACATCAGAGAAAAGAAGGACTACAAACACTACCAAAGAAGCAAGAGGAAGAAAATTCTGTGGATATACAGGATGGAAGTGATTTTAAAATCCCTGTTTTACCTTTTGGGCAGCACTTGGTGATAGACATCCGAACCACGTGGGGAGACAGACATTATGTTGGTCTGAATGGAATTGAAGTCTTCAGTTCTAAAGGAGAGCCTGTTCAGATTGCAAAAATAACAGCTGAACCCCCTGACATAAATATTTTACCAGCTTATGGAAATGATCCCAGGATAGTAACCAACCTAATAGATGGGGTGAATCGGACCCAGGATGATATGCACCTCTGGCTGGCACCATTCACCCCTGGAAAACCTCACTTTGTCTTTATTGACTTTGTGAATTCCTGTCAGGTAGCCATGATTAGGATCTGGAATTACAATAAATCCCGAATCCACTCCTTCCGCGGTGTGAAAGACATTATCATGGTGCTGGATGAGCAGTGCATCTTTAAAGGAGAGATTGCCAAAGCCTCAGGAACCTTGTCTGGAGGTAGGCTGTAAATTCTGATTTTCCTTGTGGAAACAGCAGTACAATACAAACAAAATATATTTAGCTTGTTTGTTATCATTTTCCACTTCAAAGCAAGCTGGCACTCTGTCTGGTGTTTAATTTAAAAACATAATGCAAAGCCCATTAATGCATTCTTCACTGATACTGAGGATTTTAGCATCATACAAAGCTAATCTCCATTTTTAGCTATGTCTCAGCAACCAGTCTGTGTTTCAATCACATCAGATAGGCACTAGAAATTTCAAAGTTGCAGCTTTTTGCTTGTTTTCATATGCATGGTCTTTTGGAGAAGGTGAATGGGAAGATATTTTTTCTACTTTCTATGTTTCTGAAATCTGAATGAATTCTCTAGTGAATTCTCTAATTTTCCATTGAATTTCCATTGGAGAAATGGAATTTCCATTGAAATAAATGACCATCAGACAAATTGTCCAGAGAGTTTTTGGATAGCCCAAAAGCTTCAGGAGCAGTTCCTGGTCCTTTGACAAGAGTTTCCAGCAGGGTGTTAGAGAATCCATTAGACAATTGAAATTCTCTAATTTTCCATTGTGCAGTATAAGTTTGAGAGTGAAACACTAATTATAGCCTTAATCAGAATCAATTTGCCATATATTATCTTTAAACACTCCTGCAAATAAAATGCAAAGAAGGACCAAAAATTATTTTTCTCATTCTTTATATTATTCTTGCATTATTTCTCCATTTAATTCTGTATGTTGCCTTCAGCTCCAGAGCACTTTGGGGATACCATATTGTTCACTACTGATGATGATATTCTTGAAGCCATTTACTACTATGATGAGACATATGATGGAGAAATGGGAGATTCCAGCTCCCTGAGATATGAGGAAGAGCTGAAGAGGCCAACAACTGCAGACAGGGAGGGAGATGAGAGACCTTTTACACAAGCAGGGTTGAGAACAGAGAACCAACAGGTGGGGACCTCTTATGTTCAAAACTCTCTTTAAATGTCTGTTTGAAACATGGGAGTAATAGACATATTTCCAGGCTGGAATAAAACTGCAGGAGAACTAACACAATTACTACTATTTTAAAGACATTTTTTTCACCAGATCAATAATTTATGCTGTTTTTTTAAAGCCTGAAAGGTCCTCCAAATTGTGGTTTCCCTGATTAATTAATAAGCTTACTTCTTTACTTACTTAGACAGTGACAGGGGGAATTCTTTATGATTTGGGTACTCCTGAAGGTTTCTGCACTGTCAGTGATTTTTCCCCTACAGTTACTCCTATCATGAGTAGCTGTGCTCCCTGGCATTCCAAACCAAAGGTTTTTCCATATTTTCCATATTGTTGGTTTCTTCCTCTACAAATTGAGGATGTTAAATGAGAAGGGTCTCTTCCTCTCAACCCTCCCCTTATTTTTCCTATTTTTTTTTTTTTTTTTTTTGACTAGCATCATCACAGGTTTGGGTGCATTTTGCATCATAAAAACACCTGTTTTCTAGTCCATGCAGAAGATATTTCACTCCTTGGAGGAAGGCTGTATTTCCAAGCATTTGAGCTCTTGTCTTATGCCATTCCTGCCCAAACAGTCCAGTGTCTGAGCAAAGATCCCACAGGATTTTCTCAAGATGCTGTGTGGCAGTTTTTGACCTGTTTTCCTCAAAATTTTCTACTTTCTCAGAATCTTCCTGAGCACCATTTGTGGCATCAATGAGGTTTTCTTTTTTTAGGGTTCACACTTTTACTTGTGAGTCTGTCAGGAGATCCAAAGCTGAATCAATCCAAATTCCAGCTGCTCCAGCTGATCTTCCCAGGGATATATGGTTCTAATGAGCCTCCTGTGGTTGCCACACCTTCCCCTTCTGTCTTCTCCTGTTTTTCTTGAGGCTCACAAGACAGAAGGAGATCCAATTGAGTTGGAATTTGATCTCACTGTTAAGACCTTGAGTCAGTGGCTTTAACCCTTGGACTTCTGCAGGAATTTTGAGCCCATCTTTGCATGCAGGATCTGAAACTGCTCAGAACAGTGCAGGGTTTCATGAAGATAAACTGAAGCTGACCTTCCTTTTCCTGGTCAGCTGTTTATTGTGAGCATTCACCAGGACCTCTTCCATGGCAGAAGCTTTGCCCTGGACCGTCAGGTCCTTGCTCAGACACAAGCTCTGCTTTTCATTTTGCTGTTCAGCTGTGATGCCCTTCACCCCCTGCTGTGACTCTGAAACTGCTGTATCAGCGGTGGAGTAACAAAAGCTGTTGTGACTGAGCCATTGATCTCTCTGTCACTGTGTGTTTGCTGGTACCATCAGGATTTCTGCAGGGGGATGTTCATGTTGCCAGAATGATACAGATCCACTGCACAATTTGTCTTCCCCAGCCTCATGTTGTCAGACCAGTATTGACCAGTTTGAGCAGCCCTGCTGTTGTTCATTCCCCTTCATTCCCTGTTGCACATTCAGTAGATGAAATGGTGTGTTTTACTAAAATCTTTCTAAAAGCTCTTACAGCTTTTCTGTCAATATTATCCATGACCATCTGTGTGTCCATGAATTCAGGAACCTTTAGCATGTTGATTTTATAGCAGGTCAGACCTGTGGCTACTGCACTTGGTTCAACTCTGGGGCCAGTAGTGGCTGCTGAGAGAGAAAGAAAGAACAGCACAAACTATTTCTGTTTCTCTGAAACACTCATTCAGCCCTTAGAAATGTGTCTCACAAGGACTTTTTAACTTAACCTCTGTGTTTAATATCATGCCACAGATTTCTATTGCTTGAATTCATCCACCAGCTTTTTGAACCCACATGCACTTTTAAAATTTACAGTTCTCCGTGGCAAGTTTCCAAGCTGAACCTGCATGGCACAAAGAACCTCCTCCTTTTTCTTGCTAGCTTAATTTAATGTTCTCTGGGTTTTGTGTTGGAAGAAATGAAACAATTATTCCCCACTCCCTTCTTCAAGCCACTCAAGAGATTTATACCCCTGTGTTAGTCTTCTAAATCTTTTCCAGAATGGTTGCTCCTAGGAAGGTGTTGAACATTTGGTCAGGTGTAAGAGCATGGTAATACTTTCTACTTTTTATTGCTTTTCCAATAACTCCTGTATTATGGTAGTGTTTTGTTTTAGCCGTAAGAATCTAAGAACACAGGTAGGACAATGCCCACTGGCAGAAGTACTTAAAATAGTAGAAAATGAGACCATATCTGAAAGAAAATATATTGGGCATCAGTGGAATGGAATCATCAGGAAGGGATCTGAGTAGATAAGAAAGGGAGAAAAGAGCGGATAAGGTGCCTTGGCACAAATGGTTTATGGTCTGCTAGGGAGGGCATTATTTTGCAATCAGTAAACCCAGTGCCTTTCATTGTGTCCGTGGGTTTTGATTTTCAGTAAAGTTGCAAATTTGAATTCCCAGGCTGGTCTTTTAGAATTGTTGTGAGGAACAGAACTGGCTCGTGAGAGAGGTACCTCCAGTGGGAGGGATTTTCCACTGTGTAGCTTCTGTGGGTTTATTTCAGAGCCCATTTCTTGTTCAGTCTCAGCTGAATTACCTTGATTCCCCCAGGGACATTTGCTGCCACATGAAGGATTCTGCAGTCTGGGAGCCCATGAGATCCTGGGGATCAGTGCTTAAATTGCAGGGATCTAATGGAATAGTAGGAGACAAGTGTTGACAAGTCTTTATTTATTTTACTTAGGCACTGTGTAGATCCATTTGATGTATTGTGGCTGACAGGAAGTTTATTTCTAATGATGAATTAAAGAGAAAGAGTCTGGACTTCTAATTTCCTGTTTGGCCTTTGACTACTAATGAAGATTGAGCTGATGTTTTTATACAGCTACTTATAAAAATGGCAAGGTTTTATTCTAATCTACTATTATTTATTTTGGAGGCAATACTGGTATATGTGAAGTTAAGATTGTTTTCTCTGTTTTACATTTGTCCACAGAGAACAGAATTTGCCATTTTATCCCACTTACTCAGTGAAGTGAATTCTATCTGCAATCCTTTGCCATTTTTGTCCTTACTACCCTGATTGCCCCAGTGTGATCAGCAAATTTTGTCATCTGTTTCTTCACTTTTCTGAATAGCATAGGCAATTTTTAATTAGCATTGCCAGAGCAGAAGCACAAGCTTTTGGACAAGTTTGCTTGTTTGTTCTGCCTCTTAATTCTTGAGGAGAAATTGTGGTGGCACTCTCTGGTCTTGACTTCCTTCCAGACTCCTTGTGTCTGCAACAGATTTGCAACATATTGCAAATGCAGCATATTATCACTTGCTGATGGCAGTCTGCAGGGAAATAAGTGTTATTTAAGGATTTCAGCCTCTTTGAGAAGAGGTAGCTCACACTATGGAGTCTCCCATTTCACATTTCTATATGCACTAATCTAAAACCCTGCCCTAACAGTCTGGGCTTTCCCCATCTGATATTCTACATTTTGGGTCATGTTTTCCATTTTTTGCAGGGCAGCCTGCATGGGGAGGCAGAGGGGAGATTGATATACAAAAAGAAACAGGTACAAATATAACTATTTTACAAATACAGACTTTATATAAGCAGTCAGTGTAAGTGTAATACTGAACCTGTGCCTTGACTTTCTTTTTAGGTTCAAGAGCCAGACTCTGCCTCTGAATGCATACCAAAAGAAACAGGAATATTTACTGGAAAATGTAAGTTCTTACATTTACTTCTTGCTTTACCAGCCTTCCCCCAAACATGTTATCAAGGATGATCTGATTTGTCTGCTGTACAGCACTTTGTGACAGATTCCAGGTCTAGAATAAAGAAGGGAATTGAATATTTAAGGCAGAAGCTTTGTTTGCTATGGCATTTACAACATTATATTGTAACAGTTGGCTTTTAATCTCAGAAAAATAACATTAGCCATTTGCTTAGTCCCTGAATGGGATTTCTAATAGCTGTGTCCCTTACCCAGTAATTCTCTCCCAATCCTTTGTGTTTATGTAGACTGACTGAATTTTTTAGATTGGATTGACAACAGAAACCCTAGAGTAAAGCTAGATCAGAGTGTAATATCCCTGCTTAACTATCTGATTTATTATCCTGTACCAAACCTGCTCTCTGTGGGCCTTTCAGCTGTTGTTCAGAGAGTTTCTGGATAGCCCAAAAACTCCAGGAGCAGTTCCTGGTCCTTTGACACGAGTTTCCAGCAGGGTGTTAGGAAATTTTTTTCACCCTGAGAGCAATCCAACTCTGGATTGAGAGGGTTTGGAATCTGCCAGCCTTGGAGACAGGAAAACTTCCCCTGGATGAGCTCCTGAGAGCCTTGATGCTGGACTTGTTCTGAGTTTGGAGCCGGATTAGACACCTCCAGAAGTTCCTTTTCCCCATGTCATCCTCAGATTCTGTAAGGAATCCTAAACTCTGGGGAATACTAAATCTGTGTGGATGGCTGCTTCAGTGCAGCTTTCCACTGGAGAACAGACTGGTTCTCCTGAGAGCTCCTGCCTGCTTGTACCCTGAGCAGCTTTAGTCTCAGCTCTGGCCTTGGGACTAGTTCTTCTGTCAGTGTAGCCAGAGCTCCAGATTTGTCAGCTGACAGTTGTTTAATTCTATTTCTTTGTGTCCCTGCAAATGCTGATGAAATCTTACACCCAAGTGAATCTCTGTGTATATCAAGACTTGCTCTACGTTTTTAGGGGTAACTGCTGGATGGTTTAAGAGGTTTAATGCTTGTTTGTTTTACAAACATAAATGATGACTACTGGTTTTCCTTTAGACATTAACCAACCTGATTATTTGTGGGCTTCTGTAGTGTGTGAAATGAAAGGTATTTTTAATTTACAGGGATGGATTTTTATAGAACCTGATCAGATTGGAATTTTACTTGTTATATCTGTACATGCTATTTCTGTCTTTTCAGTAAGGCATAAAACAGGTGGAACAGGAGATTCACATTCAGCCTTTTGTCCATCCAGCTTTTCTTTCCTGTTTATTTTCTGAAGATACAGCCTAATCAATATTTGTGCTTTTCACTGATGCTGTCCCATGAAAATGCTTCCATGTGTTCAGTTCTGATGTGAAGAAAATAACTTAAAAACATTAGTAAACCAGGCTTTTTCTTTGCTTTAACTGTGAGTAGGTGTTCTCTAAAAATGTATGGATTTCTGAGAGGCTGGATTTATATGAATCTATACATTTATCTGGTGAAAGATGATGGATTGACTTCGGACTAATGGATCTTCTCTGTGTCTGCATAATCACAAAATCTGTCATGTAACTGCTTAAATGTGTCACTGGCTGGCTGTCAGGGTGCAGTCCCAGTAATGAGGCACTTGGGAACGTGCTTGATCAGCAGTTGTGTAATTTCAAATGAACAAGAGGCTGGTGGCACATTAAAGGGCTCTGACACAGATTAAAAAGAAGCTGCTGTTACATGGAGGTGGACAAACAGAGCAGGAAACATCCAATTCCAGCATATATAAAGTTATTGAATCTGTACAAAATACCCATGCTGTTAATCACTGGGATTTGCACTCGTGTTTACATTGGCTCATCACTACACACCAGTAATTTACAGAGACATTAAATGTATATTCCTTTATGTAGGCCTGCAACTGAACTTTACCATGACCTGGGGAGACTCTCATTACCTGGGACTGACAGGACTTGAAGTGATAGGAAAGGATGGTCAAGCATTAAAAATCAATGCAGAACAGATTTCTGCTTCACCCCAAGACTTAAATGATCTTCCAGAGTACACAGGAGATTCCAGAACATTAGAAAAGTAAGTAACCAAAGACTTGGGATGCATTTTACATCAGATTTTTTGAAGTGACACATTTCTATAAACTTATGTTAACACATGTTAATGTGAACATGATTTTTATCCCATCACTGCTCATTCTTGGAATTCACAGGCTGTCCAGGAACAGCTTGTTGTAGAAACATGAATGAGATGTTTCCAAAAGATGGTGTTTGAGCTGGGAGATGATAACATGCCTGGTTGGTATTTCTGCCAAGGACTTTCCAGGAAGAAATGTGGGTGTTCTGTAGCATCTGTTTGTGCATATTGAGTGATATTCATGCAGGATTTCTGGAGAATTTCAAGGAAGAATTTCACGTTAGCAAAGACTGAGGATGTGTTTTATGCCATTGGGGAATTGCACAAATAGGTGCCATTCTTTTGGCCAATTTGCGGCACTTTTTTGGCAAATCTAATGAAGTTTTATTCATTGACAAGTATATTTCCTCACATTAACCTGTGCATCTAAATGGCAGCAGTATAGAAATGATAGGCTGTAGATCTGGAGAGGACTTGGCATTTTGGATGTTATTGAAGCTGCATCCTGTTGTTTCTGAGTCATCTCTCCATTTTAAAGGGTATTTTTGGTTGTAATCCTATCTTGCTGGCATGTTTATGGGCTGTGACCAGGTTTATGAATTAGGACTTGTCTTTTCAAAGGCTCTGGAGTCTTCCTTAGAATGTTGTATTTATCTCCATGCACACTAACTCTGTTGTTTGTAATTTTCTGCTAATCTGACTAATGCAGATATCAACCTTACTTGTGTGTAATTCCTTGTTCCTTCTACCATCATGTATGAAAATCTCCTCTGTAGGCAGTTGCTGATCTAAGAAACCTTCCCATGACATCCCTTGTGATGAACTGATTCTGCTGGGGGAGTCTCTCCAGACCCCACCCTGATGGACCCAAATGCAAAGAATTCATTTACCTTTTTTGTTGGTGCCTTTTCCTCTCTGAATGCTCCTTTTGCAGCCCAGTGATATGTTGATCCTACAGAATTTCTGGCAAGCTTTCTGCCCCTGATGTATATAAGGGATTTTATTTATTTGTATCTTTTGCTTGCTAGCCTTCAGACTCTTTTTTTGGCCTATATGTATGCATTTAACCTTCCAGAGTTTATGAGTCTATCAATTTAGGGCTTTTTTCATCATGAATTTTGCTGAAAGATGGCCATAATAACTTTGTTTATCCTGCTACTGAGCCAGGCTGGCTTTGAGTTTTCAAGTCCTTCTTCTTTCTAACATCTTTCTTAGTAAGTGGGTTATATTTTTTTTTTTTTTTACATTCTTGTTTGTTTTGCTGAAGAACTTTTTTGGGCATAAGAAATAGAGGCGCTTTTGGCTCTGAATATTCCTGCAAGCATGTTGAATTTGAGTACATTGCAGTGCTCTCAACTGTGGCATTTGGAATAAGTCCTGTGTACTATTCAAGAACAAATCAAGAATTATCTCTTCTCTCATGGACTCCCTAATCAGTTCCTCTGTGAAAGAGTCATTATTCAAATCTTTTTCTTTAAGGAATTGCCAAGTCTGGCACTCATTCTTCCATTAAACTTTTAAATAAATAGTAAGTATATACTTACTTTTTTGGCAGTGTACCAAAGTAATTACAGTGGAAAATTAATTCATATTCTCCTTTACTCCACATTCGTATGGCACAGTTTGTGGTAGAAGAATATAATGTCAGCAAACATCAGGTTTAACTTTATTTAGTCAGCCTGAAGCCTGTGCTGCCATGAAAAGACATTGTCCTGCTGGTTGGAAGCTTTGTGAAATAGCAGAGATGTGGCTAATTGTGTCCACGAGGGATGTGAGCAAACCCTGGTCCTGCTCAGGGTTATCCAGCTGCCATCCAGCTCCTCCTGGCATCCACCAGACTTGTGTTGGCATAGAAATACCCTGCAGGGTGCCAGATCCACTGCTTTGGGCGTGGAGCTGGCTTCAGAAATCACATTGTACCTGGCTTTGAGTCCTGCCTTCAGCCACTTTGCTACAGAGGCAGCTGAGCTTTCCTTTGCCTGTCCCTGCTCACACAGGGAAAACATAAGGATTTTGCTGTTTTTACTTAAGCAGACCTAACTAAAGAAAATACTGTTTTTTTTTCTCCCTCCACTGCCTTTAGTTCAATACTTGCATGCTATTTTTGATGTTTTCTCTGCTTTTAATTGAATGCACAAGGGCATGAGAAGCCCTGGAAGCTGGAAGTGGCATCCAGAATAAAATAAACCCTAGGAAAGTTCCCTGCTTTTGATGAGAGAAGCCAGCTTTTCCTTTTGTGCAGCTAATGGACTTTTCTCTTTGTAGGTTAATAGATGGGACTAATATCACAGTGGAGGATGACCATATGTGGCTCATTCCCTTCTCTTTTGGAGAAGATCATCTGCTCACAATCCATTTTGATAAAACTGAAAGTATTGCAGGGCTTCGCTTTTGGAACTATAATAAATCTCCAGAGGATACCTACAGAGGGGTAAGTAAAAGAAAAGGAGCACTGCCAGCAAAAATATACAGCAGTGCATTGGAAAATTGGTACTGTGATGAATGAATATAGCTGCCTTAATGGAACACCATAAATCTTTCTAGATTGTCTGAGGCTGAATTTTGTGGCAGGTATAATGCATTCCTGTCTCCACAAACAGCAGATAGTAAAAAAAAAAAAAAAAAAAAGCCAGAGATGGTTTAAAGAACTCTTCACAGCTGATTTTTCTAAGAGACACATTCAATAGCACATATTATATTCAGGATATATGAAAAGTGGTATCCTCTCAATATGTGGTATTTAGACCTACTGTATGATTCTACTGTATGAAATGCATGGAATGATATGAGGGAAACTTTTCCAAAGAAACTCTGTTTAGTTCAGGTTCAGAAGGCCACTCACTCAGTACTGCCTTTTCCAGGAAGAGTCTTTTGAAATATTAATATTTAATAAATGGAAAGTTGCCGCCTTCAAGCATTTTAGCTAAATTAATTTAGCTAAATGATTTTTAATTTTTTAATAATTTTAAAATTATTAATTTAGCAGAACAGTTTTTAATTTTTTAATTTTAGCTAATTTAGCTAAATAGTAATTTAGCTAAAATTAACATAAATCCTCTCTTATTGGCAAACTGCCTGCTTTATATTTATTTTTCCATACTAAAATGTTGGGATTGACAATTGACACCTGGTGGAGATAATTTTAGACCTTTTCACTCTGAGTTTGGCTGCTGTACTTACACATGTAATAATAACACTTGTGGTGATAACGATAACAAACCAGAGGTTGCTGTTCATTGCACAGAAAGTTTAGGAATCCACCTGTTCCCAGGTTTTCCACCTCAAAAGGCAACTGTTGGATTCCAAATTCAGGCAATAAATAAGAACACAATTCTTACTGTGTTCCAAATTCAGGCAATAAATAAGAACACAAATGTTGGCACATATTAAACTGGAGAGATGACAAAAAGGATGTTTGTGAAATCCCAGCTGATCCAGAGATTTGAACAGAGAGCCCCTGATTTTGTGCTCCATCACATTTGCCCAGTTCCTTTGACACATGTTCTGGTTCTGGAGCATTTTGAGCATTACCATTTAAACATACAAAAGAGGGCTTTTAGTGACATTTATGTCCTGATTTCAGCTGGGATAGAGTTAATTTTCTTCCCAGGAGCTGTATTTTGGATTTAGGGTGATAATAATGTTGGTAACTTACTGATATTTTAGTTGTTGCTGAGCAGTGTTTATTAAATCTCTAAAATCTAACATGGAATTTGGTTTCTGGAGGCCAAACCAAGGAAAGAAAGGAATAAAGGTGTATTTTCAGCAGTTTACTTGGCTAGGTAGGAAAAAGAAGTGAGTCTGACACAGGTGTCTACGTGCATGAATACTGAAAATCCCATAAGATTTAGTGGATACCACTTAAAGGAGGAGCCCATAGCTGCAGTCTTGTAGAAGGATAAAATAAATTATTTGGAAAACGAAAGATGCAAGGTCCACTAGGCCACAGGGAAGGAGGTTTTAGGCTGTAAACCCAGGGCATCCTGATATCTGTGTCTTGAAGTATTGCTGCTCCTTCTAGGAACCAGTCCCTGGGTGTGAGATGGGATGATTTGTTAGGCAGCTGCAGGCTGGGGGATTCTATTCACAGCTTTACTGTGAGAGGGTAATGGCAGGGACTGTCAGAATGAAGACCTGGGTGCTATTTGCAGCTCTGTGAAAAATCACCTTGGGAGAGCTTTGTTATGCCATTTGTAAAATGCAATAGGTGACGGCTGAGTGCCTCCTCAGATGATGAGAATTACTTAGAAATGAGGGCTGTAAAGGGCACATAAATATAAGCAGCTGTGGTATAATAGGTAAGATTCCATCTCTGACTCTCCAGACTTCCCATTCACTGTGTGTTTCCGTTTAGAAAAGTGTATTTCTTTGGATTTCTCACTTCCTCTCCTTAGCCTGGCAGACTTATTCAGCTGGAAAGCAGCATGCAGAAGTTTCTCATCTGAAAAAGATGTTTCCTTTATTTGATCCCAAGTGTATTGAAGATGAAGCCAGAAATAGTTATTTCTCCACACTTGGTAGTCATACAAATATTCCCTCCTAATTAAACTTCATGGAAATGAACTGGGCTCCTCCTCCAGTCTAGCACAAACTGGTACTTGGTGAGAGACCCAGGGCAGCAAATGCTGCTTGTGATGAACATTAAGTTATATTTAACAAATTAGAGAGCAAGGTGCAGTGATTAATTGTTGCAATGTGGTTGAATTGTTCTGCACCTGGGATCATGGATACAGCTCCACATGGTGCTGCTGGGGGAGGGTGAAGGAGCCAGGACTCCTGCATCAGCTGAATAAATGTGCCTGAATTATTCACTTTAATCTCCAGAGGTTGGATAAGGTGTGCTCACACCTCTGAAGTGGCCACAGCTCAATTGTCTCTGTCTGGTACCTTTTCTTTATTCATATGCCCTGAGGTTACACACAGCACTGCTCGGCAGAGGAATTTGTATGATCCTGGAGAAGTCCAAGTGCCACCTGCCACAGAGATAAATAGAAGTGCTGAAATACAGGCTGCTGTAAATGCAACAGAAACACCACAGTCTGCTCTGGAGAGAGCAGCAGGCTGTGGGATTTCTGGAAGGGTGCCCCTAGCCAGGCTGGGCAATCCCAGCTGCCTTAGAAGAGCTTTCAGGTGCTTGATGTCTCAGATTCCCTTTGTGACATGACGCTTGAGAGCTTCCCATTCTCTTGATGTAAATCTTGCTGCAGGCTCAGGAATCAAGAGGATTGTTTGGGTTGGGAAAGAGCTGTAAGGTCATCATGTCAAACTGCAAACCTCACACTGCCAAGGCCAGCACTGACCCATGTCCCCAAGTGCCTCATCGACACCTCTGAAATCCCTCCAGGGATGGGCTCTCCACCCTGGGCAGCCTGTGCCAGTGCTTGAGCACTCTGTGAAGAAGGGAGGCTTCAGTTTGCTGAGATCTAGTGCCATGCAGTAATTGAAGGATCTGTCAATACTTTTTTTTAGTGTTTTTCCCCCAAATCCTCACTTCTTCCATCCCATCAATGTGATGACATGGACATTATGGATTGCAGCTTTCTTTTGCCAAAGGAAGTCACACTCTAGAGGAATGAAATAAATACAGCTAAGTGAAATTATTTCAGCCTCTGAAGTGAATGGAATTGTTTGCAATTATTTTAATGGAAGTCATGTCATGTAATATCAGGTAATCTTATGTTTTGCTCTTCTAAACCAGGCTAAGGTGGTCCATGTGGTGCTGGATGGGCACAGCATCTCCCCCCTGGAGGGCTTCCTTATTCGCAAGGGACCAGGCAACTGCCACTTTGACTTTGCTCAAGAAATTCTCTTTCTTGACTATCTACAGCCCCAGCCAGTTCCTAAAGTACACAGGAGGTAAAATAGGATGTTTTTGTTGTCTGAACCACTTGATTTCTCTTCACTGTTGCAGTGTCATTTCACATTCCCTGTTGGAGCTGCCTGTGTGAGGCTCCTGGGTGAAGACATGGAGCACTAAGAGCAGAGCTTCACTTGGTTTTAACCCTGACCAAATTGCTCTGAGGTCTGAGGGGACTCTGGTCCATCATCACATGTGGAGGCTGGGGTGCTGTCTGTGGAGGTTTAATTCTTTGGGTTTATCTTCTCTTCTGAATGAGCCAAGGGTACATAAAAAACCTGGTTTGCCTTGTTTTTTTTGGCAGGACTGCTTCAAGGACACTGGAACAAGCCAGTATGGACTATGAAGCACCATTAATGCCCTGTGGTTGTATCCTTCCCTGTCGTCTTCCTTGTCATATGGGATATTTTAGAGTTGCATACCATGGTTAGGAGTCCTGAGCTTTATAAATCCAACAATTTTGGGTGCTTTAAGGTATTAACAAGACACAAAGAATATGAGAAAGGCTTCCATAAAGTATGGCTTAAGAATAAATCAGATCTGTTTTCAGATTCTCTGGTGGCTTTTTCTCCTGAACTGCAAATAAGAGTGTCTGACATCGTGGGCTGCACAATAATTTTTCAAACTGCAGATTAAATAGTCTGTTAGGAAAAAGCTTCTGTGTTGATATTTTCCTTAACAGCCTTTTGCTTTTCAGTTATTTTCCAGTTCCAGCTCCTGACAAGTTGGGGTGATCCCTACTACATTGGTTTGAATGGGCTGGAGTTGTTCAATGAGCATGGAGAGCAAATCTTACTGACTGAAAACAGTATCCTTTGCACAGCAAGCACCCCTGGCCCTGCTGATGCACTTTACTCCCTGGCAAATTGTCACTCCACATTGCCAGGTTGTCCTGTGGGATTAACTTGGCTTCTATTTCTCTGTGTTTTGGTGATGAATCTCTTTTCCATGTGTTTTTATGGATTCTGTATCATTCCAGAACGTTTTTTCTCTCAATGGGATGCACCAACAAAGCAGGACAAAGTTAGAGAGGGGAAGGCTTAAGAAGGGTGTGGTATTTTCTGCTCTTGACATTTCTTCTGTGGTGGGGAAGGAGCAGAAAGTATGCTGAGCTATAAATTCATAAGAAAAGATTGAATTCAGTGCTTTTTTTTTTTATTGCGCGTCAAGAAGGAAATTTTTCATAACCCTTGGTCTGGAGATTTAGGCTGTTCTAGACACCCAGTGCAGTGATGAAGATCAGGGCTGAGAGTTTGACTTTGATTCAGTGTTCCCTGGATATCTAACAGAGGGAATGAGGGGTGTGTTGGGAAAATTGATGTTCATCAAGGTTGCACTCTGTGCTCTGTACCAGCTAAAGTCTCCTAAGAGCTGAAAGCTTCATACCCCAACATACAGCTCCCATAGTTCAGGTACATGGAAGGAGCATTTATTAGGGCCTGGAAAGAATAAATAGCACAAATGCAGCAGGACCTGTCTCTAAGGATCCTCACTACCTAATAAATAGGGAATTCCATGAAATAAAGGCTTTTCCCCAAGTGCTATTTTGATTTGTATGATACACATTGAACTTGAATAATTTATAATGGACAAGAAACATTTTGAAATTGAGATGTGGTAACAAATTGTCTTTAAGAACCAGGAATCTTTAACTGACCTGGTACAGCTCTACAGTGCAAAACAGTGCCAGGTAAAGAACTCTCAGCTCCTTTTGAATGATCACCTGTTCCTGTCTGTGCAGTTGTGTGTGGGACGTATTCGGATCCCAGAAGAGCTTATTTGTCTTAGTGCAGTGTTTAATATGATAATTCACAACTGAATCAAGCTTTTCTTAAACAATTTAAGCATTGCTGTGTCATTCCTTCAATTCTTTATGAATAATTATAGATTTTTAGAAAGCAGGACAGGGTGAAATTAATGTCCCTCAAACTGGATTGCTTAGGATTCACAATTCTGAAGGCAGTGCCATCCATCCACGTTTCTTTGCATATCTTTAACATTTATATATGTTTTTAATGTAAATGTTCTCTTACAGAGAAAATCTTGTTGCCTGTTCAATGGGGGTTTAATCTTTCCCTCTCAAAGAAATGAAAAAAGGTTTTATTAGAGTTACTGATTTTTACCATAAACCTTGAGAAACTCAAGCAAAACCTAGTCTGACTGATGACTGCCTCCTGCAAAGACACTCTTCTTGAGATAGGTTTTATATGAGGAATTTGCACAAGTTTATGATAAAAATATGTGACTTCATCACCAAAAAGCTGGGAAATGCCTATTCCTGCTAATGGAACTTTATTGATGAAGTCATAAGTACATATTTGAGAATAAATTAAGTGCAGCTAGTTACTTGATTCCTATTTTAAAAATAAATTGAAATGCCAGAATATATAAGGGCTTTCCTGCTTTTAAATATGTGCCCCCAAGTTCCTCAGCTATGCAGTCCTGGGAGTCCTGCTGAAATGGTGAAAAATCATTCACAGAGTTGGGAAGAACATAGACTTTTAAATATGGTGTTTCTGAAATACCCATTTTTGTAGGTTATTATGCTTAAAGTTTTTTTTCAGATATTGCTGCTTTTCCAGATAGTGTCAACATTTTGGATGATGTATCTGGAGACATCCGGACTCCAGACAAACTGATTGACAGAGTGAATGACACCACTGATGGCAGGCACATGTGGCTGGCACCAGTTCTTCCTGGTTTGGTACATTTTCCCTTTTCTTCTGTTCTAGTTGTGTGTGTGGATGGAACTGGAAGCATGGAGGAAAGGGGAAGCGTATAGAATTCATAGCTCAGTTTAATTTTAGGAAGAGATGCTAAATGATGCTTTTTAGAAGTTGTTTTTATTGCAGCCTCTCTGCACAGCACAGGCAGCAGCAATGGAGGTTTCCCAGGTTTGTAATCTCCTCTCTCCATGGGGCAGCAGCAGAAGATTTTTCAGAGATGGTTTTTGAGTCACTGTGACAAAGATACTGATGAAGGAGTTCTGTGCAATAAACACCTTTCTGGTGCTTTTCAGTTCATTTTTACAAAATACAATTAATGTTGTTCCAGCAGTGAGAAATTATTTTTTAATCTCATTATGTATGTTGAATTCAAATTCGTAGATTAGGGATGGCAGACTTAGTATTTCATGTCCTAGGGCCACAGATGATTCAGCCCTTTTAGAACTCCCATGTTTAATAGCTGGGATATCAAAAATCTAAACAGGAAAAGTAGATAAACTTAGATGACTTCTGACCTTGTTTCAGGAAAGGACATTTTTAGGGGCCTGTAGTGGACATAATTAAAGTGGTTTTAATTCTTGTAAGAGAATGGATTTAGAAAGAAAACAAAGTATAAACCTGACATGTAGTAAGTTATCACTTACAGTGTTGGTGAACTCCTCACTCTAGATGTTGCAGTTATTAATTACAATATTAAAAGTGAGGAATTGTTAATTTATATCATGATGTGTTGTAATGAAGGGCTATAATTAAGGTAAAGCTTTTAAGTATACTTGGAAACAGTGAGTGCTTGCCTTTCCTAGAGAAGTGGAAGGTCTGTGATGCTTGAGGCTCCTGCTGTGTGGATCCCAGATCTTGAATCCTGGCAATTTGATGGGATGCTCAGATGTCTCTTATAACAGGATGACTGATTGATTTGACAACCATCTGAGTGTGCTCATGTCCTTACAAAAGACACACTTGCAGAAGCTGTTTCACTTGGGGAAAAGGAAAATAACAGGCACTGGAATTCTCTCTCTTTGTGTTTTTCTGCCTAACACCAAAGTACTGCAGAAGAGCACAAACTACCAGTATTAAAGGGTAAATTGATAATGTGTGAAATGCAGGAGGCAGAAGCAATTTAATGGTGTTTTCTGTCCTTGAACTGTAGCAAATTACACCTCTGTAAGATCCACAGAGTACTTTTCCCTCCCCCCTCTTCCCTGGGATGGCTGTTGAGCTGGGAGGTGCTGGATGGAGCAATCAGCCTATTGATGCTCAGCCTCTGGAGCTGGGCTGCTGAACCTGAGCTTGTGAATGCTCCCATCCTCAGTGCAGGCTGCTTGGAAAGCTGCATTAATTCTTTGATGTGTTGGAAGCTTCAAAAGCTTGAAGGGAATTGGTATTATAGCCTTTCTTTTCCTTCCTAAATGTCTTTTCCTTTTTAATTCTGAAAGTGGTTTCCTGTTTTTCAAATTCATTTCTTACATCAGCAGAATTTGAATTATTTGTTCTCCTCTTACTGATTGTCATTTTATTTCTTTGTTTGAACTGATTTTTAATCAAATGTATCACTTGCTGTGGGATTAACAGTTGTTTTTTTGGAGACAATGCTCCAGTTGTCTCATGGAAAATCACAGATGCAAACATTCTATTGATCCAATCTACCTTTCTTTCTTCAGTAAAAAAAAAAAAAAAAAAAAAACCAGCATAATGATTCAATATAACCTTCTCTAGTACATCAAAGGATTAAAACTTCAGAGGATGCTAAAGATGAAGCTTAAGATATGTTGATCTGGAGTTGATATAGTGGCTCATAAAAGGAAAAGCATGGAATTAACTGTAACAGGCAGGATTGGTTTCCTGCCTGCCTAATCTTTGGTCTTAACATCTTGACATTAACGTCACTGAAAGGCAGATGAATAATACCTCAAGCAGTAATTGTTTAGCAAGCATCTGGAGGATTGTCTCTAAATTCCTGGTAGTATAACTCACACAAAAATTGCAAAATTTCTGCAGTAGCTTTCAGGGCATACAGGGGAGATTTTAGTCTTGCAAATAGAAAGGTAGATTCCATTCATATTTGGTAGAAAGAGATGGAATGGACTAAAATAGAATAAAATCATTGTTTCACAGAGTGGTTTAGGTTGGAAGGGACCTTAAAGCCCATCCAGTGCCACCCCCTTGCATGGGCAGGGACACCTTTCACCAGACCAGGGTGCCCCAAGCCCTGTCCAGCCTGGCCATGGACACTTTGAGGGATCCAGGGGCAGCCACAGCTGCTCTGGGCACCCTGTGCCAGGGCTGACCACCCTCCCAGGGAACAATTCCCTCCCAATATCCCAATATCCCATCCATCCCTGCCCTCTGGCACTCCAGGCCCTTGGAAATTGTCTCTACATGCAGAACAGAACAGAACAGAAGAGGCACCAGCCTGTCTTACCCCTAAGGACATGTCTGTGTTTGGTTATGAAATACTCATTAAAAGTGTCTCTCTCCCCCTCCTCCAATTTCCAGGCAGTCCAGGATGACAAGGATGCTCCACATCTCATCTTCATTCTTTTGAGAGTAGCTGTGGGGTAGAGCCAACATCTGGGAATTATCAGCAGGAATGAGAGCTGAACTTCCATCCTCAGCGTCAGTTATCTCTCCTCCAGCTATACTTCTTTAAATATGAACCTCTTTTGATGTAACATGCATGAGAATTTAATTTCTTTGGGGACTTTGCGCTGTTAAATATAAATTAATTCTCTTTTGCAGGTGAATAGGGTGTATGTCATTTTTGATGTACCTACTACCGTGTCAATGATCAAGTTATGGAATTATGCCAAGACACCTCAGAGAGGTGTGAAGGAGTTTGGTGTAAGTAATTTTCCTGTGCATTTTGTATGTCCTAGTGAGTCAGCTGGCTCCATTCTGAACGTGTTCTCACAGTTTGTTGAAGTGTGATTCCATGTAATCTCAAAGGATGGGATTCATCTCATTTAACTCTGCATTTAATATTAAAATGACTAATCTGTGCCAGTCATCTGTCCTCCCTTTTTTTGTCCAGGGAAAGAAAACTTTATCTGATTTTTGTCTTAGGTAATTATCTTAAGACAGGATAACACTTGTCTTTTTCCACCGACTGTAGAGTAGGCCTGGAAGACTAGTTTGAAGTACAAACCCAAGTTTTAGACATCTGAAGTGAGGTGAGATTCATTAATTCCTAGATTTAAGAGTGATTCACTCCCATGAATAGAATGGCAATTATGTAAAACATGAAATACATTTTTAATTACCTACTTGAAAGCTGCATTAAAAAACATTAGACAAAAAACTTGGGAAGGAAAAAAAATCAAACTCCAGCAGCAAATGGAGAGAAATGGAAGTTTTAAGAAACAAAAGCTAAATTAACGACTGGATTTGTGAAACAAATAGGGCAAAATGCTTTTTAGAGACAACTGCTGAAAGCAAGGCTGATTTCTCAATGGATTTTTGGTTTATTTCTTTGATGCTTGTAGCTTCTGGTTGATGATTTGCTGGTGTACAATGGGATTTTGGACATGGTGAGCCATGTGGTGTCAGGCATCCTCCCCACGTGTGACCCCGTGGTGCCCTACCACACCATCCTCTTCACGGATGACGAGAGGATTTGCCACCAGGAGAGGAGAACTGTTATCAGGTACGTGAGTGGCTCTAGGCTGGACAAAGAATCTTGGCTTTAAAAACTGGTTTGATGTGGCTGATGTCAGCAGTGTGTGTATTGCTGAGGAAAATTCCCTTCCAGAGCATCCCTGGCCTCACTTCAGGAGGAATAAACAGATTTTTAGATACAAGGAGCAAATTACCAGCTTTGTTTGCAAGCATCTTTTAGCACTTCCTGGTATTCATGATTTATATTTACATCAATTTTCATGAAAGCCTGTAAACACAAAATTAAAAAGTTAGGCTTTTTTAGAGAAGGATTAATAAATCCCAATGATATTACATGGAGGGGGAAAAAATAGAAAGTTCATGAAAAAGCAAGCATCACAATTAAAGAAAATAAACTCCTCTGATTTGACACAGATGCTAATTAAGAAGCCAGAGTTCTACTATTTTATAAACAGTCTAAAATAATGAACTTCTAAAATGAGAAATGAATTGCATTTGGGGGAATGATGCTTTAAAACCTCTAAGTTGGCAATCTCATGGCGAATGCGATGAAATGCAGTGAAAAATGCACTTACACTTAGAAGGTCAGGATTGGTAGGGTCTGAAAAAACAATCCCTGGCAAGGCAAGTAAAGAGTTGAAAGAATAATTTATTGTAAATGAGATTGAAAAGTGAAAAAATGAAAGCTTCTAGAAATGAACACTTTCTTGCATGTTGGACAGCTGACAAATAGAGTGTTTTGCACATGCATCACTTGGGAAAAAAAAGCAAGTTTTGCATGGATAAATGATGTGTGACTCAGAAGGATATTCAAACATTTAGAAATAAGCAGAAGGAACATGAGATGCTCTGAATAAAGACAGAGATTCACATTTGCCTACAGGGTTTGTTTTCTTGTGTTTCCCTGAGGCATTGGCTGTTGGCCACTGGTCCTGTCAGAGGTTCAATAAATTATTGTTGTTTGGATGTGTTGTTTTGGACTTGTGTTTTTGTACAAGTGGTTGTGTTGTCATGGTAAAACTTGGAGGTGAACAATTTCTCAAACTGAAAAAGTCACTGAAATGAAAATGCCCTGAGGAAATGAAAGTTTTGAGGAAATTTTCAATTGGATAGAAAAAAGAGGAGGAAGGAAAACGAACCTTTACTTTCCCCAGCTTCAGATCTTTCTATGAGTAAAATTATTTTATTGAAACCAGGGAATCACCAGCTGTAATCACAGATCTTTTTTACATAACTTAATTTGCACATATTTATAAGACATATGTCCTTTGATGTACTTTAAAGAGGAGTTTTTGGGGTCACAAACACTGCATGGTCTCTTTTCCAGTTGAGAACATGCTGAGCCTCTTCTCCTCCAGGCTTCTGTGCAGGAGTTTTCTTGCTCTTCATTCCCAGCCTGGTCTGCAATCATCTTTTCTCTTTTTTTAACCTCCCACCCTGTTAAAATACAGGGTACTTCAGCAACAATGGGAGACACGCTGGATAATATCCCTTCATTTTAAAAATGCTCTGGAGCTTTTAGAGAAGATACTGTTGCTTGTGATGTTGGCCTATTCTCTTTCACATGGTTCAGTATTTTATGAACCTGAACTTGAGTCTGATATTATCATCAATAGTTTAAGTTTTGATTTGCTTCAGTATTGGCTCTCATCTTCACTCTCAGTTTCAGAGACATTACATTTTTCTTCAGAAATAGAAACCCATGTTGTGCAGTATTTGGAGAGAAAAGGAAAAATACACTTCTTTAGTGCAAAGAATAAAGAAGGGGTTTTTTGGTCTATGTGAAAGTGAGATTTTATTACTGATGTTTTCCTTACCTTTCAATTCAGCTCATATTTTCCCCTGTAATTTGTTTAATTTAATTTACCTTTGAAGTTATTACTTCTTTCCCAAAAAGAAATGGTTAAAATTTTGCAGGCAAAGAAAACCTGCAAGCAAAACTTGTCACAGTAAATGAATTTTGTTTAGTTCAGAAAAGTTTCAAATAACGCTCTTTCAGAATTAAAAAGCAGTGTGGAAGTTCCATATGAGGGTTTTTATACCCCCTTTGTAGAGCTCTGATTTAAAATCTCACTTTGCTTTGTGGTTCAAGCTGTGTAGGCAGGCTTGAAAATTGTAGAGTGAATATGATATTTATATTTGAATGTGTGCCTGAATGAATGCCACTAATTAAAACTGGCAAGAAATCCTTCAGGGGGATGAGGACAGGACAATTCCTGTGTGGGTAATCCTGTGTGCTGTGGCTGTGCTGCTGAGCTTGCAGCACTCCAGACATCCCTTCTTTGGTATCCTTGTCCATGACTCTCAGAACTTTGCCCAATGTTGATTGTTTTAGCCATTGTACTGATTTCAATCTTTCCAGCAATCATGTGGGGGATCAGGATGTACGAATGATGAATGAAAATGAGATTGTCACCAGCAGCAAAAAGAAACAAGTTGTGGCTGATCCGGGTGAGTTCTGTCTTCCACATTTTTCTTCTGCTCAATTCCTGCAGACACAGTGTGGATAATGAGCATTGTTACAGCCCTAAACTGGAAAAAGTGGGAAGTCTTATGTATATTTAGCTCTGCTTTTTCTGTCATAGAAAGGCAAACTGCAAATTTGATCATCTGGTGGGTTTCTACTCTGTGTCTAAATCTGAAAGGGGATGATGTGGTTGTGGCTCACAGCACCACAAATGCAGAAATCCTCAGCAAATAAACTGGCTGAAGATAAATTGAAAATGGCTGTTAATTGTTCAGGTTCATTGATAGCTTTTGGAATAAATAATTGCATCCCCACTGGCCTTTTAAACAGCTTCAGAGATTGTTCAGATGTGTCTGAGAATCTGCTGCTTGTGGCTCCCTGAGCAAACCCAGAATCACAGTGAGTGTAACAAGGGGGAAACCATGTTGACTCTATTCCTCCCACTGTCTTTCTGGTTGGTCTTTTTGCTTACAAAGTGATAATTAAAAAGACAACCTCTCTTTTTTCCCAAGGAGAAATAGTAGATTGTATTTATAGTCTGAAGAGTACCAGTCATTCATTGTAAATTACTCAGAATAGCTCCCTAAATACATCTCAAATTCTCAGCCAAGCTGGTATATCCATGATTGGTTTTCTCTCCTGAGCATGACACTTTCTCCAATTAGTTCTCTAGAAAGTGTTACAGATATTATTTGATGGCTTTTAATAACAGTTCTGTAGGAGAAGGATTTGAAATGCCATTGCCTGTAAAAAACAGCTTGAAAGTTATTATATTTAACAGTACTTGCCAAAAGTATCCTGGACATCTCTGTGCCCACTGGAATGGCATCCTGGCCAGTAAAGAACAGCTGTCACTGCCATGGCCATCACATCTTTTCCAGCTCCAAGGACACAGAGCCTCTGAAGTCACCAGCTGAGGGTGCCTGTTGCCCTCTGCCCCATGTCCCCTCTGCAGTCCTGGCTGGTATTAGGCACAGTGGGTGTTGATAACACATTTGTGGAATGATTTGGGTTGGAAGAGACCTCAGGGGGTTCCCTTCTTGAGGGAGGGTCCAGCCTCCAACTCAGGACAGTGTCAACCCTGAATTCAGAGCAGGTTACACAGGAAAGCAGTTCTATGGGACTGTGGAAAAGCTGGCAGCACTCACTGTCAGTGTCAGACACATCACTGAGCTCTGCTTCATTCTGGGCTGGAAGGAGAAATGGGCATTTTTGTTCCTCATTTTACTCCATGGCTTCACTGTTAGTGCACAGTCCTAAAGCAGCCCTTCATTTTCCTCAACAGCTCTGCGCCCCAAAACCTGCATCTATGAGAAAGGACTGCAGAGGAGGAAAAGATAACAAGGAAAGTCCTGAATGCATCCAGCCCTAAGTAACTGCACTCCAGATCTCCAAAATATTCATATCCAAATGGAAGATTTTCTATGTCTGCTGCTGCTGAACCACCTCCTCTTGTGAGAGGCAGTTCTGTTTGCTACAGGAATATTTTTTCAGAATGAAATCTGAAGCATGAATTCAGTTTCCTGGAGCTTTTTTTGGTCATGATCTGTGTGAATTTCCCCCCTTATCTCTTAATTGAAAACCAGGGAAGAAGGAACATAAAGGAGAGAGTGAGAACCTTTCTGCTGACAACTGTTCTGCCAAGTACTGAGAACTTGGGTTAAGCAGGATTGTCCACGGTTTTTTTAGATTATTTCTAAAGCTTTCATTCCTAAATCCTAGCTGGATGATCTTGAAGATCCTCACTGGAAGGAGGTGTTGCTTTATTTCTGATGCCTGTAAATAGTTCTCAGGGAAATGCACTTATTAGAGGAAATACTCTTTAGCTGTCTGTCTCTGGGCATGTTTTGGTGCCAGGGCTGTCTGTAGGAGCTGCCACTGTTTCTGACACCTAGACAGGTTCCACTGGGCTTGCAGAAATGTGATGGATGCTTTTAGGAAGTGGAGATCAGGAAGTGGCTTTATCAAGGTTTAATAAGTGCATTTCAGCTGTCACCTTTTCATGTTTTGCAGTGAAATAATTATTTCTTTCATCATTTCACTACCACGGAAAAAGCAAGTGAGGTGTTTTGCCTGGAGTGCCATTGACAGGCACTCTGCACATCCTTCAGAGTTATCCTCCTGTAGAGCAATGTTTTTTCCTCCTATTTTGCCTGAATTTATATGAACAAGGGGGCCATCCCTCTGTGCTGCACTAACCAGATGTTGCCAGCAACAGATCGTCACTTCTGAGAAATGGTAAATGCCTTTTAATTAGCTGGAGGTAAGGAGAGAAGTGCATTTTTTAAAAAGAATACCCTGCACATGGAGTTGTTTAAATAAAAACTCTAATCAAGTGAATATGCTGCAGGATTTGCTATGCAAATGTACTTTTCCCTGAAAACTTGGTGTTTGTGACAACCTGTAAATCTCTTCCATGGATTCTAATTTAGAACTTGCTCATTCTTGTGATTCTGTGATTGTTCCCAGAGAAAACTGAATGCTGAAGTCAGGATGTGCTTTTACACATAAACCAGAGATAGTGGTGCAGCTCAGTTTAGAATCAAACTGTGCTGCTTCCCTTTCTGCCCTGTCAGGAGTGTAATATCTTAATATATTTGCTTTTTAAAACTTCACTGCTGTTGCCTGAGCTGAAAGGACACAAGATAATGCATTTCCCAGGTTTCTATGTATTGATGGAGCAAAAGAATTTATTTTGTACTAAATACAAACTACTTTACTTTTAAATGTAAAAAAGTGTGTGAGTACATTGTACTTTGTTTAAATGCTCTTCCCAAGCTGCACTAAGGAACCTCTTGCTCTGAGAACTCTCCCCCCGTTTGTTTCTAGTGTAATTCTACCAAAAACCAAGTGCTAATTTTTGCTCCAAGTCATCTAACAGGCAACTCCAAATGAAAAAGAGGAGGAGCTGAGAGGAGAGGTATTGGAAGGGCTCAGAGCAGATATAAATGTCTGTGTTTGGAAGGGGAGAGGGTGTAGCAAGGTTTTCAAGGCTTAAGGCACAATCACAGATTTGTCATGTAGGCAATCTCTAGATGGGATAGGGCCTGTCACATTGTTTGTTCTGAGAAAATTGCATTGGCTGTGCAGAGAAATGAAATCTGCTGTTTCCTGGCACTGAACAGCATCTCTCTTATTGATCTGAAAAGGTATGAGGGGGAGAGGACTTCCTGTGCTCACCTGTCTTCTCTGTATCTGTCTGGAGCATCTCACGTCCTGCCTGGTGGGCTAACGATTTTTCAACCCTAATGCTCCAGGTTTCTGAAATTATTGCAAACTATTTGCTTGAGCTCAGGGTCACAGCTCTCTCTGTGTTTCCCTGCCACCAAGTCTTCCTCATCTTGGTTGGTGACTGCAACCAATTTTCAACACCTTTTGCCTCTGGAAATCAGAGTGCAGTGGTTTCAACATTTACCATCCTCTCCCAGCAGGCCTTGTACCCATTCAGATTCCCCACAGCTGCCACACTGACGTGGAAAGACCATGGTAGTCTTGAAAATCTTTTAAAAGATTGTCAAGCTGTGGAACATCCTCCCCTGCAGTGTCTGTGTGTGAAAGAAGGGTTTGCCAGCAGGCTGTCTGGGATGACAAAAACCACCAAGGCACAGCCAAATGGACTCCTTGGTTCTAGTCAGTCATTCTAGAGAGCAGCAGAATGTTTAGAAAATACTTCATTCATCTCTGTGGGGTAGGAGCTGTCAGTGTTTGCCCTCCTAATTGGAGCTGAGATGTAATGACCCTTTATATAAGCAAAGATAATTAAGAGTCCTAGTCAGCCCTATACACTCAAACATAGACACTTGACTCATTTCTCCAATGAATCAGGGTTAAAAAAAAAGGGATTTATTCAATTTTTCACCTTTTTTATTTTTTTTTTAACTAACTCCTCACAAGTACATTCATGTCAGACTGGCATTTACAGGAGGGACAAGAGGAAGAGTAAACATGCAATCAAGAAAATCCCCACGGAGCTCTTGAGTCAATGTCAGGCACAGTTTCATCAGAAGTAATTCAGCAAGGATGTGCCCAGTAACATCATTTGACATTGTCAAAAGCACAGCAAAGGAAAAGGAAAGATTCATAGGAATTCTTGCTGAAGATTTTCATGTAAATTAATAAAGTCTCACCCAATTTCAATATCTGGGCCCGCAAAGACCTTTATGCCATAGTTGTTCACCTTTACCTGTTCTGGTTAGATTTAAAGGGCTTGGATCAAGATAACAGAAATCAATTTGTTTGTCCCATGGTGACACTGAGAAGGGCAGAGGATAAAGAAATAATCTGTGAGGAAGTACATGCAAGGCTGCCTACTTTTTGATCTAGAAAAAGATATTTTTGTCAGTGTTCACAGTGTAATCTGAAATGCCTGGGAAGGCCTGCAACTTTTAAATTTCTGCCTTTTTGTGCTTTAATCCAGGAGCATTTAAACAGGGAGAGGCACCTGTCCATGGATAAGGGAGCAAGCAGTGGTGCAGGGTTTAAGAGGCAGCACAGAAGACATGGAAACCCGTGTACTCCTGAGGCAGGACACTCATCCATGAACCCACAGGAGCTACATCCAGCAGCTGAGTTAAACTGAGCCCTGCTCATGGCTTAGGCTGGATTGGGACGTGAATTGCACCACAGCATCCTGCTCAGGTGCTGCTGTTCTCTGTAAAATCTGCTCCTGCTGCACTTGTACCATGTCCCTGCTGTGGCATTCCCCTGGTGATGCCCAGCCCTGCCATGTCAGGGATGTGTGCTGGCCTGGTGGCACTGACAGTGCCCATCAGGTGCTGTGGGACTGGGTGGAGCTCTTGGAACACTCTGCAATGGCCAGAGACAGGAGCTGCTGCCAGTGAGGCTGCGAGGGGGAGAGCAGTGCATGAAGGAGGTTGATTGGAGTCTTTAAACTTTCTGAAGTTGCCAGAAAATGCTCACTTCCCAGCAGAAGTCAGGTAGGAGCAAACATGAAGGGCTGTATTGACATTGGGTTCTGCCACACCAGGGGATGAAGTCAGCTTTCATTGATTGATTGGTGAGAGAAGCATTCCCCATTCCCTCCTGCTCTCTGCTGTCCTCCCTGCTGGGTGCAGCTCCTCAGCATGCTGGGGAACAGAGCCAGCGGTGGGAACCCCAGCCTTGTGTAGGGTGCCCTCCATGTTCTGGGACTGCTGATCCAGGAGGCTGAGCTCCAACAGGAGCTGCTTTTTTGGCAAAAGTCACTGAAGCAGCCAAATCTCTTCCAACCTTCTTCAAGAAATGTGAATGACAGACACCCTGTGGTGATGGCTTCACCATTGCCCTTCACCAGGTACTGGAACTGGGCACCCTGCAGCATTTGAGGCACCTTCCTGGGTTCCCTTTTAGCTTTTTTTTCTCATCATGACTATCTTTTAGCTGCATCATCATGCTTAGAAGGTCAGTTTGTCTGCCAAAACCGTTCTGAAAGTGCTGCCCAGAGTCACTGTTTGCCTTGCTGGTGTGACCAGCTCCTTGCACTCTCCAGATCTATGAGCTCAGATGTGCTGCAGGATTAGTTTCAGTTCTGACATTTCCCATAGGAAGGGCTCTTGCTCTCTGATCTGGGGTGTCTGCCACTCCTGTGTCACAGCACTGTGGCTCCTGTTTGTGTGGGGTCCCTGTTTTTGAGGATGGCAGTGCTATGTTCTTGCTGGGCTGTTGTGTGCCCAGAACAGGGCTAGGAGAACTGTTCATTTTGGAGGTGTCTCTGAAGAGCAGAGAGGGAGCAGTGTGACACCCTGGAAGGTGTTTGCTTCCCTCTGTGGGCTGAGGCCCTGCTGGTCTCAGAAGGGACTTCCTGGCTCAGGGGCCTCTTTGCCCATTTCTGTGACTATTTGCTTGTTTGCTGAGAAATGACTTAGAGCCCATGTGAGACACAAACATCCTTTTATCACACAGCTTGTATCACCCTAATGGAATTCTGTCAGCTGAGGATAAAATGTGGACTAAGAAAGCAATTATAGAGTGAATCTCCAAGCTGCAGGAAGAGCTGAGAGATGGGGACCAAGTGCCCAGCTGGAGTAATTTCTTGTCCAACTGGCCTCTAAATCTTGTTAGGAAGAGATCCATTTTCCACCCTTGTCTGACAGCATTAGTTCCCTTCACCCTGGCTCAGGACCCTGTGAAGTGCTGCAGTGTTAAAAGATCTGGGCCCAAAATGAAACACTTGCAATTGGTGACTTCCTTCTTAGTGACCTAGAAATTACTGGAGAAGGGGGAAATCGGGCTGTAGACCTGTCTGCAGCTCTCTGGTGTTCCCTTCTGAAAGTGCTGGCTGAAGGAGGGGTCTGACCATCCCAATGAGCAGCAGGGTAGGAGGTTCCCAGCCTGGAATATTGCTTCCAACACCCCATGAGCCTCCACCCGTGGCTCACTGCTTTGGCTTTAATTAGGAGAGGAAAACCATATGACCTGTGAGCTGCCTTCCCCAGGTGTCCTGGTTATTTCTGGAAGGTCTCAATTATGCAGTGAGACCACAGAGAGATGCTGCCTTCAGCTTTCAGCTTGCTCATGGTCTCTTTGGGTGTGACTAAAATCAACTTGACTCAGGAACTCTTGGTGTTGGTCTCTGTCCTGTCACTCATGGGACTTCCAAAAATGCCAGCATGCACACACTTTGTGCAGTTTGTGGAAAGAGGATGGACATTTTGGGGAACTGTAAATCCAAGGAGATATATCAGACAGGTAGAATTAGCTCACACTCAGCTCCTCCCTGTAAGATATCAGAGCAGCATTAGGGATGGAAAAGACCTCCAAGATCATTGAGTCCAACCTGTAACTGATCACCACCTTGGCTACCAGACCAGAGCATTCATAACTCCTCAGTTACAAAAGCAGGCAGGTCTCTCACCCAGCTGTAAAATAAAATATCCAAAAGAATGATGGAGGGAAACAGCACATTAAAGAATGACAGGATTTTGCTGGCAGCAATGTGGCAGCTGGGGTAAGGTCCTGCTTGTGCAGGGGGACATGGAATGGGTCTTGAGGAGGATAAAAACACAGAGTGAGGGGACAGGAGCAGATGTGTGCCTCAGGGAAAGTGCTGCCTGCAGGTAGGAAGTGAAATGCAGCAGTGCTGGTTGGGATCATTTGTTGTTTCAGAGCTCTGTTGCTTGTTTTGCTCAGCTTATCTGGATCTAACCAGGAAAGGAGCTTCACACTGGAGTCTGACAGGACATTGTGCTGGGCTAAGCATGTGGAGGTGAATGTCAGTGCTAAAAGAGCTTAGAAATAGCCAAGTCTCCTCAGCAAAAGAGCATTTACAACCTGAGAGTCTTGTGGCCCTGGAGGAGCCTGGGGTGGGAGCAGTGGTAGGAGAAATTTTGGGTCTGAACACTGCACCTCAGAGCCATCAGAAGGGTCAGGAAGAGACTGGAACTCAGCTGCTGCCTCCTGAGAGTGTGAGCCCAGCTGGGAATTATGGACTGAACTGGTCTCCAGACTGTGCCCAGGCAGTGCAGCTGGAGCTGAAGCAGATGTGGGACAAATGTTGGGATGCAGAGCAGGGCAAGGGAGCACAGAGGGAGCTGCCGTGGCTGGGAAGGCTGCTCAGGGAAATGCCTCCTCACCCAGGGGGACCATTGTGCTGGGGAAAGAGAAGGATCCTGTGGTAAATACACCGAGCCAGGACAGCTGAGCCCTTTTATCTCTTTCACTGAGAATTCTCTTCTGCCTGACAGCGTGAGGTGGCTGCCAGAACAGAGGTTTCTGTGTGAAACAAGCCGGGGAAAGGACTTTCATCTTGGGCAAGAAAGAGCTTTTATGTCTCATCAGAAAGGGCTGGGGGCCAAGGGAGCCCCAGCACAGCAGGAGGATGCTCTGGCCAGCCCAGGGAGCTGGGACACGGTGGGGCTCAGCCCTGTAACGCCCCAGTGGGGCTGTTCCTGCCTCTTATTATTCTTGGCTCTGTGCTCCCATTCATCAAAGGTTTCCCTGACTGCTTTCTGCAATTACACACCTCTTTTTATTAACCTCACAGAAGTCAGACTGGGTTACACAGAGCTTCAAGCAGTTTGGCCTGGAAAACTTCTAGGGATGGAGGATGCACAGCCTCCCTGGGCAATCTGTTTTAATACTTAACTGTCCTAATAGGCAAAAAGTTTTTCCTTTGGCACATAATAACCTGTACCCTCCCCCTTCCCCTGATTAAAGGCACAGATCAGCATGGATAAGACTTCTGGCATTGCAGATAGGTCATCTCTGTTGTTGTCATTGAGCTGCATAACAATAAATTCCATCTCTCAACTATAATTTCAGATTTGCAGATTAGCAGAAGTCCTATGATCCTTCTCTTTCCTGGTATGCTGGAGGCACTGCTAAAAATAGAGTAAGTAGTAAAGCTACCTGGAGTAGTCTGAGCCTAAACAGTGGTAAAAACTAATTTACAGTGAATGTCAGTTCTGGCTTGTTTCCAAAGGAATGTTTTGGGATGGTTTGCTGTATACTGGAAATTGTTTGGTAAGGATTTGTTGGTGAACAGATGAATCAAAGTGACATTTCCATTACCAACAGGAGATCTGTCTGTGGTCAGAATTCATGGGGAAGGATGTGGGATGATAGTATGACTTTTCATTATATTTAATATTGTCAGAGAAATTAAATAGCCACTATTATTCATCTCTCTGGGGTAGTAACGTATCTGAATAGTAACACAAAATGGGAAATCTGATCAAAACCCACTGACCCAGCAAGGCATTGATGTGTATTTTAACCACTCTCTTTGGGCCACTCAGATAATTTACTCTTCATAATAAATTGGCAAGAAGCTATGGTCTGCATGTCTCAGGGCAGGGCAGGGGAGGATCAGTGTTCTGTCCCTGTGTGTGAACCCTTTGGGATGTCCCAGTGCCACTCGTGTTCCCAGGGGAGCAGCATGATGGCCCTCAGGACATTTTGTCACCTGCCTGTGGGTTGGGAATAGGTGTCCAGAGATGATTTATGGGCACTGGTTTCCCTGTCAGACTCCGAGGAGGGGAGAGGTCTGTGGGGGAGGGCTCCAGCTCAGAGTGTAACCACTTACAGAAATGCAGGGATAGGAGAAATGCAAAAGGGTCTTGGGAGGCACTTTCACCTTGGGAAACAAAGGTTTCTTGTGAAAATTACTGAAGGCAGCTTGAAATGGAGTGTGCCAGAGGCACTGGCTGTATAAATGTATAGAGAACACATCATGAGGAGCAGACATTCAGGGAGGACTAATGGAGAAGGCATTACTGGTAATTAATGGCACTGTCCAAGCCCTTGTGGCTCACAATTCAGGACAGATGATGCCTGTAATTGATGTAAAGATGCAGACAGTTGCCTAAAACTTGCTGTGCTGTATTTTAAGTCATAAAGCAGAAGAGCTGGTGGACTTGTTTTGCATAAAGCATTTGCATTATGCAGGGATATTATTATTAACAGTATGAAGGGGTAACCCTTGAGGTCATAAAATGCATGGTTCAGTGACTGACTTTGACTGCAATTATGCATTAGAGATATTAATGAGAAGGCTGACAAATGAATTGGTGATGCATGTAGATCTAACCACAGCAAGGAGCCCTCCAAACCAGTGCTACAAAAAGTTTGCCATTTATCTTCCTTATCCACTGAGGCAGATGTAAATTAAGTTCTTTTATTATTTTTAAAATGTTGTTGTTGTTTTTGTTGTTAGAAGCTTGTTTTTATTGCAATGGTTTTTGCAGCACAGAGTTTATTATTCAGTTTTTTTTTACTGGAATGCTGTCTGATCAGAGGGCTTGGACAAGCTGACCTCCAGAGGCTCTTTCCAGCTGAAATTATTCTGTGATTCCATGAGCAGTATGCATCAGAACCCTCTGTTTAACACAACTTATCTGCTGAAGAATCTGTTCTGCCAACTGGAGCCCATGGAGCTGCAGCAGGGGCCATATTAATAGGTTGCTTATTTAATGCAATCAATCAATGCAAAGTACAGATTGCCTGAGGCTGGAAAAAGTATTGTTGTCCTCACACTTCTGACCAGACAGCTGCTCTGGGAGATGGCACGGGGGAGGCAGCCTGTGCCAGGCTCTGAGGCCCTCGGGATGCAGGCAGGATGGATGCCCAGCAGCCAGCATGGCCCTTGAATGAGTGTGGTACTAATGGCTCTCTACCCAGCCATGGCTGCAAAATAGCAAATGGAATGCCTGTAGTTAAGAGAGAAAAGGAAAAAAAAGTAATTTGGTCGGGTACTGGGTCTTCGAGCTTGAGAATATGTGTTCAAGGGGAAAAAAAAAAATGTTTAATGAAGAGTAGACAGAATGCAACATGGATTTAAAGGCTAATTTTTCACTGTGTGTCTGATTGCCTGCCCTGTCTGCCTCCATACAAGTGGAGGTGATAACATTTTGGAGAGAAGGCTTATTTATGCTAAGGGGCCAGGCAGGAGGGGTTGGAATCAGTGTGAATTGTCCAAGAAGAACAATGGCTGAATCTCTTTAACTGTCACAGTAATGGGGCTGTGTAATTGCTTTTCTGTCTGAATACCAGGCAGCAAGACCTAGAGCCTAAAGACAGAGCAAGCTTGTAACAGGGCACATTCTGGCAAGCAGGGGATGTTAAAAATCAACGCCAAAAAAATTGCTTTCAGGCCTGTATGTTTAAGACACTGCTGTCTTAGTTTGGTTGTGCTGACTCAGTTCTGTGCTCTGCAGGGAGAAGGGCTCTTCCTGCAGGTGTGGGCGTCCAGCCCTCACCCTCCTATTGTGTTAGCAGTGGGTGAAGGCAGAAAAAATAGACTGGACACAGAAAAACTCTCTGGGATTGTGGGCAGACAGCTGTGTTTCTCTCCCCAGAAAAGCAGCAAGGAAAGCTGAGACTTGTGGAAGGATGAAAGGACTTGGTAATGCACATAAACAAGAGGAAAATTAGTAGCAAATCAATGGATTTTTTTACCTGTATAGAAATCGGGGAAGGTGCCTCAAGTACAAGGAAATGGTGACAAAAATAATACAGTAATTGAAGACTGAGACATCTTCACAGGGAAGAGTTGCCTTCAAGGTATAAATGCAGCAGAAGGAAAGGAAGAATTGAGGAGTCTGTAAAGGACAGGTGGAGTGGGTTTGTCCTGCTGCTTTCTTCCCCTTCCCCTGAGCACTTGGGTTGCTGTGGCTGGCAAGGCTCTGGGACAGACTGTAGGGCTCAGAAGGTGCAGATACCTAATATTAATGATAATGATGATGATGATGATGATGATGATGATGATGATGATGATGATGTAGTATAGAAGCTCTGACAAGAGTGGCCAGCTCCAGCTGGATGCAAATAACCTGGAAATTCCTCTGGAATAGCTAAAAGCCAAGACTGTCAGGGTAAAAGACCTGCTGCACCTCTCCAGAGTGGGTGGAAGTGATTGACAGTACTACTGACCCTCTAAGAAGACACTGAAACCTGAAGGGGATCCAAAACTGACACTATTTGACAGAACCAGCCCTGATGATGTAAGGTGAATAAAAATAATTCATGAGCTTGTGCTGGATCTGAGGCATGAGGAGAATGAGACTAAAAGAGAAAATCTGAGCATATTGTCTGGTCTCATGAGCATGAGAAACCACAGAGCCTGTTCTCACAGGAACAAATGTATTAAGATTTTACAGGCAGGGAGGGCTGGCAATGCAACATACAAAGATTGATACTGCTAAATGTGGTTTTGTCAGTCCACTGGAGGTTATGGAAAGCTCCAAAGAGAGACCTCAGAGAGAGCTTGGGGTCTGGTCTGCCACAGAAAAATGAGTGTGAAGCAGTGCCTGTGTGTTCTGTGGGAGGAGGATCAGCCTAGTCCCACCCATGTCATCCCGAGGGACAGGTTTTCCTGCAAGAAAGAGCCATGAAAACAGGATGAAGTTTGTGTGAGAGTCAAACTCCCTTCCACAGTGCCCCTTGGATTTGTGATGGTCCACCCTGGGGGATTTCTTCTCAGGGGACACTGCATCTCCAGTGTCTCCCATCATGTGCACAGCCCTGTGACCTCCTGTGAGGGAGCTGCCTTTGCCCAGTCCCTTTGGGTGCTGTCACTGTCCCAGGGCACACACTGTGCACATCCCTGTTTTCCCTGGAGGTACCTGGAGGTGCCAAGCTGTGCATTTTGGCTGCAGTGTGGCACAGGGAGGCTGCATGGGCAGTGCTGCGCCTGTGTCTGCACAGCAGCTTGGAAGTGAAATAAATTGCTAACAACAGGGAGCTTAAACCAATGTCTTTGTGAGTGCAGCAGAGACCATCCTGCTGAAAGGGAGGTGGGAGCTGTGCCACTACAGTCAGTGTCCCCACGGAGATGTGCCCAGCAGGTTCAGAGTGTGGCTGTGGCCCCCTCCCATTGCCCAGGGTGTCTGGATCTGTGGTGGCACCGGGAATGATCTGCTTTCAGTGCTTTTGTAATGGTTTTCTTTTTCCCTCCCTGTTGTTTTTGGAATAAGCTTTAGAAGTGGATTATAGCCCAGCAGAGGGGAAGGGGGGCTGAACTCTCAGGTTACCTCTTGCCCTCCTTGCAGGAACAGCAGAATGCACGTGTTCTGGGGTTTGCTGTGTTTGTCACACTGAGACCAGGGAGGTGACTCTTCCCAAGAAGTGTCACTGACTCTGAGAGGCACTGCGTGAGCCAGTGGGGCAGGGGAGGGTGGCTGCCACTGCCACTGAGCAGCGCAGCACAAGGACATCCCTCCAGCCCTCCACCCTCACCTTTACAGGGCAGGCTGCCCCGCCAGGCCTGTGGGCAGAACCTGGGCAACAAACTGTTCATCCATGGCACGTTGCTGGTTCCCGGATGGGGAGGAAGGAGCTCCAGGGCCATTTTCCTGTGTGTCCTCTGTGACCAGCAGCCTCCTTCCCTTGGGACAGGCTCCATGGCAGTGCTCACCTTGAGGGACCCTTGCACGGGCCCACAACCTTTCAGCTGGGTTAGCACATCTGAGCTGCTCTGTCAGCCCAGTCACCACAGACTGGGGGAGCTGAGGTCACAGACCTTCTCCTGTCTCACTGCTGGGTGCTGATTTAGGAGCACATGGCAGAGCTTTGTACCCTGGCCCACATGACCTGGTTGGGCTCACCACTGTGCCCTGGGTTTGTGCCCCTGGAACCAAGGATCCAGTTGGGCAGGGGAAGGTTTGAAATTCCCAGGTCTCGTTCCAGTGTGTGTTCAAGCTACGATGCTGATTGATTTGATGTGAAAACACCTTTAGACAAATAAATAAAAAAGAACAGGCACGATTTTCTAACAAGTAATGTAATTTAATGAATGATACACTCTAGAAAATAGAAACTACCCAGATGCTGGTTGGTTGGTCTGTTTGGGGCTGGGAGAAGGCCCTTGCTTGGACGTACAACGCCTTCGTGGGATTCTTTTGTCAGCATTTGTAGTTGCTGGAAAGAAGGAAACGTCCATAGATTGAAAGAGACACCAAAGGAGCAATTGTTTTCTAAAATGTGGGAAGCGTGCAGGATGCCGTCCCACTCTGTGTCACTGGGCAAGTGGCATGAGGGCTCAGAGCTCACCAACACCTTCACAGACAATCCATACCTAAAGGGGACCACGGGACCTACCCCAGTCCAGTCCTCTAAAGTCACGGCAGACCCGGCACTTTGCACAGCACCCGTGGGCTCTGGTGTTACTGCACTGCTTTCTGGGTGCCTGGCTGCATGTGTTGTGTCTCTTCCCTCAAAGTCTGGCTGCTAATTCCAGGGAATATGCTTTTCAGAATGTCACAGTAGACCATGTAGAGCTCTGGGTCTATTCTGGGCTTGGGCAGGGAGCGGGAGTTGCAGGCCTGCTCAGTGGCTGGGTGCTGTGGCCAGTAGACGTCGCTGAAGAGGGCGGTGAGGATCTTGTGGGCAGCCTTGTAAGGGTCATCCTCAAACTGCACCATGGCCTTGAGCTCTGTCAGGGTGTAGCCATTGTACCTCTTGCTGTCCTCGGCCAGGGGCTGCACCGTCTCACCTATGTGTCTCACCTTCCACTTCAGGCATTTCAGGTCTTCCTTTACATCCTCTAGCTCTTTCTCCATGGCTTGGAATTGCTGTGTGGTTACAAATCTCCTGCCAAGGAAAGAAGTGGCAGAGACAGGGTGGAGTTCAGAGGCTCGGAGGAGTGGGATGAGCCCAGCTGGCCTGGGGTCGGAGCAGGCAGTGGAGGATTGGGGGGGACATCCCGGCCATGTCGCTGAGCACCATCCCCTGCTCTGCTCTGTCGGCTCCAGGGGACAGCAGAGCTTCTCCCTGCTGCTACCAGGGAAAGTTTGGAAGGAAAGGAGGCACCTGAAACTGTGCCCTGCTGGTGGAGCTGAGGTTGACGACCTGGCCCAGGGCAGTCTGGAGAGTTAAATGGGTATATGGAAATAGGGCATTTTGCTTCCTGGGTTACAGGGTTTAGTGGAAGCACAGGGTGGGTACTGGAAAACAAACACTGGGAACATCTGAATCATAAAAGATATTTAACTTTTTTATGGGGGGGGCTCTTACTGATTCTATATCAACACGGGCTGTTTGAGGACTTAGACACCTGTGTGGTCTGGATACATACCTCTCATGATCAGGATCTTCCAGATCTGATTCAAACCCCTTTCCTGTATTCTTTAATTCAGTTTTAGAATAGCCAGGAGCCTGGGAACTCTCTTCAGGAGTCGCTGTTGCTGGAGGCCTTGTGCTTGTCCTGGTTGGGGTCAGTGTGTGATCTGAAGCTGAAGCTCGTACGTTTTGTGCTGAGTGAGGACAGAAGGTGGAGAAGGAAGCTGCATTGATCCCTGGGCTGACTGGAGAGCAGTCAGAGTATTGCTGTGGCTTGGCTGAGCTGGGTGTTAGACTGAGCCTGAGGCTGGCTGGGCAAGATGCTGGAATAGTCCTTGCTCCGAGTGGGCTGGAACACGATATTGCTAAATTTGTATCTCTTTGCTCAAGTGGTTGAGGGTTTGGTGATTCCCCTGGGGCCAATCTAGTGATGGAGGTGATGTCCAGCAGGGTTTGATCCTGAACCATGGAGATCTGGCTGGTTGGTTCTGATGAAAGTGAAGAGCTGCTTGATGAGTCGCTGGAAGAGCTTGACGTAGCGAATGGGGGAATTTTCTGAGCATTATGGTCACTCCTGTTCCTCTGCGGGCTAGTGACACTTAGAGCTGGGTGTTGTGAAGCCCTAAAGAAAGACAAACACACACTTTTTCCTCTGCACTGGGCTAAAGGCTTATAAGAAAAATTTAGGCCTATTTTGGGACAATTTTAAGCCTGTTTCCCACAGCTGCATTTCCCCACAGGCTGATTTGCCTATCGTGTCTGTATAAAACCCTTTGCTTCTCAGGACCAAGAGCAAAGCATTTGAGAATAAGGCACATGAATTCAGGACCAACTCCTCCCTGCTGTCAACTGAGCACGTGTCAGCTGTCCCCAGTGTGAGAACCACTGGGACATCCACATTCTCCTTCCCAAAATCACACAGCTCTGCAAGAACCAAGGGTTTGGTGCTGGGGAAGGACAGGAAGGGATGAAAGCTCCTGGCACAATGACTGTGAGAACACAAAAACCTGGCTGCAGGTGGCCACAGCACCTCTCCCTGCCCATCCTGCCCAGTGTGAAGACCTGCCTTTCTTCTGTGGGCCCTCATGCTTCAGTCTCCTGGGAGCACTGCCTGGGAACCCAGGGAATTAGAGGATGGCTAAATTTTTCTTAGTCTGTCAATACTGATGGCAAGAGAGGAAGATGTTCCACCCCTGTGGCTGGAACTGTCCTGGCAGGTAGGGAATGCAACTAGAAATGCCTTGACCTTGAAGTGGACACAAAGACATTCACTGTGCAGATCATGGTGCAGGATTTTTAACAGCCAAAGGACATGACAAACTCTTGTAGTGATGCCAGGGACCAACTGAGTCTTTTTGTGCATCTGGTAAATCCTTGTGGTGGAAGACAGCAGCAAATCCTGGTCTGGATGGGATGTGTGAGATCTGCATGAGGTCCTGTCCTGTCAGCACCAGCGGCCTGAATTAGCTACACAGTCACTTCTCCTCCTCCCTGCACTTTTCTCAGTGTTGGATGCAATTAAACACCAAACATTTAAGGTTCTAAAGAGCATGTCTCACACCTCTGGGCTTCAATAGGGTTAATTTGCTAAATCACAGCTTAATTATCAGGTCTAAATCAAATTTAAAGGTTTTATAATTGGAAATGCAGACAGTTACAGAGCTACTGCATAAAAGCAGGGCCTAAAAGGAATCATAAAATGGGTTATGTAAAGGGCAGGAGAGAAAACAAGCACACAGGGAATACCTGGGACAGCCTTGCCTTCTTAGCCTGGCCGAACTGGACTGGAAGGCCAGAATTGCCAACTGGGCATGAGGAAAAGCTTTTATACCCTGAGGGTGTTCAAACAGTGGGGTAGAGGCCAGCAGAGGTATTGGGATATCTCCATCCTTGGACTTGTTCAAATCTAACTGGACAAGGAATGAAGCAGCCTGATCCAGCCTGGACATTCTGGGAGCACAGGACTGACCAGAGCCCTCCAGGCTCCCTGTCCATACTGAGCTATTCTGTGGTTTTTCCTAACTGTGAAAATAATTTATTCCTCCCCCCGTTCCCCTTCCTCTTCTCAACTTTTCTCCCCTCTGAGTCCCACCTCACCGTCCTTCTCTTCCATTGGAACCTCTGGGCTGTCCCTGTTCTCACTAACTTTACCTTGCCTGTTGTAGGAGAGTCCCTGATGAATAAAAAGGTTTTTACAGGAAAACCAGAGTTATTTGGCTCAGAGGGATTTCTGCCCCTTCCTTGCATGTCAGGGTCAGTAGCTCAGGCTTTGAACTGTGGCTGACAACAGACAACCCCACTTTAATGCAATTAAAACAAAAATGCATTTTGGTACATGTATTTATCCTAAAATATAACACCATGTAAAACTATCTGAACTGAACTGAGAACAATCCCTACCTCCATTCTAGGGGGAAATAGGATATGCACAGTAAGTGAAAGGCTATTTGGGTGCACATACAGTCTGAAAGACTTAATTTCACATCTTTAGTAGTGTGGGACAGGGTTGGCTTTTGGGGGGGTGGTTTGGGGAGTTTTTTGCATAAATCCAGGATTAGCTGTAGGAGATGAAGCATTTATTGAAAGATGCAATTTAAAAGAGTGACAGAAAGCACGTTTCATAACTAATCCCACTGAAATTTATATAAGAAACCTTTCAATTCACCTGTGCACTGGAGGAAACAAGAAGTGTATTATAAACTGTCAGCTTATTTTGCTTCCCTTTTCCACCCCTTAGTTTTTGCAGGCTGCCATGCTCCACATGGGACTGCATTTACTTTTATCATCCTCCTTATCTCAGAAGCAGAAAAACTGGTAGCTCAAGAAGCAATGTTAAAGCAAAATGTCAGTCTGGATGTTAGCAGAGGTAAATGAGGACAGAACTGAGACCTTTAGCCTTGGAATTTCCTAGTGGGCAAGGCTTTGCCTGAAGACAGGAGCGAGATTCCCGCTGCCGCCGGTGCAGCGAGGCTGGATCTTCGACCCGTAACCATGGTGCTTTAGCAGAGGGGATTTTTCCCCACCTGCTTTTTGTGTTTTTTTTTTTTTTTTTTTTTTTTTTTAATGTGGTGAATCACTATGAACTGAATAAATTACAGGAAGAATTGCAAGAGTTGGAGCTGGAATCAAGGCTGACATGAAATAGGCAGCTGATTGCAGCTGTCAGGTACCTCCACAAGGAGAAACCTTGGCTCAACTTTGAGCGACACTTCAAATGCGTCAAGCCCTTGTTGTCTGCCGCCTCCCAGCCTGTGCTGCTCAGCATATAAAGCATGTTCCCCGTTGTCACAGTGACCTTGGCTGCCGTCTGTGCCTTGCCCTCTCCAGCTGAGCTGGTGCTACAGACTTTTTTGGAGACATTTGAAAGTTGCCTGCACAGCCAGCACCACTTTGCTTCCATGGCACTCATGATGGAGGGAAAAAAAAAAAAACAAAACCCAGTGGATATTCTTTTTTTTTTTTATGAATCGTTTCCACTGTGTTTTAAACCTAGAGTTCTTCTGATGAACTTGTCTGAATAGAAAAAATTACACTATGCTTTAGAATGAAGCACTGAGGGATTGGTTGCATAAATCTCACTGTAGACAGCCAGGGTGGGAGGATGGTAAAAGAGCTGTAGGATGGACCCAGGGGAAATGCCTACAGGGTGATGACATGAGAATAAAACTATTTTTTCAAGGCCTCCTCTTCGTCAGGTGACCCTTCTGAAATGCCCACGCTGCCAAAACAGTGACATATTATTTCTTTAACACTGAATTAATTTTGAATAATCTCTCAGTTTTCTACAAAAGAAGCTGGTGTCCTGAACTCTGGGTTTATCTGCCTCAAATAACACCAAGGCTTTCAGCCACAGAGAGCAAGAATTTGCTGTCTCCTGTTCAGCTCTTCCTCCTCTGGGCTATTTATCTCTTCTTTGGCTCTGCCACCACACCTATCCTTCCTTGTCCTTTGTGATATTTCTCCTGCCTCTCTCTTTTGCCCATTTGACATTCACCATCTGCACCTCTCCCACCTGCCCCGTGGGATCCAGGCTCCTCATGTTAATGCCTCATGGTGGGAGAGCTCTGGAGGAAAGGGTGGAAGGAAAGGGTGGCATGGACATATATATGTCTGAAATCAAGGACTATTTCTGTCTGGAGCCTAACAACAGTGAGTACTTCTTGCTAATAAATAACTGTACAACAACAACAAAAATATCCCGATGTGAAACTTCTCCTATATTTTTGTGCAGTGGCTATACACAGCTGGAACATTGAGATCTCACAGTCCTGCACTTCTGAAAGAAAAAGTTGAGACCTCCAAGGTCAAAAATGACAACAAATAGACTTTCCAAGTGTCTGGAAATGTTAGATTTGGTATGTCCAGGGGTATCAGAGGTATAGGGGCCAGTGCCATATGTTTGCACAGGAAGGCAGCTTGGGGAGAGCAGAGGATGCCAAGTTATAGTTAGAGCTCCCTGGTGCTGTTCTCAGCCCAGGTAAGTTTAAATCCTGCTAAAGGGGTTTAAAGGAAATAAAATAATTTTCTTTTTAACCCTGTTAAAAGAAAATTATAGTTCAGTGATGGACATTAAATGGTTTAATATAGAATTATCAAGACTGAATAACTGCATTGTCCTGATTGAGACTCTTCTGGATTCAAGCTTCTGATGGAATTTATCATTTAAGGCCACTTCTCAAAATGGAGAGCTCAGTCTTGCCAGCAGAGGAACCTGATATCCTGCCCTGGCATTAGGCCCTTTGTGCTACCTGTGCTCCCACAGTGCTGTTGGGCTGCTCAAAAACTTTTAACATTCTCTCTTCCAAAATCACCTGGCCAGGTAGTGTTTGTCTCCCACAATGGCTCAGCCTTGTTCTCCTCTTTACAGCTTTTGCTCTTTCACTCCTCAGGGACACTCCCCCACATCCTTTCCTCTCAGCAAGGACAGGTGCCCTGTTTTGTCTTGCTGGGAGGACAGAAAGATTCACGCCGCCCCAGGATGAGCCAGGACTCCTCATCTGCAGTTTGCTCCAGGCTGGAACTCCTCAGAGCACTCCTGGCTGTGCTGGCAGGTCCTGCAGGGAATGAGGTGCTGGTGGAGGAGAGCAGCAGGAATAACTCCAGGTGGTGCTTCCTGGTGTCCTGCTGGCATGGGACCACCCCTGTGGGAAGCGTCCATGGAGTGCTCCCAGTGACCCGCTGGCATTTCCTCTGCTGGTGGCACGTGGCTGCTGGCTTGGTCTGTTCCAGGTGATGTGTCCCCTTCTTCCACACCACCCATGGGGCCAGTGTGACCTTGGTGGCTGCTCTGCCTTTGGCCAAGCCCATCTCTTGCCGTTCTCAATCCTCTGCTGGCCACGGGCCTCTGGAATGGGGAATGTGACAAGGACTGGGAGTGTGGGACACTGGAACCAGCATCAAGGAGGATCCTGGGGTCAGGCCCAGGCCAGTTATGGCTTGGTGGACTTGCTTGAGGAAGGAGAGGTTCATCTGAGGGTTGTGAGGCTTTGTGCCATCCCAAGCAGCAGTAACTAATGGTTTTTCCTCCCTAATGAGCATGGATAATGAGCATTTTGCAGCTTCTATTGGATTTGTAAGTAAACTGTGAACTGAGAGCACAACTTCCCTCCTGTCACTTCATTAATATTGATCTGATTTCATTACAGAAGGTAATGGATGTGAGGCTGAGCCTGATGGAATATCGAGGGATGGCCACTGTTCTTTAACCTGACTCGGGGCTTCTCATTTGGGGTCTGTTCTCCCAGCACTGTCAGCACTCTATGGGGTGAGCTCTGGGTCCTTTAAAATAGGAACACTTGGGATAGGGCTGGCCATAGGGCCTGCAGAGCCTATTCCTTGGAATACCTATTGCCAAGACTTGTTATTTGTTCCTTAAAACAAAGACCTCTGGACAGGCTTCAATAATAAAATAAACACATTTGAGCACCCGCCAGGAGCTTGGCAGGTGAGGAACAGTCTCAGGAAATGTGACCCAGATCAATTTTGAGGCCTGTGAGAATGAAGGACATGGATCTGCCTGTGGAGAGGTCCATGACTGACATGACATTTTCAAGGAGCAGGAGGTACCAAGTGAGCTGATGACAAACAGAGCTGGAGAGCAGTGCCAGCACTATCATGCCTGTGGGGACACCACCTGCAGTGACATGGGACTGGAGAGCTGTTCCAGCAGGTCTGGGGAGGGAGCAGGACCCTCAGGGGTGGGGGTTACAGACACCAAGCTTCCATGAGTATGTGGCTGAGATGTGCATCTCAGCAAGACAGAGGCAGCAAAATGCCATGAGGTTTCCAAATTTTAATAGCGCAGAGCCAGCAAGTCACTCTCCCAAGGCTCCCTCCTGCTGAATGAAGGATCACTTGCTTTCTTTCCAAGGAAATAGATGCATGAAACTGCACACATCTTTCCTGGAGAGTAAAGAAAAAGTATAGTATTCAGAGCAGGGCAGGAGCCATGCTCCAACATTGCTCTGTACATTGCACCACTGATTCCCATAGCTTAAAGCAAGAGCTTTTGCAAACACTGAATAAAAGCACAGCAATTTCCAGAGAAAGTGCAAGAAACGGCATTAATTATACTAACGTTATTGTCTACCAAAGCTGCTTTCAATCATTTTTATATTCAATAGCATGCATCATCATGAATTGGTGATAAAGATAGATGAAAAAAGGTAGTGATAATGAAAGTTATACAGGTGTAAATTAGAGCATATTTTTAAACTACTATGAAGTCACAGCTTCTTGAGATAACACAAAATTATAGGATATGTGCACATCCTAATTTGAATGCTGGAGAATTCTGTACTGTTCTTATGCTGCTTGGTTATCTCTTGGGCAAGGCTGTCTGGGAAAGCAACAAACCTCTATTCCCAAAGCTTCCTACTCCAAACCTCGTTCTGGGCCCCGGGAGCCAGCGTGGGGACAGTACAAGCCATGTGTGCCAGACACATTCGAGCCATGGTCACTTACTATTTGGGGAGCAGCTATGGAGGCACTGTAACCTCAGGTCCCCAGCCTCAGCCCTCTCCTCCTCAGTCCTGGAAAAGAGAATATAGAAGTAGCACCTTTAACAGAAACCAAGGCTGCTCCCAAATGTACACAAATGGAAGGGTCAAAACCAATAAGAGTCCAACGTACCTGGGCTCCTCCATCTACAGCCAGCCCACCATGGAGATGGTGATGGGCTCAGGAAGGACTTGGCTCCCCTGGCTTTGCCTCTTTTGGAGAAAGCTCATGTAAAGAGGCCATGGGGAATAGAAATGAGGGGCTCAGGGCTGCATCTCTCCACTCTTCCCCTCTCCAGGGTGGATCTAAGCACTGGGGCCAGCAGCATTGGGCAATTTGTGTGTGTTGGAAGTGGGGATGGTGCTGCTGCTGCACCACTCTAGTGCCAGTCCATGTGATTTCCAGGAGGAGCAGCTCTGAGGATAAAGCTCCCTGTGTTGCAGAATAAAGTGCAGAACAAATCCAAGGCAGGAGGTTGCACTCATCCCTGTGCACTGATGAAAGGGGAATAGGAAGATTGGAAATATTGATGTCTGTGTGAAGAGCTACTGACTCTGCCAATGGGAGGAACATCAGGTCAGTAACTGAAACCCTGTTCAGATAGCTGGGTGACCAAGCAGGAAATCAGAGCAAAAGGTTGGCATGTCTTTGGAAGGCATTGGTATGATCTGCACATCTGACACGAGCACAACGGACTTAGAGGAAGCAAGCTGTGAGTATGATACATTACAGAAATGTGCAAAAAGGGAAAAAATAGCATGTGAATGATGATTTGAAAAGTTCTGGTTCTCACAGTGTTGGGAATAGTCCTGATTTATTAGCTCTGCAATAGCTTTGGTCCTGCTGTCTGTTTCAAACTGCTCCTAGCACTTAAAACTACATTTTCTGTCCCTGCAGAGACATTCTGTTTGCACTGCTATCAATGGCAGTTTGAACTCAGCTCACTCCAGAATTTCTCCAGTAGCATCTGCCTGCTTAGGTTGGTGTTGCAGATCAGAGTAAGGGCCCAGTCAGCAAGAAAAATGTTGTGAAATCAGCTGCAGTGGCACAATGGGTGTTGATGGACAGCTGCAAACGCTGTGCTACGGATGGGTGAGCCGGGGGAGGCTGAATCTTCCAGATGTACTTGCTAAATATGTTGGTTTAACAGCCCTGGTGAGTGAGATTGGCTTCTCAGGGAGCACGAGGCTGGATCCCAGCCTGAACCAGGGCTGTGTGATCTCGGGGGTCCCAGGGTGGGATAACCCCCTGACCCCTCTGTGCCGTGGGCTCAGCTCCAGTGGGACTCTGCACCACTGACCAGCCTGGATGCACGTCCAAAAGCTGCTCTTGTCCCCACTAAAAGAAGGCCATGGGTAATTTAATGTGCAATTAAAGATAATTTTCATTCCTTGCCTGAGGCAGTGACGAGCTCTCCACGAGGATCTCACTTGGATTTGATTTCCACCCTTTCAGGCCCCATATCCCTCACCTCAGGCTCCAGTCCTCACATGCCCTCACCCCTGGACATTCCCTTGTCCTCCCTGGAGCTGTTCTTGTCCTTCCCTCTGCCCCACCAGCAGCTCCTGCCCTGCCCCCAGCAGAGCAAAGGAGATAACAGCTTCTTGAGATAACACAAATTTATAGGAAATGTGCACATCCTAATTTGAATGCTGGAGAATTCTGTCCTGTTCTTATGCTGCTTGGTTATCTCTTGGGCAAGGCTGTCTGGGAAAGCAACAAACCTCTATTCCCAAAGCTTTTGGGAAAGTTTTCATTTTTACCTGAGAGCAAAATCCGCCAGAATCCTGGGAGAAGGGAAAGGTGTGGTGGGGAGGGTGCCTGAAAGGTTTTTTTTTAATATATGAAAAAAGAGAAGGCAAGAAACTAAGAACAAACTTGGGAAAGACATTGAGTCTGGGTGAGCTGGCTGTGCTGGCCCTTGCCTGGATTGATGTGGGGATGGTGTTGGTGGAGCTGCTTGGTCTAAAAGAGAAAAATTCTTGTGAATGTGTCTTAATTATTACACAGCCACAGGGGCAAAGCTGCAAAAACAGCAGGGGAGAGCTAAAGCTGCTCAAACAGCAGCTACTAAACAGCTGGGCAGGGGAAGAGAAGGTCTGTCACCATTCCTGCAGCTGTTGTCACAGAGATTGTCAGACCTTATGGGACAGAAAAAAGAATCCCTGTTCCTTTGGCTTATCTTTGGCTTAATAGTCCATAAAGCACAGGCTGTAAGATTTAGAAATTGATTACTGATTAATTACTTGAAAATGACTAATTGAAAAAAATGCACATATTTAAGATAAACCACAGTTTTTTGTTTCTGTATCAATCATTTCATATTGGTTATTTGAAAGGTACAGAGTTGGATTTTTCCAATGGTTACCTGTAAAATGCCTTTTTTCTGCTAGGACAGCACTGCCAACAGCAAAAGCCAGGTTGCATTTTAAAGTGACATCTAGTAAAATGCCTGGATACCTGCAAGAATTAATCTCAAGATGACTGAGCTAATTTTTTCTTGCAAATGAACTTAGCAAGCAATATTTTATTACAGATAAAGAGGTAACATATAAGAGCTAATTCCTAAAGGGGTCCTCAGAGCAGGAAGGAAGGAAGGAAGCAGGAGGGCAGTGGGGGCTCCTCCTCTGCTGGTTGAGGTAAACCACAGAGGGGAGACTGTGCTCATGACCACATGGGACAAGAGTGTTCATGTGATACAGAGCAGGAAGAGAAACTGGCAGGGATGGAAGAGAGAAACTTGTTATGAACTGACACCCAATGAACTGAAAAAAATGAAAAAGATGAGCAAAAGTTATAGACAAACATTCATTTCAAAGGAAAACAAGAAAAAAGGAAGGAAAAACACTTGAAGGACAAAGACTGAAAGCTGACTTGGCAGTTAAGTCTGATAATTTTATAGAACACTTAAAGCATGAATAATACCTCTGTATAATTGACCTGGTTTTCTCAGGGTTGCCCTGAGGGCTGTTGTACCTGTTATATCTGAAGAGTTCTGGTGTCTTTATATTCACTTATCTGGTATCTCTATATTCAGTTTTACAGTGTGAGCCAGAGTCTGTTTTGTCTGGACTTTTTGAAGAATCCCAGGCCTGGATAGGACATAAGTGGATGTAACACCACGAATCTTTGCTTTTTCAGCAGCTGCTTCAATGTTTTCCCAGTGGCAGGAGCAGTGAGATGCTGGGGGCACAGGAGGCAGAGGAATTGGATGTGCTCCTTGTGGCTGACTGAGGGCTGGCTCAGGTGGGGTCAGACCAGGCTGTGGAGCAGAATTTGGGGTGCACACAGACATTACGTGGTGTTAAAGGCCTTGCCCACGTTCCCAGAGCAGAGGCTGAAGTTAAGGAGCAGCAGGGCCGGGTGCTGTGCAGGGGAGGGGATGGAGCTGCTGGAGGGGGACCAGCACAGCAAACCTTGGCTCATCCCTGCACCTCCTGCTCTGCTGGGGCAGCAGCACAGCTGTGGAACTGGGAGCTCCCAGGGGACCATTTCAGCTTTAATATCCACATTTCCAGCAAATCTTCTGCTGTTATATGCAGTTGCATGCAATTAAAATGAAGCACAATACAATGATAGAGTTGAGAAAACACGTGCAAGATAAGCAGCATTTTACTGCCACTACTTTTCATAAAGCAAATTTCTTCCCTGGGAGCAGGGGCCTGTAGGACGATATTCCCACAAAAAAAGTTTTATCATGCAAAATGGGGCTGACACTTTCCTTCCCTGAGTCCCAGGTGATAAATGGAGCTGTTGGGAATAATGATAAAGTTTAATTTTCAGAGGAATAGAGGAAAATGCCTGTTGCACAGGGTGTGTGCACCCGGAGGTTGGGTGTGTGCTCCAGGGGGTGCTGGCTCTGCACTGAGGCAAAGGAACAGGCAAAAAGGGTGAAGATATCTGCAAAGCAACTGGAAGGAAGAAAGGCTGGAGGGTTTTATTCATGAGGTATGAAAAGGAACATGGAGGTGGAGGAGTAGGAGGGAATGTGAAGTATCCCTGGGTATGTGCACAGGAAGGAAAGAGGATTTATTTTATTTTCTATTTGTGCAAAGGCAGATGGGAGCTCAGGGAAGTTGTGTGGGACTGAGGGCACCCACAGCATGCAGCAACAGGGTGTTGTTAATGGACAGCCCCTGGACCCCTGCAGTCAGAGCAGCCAGAGCAGACCCAGGGCACACCAGGGAAGCTGAGCATAAATATGATCACTTTAAAAATTAAAAAAAAAAATTTGTATATTGCTGCACAGCTTTGAATCTCTAGAATGATCCCATGGTAACACTGTCTCTGGGCTTCCTATTATGTATTCAGATACAACAATTAAAATAATGTGATATAAAAAAAGAAAGTCATAATCATGAAGTCAGGGAACACCACATGCTTGAGCTGAGTGTGCCAAGTGTGTGTGGAAGGGCTGGGGGTGGAACTGTGTCATTTGTGAGGGCAGGAGGAGCCCAAACCAAACCCACAATGCACATGTGAGAGAGAGGTCCCTGTCCTCTGGGACATTAATATATTCTGCTATTTACTGTTCCAGTGGTGTTTCAACAAGTTTCCTTAGCATTTTCCAATCTAACTCAATACTGTTCCTTATAATTCTCCCGGGCTCTTATCTGCAATTCTCACTTGAAAAATTTGTCTGGTTTCCCTCCCTGAGTGCTGATTTACCCTGAGGCACACACTGACCCCTTCCTCTTCACTGTGTCTGGGCTTTCTTTTCTCCCACAGAGATTTTTTAAAAATTCACTGTCATGCCCAAATGCAAAATTAAGAAAATCATGGTTGTTTGCCTCATTTCTCTTTTCCTTCCAGACTGTCTAAAAGGTAGAGTGAAAATTTGGATGTTAGCATAGGGATAACTGCAACAACAGAATAATGAATGAGATAACCAAGGGAAAGCAATGATCATGGAAGCTCTCTGGTTCTGTCCTCTCAGGAGAGCTCCTCACTCTGCTGCTGAAATGCTGCTCATTCCAAACCTTCTGTCCTCTCAGAGCTTCCCAACCACTCTCTTCCACCACGGAGAAACTGCCCCACTGCTCTGACTAACAGCAGTGCATCCTGCTTGTATTTCCTGCCCCCAAAATGTCTTTATATCACTACAGGCCATAGATTTTGGTGAGGATTTTTGGTACTTCTCAGCTCTTCATGCTGTGAGGATCCATCACCCTATGGAGCCCATCCCTGCTGTGTGAGCCCAGGATCTGTGTTGTTCTTCACAATCCACAGCTTTAACCAAAGCCTGAACTTCCTCACCAAAGATTGAGGGCAGGAGGGTCCTGGAGCAGCCACAGGGACCAGCTGCTGGGCAGAGTGACAGAGCACCTCTGGGTCTTGGGACCCACCAGGGCTCCAGTCCACCCCTGACCCTGGTGGCAGGGTGGGTGCCACCGTGGGGGTGGCACCGTGTGGATGTTTGCCGTATTTGTGTGGATTTGCTCCAGAGGATGGGTTGTGCAAAGCAGCCAGGGATGGGCTGTGGGCATGGGACCACACGTGGGAGATGGCACCTCCAAAGTGGCCTGGTGGTGGCTGGAAAATGCCCCAGCAGCTTTGGGATTTTTGGGAGGTGCCTGCTGCAGGTGCTGAGGAAGGATGGATTCACATTTGGTGCATCCCCACAATTTTACCTTTCTAGGGAGGGAAAATCAGCTTTTTGTGAATTGGGTGCATATTGTAAATATTTTAATGAGCACAGGAGAAAGGGTGAGCACTAGGACAGAACTAAATTTAAGAAAAACCAAATCAAGGAGGACCTTTTGTGTTTGCCTTTCACACACGCCTTTTCCAGGTGCCTCAGAGTCTCACCCATGAGTGCTGAAGTGGGTGAGAGCCTGGGCTTTCTGAAACCAGCAGAGTCCATGAAAACCTCCCCTGATGGAGTGACTGACTGCACTGACCTTTCTCTGAAGTACTTGATGGCTTCCTGGTCTAGGAAGTTCTGCTCTTCTCGAAAGCCCTGCTCAAAGATTTTGCGCTTGTGCCTGAATTCAATGACAGTCTTAGTGTAAGAGTTGAGGGTGGTGACGGAGGCAGCCATGCAGCAGGTGAAGGAGCCCCACGCCAGACTGTGGAGAGAGAAACCAGCAGACAGAGCTGGGTTACACAGCAGCTCATGCCATATTTCTGACACACACACACAGGCTGGGACCAGGCAGGGAAGCTGGAGTGACAAACCCATCTCATCTAAGCTCATCTTACCTCCAGAGACCTGTGGCTCGTGCTCAGGCAGGCAGGAGGCTGGGCTGGGGCTGGGCACAGCCTTCACGCCATGGAGAACCCTGTGCTGGGGTGAACACTTAGTGCACCAGGGCCAGACACCTCCTGATCTGCCTCTGAAATGCCTCAGAGCCTTGCAGACAAGTGCTAAAACCCACACACTCCTGGAGGGAGCAATGCCCCAGAGAGTCTTTTGGAGCAGTTTCCCATCCCTGGGATGTGGCAAACAGATTTCTCTCCCTCTCCGGATATTTCATAGAGGTGCACAGAGAGAAATGAAAGAGAAAACAATTTCTATTTCTGCTCCTTGTTTTTCCTATGTGGAATGTGTTTGGAGAATTGTTTACCTGGGGTGAGTGCTTGGTTGGATTCTGGTGAGGATTGTTTGAGCCTGATGGTCAATCCAACCCACCTGGGGCTGGACTCACAGAGAGGGTCATGAGTTGTGTTAGAATTAGAGTCAGAGAAAGTAGTATGTAGTTTTAGTATCCTCCTTTTATATAGTATACTAATGTATTTTAGCATAGTTATAATAAAGAAATAATTCAGCCTTCTGAATTGAGTCAGACATTGTCATTTCTTCCCACTGGGTTCACCTGCATTTACAATACTGGGGCACTGCTGCACAAAGCCACTGCAGGGATGGTTTCTAATCTGCTGTTCATGCCTTCCTCAGACTACTGCATTTCCTTCTGTCCTGGTTCATGGACACCTCTGGCCTTCCTGCCTTGTGTCTGGTCTCTGAAAGCCTGACCAGACCAGAAGACAACATTCCAGCCTGGGGGCTTTCCTGGCTGGCTCCCCAGAGTGAAGCAGCGCCAGCCACCCTTGGCCAGCCGGGGCCAGCACACCTGCAAGCACCAGCCAGGAGCACAGGGAGGCAGAGGGAGAAGGGAAGTGGAAGCCAATAAAAGACTGGCCCAGTGCCAAGCTGGGACAGCAGCAAGAGCTGTCCTGGGTCTCCTGGCAAGCAGGGTCAGCTGGGAGCTGCTCTGTCCCCTGCTTGTGGACAGGGCTTACCCCAGCTTCTCTTGTTCTCCCTGACCTCAAGTTCAGATGGGGCTGGTGAGGGACTCATGGCACCAAGGAGTTGAGATACTTTTTGAGCATGAAATGAGGCTGCAAAAACAGGCCCTGAATTACTCCTTTTGTCTGCAGAGCTTCTCTGCCTTCCAGCTCCCCTTGGCTTCACTCAGCCCATCAACTCTGGCTACACATAGTTCACAGTGGCTGCCTAAATAAACTGGATTAACTCCATCATCTGTGATGGTGGCACACTTTACCTGCTCCTTTTTGCACTTTTTCTATAACAAATTGATCTGAATTATGCAGAGCAGAAAGTACCCAGCCCCAGTAGCATTATCTTATAAATACGCATTGTCAACACAGCTCTCAGCATGAACTATTTTCCCATTCTGCAAAAGACCTGCAGACAAGGAAGCAGTTTCTCATTTCAAATTAGACAAAACTTGAAAAAGAGCACATATTCATGGACTGACAAATTCTGGGGAAAAAATGGCTCAAGTAAACAGAAATGGCTCATTTCAATGATTTCAAAATTCAGCTTACAGCAAGTCCTGCAGGGACTCCTGAGGCAATGAGATGTGTGGAGGCAGCTCTTTCCCTGTCATTTTTGAACCTGTTAGCCAGATGCAATCAAATGAGAAGGAAATGTAGTGACCCTGGAGTGACAAAGTTCCCTGAAGTTTCCAATGGCTGGGGGAGAAGCAGGAAGGGAGCTTGTGCTAGGTGTGAGTGTCCAGGCACAGCATCTTCCTGGCCTGCCATGAGCCTTCCTCCCACGGGAGTGTGGGGAAGAGCTCCAGCAGCTGCAAACAGTTCCAGCTGGGCTCCCAAGCAGTATCCAGGAAGAAACCAGCCAAAACCACATGCCTCACTGTGCCTGGGAGGTGCCTGGGGAATGGCATTTGAAGGAGAACTTCTCTTGGGTGTTTCTGATGGTTTCTGATGAAATCAGAAGTGCTGAAAGGTTCAGAGAAGGAAATACAGAATGAAGACTCTCAGTGCCTGGAATTTGTGAAATCATAGTAATTAGGTAATTAGGATAGGTGCACTTTAGTTTTTATGGACCTTGGTTAAATGCTATTTATTTTGAATTGTAAAAAGCGGTTGTCCTACCTTAGGAGTTACACTTAGGTAAAGGCCTCTTTAACAGCAATGTTGTTAATTCTCCATGCCAGCTGCGCCCCAGATGTGCTGGGACTGTACCCATAGACCCTCCTGCAGCTGAGCTCAGGGCTGGGCTCTCAGGTTCCTCCATGGCTCAGACAGCTCAGGCTTTTTATATTTATTTGCTTTAGAGAGTCTGAACTTGAACATCCACTGATCCTCAGAGGCACTGAAATCCCAGGCCTGGAGAATGCCCTGGCCCACTCCTGAGTCGTGCCAGAGCCCAGAACAACCTCCAGGCTTTGCCAATGGCTTGGGAATGGGGTAGGACAGCAGACACCACCCTGAGACACCTGAGCAGACCATAAGCAGCCCTTCTTCATTTGGGGGAGGCTGTTTTTATCATTCCCTTTTGATAGAGGGGAAGTAGAGTCACAGAAAACTTAATTTTCCCACTGGCCCTAAGGAAAGGTATGGCAGTGTGGAAATGCCAGCTCCCCAAGGCCCTTTGGCTCTGGGCCATGGGGACAGTGTTCCCTGGCCCCACTTGCCAGGGCTGTTTCAGTTCTCTGGGCTCTGCTCTGTGGCTGGGGGCTGCAGTGGCACATTTACAGCAGGCTGGAGTTAAGGGTGGTGGTGACAACTGCTGGGTCAGGGCTTCTCAAAGCTCATGTTCCAGAACATCAGAACATCATCAGAACCCAGGTGGAGCAGAAAATAATTCCTGCATGTGTGTTTTTCCACCAGGCTGGGTGGGCATTTGTAATTAACTCTTCTGAAAGAACTCATTTGAGTTTGGGTGGTGCCAGGGGAGGTTCTCTGCTCTGTACAACAGTGCTGGCTCAGTGTAGCTGGGAAGGCAGAAGCCTTGGTTTTGCTCCTTTTGACCTCCAGCCCTCCCTTCCTTTTCCAGCTCTGCTATGCTCTGCTAGCATGGCATGAGGGGCCCCACAGCTGTCCCCAGGCTGCTGAGCAGCACTGCAGGCTGCAAATGCTGCTGCTGCTCAGCCCCGTGCCAGCTGAGCCGCTGGTTGGAAGGAGACTGCTGGGTGCAAGAAGCAGCTTTGTGGCTGCAGTGGCTGGAGAGGAGCTCAGCTCCCAGCGTGGCTGTGTGGAGTGAAGCTGAGTCTCACCCCAGGAATTCAGGCAGAGGGGACATTGCTCCCACATATTTCCCTGCTTGTGAGTATCTGAGTCATCCACAGTGAGACTCAGTCCAGTCCTGGTGCTTGAACCAAAGCCCACTGTGCCCTCCCTGGCTGTGGCTGCCCAGGGAGAGCTGAGGGAGAGGGCTGGGTCTGGACTTCATCTCCCATGGGACACAGCTCCCAAATCCATCTCCCATGGGACACATCTCCTAAACCCATCTCTCATGGGATACCACCTTCATCTCCTGTGGAACACCAGCTTCCAGCCCCATCTCCCATGGGACACAGATCCCAAACCCATCTGCCATAGGACACCAGCCCCATCTCTGTGGGATACCAGCCCCATGTGTGGGATACCAGCCCCATGTGTGGGATACCAGCCCCATCTCTGGGGACACAGCTCCAGCAGGGAATGTGGGTGGGATGAGTGGGCCCAGGGAGATCTCTCAGGATTCCCTGAGGGACCCTGGTGCCCACTCTGAGCCATGGGGGCTCTTGGCTTGCACAAGATGAAGGAGAATAATCTAATGAGTGTTTATCATGCAAGACATTTAACGGCATTTTGAAGTCTGAGTATTGCGGTAAATTACAAAATAGATTACTGAAGACAAATACACCTTATTATTTAAATCTATTGAAAATTATACAATTATTGTGACAGATTTGTTATAAATATTAATATAAATATTATAAATGTGAATGCAATGTATTTATAAGTCCATTATCACATGCAATAAATATTCATTATTGCGACACCAAATAAGCTGTATTTTAAATATAATGTCATTCGTATTTTGCAACATGTTGCTAAAATGGTAGTAACTCCTCCTATGAAACACAGTGGAAAGAGGTGAGGAGACTTAAATAATTCCCTGCAGTGCTGTGCATAAGAAGTATTTACTTGTTGGTGTTAGCAAAGATTGTTGTCTTTGTTTTGAGATGGAAAGAAAATAATGTGCTATTTTTAGAAATTACAAGAAGAAGGTATTTTCCCTATCCATCCAAATAGGCTGATGCCTCTGGAGGACTGGGGATGCTGTTTGCAGGTATTTTTATTCTCCACAGCCTCCTGCTCTTGGTAAGCTTCTTATAAACATGCAAGCAATATAACACATTTGCTGTGTCTTGGCCAAATTAGTTTTATGTGATTTTAGAAGATAAATGGAAAAGGTTAAAAAAAAAAAAAAAAAAAAAAAAAAAAGCCATGCCCATTTTCCCAAGCCTTCTCCCCATGATCCACAGGGAAGTCTCATGGTGCCAGGAGCACTGCACCTTCCTCTGCACTTGTGTTCAAAGCTGCACCGTAAGGTTCAACTGAGACATTAATTAAAAACAAGGAAAAAAAAAAAAACCTCAAAGTCTCAGAAATGCCATGGCAATTATGTTCCTAAATTGAACTTTAATGAGAGTGCTCAATCTGTGTTGTAATTGTGGGTGCTGTTTATTTACAAATGCTCTGTACCTGCTGATAGAACAGCTGCTGCTGCACTGAACTGTCCCCCACACCTCCAAACCTGCACGGCCCTGGGGGCTCCTGCTCCTGCAGGTTTGGAGATCCACAGGGGCACCCCTGGCACTTGGAGGTGATGTGTGCAGCATCCCAACAGGCTGATGGAACAGCTGCAGAGGGGAAAGAGATGAACGTGGGGTGACACTTACCAGAAGGACCATCCATAGTCCCAGGAGTGTGGTCGCCAGTCCTCTGGCCCAAGGCTGACTGTCACTTGGAAAACTTGAGTGTACATCATGTGTGCCACCATCCCCAAGAGACCTGGGAAGCAGGGATTAGAACAGGAATTTTTGTGCCAAACGTGTTTTTTATCATTCTTGAGGGAGCTACTGCTAGAAGTGCTTTGAGAGCTCCAAAAAAGTCTTTGTTGTACTTTTATGCCTCCTGTTCTACTGTGGAGGAGGGAGCTGCATGGGCAGAGGAAAGATGTGACTGAGAGCTCATTATTTTACATCATTCTGAATTCTCAATTAAGAGAGGAGTTGAAGAAAGAAAATAATTGAAGAAAATGCTGCACAAGGAGCATCCCCACCAACCCTGCTGCTGCCAGCCAGGGCTGTGCCACCCACAGCCACCTCACAGCCCAGCACAGACAGGCCCCAGGTGACAGAAGGAGGAGAGAGGCTTCTGCAGGCAGTGCAGCTCAGTGTGTTCATGCCACACAACCAGAGTTTGCTAGGATTTATGAATTTGAACACTCATAAAACATTTGGAAGTTGCACCAGGAAGTGAATGAGCTTGGTTCTCCTGATGATGTGTGGTGAGAGGACCCCATTGGGATATTTTAGGTGGTGCAGGGCTGGTGATGCTTTTGTGACACTGTTGGAGCTCACTGAGAGAACTGCAGCTGGGTGAGGATCAGCCTTTCAGTCTCTGTGAAGTTAAAGAACAAGGCTGCAGTAAGTCACAGGGTGGCCTGAGTGGCTCTGTCTTTAGCTGGCCACTGTGCTCCTTCAGTTTGAACAGAAAAAAAACCCCTAAACTTTATATTTAAACAGCCCTTTGAGGAAAACCAAACCCCGCTTTTCAAGCAGTGGTGGTCAGGAGCAGCTCTGAGGCTTGGAGTATTTTCTAGCTACAGTAATTTGGGATGTTCCTGCCATGGCAGGGTGATGATCCCCAAGCAGCTCTGGAAAGTGAAGGTTCAGGCTAAGGAGGTGGGGCTGGATCACTCTATCCCAAATAGTTCTTGGGCCTACAGATGTGCAGGAGCCTCTTGTGCTGCAGTGGCAATTCCAGGCACTTAGAAATACCAATATTCTGTCATGGTTGGTGCAGTGAGGTCTGTGTGCTACACTTTGACCATTCATTCACCCTTCTCTCTGACCACCTAACTTCTCCCATGATCCGGATTTCCCTTCCCCAGCACACCCAATTTTTGGCTCTTCTTTCCTTCTTACTCTCAGTACCTAAACCACTCCATTAGTCTCCCCAGAGATGTGGATGATTCAGGGCACTTCTGGGGGAGGGCAGCTGGGGAATGTTTGTGTTGTGGGCATGTTGAGCAGGACCTTCAGCAAGACAAAAGTCAGATTTGATACAGACAAGTGCAGAGGCTGAGGGAAGACGTTGTGTTACTGGGAGCTGGGGTGATTTGCTCAGCTGCCTCGTGTTGGAGTGACACACTGCAAAGATAGGAGGTGGAAAGAGCAATTCTCTCCAGGAGGAACGAGATTTGGGCAGGGTGGGTGGCCTAATGGGAGCACAGCAAAGTGCTGCACACCTTGCTTTTTATCCTGGTTGTATTTAATTTCCAGAATGCAGCGGGAACTTGCTGAACTTTTTATTTTAATCAGTGGATTTTTCTTCAGCTGACAGTTGTGCCTTGATCTTAAGCTTGGAGTTTGCTATTTCTATATGTCCTGTCAGTAATTTTTCACCCCTAATAAAATATTACAGCCTGCCCTGAGACCTGTCAGAGTCACTCAGAGGCAGCAGGAGGTTTGACACAGCCAGGACGAGCCCCAGCAGGGCTGAGCTGCTCGGCTCTGTCACACAGACCTTGCTCAGGGTGTGAGCCACCTTCAGCCCTGTGCCTGTGTGGGAGGCTGAGGTGACACTCACTGGTGCAGGTGAGGAGGAGGAGGTCACCAGCAAACACTGGAAATGTTCTTTATTTTGTCTGCCTAATGGCAGGGCGGGATGGAGCTGGATCTGCACCTGGCAGGGCTGTTGCTGCTGTTATGCCACATCCAAACTAAGCAGAATAATGCAAATCATTTGTTGTGCTGCTTCATTCACTTTTGGTTTGGTCTATTTTAGCTGTGCCTTGCCAAGTTCTCCGTGGGGAAACCCTCTGGTCCTTTTTGCTGTACACTTAATGAGCTAAAATGAGCTGCCTGTACCACAAATCAACAAAAGCTCCATGCCCAGGACCATCTTTCCCCCCAGCTGGGAAAAGTTGCTTGAGGCTGGGCAGGGAGGGCACAATGCCTGTGCCCACCCAGGCTCCAGGGCAAGAGGTGTTTGCAGGTGGAAAATCCTGGTGATGTGGTGAGCTGGAGTGGTTGGCAGTGCAGAAACACTGATCATCCACAGCTGCTATGAGATGCTGAGCCCTGCAGGACCAGAGCTGCATGGAGGTGTCAGTAATGGGAGAAATTAATGAGCTTTGGAAAGCTGGAGATGAAGGAAATTTAGAAAAGACAATATATTTTAAAGCATTTAATGGTATTTTTTTACTAGAAATGCCATTTATGGAATATATCACATTAATTAAAATGTTTTATTATAAATATTACATGAGAGGCATATGTAAATTTTTTTGTTTGTGTAAGGTTAAGAGAGATACCAAAATTGTGATGTTGTGGCTCATAGGAACAGCAATAAGTGACCACAGTGCTGGGATATTTTTTCCTAGACTTTAGATGTTGAGCTATGAGAATGTGGAGATCTCATTGCCCTTTTATGAGGGAATTCAAGCATGAATTTAATGAGGAGTGTTATGCTCCAATGGAAAGTCCTCTTCATTACCTAATTTCTATTAAGCTATGTCATTATAAATATGCTAAGCTTAAATAAATATAGTTTTCTTCTTTCCCCTGATATCCCTGCCATTGAAAATAACAGCTAGCAGTGTACTGGGGTTTGGGGTTTTATCCTTGTTTCAATTCCTCTATCATTTTTCCCAGTAAAATTTTGAAGTTTATATTTGGACTATCTTGGCAATGTACTTAGAAAGAGGGAAGGCCAAAATAAAAATAGAAAGTTGTGTAGGAAAGAAAACTTCATCATTCTTACAAAACTTTAAAACTGCAGTTAATGGTGAAGGGACAGAGGAACAACATGGAAGTAATTGATTGAATGCTGAAGAAATTCACATAGTTTGATTTTGAAAATGGAACTGATTTTTTTTTTTTTTTAAGTTCCAAATTATATCCAAAGCTGAAAAATATGCTTTGGCAATTCGTATCAGATTTTGTCACTCAGCTCTACTTCTGACCTTTCTTTCTTGTTATTATTTCACCATTTGCAGCTATCCCTGAAGATACAAAGTCATTCCCAGGATGTACACTGCCTCTTGTAATGCCTTCAGCCTGAAATGCAGCAGGATAAAATGCACTTCTATTGCAGAAATTCTTTCTGCCAGAGAGGTCCACGCAGGCGTGCTCACATGGGCACCCTGGCTGCTTGTATAAATCCTGGAAAGTGGGGGTTTTAGCCAGAAAATCTTCACAGAAGTCAAGGGGCACTTAACCACAGGGTTGGACTTATTTTAAAGAAGTGAATCCCTCAAGTTCATATGGTGAGGGGCCCCAGGTACAGCCTGAGCACGAAACCAGCCCAAGAGTTCTGAGAGATGTGCATGTCCCAGCCCACTCCTGGGGCTGCTCCTCAGTGCCAGGATTAGAGCCCTTTTCATTCTCCATTTTGTTAATTAACAACATGAGCTCCTTTCTTTGGTTTTCCAGCCACCACCTACTTTCAGGATTAAAAGAGAAAAAAGACTTTTCAGCGTTCCATGTTTTTAATTTTCCTCTGGAAAATGAGTGTGATGATGCTGCAAATGGAGCTGAGGCTGGAGCTGTGGTAATGGCTGTGCGGGCTGGGGAAGGATAATTACTGCATTGCTGCTGTGAAATCAGGAATGAGGATATTCACTTCTCCCTGGCAAGAGGAGAATTTATCATGCAGTCTTTGTGCCAAAGGAACAAAAAATTACAGTGAAAAATTGCAATCGCTAAATGGGGATAAGAGAGTCTTGGAGCCTCTGGTTTTTTATTCTCTCAAAGTTGTGAAATTTTGCTTTGTGGTGGTAAAAAGGGGAAGGGGAGGTTCATACCTGAAAGCACAGTGAAGACAGCAGCAAAGGCATTTAACTTGAGCCCATCTATGACACTGCTTGAATGAAAGAGCTCGAGGCACATGAGGCTGAACCCGACGACCAACAGCATGATGTACAACACCTCGGACACCACTGAGAGCCACAGCACACCTGGGGGCAAAGAGCAGCAACCAGTCATCACCTGGGGAAGACTTTCAAGAGGTTAAAGTTGGCAAAAATTAATTAGGAAATCGGGAATATCCAGGAGTAACTGTGTATTAGGAATTTTTTGGAAAAGTTGGTTTGTTTTTGAGGTTGCCAATTGTAATTTGTTGTTTTGTTTTTGTTTTTTTTTTTTCAAATGTTTATCACATCCACTGTATATTGGGAAAAATTTCTTTACTGAAAAAGTCATTAAGCACAGTGTCTGCCCAGGGGAGTGGCAGAGTCACCATCCCTGGAAGGGTTCAGAAAACAAGTAAAGGTGGCACTTCCAAATGTGGTTTCGGGGCATGAGAACATTTGCCATAAAAGGTTGGCCTTAAGGATTTTGGTGGTCTTTTCCAGCCTTAATGATTCTGTGATTCCCAGAGCTTGAACTCAGCAAACCACGGCCCAAACTCAGAAAAACAGAAAAAGCAGTGAATGAGGATGTGAAGAGTGGCAGGGTGGTTAAGACACTGCAGAAAGAACAAGCTGTTGCTTGTTCTTGTTCAGTTTGGCTACAGAACCTCTGTGGGTATGTGTGAGAACCTCTTGGCTCCTCTGAGCCAAGGCACAGCTCACAGAATTAATTTCCCCACCTGTTCCACAGTTTAGCTGAGCACAATCCACCACGCAGGGAGGTGATGGCACAGGAATGTCTGTGTGCTGGTGGGAGCTGGACAGCCTTGGATGCCTCTTTTCCACAAAGAAAATCAATTCAGCCCATGTTTTAAAATTCTTGCCACAGCCTGTTGCTGGGGGCTGTTATTAGAGCAGCCCTGCAGGATGCTGGTCTCATTCAGGGTGTTCTCACAGGGTTTGTGCCACGGGACTCGCCCAGAAACAGCCACAACTACAGCAGGCTGGGCACAGATGTTTGCAACGTGCTCAGCTGAGGAGCTGCAGATGCAAAAATGCCTGGCTCGGGTTTCCTCAGCCCCTGGGTGCAGCCCTGAGGGTCAGGGCCCTGTCTGAGCTCTGCAGGACTCGGGGCAGTGCCCAGGGCAGAGCATGGGGCAGTGCCCAGCAGGGACTGATGCACCACCAGGAGATGTCACCTTTGGGGATTCCAGCAGCACAAAACCTCCAGCAGGATCTGCTGAGTCTTTGAAAGTCACCAAGCCATGGGGTAAATTGGAGAGGATGAGAACAGATGATAAGATTGAGTCCCTGCCCAGTTTCCAATCGCTGTTTCAGCATGAGAATCTGCTCAAATTCTCCAGTACATTTGCTAACCTGATTGCTAGAGAATTCACCTGGAAACAATGAGCAGTGATGGAAAATTTCAGGCTAAGCAATTGAAACATGGAAAGTTAAGCATCTGAAGACAATGGCTTATATTAGAAAATGTTAGCTGTAACCATAGAGACTGCTACAGGCTTCACTTATATTAATACCTTCTCTCCTCACTGTGAGAGCACATGTGTGATAAAGCCTACAGTCCAGCTTATCAAACCAGATATGCAGTCTCACTTTTATCAAATATTTGAGTGGCCTCTTGGTGACCAGGCTGATCCCAGCTCATATTTTGTCCGGGAATTCATCTTTATAATTACATCTAATTAATATGTGCTATTCGTTGTTGCCACTGTAGTTGACCTTTTGAGTCCTTAAACCACACTACAGAGATGGCAATAAATAAAGCTTTTAATTACTCACAGTAGCTGTGTGTGCAATATTGCATCTATCAACAGCAAACAGCTGCTTATCTCACTCCTCTAAGTCAACTTGGTATCAGGCAACTGGCACACTCTTCCAAAAAGGAAGGCAAGTGAGAGAGAGCAGAAACAGCAGGGTTTAGAAGGGATTTTGCCTCATTTTCTCAGACCAGCAGTGTCTGTGATGAGAGAATGATGGAATGATTTGAGTTTGGAAGAATCAGATGATGCAAACCTGACCCGCAAACTGAGGCAGCAGAGAGCCCTAACTAATGAGCTGTAATCCATTCAGCCCACACTTGAAATATTAATGTACAACACACCTGCCCAGGTGTTTATTGCCCCCAGTCAAGCCTTGTGGACCCCCACGGATGCTCTGTGCACACAGGGCAGTGCTGTAACAGTGTCTGCAGCTCACCACTGTGGTGTGGCCCCAGCTGTGCTTCCCTGAGGAGCATCTGGGCCCAGGGAGCTGCAGCCCATGGGTGACATCAGGCTGGTGGTACTCATGTTTAGGGCCAATTCTCTTGGATGTTTTTATCAATGACCTGGACCCTCTTAAGGAAATTTGCTCCTGGTGATCCTAAATCAGGAGGAGACCCTGAGTCCCTTGAGAATGGAGGCTCCTTAGAGAGAGATCTCAGTAGATTTGAGTGTCACCAAGCAGATGAAATCCAACAAGGACAAATGCTGGGTTCTGCTCCTGGGCCAGGGTAATCCTGGAGGTACCTACAGACAGGGAACAAGGAGCTGGGAGTGCAGCCCTGCAGGAGGGCTCAGGGGGTTTGGTGATGGCTCTGGGGGTTTGGTTGATGGTTCTGGGGGTTTGGTGATGGCTCTGGGGGTTCAGGTGATGTACTCAGCTCTATATATGCACACCCTACCCTTTGCCCACCTATGACCCAGTGCCTGCAGCTGTGTGCAGTGATTTTGGAAAGAGCAGGGAGCTGGGGAGGTGCACATGTCCCTATGGGGGCATCTGGGTTCGTGTGTCCATTGCAAGGGGACACACTCAGAGGAACAGGAAGGCTCTGGGAGCTGAGCCTGGAGGGCCTGGGGGCAGCTGGTGTCCTTTATTCTCCTAAGGAAGGAGAAAGGAGCAGGAGGGAGGAACACCTGACTGTGTGGCTTGTGTCACAGGGAGTGCTTTGACTTCCCTTCCAAAGGGCTGGGATAAGAGTTGCTTTGCCAGCAGCATCACCTTGCAAGGAAATGATGAAAAGCTCAATGAGATGTGAGTTTTGCTCTCCTGTAAATCCTTTTTCTGATGAGACACGAAGGCTGGGTGAGTTTGCTGTGGGAGGCATAGTCAATTACTACTTTTTTTGGGGCCCTGTTCATATCTACCAAGGAACTCTCTTGTCTTATTCCGTGGTGTGACTGAATACCTGCTCTGTGCCTTTTGTTTAGTGCATCTAATGTGGGGAAAGGCAAGTCCCACATGCAGTGTTTGCATAGTTCTATGTCCTGTCCTGCTTCTCTGATTTTGAATTTCATCTGAAATAATAATACCCAGAAAATGCAACCTGTGTATGAATTTTGCATTTTCCTGTGCCTGCCTGAAGCAGAACAGTTGCTTCAGGTTATTAATTCAGGAGACAGAGTCTTTCTGTTCTGTGCTGATGGTGAAGTGATCTCCCACTGCTCCTCTCTCAACATGAGATTCATGAGGCAGTCACTTGGCATCACTTCGCTCGCAACCTCTTACAGCCTCCTTCCTGCAAAGTAGAGAGCTCCTTCTCTTGAGGGGACCTCAGTCATTCCAGGTGACAGGGAAGAAGATCTCCCGGGTATCTTTCTCTTTTCCAATCTTCTCTGCTGTCATCTTTTCTGTCTGCTTACTCCCCTCCAGCTTGTGTTCTCTGCCCCAGGGATCTGTCTGGCCTAACTCAGCTTCTATGAAAAATCTCTCCTTCAGAAGAGTCAGGACTTGGTTCACTCGAGAGTTCCACTGGATGGCCTGTAAGGGAGGAGCTGTGCTCTCATCAATCTGCAGACTCCTCTCATCTTTTGGTCTCCATCCTCTTTATGCACGTTTGTTTGTTCAGCAAGCCCACTGCTGCCTGTGCAGAGAAGGGGCTGGGGAGGAGCTCAGCTGGGATGTGCCTCTGTGCCAAGGACATTCCAATGTGACACCTCCCAGGGAAGGAGAGTCTTGGACTTTAAAGCAAAAGCAAACCCAGAGTGGTTTCAGTGGCACTCCCACATACACGAGGGCGGGTATGTGTGAGCAGCCCACCCAGCATGCATGCACCAGGACACGATGTGTTCAGCCAATCTTTCCAGGATTCCCTGGAATAATGCAGAGGATGACAGCTGTCAAGTCCTCCTCATGCCTGCTGGGCTTTTTTTAGGTGAGAAAATCGTGCTGGGTTTGCACGTTCCCTTCTGTGCTGGCCAGGAGCTGGCAGGGACCTGTCTCGCTGTCCTGTCACTCTCTGTGGAACATCAACTTGTTGTCCTGGATCTGGCCCCATCCTGGTGGCTGAGAGGCTGCAGGAAGGTGGGCACTGTGATCTGGATGACCACTGACAACAGTACCATCAACACCTCCTGTTCTAACACACCTTTTCCTGTTGTTTTTGTCCCTGGTGCTTCTCCACCAGCCAGTCTGTCACCCCTCAGCAGTGTTGCTGACAATGACAGAGCCACTTCTGGGCACTGTGGGACACTTTGGGTCTTTGCTCCCACCCACAGATATGCTGTATGCCCCAGGTGGGATTGCTCTGAACCTCAGCACCTTAGATTGTGAGGCTTTACCTGGAGGAAAAGGGGTCACCAGCTTCAGGACAACCTCCCTGTGAAGCAAAATCCCTGAAAGTACAGGACCTGGGCTCAGCTTCTCACCCGGATTGGAGATTAAAAAGCTGGGACTTGCTGAAAGATTGCACATAAATCAACCTATATCATAGAGCTCCTGCATCAGAAGGAGCCATATCACATTTATATCATCTGATCTCATGGCAGGAAGGAGATCAGTGCAGCAGCTGGGACGTTAAAGAACTTTGTGTCTCTGAGCTTTGTTGTTTCCTAAGCAATGTGTGAGAGACTGTCTTCTCCATGGAGCTCATGGTGGGAAGCACCAGTGTCACCTCCTCAAGGGCTCAGGTCCTGCAGCAGCATTGTTACAAGGAAATTAATTTCCCAGCACTCTGGAAGTGAGCATACTCTTCATTATGGTTGAGAGAACTGTTACCCACAAGACAACTGGGGTTTTAGGCACTCAAGTAGTCCATGAGCCATCTGGCAGGATCAGTCCCTTGCCTTTGTGTCTGACAGCAGAGAGCAGCAGCATTTTGAGAGAAGATCCACAGATCTGAGCGTGTCTCTGCAAGGTGGTGATCAACTCGAGTGCATCTGCCTGCACCGAGATGGTAGAAAAGGGATACTGCAGACAGTCCTGAAGGGATGAAACTGTGGGAACCCAGGGCTTCCCTCTGGCTGCCCTGGAGGGTCTGGGACCCTGGCAGGGCTCAGGAACCCCCCTGGACAGAGCCCCCAGAGACACTGTCTGTGATCTCTGTCCATGGAAAAGAGTTTTCAATTTTACAGGATGAATTACAAGCTCTGACTGTTTGATATAAATAATAATTAAGTGTGGCACGGGTGCAAAAGTAAAATTTTAGGATTCTAGATGAGGGGTTCAGAGGGGACAAGATGGAGGAAATTGGGTGTGCCTTGTCCTTTTTCTCCTTCTTCATGCCCTCCATGTTTCACTGTGGTGTTGGCATTTTTCTGTTGGTTCAGGCTGGGGACACACTGTCCAACGTAGGTGACAGATATTGGCACGTTATTGTAAATCCAGCCCAGGGAGTTTCTGGTATTTAATGTTTGTCACATCCCACTGAGGGCAGAGCCCCACACGCTGCCCTGCAGGACAGAGCTGGGCAGGGCAGCAGAACATGTGAGAGATAAACAGAATAAACAACCTTGGAACCAGCACAGACCAATTATGGCTTCTGCTTTGGCAGCGGGGCTGACAGACAGAGACTTTCTACAATTTCAGAATCATCAATAGCACAGATTCCGACATGAAACAAATGGAACATTTCTTCTGACAGTGGGAGAAGGAATCTTTACCTCAGCCTCCAAAGATCCTCTTAGAACCTGAAATAATTTCAGGTCAGCCCTGGCCATTGAGGAAGGCACTGTGAGTGCCACTCCCACCATGGATCACTGAGTCAGGGAGCTCCAGTGCTGAGCTTCTGTGGAACAGGATTCTGATAAAAGTCATGGGAATTCTGCTTAGAAGAGATCGAGGCATTCAGTGAGTTCCAGATGAAGGAGCCCAAAGAACAGTGTTAATGACTTCCAGGAGGTTTGAGCTGATTTTGACTGCTTGATACCCAAAGTTCATTCCTTGCTCAAATCCACTGCCATTTCCTGACACAAAACAGCAACAGTTCACTCCATCTTTTCCATGATAGAGCTCTGGTTAAACTGAGCCATGTCAATCCTGACATGTTCTGTGCTCCTACCCCACAAAATCCCAAGATGATTCTTGTGTTGCATTATTAAAACCATTTTCGGGCTTGTTAGCAGTTTGGATTGAAACACCAAGAACTTGGATGACATCTGCATGGGATTATGTGCAGAAGATAAAGAAACATTTGCTGCTGTCTGTGGAATTCCAGAGTTCCATAATTTCAATTACTGTTGAGTTGTTGAGATTAATGAGGCCAACAAACCAGTTCTGGAGAGTTTAAATCACATCTATACCTCCTACCACCTACAGTCACATGCAGCCATAGAGTTTGGTGCACACTTGTCAAATCAGAAAAGTTGGGTTTTGGTGCCAGCTCGCTATGCCAACAGGATCTTACGGCAGATTTTGAGGTCCTATCTCCAGATGAAAGAATGAAATCCTCTTCTGGATGCTCCTTCAGGCTGGCCAGGCCATGGAAATGACTGACAAAGATCCTGTGTTGGCTCATGTTCTCAAGGAAACACTGAAGGGGTGGCCAAAACAGGAATTGCTGGGTGACTTCAAAGCAGTTTGAATCCATAAACATGAGCTCTTTGCTCTTAAAGGATTTCTTCAGGGAAAATCATATTGCTATTCCTGAAGGGTGTTGCTGAGTCATGTTAACCATGTTATACCCAGCAAAGGCAGGGATTGTGTGCCTGGAAATGTCTGTCATGCATTTTGGAGAGGGGTTTGGAAATTCTCCAGCACAAAGAAACCCACAAATGAATGTATTACCTGCCATGCTGTGACTGCCTGCTGAAAACCCAGCCTTCCTGAGCAGTGCCCAAGAAGAAATGGTCTGGAATCTGCATTGATTTCTGAGGGCCCTTTCAGACAGAAAATTAGTTTCCTAATTGGGGCAGACTCACATTCAGAATGCCTCAGTGGGAATTCATCCTCCTTAGGACACCCACGGCCTCAGCCTGTGCTCCCTGTGGATCTGTGGCTGCTGCACCCCAGCCCTTCCCAGGGCACAGCTGCTCTCATGGGTCAGGGGCTGCCCGCAGCAGCCCCACCTGAGCTGCCACGCTCTGCCACGCTGTCCCCGAGCAAGGGAGCAGGCTGGACAATGCTGCAGGCAGGCAGAGAGCTCTGGCAGAGCTTTGGAGTGCCTCATAACTCAGTGTCACAGTCTGCCCTGGGAGCCAGGCTCTGTCTGGTGTGAGACACCAGCTCCCGTCACTGCTCAGTCCAGCCCTGAGCTCTCTGGCAGAGTCTGATGGGCAAGGAGAAGCTTTGGGGGCTTTTCTGCATCACTGTTCATCATATGACAAAACCCCTTCTGTCTGCTCAAAGCAGTGGAGCTGAGCAATGTGTGCTCCTAAATAAGCACTGAGATCCTCGTGCCTGACTGAGATGAAATCAGAGTGTGGCACTTGAAGGACAAGCCAGCCCTGCCTTGTGGAGCAGCTGAGGAGACATCAGTGCCCAAGCCATGCTGTCCTGGAGAGTGTGGAACCTCCTCCCCTCCCTGCTGGCAGCTGCTCACCTGTGGGAATCCAGGGCTCCCCTCTGGCTGCCCTAAAAGGCCTGGAACCCTAGCAGGGAGTCAAGAACCCTCCTGTACAAAGCCCCAAGAGACACTGTCTCTAATCTCTATCCATGAAAAAGAGTTTTGATTCTTACAGGATAAATTACAAGCTCTAAATGTTTAATATAAGTAATAATTAAGTATAATACAAGTACAAAAGTAAAATTTAAAAATTCTAAATTAAAAGTTAAAAAAAAAAATTAAGCATATCCTTTTTCTTCTTCTTCATCTTCTTCATACCCTCCATATTTCACTATAATATTAACATTTTTCTATTAATTTAAACTAAAACCACACTATTAAACATAAATAATAAATATTAACACATTATTATAAATATAACACAATTATTAATAATAATATAAAATATTAATAATAATATAATAATAATAATAATTTATAATATATAATGTTTATAACATCCCACTAAAAAACAAAACCCCACACACTGCCCTACAAAACAAACCTGCAGCAAAACAACAAAATATATTATAAAGAAACAAAAATAACCTTAAAAAACAACACGAACAAATTATAGCTTCTTCTTTAACAAAACAAAAAAACCAAAAACTTTCTACAATCTCAAAATCATCAATACCACAAATTCCAACACTAACCCAGACACTGCTGCTGCTGCCTGGGGGAGAAGGTGCTGCTCTCACCCTGTGGCTCACAGCCTTTGTCCCCAGGGTCCCTGAACTGCCACAAAACACTGGAAACCACAAGATGCTGTGGGAAGTCAGCTAGACACCCTGTGTGGGGGAAAAGAGCCCTGTCTGAGGGCCAGCCCTGATTCTGGGGGGTGTCACCTTGCACCCTGCAGTGTCATTTCTTTGTGCAAAAGCATTTCATTCTCCTCCTTCGTCTCCTTCACACTCTCCAGACAGGGACATGGGGAGCTGTGTCCCTTGCTCATGTTAGCAGCAACAAAAAGTTCTGCTCGTGTGGTCTCCTAGGCTGTTCTTGCTGTCCTTGTGTTTCTTGACTCATTGCTCTGCTTTTTCACACTTGGTGATTTTGTTGGAAATGACACCTGGCTCTCGCTTAAATCTCTCTTCTTCAAGAGGGAAGAGAGGAAAAAATAAGGCAAATGGGCACACACTGAGAAATGCTGTGCACGTTGCTTTGGAAGGGCAGTAAGGCCAGCTTCATGTAAATCTCACTCTCTCTTCCAGTGCCATTTGGATGGGTTTAGTCATCTGCTCTTCTCTGCTACTCCAATAGTGGGAATTCCAAGCCAGAAATGCTGCAGTGATCAATACGAAATGGTGAAAAGAATAAACCCTGAGCGTGTTGTTGTGGCTGGCAGCGGGCTGAGCGCTGCTGCTTAATGCAGAGCCACCATCTGCCCATGGCCGTGCTGCAGAGGCACAGCACGGAGCCACCAGGGACACAGCAGCTCCCCGACCCCCAGGGCCACCTGCGGCACCCAAAGCTGCCTGTGCCATCAGCTGCACCGGGCTGCAGGGCTGGATAAAGGGCTGGCACCCAGACAAAGGACTGAGCCTTGCAGAATGTGAGAAACCAGAGGAGGAATACCTGCCACTGCTGAGGGGAGAGAGGAAAAGCTGTGTTTTGGTTTTGTTTCGCTTTAGCTCTTGGTTAGTTTCTTTATTTTGGAAGGTGAGATGGAGCTGTGACTCATAAAATTATTCTCTTCTATGTGATGATGACTTTTGATGGCTCTGGCATCGAGCAAATTGAATCCTGTGTATGATACTGAGCAGACTGTGGGATATCTTTGTATCCATAATCTCTTTTTCCTGGTGTAGTAATATAATGAGTAGAGCAAGACAGTGGAAAAGATGACAAAAAAATACTCTAAAAGAGAATTATCCCATGTACCTTACTAAATATATTTGGGCTCAACGTTTATCTTTGAAGACCATCAGTGCAGGGCCTGTGATGTACTTCCACCCTCAGCACTGGACTGATAAATGAATGATGTTTAGACCAGTGTTCCCCACATCCTTGGCATCCCCAATGTGAAAAACAAGACAGTTTCCTCCTTCAGTAATTATGAATTTAGCTTGAGTTCTGCTGGTAAGAATGGTTTAATCTTTGTAAGTCTAATTGCCCTTTAAAACTAACTCCAGTGATTCATAACAGATGTGTAAGAAAACACAGATAAAATACAAGTAACACTTTTTTTTTTTCCTGCACACTTAATCATAGGTCTCCTATGACAAGTGCACAGGTATTTGTCTGTGTAGGTATGGATTTACCCTATCGAAGATATATGAACTATAATGCAATAGGAAGTATTCAAGAAGAATACAGTGCCTTTTTTGGAAAGTGTACAGTTCTTTTGGGACACCAAGTTACATTTCTTTTTACTGATGCAGGTCTCTAAGTGCTCCTCTTAGAAAATTGATCCTCTTTTTTTCTCCTTAGGAACATCTACCCAGTACATTGAAAAGGAAGCTTGTTTTTTAACTTGGCTGTTACAAGTCTCATTTGTCTCTTTTCTAGCCTGAAACCTGCTTTGCATTGTCCTTCTCATCCAAACAAGTATTTACCTCTTTTTGACCATAAATGTCAGTTTTCTCTCTATGTCTTTAAATTTTATTGTCAGTGCTTTGAGCTGGGGCTGGCAGGGGAGGGATGAGAGGTTCTCACAGGGAGCTGCAGGTGGGTACATCATGAGTACTTGTGGTGGCATGGTGACTTCTTGTTTTGTTCTTTGGTTCCTACGATGATCCTAATATTTCTTTTTCATCTTAATCTCTGCAGAGCAGTGAATGAATGTTTTCATAGAAGTGTCTGTCATCGCCCAAGAACTCTATCCTGAGGGGAAAAGCTAATTCAGAACTATATATGTAAAGGTAGGATGACTCCTCATGTTCCCCACTTGGCATTTATCAACACTGATCATTATCTGCCATTTGCTCTCCCTCACTCAGTGACTGAGAAGGGTTTGTGCATGCTTCAGAGCCTGCAGTGTGTCCAGGGCTTTGCAGGCTCTCAAGCTTCAGTTGTCCTTTTCGCTGAACATTTTAATGTATTTTGAGTAGCTCTTGCTTTTCTTGAGTTCCCTTCTTCACAACTCCTAAAAACAATTTTATTGCTTCTGAAGGAAGCTGAATCTGCCATACAAGAGATCTCTTAATAACATTTTGAATCAAGTGTAGGGGTAAGTCAAGAATAACATGCTTTCCACTAATTTCTCCATGCTCATATCCAGATTTTGCCTCTACATCATACATAACATTTCTTGGTCTGTGTGTGGTATTTTAGAGAGCTCCTGCTATTTTTTTTTGTGCCCTTACACCTTCTCTGCTCTCAGGTTTAACCCTGCTGTCTCTGAAGCTGTCCCAAGGGGTGATCACTAACATAATTCTGCATTTTTTATCTGAACATGGAATCTATCCACAGAGATTGTGTTGCTCATTAATGACATTACCTTGTTATTCTGATTCAGCATTAGTACATGACATCTGCTTTGTCTTTCCGTGTAATCAGCAACAAGACGTTATTGTCCCTCTAATTATCTTTCTCCCATCAAATTTCTGCTACACCTATTATGTCAGGATCCATTAAAATCAGGCATCTAGTTTTTCTATTCTCATTAATTGCAGTTGGAGTGCTGTTTTAGGAGCATGTACAGAACTGGCTAAGCTTTCTCTTTTTTCTGTTCTGTGTTTAGGTGAGATTTGATTTGTTTACTTGCTGTTTTCCATGTGCTACTTTAGCTCTGCCAGCCACTTTTCAGGCAATGCAGAATTGTTATTGCTTCATCTCTCCAGGATGCAGCATCACAGGCTGTGTAGAGGACGTGCAGGAAGCATCTCCTACCTCTGCCAGGACAGTCGCATTTAAAAAGCTGCCCTGTAAGATTTTGGGCTGTTCAATGTTCACTAGCCATTAGAATTTTCCTTCTGCAAGGTTTTGCCTTGCCTCAGCCTCTGTGGTCTCTGAAAAGCCTGGTTTATTTGATGTGTGTGAGTTGATCAGTAGGTAGGAAGCAGTGCAATGCAGGCAGCTGCTGATGGCCTGCTGCCTTGTGGCACAATTCCATGTGGGAATTGTTCCACAAAATCAGGTACCACAGAGCACTGGGGCAACCTGGCCAGGCTGTACCACACCTGTGAGGAGCCTGCCCTGGGAATCCTGCCCTGTGTTTGTGTGGCCATCTCAAAGCTTTGAGCTGACATTTGAGCCTGTTCCTGCAGCACTTCCCCACAGAGCTCTCAGACCAGAGCCCCTCTTCTCCAGCTCTGGGCACTCCAGGTGCTTGCAAAGCCTCCACCAGCACCATCCCAGAAACTGCTGGGGCCACCACATTTCCTGCAAAGCCCTGCTCTTCTCCAGCAACATGCTTCCAGCACAAGTGCTGCTCCAGCTGATTTCTCTTGCCCAAGGAGCTGGGCTGGGCTCACCCTCTGGCTGAGAGCTGGCAGTGATGCATCCAGGGAAGGATGCAGGAGCTGGAATCCCCACACAGCAGGGGGAGGAACACATGTGGGTGTGTCCAGCTGTGGTGCTGTGGTGTCACTGAAGCCATTTATCTGATCATTTGTGGGACCTTTTGCATTGTGGTGTTGTGTTGCAATTTTTGGTCTTCCGTGGCCTCTTGGGATTTTTCTTGGGCACAGATTTGAGGTCATGGGAATGGGATGACAGAAGGTGCCATGGGAGGAGGAATGTGGTGAGGAATGTGCCAGCCTCAGTGTCCTGGTGAGGCACCATAACAGGGACAGAAATGTCCCTTACTGAACAAAATCCCCCTTTTCTTCCTCAGGCAGCAAAATATTCAGCAGCAACAAAACTTTGGTTAAGTTTTGTGGAGAATATCCCAGAAGAAATGGAGAATTGAAATATCAGGTCCAGCCTACTTTGACAGCTCCCTTCCAACTCCTTTTGGAAATATTTGCTGTCTTACTGCTCATGTCTGTAGTGAAAATTAGAGCACTTCGTGGGCCCCAACATCTGCTCAGTGAGAGCTCATTAAAAGTCCTGGCCACTGTAACCAGCTATTGCTCTATCATTTTTATCAATAGCAAATGTAAACTCTCATAGGAAAATGTTTTTTTTTTTTAGTTAATATCTACCATCATGAAGCTGATTTTGCTAAGCAGCTTTGGCACTAAGAACCAGCAACAGCTAATAAATTCAATGTTAGGCTTATGAGGTTCTGACAGATTGCTGGCAGCTGCCTTAAATGCAGGAAAAAGCTCTCCTAGTGTGGGTTGGAAATGCTTATTTATACCATACTGTGGGTCTGTTTGCCCCAAATTTTGCTGCCTCCTTTTAGTAGATGTCATTGGTGAGATATATGACAAGGGTACAATAACTGATCAGAGATACATTTTCCAGCTACACCAGAGATCAGCACTAAAGCATAAAGATAGGAAGCTTGGCCATAAACTATTAGATTTTTACTGTAAGAATTTTCATTTATGAATGCAAGGTTTGTCGTAAGGATGTGACTAGACCTCATCATGGATGGTTTTATTTACTGTGAGTTCTATGATAGTTCTATTTCTATATCAGAGGGTTTTAAATAATCTGCAGGAGTTTAACACCACCTTGCTGTTAATTGGAGGTGGACCCAGGCAAAGATGGGCTGTGCAACTACACTGAGTGTGCTCTTAACATGTCTTAAAAGTTGTGTCTTAAAAGTGAAATATGATGTGCTCAGAAGAAGGCTTGGGCTTCAGGAGCCTCTGTTTAGCTTTGAAGTTGGTCAGACAGGGATCCTCTTTGCACCAGGAAAAAAGGAAAACTTTGGGAAACCTGAGTGCTCAGCAGCAGTAATGGAGCTTGTATTGCAGAGACATTTCAGATAAACAACCACTTTTTGGTGGTAAGTGATGCTAAGAATATGTACAGCAAGTGAATAAGCTGCAGTCTCATTGTGAAGCTAAGTTTAGTCCCAAAATTTCCAGTTACACAATTGCCTGTGAAAACCACAATGTTTGAACTGAACCCAAATTTGCTATTTGCTGTATTTCATCCTTTCTCATTGACTTGAACTGGCTGGAACTGAGTAGTTGATAAGCCTCTGCTCATTAAAGTCAATGCTGAGTGAGGGGATGAAGAAATTGAAGGAATGGGAAGTTCCTTCTAACTGGAAAAGAGCAGATTAAGTCAAGACATTAAAGAATTGTTCAGTGAAGGTAAATCAGGCATCAATTTTCTCTTCACATGTGATGAAAGTAGTTCTGGAGAATACAAGACTGATGGTGAAAATTCCAGATTAACCATGTTGCAGTGTCCAACTTGATGTACAGTTGTGAGATTTATCCTGGTTTTGTTTATGGGTCTGATGGTCAGCACTTTCCATCTCTGACAAAACATTGCTCTCTCTTTCTGTCAATATGCCTTACAACTCCATGGAAAGTCTTCTGAAATAGATAGAATTTTCTTTATAACACTACACAGAAAGAGCCTTCCTTCCTCAAAAAAGAAAAATAGAATAATCTAGAAATATACACTGACATCATGCAGCAACTCTAAAATTCTCCTGGAAAAAAAATTGCTGACAGCATTTCACACAACCAAAAGAAATCCTGAAAGTAAAACACTAAATGCTGTTTTGGAAAGTGTGTGGGTGATGCCACCAAGCATTCTGCACCATAATGAAGTTCCAGAGAAAGGGGATAATGCAGAAAACCACCCCACTGCCTTTAGAGCAGGCACCTTGTGCTTGCTCTGTCTGTCTGCTGGAGGGGCTCGCTGTGCCCACAGCCCTGGCGATGGAAGGCAGCGAGTGTGGGAATCCAGAGCTTCCCTCTGGCTGCCCTGGGACCCTGGCAGGGGTCAGGAAACCCCCTGGACAGAGCCCCCAGAGACACTGGCTGTGATCTCTGTCCATGGAAAAGAGTTTTCAATCTTACAGCATGAATTACAAGCTCTGAGTGTTTGATATCAGTAATAATTAAGTGTGGCATGGGTGCAAAAGTAAAATTTTAGGATTCTAGATTAGGGGTCCAAAGGGGACAAGATGGAGGAAATTGGGTGTGTCTTGTCCTTTTTCTCCTTCTTCATGCCCTCCATGTCTCACTGTAGTGTTGGCATTTTTCTGTTGGTTTAGGCTGGGGACACACTGTCCAACGTAGGTGACAGATATTGGCACGTTATTGTAAATCCAGCCCAGGGAGTTTCTGGTATTTAATGTTTGTAACATCCCACTGAGGGCAGAGCCCCACACGCTGCCCTGCAGGACAGAGCTGGGCAGGGCAGCAGAACATGTTAGAGATAAACAGAATAAACAACCTGGAAACCAGCACAGACCAATTATGGCTTCTTCTTTGGCAGCGGGGCTGAAAGACAGAGACTTTCTACAATCTCAGAATCATCAATACCACAGATTCTGACATGGGAGCTTCCCTTCCCCAGCTCCTCTCACACCCCTGGCCATCCTATCTCCTCTCCTGTGTCTCTCCTTCAGGACCAGTCCTACTCCCATCCCTGGTCAGAACTTTCCAGAACTTAGAGATCCTCACTGTCATTCTGGGAGCTGCACTAAAAAGCATGAAATGCCCCAGTGTATTACAGAAAAGTGCAGCTTTCAGCTCTGTGGCTCTCTGCCCTCCTCCTGATGATGCCTTAGGATTTTAGCTTTTATTTTTTCATGTATTTGTCATCCTGCAGGTTTTAGTGTGTAACTCTAAGCTCCATGTACAGTGTGAGCTGCTGCTTCCCCACTTTGGTCAGACACAACAATTCCTCTCCTGGGAGTCAAGGACACCTCACTGCCTCAGGCCTGAGAGATGGGAACAAAAGTGAGCTGGGGGAGAGCAAACTTGGGGTAAATGACTTCATTAACTGAAGCTGTAATTGTAAGATTAACCCCCAAAAGGACCAAATTTATAAAAGTGTGAAAATCTGTGATCCATTTCTTGGGTGTAGCCCCTGGGGGGCTTCCTCTGCCCAAAATGTACCTGAAGGCCCTTCAATAAACAGAACTGCTTTTTATTCCCTTAATTTTGTCTGGCCTCTGTTTTTAGATAGCCTGAAAAGGCATCACTGAGTCCTTTTGTCATGTTTTCTATCACAGAGTTTGTTTTCTGGTGGCTGCTGAATGTTGAGCTGCTGGTTTTGTAAGAGCCTTTGTGCCCCAAGGTCCCATTTGTGTGTGTGAGATTTAACTGGGAGCCCATTAGCGACACTAATCCCAGGCTTGTTCTTCCCTTATGTGCATAATTTATTTGGGTTTGCTTACAATGAATTTCACAGAGGCTCTGTGGCTGTTTCTCTCCCTGCAATATCCCTTGCTTTATTAGCAGTAATTGCCTTTCTTCCAGTTTTCCAGTGGATCAGCAATTCAGGCAAATTAAAGAAAATTGTTCCTTACACCACTTACTGCTGCTCCACCAAGCCTGGGGAAGGCATCCTGTGCTCAAAAGGTTTTGGGATTTTCTCAAGTGATCTGACAAAATATATGGGGCGTCTTGTCAGCTGGGACCAGGACAGGCTCAGTTCACTTTAATTTGAGCTCTATGCATTTTTTTTTTTCCCTTATAGATTTTCAAAAGTGGGGTAAATTGCTTCTGAAAATGAAAAAAATCTCAATAATCAATTTAATTTCAATAGCAGAATGAGGAAAATGCTTGTAACCTGCTTCTGTACACTTGAATATATAACTTTTCACAAGGGTAAACCAACCAAAGAAGCATCTGGATGATTCCTTCTCACAAAGAGATATTTTGGTACTGTGGCTGTATTTTTCCAACCGTAAATATCTGCATGGACTGAGGAGACCACGCAGCATTTCCTTCCTCACTAGAGGAAGAAGGGAAATGTCTGTCTTACAATATAAATCTTTATTTTTCGTGAAAAAAGCCATCTGAGTTAAGATGAAATAAATGACAGCCCTGCACAAAGTGAGCAAACAGCTGCCACAACCCCTCGGTGCTGGTTTCAGCTGGCTGTGGGTGACACTGGTGACATGTGGGTCCCTGTGTGCTGGGGATGGTGCTTCCCCTGGCACTCAGGCACCAGCAGACACAGAGCTGATGCAGTCTGTAAAATGGGAGGGGAGAAGCCTTGGCTGTGTGCTCTTACCTTTTTCAGAAGCCGGGGCAAGGTCAATAAAACTTCGACATTTTTCACCTTTAAAAGAAAAGGATTATTTTAGGAGACAGAAGTGGGTTGGTGTCGCTCTGCCTGGGGTTCCTGCCCCCACTCCCACCCCAGCCTCTCCAGGAGCTGAGGTTGTGTCACACTGGGGACAGATGTTCCCTGTGCCTCCACCCAGGGACTTCCCTTGGGATGGTGGCCCGTGATGGGGTGTGGGTCACAGGGAGTGCAGGAAATCCTTCCCTGCTGCCAGCCATGGCACACAGGGACAAACATCTCAGCAGGTGGCACCGGGAGGGCACCCCGGCCTCTTTCACCCATCGCAAACACGGTGCCCAACCGGTGGGAAGAGCGATGAGCTCTGACTCCAATGATTTCAGAAGGTTAATTAATTGCTTTATTAAACTGTATTACACTAGAACTATATTACACTAGCAAGAACTATCACTAACTAACTAGAAAACCAGATTCTCTCTCCTGAGAGCCCCAACACACGTGGATCCAACTGGTCAATGAATCCAAACAGCCATCAGCCGAGTCCAATTAACAAATCACTCGCCAGTAAACAATCTCCATAGCACATCCCACATGTGCACAACAACGAGCAGCAGCGAGATAAGAATTGTTTTTCTTCTTTCTCTGCTCCTCTCACAGTTTCTCTCAGGAAAAACCCTGAGAAAGGCAAATCTCTTTCTGTTCAGAGGATGTGTGAATACCCACGCTTTTGCCCTCCTTCTTCTCATCACCAGATAATGCCTGTGCCCCACCCAGTGTCCCAGGAGTATAGTATGTCACATAAGTAAGAAATTTAAATTTAAAAAATTTTAGTATATTATAAATAAGTTCAAGATAGAAAATATAAAGTATTATCTCAAATTCCTTTCTTCTCTCTTCTTCTTCCTCTTTCTTCTTAAGTTTAAGTAATATCTTATAATTAAGTAAAAATATATGAAAATATATATTAAAAATATATTAAGTATATCTTATATATAAGTATATCTTATATATACTATATATCTTATATATCTTATATATCTTATATATAACTTATATATATAATATATATCTTATATAAGTATATCTTATATACTTATATATATAAGTATATATATAAGTATATCTTATCTATTAAGTAAAAAATCTACATTACAAGTCTTTAAGAGTCAATTATTAAGTTAAAAAAATTTTAAGACTAATTTCTTAATTATGTAGTTTAATTTTAAAATAAACTTAAAAAAACCCTACAACACAAAATTATTAACCATTTTTATACTATTTTCACACATGCAAAGTCTGTGCCCCAAACCTCCCAGTGCTGGGGGGCACTGAGCTCTCCATACATAGATGTGACACACATGACTGAGACAAAACCTGAAGCACAAAGAAGCTAAGGAAATGTATAAAGGCTTTTAAAAAAGGTTTAAAAAGCAGGCAAATGCCTTGCTCTGAGCATCACAGCCTGTGCCACTCCCTCTGCTCCACTGTAAATTAAACTCTCCCTGTTTAGGACTCCACCTTTGGCCTTGCAGGAATTCTTGAGGAGTTTCTGAACAGAAAATGTATCTTAGGGTGGATGCTTTGACCTTTCTTTTTACTTCTTCAGGTAACCAAAGATGATAAAATAATTCCTCTGCCCTGGGTGCATCTCTCCACCAAGTGTATGTGTTCCTTTTGGTATGATGTGCTCCAAGGTGTGCTGGCACATCTGCCAGAGGCCGTGGAATAGAGTCCATTTTGCCCTTTAAGACTTAATTATGCAAAGCAGTTAATAGGACGAGGCTGTTTTTTTTTTTAATTAGCTTTGCTCATTTTTAATTACAAAGTTCAAAAGACTAATTTAGGAAAGGTGAGCCATTAAAAAAGAATAAAAAATGAAATGCCACAGTGATGGTGAAGTCAGTGTATTTTTTTCTTATTTGTAATTCAGTGTACATATATAGCAATATAAAGTGTTCACCTTTCTGGTGTCTTTGCTGGCAAGATTGAGATAAATGTAATCATTCAAATGATAGCTGTGCTGACATAAGAATCTATCATTATAATGCTATTATTACTGCTTTTTATTTACTTTTTGCAGTTTTAAATCCATGCTATATACACTGAGAGGTGATATGTACATAATCCGTTGTCTATGTATAAGTAGCTATAAAAGAAAAGGTTCACTTGACATTGATATGCACATTTTGATATGTCCAAGGGAAATATTTCTAATCTGTGAGTCCAGAGGACAGCCAAGAAAAGGAAGTGACACTTGGTTTGCCAAAGCACCACCTCTGTTTCCCAAGGGGTGGGCAGGGCAGGCTGTATCTGAGTGTCAGGTGAGACAGACAACCACCTTTGGGGCTGATAGATGGAAAGGGAGCTGATGGATCACAGAAATTACCCGCCCTGCATATTTCCTGTTCAGAGCAGGACTGTGACCCTTCCCACCCAAATTCTGAAACGCTCCAAAGATGGTAATGCCCATCCCTTAGTGACTCGAAGATGGACTTTCTTCCCACTCTGGTCCACTTCTGGAGAAGTGTTTCCTTATACCCAACCCAGACTTCTGTAGCTGCTCTGGCATCAATGCAGTCATCCTTTGTCTGTTTGTAGGGACATGAACAAGCCCAGCTCCCCCAGGTTCTTTACTTTAGGTTCCTGATCAAGAAATCCAGATAAGTAAGTGGACTATAAAAAATACTAAGGTGAAAGTAGAAAACATTCTCATGCAGAGCCTCTGAGTTTAAGCTATGAGGTTTTTCAGGAATTTTATTGACATAAAATCAAGGGAATATAGGGAGAATGACCTCTAGATTTGGACTTGATATAAGCAGATTAAGCAGGATTTTTTTATTCTACCATATGGATCTGTGGTTTGTGTCTGGTTTTTGTGTGTTTGGTTTTTTTTTTTTTTCTTTTGTCAGATGTAAGTTATTACTTTTATCACAGTTTTATTTGAACCTGACTTCAAGCTGTCTCTCACTGATCATCCCTCACTCGTGCTACAGTGAATCCAAAACCACATTACTGGAGACCTTTAACAAATACCTGGCTCTCCAGAATGTTATCCCAAGACAGGCAAAGGCCTTTGCTACTAGAAAAACTGTACAGGCTGCTCTGAGAGCTGGTGGCACCTCCTGGCAAGGGACAGGGTTTCACTGTTTGATGCAGGTGCTTTATCTGCAGGACAGAAGAGAGGGTGGTCACAGGCTGCTGGGAGGAATGAGCATTCTCCTCCTCCCTCAATTCAGCTTGCCCAGAACACCATCTGTCCTCATGGTGAGGCCTCCAGTTTAAATGTCATGGACACAAAGTGCTGGAGTGTCCAGAAAAAGTCCTTTAGGAGTCCTAGCAAAAAGAATGGCTGGAGGTAGAGAAGAGCCTGATCACTTTCAATGGCTGATTGTGCCTGGCTTGCTGCTGAAGGTCATGGTAGGAAGCGTGTTCCTGACTTTTCCCTTTGTTGTTCGTGCTGCTGGAACATTGGAAAACCCTCTTCCATTTTCAGTGGTAGCCACTGGTGGTATTTATAAAGCACAGTCACACTTGCACATGCAGACATGCATCTCACTGAGAACTGAAGATGTCAGCAGTGCTTTCACTGTTCCTCTTAGGATTTATTCTAAGTTATTTTTGGGTATCTTGTATAACTGATCTCTTAAGCCCTCTTAAGTTTAATTTTAGACTTGGCAGAGTTTATCCTGCTGTGCTGTCCTTTTCCAGATGCATCTTCTCCCCTTAACCAGGCTCCTGGAGAGTCTTTCGAGAATACAGAAAGACTGTTCAGAGAAGCAACAAGAAGAGTCTCTGGGATTCATCCCCTAAGGGCCCTGCCTTCGCCCGTTTGTGGCTGTGATCCTGACAGGGGAGAAAGCCAAGGAGTGACCTCTCCTGCACTTCACTCAGGCAGAAAGAAGAGGTGGGACCTGGCTGGAATTCTCTGCACTTCTGCACAGGAGCTGTGGCCATGGACAGTGCACGTGAGGCTCTGTGAGCTCAGCAGCCCCAGGGAGCTGCTGGAGGCTGAGCAGAGAGGCTGGCCAGCACCTAAGCAGCCACAGGCAAAGCACTTGGCACCAGCTTCTCCTGTGCCTTCCCAAGGGTGAGGGAGAAACATCACCTGTCCTTGCAAACGCCCCTGCAGGGGCTCAGCTGTGCCTCTGCTGGGCTTCCCAGGGAAGGGACATGTCACAGGGATCTGCAGGACTGGGAGACAGCAAGAGTCCAAAATTTATCTGTGGCTAATTGATCCTAATTAATTAATCTAATTCTGTATGTGTGCATGTCTGTGAGTATTTGTAACTTGCTGGGGGACTTCAAATTGGAGCAGCCAGAGAGTGGGAGGAGATGCATCTGGAAAGACTGAGCTGGGGGAAGAGTCTTGTGTGGGTAAAAGATGTAGAGCCCATGAAAATATCTGAGGGACCACCAGTGTGATGCCCCCATGCACCTGCAATGGGAAGATGTGGAGGTGTTCCAGCAGGATCTGCAGACCTGGATGGGCAGAGGAGGAAGAGGAGCGAGTCTGGTGCTGGGGGGAAATTTCTGTGGGTGCTGATGGAGGCACAGCTCTCTCTGAGGGTCTGTGTGGTCAGAGACATCAGGGTCAGGCTTGCACATGTGTGTGTGTCCAGCCTGGATGGGAAGGGCCCAACAGCAAACATGTGAAGGAGAAAGAATTCCCTGGGACTTCTTTAAGCTTCCTGGGATCATGCTCAGCATCCTCAGACAAACTCCCTGGGACTTCTCCCATCCCGTGCAGCTGGAGCAATGTATGAAAACCCAAATTCCCCCAAGTTCAATCCTACCAGAAAATCGAGACAAACAGGCCCTAAAGAACCATCAGGTCCCACAGTTTGCTCGCTCCAAGGCACTGCCCTGCCCTGCCCACACTGTGGGTACATCACACATGCCTGCCTGTGGCGTGGAATTCCTCCCTGGGCCCCTGGAATTATAAATGTGCACAGGGCAGCTGAAAGGCAGGCCCAGGTGCACAGAAATTGGGTTTGAACTCCAGCACACAGATGTTCATCCAAGCCCTGGGTGCCCTCTGCCTTCAAGCCTTTGGGAGACTCATGTTTTACTTCTCCCACCTGAAATGTTTGTTTGCTCCTGTCCTCAGGACCTCACACAGGCCAGGAGCCTGCTGCTTTAGACTGGAAATGAGGAAGAGGGCAGAGAAACCACCAAAAAAAGCACTTCAAGACAATATTCTGTTTCTAACATGGCTGTTGTCATAGCAAAAAGCAGAATATGATCTTCTGGGTCCTACTTATTGATCCTGCATTCCCAAGTTCTTTTGTCTCTGAACCAGGGGTAAATGCCTTATTAATAATGACAGCAGCAAAATAAAAACAACCCTGGAAAAACCCTACTTTGTATGTCTTGCAATGACACAGTTTGAAAATATTCACGTTAAATAAATTGACTTAAAAGAAATCTGGTAGTCCTGGCTGAACTCTGTTATAACTCTGCTTTTCATCTTGCAAAAAAAAAAAAAAAAAAAAGAAGAAGAAAGAAAAGCTGTCTGTATCTACTTACTCTGCATAAAATTTTACGAGTTCAAAAGTGCAGTTATGATGGAAATTTAAATGATTAAATTTCTTTTAAACAACATTCCCTTTTAGTAACACCCTGGCTCCCAGCCTACGACAGACAAGGTCCCCTTTTTTCCCACTAGTCCCTAACACATCTTTATCTCTCCAATTATATCTGGAGTCATGTGATTCTGATGAGATCCCACATCATCTACTGAGAGTAAAATCATTGTATTTGTCTAAAAAAAGATATAACCCTCAAGGGATCCCAGCCTAGACGAGGCTGAGGACTCCAACACAACTTCAGTGAAAAAAAGTACTACATGAGGGAAAATACAGGTTAATAGGCTCACTCAAACAGAGTTGTATTGGGTTAATTACCAACTGAAATATTCAAGCTTTGATTAAAGTCATCTAAGAGTACTTAATTGACTTTTTTTTCCTAATGAAAAATAGAGTGTTAATCTGTAAAATCAACATTTTTCAGTTGACCCTATTGATTTTGCTGGAGTGATATTTTCTTCTGGAAGATAAACAAGCTTACACAGAACTGCACAAAAATATGTCTTGAACTATGCAGATAATTATTTTCTCTTCCTTTGACAGCTGCCACTCATTGCTGCTGCCCATCAACGTTTCTTCTACCTCTGAATATCTTGAGAATTTGCCCAATTTCTCAGCGATTACTCACAGCCTGTATTGCCTTTAGGATCTCTTTTAAACCTGAATGCTGTGCTGCTGTTCTCCTTCAGCAAACCCAATCCCTTCCAGCTTCCTACGTCTCAAAGTGGGAAAATGTAAAGCTTCCCACTTTTCCATTTCAGGCTTGCACTTCTCCTCAGTTTGCACATTCCCAAAGGAATGTTGCTAATTTTACCCCAGAGGTCCCATTCCCACGGTGGGGTTCCCTCCTGGGGGGTTGGAGCAGGGAAGGGCTGTGCAGGGCAGGGAGTGTGGGCAGGGCTGGGAATGCTGCTGGTGCTGCCTGGGACTATGCCATGGCAACTGCTCATTCCAGGCTGCAACTCTCCCTGATGTGAGAAATCTTAGCCAGCATCTCAAAGCAAACATCTCCACGGGCTGCTCTCAAATCACGTCTAATTGAAAGCCAGCCAAGTCACAAGATTCAGCTGATTATCTTGGTAAGACCTGAAGGATGTGTACACACATCCATCATTTGGAGAGCTGGGAAGGAGTTTGGGTTTCCAAGTGATTGTGAAAATCGGGGGAACAGCAGTGCTGAGGGAGGTTTTCAATGATTTTGGTGTCAAATTAGAGCTGACTTCATTAAATCAAGGAGCTCTGAGTTGATTGATTTAAGCATTTGAAACTGTAGAATGGGGAGGGGAGGGTTTCACCTGCTCATCCCAGAGGTGACACACTGTGCTGACCCTGAACCAATGTAAATACGCCAAAGTAAATTAGATATTGTCAGTCTAGGATCCCTGAGACACCCAGAAAACTGGGAAAGACAAAGCCCAATGCTCTTCACAGAGGATGTAGCCGCTGTATGTCCCTCACCATATGAAGTCTTTCCTTCTCCTGTCCTCCTGTGCCTGCCCTGGCTGCTCTTTGGGTTTAGATGTCCTGTTTTTCCAGGCAGGACCCCCTGGCTTGGGGTATGGAAACAGGTAATTTAACCTTTTTTCCATGACTTTTAAAGGAAATGAACTGCAGCACACTGGAAATGAATATCCAGTTTTGAAATCAAGTGAAGAAAGTCATGCTTGCATTTCCTCTTGTGAACCTTATTCCCAAGCATGTACCAAATAACTTTGAAACAAATTCTCATTAGTGTTTTCTGTCTGCCTGGGAGATGCACAGTGAAATTATGCTGTATGGTGAGGTTTTTTGGTCTCTCCAAACCCGGTGAGTCTAAGCATGGTGAAATATCTCTGCCTCTCAACTGATTTTCCACATTGTGAGCATGGTTTGAATCCTTTTTGTAGCCAAATGGAAAGTGAAACACAGGCAAGTGGATTTTGTTTGCCTGTGGCTATTCTACAAGCCATGTCATTCCATAGTAATTGCATCTGCTTCTTATTGCACACTGGCTTTTGTATTCCTTCCTAGTCTAGATCAGCAGAGATTCATACTGCCTTTTGGTTTAGCAACAAGAACACTGATGTTACACCAATTTGTGACTAGCAGAGGGTCCTGCTTTCAGCAGCCCCATTCCCTGCTATCCTGGTTTCAGCAGGGATAGAGTCAATTTGGTCCCTGCAGCAGGGACAGGGCTGAGTGTTGGGCTTAGGATAACAGTGCTGACAACACAGAGCTGCTTCGGGTGCTGCTAAGCAGGGCTTGCCCAAATCAAGGACTTTGCAGTGCCTCGTGCTCTGCCACCGAGGAGGTGCACAAAAAGCAGGAGGGGGCATGGCCAGGACAGCTGACCTGAGCTGGCCAGGGGGATATTCCAGACCTTAGAATGTGATGCTCAATGTGTAAATTGGGGAGAGTTTGCTGGAAGCTGCCAGGTGCTGCTTTGGGCTGGGCTGGGCAGCAGTGAGGAGCTGCACTGTGCAACACTTTTGAGGGGGGGTTTAGTCCTCTCTCTCCTCTTTATTTTCATTACTTCTTGTTGTTGTATTTTACTTTATTGCAATGATTAAGGTGTTCTTTTCTCAACCCACTGGTGCTGCCTTTCTCTGGCTCTCCTCCCCAGCCCGTTGGGGCAGGAGTGAATGAGGGGCTGAGCAGCACTTAATTATCAGCTGTTAAACCACAACAACCTGTACATCCCAGTTGTGAGATCTGCCAGCCAGCCAGTTCTCCTAACCCCAGGTAAGGAAAGCTTTAACATCAGGATTGAGTCTGGTGTAATTTAAAACCCACGGGGATACCATGGTGATTGATCTTCCATCCCTTATGCATTTCCTCAGCCCTGAAAGCATCTGCTCATATTTTGCACTGACACTGGGGTAAGGCATCTCAGTTCCCTTTGAAATCCGGGACCTGTGTGTTAATCTTCCAGCACTTTGAAGTTTATCCCATTTGCAAGGAGCTACCAGAACTCCTCAGATGTTTCATTTGAGGCTACTGGGTTAAATGGCTGAGAACAGACACATCCAAACACTCATGAGGAGCAGTAACATATCTAATAAGGAGTAGTTAGCTGCCTGGTCCCTGACTTTGCTCCGTGATGAGGCTCAGCCTGCAGGGCCTTTATGTCCATGTTTTATGGATGATAGATGTTCACACAGCTAGTGTGCCCAGCAGGATCAGGAGGACCTAAAATCCGAAACTCCCAGAGCACCGCAGACACAAAATATCCCCAACGTGCTATAAAAACCTGAATGTCTGCAATAAAGCAATCACCACCACAGAAATCACAGCTATCATGTACCACAGGAAGGGAGCAAGAGTTCTTGTGAGGAACAGGAATAAATCTGTAAGCTCCTATGGCCAGACCTATCGCATCCTGAAAGCAAAATACCAGGGATTTGTTAGGAGGAGTTCACAAGTGCTTTTCTGCAATGGATCCTTCCCATGCTGTAAAGGAAGGCAAAAATTTGTTACTCTCCCTGTTATCTAGCCTGAGGGAGATTTCCCTTCTGATCCCAAATTAGATCATCAGTTTAATGTTCAGTGCATGAGCAGCCATACCAATTAGATCCTGAGCAGCTGTAATAATGTCAGCAGTGGCTGAGCAGCCTCCTCACACACTGCCTCCACCTGGAGCCAATTTCTGCTGCTTTAGATTAGAGAAGGCATTAAAAGCTCCAGGAAACGTGCTGGGCACCAGTCAGCAGCTATTTTCCCCTTGGCTCCCACTGGTGCCCAGCAGCTCCCCCAGGGCAGGGATGTCACGGAGCAGGCAAAGAGGGCTCCTCCCAGACCTCCTCAAACACCAGCACATCAGCTATGCAGGACTCACTCCAAGCCTTCTCGTGCCAAAAATGTTCCTCTTCTCTCCTGCAGATCTTCCTGGCATTTTGGAAGGCTCCATTTCAGCCCGTGGGTTTCCTTTGCTCACACTGCCCTCTGTGGAGGTGAGGTCCAGGCACACTCTGAGGGAACCTGTCCTTGGATTGTCACTTTTCCCCCTCGATTATGAGTTACTGAAGTCATATTATTTTCTTTATCCTTACAAGTGTAAGGTATCACTGCATCCCCTCTAGCTCTTCAGTCTGGTACACTACACAACACCAGCTTTCTTTTCTTGTAGGAGATTCTCTTTTCCTAAACAACCTTGGAAATCCCACTCTGCACCTATTTTACCTTCCCCTTTTTCTTACCATACCCATGCACCATGGCATTTACAAAACACACTGGTGTCGCCTGTGGTGCTGATTTTTCCCTAGAATAACCTCATTTTTTATGTCACAGCATTTGGCAGCTCCCAGCCACCCCACAGACAAACAATTTGGCCCCCAACTTGGTTCTTATCTTTCCCCCTGCAACTGGCACCTACCTGTGACCTCACAGAGCTTTAGGCATCTGGTGCTTTTAACCTTCTTTAAAATGTAATGCTGTTCTTACAACTCTGTCAGGCCAGCTCACATTTTCAGTTAGGCAGAAAAATCTCTCCTCTGTAATGCCAATATTCCCAGATTTTGTGTGCCATGTACGTAAGAGGCGCACTCAAAGCAGGATTATTCTCTTCAAATTAAAATTTCTGTGTTGGGAATTGCAAGGTCTTAGACAGATTCTCTTTTGGCCAGTGAGGCAAACACGTAATCCCAGGGCTTGGCTGATCCCCCAGGAGGAGCAGTGGAACCTCCCAAGGAGGGCTCCCTGCTCTCTGTAATGAGGATGTTGATCAGTTTGGGCACAGACACCTCTGTTTGCTGATGGCCACGGGCTGGCTGCAGGATTCATCTCGCCTTTATTTTTTTAGGTGACACAAATTGTATCCCTAGCTCTTTTTTTTTTTTTTCCCTAGGTTGCTAATCAGTCCCAAAAGCAAATTTGAGGACAACTAGATACATCTGGTCTCCATTGGGATAATTCTCCCTTTTGTATTACTTGCCACAGTCTCCTTGTACGACTGTTCTTTAGTCAGTTTACAATTTATTTATCCCAATGATAATCAAGAAAATAAAGTAAACTGCAATACAGGTTGATGCAAAAGGCCTCCCTGCTCCACTGTCTTTGTGTTGTCTCATGTGACAGATATTTTGGGAAGCCAATGACAGATATTTAGAGAAGAACAAAGGGGTGGGCACAGGGTGATTGTGCTCCTGTGCTCCCCTTGTCACACCAGTACTGCAGCAGCAGTTTGGGGATTGCTCTAAAATCATCTTGTCAGTAACAGGAATGGAGGTTTGCTCTCTGCATCCATGCAATTCCCAATTTTGGTCTTCTCAACATTCCCTGGCAGGGAGCTCTGCAGGAAGGAGTATTTATTTTTGTCTGTTGTGCCTTTTTGCTCTGGAATCATGGGAGCAGTCAGTGGTGTGTGTTGTCTGAGCTCTGTCATTGTCACTTGATCCTCACCAATGGGACATCTCTGTGCCCTGGGCCTTCTGTCCAGCCTGGAGATCAGGTGTTCACTGCTCCCCAGTGTGGAGCCTTCCTGCCTCTCTCTCTGCTCTCACCATCCTCCTTACTCTCTGCAGCTCTTCTGGAAAGAATTTTCACTTGGACATTCCACCAAATGTTTTTTTTTTTTTTTGCAAATCCACAGAGACTGGGTCTAATCCATTACCCTTGTCTGAGAAGTGATTCATCTTGGTAAATGATTTACCTCTAATAAGCCCATAACTTTGATAAAACCTATTTGTTGCCATGCAATAAGTGCTTTCTCAGATAACTGTCCTAAAATCCCTGGGTCAAGTAGCCTGTACAATTTTTTTCCACTTTTCTTTAAAATAGTGATGTACAGATTCTTCTTAACCTTGCATTTTCGTGTACCAATTATTTCAACATCCTCAGATGGAGATTATCCTAGCCCCCTGGGTTCAGTTCCTCTAGCACTGGAAATTTTATCTTTAATACAGAGCTCTACCTCCTCCATTTCTTTTACCACTCTTTCCTTCCTAACAATTTATAAGTAACGATTTTTACATTCCAGTCATGCGAATAAACCTGCCAGGTTTCAGTCATGCCAATTATATTGTATTTCTCATAATCCAGCAAGAATTCCCAAGTCCTTCTGCTTTTAATTATATACTCACAAGGTACTTCTCCCCAGCCCCTCTCTGGGCAGGCACCTGTGGTGAATCACTGTCATGTGTGATGATCACAGGGGTGGGGGACAGAGGTGTTGCAGAGCCACTCTGCAGCTGTGAAAGGCTGTGGCAAGTTCTGCTGTTTATGGCACAGATTTACTTATTTCTGCAGGAGAAACCTCTCTCCCTCTCTGGCTTCTCCTCAAGGCACGTTCAGAGCCCACACTTCTGCCCAGTTTTGATGTTTACATCCGATCTAAATTCCACTCTCCCGTTTCCTCCTTCAGGAGAAATAGGTGGCATAGAGCACACAAAGGGCTACAGACCCCTTGCCCTCCAAAAAATTCGATCCAAACCCACAAAACAAGCCATGCATACCTATTCCTGCTCTCCTGGTTCTCGGGAGCATGGTGAGCATCCTTGTTTATTTAATGGGACAGTACTGTCAAAAGGCAGCTGGGCAGCTGCTCTTCCCCTCTGGCTGTGGATGTTAATACTGAGCTTGTCTGTTCACTGGCAACTAAAGCAAGGTCTGAGTTCATGGGTTTTTCTGTTAACAATAAAGCAAACACACAATTGAGCAAAACTGGCTGACTTTTCATTGCTTCCAAGCAACTCAAAATACTTCCTACTCTCAAACCCCCCTTTAGAATGTGATATGCCACCTTGCCTACTTAATGTGTTAATTTTTTCATGGCGTGTGTGTTCTTGAGTCATGGAACCCACCAGCAGGTTCACCACTGCTGCTGTCAGTGCAGCACTTTTGTGATGCTTTGTGAGGTGCCCAAGCACAGACTGCATGTGTGCAACAAGATACAAGCTCAAAGTCACAGTTAAAAAGAAATGAAATGCTGGTGAGCTTGGCTCTGAGACATCTGGCCCTGGCCAAGGAGTTCACAGCCCAGGAGGAGGCTCCAGGTGCAGCCTGGGAGGGCAGAACAGTGCTCCAGCAGCACAGTCTGCAGAGCTTTATCCTCACCCCCTTCTGAGGCTGGGTGTGTGGTGCTCCTGCAGAAGGCACCTCCACCTGTGTGGCATCCAAAGCACTGAACCCACTCTGAAAGGGAGAACCTCTTTCTGGCAGACTGGGATTCAGCACACTTTTGAGTCAGAAATTGTGCTAAATAATTACAGGACTCCCCCATCAATGAAATAGAAATGCTCCAGTCCCTCTTTTCCCAGAGGGGATTCACAATTACATTTCTCAGGTACTAAATGCTTTTTGAATTCTTGAGCTGTCCTAGACATGCTGGATAAAAATAAACTCTAGATTCACAAATTATTTCAGAAATAATCACAGCATTCAATCTCTGTTAGAGCTGTCAGTGGAAACCAGAAACTGGCACCAAGAGGCAGGCACGCTCCACTGGGCTCTGCACAGAGAGGATGGCATGCTGCTTGCACCTCAGCCTCTGGAATCTAAATGCACATTGCAGATAAACAGTGGCAAGGAGAAGACACTCAAAAATTTGTTTGCTTGCTGCCTAAATGCCACTTTAAGGTGTGACTGAGTCCCAGCCCCTCCAGCCAACTGGGAGCCTGGAATCCTGTTCCCTGCAGCATCAGCCTGCTGGGAGCTGCTCCTGTTGGCACTACAAGATGTGCTGTGTTGCAGCTGCACCAGTGCAGGGAGCAGAAAGTTTTGACAGTGTGGCTTGAGGAGAAAGAAATCAGAAGCCTGGTGGCTGGAGGAAGAATGTGACTCGTAGCTGTGAAAGTTTGGAGGCTCTGGAGAGTTTTGGCAGTACCACAATCACACAGTGAGCTCCTGGCATTGACATGTGCCTGGTGGGATCCAGCACAGAATCACAGAGGACCCTGCATGGAAAGGGACCCACAGGGATCATCAAATCCAGCTCCTGGCCCTGCACACACACCCCAACAATCCCACCCTGTGCCTGAGGGTGCTGTGCAGACATTCCTGGAGCTCTGGCAGGATCAGTGCTGAGACCCTGGGCAGCCTGATCCAGTGCCCAAACACCCTCTGGGTGAAGAACCTTTTCCCAGTATCCAACCTAAACCTGTCCTGACACAACTTGAGGCCATTCCATTGGATCTTGTCACTGTCACGACAGAAGAGACCAGTGCCTGACCCTCATGAGTAAGTTATAGACTGTGATGAGGTCTCCTCTCACGCTGCTTAAATTCAGACATCAGTGAGTCAGGGAGGAATCAGGGATGGGATGGGAGCTGTGGGAATGGTGCTGACCATGGGCTCTGGCCATATGTTCTGCTGACAAAGTGTGAGGCTGGGAGTGACTGTGGAAGGGACTTTGCCTGGAGCAAGGCTGCTGCTGCAGCCACTTCAGAGTGCTGCTGGTAGAGCTTTAAGACAGATTCTATTGACAGTGTACAGTGCATTTGAGCTGGGCATTTTGACTAAATTAATCCATCACTATTTCACAGTATTAATACAATGCTATTTAACACACAGCCATGACTGTGTGACTTGTGATGCCTGCAGGGCTGGGCTCAGCAGGTGTGCTGAGGATGGGGATGAGCCTCTGGGGTGGATTCCTCACAGGGAGATTGAGTGGGGGCTGTCTGTGTAAGCACAACCCTGTGCTGCTGGGCTGGGGCTGGTGCCTCGGGGCCCTGCAGCTCAGATAAAAAGATCATCAGTCAGGCTGCAAAAGGCCATGACAACACTCTGACAGTCTGGCATTACAAAGCCATCAGTCTGAGTGAAGAGCTGTCGGGTATTTTATGTTGGCACTATTAGGGACAAATTTAGACCCGTGTCCATTACATTGTTCCTGTCCTTCCCAGGAGAAGATATGGTAAATCTGAAAGAGGCAGCTGTCTGTCTAAGCCAGTATATCCCTGTACCTACCTGCCTGGGTTATTTCCAAAGGTTGGTCACTTCTAGTCTGCAAACTGAAGAGTTTCAGATAAGAGGAAACACTCACTGAGCTGCTGTGGGGGTGTGGGGAGGGAGAAGCAACCCCTTCTCTCCTGCTTTCACCATAACTTTTTAAAGCTGGCTTCCAGCTCTCTCCTGAAATCACCCACTACAGCACAGCTTTGTTTACCCGGTACAGAATAGATCACTGTTTCTCTTCTCCCACAGATAACTCACTTTTCTGAGTGGGCTAGAGTCACACAGTTACAACTTATATCACACATAAATCTGGACTTGGAAAGATTTCAGTATCTGCCAGAAATATGGGCATCCTTGATCATGCCAACCCCAGCTAAGATGCTCAAAAAGCCAGAGATTCTTAGGCTGCTCACTCAGGCTGCTGTGGCCTAAGCTGATTCCCAAATCAGTAAGACAAATAACCTTTTTTTTCCTGTGTTTTTAACATCAAGATTGTTGCTTTGGTGCTCTCATTTCAGCCTGGAGCTGTTGCAGTCCCAAGGCTGGAGTTCATGAACTTTCCTTTTTTAACATTAAATTGAGTTTTAATAAACAACTAATTCTGCAAGTACTCTCCTCAAAAACACCGGGGAGAATACACAACCCCTTGAGATGAAACAGGCTGTGAGCACTTCCCCAGGTTTGCCCCATTTAATAGTACATTCTCACAGAGAATTCTGTCAGTTTTACCAGAATTCAACCCTAAACTTCCCATTGCTCAAGGGGCTGTGTTCTCAGGGACATAACACATCCGTGGTTAACTGTTCCTCTCTCCCAGCAGTGAAGAACCAACTCCCTGATCTACTCCTAGGGCAATGGCAAGATGGGATGGGATGGGAACAGCCCAGTGAGGAACAAGTATCCACAACCCATCATCTCATACTGAGTCACATCTGTAAACTTTATTTTTCAGTCACATAATCTAGAAAAGAGCTCTTTTGGTGGATATTAGCTCTAGAAGACAGCTCTGGGAGTAGGGGCTGTCAGTTTGCATCTGCTGAGATTTAAATTGGTCCCAGGGCAGCTGCCTGCCATCCACCCTCCAGTGTTTTATTCCTTGGGAAATGCCAGGCTACAGCAGAGGAAATGAATGCACTGATAAGCTGGAGAGATGTCTTTTTGAGTGCTTCCCAGCAAGTAAACGGCTGAGCAGGGAACAGAAATGAGCTTTCTTGTGCCCAGTTGAGCCCTTTAACTGCATTTCTCTGTTCAATAAACACACACCCCAGGGAGGGCTGGCGGGCGGTCATTGACTTCAGCGAAGAGCAGAAAAGAGGCAAAAGCTGGTAAAACCCGTGGCCTCTGTGCTGCCCCTGCCAGGCAGCCCGCTGGCCTGGGGGCGATTGCTGTCAGGGGCTGCCGGGGGAGCCTCCGTGTGCTCCGGGAGCGCTGCGGGAGCGCTGCCCGCTGCCCGCTGCATGATACCCGCTGCCCGGTGCCCGCTGCATGATACCCGCTGCCCGGTGCTCTCTGCCCGCTGCATGATACCCGCTGCCCGGTGCTCTCTGCCCGCTGCCCGCTGTATGATACCCGCTGCCTGGTGCTCTCTGCCCGCTGTCCTCTGCCCGATGCCCGCTGTATGATACCCGCTGCCCGATGCTCTCTGCCCACTGTCCTCTGCCCGATGCTCGCTGCCCGATGCTCTCTGTTCGCTGTCCTCTGCCCACTGCCCACTGCCCAATGCCCGATTCCCGCTGCCCGATGCTCTCTGCCCGCTGCTCTCTGCCCGATGCTCTCTGCCTTCTTCCCGATGCTCTCTGCCCAATTCCCGATGCTCTCTGCCCGCTGCCCTCTGCCCGATGCTCTCTGCCCAATTCCCGCTGCCCTCTTCCCGATGCTCTCTGCCCGCTGCCCGATGCTCTCTGCCCGATGCTCTCTGCCTCCTGCCCGATGCTCTCTGCCCTCTTCCCGATGCTCTCTGCCCAATTCCCGATGCTCTCTGCCCAATTCCCGATGCTCTCTGCCCGATGCTCTCTGCCCGATGCTCTCTGCCCGCTGCCCGCTGCCCGTGTGCCCGGGCTCACACGCGGCTGCTCCGGGGCTCAGCCGGAGAGCTCAGAGCCTGCAGCAGGCAGCAGGTAAACAAGCAGATCCCTGCCCTCGCACAAACAGGTTGCTTTTCAACACAGAACTGTTAAACCCCCGCCTCTCTCCGCTGCTCTAAGGTACGGCACGGAACCCGTCGCTTATCACGCCGAGGCGAGCACAAAGCAACGCAGGCCGGGAGGAAGTTGTTTTATACTTACCAGCAGCATTGATATTTTCCTCACAGGAGTACCAGATCCCAGTGTGGAAATACCTGAAAAGGAAGCGGTCATCTCCCGTCTCCCAGCTGTAATGAACCACATTCTGGTTCGTCTCATTTGCAGTCTCATTCCCGCCGTAGTTGAGGCAGTTTGTCTTCTTCTCTTTCCCACAGCTCGGCTTGGGGACCCTCTGTGTGCCCTCACACCAGTGGGTCGTGATAAAAGCTGTTGTAGAGAAGAGGAGAGCCATCAGATTCAGACTCACTGCTAGCAGGGCTCTGCATCTTCGATTTGTCTTCATGGTAAATCCGCCCTCCCTCCCCCTCCTGCTGAGAGAAGAAGTCAAAGGGGTTTGTTTTATTTGGGAGGGGGGGGTGGGTTTCAAAGCCTCTCACGATTCAGAATCCAGTTGTCCAGGCATCAAAACTCTCAGCTTCTTCCAATCTGCTGCTGAAGCGGTGAAGGAAGCTCTGCAGCCACACTCCCATCCTTCCCCTTCACTTGAAACCCTGCCTTTGTTGGTTAGAGCAGCAGCTGCCGGCGCGGCAGCGGGGCCGATCTCTCGCAGCCGCGGAGCTTCAGCGCGCTGAGGGGAGCGGAGCGGCTCTGCCTCCCGAGGAGCCCCAGAGGCGAGTGAACATCTGCTCGGGCACCGCACATCATCCTCCCGAGGGGCTCCGCAGCCTCCTCCGCCGGGAGACACCTGCAGGCTGCCAGGCTCGCTGTCCCCTGCTCCCGTAGGATGGGCAGGAGCGGCTCAGCGTGCGGCAGGAGGAGGCAGGGACACAGGGACAGCTGCCACCCGCTGCCACCGTGCCCGGCACTCGCAGCCCGCTGCAGCACGCCGGGCTGGGGGAGGCGTCACGCCTCAGTCCCGAAAAGAATTATTATTATTATTAAGATTATTAGTGTGCGCAGCCCTGAAAGGCGTTTTTGGTATACCCCGGAATAGAGATTGGTCCAGGAGGAGGAGAGACGGAGCGGTACTTTGGCATTTCTGCTCTGAGCTAGAGAGTAGTAAATCCAGGGCTTGATTCTGCTTTTGGCATAATGGTGAAAATCTCTTTCTTCAGAGGCTTGCTCTGGCAGCCCCAGAGGAATTTAGGTTTGAGTGTGTGATGTGTGAAACCCCTATCTTTCACAACACCAAGTGGAGCCCCTTGCCCAGGCTTTTATTCCCAGACACAGCTCTTGCAGATGTTTTGGTTGAAGTGAATCTGGAGGAAATTCTGTAGGTCCTGCTTTGTGCCGACAGAACTAATTAGAGCAAACCCTGGGCTCTATTCACCAGATGGCAATGCCGAGAGCAGGGAGCAGTTAATACTCAATATCCCATTTCCAAATAGAAGTGTATTGTCCTCTCACAATGTCCAGCTGGCTCGTAGAGTTTCTGACCCCTCTGCACATTGCTCAGACCTCTCTGCTGTGTGCTGAGTGCCCTGAGGAGCAGAGCACCTGAGGGTACATGAGACCCCATGCCCAGCACTGGGGCTGGCCACACTTGTCACACCATGGTTTTGTCCCTTGGTGGATGAACACAGTTTTCTGTGGTGAAGAAGCTGTTTGTGCCTTCTGAGTGGTATCTCCTTCCAGCCTAGCTTGGACATCCTGCAGGGGCCATGGGGGTGGCCTCTCAGAGCAGCCCAGCAGTGGCTTTCCCTGGAAATATCCACTATTGGAAATATTCCACACTGGAAATGTCCAGTATCCTGGAAATATCCATGTAGCCAAGCAGGCTGACACTGACAGGCAGGACAGTGCTCATTGAGCCCCCAGCAGAGCTCGTGCTGTGCTTTGCTGCCTGCACACAGGACATGGGGGGCAGCTTCTCCAACCCCTTGAGAAGGCCAGGGAGGATGAGGTGAAATTTCTCCTTAAGGCTTCCAGGACCTGTTCCTGCCCTCCTGATGCCCCCTCACAGGTAGCCACAGGACTCATGGCTCTTTTTGGTGCCTGTCCCAAATCTCCGAGCCCAACTGTTGATGAGATTTTCCACTATTTTTACACTCACTTGGCTTTGGTAATTTTTTGTTATAAAGAAACCGAAAAGTTAATAGAAAACTTTTGTGAGAAAACTCACAGGGCTCTGTGAGAGCAATTGTGATGGCAACTCTGTAAATTTGGTGAAATAACTTTGTACCCAAGAGGTTTTGCCTTGCCTGCTCCTGCCTGTGCCCGATGGGTGCCACCTCCTCAGTGCCAGGTTTTCCCTGTGCTCTGCTCTAGCAGAGTGCCTCTCCTTTTCCTGTTGGAATTTCATAGCACCTCTCCCTGTCCCAGCCCTTGCAGCATTACATCTTGCAGCTAAATAATCGACATTCTTTCCTTGGTTTTAATTGCATTAATTGTATTAATTGTCCTAAACCAGGACAGCAAGAAATCGAGGTGATAGCTATTCAGAGGACCACAGGATTATTACTTCAATTATTTTTCTGTTTAGGACATTTACTCAGTAATGCATTTGTGGTGTTACTGTATTTCTCAGGGTTATCCACTTGCTAAGAGGAATAAACAAAGCACTTGAAACTTTGACAGAAAGCCTTCATAAGAAAGCTGGTGCTGTTCTTCAGGACTGTCTTTCAAGTGGCTGCCAGCATCTGAATCATCACACTTCTCCAAGTGTGAATATAGGTCTTTACAGCTCTTTTCTCACAATTTTTTTCTGTCTATTGCCTTGTGCATTGTGTTTGCTGGCCTGCAGCACCAATGCCTGCACAATCTGCTTCTCCCCGTGCCCAACTCCCTGAGGGGTAGGCATCCAAGGCTTTTGTTTTCTGGGATAATTTTGCCCTAAATGCTTGTTACATTTTGTTTTTACTCCTAATCCTAACAGATATTTCTGTTTCTGTTCCTCCTTATCTTCTTAATTCTTGTTTTTCAGACTGGCAGAGCTGTTGGGAACCAACATAGTTGCAGTAAATTTAAAAATATAAGAGGCCAAATAAAACAGAAATTTGGTTTGTATTGTGATACAGAGCTTTTAGAATCTTAAGAATTTTAAAAAAACTGAACACAAAGTAAAGTAGGCTCAGAGAGAGTCAGAGAATTTTTAATATGAATTTTCTTTTTCCTAAAGGAAACCAGTTTTTTTTTTCATTGTTGGGATTACTTGAGAACTATTGAGAACTATTCTGTGCTTATGCTGTAATACTCCAATAACTTCTCTTTATATAATCTCTGTTCATCAGATTTGTTGTGTATAAAAATGGAAAGATCATGCATATGTTGCAGAAGGCAGTTCAGATGCCTGGATTAAGTAGTATTTATGTGGTATTATCTTTGATGATAACGTAGAAGGGTTTGAATGCTACAGCGATGTAGTTTTCAGGTTGTGCCTAAAAGAATCTTTAAAAACCTTTGTGCAGCAATAACTTTTCTCTGCTGTTGTGAGAAAAATTACCTTCCCAGGTTATACTAACCCTTTTTGCTTTAGTATTTCTTACAGGATCAGTGTAAATTGTTATTACTCAGTATTTACTTGTGTACAAAAAGAATTTGACCCGGAGGATTTAAAATAATGATAGCTTTTGCAAAAGGAATCTTTCAATCAGGCTCTGTTTTCCACTAGTGGAAAACAGAGGCACCATTCAGTGAAGTGAGAGGAAGCCCTACTTTTGGGTCCTCTGGTGCTGATGGGGACATGATGAGCTCAGTCTGGGTGTTTATTTGAACCAGCAATGTCAAATGCCTGGGATTATATGCTGGATTTAAATCAACATTTTAAACACCCTATAGCTTTTATTTAAATTTTCATTTCTTATGGCTCTGTCCTCCTGGGCTTCCTCATGTGTTTATTTTGTCCTTTTCAGCTGTCACTGGACTGGATTTCCCACCTCCTCCTGCCACGTTGGGCTGGACCCCTCCTGGCAGCTCCTCTTTGCTTTTCCTCAGCACCACAGAGCCACAGCATTCACTTGTTCGAGTCCTTTGTCTTGCAAACAGCTCAAAATCTTCTTTTATGGTTGGGATTTTCCTCCCTTGACATAGAGCTCTGCACAGCTCATCTTTCTCTTGCTCTCTTTCCAGGTAAATATGAATTATTGGTGTGCCCCCAATATACCTCCCCTGTCTCTGCTCTGTTCAGCAAAATGGGAATTTTCTCCTTACCTCAGGCACTTAACAGGTTTATTTTTATATTTGGAGAAGAGGGCTGGGATGGAAATACTGTCCATATCTCCCCAGACTGTGTTACCCTGTGAAGTTTGTGTTCTCTCCACTCCAGACTCAGGCTCCTTTTTGCTGTTTTCACCCCGGTTTTTATCTTTTTGGCCCAAAGCAGTCTGTGTTCAGCAGTGATGCTTGGCACTCTGAGCACACAGGCTGGGCTGCACAGTCCTGCTCATCTCAGAGCTGCTGTCGAGAGACAATTCTGATTTTCTGACAGAAATTAAGCCCTCAGCAAATGGGCAGCCCCCAGGGGTCCACGTGAAGGAGGGCTGAATATTGATACCACAGGAAATCTTGGTCTTCACTTTAACTTATGACTTGCAGTGTGTCTTTCACGTACTTTGCTTGTGGGCATTTAGGCAAGGACAAGAAGATTGCTCAGGAAATTCTCCCTGTTCCTAAAGCAACCAGGCAAAAAATGGTTTCTGACAGTACTGTAGCAAAGATCTTTACTAGTCTTGACAGAAATGAAAGTGGTAAAATAAACTGTTGCCTCTCCCATAAAAATTTCCATGGTCCAGCATCCCTGGGCAGTACAAGACACCCCTGGGTGCCCTCTGCAGAGGCCCTGCTCTGGTGCTGTGCTCAGTGGAGAGCACTGCCCATCCTGGCTGTGCCACGCAGGGTCCCTGAGTGCCCCAAACAGCATCACACCCATCACCCAGCACTGCTCTTTGTGTCAGAACTGGTGGGACTGGGATGCCAGCAGGTTTGTACTCATCTGCTGCCTGCATTGAATTCTTCCAGCAGCTGCTGGAGAGGAAGGGAGATGAAAAGAAGTGACAGGTCTGAGTCATGTCTTGATTCGTGCCTGGGGGAGCTGACTGGCTGAGTGGCCTGAAGAGGCAGTCCAAAAGGTCAGGGCTGAGCAAGCACGATATTCCTGAGGCAATTCCCAAAAAGCTATTTACATGTGCCCACCTATGGTGGGAGGGAATTAAGTATCACGCTATCCTACTTTTGATCCTGAATTAGAAATTTTTCTGTCCTAGGGTTACAAGAATTATTTCCTCACAATTGACAGTTGGATTGGATTAAGATGAAAGTTTAATTAATATTTAGCACTCTTTGTTAAGGCTAACTTTGATATGTCTAAGTTGTTACAAGAAGCTACAGGCTCACTTAAGAAGAACTCTAAAAGCAGAACTCACTTCATTCTTTATTGCTGCAATTAAAGAAGCATTCTTGCACATCAAAGCCTTAATGGCAGCTTGTGAGACTTTCAATATTCCTGGGCACCCTGGCCTGGCATGAAAGCAGCCAAAAGTGGTCACAACAAACAGAGCAGTGCTGAGAAATGTCAAAGGGTTCATTACCCAAACATGCTCTTTTATAACCCAGGCATCTGATCTCCATATTCATATAAAGTTATATATTGTCATATCCCACTGTGCTTTTGGAAGTGCCTAATCCACTAACTACAGATTGAATTAATTTATATTACATCCTTGTCGTGTTTTTAAGACATTTTTCCCCTTCTCTTATCAATGTATTTTTAGGGACAGAAGCTAGAACATTGAAATGTCTGCAGTTTTCAGTTTCTGCCTGGCAAAGGAATAAACTGTGTGCATTTGGTGTCATTAATATGAAGAATAATGTTACTTATTTGTATGTGCATGTATTTTTTTCCCCCATAATTAGGATTCATCCATATGTCCAGGCATTTTAAGTGCTAGATTATGATTTGCAGTGGGATTTTAGTTCAGAAAGGAGTGATCAGGGAGATTTGTTTGAGCAAGCTCTGTACCTGGAGCTTCATGCTTCTCTATCTTCTCTGCAGAAATTGGACCCTGTGCAAAATGCACTTGGGAAATAGACTGCACCAGAGCAGGCCAGAAGAGGCTGCTTAGGTGCAGGGATGGCTTTTTGATGGGGCCATGCAGACTTGCAGAAAAAGGGTGCACATGGTGTCCCTGGGGGTGTGTTCCCAGGCAGGGCACCAGGAGCCCCTGGGATGTGCCCATGGTCCCATCAGGGCAGTGATGCTGAAGATAAAGGCAAGCTTTGCTTGCCACAGGGAAGCAGGATGGTCAGGCTGGCTCTGGAAGCTGAATGTTACAGGACACTGCATTTGGTCTACATTGAGAGAAAAACTGTAGAGCACAGCAAATTTATACATACAGCCAGCAGGTTTTAAACATTTCAGTAGCAAACCTCAATTTGAGCAGGAATCTCTCCCCCAGGAGCCGAGCAGAAGACAAAGCAACCAAACTAAAAATCAAGAGATCAATACTAAAAGCAAAACACAGTGGCAAAGATGTCTCTCCAGAGCAAAGGCAGGTAATTGCATAACTGTTCCAAGAGGAAGAGAAAAGGTCAGCAGGCAGAAGACAGGCTGGTGCATGGAAAGCTTCTGCCTGGCTGGGGACAGCTTTTTACAGTGCATGGAAGGAAAAGTGAGGAAAATGAGGATGAAAAGGTGACTAAAAATATGTCAAACTGTCTGAGAAGGCCTGGGTAAGACTGTCCCAGAATTGCACAAAGTGTCAAGGGGAGAAACATCCCCCAAACTGAGGGACTTTTGAGGCAGCACCAAACCCAGCAGAATGTTGCTCTGAACAATGTCAAATTTCACAATGAAGTTGTAGCAGATGGCAGAAGAGGGAGTCAAGGCCAGGACTTGGCAGAAAGAGGGAAAATGCTAGCCATCAGCCTGTCTGGAGAGCAGCAGGAGGGAGGAGATATATGAGCAACCTGGAGGACGAGCAGGACACTCAGCAGAGTGAAAGCAGAGAGCAGGTAGGGGTGGTGCAGTGGAAGGCTACTTTGGAGACCACAATAATATAAAAGTACAGAGCTGCAGCTGGCTGGTATCAAAGACCACTCTCAAAGGTCTACATGAACTCTCTGGCCTCAGCAAAGGGGCAAAATGAAAGAGCAATTCTTCAAAAGGAAAATGTTGTGAATCTTCTCGGAGCTTAAATGGGAATGAAGCTACAGGAGGAAGGTTCAGCACTGTCATACTGACTGCTCAGCTTGGGAGCTGTATTTCCAGCTTCATGGCTGGTCATGAATATTTCCTCTTTCCAAGCCCTTCCTTGATGGGGTTTTGGATGGGGAAATGTCCTTTCTATTCTCGGTACTCTGCAAAGTCTCAGGTAGGGAACACTCTACCTCTCCCCTTGACCCCTGAGGTTGTGTGCATCTTTGAAGAGACCTTCCTTTCCTCCACCATGGGCTCTGCTGATGGTGCCTAAATCGTCCAGGTTTCACAGACCCCTGGTATTTGCATTTGTGAATACAACACCCTTAACAGACACTGCAGGATTGGATGCTGACAGAGAGCACTCAGTTAAAATAGCTCTGCCAAATGGGAATAGTTTGACTTAGGGTAGAATGTATTGACTTAAACCTCTGCTCAATCTTTAAATAGGCCTCACACACTTGATTCAGATCAAAGAAAGAATAATATAAAATATTTCTAAAAATCAGATATTGCCCGAGGCCCTCCTGAATCCAGCCCTTCAGACCACTGAATGCAGGCACATAGCAGAGCTCAGGCTGGCAGTGTCCCCATGCCTCTGCTGGGTTCCTGCACTGAGGATGCATCAATCCATGGAAGATGCTGCCAGCCCTGCCTGGGGGCTGGGGCTGTGGGGTGGCAGGGCAGGGGCAGCTGCAGGAGCACTGCCAGCACAGGGACAGCATGTCCTTGGCTCTTGACAAAGGTCTGAGCTGGTCCCAAGAAAACCATGGACATTAAAATCCTCAGATGGGGCCATTTCTGTAGTACCAGCCCAGTTATAGCCCATGCACTGCAGGAAGTTGTGCAGTATCTACTTGGACAATTTCACTTAACCTTGCCATTTTTTAAGTGCTTTAATGTCTCAATTTAGTAATTTCTGATTTTTAAAAATAATTCCATTTATTGAGAAACACCACAAGAGACGTGAACAGTGTAATTTTCTGTTTCTGCTGTTTCACATTGTAATAGCAACAGAATCAAATTCGTTAAACAATAAATATCTGTCTCTGGTTTGGATGTTTATTATTTTTGTAGCAGTTTATTTGCAGGACAGAGTACCACCTTCACAAGAAATGGAACTGATTTGCAGTCAAAGTAGTGCTTTTGGTTACCTCTAGATTTTGTAGGAAAAGAGACAAAACATAAAGTAATAATGCAGGAAACACGTAAAATGGTAATTTATCAAGTTAAAGATCTCAGTTTGATTGGAGAGAGAAATGAATAAAAATTGCAAAAAGCAATATACTTCTAATGAAATATAGTTCAGAGGAAAAATTACCCTATATTCCAGGCTGTTAGTGTCATGGAACAGATAATTGAATTCCTTGCTTTCTTGTCAGTGCAGCAATATGTAACTCTTCTCAAATTCTCAGGTAATCCACAGTTTTTATGCTGATCTTCATAATTTGTTCTTTGAAAATTGTTCTAATTACCACTTCTTCTGTTCTTACAAAGTCTTCATAAAAAGGTTGGATTTTTGGACTCACATCCCACAGGTAACGGAGCACAAAACCAAAACTCACTCAGAAGATGATGCAGGGTTGTGCTTTATTTCCATGCAACGCTTTTTGAGAAAAGTAAAAAAGTTTATTTTGAAGGAAATGGAGCCACCTGGTACCTCATGAAGGGAAAGGAACCGAGCAAAGCTCACACGTACTCATTCTTCATTGTGGTGACGGCTCTGAACCTTTTTGCAAGGTGATATCGTGGTGGTGGGAGCAAAATCAGTTATCAAAGGCAGTGTTTGCCATGCCAAAATTAACTTTTGGATAGCAGGAAAATGAATCAAGGAGTCAGTGATGGCAGCTGCCTGCGCCAATGCCACCCTGCCCCTGTGTACATGGTGGGCAGGGGATTGCTCCTGCTCTCTCCCATGGTTTTCAGGCTGAACAAAATGCAGCACATTCTTCAAAAGGAGGAGGCTGAAAAGGATTTTTAATCACCCTCTCAAATTTGGCTTCAAGCTGCCATAAACTGGAATATCCTAATGTAAATTGAGAATAGTCTGCTAAGGAGGCAGTGGCACTTGCGCAGTTCTCTCCCATGTCCCCGTTTTAAGAATTTTTTCTTGGGTGTTTCTTTTGTTTAATGTTGTCTGTGCAGTTTTCTACAACAGCTTAACTGCTTTATTGGCAATGAAGAAGGACATAAAATCTGTTGTTGCAAGTGAGGAAGAAACATATGCTCTATGCTTAATGTGCAGCTGGAAAATACCCATGAAAATAATTTTTTAAAAGCCCTTCACATTCAATGGCTTTTTATTTCCCTTCTTTTCTGTATATTCCTGAATAATTGCTGGTGCTGCCATTGCTGGTTAGAGGATGATGCTAAAGATTGTGGGTTTGATCCCCACATGGGCCATTCACTTCAGAGTTGGACTTGTTGGTTCTTGTGGGTCCCTTTCAGCTCAGAAGGTTCTGAAAATGCAGCAGTGTGGGGGAAAAGAGAGAGGAGGAGTTGCTGAGGCTTCTTGGACCTATGGCATGGACAAGCCAGAGGATAATTTCCTGTATGGGGACACCCCTGTGGGGTGTCTAAGAAATCAAGGCACTGAACTCATCTGAATCAATGGGGTATAAAATAAGGATAAAGGTGAGGCATGGGAGGTCCCTAAACCAGCCCCAGTACTAAGACCTCTGTCACGTGGAGCTGCCCTTGAAAATTCAAGCACTGGGCAAAGCTGTGCAAAGGGATGTTTGCCCAAGAGCCCCTGAGCCTGCAAGGAACTGAGGTTCTGTGCTCTCTGTGCTCCCCAAACACACTGCAGCTCACTGCCAGAGCCACTCCCTGCGTGCCTCCCATTGCTGCTCCAGCTTGGTTTAGGGAGGGTGAGATGAAAATGCCCTTTTCCTCTTTGCTTCCAAATCATCTCCGGGCCCAGCACCTCATGGGTGCCTGTAACCAGGCATTTCCCAGCTAATTATCAACAAACTAATAATGAACACAGAGTCTTCAATGCCCAGACCTGCATGGATTTTCTCACCCTGTAATTTGCTCAATATTCAGCAAAAGCAATCTTACAATTCAACACCAGAGCACTGCACTCCAATATTGTCCAGAAAGAAGCTAATGAGACAGGAATAAACCAAGCAAGTGGGCTGCAAGAGGAAAATGAGGTGCTGGCCAGGAGCCAGGGTCACACAGCCTGGGCAGAGCACAGGTACAGACTCCTGATCAATTCTGCCTTTCCACGGTGCTTTGTTGCCACCCGATGGCCTCACACCAGGTTGCAAGGATGGAATTGGAAAAGGTGCATTCTTTGCGATGTCTTGCATTTCATTAAAACCACGGAGAGCTTTTGAGAAAAGCTTCTCAGATCAATGTATTTTTATGTCCTGCTGACACATGTCTCTGCTTTACAGGTGAAAAAATGACTTTTTTCCAGTGTGACAGCCATAATTGCAATATACACAACACCTGTATTTTATCTGTATTTAGAAGGAAATTCTCTTGTCTTTTGCAATTCCTTCCTCAAGAGGACCAGATGCCTGGAGGATAATGGCATTGTCAGGCCTGGATGGTCACTAAATGGTTATGCTGTGATGATTGATCCATCCAGCCTGATATTCTTCTGTTTGCCAAGATAAGAACTGCATTTGCCCCTCACTCTGGCCCTCCTAACCACAGGAACACATCTGCCTTGTGTGAAATAATCACTCTTCTGTTTCAGGAATGGTGTTGAACCCCTGGGGTACCCAGCAGGCACCCTGGGAAATCCTGACCACTATTCACACATATTTTTTTCTCTTTTCCCATTTCTTTTGCTATTTCTGGAACCTACCTTTCTCTGTCTTTTCCCAAACTTTCTCTATTCCAATCCTCTCTCATTTAAATAATTCACCCCTAATTTTCTTCTCCCTAAAGGTCCTGGTTTTTCCTACATGCATACATGACTTTTGCATTTTTGACACCCTGACTAGGTGATGCTGGAGCTGTACATTGTCAGTGATACTGTCGGTCTTGCAGAGCTCCCTCCAAGCACTTCTGAAAACTGTGTTTCCCACATCACTTCTTCTAAAGCACTTGTGAAAGCCAAGCATCTCTCATGGTGTTGTCTGCAAGTTTTGGTGGCACCAGGATTAGGGTGCTACATCCCCTCCTGCCCTTTTCAAAGAACATGATCTCACTTCAGGGGCTGCATTTTCCCCTGGTCATTCCAGCTGGCTTAGCCACATAAGCAGATCTTACTGAGGTGTGGTATTCACACATCCTTTAACAGAGAGACACAGACTTTCCCAGGAAAATCCTGGGGAAGGCTGTGAGAAAGCTCAGAGGAAGAAGAAGAACAATTCTTATCTTCATTTGCTGTGTCTGTGGTTTGGCACGTGTGGAATGTGTTATGGAGATTGTTTACTGGAGAGAGATTTCTCAATTGGACCCTGGTGATGGTTTTTGGTTTCATCTGACCATTTGGAGCCACGCTGTGTCTGGACTGCCTGTAAGGGTCAGGGGTTTTTCTTTAGTGTCATTTTTAGTCTAGTGTAATGTAGTGTAGCTTAATAAAGCTTTTGTTCAGCCTGCTGCAAACATGGAGTCAATGCACGTTATTCCCTGCAGTGGGCTCTGCCACAATCCTGAGTTTAAACACGAGGCTGAAAAGATTTGGAGCTGAGGGACTGGGCTTTCCATGTGCTGCTCTGGTCAGCTCTGCCTTGGGAGCTGCAGTGTGGCTGAAAAAGGGAGCGTGGGTCACCCCATGTCTGCTCCTGGGTGAGGATGTGAAGGGCAAGGACAGGAACTAGCAGCTGCCACCTTTACTTGCTTTTGATGTGAATGGATGAAGATGCTACAAAAGGGTTGTTTGTTTTCTGGGCTGCTCTAAAGTGCTTTTTGAATCCACAGCTGGAGAACTTCTTCTGAGGGCATCACAACTACCATCAGGTCACATTGCTCAGCTTCTTCACTGCCCTGCAGGATCAGCTGGGTGGGGGGCTCTGATTCTTTCTGGAAAACAAACATACTCCCTCAAACACCCTCAAGCTGCTCAGGCTGCTTGTCCTTTTCCCCACAAAGTTTTCCTCTCATCCTTTCTGCCACAGCTTCCAGAGCCCCCACAGCCACAGAAGCTGCTAACCTGCATTCTTGCTTGAACTGGACATTTGAACATATTTCTGAGGAGCTTTTGATTGATTTTTCCTGAGCAAGCTGCTGGGAAGCTCTGAGGGGCAGCAGGGGATGTGGAGCAGTGCTGACAGTGGCACAGCTGTTTGGTTCAGGGAGCAGCTGCTCAGGCAGGGTCAGTCCCTGCCTCCCCAGCCGCTTCCCCAAAAGCACCAGGAGCATCTTCCCTGCCCAGGGCTCGGGCCCAAAGGCAGTTCAGGGCTGCTGGATCCCTGCAGCTCAGCTCCTCACACTGCAATGGGCAAGGCTTCCTGCCAATCTGCCTTTTCTGCCTGCCCCATGCTCCTGTGAATACCCAGCATGCTAAAAACCAATAAAGCACAGTAAAAAAAGTTACCAGTGTGTCTGGCAGGACAGCAGCGGGGCAGCAGCAATACTGGAAGATTTTACTTATTTTCCAGGTAAGAAAAGGCAGGGTCAAAGCTGCCACAGCAAAGCCAGCAGAGGAGATGAGGGCAGTAACCAGCCACATGGATGTGTCACCTGGAAATGACAGAAGAAGAAAAACTTCTCAGAGACACTGCAGGGAGCAGGCACTCACTGCAGCCAGCCTGAGCCCTGCGTGGCAGCTCTGCCACCCACCCTGGGATCATCCCTCCCCAGCAAACTCCAGTGCCGGGGTGGGGGGCTGCACTCCTGACCCCTCCTGTTTTACCTCTCCCAAGGAACAAACAAAGCCCATTTGCAAACAAGGCAGGAGGTCTGGGGTGGAAACAAAAGGAAGAGCATTTCTTGGATTAAAGTTTTTTTTGACTTAGTGACGGGGTAACTGAGAGATGCTTCAAAAACTTTTATTCTATTTTTAATTTTATGTGAAGGGTGAGACAATACAGATGTTATAATTCAAGCTATTGCCATCAGAAGCCAACTATTTCAGAAGCTAACTTTCAAAATTCTCTCCAAATTAATTTCCCACAAGCTTTGGGCACGGGCACAGCAGGGGGGCAGGAGGGAGGGCTGGCTCTTACCCTGTGCCCTCACACACTGTGTGGGGCTGAAGCTGCTGCTCCTGTTGATGACCTGGACGTGTGTCTGAGCCTTCACACAGTACTCAGCTCCTGCCTCCATGGTGTCCAGGTGAACCACGGAGCTCACCTCCTTCACCACCTTCTGCTGCACCTGCCACAGGCAGAAAGCATCAGGGCACAGGGCAAGGATCAAACATCAGAGAGCAGCCCTGCTGCTGGGGCCTTAAGGAACCTGGGCATGAAACAGCACACTCTGAGGAAATATCAGTACAGGGTAATGAAAAGGTTGATCTCTATTGGAGACCCCCAGGGGCAGGTATGGAAAGTGCCCACAAAAGCCCACCCCCCACAGGCTGACACAGATCTATAAGTTTAGTAAATTAGCATCATTGAAAGAAGCACCAATTAAGAGCACAAGTGCTGATTCAACTCCTGCCCCCTTCCTCCCCAAAGTTCACGCCCCCTCTAAATCCCCCCTCTCAGATGGAACTGAAGTTTGTTGGTGAAAATGTGTCTCCAGGAGCTGGTTTTTGTCATTGGTTCCCAGGGAGAACCAAGGTAGGATGGAGGCTTTGGAATACGTTTTGTCTTTCTGTGTATCAGGGCAGGGAAAAGCACTGGGAAAACCAGCTAGAAATGCAATAATAGGCTACAGAGCTCCAAAAATATGTGTAAAGGATACAGAGATATAGAAAAGGGAAAAAGCAAAAATGATCTGGCATCACCATGATGATTTTCCAGCGAGGAAAGGAGGGAGCAGCAGGGGATGTCTGAGGCCTGTTTGAGCAGGACAAAAGCAGGATGAAAGCAGCCAACATAAAGCACAGTGGAGAGCAGAATGAGCCCACCCACCTCGGGAAGGGCAGGAGGGATGGCAGGAAGGAGCTGTAAGCCAGAGTCATCATGATGATGCTGGGCCACAGCCCTAGACCAGAGCCTGGTACCTGTGGGAATCCAGAGCTTCCCTCTGGCTGCCCTGGGACCCTGGCAGGGGTCAGGAACCCCCCTGGACAGAGCCCCAGAGACACTGTCTGTGATCTCTGTCCATGGAAAAGAGTTTTCAATCTTACAAAATAAACTACAAACTCTAAGTATTTGATATAAGTAATAATTAAGTGTAAGACGAATACAAAAATAAAAATTTTAGATTCTAGATTAGGGGTCCAAAAGAAACAAAATAGAAAAAAATAAGTATGTTTTGTCCTTTTTCTCCTTCATGCCCTTCATATTAGCATTTTATTATATATAAATTTTATTATATATATATAATATTAGCATAATATTAGCATTTTTCTATTAGTTTAAGTTAAAAACACACTATTCAATGTAAATAATAAATATTAACACATTATTATAAATATAACATACATAATTTCTAATAGATAATATTTATAACATCCCACTGAGGGAGAGAGCCCCACACGCTGCCCTGCAAAACAAACCTACAGCAGGGCAGCAGAACATATTATAAATAAACAAAAATAAACAACCTTGAAAACCAGCACAGACGAATTATGGCTTCTTCTTTGGCAATGGGGCAGAAAGACAGAGACTTTCTACAACCTCGAGATCATCAATAGCACAGATTCTGACAGGTCACCCTGCTAGGAGGGGATGTCCAAGGTCTCGAATGTTCTCAGCTTTTTCTGGGTGTGATGGATACCAAAAATCTCAGCTTTTTCTGGGTGTGATGGATGCCAAAACCATCACCATGCGTGACAGGGGGGTGAGAGCTGTGCCAGAGAGCTCAGGAGGGATGGGCTGGGCTAGTGAGGGCTCAGTGAGTTCGGGGTGTGCAAGTGTAGCATGCTCCAGCAGAGCTGAAACGGCGTGTGACCAGCAGTGCATTACTGCCATAAATAGGTCTGCACTCATTGCTAGCAAAATGAATGTGCTGTTTCCAGTGTCCCCAGCCATGAGAGGATGGCTAACAGCTCCCCAACTGCTCCTCTGCTGTGCTGCAGATGCAAACCTGTTCTCACAGAAGGCCTGATCAGCCTCCAGCTCCACACATATGGAAGACTCCAACAAGCCAGGAGGGCTCTCCTGGCAGGGCAAGTCCTTCCCACCATCAAAAGAGCATTTTCCACAGAAAGATGATATGGAGGGCCATTAGTTTGAAAAGATTTCAAGGATAAAATCAGGTCTATGACTACCTGGGGTGATCTCTTGCAAAAACATCAAATGAGACATGTCAAATGTAAAAATAATTAAAAAAAATAATAAGAGTCCCAGCACAGGGCTTGTATTGACCAGCAAAACTAATGTTTGCAACAGTTAGTTGGTAGAAAGTATTCTGAAATTTGGAATTCATGTTGAGGTAATTGACATCACATGCTGAAGAAGATTTAGTATTTTATTCATAAAACACAGCCAGATAGAAACCTATTGATTTTTTTAAGGTGTCAGAAAGCCCATGGACAAGGTTGATCTCATTCAGCTGGATCTCACAGTGGGCAGTCCTGCTCCTGATGCCTCTTTACAGGCTAAAGACTTTTGTAGGAGTAAATTGCCAATTGAGAGTGGCAGGAAGTCGTGGCGGGGACTCACGTGTTAGCAGAGGTGATCAGGAAGAAAAATGAAAACTGGTATCTGCTGGTGGTACTAAAAACCCACTTCACAATAGCAAAGATGACAGACAACTGTGAAGATCAGCAAGGGGGATCTGGTAATAAAGCAATAAATGCAATTCAACCCTGATAAACGTGGAATTATGCTCATGAGGATTTTTCTCCTACATTTTCACAGCATCCTCCATCAGGAACAGGACCTTAGGGCTCAGGTTCCATGGGACTGGCAGCTCTGTGGTAGTCACATTAACCACAGAGTTAAAGGGACTGGGAAGACTTGCTTTGTTTCATGGTGCTATCACAGAGTGTTCCTGCACCTTGGGCTCTGCAGGTTTCTCCCTGCCCACCGTGGTAAAGACAAAGATAGCTGTGAGGGCTTCCACAGGGAACAGCTGAGGAGCCTGTGAGTCCTTGGCCTGGAAAAAGATAAGAATATGAAACTGATAGAGTGGTAGGGAAAGTGAATGGGGAATAATTGTTCTCTTTCTCATCCCCAAATCAAGGTTGAGACTGCACAAGAGTTCATCTGCAGAATTGCTCATGGCAGGAAGATGTACAAGCTAGAAGCCAGAGACAGATTGAAAGCCAGAACAGATAAATTAATGGAAGAAAAATCCATTAAGGACTACTAATGCTGCAATTTCTGGCTCAGAAAACAGAAAAGTTTGCCAGCACCTCAGTATGACACCTTAATCCCATTTTGAGTAAACCAGATGAAGTTCAGAGGGAGAATTCAGCACAAACACCTTTGCTTCCTGACTTCTGGTTTCTAGCTGTAGCTGAGGTGTGAGGGGATCCTTTTTCCCAGAGAAGGAAATGTGGAAAGTGGAAGGAAATGTGGAGACAAGCTTCTCCATGAGGAACCCCCTGGTGTGTGCAGGGTGAGGGGGCACACACCCACTCCAGGCAGGTCCTTCAGCCCCACAGCAGGAGCTGGGACTGGCAAAGTCTGTGGGCATCTCTCAGGGCACTCGCAGACCTTGGCCACAACATGAGGGTAAAACTCACCCTGCTCTCCTGGCCCTTCCTCCAGTAGAGCACCCGGAATTGGAGGGAGGGTCCCATGTCTGCCAGCTCCACCAGCAAATGGTGCCCATCTGCCATGGCCCTCAGCAGGGGAGGGGTCAGGGAAGCTGCCAACACAGAGACCACCATCAGCACCCAGAGACACCCTGAAACCCCCCTGAAATCTGCCCAGGCAGGAGGGCAAGGGAGGCTGCCACCACCAGAGGAATAACATCAGCCTGCAGGAACAGCTCCAGCGGGGAGAAACCTCTCTGCTCTTCCTCTCTGCGTGTCCAAACACAGGAGCAGACTTTCAGCTGGAGAAGGACCATGGCTGGTATTGCAAACGGGAATTTGGCAACAGCTGAGCTGCACAGAACTTGAAAGGCCTTGAGTTTTCTCCTCCAGCAGTGGAGGAGCTGCCTGGCCTGAGGGTCCCATGAGAACAACTGCAGCAGAACCAGCTGAGCCACAGAGGCTGGGACACCAGCTCAGATCAGCTCTGGTGCTCCTGGGCACGAGGTCAGCCCTGCCACACAGAGCAGCAGCTGAAAAAACACTGCTTTTCGTGGGGAATTTGGCAGTTATTCAAAGGTGAAGGAAAAAAACCATTATGAGCCTCGGGATAATTCACATGAATCCTGATTTTCTTTTAGTATCTGCATGGTTTTAGGCAGACTTGGGCTGATGATCAGCTGTGACTGCAGGTTTTGCAAATGTATGCAAGTAAATCCTTAGGCGGCTTGCTTCCTGCTTACTTTGATATTCAAAGCTTGGTTTTGTCTGGGATTGTGCTGGAGGAATATGAGTGAAATAATGAGAATCAATCGAGCATAGATGAAACTGTGCACTGTACATTTATGAACTGGGAAGTTCAAGGCAGGAGAGAGATCATGTTTACACTATTTATCTGTGTCATTATTCACACTTATCTATGCCATTTTTTACCACTCTGCTGTAGCTGAAACACATTTCAACTTCTTTGCTTTCAAGAAAGGAAGGAGAGTGATGCATAGTGCCATATAGAAGAGATGTTCTTAATAGAATTTGCTCTTACATCCAGTGAATTGCCACTAATACTGAAAGCAATATGAAAACATAAAATCCAAGCATGTACATGATGAGTGTGCCACAAATGGGAGGCCTGGGAATCTACTTTGTACTTTTAAATGAAAAGCTGGAAAAAAAAAAAAGTGAAAATCTCCTTAGCACCACATCTCAAAATTAAAAAAAACCCCAAAAAACTGTTATCACTTGGTGGTTAAAAGCGAATATTGTGCTAATGTATTAACAAAGGGACATTGCAAGATTCAGCTGCCAAATGAACAGGAGCATTTCTATCTAGCTCTGTGCTGGCACACTGGATGCCAACTAACTCTTTGAATGTTGAGAAATGAAGAAGGAAGACTAAGTTGTTTGCTTTAGGAAGATCCTTTCCAAGAGTTTTGCATGTGTCATCCTGCTGGATGTGCTGCTCCCCTGCAGCTTTGGCCCTGGGGCTGTGCAGTCTGGAGGAGCTTGGGCTCTGCTGCTGCCCTGGTCTGGCTTTAAATCCCTTAGCTCCCCTCAGACTCAGGGCCAGGCTTCCTGAGAGGTGTGACAGCAGAGCAGGAAAAATGCATAAGGACAAGAACTTGCAGTGACTTTTCTCTTTTAAACATCTGCCACATTCACACTGAATCCCAATGCAAGCTGTAGCCTCTGAAGTGGCACAGCTCAGTCAGAAGGCTGCTTTGGGGTCCCTAAGACACAGGACCAAGCTGCCAAATACTTCACTGAACCATGAGAAGCTGCTGCTTTTGTTCCTGTCAGTCTCAGGGATGTCCTTCCCCTGTCTCTGCCTGACAGTGTGGTCTGTGCTTCTGTCTGTGCCTCCACAGCTGCTGGAAGAGGGAAGGATGTTTTATCTAAAGCGTTCACTAGAATGTGCTCCCACACAAAGAGACACAGTCACCAGCTTAGGTGGCACTTCTGATGGTGCTGCTTTGACCAAGACCTCTTTGTGAGTGAAAATTGCTCCCTCATGGAGTAGTGAATAACTTCCAAAGATGGATGAATTCTTAATATTGGGTCAATTATGGTTTAGACGATTTCTTGCCTGGCTGAAGCTGAGGAATGCTGCCCATACCAGACTGAGAGCTGCAGTCTAACAGTGACCTCAGCAGAGCTTTCCCACCCCAGTTTTTGTTGACTGCATGGCTGAGAACAGAGGAAATTATTCCAGAGAAATCCTGGAAACAGGATGCTCATTTTAATCCTTGGATTGTGCTGGGCCTCATGCTTTTCAGGACTTGGAAGGATGTGGAGAAAACATCCTGCATTGCTAGGATGAAATTAATGCAGTTTTCTCTCCTCTTCTGAGGTTACCTCACAGATCTGACACCATGGGAAGAGGGAACCATGGAGTGGGATTTTCAGGACAGTACCATCACATGAAGCAGGACATGGCTGTTTTCCAGAGTAAAATCTCCCTTAGGATCAGGTTCTGGACCTCTTAGAGGTGACTACATGGCTTGGATTAAATGACAGCAAGCCTAGTTGATCAGAAACCTTTAAATTTAAGGGTAAGAATGACCAGCCTGCAAAAGGAAATTCCTGCGCTCATCTTGCTTATCTTTGAAACGCTTGAAATTCAAGCCCAGATGAATTTGGCTCTGCCTCAGGATGAACTCCTGACCAAGAACTTTGTCTGAGACAGGAAACCCCCCAACCCAGGATGAGAGCAGCCGAGAAGCAGGGTGTGCTCTGTGCCAATCTGGGCTCTGCATGCTGTGCACAAACAGGCACTGAGCACACCCCAACACCCAGCCCTGAGAATTCAGCCCAGGAGATGCAATTTAAGAGCAGGACGCACTCATGGCGCGGTTGAAGAAGCCTTTGGTGGTGCCCCACTGTGACCTCGTGGCACCAAGCTCTGCCCTGACCCGCAGCTTGTAGGCCACGGTGGCCGAGATGTCCTCTGTGAGGTTGCACACGGTGGCTGTGGTGAGGGAGCACTCCGAGATGGGGATCCAGCTCCCGTTGGCGTATTCCCGTTCATATTCCCTGCGGGGGAGAGGAAGCAGACAGGCAAAGTCTGACAGGAGCTCCAGCTGTGCACCTAAGGCTGCTGCTGTGACGTTTCCCCCTCTCTCATCCCCTAAATTATCAGGCTAGCCCAGAGATCAGAGGCCTTGAGAGGAGGAACATCAGGAGATGGGCAAAGATTCCAAAAGAGGCTCTTACCCCGATGTGGTTTTCCAGCTCTTTATTCTGTGATGTCCAGGGGAAAGAGAGGGGCAAAGAGAGTGAACAGGAAGGGTGTGGGTCTCAGATTCAGTCAAAGAAAGAAATTGAGAATTTCTTGCCAGGCAGGTGCCTGTGAAAGAGCTGGAGAAGAATGTAAATAATTCTTTATCTTTCTTGTTATTCACGTTGTTTATAGTTAAGTTCTATCACTGTGTGTCAAGCACTCTGCACCAATGGTGTGGTTGTTTTCACTTCAGGACCAATGGAGTTGGTCCTCATGAAGCTCTGTATAAAAGCGTGGTGTATTTTGAATAAACCGGAGTTTTACCCTCACAGCCTTCTGAGCCTTCTGAGTCAGAGTCTTCTCATTCCCTTCCTGCCTCGACAGTGACAGAAGGGTCAGGGATTTATCCAGGCTTTGGACAAGGAGGGTTTCTCTGGCTCTCCGCCAACCCCATTGGGGCAGGAAGGAGGAGACCAGGCTTATCGGATCAGAGTCACAGGGGTCTCGGGGAAAGGGGGGAAAACATGGCCTGAGTGCACTGTAACACTGCTGGGTTCTTTCCAGGTAAAGCCTGGACTGGGATGTGCTGGGGTGGGAACACCACAGGTATTTGGAAGCAGTGTAGGTGTGGTTTAGATCTTATCTGGAGAAAATCCCCCTGTGAGCCAAGTGCAGCACGATGTTGTGGGAGGTGGGGACAGCACAGCATTGATGCATCAAACCCTGCCCACTCATTTGACTTGATCATCCCCAACCCCAAAGCCACACTGTAATAAAAGTCAGAGCTCAAGATGTATCAGGAACCTCCTGTGGTGTGTGTCAGATTGTCACTGTAGGACACTGAAAGCACGACGTGAGCCGCTGCTATTGCAAAGGTGAAAAAGAGAGAGTTTATTTTCTGACTCTAGTATTTATACTTTTTCAAAGGTGACAGTGGATTGGTGGGTGAAGGTACCACCTCTCCAATGACACTGGACAAACTACTAGTATATCAAGTTTCTCTACTTCTCTGAAAGAATGCAAAATAATAGGTTGTTTACAGAAAGTTGTGTGAGAAATTTCTCTAATAGAATGTAAACTCAGAAGGCTTTAGAAAATCTTAAGAATCAGGGTGACATCAGATGTTGAAAATGTTTACAAGAAATAAAGCTCAGTGTTTTCTCCTTCCTCTTCTAAATAAAATGTTGCAAATCTTCTTAATTTTTGAATTCTTGGATAGAGGCAGATTTCTTATATGGAATTGATGCACATCTTGGATTACTCTGGTATCTATTAACCTGCAAACTGTCCCAGAATTGGAACAAAAGGAATTTTCCCCCTTTTTCTCATTAACACTGCTAAAGCATCAAAATTATCTTAGGCTTGTGAACTGAATATGATCAAGACACCCAGAAATTTAGAACCTAAAGTTGAGATAAATAGTGTTCAAAAAGCAAAAAGAATAAAAAAAAGAGTAGTTACCCTTGAAACTCAACTGAGTATCTCACAGTTGCTCCCTGGACGATCACAGGACTCCAAGTTAAGAAGTGTTTCATGTTGGTTGAAAGAATGGAGATACTCTGAGGTGCTGGCAACAAAGCATCTCCTCCTAAAATTCCCAGCAAAAGAAAGGGGGAAAAAAAAGAATTTACTGGGGGGAAAAAAAAGCTTAGAAGAATAGTGCAAAACAGTGTTTTGCATCAAAGATGCACATGCTATATTTCACTACAGTCACTTCAGTGTTTGAAGTATTTGACAGAGAAGAAGAAAGGATGGAGCAACTTAGCTAAAAGTGCTCCTTTGCCTTATTTCAGTTTTTCATTGTATCACTAAAACAGTTTGACCAAGACCTCTTTGTGAGTGAAAATTGCTCCCTCATGAAGTACTGAATAACTTCCAAAGATGGATGAATTCTTAATATTGGGTCAATTGTGGTTTAGGACAGACAATTTCTTGCCTGGCTGAAGCTGAGGAATGCTGCCCATCCCAGGCTGAGAGCTGCAGTCTAACAGTGACCTCAGCAGAGCTTTCCCACCCCAGTTTTCATGGTGGGAGGAAAAGGCCAAGCCCTCCAGTTGGGTTTAATGGAGCCAAGTAACAGACTTGGCTCTGTTGCACTCCATAAACTGTTCCAAGGGGGCCGTGGTTCCAAATGTGCTGCTCCTTTCCAGGCTGGATCTGCTGCTGTGGGAGATGCCACTTCTGGGACAGCTCCTTCAACATTACAGGATTCTGACAGTGGAGGGGCCTGTCTGCTGTGATCAAAGTTTATTCATAGAAGAAGCTTATTCCATGCTCTGTAACTGGAATTATTACTTTCCTCTGAGGTTTCCACAGCGTGACTATGGGATGGGGTTGATTTTACCCTGGGATATTTTGATGTAAGATCCTTGGCAATGTTTGGAGCACAGGAGGCAGGATTCCCCATGGACACCTCCTGCACTTCACTGTGGGAACTCATCAGACTTGTCTTCTGCTTCTTTCCAGTCCCAGGAAAATCCTCTCTGCTCAGCAGGGAATGGTTCCCAAAGAACCACTGGGAAGGAGGAATGGATGGACTGGTTTCTATCAACCCACTGGTGAACAGTCTCCCTAGGTGACTGTGCTATCACAATGTGTTACTTAGAGATTATTTTTTGATTAAATTTATTTCACTTAACCAGGTTTGTCATCCAATAGTCTTTAACTGCCACTAAAAAAGTGTTTTTTTTCTGAGCCATGTTTATAAAGTTAACCAGTAAATTGCCAGTTGTTCTACCCAGGATCAAAACCAGGCTGACAAGTCCATGAGCAACGTTTTTAAAGCATTGGAACAAGAGCTGTCTAATTTCCTGTATCATATATTTATATAATCACTAATGATGTGGGAAACCATTATGCCAACTCTCTTGTGATTCTTTGGCACAAGTCATACAGGGCTGTTGACACAATGCTCAGCTGCTCTTTGAAATAAAATTCTCTGGGATGAGAAATTTTCTTGTTCTTTAGCCAACAGAAGGGTCACTCTCAGCCACATAGCAGTTCTGCTAGGCTGAGGCTCCACAGACTCAGAGCTCTGTAGTCAAGGCACTTTCAGTCTTTAAAAAATTAAGAAAGCAAAGCTTTTAGTGACCTTCACACTGCAACACTGCAGCAGAATCACAGAATGAACTAGGTTGGAAAAGCATGACCACACATTTGGTCTCTTGTGCTCTCCATGCTTCTCAACATTCAGATTTCTTGCTACTTTTCCTTGAACTTGGTTCCCATGTTAATTTTGGGATTTGGCATACTTGAGGGTGTGAATTCCATACCAGGTTTCATTTCCATGACAAACTTTGGTTCTCCCCAGGACTCACAGACACAATGGAGCAGGGGTGAAATGCACTTGAAGGTTTTCCTATTTTTCCATGTCTTGATTTTAGGACATTTTTGGTATAAATTTTTTGGCATTCAATAATACTAAACCCTATATTATTAAACTGTCTAAAAACCTATTTTAAAAGCAGAAAGTTCTGAATTGGACTATCAGTCTTGTAATGGCCCAAGGGTTATCTCCTGCCTGGTGAGGCCAATCTTCATTTCCTGGCTATGCTTGGCTTTGTGCACTTTTTTCTTGTCAAAACCAGTGAGTCTTCTACTGGCACAGTGACTGCCACCTCACTTCAGCTGAACCACAAAAATTCATACAGAAATTAGGATTCTTTCCTGCTTTCACTAAGAAAAATTCTGTACCTAATGGCAATGTATGTGCCTCTATAACAGCAGTTCACTGGTTTAAGTTTCTGTTTGGCATTATATGCTGAAAGTTGCAGTTTGGAAGAGAGTTCATGCTTTTCCAGAGTACGTTTGATCTAGACATAATCCTGTGTCATAGCCAAGCAAATTATATTCATGGCTTCTCCCGCCCATCTGTTGCAACAGCCCACAAAGCAATTGTAACAAATACAAATTTAAATGTGGGAGGAAACACAATTCTAGGTTATATAAACAGCACCGAGTGCAAACACTGAAGTGTTTGGTTTGAATGCTGAAATAATCCATCAGCTCTGGTTTGTTCATTTTGAAGGAAAAGGAAACAATAGCCATATAAAGTACAGGAGACAACTGGACAGAGAGCACAGGTCCCAGAGGGCTGAGAGCCCAGGGCTGCCACATTTCTATCTGGTTTTGGATCCACCAGCAGCCTCACAGGAAAAGCCAAACTACACTTGTTCAAGCCAGGGTATTGACTCTCACCCTAATGTCTCCAGTCATGCCAAAGAAAGGATATTTTCTCTGTAAATAGGATTTTTGTCTCCTACCCTATCAGCAGTATATTCTATTTAATTTGTTACACAAAGAGTACATTTCCATTTAGAATGCTGATGGCCCTTTTAATTTAGTATTTTTATTCTCTTTGTGTTAGAGAATTACAATTAAATAAAAAAAACCATGGTTGAGGCTAGTACATGTGTCTGTCTTACTTTTCAGTTTAAACTACCTTAAATAAACCTTAATAAAGTTCCATTCCTCTGGGATATACTTTAATGTCCTTGTTGGTCTGTGAATATAGAATATAATACTTCCTCATTACTTGCTGTTACTTCATCATTACTATCACCACTACTTAATGCTAAGTGTATGTGAGCAGTGTAAAAATATTAATACAATTACCTCATTATTTGCAATATGATCTCCTTTCAGGGGTCCAACAAACACAAGAAGAAACAGCAATCTCAGACTTGATGCTGCACAATGCTCAGGAGTGCTTTACCTGGCATATCCCTTAAAATTTTATATATAGGGCTGAGAAATCCTTCCTGTTGTGGTACTAAGCATTAGCTTTTTAGCTTCCAGTTATTGTATTGTTTAACCTTCTTTTGCTAGTCTGGAGGACAACGATGCCACCAGCTTTTTGTGTCTTGGAGCATGGTCTGAGTCTCCATTTGAGGAAATTTCAGTCAAGGGGAATCTGACAAGGGGATTCCAAATTCTCAACACTGCTAACAAGAAAATAATATATATAACATCCTGAGAAGAGAAAGGCATTTCTTTGTTAGCTAAGTGTTGAAAATGAAAGGCATACATCTCTAAGTCCTAGAAACAGCAATTTACACAAGGATAATAAATTCTGCTAAAATCTCTTTGGCTAGAATTCCAACCTGCAGGCTCTGGGGCCATCCCTCCCTCATCTGCTGATTGACCAAACTCACAGGAGAAAGCAAGACCCTGGTACATCCCCCTTGGCTTTTTGTGTCCCCAGCACCCAGAATCAAAGCCCAGACTCCTGGGCTAGACAGGGACACGCTGGCTCCTGACCTGGTGTCTGCTCTGCACAGCCACAGGGGCAGCTTAGGGCATCAACATTCCACCAAATAAATGTTCTCTGCTCAGAAAGGAGACTGGGACACGAGTTTTTGTATTTCAGGTCTAGACCAAGAGAATAGCAGACAGAGTGGAAGTTATCCCACCTTCCCCTCCCACTCTGTCACAGCGTGAGGCTGGCAGTCAGCACCCACACAGGCAGCAGTGCTCCTGCCTGGAAACAGCACTCAGGTAGCCAAGCCTTAAGCAAAAATACAGTAAAAACAACCCCACATTTCTTTAAAGAACCATTGCCTAGCTCTGTCAGCTTTTAAAACACAGTTTTCACAATCTTCCCTACTGCACAGAATAAACTTTCCCAGCAGAAACCACTTGATGCTGTTGTCACTGGATTCTGTCTGAGCTTCTAAGAACTATAGTGAGGCAGCTGTAAAATGATTTTTTCTGAGGCAGAGGAAAAAAAAAATGGAGCACAAGACAATCAGAATATTGTTGACATAACCTAAAATGGCACATTTAGGAAACCTGGACCAGGGAAAAGCCAAGCACACTGGCAAGCCATGTTTGCTTTGTAGAGGACTGAGACTGCAAACACTGGAATGCAGTCAGGAGAATTGAGACCAGGCTCCTCTGAGATGGGTCTGGTGTGTAGCATTTACTTGGAGAAGCAGATTGCCAGTTGCACAGCCTCCTTCCAGGGTAAAGGAGACCCTCAGAGAAGTGATTTGAGCTATTAATTAGCACTTTATATTCTTCCTCTGACCCTGCATCCACTCCACAGGCAGAGCATCCCTGTGCCCAGAGTGATCAGCATTGAAAGACATGGGAGCTCAGCTTCTCATAGAACAGCAAGAGCAGAGACAAGCAAAGCATTACTTAAATTCCTTCAAACAGAAATTTCCCTTTAGAGCTCAGAAATGTCCTGCAGAACAGAATTTACAGACTGCCTTTTCCACTTGCTTATTCTGATATTTATTTTAGAAAAATAATTAAAATTCAAAGTCACCTGACCTCGTACTCATTTGACTTTAGTGCTGCTAAGGCATCTTGAAGGAAAGGACAAAAGACTTTGTTACTCACAGCCTCTCTGCCTCCTGACCGGGCCAGTGAAGATCTTTCAGTCATTTACCTGCGAGATTCGGAGCGCTCAGAGCGCAGAGGAAGAAGCAGAGGAGCTCTGGTGGCATTTTGCTCAGGTTTTGCCCAGGTTCACACCCTGTTCCACACCTGAGGAGTTTCCCCTGGCAGCTGGGAAGGCTTTTCTGAGCCAGCCATGGTGGACAGCGTGGAGCTGCTCTGCCTGCAGAGTGCCCAAAGAGACCCAGGGATGGATTGCTCGGGAGGCTGCAGCTGCAGGGAGTGCCCAGGTAATGCTGCCAGCAGCTCTGTGCAGGTCTGTGCAGCTCCCTGCTGGATGGGGCAACTCTGCCTCACTCCCTGAGAGATTTCCTGCCTTCAGCAAGGGCTGGGAGGGAGGAAAGAGGATGTGCTGGGTTTTTCCATGCAGCTGTACGTGCTCACTCGCTCAGCTGTTGGATTAAGCTTTTTTCTGACCCAGAGATGGGGCACCTGAGAGGTGTTTTAAAAACTTTTTTTCCATTTTCAGTCTTGTGAGAAGGCTGAGACAATGCAGGTGTTATAACTCATGCCATCACCATCAGAAGCCAGCCATTTTCTAATTACAATACATTGTGTTTGTTGGCCTATCAGCTTTTGCCACACCATGCTGTAAATGCCTTAAAGCCAATTATCTGAAATTACCCCTCGTGGGTCCCACTACAATGCATCTTTCATAGATCTATTTCTCTAAATTATCCAGTTTTTTTGCAAGGCCATCCTTTGAAACTTGTTTCTGGCTCCATTTCTCTCTAAACAGTATCTGTCCTATTCCATGGCATTTTTAAGTCAGCAATTCTTATCTCAAGGTTTGCATACAGATGCACACTGTGTGGGCCTTCTGTCAGGCTTGGAGATTTCTCTACAAATCCATTTCCCACATTCAGCCCCAAACGAGATAAATCCTAATACTTTCAAGCACCAGGAAGGTTTCATCCTATTCCTATGGCATGTCTTACATCCTTGCACAAAAGACTGGCACCTCTGGCTGATGGAAGAGACCCGTGTCCTCCACTTGATCTCCAATAGCGCTCTCCTGGTGGCTCTGTTGGCTGAGTGCTGAGCAGGAAATTGTATTTCCAGGTCTGATTTGGTGCAGGCACAGCTATCCATCTTCCAGAGTCTGCTGCTTTCCACCTCACTTGGAGTGAAAGTGGGATTTTCATCTGTATGCAGCTCTGAGACCTGAGAACCCAAACCAGCCCAGGCTGCAGCAGCAGCTGCTCCCCTTGTGCTCCAGGCTGGGTCCTTCACAGGGAAAGGCAAAATTTAGGGGGAGGCTCTTCCTGTTCTGCAAAAGGTCATTTAAATGAAATGAAAGTCTGACTGTACAGATAATGTAAGCAAAGGCCAACCCACCAAATCCCACCAAATGCTTGTAGCTCTGATGAGAGCAAATATTAGAAACCTCCCTTCTAAACTTCCTCCTCCTCACCACTTGCCACCTTAGAAGGGGCTTTTAATTCTTAAAGAGTTTGTCTCCCTTCTAAGATCTTTTAATAGTAAATACATTATTTCTGTTTTAAGTGGTGAGCAAAAGAGATCTCTGTCAAGGCTTGCTTAGTACATATTTTCCAAGGAAAGAAAGTGTATTTTTTGTGAATTTATGAAAGAATAGAAAATAATATTTGTTTAAGCAAAGGTCTCCAGATTCTCAGGCATGCAGGAGCAGCACAATCAAATATTCCCACATTTTCTCCTTTCCATCATCTCCCCTCTTCCTTTCATTTCTTCCTTCCTTTGCATTCTACCCCCTCTCTTCCCTTTCCCCCTTTCTATCCTTCCTCTCAATTCCCTTCTCCCTCCATCCTCACCTCTTTTCCTTCCTGCATCACTTCCAACCTCCCTTTTCTTTCTCTTCTCCTTCTCTGGGACAGACTGAGAGGCCCTGAACACTTCCCAAACCTGGGAATGTTTTCCTTCCATGGTAGAAGGATGTTCCCTGAAACACCTTTCAAGCCACCTTTTATCTTCCTGCTCTTCATTATCCCAACCTCCTGTTACTTTTACCCAAAATCTGTACAGATAACCCAAAGGTGGCTGTTGTGGTGAGTGACTTTGTTATTGTTGGGAAAATCATGAGGTCCAAGAGGAAAACATGGATGTGTTTAACAGTATTAGCCATAGGGCAATGTGCTTTTTGCTGGAAGCAAAAGAAAGATTTGCAGAAGAAAGGCAAAATTTACTTTTCAGTGGGAAAAAAACACCAGTTTGTTCTCTTGTTGTACCAAGAAATTATAAATAAGGCAGCTCTGAAGTTTGAACCATTGCTCTGTTCGAGTTGTGTGGCATATCTGCTTCTTCACTAGGTTGTTCTTGGGGTGCCATAAACATGTGGAGGAATTTTGATTAAATATTCAGACATAAGCTGAGATGAATCTCAAAGCCTGTGTGATGTTTCAGAATTGTGCCTCACACCATTCACTTTATTACTCAAACAGATGCACAAAGAGAGTTTTCACACAGTTTGCATGAAATGTACTGGGATCAAGTCCACAGCTGGAAGTTTTGCTTTCCAAAGATTTCTCCCTGTCTGTGAGCAAGTGAGACCTTTCATTTTCAAGGGTGGGGAAGATGAATGCAGGCCATTTCCTAATTAATCAATGATTAGCAATGAGAGGGAGAGTGGCTCTGACTTAACAATGAGGAATGCAGCTGGGTTATCAGCAAGGCTCCAAAATGAAGACTGTGATAATACTGTATTATATTTCCTTCCTTAATTACAGCCAGCAAATGTGGTGTGTGTACAGAAAACTCAAGGTGGAAGCTGAAGGCAGTGCACATACAGGGCTGAGGGGTGCAAAACAGCTGGCTTGGAATAGAGGTGATTATTTAGATTACAGCAGCAATAAAAGTGGCAAAACACCTTCTGACATGTCTCCCTGAAGTGCTGTATGAAGAGACATGGCTTTATAGAGATAAAATGAATTCTTTCAGCTGCACTGTTTTACTTTCAGAGCTGTACCAATATTATAAGTCCTTTTGAAATTGCTGAAACAAACATTTTTGTAACTTTTTCTTATGAATTATAGTTCCAGTTATGTCTCTGTAAAATATTTTAATATTATTCAGCATGGGCTTTTAAAGATAAAAGATAGTAAACATGTATTTCTAAAGATAAACATCTGTCTGATTAACTTTGTTTTGCAATTCTTGCCTTGCATTTCAAGTTATTCAGGCCAGTAGTTGCAGCAGTAAACCAGGATGCTGTGGAATTGCTGTGGAATCCACACCTAATTCAGTGTGGGTTGATCACGTGAGGTTATTTCCAAGGAAAGTGGATTGAAGGAACAGAAAAGAGAAGACACAGGTGACAAAAACGAAAGATTTCAGTTATTTGAGTAGCTCTGGGCAGGGTTTTATGTAACTCCCTTGTTATACATAGATATCCTGGTGGATGTTTAAACATTTTAATAACTGATTTATTTATATGTGTATTGTGATATGCTTAAGATTCCAATCTGTGGAAGAACCTAAATAAAGGTGAAAAATATTTTATCAGGACAAAGTCACTGAGGAGATATCCCCTCTGGTTAGCAGAAGACCTGAAGCCTTGCAAACCTGAGCAGTGTGTGCAGAAGTTCTGTCTGCTGGAAGCTTCCCCAGGACCTTGCTGTTAGAGCAGAACCCTTGCTTAAGGATTTATCTCCATTGCAAAACCATTGTGTGGGAGTGGAGGGAAGGGAAAAGCACATTTTGGGAGGCAGCATTTTGCTGCCATTCCCAGGAATGGAAACAGGTCTGGGAACTGCTCTCATTTCCCAACAAGAACAAAGTCACTCACCACAACAGCCACCTTTGGGTTATCTGTACAGATTTTGGGTAAAAGTAACAGGAGGTTGGGATAATGAGCAGGAAGATAAAAGGTGACTTGAAAGGTGTTTCAGGGAACATCCTTCTACCATGGAAGGAAAACATTCCCAGGTTTGGGAAGAGTTCAGGGCCTCTCAGTCTGTCCCAGAGAAGGAGAGGAGAAAGAAAAGGGAGGTTGGAAGTGATGCAGGAAGGAACAGAGGTGAGGATGGAGGGAGAAGGGAATTGAGAGGAAGGATAGAAAGGGGGAAAGGGAAGAGAGGGGGTAGAATGCAAAGGAAGGAAGAAAAGAAAGGAAGAGGGGAGATGATGGAAAGGGGAGAATGTGGGGATATTTGATTGTGCTGCTCCTGCATGTCTGAGAATCTGGAGACCTTTTCTTAATCGAATATTATTTTCTATTCTTTCATCAATCCAAAAAACCACACCCTTTCTTTCCTTGGAAAATATGTACTCACAGCTCCAGACCAGTCCCTTTTTGGAGACATTGCAGTGCTGCTGGGGAGCAGCTGAAGGGTTAATTTGGCCGAGCTGCTTGGGAGTGGAGTGATTCAGATCTGCACCTGGGTTTTTGGGCAATGCAAAGTTCAGGGGATTGATGGCTCAGCATAAATGAGCTGTGAGGTTCCTGCTGCTGGGAGATGGCCTGGCCACCCCAGGTTCCTGACCTGGCCTTCAGCAGCACCACGAGCTGGGGACAAGCTGGCACAAGAAAATAAATTACCAGAGGGAGAGGTACTATAATAAGCCACAGTGCTGGGCTCTTCCAAGAGAAATTATAGTGCTACCTGGAAGTAACTCGTTGCTGTATATCTAGAAAGCATTTTTAAAAGTCTTTAATGGAAAAGTTTGGTCAGAACCCTAAACCAGTTCTTTAAACTCAGGAGTTTTGAATGTTAGATTAAGTGAATGGCTTGAAAAGCTGCAGTGCTGTGTTTTCACAATTTATAGGTTTGGGCAGAAAGGTATCCTGGATCTTTCTCCAAACTGAGACACTAACTGCAAATATTTGCTTTTTGGGTACCAAGGAATTACATGCTCAGTTAAATAAGCGGACTCAGGAAGAGGCAGTCATGTCCCTTTTCCCATGGTTAGACAAATAGCAAAATGATCTGTTTTACCCATCCAACTCTCCCTCAAGTCTCTAATCTCCACTCCTTCAATGCTCCCAACCCTGCAGATATTAATTTGCTGCTTCCACTGAATGGCAGCCTGCAATATGGACAGGATGAGTGCAAGGGCTGCTGCTGCTGGGCTGGAAATGGCATTACCTGAGTGCTTGATTTTCTCCTTTGCCCTTCCAACAAGCATTTTCTCTATGAGAATTAGAGATCCAGCACAGGACACTGGGTGGACTCTGGAGTTTACACATCAGCAGACCTTGTCAATGAGCTAAGCTAAATAATTCTGTTTGAAAACAGTGTCAAAAGACCTTTTATGTTCGTCTGATCATTGCCAAATCTGATCTCCTTTCTTATTATAGATGGAACCACTGAAATCAGAGTGGAAAAAAACAGAAAAATCACTCATTTATCTCATTCTTAAAATCCCAAAGGAGCCCAAATGTCACTGTGGTGTTCAATAAAGAAGGATGCAGGATACACTTTATGGTGTAAAAAGAAAAGGATTGATCCTGGTTTATTTTGCGCGTCTCTTTTTATAGGGCTTTTAAAGAACATCCCCTGTCTATCCTCAATTGGTTATTAACAAGTTGTTACCCTGTATTGATTGGTCACTCAAACCTCTGGTGTGTATGTGCAGGAAAAGTTGTTTGTGAGAGATAGTTTTCATTTTTCTATCTAACAGTGTGAAAACTGTTTATCCAGGTGGCTCATATTTATCACAGCCCTAGAGTTCTTTTTTGGGGAAAGCAGGTTGTTTTCCTCAGTTCTGGAGTTCTTTTTTGGGGAAAGCAGGTTCTTTTTCACAGTCCTAGAGTTGTTTCTTGGGGAAAGCAGCTTGTTTTCCACAGCCCTAGTTATTTTTTGGGGAAAGCAGGTTGTTTTCCACAGTGCTAGAGCTCTTTTTCAGGGAAAGCAGATTGCTTTCCACAGCCCTAAAGTTCTTTCTCAGGGAAAGCAGGTTTTTTTCCACAGTCCTAGAGCACTTTTTTGGGGAAAGCAGGTTGTTCTGCAGTCCTGGAGTTCTTTCTCAGGAAAAGCAGGTTGTTTTCTACAGTCCTGGAGTTTTTTCTCAGGGAAAAGAGGTTGTTTTCCAAAGTCCTAGAGCTCTTTTTTTGGGAAAGCAGGTTGTTTTCCACAGTGCTAGAGTTCTTTTTCAATGAAACCAAGTTGTTTTTCACTGCTGCAGAGCTCTGTTCTCACGAAGAGCTCTCAGCTTTCTCATGGCTTCTGTCGGCTCGAGGCAGGATTCAGTTTGTAGGCCTTTGTCCTGCTGGTTCACCACCATGCTCAAAGGCCTAATTCCACATGCAAGGTTCAATAAACCTTCACAGCAACTGCTTCTGTATGAGCAGTGAGGGGTCCTGACACCTCACAACACATGGGAATGCACCCACGAGTATTTCTGGGTGAGGGCAAGGCTGGGGAGGCTGGGTGTGTAATGGGAGGCTGGGTGTGTATGTCCCAAAATGTCCTTGTGGCATTGAAACCTTTGGCTGCACACACTCAGTGTCAACCATTTCTACTCTTGGCACTCTGCTGAAGCTTTTCTAAACCCTGCATTAGAAGGAAACTGTTTTAAACCAGAATAAATCAACTTGCACTCTTGTAGGGGTTGTTAGGGCTGGATGCTCACTCTGCTGAGGTGCTGACCATAGCTTTGGATCTTGCTGCAGAAAAAAATGATGTTTGTGTTGCTGAGGTCAGGAGGGGACCTGCCTGTGGTGCCAGAGCAGGGCAGCCAGCAGAGCTCCAGCCCTGCAGAGCTCCATCCCTGCTCATCCTCCATCCCTGCTCATCCTCCATCTCTGCTCATCCTCCATCCCTGCTCATCCTCCATCCCTGCTCATCCTCCAGCCCTGCTCATCCTCCAGCCCTGCTCATCCTCCATCCCTGCTCATCCTCCATCTCTGCTCATCCTCCATCCCTGCTCATCCTCCAGCCCTGCTCGTCCTCCATCCCTGCTCGTCCTCCATCCCTGCTCATCCTCCAGCCCTGCTCATCCTCCATCCCTGCTCATACTCCATCCCTGCTCATACTCCATCCCTGCTCATCCTCCATCCCTGCTCGTCCTCCATCCCTGCTCATCCTCCATCCCTGCTCGTCCTCCATCCCTGCTCATCCTCCATCCCTGCTCATACTCCATCCCTGCTCATCCTCCAGCCCTGCTCGTCCTCCATCCCTGCTCATCCTCCAGCCCTGCTCATCCTCCAGCCCTGCTCATCATCCATCTCTGTGTGCAGACCCTGCAGATGTGATTTCCACCTGCAGCACAAAAGGGCCTTGCTATGAAATAGGAAAGATGGACTTGGAAGGAACAAGTTTTTATTTTTAGGGGTCAAAGCAAAACCACAACCAAATGATGCAAGCTCAGTGCCAGAATGTTGACATAGCAAGTGAAAAATTAAGGCAAATAATGGAAATAAGGGAAATCTAATCCTTGCAATCTGATCTGTGTAATGCTTCAGTCTGGTTCTCAAACGAGGAAAAAATTCTCTGATTATTAAATGTTTCATCATGATATGCAAAAGAGGTGATTTTCAAGGAAGATCCTCAAAGAAGTTTTGTTTTTAAAATATCTGTGTTGATTTATTATAGAAAGAGAGATTTTTGTCCCTTTACAAACACTGCATTACAATATACAAAAGAATGGGGAGAGAAGGAAGGGAAAATTAAGTGTGAATTTCAATGAAGGTGACAACATCTGCTAAATGTTCCCAGGGTAATTGAGACATTAAAGGAACAAAATTTAGGAATTTCTTCGGTCACCACTAAATGTCACTGTTGCTCCACAAAATGACTGTAGGCACCTTATTTTGTCAAAGATAATTTGACTTCAAAGACAAAACCATTGGAAGCTGTAATGCAGCTTCCACACACCGCTGAATGCTTTTCTGTTACATCTGTGTGGGACCCATCCCCAGCTCATCCAGAAAAAAATTAATTTTAGGGAGACAGGCACTTTGTTAAACCTCTCCATGAGATTAAACAAAAAAGGAGCCTTTTTTTCCTTAAAACCACTTGAAAAATCTAGCAAGCCTAGTGTAACTGAGAAAAGTGCTGGATTGTTTGGGTTTGGGATTTTGTTCTTGGTGTTTTTTTTGTTTTTCCCCAGAATCAGTATAAGTAAGAGAAACAAAATAAAGCATCTTTAATTGATAGATTCTAATGTGGGAATCTCTAGGAGGTACATCTCACAATTCAGTGCAAAAAGATCATCTGGGAGCATTAATTTTGGGAAAAAAACCTAATGAGTGTTCTAGTGAGTATTAGTAATTCCATGTTTGAAAAAAGCATGGATAAATATTTAAATATTTCAAACTGGCCTGAGATACCCAAACACAGTGAAAAGACCCAACAAAATTCCAATTATCAAAGAATTTTTTTTCTTTCTGTGGGGTGAGATATTTATGCAAGTTTTGTTGTGTATATAGCAGTTGCTTTTCATGAATTATGTGTTAGGTTTTCCAGAAGTATGGAAATAAGGGAAAAGTGTAAGTTAAAAGAAATGGCATCTAGAAAGATTTGAAGAAAAATTGAGGAAAAGAAAGCAGGAAAGAAGTAAGCATGCTTTGAAATATTTTTACAGGTGAAGGAGCCAAATTGCAGTATTAAAATCCTCCTGTAGTTAAGAAAATATGTGTAAGCATTCTGCTAAAGGACAATTCTTACTATAAATCATGTTTCTTTTCTTAATCATGTATTTTTTTCAACCTGCTTATTTCTAAGGATGCTAACAAGGGAAGTGCACGTTTATTTGTTTTTCTTAAGTTCATCTCTTCTATTCAGTGTCATTTTCTAAAGCATGAATTATGTGCTCTGGCTCTTTTCAAACACAGCCAAACTCAGTGGAGTTGCATTGGTCAGTCTGGGAAAAACTTCTCCCACCTGAGATTGCAGCCTGGGGCTGAAGAGGTCATTGTGAGATCAACAAAGCTGATTTTTGATTCACAGGTCTTTATTATCTGCAGTTTCAGAGCACTTGGAAGCCTCTGTAAATGTAAAAAATGTGCCCATAAACACAGGGTTACTCCTCTGATTTTCAGAAACTAAAACCAGGACCCTTTTTAAGATTATAAACAATGTATAATATCCACTGGAAAACTCCATGATGAGAAAAGATTGCTATTTTATAGAGTAATTTAAAAACAAGGACTCCAAAGCCATGTAAGACCAACCATGCTGAATCCTCAGGGCAGATGCAGGAGGGTGCACATGGATATCTGAATATTCCTATGTTTGGGTGTTATAGGAGAGACCATTCTTTATTGTCAAATTCTGTGTCTGGCCTGAAGGTCAGATATTGGCAAGTAAATATGGAAATAAACTCAAGAAATACTTCAGTCCAGATGGGACTAAGGATGAGGAGATAAGAATTTTAAAGAAGCAATTCCTGATTGTGCTGAAGATGATTTCAGGAATTAAACTGAAGAGTGGAAAGGAAATAAGTCATATAAAATAGCTGTGAACAATGAGAATAATCCCTCTGGCATTCAAAATTGTATGCTAGACAATTTAAAAGATATACTTAAAAGCAAGCCCCTCAATTCTAGCAAATCAAGTAAGAAGGACAGTATTTTCCTATTTTAATCTGTTCCATCAGCTCGGGTACATCTGACAGCACAAAGTGTCTGGCTCATGAAGGGTTTCCCTTAGGAGAGTTTCTATTCCATAACCTGCTGCTGCTGGGGCAGGAATCTCCTTGCCTTTGGCTGCTGCCTCTCCTCTCTGCTGCTCAAAGAACTTTGGCTTGGACTCTGCTGTGGCTGCTCACTGATTTCAGCTCCCAGTTCATTCTGGAATTTCATTCCCCAGTTCCTGGAATGCCATTTTGCTGCACACCACTGAAGTTTGGGAGGATCAGGACTCCCTGACTCGGGATGAAATTTTCTGCCATGGTGCAAGAGCTGAAGTTCCACCATTTCTTATTTCTTTTTCCATCCTGTGCTCAGTGATGAGTTGCTGCTCCAGCTAAATTAATCCATCAGATCCTGCTGGCACCTGTCTGCTCTGGTGCCTGGAGCTGAGACACTGCACCTGAAATAAAAAGGGGAGAAGGGAAGGGAAGAGAGGAAAGATGCCCAAACCATCACTCTGTTAGAACCCTACAGCACAAGCCCACACTTTACACAGCCAAAATATACTTTGGCATAAGCTTCATGATTCCTCATCCCTCCAGATGAGCAAGAACACACTAAATTAAGATATTCAAGTTAGTGGAAATGACTTTAATAAATTGAAACCATAGTTCTGTCTCAGGCTTCTGTTCAAGGAGTCTGATAATTTTATTCACATTTGCACAGAAGAAGAAAAGTTCAGGCAACCTTAACTTCTCTTTGAGCAAAGCCTGAATTGCCAAGGGCCAAAGTGTCAATTTTCATTGATCTGTTTCAAAATAGCCTCAGCCACCTTGAATCATTCAGGAAAGGATCATTGTTTCTTCTCCAGAGGTACAAGGAACAATGCATGCACAGAGAAATGTTGTGGCATTTTCTTGATAAATTTAGCCTAGATACAGACTCTAAAGTTCTGTGATTTCTCTGGCTGTCTTATGCTTAACTCCTCTCAGAAGCTGTCAACTGGGGTCTTTGTGCCACACCTCCTTCCTGCTCAAGTGGAAAGAACAGAAAGGAGATCCTTGGTACTTTCCTCCAGGAAGCTTCAGATTTTGTCCCAGCAGAGCATTTTCTGTTTCCAGAAAGATTTTCACCTCAAATAATTATTGCAATAATTGCAATCAGAGTGAAATTCCTTCTTTTCTTACTGTTCTGAGTGACAGCAACTCCATTATGGAGATAGAGAACTTTAGTGCTTTATTTCCATTTAAAGTATGGCTAATAACAGGGATTTTATATTTTTTAAATTGTGGTCCTGCTGATTATGAATAACCATCTATCTATGTCTCTGCTGACTTAGAAACAGAATTTCACCTTTCTGATGGAAGGTTTTAGGAGATGTCTAAGTGAACCTGCTAAAACAATGCAGGATTTCAGTGATCTTGAACATAAAGTTCATTCAAGTTTATTAGGTCTTCAAAATGCTTTTACTTGGAAAATTTCCTTTGCATCTTTAGGTGTTTATATTGACCAGAGCTCTAGAAATGCAGCACAAAATACAGAACAAAATGTATCCTTCTGATGTTTTCCACTCTAATTTATTATTATATAGAATCTATTATGATATATAATCTATTTTTATTATCCAAGGCCCTTGTGCACACTACATCATCAGAGCAATGCACTTTGGTGACTTCTGAGTACTTTTATAAATTATTCATGCATCCTTTTTTATATCACCTACCGTGACATCAGCTAGGGACAAACAAATATTACAGACATGGCACCAATAAAAACAGAATGCATAATCAGTCTCTAAAAAGTCTGTATAGTCTGCCAAGTCTTGCATATTGCTGTAGAATACTAACAGCCACTGGATCCCTCTAGTTTGAGGGTCCTCTTCTACAAAAACCAAAATTATTTGAACAACTGCAGACCATTTTCTGCTTTCATAGATGTGTTTGATTCCTTTTGAATGCATGGTTTCTTTTTAACTTGGAGGGTTTTGTTGGCTTTTTTTCCTATTTGAAGATCACATTTTTAAATCTTGTGGAGAGTTTGTTTTGTTGGTGATATATAATAAAGATTTTGATTCACAGATGAAACAGCAAAACATATAAAAGCTTGAAGACATTCACACATGCTGGTACCATTGCCAGTGCATTTTTAGTTGGGTGAATGAATTGAGAGAAAGAAGAAGAACCATTTGTGGATGTTGTGAAATAGTACTCCAGGATGCTGATATTGCTTCAGTAGTACAGATTCCAGTCTGTGTTTCCTTCACCAGCAGGGAGGACTCAAACAGCCTTGGTTTTGTATTCTTTATTCATTTTTAGGTTGCATATTTTAACCTAGGCATCAGCAATGTTCAGTAAATCTGCAAAGATCTCTGAAAGCAGCTTAGAACTGCCTAAAAATGATAAAATGAAGAAACTGTGAGTACAAATAAAGGGAACTATTAGATGAGTCAGTTACATGGCAGAAGGAAAAAGCTGATTAATTTATGACTCCTCAGGAGGTCTGAACCATCAACCACCAAAGCACAAGGAACAATCTTTTTCCTGGGACTACCTCAATAACGAAATTCAGGGATGACACAAGCACCAAGGGTCACACAGGAGCAATTATGGCACACAGGGATGAGCCATGGCCGTGTCCCTGTTCCGTTTCTGCTCCCAGCTGAAGGCACTGTGGGAGTTGCAGGCACAAAGTCTCAGCTCTGGGTGCCACAGCACCAAGGTTCTCAGAACAGCTCAGTGGGACAGAAGTGCAAACAGGAGACAGAGCAGCTTTGCAGGGCTTTCTTTGGAGGGGTCAATGCCCAGATCTCACCTTTCCTCTTTCCATGCATGAGGTTTCTTCCCTGCTGCCCTCAGAGGGAAGGGGCACAGGGCAGCTGCTGCCATGGACAGCAGGGTAGATTTATCCTTCCTATGCTAACACACCTGATTGAAAAGTCTCCTTCCCTCTTTACCTTGGGAAAATGCAGCATTTTCTGGCTCAAGAGGGAATGCTTCTCACCCAACTCCACAGTCCTCGCCAGGGATTCAGGTACAGAGAGAGTGTCAGAATCTGAGGTATTGATGATTCTGAGATTGTAGAAAGTCTCTTTCAGCCCCGTTGCCAAATCAGAAGCCATCATTGGTCTCTGCTGGTTTCCAGGTTGTTTATTCTGTTTATCTCTACCATGTTCTGCTGCCCTGGCCAGCTCTGTCCTGCAGGGCAGCGTGTGGGGCTCTGCCCTCAGTGGGATGTGACAAACATTAAATACCAGAAACTCCCTGGGCTGGATTTACAATAACGTGCCAATATCTGTCACCTACGTTGGACAGTGTGTCCCCAGCCTGAACCAACAGAAAAATGCCAACACCACAGTGAGACATGGAGGGCATGAAGAAGGAGAAAAAGGACAAGGCACACCCAATTTCCTCCATCTTGTCCCTTTTGGACCCCGTATCTGGAATCCTAAAATTTTAGTTTAGCACCTGTGCCACACTTAATTATTACTGATATCAAACACTCAGAGCTGGTAATTCATCCTGTGAGATTGAAAACTCTTTTGCATGGACAGAGATCACAGACAGTGTCTCTGGGGCTCTGTCCAGGGGGGTTCCTGACCCCTGCCAGGGTCCCAGACCCTCCAGGGCAGCCAGAGGGAAGCCCTGGATTCTGACAGGAGAGGAGAATGGAGCCCCAGTCACTGATTTCTCCATATCTGCTGTCACTTTAGTCCCTACAACCTTCACTTAGGAGTGCAAATAATTTCTCGTGCTACAGCTTCATTCTTTTAATTAGCAGAACCTAAGAACTCCCCCTGGCATTCATAATCTCTTTCCTAGTGCTCCACCTGGGGTATAAAGTTGTTCTCAGTGACCCAGAATGTACATTATTGACTTTTTTTTTTTGAATGAAAATAACTCTGCAGCCCCAAACAGCAAGGAAAAGGGGCTTGTGAGGAGAACAGAACTGGAGATAAGAGAAAAAAAAAAGCTGCAAGACAGCTCTGATCAGCTCTAAAACTCTTTTGGGATTGCTGCTCCCCTGAGTTCCTGCACCTTTAGTGTGGGAATAATTTAGGAAGAGTTTGGTGACCAAACTGCAGCAATGGCAAAGCCAAACATCAACATCAAACAAATTCACCCATCTTCCCCCAAAACAGAAATGTTCAGCCCTGTCAGGGACAGCTGGGCCAAAAACCTCTGGGATACCCCCAACATCTGCCCTGCAGACTTTTATTTATCACCTAAAAGCACAGTATCTCATAACATCTAAATTCAGGCAACAAAGATTGTCTGCCTTTTTTTCCCCCTCTTATAAATGATGTTTTCTTTTTGTTCTGTTCACTGCTTTGCCTTTATAAAACATTTCACTCTCAGTTTTCCTTTGATTCATATATGTGGTGATGTATAAACTTGGCTGTTCTCCTTAGCTATTCTTCATTCAATGAAAACAAAATAAAATGGTGCCAAACCATTAAAGCAATTCGAATTTACAAGGTGAGGCACCCCTCTAAATGATGAATGGCTGAAATTTTGATTTATTACCTTTCTTTTTCCATATAAAATGATGACTCCACAAATAAATGGAAGCTGAAATGCTGCCAGTATGCTACAATCATAGAATCCCAGGAGTTTTCTGTAGCAGAGGGTTTTGTGTCACCAAACCATATGGTAGCTCTTACTAAAACTGTAAAAAGCTGTAAAAGCTCTGAAAACCCAAGACAGCCACAACTGAAAACCAGTGCAGGTACAAGTGTTGCAGTCACCTTTCCACCTACAAACAGCAGATTAGAGATATTTTGGTAGGTATTAAAAGGAACACCTTGTAGCTGTGCTGTACCTATCTGAAGCTGCAGGCTAACCCTGGAAACCAGAAGAGATCTGGTGGAAAATCCAATAAACAAATGTTATAATTTTAATTTTCTTTAATATTAGCTTTTAATCCTCCTTTTGTTTGTGGTAAAAGTGAATATTCTTGTAGTCATAAATAGCCTACTTACATGTAATTCAGATTTGAGCAGCTCCAAGGGAGCCTCCTTAATGCCATGAGTGACCCATGCTCTGGACATAAAGAGCTCTTTGCCTTGTTGCATTTGGTGCTGTTACCTGTAGACACAAGAAGGGTGTCAGAAAGTAGAGTAAAAGAAAACTGTACAGAATATAACTGAGATTATGTCCCTTTAATCACATACATTTGTAAATACTTCTTTAAAAAGGCAGCAAACATCACCAAGTGATCTAGAGTGATCTATACATTAGGTTGTCCCAACATTAGGCATTAAAGGATAAAAATCCCATATAATGTGTAATCTCATTAGGGCTGATGTGAAGCAGACACAAATTAATTCTTTAACTCTATATTCAACTGTAAAATACAATTGTAGGGAATATACTTAAACTGAAATAAAGCCTATAATAGAAGAAGTTTTTTTTGCAGCATTGTCTCTGACTAATGAGCCTAAGAAGAGAAAAGCCTGGAAAAGAGGAAAGCAAAGCTAAATTTCCAGCTATTATCATTGCAGAGTTGACATACACAGGCTCATTATTGCATTATGTTTTATTCAACAAAATCACTTTAATGTTGCAGCTTAAATTGAATTCACTAAAGCATCTCTTGCCTAATGTGTCTCAAGTGTCTGCTTGCTGTTTGCATTTTCTTCAGAATTATGGCAGGGAATCTTTGGAAACAGCAAAATTATATGCAATCCACAAAACAATATGGCTGTAATGGGGTAATCGGCCTTCAGCGTAATTAAAGAACCATTCCCTCATCAAAGTAATTCTGCAAGAGACCTAGAGGCTGTATTGTACAAATCATCCACTTAGTAAAATTCTTTATCTGATTTGCATTTAAAACCTAGTTATGCAAATAGGCCTGCTCAATGGATCACAAGGAATGGAAGGACTTAAAAAACCCTGTAGTGATTAAAGAAACCTGTTTCTTCCCCAAAATTAATGGGGTGTCATTCACCTAGAAATATTTCAATTCACCTGTTATTCACCCTGGAATATTTCAGTATTTTCATGTTATAAGAGGTCTTCTGCAAAACAGGAATTGCTTTGATGTGCACACACAGTCCTGGATCCACTCTGGACACGCCAGTTCCACTGCCCTGATTCCCAAATCATCCCACCACATGGGAAGAGGCAAATGCCCTTTCTGATCTGATGATTTGTGTCAGAGCAGAGGAATTGCAGCTCCCATTGTGAGCTGCAAGCTTGATTCCCAATTTGAACTAAAGCAAAAGGCAGTGAAAGGTGACAGCCAGTGAGAATTAACAATGCACCTTGAGAAGGGCTCATTTTAAGGAGGTTCAAGTCCACTTGTAGCAGGTGGAAAAGTCCTTTTTCTTAGGCAAGTTTCACTTGAGTATGAACACAGAGATAACTCTCTAAAATCAACACATAAGGTTTGCAGTCTTTATTTGTGTTTTGCTGCCATTCTGTAGCTGCCAATGCTTTGGTCCATGTAACCTTTTGTCAATACATATATTTTCTTTCTTTCGTTATTTGCAGAATCTATACACAGTGTTCCTGTATTTTTGCTAGCAGGGATAGCCCAGTAAATTACACCAATCTATCTCTTAAACATTTCAGCATATGAGCCAGTGCACTTCAGACAAAACAGTGTATGAGGCTGAGCAAGGAAGCATTAGGAATGTCTCCTTCACTCAAACTGTTTAATTTATACAGTTTATGCAACTAAACCTTCTGTTCTTCCTCCTCCTCGACACACCATGATAGAGTCAGAGCATCTCCTGCCTAACAACCCTGGGATGGGAATTCAGGCATTTGCAGCTGTTTGGGCCAGATCATAAATGACTTTTTTCAGCTGCCTGGTGTGTGAGCCACAAGAAATGGCTCTTTGAAAAACCAGTGAGAAGACTTCTGAACTTAGGAACACTGGTTATATATATTTTTTTGATTAGGAAAAATGAGATCTTGTAGCCTCTCTCTTCAGATTCCTCCCAATCTCTACAAGGTGTGTGAGGGAAGGTGAAATGTGCTGTAAGCTGTTCAGTTTTTATTGTTCCTGTGTAGTTTGAAAAAGTGGGATTGAGAAGATTTTCTGGCACCCAGGTCCTGTGGGATCAGATGTTTTGGGGTGACATTTTCTCTCCAAACCTGGTGTTTCCTGCAGGCAGCCAGGCAAGGAGGGAGGATGGCCAGAGCTGGGGGTCTGGCCTGGGGGTGCCACTGGCAGGAAAACTCCTTTGGCTACTAAAAGGTCCCTGGCTGTGCTTCAGAAGCTATGAAAAGATCTTTCCTATCTGGGAATATCTCAGGGACTTCCTCAACCTGAAAACTCTGAAAAATATGGGAGGAGAAAGACGAGCTGAGGTAAAAATGTGTCTTTGCAAGAGAAAAACAGGCACCAGAGAATATTATTTTCAAAACATCATTTAGTCTGTTTCAAACCTTAGTGCTGATTGAAGAGCTCATAAGAAGAGATCATTTAAAGCACAGCTCTAGACTCACAGTTTATTTAAATAAACCCATTTGCCTTTAGTGACTGCTGGCCTTTGGTGCTCTCTTGCAAAACATGATGCAGATGGATCTGGCAGCATCAGGAATGCCTAATGGTAAGATAATGTTAACACTACTGAGTTCTAAAGTGCAAATTTTTGATTCTGGCTTCTTTTAAACAGCCAAAAGTCCCTTCTGCAATCAGTGAACCTCTAAGAGCAATGGCTCCCCTATCCAGGAATGCCTGCAGGTTGAAATCTGCATTTCACCACAGTTACAAAATCCTGTGTGCATTTTTTAACTACAGTTCATCACTGTACAAATTTGCTTTGTTTAGGGATCAGTGTTTTTCTGGATCTCATCATAATTCCAAATTATTTCTTTATTGGGGCCAACACAGCCTATTTTTTAATGCTTTAACTGAGCAAGAAGAAGATAAATAGACATAATTGGTCTATGGAACTGACCCACATTGGATGTATTGCTCTGACTGGAACCAAAGTTTGCCATCCACTGTTTGCCACAGTTCCTCTGGAACAAAATACCCTTCTCACAGTCCAGGCTTTGAAGAAAACACAACAAGCTTTCATCACCTAAGATGAATTTTCTTGTGTATCTCTCTTGTTCAAGCCTTTGCTCTTCCCTTCTCCTCAGCCCCAGTTTTTTTTTAGTGACGTGAGAGCTGGTATTGTTTGTACAATGTGAAACTGTGTTTCTGGATCTATTCATCCATTAATTGAATATATTTTGAGTTCTTTCACTGGGTTGGTGAGAGCTGTCCCTCTCTGCCTGCAAAGGCATAATTTGACAACCCTGGAATGACTACAGTGATGCTGTAAAATAATTCCGCTCTCTTGTACACATTGTGTGTGAATTTATTTGGGTTAAGTTTAATAATGAAAGTCTTCCTTCAAGTGAAGGTAAAATAAATCAGATATAAGTATCAAAAGAACTACTTTTAGTATTAATTCTTCATACCAGTTCAGTGACATGAGAAAATACTTATCATTAGGATGTCACAGCATAATAACTGCTGGCTTTCTACATTGTTTTATATTCTGTAATTCAGCCTTATTTCCTAGAAGTACGTTTTTTCCTCTGAACAATTAAATATTTTTCTTTTAAATTCACAGCCAAACTGCTTTTGCCTATGTATCTATAAAGGTCCCACGACTTTTTTTTCCCTAAAAAAATATCCCCAAATACAGTACATGGTGAATGGTGACCATGAAAAATGAGTTTCATATTCCAGGGGAAGAGCAGAAACTCAAAGTATTAAAAGCATTTTGGTAGACCTTACCATGTAAGGGAAATTCAAGAAACACAAAACCAGAGGGATTTCTCTTGTTTATTTGCCATTCTTTGATGTGAAATATGTTGTCTGTAACCTTAAAATGTTTCCTAAATGCATTAGAGAAATGTATAATTCCAAGGTGATAAACTCTCAGGGAAGTGACAGTGGGGAAATGCACTGTGACTTTTGGAACATCTGATTTCCTCTGCAGTGCTCAGAGCACGGCTGGCACCAGCAAAAGGAATAAAAGGCCTGTTCTTCCAGCCCTGATTTTGCTTCCCACTTTTAGCTCAAGATTGCAAGAGGCCCAGGGATGGGCTGAGTGCCTCCCAGCACTGCAGCAAAATGTCTGTTCTGGGGGGAGGTTTCACACAGCAGGATGAGCCTGCAAGTCTGTGCAGGAGAATGGGAAAAGGCCCTCAGGAAAAGGAGGAGTGACAAGGCTGGGGAAGAATATCTGTTGGGAATTGTTCAGGGTGCTGCTGGTTTATAGAGGAACGAAGCCAGGCTTGGACTGAGATAATAGTCAAGAGCAGATTGAAAGAGTTTTTTTGCTACATATAATTCCTTATCCCACATACAGTTAAAAAGGAAAAGTGAACAAGAAACCTCTCCCTCAAACACCCAAACCACTCCCCAGCCCAGCCAAAAATTGTTCCAGGCCCAAGCAGAGCAGAAGTTTGAAGGGGGATCTCTTACTGAGCTCTACAAAATAGGAAGAATCTCAGCAGGTCACTTCTGGGCTGTGCACAGGACATAATTGAGATTTGCCTTTACACTTGTGTCTTGGTTTGAACAGACAGGTTCTGCTAAGGAAGGCAGGAGCCTTCCTAGAAGTGGAAAGTGTGAACTCCCTGCCTCTGAATTATTGTAATTTTGAAACTAAGGGGCTCTCAGGCAAAGATATGGGATCAGGAATAACAGTTCTTTATTAGGAAAAATAAAAATAAACTAAAAATGCAGTAATAGAAAACAACACTGCCAGAGCCAGAACACGGCCTGTGGGTCAGGGAGGTGGCACAGCCCCATCCCAGGGGGGCTCAGCCCTCCTGCAGTGCCAGCTGTGCTTCTGCTGCAGCAGGATCCTGCACAAGGGGGGAGTTTTCCTCTGGAGCTCCAGGAATGGGGGAGATGGGCCTGGGCTCCTCTGGGAATGCAGTGGGAAGAAAGCTGCTCCTCTGGGAATGCAGGGGGAAGAAAGCTGCTCCTCTGGGAATGCAGGGGGCAAAGGCTGCTGTGCTGTTCCTGGGTCAGATTGTATCCAGGTAGGAATGTTTGGCTCCTCCCCTGGGCAGAGCATCTCCCCATGGATGATGGAATTTTCTCAGCCATGCAGGGACACTCACTGGCCATGGACAGAAGATAATTAATAATTAATGGCCCATGAACAGCAGAGATCTCCTGGAGGGAGGATTGGCTGTGGAAGAGATAAAGAAAATGCCCAATGAGCAGAGGAGAACTGCCCCACCTCTGACCGATGGTAATAGAATGAACTCCTCCAGACACATCTTGTAACACAGGATGACTTGTTACAATCTAAGCATTTGTTTTTGGGGTGGCCTGGGCCCTGTGCAGATCTCACAGCTCCCCGGTGTCCCCTGAGCCAGCTGGGTGGGCAAGGCTCAGGCCAGAGGTGTGTGCTCAGCTCCTGGGCTCCCTGGGTTTTATGAGTCTGCTTTGTGCAGGCTTGTCAAGCCTTGTACAACTTTGCAATGCTCCCCTATTGTGATATAACCAGCAATGATCTGGCTTTTAAACTTCAACATTAAGTAAAATTTTCTGGTTTTTAAAGTGGTTTTTTGTTTGTTTGTTTGGTTTTTTTTATTTTATTTTTTGTCTTTGCTGTTGTTGTGGTCTGTTTTTTATTTTTTCCTCCCTAACAGAGGAAGCCTTCTAAGATGTAATAAATAACTTGCAATTTAAGTAATCTTCTTTCCTCCAGTGCTAAACACGTACCTGATACAGGGAATGCAGAATTAGCATGGACTAATTTAGCGTGTAGAAATTGGCACTTATTTTTAATTAACTATTGATTTGGGGGATTTGTGTGCTGACTTTAATCAAGTTAGGTGAGAGTAGATAACTCCAGTCAGTTTGTTTGAATTTAAGATATATAAAACAGATGCAGGGTATCTGTATATTAGAAGTAAAACCTTCTGCTAAGAGCAACCAATATCTTCCCTGGGGCTTGGAATGCAAACTACAACTCCCATTCAGTTTATTGGAGCCTCTCAATTATAAAATTTGATGTGACAAAAAAGATTTGATATTTAAAAAATAAGCTTTGTATTAGAATCTCTGGATAACAGGATATATTCTGGCAATGATGCACTTTTACTTTCCACTAGGAATGGACGATAATCCTGCCAGGCTGGCTGAGTCTCAGGGTTAGCTGTTGAGTGGGGGAAAAGTCCAGCTACCCTGGAAATTGGGAGTTTCTTTGTCCACAGTGAGGAAAATACTCTGCCAAAGATGGAGTTTTCTACAGAGTGATTGGGAGGAAATTCTTGTTGTACTATCATTTGAAAATCTCGCCAATTATTCCAAATGAATGATTCTAAAGTACTTAAAGGAACCCAATAATGGACCTGTAAGGCTATTTAGAAATGGTACCACAAATAAAGTGTAAATCTCACTGTTGTTCTCATCAGTCTCCCTGTGAGCCCTTAGTCTATGTGGTATTAATGACTCTTTGCTGTGGTGATACCAATTATTCCTTGGTCTAGGAGGTTGCACTATTAAAGTTTCTGATATTCTGAATTTTAATCCTATTAGGTGAATCCCTGAAGAGTCATCTCCCTCCTTGGTGTGTTCATCCTCCATGTATTTCAAGAAGGTTATTGTTCCCCTCTGTGATTATTTAGTCAAGGTATTACACAATAAAGCTTTAATTGTTTCTTCTGGAGAAATCCCTTTAGCCCAATTTGTGGCTTAAGTATTTGTGCTTATTGACCAAAGTGCATCTTCAGTACAAATGGACCCTGCTCCTGCCAGCAAGCTTTAAATCAGCAGAGCAGCCTGCAAGAGTTTAATGTGAACTTTTCCTCACGCTGGCTCAGTTCCACACCCACCTGATGGTCTCTCCCAAGGTTTTGCTGGTTTTTCCACAGCCAAAATTTAATCTGCTGGTGCTGTGCTCTGTGTGCCACACCAGCCACTGCTCTCATTGCTCTTAGAGGCCCTTAGCTCCCATCTGGAGATGCTTTTTCCTGGCACTGATGGAATTTGTGGAAGATAGAAGCAGAAATGCCCTGCAGGGGCTGAAACAAAGCGACGTGGGGGATCCCCAGTGGGGTCTGCAGCTGCTGCTGGGCTGGTTGGAATGACCCCAAAGCCTTCGTGGGCAGGGGACCCTGGGGACAGGGTCAGCTTTGCAACCAGATAAGGAGCACCCAGTTGTATTACAGAATTTGGGCTTTAGAAATCTCTTTTCGTGCCCGAGTGATATGATAAACTGCTTGAAATACTTCTTTTTTTTCAAGGGAGACGTGGGATTAGGAGACCCCCATACACTTCTCAGTGTTTTTTTAATCAAAATTAAAAAATAAGTTTTGCACATCTGTAACAAAATCATGCTTAAAGATAGGGAAAGAAGTAGCAGATCTATCAAAGCATTTGATAGGAAGATAAAATTTAGTATTTATTTAAGATAAGCTTACAAAGCACTTTAGTACCTATGTAGAAAATTTAGTTTTTGAGTTTTGGATTCTGGTTTCTGCTTTGGTATTTGCCTGGAATGATTAACAGGGCAGTCTCTTAACTTATGCTTCAGTTTCTCTGTGTACAAATCCATGGAATAATTGCAGATGGGTTTCAAGAGGCCATGTGTTCCTATTGATATAAAAAATGTGCACTGTAAAAATTAGATACAAAAGATACTATGTAAGAATGTAAGAAAATAATAGAAGAAATTCAAGCAGAAATTAACAAATATACAGAGGTGGATGACTTGTAGTATGAGTTGGTGGGCTGTATTTGTACAACTGTGCTTTTAACAGGTGTATTTCCTTTACTTGAATCACCATCATGAGATGCTGGAACCTTTACTTCAGGTCTTGGCAGATCTGTTGGGCTGTACCCTCAGCAGCAGAGGGATGTTCCAGTGCCTACAGACCTCTGTGACTTCTCAGAAAAGAACATCTCTGAGGAAAATCATCCAAGATGTGCTCTGTACTGAGAACAAGTTGTAAGATGTATCTCTTTAAGCATGTAAACGTTACGGATATATTAAAAAAAATCAACCCCCTCTATTTATTTGGAAAAGCTGAAATGTGAAGCATTCAGTCTTCATTAGAAGATTTTAAGTAATAGCTTTCAACTTGATGCCTGAACTGAACGGTTTGCCTAGGTGGCACAGAAATGATCAATCAGAACAGAATAGCTGGTGTTGTGCATGTGTTATTCCAGCTGCTGGAGGAGCCTGCATTATTATTAAATTTAATGGCTTCTCTCCAGGATTTCAACCTCTCTGGCATTTAATTACTTCCTCTTGTGGTTTGTGCCACAAAGGTGCAGCTGCTTAAACACACCTGAGAAATAAAGGGGAGACCTTCAAAGATGGGAGATGCAGAGGCTGTATCTCAATTTTAAACAGATCATTCAGGCCTGGTTAAAATGCAATAAATGGAAGTGGCTGTGATGTAGAACAGGCTGGCAGAGCTCAGCAAAGCTCCTTTCTGTGCTGTGAAACTCAGACTTTGTGGAGGTGCTCTGAGCACACCTGGCTCTCTGGGGCCAGGCAGGTCTGGGGCAGAGGTTTAGTGTTGTTATCTATCAATTTCTGAAAACGGTTTTAAATGCACATTTTCATTCCTTATCTGACAAAACAGATTATATGTGTTATAATAACATCTGGTCATTTGTGTGTGACCAATTCAGTAAATTACAAAGAATTCTGTAATTTTCAATGGAACTAAGGAATGAAAACATTGCGTGTGTTCTTAGCATGGTGTCTCTAGCAGTACTTCACTGAAATGTAATTTAAACATCAATCTCTCTGAGTCCATCACCAACCAGCTGCTTTTTAATCTGAATCCAGCTTCACCACAAAGCCCTTGGAACACGAAGATGCAGGGGTGCCCTGGGCAGCACCAGTGCAGCTCAGGTGTGGTGGCGTAGACGGGGCTGCTGTGGAATGTTCTCAAGCTGTTTATCTGTTTATTTTTTAGCATCACTCTCATCACATGGTTATGACAATGGGACAATTCCAGCAGCTCACATCCAGGCAACAGACCAAGAACTTAATGTTACATCTTACTTTATAACTTTTTGACCAATCACACAAAGCAAAAGCATATTGACAGTAGTTCTATCCAATCACTATAAGCACACGTACCTTTGGTTAAAACAATGCTCTCTTATTTTGAATACAATACTTGCTTGTAAGCCTCAAGATACAATGTACAGAGCTCCATTATTAAGCTTAGACCTTCCTAATATCTCACCAGAGATACTTTTCTGCAATTTAGGGAGTTATTCTATCCAAGTGTTAATACACAGACCATTGTTCTATTTGTCCTTTCTTTCTACTTCTTGTATAATTTTTCTGCTGACAAATCTTATAGCTGCTGCTTAGCTCTAATCACCATCCTGCTGTCCCTGAGGCCTGTCTTTTGCAATGTGCCCAAAACCCTCTGGTTTTAAGGAATCCCACAGCAGCTTTGGGCCCCAGCCCTGAGCTCAGGAGTTAAAACCAGATTTGTGAGTCAGCCCAGATGTGACTGTCCTTGCCCGTGGGTGGATCCCCTCTCCCCCCAGCATCTGCATTCCCTGATGAGGTCCTGCCACAGAACCCTGGCACAGAACCCTGGCACAGAACCCTGGCACAGCCATGAAGCCAGCTCTGATCTGCAGGCTGGGCTGGCAGCACAAAGGAGAAATCCACTCTGCCCCTTGTACTCCAGCAGGTGCCCCAGGGTAAATCCAGGCAGGCCCAGTGATTTCATCTGAGCTGTGCAAAGCCTGGGCAACTGCGCCCTTTGATATTTTTAATTCCTTGGTCTCTCCTCTCTCCCAGCAGAACTGTAGACCCCACATGTGTCCAGAGCTGTCTGGCTCCCTGGTATTGATGTGCAGAGGAATTACAGGGCTTCCTTTACCTGGGTCCTAGTTGAGAATGAGCTATAAATGGAATATGCCTCCTTTACTGTAGCTGTATTTTCACAGAGGTATGGCAGGATTATTTTGTCCCCTTTCACTTCCTAACAATGACCAACCCCTCCCTCTGCTCCTGTGTTGTAGAGGATGCCAAACTGATTTATTTCAAAAAATGAACATAAGAGATTGTAATTAATTTGCTTTCCATAAGACATTCTGGATGTTTGGGGCATTAATTAAGTGAAGGATTCTGATTATGTAGCACTAATACGAGGTGAGAGACAGGAAAGGAGCACAAGATGTGGAATGTCTTTGTATTCCAGGTTTGTTTTTTTTCCTCTGGCCTTCCCACCTTTCACTTCAGTGTATATTTAAAAATATTTATTTCACCACAGCTGCATTCTGAACAGATCACACCATTGAAATAAGTGATACTAAGAATGATCAATGGGCACTTAAGGTTAAGAGTCTTTTACCTGAAATACTGGACTCATTTTGAGGCTGAGATGAACAGATCTGCATTCCTCTGCTTTGTTGCCTTCAGCAGGTTTAAAAGCAAAAACCTGCTTTACATAATAGCAGATAGTTAGGTGTTAGTTGTGCCACCAACATCTGTGTTTTACTCCTTGGATTAGATAATTCCTGTGGTAGTATCTTGAAATTTCTGCTCTCTCTATTATAAATTGCTTATACAGCACTTAGACTTCTGAGATAATGCGTGTCTAAACGAAATGAGATAGAGCCTTGCCTTTGCTGCTTGATAACAGGGGGAGACAAATTACTTCCCCACGTTTTTTGGACACTGAATGAGTTTCTATAATTGTGTTGTAAATTGCTTTGATGGATTGGGACACATCTTGCGATCCCATATAAAGCTGAGCCCTCATCAGTCATGAGAGGCTCTCACAAAAGGCAGAGACAGCTTCATTCTGCCTCGTGGCTGAAGGAAATGGGATCTCTTCCTTTCAGGAGTGATGCTTGGAGGAAAGTGAGCTTGCTGAAAACCTGCTGGGATTGCATTTTGTTTCCTGTGGAGCACCTGTGATAACAACTTATCTCCTGCTGTGGATCTTGGTCTTTTTGTGTGGCTCAGGTGGTAACAGACACCCAGAGTTACACTTTATTTTCTTCCTTTGATGATGATGTGAGGTTTGCTATCTTTACCAATAAGTGCTGGAGCTCAGTTATTCTTACTTCTTTTGCTTTCAGACTGACCTAAATTGATATTTTATCATGTGGACTTTATGCTCTTGGTTAAAGGATTTGTTGGCATCTTTGGGTTTGACTCCCTCTGTACTGCTGCAACACAGGAATATTACTTTTGGCTGATAGAGCCATTTATTGTGTGGTGGATTCTGGTGGTACCTGTGAGCCCCATTTATCTCCTGGAACCACAGAATATTGTGAGCTGGGAGACATTATCAAGGTTCTGTTGTATGAAGCTTTTAAAGCATGAAGCCTGGCACCCTCCTTCAGAAAGACCCAGAGCAGAGGGGTCTGACTGATGCTGAGGAGAAGAGGTGTGGTGCTCCAGGAAGAGAGATGTAGGTTTTGTTTTGCTCGAGCACCACGAAGTTTGAGTAGGAAACATATTTTTCTAAAGGAGGGCTTGAATGAGGCTGGGCCAAAGGGAGCGAGGTTAGGAGGGGGCACTGAACACAGCAGAGGCTGTGAGATGGAGATGGTAGGTGAGCTGCAGAATATTCAGGTGGCAGCCACCTTTGGAGGGGTGGCTGAATGGCACAGCAGCCCCTTTGTCTCTTGCAACCATCTCATTTGTGCCTTTGTGTCTGCTCCTCCTTCAGCTGGCATCATCTGCAGTATTTGGATGATAATGTCATTTTTCAGCTGACTATCTCCCTGAAATCACTGATAACATTTCTCTTGACTCTCCTGATCAGGAGCTCATTGTTAACTGGAGCAGGAGTGGGAAAAGGAACAAAACCCCTGCTGTGCTGCCTGTTGGGATGTGCCAGGAGCTTCCCTGCAGCCCTGGGCTTCATCACCCCCAGCCCTGTCACTGCACTGGGGACACTGACACAGAGCTGCAAAGTGAATTTTGTGTTCAAACACGGAGGAGAGCAGAGCAAAGGGCAGCTCTGCAAGCCTGGGCTCCTGCACAAACATGCCTGGGTAATACAAATAAGTTTGTTTCAAGGCGTGACAGCTGTTGGTGCTGAGACTGTGGAGTCTGTTCCTAGCATGAAATCTAATTCTAATCTAAATGCATGAAAGGAAGGTTTTGGAGCTGCAAGTACCATTATTAGGCCTCAGATACAGATGGTGTGATATAAAACATTAGAATTCAGAATTCTTTCAGGAAAGATTTTGTGGAGAGTAATTTTCTTGGTGGTAGTATGTAGAACATGTAGAAAGCAAGAGATTTCTGTATCCTTACAGAGCTAGTAGGTGCTTTAAATAATTTTCCAGTGCACCTTTTTCCCTCCCCTGCCCCCTGTTATCTCTCCAAAAGGAGACAGTCTGAACTAGATTTAGAAACATCTAGAAAGGAGACTTTAATGAAGCTGGTCCATATTTCTCCATGCTCAAAATTTCTTGTTGAAAACTTCTTATTCAAAACTCTGAGGATGAGCAAGTACAAGGACAGAGAAAGTTAAAGTCCCTTGCAGTGTCTTCTTTCTTCATGTCTGGTTTGTACTTGCCTGCTTGGGGAACAATCAGATGCAAATCAATTTGGAACAAGTGAGACAAGCTGTTGTGGTGGTGAAAAGTGCTGCTGCACTGGAAAAGGCACCAGTGTTAAAACAGGCAAGGGAGAGGAGAAGGGGGAAGAAAGAAAAACTTAATTCTCCTCTTGCCTGAGGCTGAGCCATGTGATGAGCCAAGCAGATAATATTGACTACACTCCTTACTGGGAGCTTGAGTGGAAGACATTTATTTATTTTATGACCGAGGATGCTGAAGGAAGAACTCAATAACTTCCTGTACTGGTTAGATTGTATTAAAAAAGGCAATAAGACAGAGGTAGATAGATCCTCATCCTTTTTCTCCCATCCTTAGCTCAGTTTTGCCTGCAGCATGGAATCATCCGGGCCCTGAGAGCACTAATGGACCTTGATAGCACAGAGCAAACTCAGGAGTTCCCCTCCCGCCTGGTCTGGGGCAGCCCAAGGAATTTGTCAGCATGATAGAGAGATTCCAGGAATTTTCCAATCATAAAGGCTGCCTTGTGGCTTCTAATGCTTTGAGAACGATTAGAAAAATATTAAAATTCACATAAATATAAAATTTAGCCTTTCTAGGAGCAGGCATTGGGAGGTAAGAGGGTTTCTGACTGACACCTCTTTGGCTAAGGTGCCTTTTGCTGGTTCCTGTCCTCCAAAAGATATTCTGGGTGATCTGTGCAGGGATGGGTATCTTGGTGAGGCTGTTATTACATTGATTTATATTGCAAAGTGTTCAGTTTAAAAGTTATTTAGGTTTTAAGGTTTGTGAACTAGCTTGAGATGTGGGGAAAACATAATCTCCAACACGAGCATCTACTCCAAACAGTCAAATGGAGATGTTAAATTAAAATGTAACTCTTTTAAAAGGGCTTAATGTCCTGCAGTACATAAATAAATACATTCTGAGCGTATCAAGAGTTGCAGATTACTTCAGCTTTTTACTGCATTTATATATGAGATAAAATACAGTAAGTATTTTGAAATAAACATGTATTATGTATTTTAATGCCATCAGTTAGCCTTGTGCAATAGTGAAAATAGCATTTCACACTCTTCAAGTTGGTTCAGACTCCCAGGCTTGGCTGTGGCTGGCAGCCTGAGCACCCTTCAGAATGCCCAGCACGTGGCCTGTGCTCCCCTCAAAAATGAACACAGAAAAAATGTTTGGAATATGTTTGGCTGATCTGCACAGAAATGAAACCAACGCTCAGAATACATGTTAGAGCTGCAGTGTGAAGGGTGCTCTGAAACTTGTATTAAACTGCAGTTGTTCTGGTAGATCCAAGTCCAAACTCCTTTCAGAAGATGAAGTTATCAATCCGCGATTGACATAATTTGTGCCTTTGTCCAGTGCACAAAAGCACAGTTTGCTGCCAACAAATGTCAGTGCTGAGGTGCTTCTCAGATCCCTCTGAACACTTGGTCTCTCTTTGTGGCAAGCACATTTCTCTCCCTCTCAGGATTTTCATAGAGGTGCACAGAGAGAAATGAAAGATAAAACAATTTCTATTTCTGCTCCTTGTTTTTCCCATGTGGAATGTGTTTGGAGAATTGTTTACCTGGAGTGATGGCTTGGTTGGATTCTGGTGAGGATTGTTTGAGCCTGATGGCCAATCCAACCCACCTGGGGCTGGGCTCTCAGAGAGGGTCATGAGTTATGTTGGAATTAGAGTCAGAGAAAGTAGTATGTAGTTTTAGTATCCTCCTTTTATATAGTATATTAATGTATTTTAGCATAGTTATAATAAAGAAATAATTCAGCCTTCTGAATTGAGTCAGACATTGTCATTTCTTCCCACTGGGATCGCCTGCATTTACAATATCTCTTCATTTACAAATAAGGAATGCAAATCCTTCAAAATGCTTCTTTTGTGAGGGAGATATTACAGTGTAAGAGCAGGTAAACTGAAAATGAGCTTTTCTCAGGTGTGTTTAACGTGGCCATGAAGCAATATTCCCCCCCAGCCAGTGTCCTTTCAGTGAGCTGATATCAAAGCACTTAGTCTGCAGCAAATGCCTAAGGAGAGCTTTCCTCCAGAGGACTTAAAACATCATGAGAGAAAACATAAGCTCTTTATGATCTACTCAGGCATTTTCTGTTTGTGAGTGTGTCCAGCTCAGCTGGAGCAATGTTTCATTTTCCTGCCTGGTCCCCATCCTGTGGACAGCTGGGCTCTGCAGAGAGGCAGAAGGTGCTCCTGTCCTGGGGGGTGTCACGACCCGCTGGTAGTGGGGTGTCGTGATGGCTCCTTAGCCAATCCCAAAGTGCAAAAGACAAACAGCTGGGGACTATCAGCTTAATCACAACAAATGCACCTTTATTAGGGGCCAGAACAATAAATGTGATAGTGGGGCCAGAAAAGAAATAAAAAGGATAGAGATGGAGAGAGATAAGAGAGGGATGGGAATAGCTACCAACACAGGTGAGGTCCTCACTGGTCCGGACCATGGGGATCCGTCTTGTTGTGTTGGGGAGAGTCTCCAAAGTCCTGCCCAGCCCAGGGGTCCAGTTATAGTCCACAGAGGGAAAAGGGGGGAACAGGCAGAACAATGAGAGTCTATTGAAATTGCTGTGGGGGGAACAGGTGTATCTACAGAAAATCATCCAGATGAAGAATGAAGAAAAAGCCCATTGAAGTTACTGGAGAAGAACAGGTCATGTCATTCTCTCCCCTGTGATAGGGGTCTCAGTCTCAGTCCTTGGGGAGAGGGTTCTTGATCTCCATCTGTGACGGTGGTAATGAGGCAGATGAGGGGTCTTCAGTGAGAGACCACCAGAGTCACCCCAACAGTTCATTCAGCTAAAGGGTGGAGAGCGAAGCAGGAATGGCAGCAGCCGCCCTGTGCTGGGTCCATGCCAGGTTGTTGCCAGCTCCTTGCCAAGTCCTTGCCAGGTTCTTGCCAGGCCTTGTTGGGCACAGCTGCCGTGAGGGTGCAGTGCCTGCACCTGCACTGCTGCCTCCTCCAAGCCAGAACTGCAGCGGGGGGTTTTTCCTTCTCCTGGCAGTCGGCAGGCAAATGAGTGAGGGTCTTCAGCCATCCTCTCACAGTGCTGCAGCAGCTCTCTGCTGTGCAGCCCTGCCTGCCAGTCTGCCACGGGGCTCTGTCCCTGCAGCGGGTCTGCAGCTCTGCCAAAATCCATTCTGACCTGGTCTCTGCAGGTCTGCGATGCCATCTGAATTTCGTTTTGTGTCCTGTCACCTACAGCGTTTTATCCACCTGTGTGTAATATTGTCTCGTCTGACTTTTGTGATCCTGAACTTTTGGAGCAAGAAGTATAATCACTTGTTTTAAACCTTTCCCCTATGCAACAATACTTTTTCCAGAAGAGAAGAAGTTTTTCAAAATTATTTTATTTTCCATTCCTGCAGCTCTTGCAGCCTTCCAGTAGTGGTTTGGTCCTCTCTGGACATTTAAGATTCTCTTTAAAGAAAACACAGGAAACATCTGGAATTTTGGTGCTTTCTATAAAATTTGCAACGTGATAGGCTGTCTTTTTAAAGCCTATAGTAATAGGCTGTCTTTTAATTGGTTGTAATTTAATTGGGTGTAATTTAATTGATTCTCTTTCTAAACCTATTCCAGTTACACAGATGGAAAGTGGTGGTGGAGAGAGGAATTATTTTAATCATCTGCTTTGCACTCAGCAGGTGTGAATCCAGAGCAGCTCTTTGGATAATTTGAGAGAGCTTTGGAAAACTTGCAGCGCTGTGTTTTGGTCTGTGCTTTGATGTGAGCCACTGAAGAGATGATGCTGTTACTCTGCTCCCCAAAGAGGAATTGTTTATTGCAGCAGCTTGAGAACTGAATCTTCAAATTCCTCAGAACATCTTGGGCATTGCTGTACCTTAAGTGGAAGTCTGAAATTTGATCTGAAAACCTTGGGCAAGGCAGCAGGTGACATTCACAGCTCCTGTCAGTTACTGCCTGCCTGAGCAGAGGCTTGGAACATTTATTTAGAGGGTGAATTGGTTTGGGTGTGCTGAGACTAATGGGAAATTGGAGGTGGATTATAAATACATATATTATACAATATATCTCATGTGCTGAGTGGAAACCACAGAGAAAACAGCCACTGCTTTGATTGAAAATGAATCCCTTTGATCAATGAACTACCTCCAGGCATATTGGTGACATTTAACAAACCAGCTTGTCTGGCTCAATCCTTCCTTCCTCTACTCTGGTTCAACACCATCAAGGCTCAAGTGCTGGTTCTTGGCTTCTTTTTCTGCCTCTGCCAAATTTCTGTCCAATTACAAAATGCCACCCAAACCCATGAAGAAGAAGGAAGAAGACAGTAAAGAACAACCAAGCACCACCCTAAATCCTCCACCTTGCCCCATGTATTCCAATAATTTCTATATTCGAAAACCCCAAACTCTGTCTTCCAACCAGTGATATTACACACGTCTAATCAAACTACACACCTTCAATCCCAGTTCTTTCAATCAATTTTGGAAGCCTTTTCCACAGCCTCAGGTCAAATATAGTATTTTCCTGTCCCTTCAGCATAGAAAGTTTAAAATTCTCAGTGTTCAGCATTCCAACACTCAAGATTATCAGTAATGGGACTTGGAGGTTAAACACTCCTTAATCAGAATCCCATTGTGTCAGCTGAGGGTGGGAAAGATTTCCAATTGAGAAGGATTGCAAAGTGTTACTGAAAATGATGTGGAATAATTTGCTTTTTGGGAGGGGTTTTGTGTCTGCTGCCTCCATGTGGAGTTCATGGCAGATTAAGGAAAATTAAGATTCCACCCAACCTATGGGTTTGTAGCAGGGAAAATACTGGGTCAGAAAAAGAAAGAGCTGTCTCCATGAATATATTCAATAATAAATACAATTTATTCTTATTTTGCAGCTTTGGAGAGAAACTTGAGGACATAAAAATTAGGTTGTTTCTGATCCTTCAGGAGAGGTGGGGAGATCCCAAATACACCATTTGATCCCAGGCTAGAACAGTGAGCCTTTCCCTGGTCTGGAATCTTTAATACTTAGTGAAGCCCTGGCACATTTCTGGTAGAGTTTAAGGGAATATTTCGGTGTCTGAGAGGTTCTGAAGGATTCAATAGCAGCACACCCTGCTTTGTTTTTTATTATGGTGTTCATAGCAGATGTTACTACACAATAAGTTTACAGGGAAACCTGAAGCTGTAAACAATGGAGTCAGTGTCTATAATGTTTGTTGGTGAACATAAAACAATAATAAAAACAATGAAATATTTATAAGCTTTCAGAAGTAATTACAATGATGAGGTGCAGAGTTTAATTTGGAAGCAATAGCAAAATAAATGAAAAATTAATTTTCCAGACTTACTGGTTCATTTTCAGATTTATTAAAAATAACTTGGCCTCCTTGTAGCAGTAAGATGTGCCAAATTACCTGATTAATGTAAACTTATAATTCTGTTCTCCACCCATTAAAGTAATTGTACAAGTGGGGAACTTGCCTGTTGTTCCTTTTTTTTTTGAATCAGAGAACACATGAAAAGAGATGTGAGCTTTTACTGCTGATTATAGTGACTTTCATTTGCAGAACTGGCATTTTATGTTCTCCTGCAACACAAATAGACCTACAGAACCTGTGTTTTCACTGCAGAGAGGACATACATCAGAGGGCTTTAAATCAGATTAGTTTTACATTGGCTTGCAAACTAAGGTGAGGTAAGAGAATGCAACAAGTATTCCATTAAATTAAACATCATAGTGCTTGGATATAAATGCCATTCTGAGGTAATTCCCATAATTTTACCCATTAAGACACTAAAATCAATGAACTTCTCTTTTATGGTGGTTGTGAACTGGTTGAGCTGAATTGCAAAATTATTTGGGGGTTCTCTAACTCTGCTTTACACTGAAACTGCTGGTTTGATGGCAGCACAGTTAGGTGACAATATAAAATCTCTTGGCTCATCTGTCCTTGAACCTTGAAATTCACTGTGAGTGTTGTTTTCTTGCAAGAGAAAACAAAGGGGTCGTTGTTGGGAGGTGGAGTGGGATCCAAACGTGCCCATCCTGCAGGGATGTTGAACTGAACTGAAACCATTGGTCTTGATAATTCAGCTGCTTATTTGCCAAGTGCATACAATAAAATAAAGCTTCTTTACATCTAAGCCTTATGAGACTCAGCCAGGAGTTTTCTTGCTTTCCCCCTCTGCCCAAACCCCCTAAAAACCTTTTATTGACCCCTTATGTCCAAATCCCAGTGGTTTGGGTGGCACTTGGAGGAGGCCAGGCTTTCTGCAGGGAGCAGCACAGGTCCCATCCTGTCTCCAGCTGCCCCTTGTTTCAGTGTTTTGGGGGTGCACAAGAGGTGGAAATCTCCCTCACTTTGGGTCTCAACACACCTATTTTATTTCATTTAGTGTATCTCACAGGCCAAGGAGAGATGCTGGCTGGGGCTGGACTGGCTGCTGAGAGTGGAACCTGTGGAGTTTTGGCTCTTCTGGCTTGCTGCTGGTATAAGTGCATTTTTTAGCAGTGATTTCAAGCAGAAATGTCTTGAAAGCAGTTTGTGCAAGGATTCCTGAGGTCTCAGAGCACTTGTTACTCACTTTCATGTACCTCCCTGGGTAAAGGCCTCTCAGGTTTTAGTGACTTGTGCTCATGGCTTTATTTGGCTCAGGATCAGTTTTGTGAGGGGTTCTGTGGGGAATCAACATGGCCTTGACTCTGAAACTGCTCCTTGGGTATAAAGTGAGTTCTGTCAAAAGAGGGCAGGGGTGGGCCCTGGCCAAGAGGGACATTCTGACACTAAATAGAGTCAGGAGGTGAAACAGAAAGTCAGGCTGATATTAAGCAAAGAATATATCATACAGGATGAAAAAGGAGGCTGGTCATGTCTAGAACATTGACTCTCATCTTGACCCTTTTATCCTCTTCTGAAAATTATGATGGAATGAAAGACTTGAAGTGAGCTCCCTGCATGAAGCCTGGTGGCCCAGCTAAGTGTGGGCTAAGTACTGGAGAACTTCCTGACATCATGGAATATTTTGGTGCTGTAAAAACACAAAACCAGTGACTGCCTATTCCTGCCATGCAGTATTTCTGTGCTAAATAACAGCAAGCAAAGGCCTGACCAACCATCTCTGACAAAGACCAACAGAATTTATTTCTTGCCTTGCCATTTCTCCTTTTCTCTGCATGAAGATGTTGACATTTCAGAGATGTTTGATTTTCATTAGAAACAAAAATGCATTCCCTGTCTCTGTAAATGTTCATTTCTTCAAAACCAGAGGCTATGCTTCAAACATGAGGAAGTGGGTGTTTTATTTTCTGATTTGGAAGAAGCTGACTGTGCCTGTGATCTGGGGACAAGGATGTGCAGGAGCCAGCAGTGCCTGGCAGGGCTGGTCACTGAGGCAGCCTGAGCAGCTGCCTGGTTCCACTTCAAACACAAATAAAACACTGCTACAACTGGCAAGGTCTTGCCAGCCACTTGAATTCCATTAAATCAAAGCTCCAACAGAAATTGATGCAGTTTACTGTGCAAATAAGCCTGAAGTGCATTGTAGCTAAAACAGCACATCTATTTCAGAATTATTTCTGTATTTCAGTATTTTAGGTGAGGATGGGAAGTTTAAGGAAGAATAAACAAAGCTCAAATAGAAAACAGGATTAATTGGCTTGTGTGATGGAAAAAGCAGGTATGAATGGTGAATGAGCCCTAGAAATAAGAAAGGCTTTTGCAGTTTGGTGGAGATGATCTAACCAGTCGTGTAAATCTTTCAGGAGCTTCAAGCAGGAGGAAAGATGGGAAAGGGTGGGTCATGTTTTAACAATACAGGAGAGAGGGTGAAGGATTTGTTGAAATCAACAGTTCTGCCTAGGGGATGTGTGGCAAGCACATTTCTCTCCCTCTCAGGATTTTCATAGAGGTGCACAGAGAGAAATGAAAGAGAAAACAATTTCTATTTCTGCTCCTTGTTTTTCCTATGTGGAATGTGTTTGTAGAATTGTTTACCTGAGGTGATTGCTTGGTTGGATTCTGGTGAGGATTGTTTGAGCCTGATGGCCAATCCAACCCACCTGGGGCTGGACTCTCGGGTGAGAGCACCACAAGTTGGGTGGGAGTTAGAGTCAGAGAAAGTAGTATGTAGTTTTAGTATCCTCCTTTTATATAGTATATTAATGTATTTTAGCATAGTTATAATAAAGAAATAATTCAGCCTTCTGAATTGAGTCAGACATTGTCTTTTCTTCCCATTGGGTTTGCCTGCATTTACAGTAGGGATGTGGCTTCTAAAGAAAATCCCTGTTGTTGGTCTCTACTGCTGCTGCAGTTGATGAGGCTATTGAGTGGTGTTTATTGATGGTTTTCTTTCCTCCTGAGCTAGATGGGTGTGGGGACTCATGGCTTTGAGAAGTGGGGCATGACCTGTATCAATCTGTGCTCACCTAGGGTGAAACCTGCAGAAGCTGCCTGGCTGTGCTCTGGCTGACAATCTCTTGTTTCTTGAAGAGGATCAGTCATCAGCTGAGCAGGTTTCTCCTGGAGGATCATCACAAGTGGACACCACTCCAGATGGGAAGCCAAGCTGTGGAACTTGACCATTGCAGGTTACAAGGCATGCGAGGCTTGATCCAGCACCATTTAAAAAACCTCTCAGCTTGGTTTTTCCTCTGCTGAGCCCACTTGGTTTGTGTTCATCCAGCTCTGAAAGCATTTACAGCTGCAAGTTAGGCAAAGGCCAATGCCCAGCCCTTTGCTAAGATCAGTGTTAGCAGTGGATGTTTAATGTCTCCAGTTCTGGGTGTGCAGATCTCCTGGCTCTCTCAGAACTGCTCCTTCACCCTCCTGTGGATCTGGCTGGAGTGCCTCGAATGGCTGATTCCTCCCCTCTTTGTTCATTCTTCAATAATTGGCACAAATACTTGCTCAAACTAACCCCCCCTTCATAATGCCAGTGAAATCAGTGTGGGACACAGATTAAATCCTTCTAGGGTTCTAATGCCAGTGAAATCATTGCTGGGACACAGATGAACTCTCTCAAGGATTCTGGCCAGACAGACCTTGTTGAACACAGCAGAAAATGGAGTTTGACTGGTTGAATTTATCCATACCTGGCTGGGCACCACTCCTGAAGTTTTTTTCCCTGAGCTCCTGACTGGAACATCTCTGGACAAGTGCAGTGGGTTTCTTAGGGATTTACTTCCCTCTGCAAGATATAAGGAGCCTCACTTAAATCTACAAGTGCTTAAGTGTGAGAAAACAGGACTCACATTGTTTGTGTTTTTTTTTTTTTTTTTAAAAAAACTACTTCATCTTGCCTTCTCTATTGGAAGAATGAAGCACATTGCAGTCTATATGTCAAAGCACTTGGTTACTTTTTTTTTTAAAGATTCAAATATTACACCAAACCTTTGATTATGTGTGGTGGTGTTTTTAATAAATTGTCTGAGAGAGCAAAAGGTACCCCCAAACTGTCCTGTTGGGTTGCCCTAATCTCATTTTAATTTCGTCCCTACAGCTCTAGGACCAGAATGATATGAGAAATTTGTGTCACAGTGTCGAATGTGGATTTAGATGATGCAAAGTTAATTTACAAAGTAAGGACGTCCTTATAAAAAACACCCCTAAACCTGTAGTGAAATGATTTTGAAAGAAGCTGTTTGGAGTTAAGGCCACCTTTGCATTTTAATGGGTAATTACTCTTGGCATCACTACCAGTATATAACCAAAGTCCTCAGCATCCCTGGGGCACAGATGCAAATTTGGGTTTCAAGACGGCGCAGCTAATATTTTGTACTTTAAGGAAAGCCAATTTCCGTGGATGGGGAAGAAGAGAAATCCGAGGGTTTTGGCGCTGGAAGCAGCAGCAGCAGCGTGCATATAATCGATATTCTAGGAAGGGTTATTACTTTTCCCGAGGAGCAGCGGCTCCGTCCGCGCTCAGCGCTCGCAGCCGGCAGGAGAGGGCGGCAGAGAAACAGCTCCGGATCCTGCCCAGCACCCAAATTTTTAACGGGAGCGAGAACACATCGGAGCTCTCTCGCAAGCCAAATCCCCCCTTCAAAACGGCAGCTTCAGCAGCCTTTTTTTTTTTTTCTTAAAAAAAAAAAAAAAAAAAAAAAAAAAAAAAAAAGTCCGCAACACTTTGAAAATGTCAAATTCCTGCGGCAGCCCAGAAGACGCGGGGAAGCAGCGAGGCAGAGAAGGCAGGATAAGGAGGGAGGATGTGGACGATTCCCAGCCTGAGGGAAAGAGGCTGAAGCTGGGGGATGAAGCAGGAACCGCTGGAAGGGACGGAGAAGCAGCAGCAGAAGATGCAATGATGCCTTGCTCAGGCAGAGAAGAGCCCGTGCCCGAAGGAGGAGGCGAAGGCAAAAGTGTAAGTGAGCATCTTCAGTGGCTCAGGGAAAGGGGGAAGGGCCGGGAGGTTACCTTTGAAATTATTTGTCATCCTGAAGTTGGTAATTGGGCATCAAGAAGAGCAGGACGAATGCAATCTAGTGTCCCATCTCACCGAGATCATGAGCATGGTCCTCTTTAATTTCTCATCGTGCCTGCATGCTTTTCAGTGCAGCAGTGTGTGCTTTTATCTGTTCTCACTGCTTGCAAGATGTGTATGTCAGAGGAGTGATTTCTTTTTTTCATGGGGAGAAGGACTATTAACAGCTGAACTGCTGAACTTGCTTTTCAGCTCCCTATATCCATTTAGAAATTGGGAAAGGACTGGTGCACTGAATTGGACAGTTTGGGCTGTTTATCAGTCTGTCCACTCAGACTTTGAAGTGCATTTATGTTGAATTGCACTGTTTTACAGCTGGGGATGGGGGTAGAACCTCCAGGAGAGGAGGAGAATTGGTGGTTAGAGATCTCACGTGGTGAGATTTTGGCTAAAAAGAGCTGCTGAGCAGTTGCCTGTATAAACATCAGCATTGCCAGATGTTTACACCAGGGTAACTTTGCTGCTCAGCTGCTGTGCCCGTCAGCAGCTCCTGGGGCTCGGAGGAGAGGAGGGGAATGTTTGGATCCAGCTGAAGCTTTGCCCCTCCTGCTGTAATTTGGGCCAGGTTCTTTTCCTGGACACATCCTGGCTGCTTCCCTGGGTCAGAAATACAGGGGGAGGGTGCTGGGGACAATGCCTGGGGTGGAGGATGTTCCCTGTGTGAGTTGCCACAGGGGGTGAGTGTAGCTGTAGGAGCTGCTGGAGATTTCAGTGCACTGATTTTATCCAGATGTTTTCTGAAATGTTGGGTTTTTTCTCTCCTGGGATTGATATCCTGAATTTAGACGTGCATCTTCAAATGAAGAGCTAAGTAGATGCCCAGTGTTTCAGTAGGATTTACATTTTTAAATTTAAAAAATTTGAAATAGTTTATTTGGCTTGTTCTTGGTGGAAGAATCATCTCTAAATGCAACAGTTTTTGTGAGCTACAAAAGTATTGAAAATGTGTGTCGGTTTGTTTTCCCAAGGAGAAATCTCTTGTATCACACCATGAAACTGCAGAGAGTTGCACTTTGCTCTGTGTTTTGGGTTTCCAATGCTTTATGAAGTTAGGTTATTTCTAACTCTCAGACAGTGAAGTACCACTCTTGTTCTTACACCACTTCTGGCAGAGACTTATTTTCCCCAAAGGAAATGCAAATTACAGGCATGTTAATTGCTCAAATCACAATCCTTGCTTTTGGCTGGTTTTTTTGTTTTTTTTTTTTCTCTTTTTTTTTCTTTTTTACCTGTTTTAAATTCATTCTTAAATCCATATCACTTTGGGATAAATATCTAGAAGTGAACACCAGTATGGGCTGGGGTGAAATTATTTTCAATGGTACATCTTACTATAATACCTAATTAGGAATTTCCTGAAAAATAAGCCTTAATTGAATAAATGGACTTTGTCTTTTAAAGGATCATGCAGAATATATGAGAATGATGCATACCTGAATCACTGGGCTTTTCCCCATCTGTGAGCCACTTATGTTCTGCTGCTGCAGCAAAGTTCTGTGCTAGTTAATACCTGTCCTTTTTTTTTTTTTTTTATTTTCTCCTTTCAAGGACCTGGTATATCTTCTCCAACTTTACATTCTGGCTTTTCATCAGGGGATTGTTCAAAATATTAACAAAGCAAATCAATTAATGAATAATTATTTCACTGCGTGTCTTTCCCAAAATTTTTATAATAAAATAATTGTTCCGACAGTAATTCTTAAATTAAACTGAGCTTGATTCAAAACTCATCAAAGCTCCATGAAGCTCTTCTTTCCCCTCACTGGAGTGGATTCTAGCTTGGGATGTTGCACTACATTTTGTATAAAGTTCCACTAATATTTTTCCCCTTCCCATTTCAATTTGCCTGATTTGGAGGCATTATTAGAAATTAATGACGTGACATTTAAAATTCTGTTAAATTAAAATATAAAATATTTTCTTAAAGCAATAAAAGCTTGTTCAACAATGACTGTGTCTGTCACCTTGTAGAGAGCAAACTGTTGGAAGAGATGGATTGTGTGCTCTTAGGAAACACTGGAATGACTTCATTTCTGTGTTTAGAAGAATCTTTATTTTATAGGCATAGTGGTATGGGTAATCAATGCATGCATTGGAGGAACATTTCCTAATAGTCCATTATGTCTTCCACTTTAAAGAAGGACATTTAAAAAAAAATTATAGGCTTTGACTCATTTTTGGACTTGTAATAAAAAAATCAGCACGGTGTGTGTGCTATTTCTCTGTTTATTCCACTATTTGCCTCATGCAACATCATTCTTGGGTTCAGAAGGAAGAAATCTACCATGGTCAGCTGCTCCAGCTCATTATTCCACTTATTATGGAACCTTGGATTCTGAACAATGCAGACACAATGTATATTTTATGTTCCTGGAGTGATGTGGACATTTCCTTGGCACCCTGAATTTGCAGCAGGAGCTGCTGCTGGGCACAAGTTGGTTGCAGAAGGATCTTTGAGCCCCTGGACAGAGCTTGTGAGTAACTGTGTGAGACTCATAGTTACCTGTGAGTAACTGTGAGAGACTCGTAGTTACCCAGGAGTGATCACCAGGCATGTGGATCCTTGTGATCCATGTCTCCTTGTGTTTCAACAATAGTCCTTTTTTATCTCTCTTTAACCAACTCTTTGTGCATATGCCCGGTGAAGTTTCTTTGGATTTTGGTGCAAAGGTGCAAATTTTATTTCTGTATCCAAAAGGCCTCCTTTGTTATGAGCCAAACTTTCCCCCCATAAATATTTGTGCCAAGTTTAGAGAAGAAGACTAAATTTCCTGGGTTTGGTTTGACTTCTGTAGTGTTCCCACATCACACAGCTTCCTAAACTGTGTTTTCATCTGTAATGCCACCTGAGTCAGGAGAGAGCTTGAACTTTTACCTTCTAAACAACTTTTGGATTGACTTCAGTGCATTTGTGAATTAATGTACTGTTTTATTTTTTTTAATTGCCTTTGTGAATACTTAGAAAGGAGAAAAGGGTAGAAGTACCTTGAAGAAAAAAATGCAAGTTTTTGTTGCTAATATCAGAAGTAACATCTTTATTCAGTTCTGGGACTGTCATGTTGTAAAAGAAAATGTGAGGGAAGTATCTGAAAAAGTGCTTTTGTAGCAGGGGAAAACTGGTTTTGCTGATCAACTCTGAAGAATTGACTACACCAAACTTGTACCATGTGACAGATCCAGCCTTCTAAATCTCAGATGTTGATGGAATTGGCAACCCAGTTTGGATGGGGGGATGTGACATGCTGTACAATGCCTTTGCATAGAGAACAAGTTGTACCTTGTCATTAATTTGAGTAATTCATTTGAGTATTCCTAAAGTATTCCTAAAGTGTAGAAGAACATACCTTGGAAAGCTGAGAAACACATATTGAAAAGCTGATCATTTAAAAGGAGGAGGGGAAGGGTTTTCTAGAGATTAGGATATGAGCTTGGAGCTTCAGCTCAAGACAAAATTCCCTTGTTTGAAGGATGGGTGTGGGTTCATGGTATCAAATGAAAAGCTCTGTCCAGCCCAGGTGTGGATGTAGGAACTGAACCCACCTGGATTCTCTGCAGCAGCTCCAGTGTGTGCCTTCAGCTGCTGTCCTGGGAGGGCTTTGGGGTAAATAACAAAGACATTAGGAGGCCTTGAATTTGAGCATGGTGTTAATCTTGATGAGTGAAATACACATTTTTTATCTCTTCTGTTTAGCTTGGGTTAAAGTCATTTTTAACTCAATAACTCAGGGCTTTTTCACTAAATACATGCATAAAACATAGAATGAACTGTAGGAATTGGATCTGAAGTCTGACAGTTTGACCTTTGGTTACACTGTGTTAGTGCATTTTCTCATGGATTTTCTGGTTTAGGACATTTATTTGCTCCTTACAGTTGGTTTATTACAAAACCTGATTTGTGTGTGTATGGCTTTGTAATCATGATTGCATTTATAAATAGTACTTTAAAGAAGAAATGTGTTTGAGAAGGGAGAAACTGGAATGGTGGGTTTGTCTGGGCTGAGAGTCAAATTTAAGGTGCTGATTTTTGACTCTCAGGATTCTAGGCAGATTGAACCATTCTGCTGTCAAGGCTGTGGTTTAGTCCTTTTCCTTTGCTCTTTATAACAGTGTTTCAATCTATTGAGTTCCTTTTGTCCTCAGACATTATGGAATGGATGTGATTTAGGGGAGCACCATAAATTTAAAGTGTTTTGAAGAGCAGGACATTTGGAACATGTTGCAGACTGCATCTGCCTTTCCTCTCTTTCCTTTTTTGGGGCGGATTACCTAATTAGAGGATAACTTAAGGATTTAATCTATTGACTTGTTAAGCAGACTGCGATAGTTGCTGGAATTACTGCTTTTGTTTTGATTCAGAGCACAATCACGTTCTGTGATCCAGGACAGACACATAATTATTTGCCTTTGGAAGTGGGAAGAAAGGAGATGATAATTCTTTAGAAGTCAGTGGTGGCATTGATACAAGGTGCTGGAGTTACTTCCACAGGAATATTTGCTAAATGAAAGTAAAGGAGCTTTGGTAGAAAGGTGTGGATAAATCAATAATTGGTTTGGACTGGATTCCAAGAACAAGGTGAAGAGAAATGTTCTCCCTAAAACTGATGCATCCTCCTGTTAACCTCTGGCTGGTGTCAGCAAACTGTCAGCAAACAATGGCACTGCAGCCTGAGCAGGAATAATTGCAGCAAGGAATTGCCTGAGACAAGGAAAGGCAGCAGCAAGAGACCCTTATGAATGACCTTGTTTGGCCATTTTTTCCTGCAGCTGCACTGGATGGCAGGGGCTGAGTGTGCAAAGCTAAAGGCTTTGTGTGCATTATCCTATTATTTTGTCATGAAGGAATTTTAATTTAATTCAGCAAATAACTGCCTGTTTTCAACAAGCAATTTCAACCAAGAGCAACATTGGCCAGTTGTGTTTAGTCATTGGAAGTTCAATTTCACTGATAAGGAACATTCATAGAGCATTTCTATCCCAGTTTGAGTAATCAATTGCCTCACTTTACAATTTTTGTAGAATGACTGGAATATTACTTTTGCTTGAAATTATAAGTGCATTAAAGTCTTGCAGAGTGCAAAAGAAGACATTTGTGATCTATGTTCAATTAGAGGAGATATGAAATTAAGATATTTGTATATTGCTCTTATTTGCTATGCTTTCTTCTTCTGTATGCCAATGTCAGCCAGGAAAATATTTTTATTTCAAGTCTCTGTGATTTAAAGATGAATAAAATTATTTACTTTACTTTGTTTTTTTAAAATATTTTCAGTCTGAGTCATTAACCCTCAGTACAACAATGAGGAATAAGCCCCAGAAGCTATGCAAAAATTTGAAAATGGAATCAGGCTGGTGCTTCACTGGCTGTCCCTTTCCTGTGGAGTAGTCAATGTTCAGACTCATTTGGGATGCATTATTTCTAAAGAGTTGCTATTTTGTTCCATTACATTAGGCTGCAGGATCTGCTGCACTGCCACCCATGTAATTTCCCCCTCAGGAATGCACTTAATGTGTTCTGATGTTTGAATGCTTTCCCCACTGTGCACTTCTTAAACACCCAAGGAGTTACAGGCAGGCTTGTCTACACTAGAAAGGATCTTATCCTTTAAATTCAGAGTACAGAATATTTACTTTTGATGGTTGTCTCATCTTCTGATCTCTTTCCTTCAGGAACCTTAAAATACCTTTAAAATGGGCATAACTGGTCCAACACTTGTGAGCCAGCTGGTCACTGCCAGCAAACTTCAAACAGCTTGGTGTAGGAAAATGCAACAGCTGAGTGACTTAACCTGGTGACTCTAAGTGCTAGATAATGAAGTAATTCTCAATTAATTGTACTGATAATTAATAAAGGTCCATCTAAGTTCCACAAATCAATGAGAAGTGTCTGCAGTCCTTGGTAAGGATATTTTCATTCCAGCCTGAAAAGTAAAATTTGTTTAAAGTGAAAAAGATTTCCTGAGCACAATAATTCTTACACCATCTATTCTTTCACCTGCTGGTTTTCCCCCTGCAAGTTTCCAATATATTGGAATATATTCCAATATATTGGATGTCAGCCCTGCTGCACAGGGATATGGCTTTAGGATCCCTAGGAAAGGACACAGCTCTTGTTCCTCATTTCATAGAATTATCTTTCTTTACAAAAGTGGAAAGGTGGAGGTAGAGAAGCCCATGGCTGTCCAAGGTTTTATGGCAAGGATTGTGCAGGATCCTGACAAGAACTGAGCAGGGACACCATGGAATCAGCCCTGGCATGGACTTAGAAGGGTTCTGTGTTTTCCCAGGGTTCTCTTTTCCCTTGAAGAATTGAGCAAGGACAGCACAGGAGCAGCCATGAATGGATGCACTGAAGGGGCTCTGCATTTCCCCAGCTCCTGAAATTATTTTGAAGATGTGGGTTACCCTGAAGCATAATGAGGTGGTGAAAAATTAACAAATTCTCACAAAGTTTCCATTCCTTTTATTCTCTACAAATAGTTTGGTAAATTCTTGTTTGAGCTGAGTTGTAATGTGCATTCAACATGTGTTATCTTCAGGGAATGTTATTTTCCACAAAATGAAGGCTAATCACAAAAAATATAAATGGATTTAGTATGTAAAATGATGAAGTCACCACACTGAGACTGTCGTAGTTCCTGGAGTTGGGCCACAACTAAATGGAAATGAAACATTCTTATCAATAATGCACTGGGGAAGTAACATCTGTTCTGAGATGCTGAGAGGTTGTTTTTTCATTCACTAAAATATTTATTTCAACTAAAAAACCCTAATCTTTTCACTGTCTCCAGAGGGCAGAATCATTGACTGTTATGTTTAGAAACTGTCTGTGAATTACAAGAGTCCATATAAAATGGAAAGGATGCTGATTGAGCAATTAATCACATTTTACTTAATTTCAAATAAATAATGACATTACAGAAAGCTGTTGCATTAGCTCCAAAAAAAACCCCGATTCTTAGAAAAGCAGCAGAACAAAATGTCTTTCTCTCACTAAAGGCTAGTTTCCAGCTCTTGAAGGCACAAAACCAATAGTTTTTGGTGATGTGGCAATATTTTCTTCTAATTAGCCAGTGTGGTGTTAACATGTTACATAAAGGTTGCTGTGCTTGGCCACTCATGTTCAGATCCTTCTTAGATTTCAAGGCTAGAATTGACTGCTAGACCCTGGTTTCTGGTAGAAGTTAATTCCATCTTCCTAAATTCTTTTTGAGCTAGAACATGGAATATTTTACAAAAACAGCCACTGTTGATTAAAGGCTTCAGGTCACGGACTGCTCCTCAAGTCTCCAGGTAAATTTCTTGCTGTAGATAATTATTCTTAGAATAAAAATATAAATCCTTGCCTGGAGTTGGAATTTGCCCAACTGCTCATCCCAGCCTGAGTGGATTGTTTTGCACCAGATGTTATTGACTCCCATGATGGGAATAAACTCATTTTCTCCTCCTGGATAAGCCCAGCATCTGGATCCATGTGCTTTGTTTTCCATCCTGCAGGTCTGTGCTCCCCATCTGAAATAATTCATCCGTGCCCTCGCTGGCTCTTTGCAAGTTCAACATTTTTGCAGAAAGCTGATTCTGCTGGATGTGCCTTGTTAATATATCAATGGTTTAGGTACTGCTCTGGCCTGGGCTCCAGGTTCATTTACCAACAGCTGCCAATGTCACAAAACATTCTGTGTTTGCCCACATGGAAGCATTTTTGTCAGACAAGCCCAGAATTTATGACCGCAATTTGATTTAAATTATCTGAAAATTACCAATGCCTTGATTTATACATACTCACTTTCCAATTCACTGTGAAAAAAAAAAATACGGAATAATATTCATGGAAGAACAGATCCTTGTGGGATGTTAATTGCAGAGGCATCTTAATTGGAATTATTCTGCTCCTGCTCCTTTTTTTTCTATCTGCTGAGTTTTGATTCATTTAAAATGTCCTATGTAGCTGTGCACACAAAAGCGTGTGCATGTTAGCACTTCAGAGTGGTGATTCATTCACTTCAGCACTCAATTGTGATTTTAGAAAAAAATCATTATGTAACTGAGCCGAAAAGATCAAAACTAAATTAATATCTTGTTACCTCTTGGACAAATGATTTTTGCCCAGGTGATAACTTTCCAAAACCCTTAATCTTCCCAGGTGAGAGCTCAGGTGGGATAATTGTGACTCAGACCCTGTGTGGTGTCTTGGGACTCGGTGTCTGCCAGCCTGGGAGCTGCTGAGGCTGTTCCCTCGGGGTGTGTGCAGTGGGCACTGTTAGCAGGGCAGCTTTTCACCAAAGCAAAATGAGGAAAAACCCCCAGAAAAAGCCCAGCTCTGTGGCTGAAATACATTCTGGGCCTGCAGCTGCCTGGTCAGTGCAGGGAGAGGTGTGAAGGTGCTGGGAAGGTGTTGGAATCTGTGGTATTGATGATTCTGAGATTGTAGAAAGTCTCTGTCTTTCTGCCCCGCTGCCAAAGCAGAAGCCATAATTGGTCTGTGCTGGTTTCCAGGTTGTTTATTCTGTTTATCTCTAACATGTTCTGCTGCCCTGCCCAGCTCTGTCCTGCAGGGCAGCGTGTGGGGCTCTGCCCTCAGTGGGATGTTACAAACATTAAATACCAGAAACTCCCTGGGCTGGATTTACAATAACGTGCCAATATCTGTCACCTACGTTGGACAGTGTGTCCCCAGCCTGAACCAACAGAAAAATGCCAACACCACAGTGAGACATGGAGGGCATGAAGAAGGAGAAAAAGGACAAGACACACCCAATTTCCTCCATCTTGTCCCCTTTGGACCCCGTATCTAGAATCCTAAAATTTTACTTTTGCACCCGTGCCACACTTAATTATTACTTATATCAAACACTCAGAGCTGGTAATTCATCCTGTAAGATTGAAAACTCTTTTGCATGGACAGAGATCACAGACAGTGTCTCTGGAGGCTCTGTCCAGGGGGGTTCCTGACCCCTGCCAGGGTCCCAGACCCACCAGGGCAGCCAGAGGGAAGCCCTGGGTTCCCACGGGAAGGGACCAGGAAAAGCCCAGCCCCTGTTTGCTGCAGGGTGATCAATTGATGTCTAAATGGAATCCCAGAAATCTCCCCCCTGGAGGGGTCTGCGATCACCCCGGGTGGGAACAGGGAGGTCAGGGACCAGCAGGCAGAGGGGGGAGTTCCCCTGACCTGTTGGCACCTCTGATGGAGAAAGGAGCTGGCAGAGGTGGGCACAGTTTGGGCTGAGCCCTGGCAGTCTCTGTTTTCTCCTGTGTCATAACAACATTCTCTCAGTGGTGTTTGTGCAGTGTTAGTGTTGTCTCTGCCGAAACACTATATTATAATACTATATTATATTAATTATATCATATTATATTAGATATTGTATTTTACATTATAATATAGGCTGCAACATGAAAGGTTCTCCCAGCCTGGGGAGTTGATTTGTGGAACACCTACTGCAGAAGCTTAGCAAAGTCAGTGCCTGGTGGTGCTGAGTGGACAGAGGCACAGTTTTGTCTTGTTTTTTTTTCCTGTTTGTTTATTTTTCACTGGGAAAAAACCATAATCCCACAGAGTAATAACTTTGCTAAAACCACCTTGTTAAAAAAAAATAAACAATAATTAATTCCTGATATTTTATGCCAAATGCTCAGTTCTCTCATTAGAACTCCACATACACAAATGATAGTATCCTCTTATCTGTTTATCTTTTTAAGGCTTGTTTTTGTAAAATGAACAATTACTTAAATTGCTAAAGTAGATTTTTTTTTAAGCTTGGTGCTCTTAAATCTGCTAAAGGAGAGGAGCTCTTTCATGTGCTGTTCCTCAGCCCTTCATCTGCAGGTTCTGAAGAAGCTGTTGGATTACTAAATCAGGACTGAGATCTGAATGCTGCCAACAGAGGAGGCTGCAGAATGGAACTGGTTGCATATGTTTGATGTGATTGTGCAGATGTGTGCACATCCTTGGCGCTGCTTTAGTCGTGCATCAGTTTTAGTAATTGCCAGGAATATTTTTCTTTTTCTGAGCTCAAAGTGCAAAATGCCTAATTAATGCCTTGATTAATGCCTAATTCTGGCATGCTGATCTAAGGAATCCTGGAAATGAAATGTGCCTATAAACAAAAGTTTTGACTTTCTCAATCACAGACCCCTGTTTCAGCTAAAGAGCTGTTGTCTGAAGAAAATGATGACTTGTAAGGTGTAAAATCTGTTCTTGGCCATCTCAAGAGATTTCTAGGACTTTGAAAATTCACTAAACTTTTCTTTCTGCTCCTCTTTAGTTTGAACTTTTAAAATTGCTGCCCTGGGAGCAGAGGATGGGCACTGGGGGTGTGGAGCATGGCTCCAGCTGGCAGGGAGCCCTGATCCCAGGTCTGTAGCAGGACAGCTGGCAGCACTCTCTGTTACTCAGCAATACCTTCAGGAACATTTGCAAAGGGACATTGGTGTGTCCCTCACTGTGAATGTTAAGTCAGGTAGATGTCATCAGCCCTCTCTTCTGTCCCAGTATTGAAACTGGCCCAAAGCAGTATCCAGACCATTCTCCTCACAAAAACAGCTCAAAACCCAGAATCACCCACTTTCCATGGAGTGCCTTGTAGCTAAGTAATTCCAAAGGCATCTGGTGTGAAGTGCTCAAGTGCCAAAGAAGTGATCAACAGCTTCAAGTATCAAAAACTTCAAGTTTCATCTGTAATAAATGATATAAAATCATCTGAACAGCCTTCCTTATGAAGGCAGTTTATTATTTACAGAGGCCTTCAAGGGGATTTGGAGGCAGGTTGATGAAATGTCACTGCTTTCACCTCACAAAGTAATTGTATTTTAATGAAGTAAAACCTCTCAGTTGCAGAGATGATGTTGGCTGGTGGGGGAATACCAACGAATGTAAGGGAATAAACTGGGGAAAGAATCTGCTTTTCTCAGAGGGATCAAGAAGAGAGGGAACAAATTCAAGGAATTCTTGTGGAGGTCCCAAGGTGCTTCACTGTTGTTGATGCTCCCTTGAAGGTGAGGAGATCAGTCACTGAAGTCACAGCAGCAGAGGATGAGCCCTGTGTCTCACTGGAGCTGGATGTCAGGTTTTGTTTCAGCAGCTTTGCTTGGTCCTTGGCCATGTTCAGAGAATTTGGTGCTCAGTGCAGTGTTTAACTCGTGATGTTTGTCACCTGTGGCACCAGTGCAGAGCCCACCCTGGGTCAGGGGTGGCTCCGTGTGGTGGAAAAGTCTCTCCTCCACCCCGAGCTTCCAAAGAAAGGCTCAGCAGTCTCTGTTGTTCGGTCTCAAGGCAGTTTATTGCAAGTTATCCAAAAGATTTTCTTCTCTGCTGCTGTGGTTTGCTCAGAGCTCAGGCAGAGGCACACACACACCCTGACAATCTCTCTGACCCCGACTGCTTCTTCTCTCCCTGCCAGGGCTGCTGCTCTCTTTTATATGGGACATTACGTGTTCCATGGTTACAGTTTTCCCCCAATGCCTATTACCTGTATTAAATGGTGATTTTCTACTCTAAACCAATCTGTGAGTGCCAACATCACCAAGAACATGGAGGTGAGGAAGAAGAAAGAGGGAGGACAGGGCAGGCCCAAATCCCAAATCCATCTTAAAACCTCTGACCCCATGTACAAAACCAAAACCCCCCTGTACAGCACTCAAAAATTCTTCCCTCTACTTTGTGACTTCTACTATAACACCTAAACTTTTGTGACTTCTTGTTCTTCCTGCAAGGTTGTTAGCTCATTCCATGGTTCAAACCCAAAATCACAGCTGTTTCCAGCTGCCTGCCAGGGTCTCAAATGCTTCTGGCCTGGGCTCGGAACATCCAAAAATGTCTGAGGGACATTTTGAGTTGACCCAGTTGACACACTGGGTCAGTGTGTGGAGTCCCAAGATCCATTCCTCTTCAGGAAATCACAAACAAAAACATGGCTGTGGATCTGACTAATGTTTTGTTTTCTTCCTTTGTGTGGTTTTCCTCCTCTGTCTTTGAATTAGAAAGTAGTTAAAATCTCTTTGCTTTTAGTTGTACTTATATTAGTTCAGTCAAGGCTCCCCTGACTCCAAAAACACTTTCTTAGCTTAATTTCCCAAGAATTAGTTGCACCACATAAAACAAGTAGTTCAAATGCTCATATTCTAGGATTAGCCACTTTTAAGCGGCAACAATAGAATTTGAACATACACGTACACATCTCCATTAGGTTCAACTAAAACTTATTTTGAAAAGTACCATGGATTTCTCTGATGAAAAGTTCATGTAAATTTAAGAAATGTGTTTAGTACTGAGATAATAAAAGACCAATTTCTTCTGAAGGGCTGATAAGCTATAGCTTAAAGGTGATTTTACATATGCAATGTAAATTTTTTTTCATTCAGTGCCTGAAAGTCCTGCAAAGGCCAGGCAGATTCCCCCACCTTTGAAATTAATTTTAGAGTATGACTGCAGCAGAGTTTGATTTGCAAACACAGCATCTAATTTCTTTAGTTTTGACTTAAGGAACCTGGCTGATTCCTACATAACACCTGATGGTTATATTGTGTTTTCACTTAAACTGAGAGGGCAAAAACTCCAGAAGTGACAGTGGGATCCTCCTAAATCTCCTGAGACCTGAGCCAGAATCTGATTTTTACATATGCTCAAAACTTTGAGCCTGCTGATGCTTTCTGCAGAACTGACAGAAACATTTCATTAAACAAATGATGATGTTTGTTTTGTTGTGTTTAATTTTTTTCTGTTCTTTACTGTACGGTGCATTTGCATGAAAATGGCATTTTGAAGAGTGATCTGTTCCTGGTGCTAGTCCCTCACCTGGAGGCATAATCTCTGCTTGGATTTGCAATTAGTTGCTGTGGAAATGATTGTTGCAGTGGCAGAGCTGGTGCTCTGCTCTTGGGTGGAAAGGGAGCAGCAGGAGCTGATGAATACTTAAATCACCCAAGTTTTATGCAAAGATCTCTGCAAAATTACACACACCGGGGGAAAGATAAAATTGAGAAGCCACACAGACAAAGTGCAGTGCTCTTAAAAATGTTTCCATCCCTGACCTGTCTCTCATCAAGCCAGTGTCAAATTAGGAACCAGCTGTGCTGCAGAAGGAGCAAAGTTTATTGGAGCCTACAAGGAAATGCCCAGAGCTATTCTCCGACTATTTTAACTTGATTAGGATACCTCTGGCTGGGGCAGGAGTTCTGTTTTCTGGGGGAGGAAATCATCACTTCAAGGTCTGAATTAGGACTTCCTGAGGTATGAATCAGGATAAGCATGGTGGCTTGTGCCAGGCACCAAACCCACCTCTCAAACAGCAACACAGAACTGTATTAATATCACTTAAAATCCTAAAAACATATTTGGGGAGAAAGCAAAGCAGAGCTGGATTGAGACAACTGCATCTTCTGGGCAAGTGACATTTTGTAGTGCAGGTGTGTGTGCCAGCCCCTCGGTTCCACCTCTGTCCTGTCCTGGGCAGAGGCAGCAGATGGCTCTGCTGAAGGTGGCCTGAGCTCTGTGAGACTGACAACAAAGAGCTGAGCTGCTTCTGCAGCTTCCTGAAGGTTTCCCTCCCTTATCACGACATGTTTTCTTATTAACAAGTTCTTAGTTTTTGCCCTCCCAGCTGCCAGGAAATCAGTTATGTTTTCAGTTCTGTGGGTGTTCTCAGGATGTCTTGGGGAAGTTACCAAGAGAGCAGCCTTGGGTGTTGTATTCGGTACCAAATACAGCATTTTAGTGTGTGTAGAAAATGGTATTAAAGCGAGAATGTCTCACTCGATAAATTTTTTTGTGTAACTTTGCCCCTGGTTCTCAGATTCATTTTGAAGGCAATGAGGTGCTATTTTTTTTTTATTTTTTTTATTTTTTTTGTGTGTGTGTGTGTGTGTGTATGTGTGTGTTTTTTTTTTTTTGTTTTTTTTTTTTTTGTGGGTTCATTCAGTTTATGGATTAGCAGCAGGCTTGGGGGAGATTCCTTCATGGTTTTCATGGAGATGAAACAGCCAACACAAAGCAAAGCCACCTCCTCTCCTCCTTGTAGCACAAGGTGCTTGTAGAACATGGTCAGAAACTCTAAAACACCGTCGGAAACTCTCCAGCCTGCTCTGTTATGGAGCTCACACCCCACATCTGCACCTAAGTCAGCAGTGACAATTCAGACATCTGGGCACATTTTCCAAGCAAACACTTCCCAACACGTGCAGCAAGTAGGTGGAGTGAAGGAATTGCTCCTTGGAAAAGGAGCTCCAGTGTCTGGGGCAGAGAGTAAATCTGTGTCCCAATATTTGGCAATCATGAAATGAACTGAGAGGGTTGGAAGTGCCTTTTATGGTGCAGGCACTTTGGGAAGTCACTGGTTTGCTCAGTTCGAATTCAGTTGCATGGTTCTGCCCTAAGAAGTTTGGCAGCAAGACAGAGAGAGCTGATCAAAGACATCTCCCTGTGCATCTGCATAGACAGGTCACATCCCAGAATAACACAGGGGGCTCTGAAACCCAAACCAAGTGCTGAGGCCATTAGCACATTGCCTCCAGTGAGGCACAAATCAATGCCTCACCCTCCCTGTCCTTGCTGAAGTTGTTTTTAGAATCTCAGTGTTTAGGAACCCCCATGCCTCGCTCCTGCTTCCCCCTTTCCCCCCTGCCCCCAGCACCCCCTGTCCTTCCGTGCCCCCTCCCCAGGGTGGGTTTGGTGTTCAGGAGCCAGCACAGCTCTCCTGGCTCCTGCCTTTCGCCTGACACTTTGGGAGCTGCAAGAAAAAGCTGCCAATTAGGGAATGGAATCTCTTCCTACCTCCTGTTTGGATTCACTTTGGAGAATGGACTCACTTTCTACCTTCTGTTCATCTGCAAGATATGAATATTTTAATTACCTTGAGTGATTAAGGAAACCTGCTTTTATTATATTGTGGCACTGTCAGTTTGCTTTCTCCTAATTTGCTTTATTATTATAAACACTAAATAGACATTCGCTAAATGCTGGAGGGATGCAGTGGGAACAGAAAGCAGCCAGCACTACCTGCTTAGGAGAATAAAGGAATTAAATAATCCTGAAGCTGATTCCTATCACTTGTCATGTTCTTTGAGCCACACCTGTTGTGGGAGGAAAAAAATAAATTAGTTTCTGTAAGAATGAGGACAGTTGTATCTGTGGGGACTCAACTGCCAAATGTCACCTTAAGCATTATAAAATTTGCCAGGAGATTAACATTAAGAAATATAAGAAATTGTACAATTAGCATGAGAAAAGTGTGTGTGGATGTATATATATAGAAACTCTCTAAATCTTCTAAGAAATATGTAGGATTTAGCATAAAGCTACTCTTGGATTACCAACTCCAAGTATTAAATTGTAAGGAAACCTCTTTTTTTCCTTCACATCATAAATCTGCCTTCAATCATATTATAAAAGTAGCAATTTTAGATGCAGTTTTTCTGTTAACTTCTACATTTTAAGCTGTTTGGGTGATATTTTAATGACAGATTTATCTGTAAGACTGCAAACAGGAATGTAAGCTGCTACACAGGAATGTAAATGAAAAGCTGAACTTTTAGTAAAGCTGAGTTTCTGAAATAATTCCATCACTTCAGCTGTACAGAATTTCAAGAATAAACCAAAATCTTAATGAGAGAATTGATTCAAAAACTGGAGACTTAGAAGCATTGATACTTGCTTGAAAGGCAATTCTTTTAAATCAAGGGAAGTTTTAAATGGATTGCCACAACAGGCTTTACTGTGAAAAATAGTTTTGTTTATCCTTTTTATCAATAACCTTTTGAGTTCTGGCTTGTCAGGCAGGTGAGCTCAGCACTGGGGGTCTCACCTCCTTTTTCAGCAAAACCTGGGATGCACAGCTGCTGGCACTAAGTGGGGCTCATTTACTTTCTTTCAGTAGGCTTACAAAATAATTCTAGGAACTTTAAGAGCATTTGAAGCAGGATGAATTGGAGCACTTCATAGGGATTTGACTTGCTTTCGTTTTTTGAGCAGGGTTGGAGGACAAGTGTTAAAATATTCCTGTCACTATTTGGAATGTTCTTTGAAGAGAAATTTTAATTTTTACTAAGATGAAGATTGAATTTCCATTTTGCACAAGTTCTTCATTCTCCTCTTCCATTGCTCTTTATAAAAGATTGAGATGGTTTGTGAAGCCCAAGTAAACACTTGGAACTATTACAGCAAGACAATCTTGACATAACTCATTCAACATCAATTACTGGTGTGTGTCTGCTCTTCAGACCCATGTGGTTGCATTGATGGGCTCACTGTGCACAGGCCTCATCTTCATAAAAAAAGGCTCCATCCATCTGTGAAGTGGTGAACCAGGTGCAATTAACATTTTAAAAAATAATTCACAGTAATAACACATTTTTTGAGGGACAGAATCCCCAACCTCTTTACATTTTCTTTGAGGCTTCTGCTACATAAGTACAACACTTCCATTTATCAAAGGGAAAAAACAATGTACTAAACAACCGAAACCAAAAACCTTTGAAAAGAGATTTTCGGAATAAAATGTGTGTGGAAGCAATGAATTAAAAAATTATGATAAGTCAGCTAAAGGCAAAACCCCTGGTTCCTGAGGTGCTGGCTGTCCATGCCCTTCAGGTGGGCTGGTCCAGGGCTGTGCTGGCAGCTGTGGGCTGGGGCTCCCTCCTGCAGCCAGTCTGCCAGGCTGGGCAGTTCTTCTCCCAGGGCAGAAGGGATAATCTGCTCCTCATTTACAGAAAGTGTGGTATCCACATTCTCTGGACAGAGAGACCTCATTCTGTCTCTCAGGAGAAGCACTGAGAGAAGAAAAGTCTTTATCTCTGCTCCTTTGTTTTGCCCACGTGGAGTGTGGCTTGGAGATTGTTCACCTGCAGTGGTTTGCTGGAAGTGTGTTTACTGGTTTACCTGAAGTGCTAAAGTGGTTTACTGGTTTACCTGCAGTGATGCTGGGTTGGATTCTGGTAAAGTTGTTTGGAGTCAGTGACCAATGGGATCCAGCTGTGGCTCAGGCTCTCAGCACAGAGTCATGAGTTTGAGTTAGGTAGGTAGGTAAGAAATAAGTATGTAGAATTAGCATAGTGTCTCTTTAAATACTATATTAATGTAATATAGTATAGTTTTAATAAAGCTATCCTTCAGCCTTCTGATCTAGAACCAGACATCATCATTTCTTCCCTGAATCAGGGTTCACTGCATTTTTACATTAAGAAAGTGTCTGACCCTTACGTGCTCAAACCCGTGAGTGTTAATACAGTTTTTAAACCCATCAGAAGTTCTATGGTCACCACTGTTTTGCCTAACTTGTGCATCACCTGTCTCCATGCTATTTACAGAGTCAAAAAGGCATTTCTAAGTGGTTTTTCTTGCTTCTGTTCTTCCACCTGGTTGTACAGCCTGATTTGGCTCTTCATCAGTAACCAGGGAAGGTTTGTGGGGTCACAGAAGGGAACACAGCTCCTCCCACAGGCTCTGGTTTGGCCTTGGAGGCATTCATGCTTTTCAGCACTGTATAAGTTCCACTTCAACCAGTGGTACTAAAACTCACTTTGAAATAGGGTGGATGTGCTCTCATCCTCAAAGTCAGGTACCTTTTTCATTGCTCCAATGGAGAGCAAATCTTGGGCGCACTGCAGCAGAATTGGATTTTTCCCTCTGTATCACAGGCAAGATGAAGAAAGTCCTGTCACAGTCTGGAATGAAGCAGGGTGCTTCCAATGAAGTATTTTGGATCATGCTTGATGTGTGGGGGAAATAATATCAGGAAACTTGCTGGTGGAAAACTTCAGCAGGCTCTGGGTGAGATGGTTTCCAGAACTCCAGTATTTAAAGATTGAAGCAAATGCCTCTTGCACTCAAACCATGGTTCAAACATGCTCACTGCCTTGTCAAAAAGTTGCCTTCTGCAGTTTTTGGTCTTCATTTCCAAGTCCCTTTAGGTATCTGCCTGCTGGATTGATTTCTTCGTTCCATTCAAAAGCAAAGTCATCTGTCCCTGCACAGCACTGGCAGTGCTGACAAGCAATAGCTGATGTCTGGGAGCATGATTGCTTCAGGTTTAGTGTTCATCTGCCAGCAGGTTAAAATTAATCTCTGCTTCCTCAGTCAGTCAGCAGGACAGCATTTGGTTGTGTCAAACCTCAGCTGAGTAAGGGAGAGGAATCCTGAGTGCCACGTGCTCCCCCAGCTCAGGGCCCACTGGGTGATGTGTTAGAGGCTCATAGAAACACCACCTGCTCTCAATATTTGCTGAGCTATGAAGCCTCTTTATTACCCAGGTGTCTAACAACATGCAAATGTGTGCATTAATGGTTTCTGTGCCATAAAAATGGCAAGTTTGTAACTCTGCACTTTATAGAGCCTGTAGAATCTAGTTAGCAAAGTGTGCTCTGTTGGAAAACAAGATTACAAATCAATTACTCCTTGCTTGACACAGTTCAGATCTCTATCCTGAGATCCTTGTTCAGCTGGCACTGGGAGAATGAACATGCTTGGGAGTGTGACCTATTATTCAGAGAGAACTGCAGGCTAATAGCACTTTTGATCATTGAGAAATCTATTATTTTTTGACCTGCAAGACAGCCTAAATGGCCCACTTTTATAAAGGAAATTTATAGGTTCATAAGATCTAACATGCAAGCCCTTCTTAGCTGGGAAGTGCAGGCCAATCCTAGATGCAGAAACACAGGAATTTTCATCAAACCCCTCTCCTTTGCTGCAGTTTATTCCCTAGGGGGGGAAATGCAGAAGAGCTGATTTCAGGAAAGCAACTGCACCATTCCTAGCAGAAGTAATTTATCAAAATACTGCTTTGAAGGATGGCAAGGATTCAGTGGTACTGAACCCTCCTTGTAGTGTATAAAAACAAAGATCAAATCTGCTTTGGTTGGGGAGGTTCAAAGATTCTCAGAGCAGACTTCAGGCTCCCAGATTTTCTGTCTTCCTTCAATATTGAGCTCTAAGAGTAGGGGCTGGCCCCACAATTAGGCTGTGGGTATCTCTGGAGTTGCCATATGGTGCCTGAGCTTTGCCCTTAGAACTTTTGTTTTTCATTGTGTGTACTTTTTCCTGCACAGTAATAATGCTTGGGGATTTACTGTTTATTTTTACTTCTCAGGTTTAATATTGCAGCAGAAATCTATAGCTGACATTCACCATGTTATTAAGCAAACGTTTCATATGAGCTGTGGTTTATTTTTTCTTTGAGTGACATGACCATACTTTCTTTTAAAACTCAGTGCAAATAAAATCTCTGGATTTAATATCCTTTTTTTCATTTCCCCCCCTCTTTTAATTTTTTTTTCCTTTTCTCTGCTGTTGAATAAGGAAGTCACTTCAGGTCCTTGCTATTTAGTATTCATTTGGGGGTGGTGTCTGCAAAATCCTCTTTTTAGAAATTAAATATGGCTCTCATATTATAAGAGGCACTTTGAATCTAACAAAAAATCAAAAGAAGTCGGTAATGAGATTCGTGTTGCATTTAAACCCCCATTGTTTCTTGTTTGAGTAAATTTAAAGCAGACTTTTTTCTTCTCAGTGTTGGGCTTTGCACTTGACAATATAAGCATTTTTTTGTATTGTGTTGCTATTTCGTTGCAGTGATGTGAGGACTGGTAGGAACACATCTTCAAGAATTCTTGTCTTGTATAAAACTGAGCATCTGACCATTTAATGTAGTTTCTGGATATCGACCATTTAATGTAGTTTCTGGATATCACAGGCCCTCAGCCTGAATTACAGGTATTTTTAGGTCATAGGACTACAGCTATCTAAGCAGAAATAAGTGTAGGTATTTCTTAAGCTTATTTATTATTATTATTATTATTGCTTAATATCTCTAAGCTTAGTTATCTCAATAAGTGCTGCAAAAGCCTGAATCCTACATCTGTGGTGCATAAGAGCTGGAAAATGTTAAAGTATGTATGGAAATATATTTTCATCATAATAAGTCTTGCTTTGACTCATTGGTATGCAACCACCAGATAATGAAATGTAATTGAAGTGCTCTGCCAGAGGAGGTGTGATCCAGTAGTAATTGCTCCTCGTGCTCTGCTCTTCAGTGTGGTCTAGGAGCTGAACTGAATTGTGTATTTGACCTGCACATAATGAGCAGCAGCTGCCATTTCATCACACTACACCTGCATTTTAAATGCTGCTAATTAGTCAATATTAAAGTAATAATGAAGCAGCAATAGCCACTGCTGAATATACTCAAGTGAATGGTGAATTGTGGTGAATGTGCATCACACACACAAACCACAGGGGCAAACAATCTCCTACCCTGGTTTGTAACTAAGAACATTCAAGGATTCCATGTGTTCTTTCAGTGATGTGAAACATCTCTGAATTTAGTTTTTCTGTGGATATACTGCTGGACCTAAACAAATAATCTTCTGTAATTAGTGAGGCGCTCTATCTAAATCCTCTGTGTAGTACTTTGTAGTCTATGTTTGTTAAGATGTCTTGGACAGTTTGTTAATTCATTAAATTGGACATTCTTGTGCTGCATTTGAGCTGATATAAATAGGAAACTCCTGTTCTGCAACAGTGAGTCCTAGACTGGACAACTTTGGGCATGTATTTAAAATGTAGTGTTTTTTCAGTTTTGGGTGGCTACAATCTGTGACCATCACTGAATTTGCTGGAGACTGAATTAAAGGTATTCTTATGTCATGGGACAACAGATATTTAAACAGAAATAAGTGTATATCTATATCTATCAATCTAGGGATGGAGAAAACTCCCTCTATGGCTGTGTTTTCACTGGCAAACAGCAAGGCTCAGATGGTGCAAAACTAATTATTGCTAATGGTTCACTGATAGCAATGACTTCCTTCAGAAACACTGAAGCACTTGTTGATTCCACTCACATCAGCCAGTGTTTGTCGGGTGAAAATAGCCTTCATTCCACTGGGAACATGCTGTGGAGGGGACTCCCTTCAAATTGCTGTAGAAGAAATCCAAAGATAGGGTGGTTTGGGAGGGATTTAATTACCAGGAGTCACAAATGGTTCATTGCCTGATGGAAATGAACAGTGTAATTGCAAATCTAATCTGTTCATGCCTGGAACTTCAGCAGCCCTAATGCCTGCAATGGAAATTGCACCAAGTCCCTTTCCAAGGCAGGCAATGGTATCAATTTGCTTGATTGATATCTTCCTCTTGGCCACATATCTGTCACTGAGCAAACACTTCTGACACTGTTGAATTAGTTGAAATAATGATGGCTCTGTTGTGTTGCTCTGGGAAGTCAGGTGATTCTAATGATGACTCTGAAATATTTGAAAAGAAAAAAAAACAAAAACCAGTGCTGCCCTCAGAGCTTTTTCCTTGCCTATAAATACTGGAACTTTATGCTGTGTTGTAGCTGTAATTCAAATAACTCTAGAATTAATATATCCAGAAGAAATAGCATTTGTAGTGAAAAATATGTATGACAGAGTGACTTTTGAATACAGTATGCTAAAGAGGGTGTCAGTTTTACTTGGCTCTATCATAATGCACAAATTGCTTTCTAAAGAAAACTACTATTTCTTGTGTCTGAAAAATGTGCTTCGAAATTTGTTTTGTTATTTAAAGCATTTTTTTCCCTGTACTGTTACCTTTTATCTGCTGTAATTTAACTGGATTTTGCTGCATATCATTCTTAAAATCTATGGTCAGTATTTGGACAAGATCTATCAGTGTATGTCTTGAGATCTTCAAACAATTTTGGAGTGGTGATCAAAAGAGGTAGCATATGCTTCCTAGTCACTTTGGATTAAATACTCTGATTTCTGAATGTCAAATTTGACACTAAAGTTAGATGGGAAATGAGCTTCTCTCCTGGGGAAGAAAATTTAGAATTTCCCTGAAATCTTCTTGACTTTAAGCTGCGGTGGTGTCAGCTGCATAGCCATGAGGAGTGAGGTAACTTGTGTCTTTCCCTTATTCACAATTCACTGAAGAATCCTTTACAATCCAGTGAATAACTCCAGCACGTGAAAGCAATCACTGTTTGCTCCCCTCCCAGTTTCCCCAAGCCCTCTGACTTCAGGCTGCAGAGCTGGTGGAGATTTACCCTGCCTAGAGTACAGACATTAATAAATGTTAATTTTCCAGATTGCTTTTGAAATGTAGTGGATTCTTACTCCAGTATTTATCTGAAATTAAAGCCAGGCAGAGATGGGTGAGCCTCAGAGTAATCAGTAAGTGGCACCTGGAGAGCAGCAAGTCCAGCTCTGGGCTGTGTTTATTTAATTCCCTGTACACCAAGCAATGCCACACATCAGCTCCTGCAAGCCAAGGTTCTTTGTGCAGCAAATGCCACACATTATATAAATAACCACACTTGGGTAAGGCTGGAAAAATATCTGAATCCGACTCCCTTGTCCCTATCCTGGACAAGAAAGAAGCTCTGGAGTCACCTGGATATTCTTGAAGTTCTATTTTCAGCCCAAGATATTGCTCTTAAGCAGGATTTCTTTGGGAAGTGTAATTAGCAGGAGCTTGACCATTGTGATAATAGCTTGAGTTTATCACTGCCCAATTAGCTCTGTGAAGAGAGAGGCAGTGTTTCCTGGGGCAGTCTTGTTTTATCAGCTGCCTTCAGTGCTCGGGGAGGTGCAGCACACTTGCACACTCTCCCAGAAGTCCAAACTCTGCCCTAAGACTGGGCTTGCTAAGATCAGAGATAACATTCTTTTCCATTTTCCTAGCCTGACATGCTACTTCTCATTGTTCCCTGCTGCTCCTGGCATCTGGAGTTGGTTTTTGGTCTCCATAGTGCAGGAGCGGTTCAAATGGAATGGGAAGAAGGGGCAGGTGTGGCACACCAGCCCTGTGCTGTGATTTACCTCCTCACAGAGCCTCTGCTGTCCTTGCTGAACCATTTCTCTGAAAAAGCCAAAGAAACTCATGGCTCAAGGAAAAGGGAAGACTAAAAGCAGAGTGAAATAGTGACTAAATGTTATGGATGAGCACTGCAGGGCTTGGGCTGTGCCCCTTTACTGAAGGGTCAGTGCAGGAGGTGCCTGTTGGACGCCTGGATGAGGCTAAGGTGTGTGATCCATGGGAATGCATCCATGGGAATGCTGTGTCCATAAATCTCATACTGAACAACCCCAGCTGGGTGTGTGATCCATTGTTGAAGCCCACCCTGCATCGGGGGTGGCTCCGTGTGGTGGAAAAGTCTCTCCTCCACCCCAAGCTTCCAAAGAAAGGCTCAGCAGTCTCTGTTGTTTGGTCTCAAGGTAGTTTATTGCAAGTTATCTAAAAGATTTTCTCCTTGGGCTGCTGTGGTTTGCTCAGAGCTCAGGCAGAGGCACACACACACCCTGACATCCTCTCTGACCCCGACTGCTTCTTCTCTCCCACCCAGGGCTGCTGCTCTCTTTTATATGGGACATTACGTGTGACATGGTTACAGTTTTTCCCCAATGCCTATTACCTATATTAAATGGTGCTTTTCTACTCTAAACCAATCTGTGAGTGCCAACATCACCAAGAACAGGGAGGTAAGGAAGGAGAAAGAGGGAGGACAGGGCAGGCCCAAATCCCAAATCCATCTTAAAACCTCTGACCCCATGTACAAAACCAAAACCCCCCTGTACAGCAATCAAAAATTCTTCCCTATACTTTGTGACTACTTCTACTATAATATTCTAAATTTTTTTACTTGTTCTACCTGCAAAGTTGGTAAATCATTCCATGGCTCAAACCCAAAATCACAGCTGTTTCCAGCTGCCTGCCAGGGTCTCAAATGCTTCTGACCTGGGCTCGGAACATCCAAAAATGTCTGAGGGACATTTTGAGTTCTGACAATCCATGGGAATGCTGTGTACATAAAATGCCACTGCACAGCCCCTGATGGTGTGTGATCCATGGCAGAGCATCCTTGGGAATGCTGTGTCCATCAACCTCCCACTGCACATCCCAAGGCCCAGAGGACAGAGGGTACAGCAGGGCTCTGCACATCCTGCTCAGACATGAAGCCCTGGAGAGATGTAGTTCTGCTTTTAGTCTGGCTCTGGGGAGGAGCTGCCTCTACTCCTCAGCTCCCCTGTGCTTTGATAGAGCAGCATTGATTTTATTTCATTTTTTTCTATAGATCTGGACTTGCTGTGCCCTTAAAGCTCATTGTGCCATGGTGTCTTCTGAGGACAGCCCTCCTACTTTCCACAGACACTTCTTCATGTGGTTGCCACACTCAAGAACTTTTTTATTAAAGAAGGGAAATTAAAATACTTCATTCCCAGATCTGGAGCTGGCCGTGCACATGGAAAAATTCTGAACATTTGATATTCACTCTTTGGCATCTTTGCTTTTATTCCATAATCTGGGGCTTTCAATGTTACACATTTTGGAAGGAAAAGCAATTTGGAGTCAGCATAGGATTTGGATGATATTATTGGCAGTCCCACTGAAATCCTGCAGTGGAGACGAACCAAAACTGAGTGCAGAGGGCAGGTGCAGGAGGTTTTTGTAGCCACCAGAGGCCAGTTAAGATCTCCTGGTGAGGGGCAGTGCAGAGAGCAGGGGTGGTGGTGCAGCCATGCTTCCCCAAGGGAGGTTTGCCCTGAGATGAAATCTCTAAATTCAGTAGCAATCTGTGGAGGCAGTTCTCTGTTCTGTGCTCCCCATGTACTTCCTGTGGTGTCACAGTGGAGGGTTTTCACTGGGCATTGCTCAGAAAGCTGTCAATAGCTTTTTTTTTGTCATTTAAAAAAAAAATTAGAACATGTTGAAGCTGATAAAGTAGGGTGGACTACTGCCTTTTGATAAATTCCTAGCACCACCTTTTTTTTGGTGCTGTTTGCTATTCAAAGCAGTAAAATCGAGTCTCTTCTTTAGGGGAAGACTCATTACTATAAAACTTGATTACATAGTATTTGTAGCAGAAGCATTTTATGGGTCAGCAGGAAAAATAACCAATTATTGCAGACTCCTTGCCACAGAGCACGGCTGAGTTGTGTTTCATCAGATACAGTGTGATCCAAGCTGCTGTGAGCCATTCAATCATCTCCATAAATTAGACCCTCTGCAAAAGGAATTTTCAAACCCGGCATGCAGATTTTCTATTTGGTTAGAGGAGATAAAATAATTGGGTTTTAAGCCAACACTTAATAATAATATGGTTTATGTTTCACTTATAAATACATAAAACCTAAATAATTAAGAAACCTAAGCTGTATTTTCAAAAGTGGTCTTGATATGTGAGGTTTAAAATCTCAGTGGAAAGGAGGTGATTTTGTATTTCTGAGTCAATTTGCTCCAGATCTTCAAATGTATTTGGGAGCCTTATTGCTGTTGTCAGTAAGAAAAGGGTTTAATACCTAATTAGGTAACAATTTTTGTAGGAAGTTCTTACATGCAGAAAAGGTAAATTAAAATCTAGATGAAAAGGAAAAAAAACCTTGTAATATTGTGTAGAAACTGACTTCCTACTCATACTTAAGTTATGACTTAAGGCAGTGCCAGAGCCTTTGCAGTATTTTATTGGATTCCAGAGCTCAATAAAAATTGCTTTTTTCTACAGCTCTGGTGGAAGGGAGCACAAACACCGAGGCTTCAGTAGATGTTATGTAATTTTGTCCCTTTTTAGACTTCCTCAGCACTGCATCAAGGGGTAGGGATTCCTTCCTCAGGTGCCTTAGAAAAGGGTGAGAATTCACTTCCCCCGTCTGGAAGGAAAGCCATTCCAATATTAACAAATGACTTAATGTTAAGAAAATGCTTTAATTCTGGTATTGCAGGTAAATATTTTAATTCTATGAGCATTTTTTTTTCTTTTTTGCTATGAAATAATTGTATAGAAAGACTAAATAATTCAGCTAGATCTCGATATAAGAAAGCAGGAAATCCAAAGGTTATCAACTCTTGGGACAATGATTTTCGAAAAAAGTCTTTCCTAGGACTTGTTTTTAGGGACACATTAAGCTCACTCTAAAATCTGAAGTGTGATTTAAGATCTGGAAGCTTCAAACAGACCTGAGTCCCTGGGTGAGGGATGCTTTGTTAAATCCAAGAGCTGATGCTCCAGCTGCTCCCTCCCAGAATGTATTGATTTTCCTTTAAGGAGCTGGCATGCATCCCTGGGAAGAGGCCTTTGCTCATAAACCTTGATCAAAGGCATTCTCTGTGCTACATGCAGGTAAAAATTCTATAGAGGCTTTTCTGTCTAAATCACCAGACTGATTTATAATTTGTCGACACATTAGTGGAATGATTAACAACAACAAAAAAAAGTAGTAAATAGTTTTTTTCCCTTTCTTTCAGTGAATGGGATTTACATGAAAATCAAATAAAGCAGAGAAAACATGCAGCTGATGGCTGAGTTATGCACTGCAAGCCCTCTAAATTGAATTCAGGCTAAATACTTATGTAAGACAAAGTATAAAAGCTTTGTCATCGTCAGTAGGCCACTGCATTAAATGAACACTTAGTTTCTGAGGTTGCATTTCCACAATTCAGCCACTTCTGAGAACATTATTTGTAGGATTTCCCATACACCTGACAGGAAGGACCCTCGGCTGTAGGAGAGCATTTATTCATTCTTAGACAGGAAGGTTTGTACACCTTTAGCATCCCTAAATCTCTGTTGTATATTCCTCCTCTTGCAGAGGAGCTTGAAGGAGAAAAAAAAAACTTGTTTCTCTTCTGTGCACTAGATCTCTTATTTTGATCAAACAGTAAAACCTTTCCAGAGAATCATTTACAGTTTCTTTCAGGAGACAGGTCTTCAGCTCCTTTTTCACCTCTTTATCAAGTCTGTAATGGTGCACTTGTTTCTCAGGTTGGAGTGCAAGTTCCCTTTCTGCAAACCATAGAAAGGCAGTGTAGAAAATAATTTTAGAGATTCTAAAAAGGAAATGCTGAGTATTTTGCTCAGTGCTACATAGATCCAACACAGCTGGGTCTGAAAGAAACACAGCTATGAGAAGTTCTTGCACTTCAGAGTGATTAAGATAAGCAGTAAGTAAAGGAAAAGGGAAACCCCACCTGCATTAACAAGGTCTGTGAGTAAAGCAAACCTGCTGGAAAATGAGAAGTCAATCAGCCTATTTGTGATAATCATTGATTGAGGTGAGTGGTGTTTTATGGGAGGTGGTGCCTTGGAGTGGGAAACTGTTTAAAGGATTTCTGTCAGTGCTACTTGCAGGTTTTTTCTCTCATGATTTTTAAAGCTGAGTCTTCTTCACTACTTAATTTTTGGGAAAATGCTAGCATAGGTAAATGTCTGGAAAGAAGAGTTGTATTTGAATCACAGGCTGGATATTTGTCATTTGTTAGATGTTGAAGTTACAAGAATATGTAAAACTTAGGAAAAAAATAATGTTTCAGTTTCTTGACCCTGCAGATTAGGGAAGTCAAAGAAAGCTACTGTTCTTATTTCTTCTGAATCTGTTGCTGATCATAAGACACAGCATTGCCAACAGATCATCTTTAACGTGGTCCCTGGGTATTTTCAATCTAGGTACCACCAGTAAGTCCCTTTTGATTTTCACCATAAGAAAAGCTAAGGAGACACTGATAAATGCTGCCCTAGCAATACCTGGTTACTGAGGAGACAAGGGAAAACTCAAGGATAACTCTGCTATTTGAGAAGGCAGGAGAAATCTCAGACTGTCACTGCTGATTGTGAAGTTTTGTTTTTATTCTGCACATCAGCATTTGTGCTTTCATATTGAGGATTTTCTCTCTCTTACCTACCAGGCTGCCATCACTGTTTTTCCAGCCTTGAAGAAGAACATAAAACATGCTGCCTTTATGGCTGGCCAAAATTGCAGTATTAACAAGGAAGTGTGAGTGAAAATGCCAGTACAAATGACATGTATTGCTGTCATTTAGCTTTTGAAGTTGTTACACTCCTGAATGAGGAGTAGCAGATGCTCCTGTTACCTTGAAGAGTCTTTTTCTAAGCCCCAGTTAAATCTGGCATCATCTGTTTCCCAGCCCCAGTCTTAATTTGATACCAGGCACATTTTTATCCCATCTGAGTGACTGTGAAAATATGAAGAGGAAAAGAGTGCCTTAGGGGAGATTTTCTATTTCTGGAAAGTAATCTCCATTGATATATTGTGTGAGATTTCAGAGTAAAGACAATTGAAGATGGGGAGTGGGTGATTCTTTTCTTTGCCCCTATAGGCCTTTATTCAAAGGTGATCAGTCTGGATTTTTTAGTGTTTGTTTTGTCTCTCTTTTTTTTTTCTTCTCTTCTCAATGTCATCATTATGAGGTGCCATAAGAATTTATGAACTGGTTTGTTATCTGGTGTTGCTCCATCTATAGCCAACATGGCTCTTGAGCTGATTTTGTCATGAGACTCCAGGAGAAGTTAAAATAGAAGTGCAGTGAAGCTGCAGGGTACAACTGGATGATGAGTTTGTGGCTGTCCTGAGGAGCATCTGAGGTTGCAGTGGGAACTCTCCATTAAACTCTTGGTTTTATACTTTCAGCACCATTGCCCCACTCATCTGGAGGCAGCAAGAAATGGAGGAATTCAGGTCTGTGGGTTGGTGTCCTTTTGGGTTGTTAGTAACTCTCTAGCATTTTATTAATGACAAAAATAGTCATCAGTAGAGTGGTGACCTGCAAGAGCCAAAAGCACAGAGAAACCAGACAGACACAATAATGGATTTTAGAGAACTTTCCTTATAGTCTTGGCCACACACTGTAATAAACAAACAAAATGTATATTCAGTTTAAAAATGATATATTTTTTTATGACAGAACTTCTGAATTCTCTGGAATGTAACTTTGAGAGTCTGATGTCTAATATTTCAGGATTAAGGTCTTGCCCTTAAAGCTGCCTCACAAGGTACTGATTTTCCAGTAAAGACACAGAGTTCAAATTTAGTCAGAGTTTTAAAGATAATCTCTGTGGTTTGCAACTGCAAACCTTGTGTATGAAGATAAGGTGGCTGTGAGCAGGACACCCTCCTCTTGGAGGAGTAGACTATTTTCACCACTTAGGACTTTTATTTATCTGAGGGAAGTGAATGTATCTATTTAGTTGGAAAAATCACTTTAATCTCACCTCAGTCACTTTAACCCATAATGTTTTCCCAAGGCACTGTGTTCTCTGCACTGCAGACAGCTGAAAAAAGTAAAATCATATTTCAGTCTGTAGCAGCTACGAGTCTCTGTAAACTTAGATTCAAATTGATATTTGCCCTCCTGTAAAGCACCCTAAGGGTTGTTAGGTAAAACAGGGCTGTGTTTGCAGCCTACTGGGGGCTGTCTGACTCCACTGTTCAACGATCAGGCCAACAACATCCAGGAGTTTGCTGCAGCTATAACTTGAGTATAGTTTCCATCGATTAGTGCAGGTTGGACAGCGAGCACAGTGATGCAGATATTAAAGCTGGAAAATGAAGCTTGAGCCCTGCTGTCAATAGCAGGTGGGCTGTGGTCCTGTGCCATGAGGATGCCATGGATCATAATGGTACAGCCATGGGTCATTGGAATTGGGCTCTTGCAGAGAAAAATGTAGCAAGTTGGATAAGCAGGCTGAGATTTACTGCCTGAGAACATCCTAATTTTGAAAGTTCTCATTTAGAGATTATTCAGGATCCAGCATGAAGCTGGAAAGACAGAAATCAGTGGATGCAGGTCCCTGAGTGGGAGCAGTATCCCCTCCAGAGCAGGTTCAGTCACTTACCCAAACACAGCTCATCGACCAGACTGTTTGCAGAAGGAAATAGCTCACCAAAGCTGACATCTGCCTGGAGTGCTCTAAAGATCATGGCATTAGCAGTTTTCCATTTTGCCTTTTGTTTTTTAAAGCAAAATCCTAATCCCAACACAGATGTCCTCTTTGTGCTTAAATATCTTCACCTGAAAGAATACACAGAGCACCTATATTATTAGAAGTATTCAAACTTCTCTAACTGCTGCCTTGAGCTATTTTGAAAACATGCTTAGATCCTGCTGTTGTCAAAGTGCTGTTGTGTTTGCTAGACAAGGATTCCTGAAAATGGGAACAAAGTCAAGAAATGAACTCTAATAGAATCAGGAGGATCCTGGTAATTACAGGCCAGTTAACCCGACCTCAGTATCCTGTAAGGTCATGGAACAATTTTGGGTGTCATCACGTACAGGATGGCCAGGGTGTCAGACCCAGCCAGCAGGGGTTTGGGAGGGGTAGGTCGTGTTTGGCCAACCTGGTCTCCTAGGTGGGTGCAGGACAGGCTGTGGGTGTGTCTGTTTGGACTCCAGCAAGGCCCTGGACGCTGTCTCCTGTGGATTTCTTTCTTGGGGTTCCTAGGTCAGAGTGACCCCAAGAGAGATCCTAAAGAGTCTTTGCTTCCCTAGCCTGAACACAGCCAAAGAAGAGGTCTGGAATGGTTCCAATTTCACTTTCAAGGTTATTTCTTCTTATCTAAACATTCTTTCTCTGATCTGCCAAGCTCTGCCTAGCAAGTCCACCATGGCCATCTGCCCCAAGCCTTGTGTGGCTCCCACATTATATACTCAAAACTATGTGTCTGTATTTACAATTTCTTTTCCAATTCCCATCATCTATGTAAGATTATGAATCTCTACCTTAAACCAATAGAAAAGTGTCACCATCACACTAAGACATGGAGGACAAGAAGAACAAGAAGAAGGTCAGGACACACCCAAATTCCTCATTCCTCCATCTTGTACCCCTTTGAGCCCCATTCTAAAAATCCCAAAATTCTACTTTTCCACCCTGTGTTAGTTCAAATATCAGACTACTCAAACCCTTATGACTTATAATTCCTCATCCAGAGCTGACAGCTTTCCACAGGCTAAAATCAAAGCCACAGCTGTTTTTGACTTCTTGCCAAGGTCTCTGAGACCTCTGCCAGGGTCTGGAGACAGCCAGGGCAGCCAGAGGGATGTGCTGGACTCCAGCAGTCTCCCACAGCACTTCTGGAAAGCTGCAGCCCAGGCTGGGATGGGAGCACTCTGTGCTGGGCTCAGAACTGGCTGCATAGCCAGCCCAGAGTGGTGGTGAGCAGTGCTGCACCCAGCTGGGGACAGGCACCAGTGGTGTCCTCAGGGCTCTGTGCTGGGCCAGCTCTGTTCAATATTTCATTGATGACATGGATGAGGGGATTGAGATTTTAACGGTAAATCTGCAGACAACACTAAGCTGGGAGTGTGTGTCCCTCTGTTGGAACATAGGAGGGCTCTGCAGAGAGACCTGGAATGGTTGGAGAGATGGGCAGAGTCCAATAGGATGAAGTTTAATCAGTCCAAGGCCCAAGTCCTGCATTTTGGCCACAATAAGCCCCTGCAGTGCTCTGGGCTGGGGATGGTGTGGCTGTCAGTGCCCAGGCAGAGAGGGACCTGGGGGTGCTGGTCAGCAAGAGACTGGCCATGAGCCAGCAGAGTGCCCTCCCTGCTGTGAGGGTCAGAGTGCAGTGTGCCCTGCTGGCTGAGGAGGCCGATGGCTCCTGGCCTGGGTCAGGAATGGAGTGGCCAGCAGGAGCAGGGAGCTCATTCTGCCCCTGCACCCGGCTCTGCTGAGGGCACACCTCGAGTGCTGTGCCCAGCTCTGGCCCCTCAGTTTGGGAAGGACACGGAGACACTCGAGCACGTCCAGAGGAGGCACCAGGGCTGGAGAGGGGCTGGGAACACAAACCCTGTGAGGAACGGCTGAGGGAGCTGGGGGTGCTCACCTGGAGAAAAGGAGACTCAGGGGTGACCTTATCACTCTACAGCTCCTGAAAGGTGGCTGTGCTCAGCTGGGGCTGGGCTCTTTCTCCAGGCAGCACTGACAGAACCAGAGGACACAGTCTCAAGCTGCACCAAAGGAAATATAGGTTGGATATTAGGAATAAGTTTTTCACAGAAAGGGTGATAAAGTCCTGGAATGGTCTGCCCGGGGAGGTGGTGGAGTCACCACCCCTGGATGTTCATACAACAGACTGAATGCAATGGTTGAGTTGAGGTGTTGGGGCTGGGTTGGACTCGATCTCTCCCAGCCCAGTGATTCTGTGATCTGACTGTGCTGGTCCATGGTTTGGTGCATTTGGAGCACCATCTCTGGTGATTCAGCTCAGTCACATAGAGCTGCTGATATTTTTGTCCAGAGGTCACTTTCTGAGCGTCAGCCTCAAAGCACATCAAAGGCACTGGGATTCACTGGAATGTGCACCCTGGTACAACTGATAATTTCCCATTAGTGAAGTATCCTTTTAAGAACATGGGTTCGAAGTAAAATAAATTCAAAGATGTGCTGCAAAAGCATCTTTGAATTTATTTTACTTCCCATGTTTTCTTTTAATCCTTTTAAAATTATTTATTTGCCTTAAATTTATGTAATTACTGTCTTTTACATTTCTCCAGCACCTGCAATTCTAATTTAAAAAATTTGGTCCATATACCTGCTTCAGTACTTTCTTTTGTTCATTTACAGTGTAAAACTTAAATTTTTACCTTGGACTTCTGGGGCCAAATTATCAGCCAGTAGAAGTTTCTGTGACTGCCCCTGTCTTGTCCTAGTTCTACTCTTCCACAAAGCAGGGTCACAATGCTAAGGCAATTTCCCAACAGAATTGGATGCTTTCAGACAGTAATTGCAGCATGTAGGCGACAGGATAACGTTAGACAAAGGGGAAATCCTGGGTTGTCCAGGTACTGTTTGGGTTAGCTCAGTTTGCAGCCTCACCTGAGGTGTCTGAATCAGAGGCTGTGAAGTGAAAATCTTCTAAAAAAGGTTCTTGTGTTCTGAATTGTGGTGCTCCTTTCTTCTGAGTCAGCTGGGAGAAAAACACAGGGAAAAAATCTGTCTTTTTTCTGCCTCATGATTCTGGCTCCTCTGGATTCAGTAAATGCAGAGACTCTTGAAAATGAAAAATAAGAAAAGGAGAGTTTGCCCTTTTTGGCTTATCTAAATCAAATAAGGATTGTCTTGCTTCTGGAAGTGCAGAGGATACCCTAGGGGATCTGGGCTCTCTCTGTGATGGTTTCCAGGGTAATTCAGCAGCTCCAGTTGTTCCTGTGTAAGGTTCATGTTGTGAATACTGTGGGCTCAAAGATGCAAAGGCAAAATTCCTCAAATACCTTGTGCTGCTATTGAGTGGCAGAGGTTAACACGGAAATTTACAGTAAATTCTTACAAGTCAGGTTGTCTTCCAGCTGCTTTCCTTTGTGGGTCTGGTACTTCTGCAGCTTGGTTAGATTCAGAGATCTGTGCTAGATCTGTTACCTATATCTATGTTGAGACCATATGTTGTTTCTCCTCATTGTACTGACACACATTGTGTGTCTTCTGGTCCTTCAAAAATAATTTCCCTGTTGCATTTCCAGAACTCTCAGGACTACTAATGCTTTTCCTGTTACATTCATCTTAAATTTCCAATGAGCGTGCAGCACTTAAATGTAATAGTTTGTGGGGTTGATATCTAAACCCGAGTCCTAAAGCATTTGAGTTCACTATATTTAGGGTAGGAATACCTGCAATTTATTTGAAACTTACATCCTAAGTATCAAATCCAGTTTATTTTCTATTTCCCAGCAGTTTTTCATCTGTGCTTGTATGGCAAACCTTAAAGGAAAAACAGAAGATTAATTTTTGAAACACGTTCTTTGTGTTCTTTGTCTTTGAAAGTCAGAAATCTCCACAGATCCTCTCACTCATGCCTTTATTTATACTTTTAAAATATTTTTCCAGCTTTTAGCTGTGGTGACAACTTCTGGGCTGTTATTCTCTGCCCAGAGATTTGATACAGTTTCCTATAGCTGCTGTTCTGTTTACAATCTTTCATTTCAACCAAAACCCTCAGCTACTACAACCCAAATATTTGTATGGGAAGAAACGTCGTCACACTCAAGAGAGATTTGATTTTTTTTTCCCAAAGCAATAAATAATGCAAATAATGCAAAATTGTGTATTTGGCAGCAGCAAGGGAGGGTAAGCAACGTCTTTGCCTGACACTGCTGTGAGTGTCAGTGCTGCAGGCTGGATGGGCTCCTGCTGCTGGGGAAATAAGGGAGAGGTGTTGGAACACTGCAGGAAAAATGACAGAGGGCACACACAGCTGCTGTGCTCCACACAGGGTTTGTGGTGTGAGATTTCCTGCTCTGTGGGCGTGCAGGCAGAGCTGGATTTATTCTGGAGCCTTAGAGAGTGCCCCAAAGCCTCTGGGACAGAGAGGAGGATCCACAAGCCAGCCCTGCAACCCCAGGGAAGAGTTTGGCTTGGCCTCGCAGTGCCCCTCCCTGCTCACCTGTGCCAGGGGACATGGGGGTATGGATGTGGGTTGGACATCTCCTGCAGGAGCCTGTGCTGCTCTGTGCTTCCAGCACACCTCCACACACCCATCACACCCATCACATCCATCACATCCATCGCACCCATCACACCCATCACACCCATCGCACCCATCACACCCATCCCTGGCTGGAGCTTGGCTGCCCACTGCGATGGAGGAGCTGCTTGGTTTTCCTCACCTGTGGCTCCAGTGACAGATGTGGGGATTTAAGCCCTTCACACATAATGATCTACTGGATTAATCAATTGGTATTCTCAGTTATACAGAGAAAAACTACTGAGTTTTATCCTAAATATGTGCATTCCACTGTAGGTCTGCTGTAACATTTATTTTGTTCTTAGCAAATGTGCCAGTCTTGGAAAATGGCATCAACTCATATTAATAATGCCAGTTCCTTATAAATTTTGTTTTTACAATGAAATTTCCTTTCTCTTGCAAAGAAACTTGAGTGGAAATCAGGCCTTCTCACATTTAGGAGAAAACAAATTAGTGATAAATAGTTGTTCAAAAGAATTATACAAAATACTCCTTTAGAACCAGCTGCTTCCAGGCCAGGAGTGAAACCATCTCCTTCTAGTACATGAAATTACCCACAGGAAACATGTCCCAAACAAGCTAATACATATGTCTGTGTCAGAGTTAAAAGCAGGGGAAAAAAGTACTCTTGGAGGTTGAAAAGTGCAAAGCAAATGTATGTTACAAATTAGCTTGACTCAGTGTTCTTAACAAAATATTGCCTTGTTATTAACATGGTTTATTAGATGTGCAGAGCCACTGATTGCTTTCTGATACAGGAAAATACTAAACATCATTGAAACATCTCCATCTAGAGTATATGACAGTGTCTTCAGATGTTTTTTGTTCCAGCATTTAGATTTATAAATAATTATATTTACTGGGGTGTATTCTCTAACATTGTTTGCAAATTTCTATGTGACTTTTAACACTACTAAGAGTAATTCACACAGATTTAGTGCAGCAAAACTTTCTCTGTGTATAAAGACATCTAAATCTGTCTTGTTCAAAATCACATTTCTAACATTGCTCTTGAGAGGAATATTTTGAATAAATTTGCAGAATAAGTGAGTGGTTATTGAGGGAATCTCCTCTAGGAAGGAATTACATGGGGCAAAACTGAAACTGGTCAAAATGCCCCTGAGGGTTTCTGGCAAACCAAAGCCTGGCAAGGTTTAATTCAGGTACTCAAATACTCCATTGCAACAGCAGAGTCACATTCCACAGGCAGGTTGGGCAGGGCTCTCCTAGGATTTTAGGCTCAGCTTTGTCCTTTCTCCTGTTTGCTGACAGTATGGAGCAAATTGGCTCTAATTTCTCCAGGTAATTTGAGTTAATATGTCACCTCCAGGCTGCTAATCAGTCAGCTCTGCGTGTGTTCCTCCATGATTACAAGTGTAAGTAAGAGCCTTTGTTGCTCATCTGAATTTCTTATTTTCAGCATCTGTGTATTGTTTCACTGGGGATCATAGGCTTCTGTCTGTGGGACTTCATTTATGGTAGCTCTTGAAGCATTTATATGTCAGGGCATTGATTCAGCTAAGATACTGCCTGATTTTAGATCATCTGATTCCGTTTTAGGGCAGGTATTTTTATTCTGAATAATAGCATTTGATGAAAAATGTCAACTGTAGTTGTTTCTACTTAACATAAGTCTGACTTTTATTTCCCTTTTGACAAGTTCTCTGTAATCTCTCTGCAGAGATACAGGCAGTGTGAGATGGGTACTTGCAGAGTTTTGGGGGAAAAAATTAATTTGGGCTCAATAGTGCAATCTCTGCTAACAGAAGTGATCTTACTGAAGCCATTTACTTGTTAATAAAGGCTTTGAGTCCAGCCTTCAGATCATGAACAAAGGAGTGTTTTGTTTGCTTGAAAAACCCTCCATAACTCCACGTTCAGAACAAAGGGGAAATGAAATAGGGAAATGTTCCCTCTTGCAGGTCTGTGTCACTCCAGCTGCCACCTGCACAGCACCAATCCCCAAAACTGCAGTGGCTGGTGTAGAGGGGAGTGCAGTTCAGCTTTAGCCATGCCCAGAAATTCCAGATCAGAGGCTTTTCATTAAAGTGCTTTCATCATGCACATCAGTAAGTCAGCATTAGCTGCAACCCTGAAAAACTGGCAAAAAAAGCAAAAAGATCACTCAGGAGGGTTTCTAGGGGTGTGTGGCCAGTGAAATGAGGCAGTGGGTGCTTTGCTCTGGTGCCTGGTTGAGTTTGTAAATCCCTCCAGTACAAGTCCCTGACATGTAGGGGGTATTTTGGGAGTGGTAAAAATATTCCTGCAGGAAAAGATGTGAACCAGCTGGCTTGAACCCAGCCACAGAGGGACCCTCACAGCTCAGAGTCAGCCCCAATTCAAGTCATTCAAGAGGGTGACTCTGCCTCTGGGCTCCAGAATAGAGGAGATGAAACTTTGCTCTGGGTGGTTGATATGCATTTTGACTCTCCAGAGAGCAGGGGAGAAGGGAATGATAGCAACTCAACAGAAAAGGGTTGTCATCATTGAAGATGAAAAAGGAAAACTAAGGAAAAGGATGAAAAAAGAAAAGGAAACTAAGGCATGTTAAGGTGGTTACAGCTGAAAGCAAAAACCTGTAGAGCAATATGAAGAGTATTTTACTGGGAGACAAAACTCAGGTGCTTTTGTTTTGTGGTGGAGGAGGGAAGGGTGTGCCTGAGATGTCAGGGCCTTACACTGAACTGACATGAATTCTACTTTGATTTTTCTAGAGCTTTTTTTTCTGTAGGTATCTGCATGCCATTAATTTTAATTGCTTCCAAACCTGCTGGAGGCAAGAATCAAGCCTGGCTGGAATCACACTGGTGGTGATCCACAGAAATGGTGTTGAAGTCCCAGCTCAGCAGCAGTTACAGGCTGCTGGGCAGCCCTGCTGGCGGGGTATTGCTCATGTATTGTAGAGCCACAGGATGGTTTGGGTGGGAAAGGACCTTAAATATCATCTTGTTCCAGCCCTGCCATGACAGGGACACCTTTCACTGTTCCAGGCTGCTCCAAGCCCCATCCAGCCTGGCCTTGGACACTTCCAGGCAGCCACAGCTTCTCTGGGCACCCTGTGCCACACAGATCCCTCTGGATGGCATCCCCTCCTCCCTGTGTGTGTCAGCACAGCTTGGTGCCCTTGCCAGGCGTGCTGAGGGTGCAGTGATCCCCTGGCCACGCTGCTGGTCCCAGCACAGCTCCCTGCTCTGCACCTGACATGGAGCCATCAGCCACAGCTCCGGGTGGGACCATCAGCCAGCCCCTTCCCACCCATGGTCCCTCTGGCAGATCCAGTTCCCAGATCCATGGCCCTCCAGTTCAGAGACAAGGATGTCATGTGGGGCAGTGGCAATGCCCTGCACAAGTCCAGGGAGGTGATTATCAGTCACTCTCCCCTAATTTACCACCTCACAGCCAGCCAGCAGAGGTGCCTGCAGTGAAGCTGTGTTAGCTGTCACCAGTCACCTCCTTATGCTCCATGAGACCTGCTGTGCAAGCTCATCCAGCAGCTAAATAGGGTCGAAAGTTTTGTCCCTTTCCAGAGCAATAATAAAGCTATAATATGCTCCTGAATCTCAGGAGAGTGTAAAGTCTAATTTGCTTCCGAGCTCAGATCGAAGGTGGAACCTTTGCTGAACTGGAAGGAACTGAACAGTTACACTCAGCCATAATAAATCTGGCTTTAGTTCATATTAATAGATTGAGAATTGACTGGTCTTCTGAGGGAGAATGCTGCTCTGGTGTTGAATCACCCTGAGTGTTTATATGAAACCAAATTTGAGCAAACCAACAGAACCCCAGAGTGCCTTAAGCTGTATCAACAGGCTTTATGGCAGATCAAGCCATCAATATGACAGCAAGTTTTTGCTGAGAAACTGCTGTTTATCCTTCTGCAAAAATTCTTACCCTGTGTCTGGATATTATGGCTGATTCAGACCAAATAAATCCTGGGAGTGATTCAGTATTGCCCAGAACTGGCACCATTACTGTGGGATCATGGCCTTGCTGTGTGCTTAGGGTAATTGATGTCTGGCTTAATTTTTGCCTTCTTGTCCTTGTCCAAGAAGGTTTTCATTGCTGCTCATGGTATGATGAAATGTATGTTGAACTCCATCTTGTAAAGATTAGAATTCAAATTGATCAAACAGCTTTGCTAGTATATCTGTGAGAAGGAAGAGAGTGCAGGCAGAAAAACCTCAGGACTTCATTGTGACATTAAGATGTACAAAAAAGGAATTTTCCTGAATGTTGCAAAAGTTGAGAGAAATTGATAGCAAAATCAACACTGAACAAAAGCAAAAACATAAAATAAAGGCTTGGCAGTACTTTCGGTGTCAGTATTCCTTTAAAATTAGTTTTGCAAATCTATATTTAATTAGACAGTTATTGTACTGTGTGCTAAATAAACACTAATTATTAAACATGGGATTTATTGAAGTGTAATAGGTATTTCTAAAACTCTTAATTTACTTAGCCTGAGTAAACAAATTCTAAATGATCAACATTGCTTCCTGTACAAGAGCTGTGGATATATGCAACTAATATATGCCAGCATCCAGGAGCCAGGATTATAGAATATTTTCCAATAGGTATTTTATTCCAAGGCATACATCAGGAATATGGGCTTGTCTATGTGATTAATTTTAAGACCAGAATTATTAATTATTTGTAGAACCTTGTGCCTCATACACTATTCTATTTGCCATCTAAGTTTTGAATGCAACAAGTGAACCCATAGGGGATAAACTCAGGATTTCTTTAATTGAGCACCTTGCTTAAACATTCTGGTTAATAAGGTTCTTGGCAACACCACAGTCTGAAATTGGAAAGCAATGATCATTTTCCTGTCCTTTCCCCCCTCTGCCATCTCTGCTGGCCTGGAGAGACACAATTTACACAATTACAATTCCACAGTGTGATGTAGTGCTGTACATTCCAAGCCTATTGTATTTTTGTTTTAACTGTCCTCAGAATTAAAGGTCAGTCTCCAACTCAATAAAATGCACTTTTAGCTTTCATGAATTTGGGAAAATTGAATGTTGTTTAAGTGAGCTCTTCAAGTCAATGCACAATTTGATTTGAAAACTGCAGCTCAACTAAACATGCCCAAATAGGTTGATTTCTCTCTTGAGTCATTTGTGTTGCAAAAGCTTGTTTTGGGTATGAACCCTGAGGAAAGTGTCTGGGCTTACAAGTGTGTGCTACTGATGGGAAATGGAAGCTGCTGTTCAAGTTGGGAGCCTGGCAGAGAAGTTTGTACTCAGATTTCCCCATATACTTAAATCCTTCCTGGAGTATCACCTGCTCTATTAGGTGTCCACAAAGGATCACAAATGCAAGTCTAGGAAAATATATAGAATATGTTGAGATCTTTCTAGGAGCAGCACCTGGGCATCCATACTTCCTGCCAGAGTATCCAAGACTTACATCCTGGAGATAAAGGGAAATTTGAGGCTTTTTTTGGAAGAGCTCTCAAACACTCCCTGACAGTCTTTTATCTTGGGTATAAAAAAAAGCCATCAATAATTAGCAGGCTATATTTGGAAAACTCGATGTCTGATGTAATCAGAAGGCTTGGCAAGGAAAAGAGAGTTTGCATTCAGCTCAGAATAAATATAGCATTTCTAAGTGCTTTGCATCTTCTCTTTGCAGTAGAGCTTTTTGTCTTTTAATCCTACTTTTAAAAAGCAGGTTTGAAGATATTCTCCCTTGAAGGTTTTTTTCTTCTCTGTATCTCACTAAGCTCTCTGAATTGCTTTTTATTTTGTTTAGTTTGAGAGTGATTTTATTATATCCTGAAATGAAGCATCCCTCTGAATTAGTCAAGACTCAAAATACCATGGAAGTGCCTATAACTGAGCTTGCAAAAAGGAGGTAAGTTACCTGAATAAATGCTTTGCTGATTTGAGACCAAATGATGGTAGTGAGCTCTAAGTGGGTTTGGACTGCCTTATGTTTGATTGCCACTTTTTTATTGAGGTGTTCAGGTGATGAACAAAACTTTCAGTGCAGATCTTTGGACCCCCCCAGGCTCAGGAAGTGCTGGCTCATGTTTTTTGTGCTCACTTTACTATTTCAGTATTTGCTTTATCTTCTTGTGTCCAAGCATCCCAATTTTTTTTTGTTTTTAACAGATCTCCTTGAACGTGGATAGTAAGAAGATAAACCCCATCTTACCTACTCTTCCTTTAGGCCAAAGGAGCAGGGTCAGAGCTGGTGTAATTTTTAAGAGTCTGAGGCAAATTTGGCTGTTATTTCCTTCTCCTGCTAAACTTGAAACTTTGCCTTGCTCTCTTCTGTTCTTAATTCTTTTAAGACTTGGTGTCTTTATCTGGACATAAGACTTTTGCTGGCTGCAGCAGCTTATTAACCTCTTTGGAAGCCAGATGGACAATTAGCTTTGGAGGAAAAGGAAAGCACAGCTTCTGAGACTGTAATCTCCTTTATCTCTAGATTAACACAGGGAGAATTCTTGCATGGAAAGGGACCTGTGTCAAATCCAGGAGATAAATTAGAGTAGCCATTGCTACATTTTTCAGATGGCAAAGTAATTTTGTGATTATTCTCATTTTTGTGGAAGCTGGGGTGCAGCATTGCTCAAGAAAGGAGGGTAGCAGAAGGGACTTTGAGAACACCCACTTTCCTACATTCTACATAATTAGGTGACAAAAAATGTGAAAATAGATTTGTAGAGAATTCTTAAAACTTATCAAAAAGTTCGCATACTATACATTTATATGTAAACTTTGATATAAGAAATACTAACTTAGAAATATTATAGAATAAGATGGACATTATTAAAAAAGAAATAAAACTAAAAAATAGGCTTACAAATAACATTAAATATTTTAGAGAAAAAAAACTATAAAAATGCTTTATAGGAAGACCTACAAGAAGTAATTTAAATGATTAACTTTAAAATATTTACAACATAATGTACGTACAACCGATAAGCCAAAAAACACATACAATATATTGTAATTAAGAAATAGTTAATTTATAATTGTAATAGTGTGAATTATAACATCTATATTGTCTCACCCTTCACATAAAACTAAAAATAGAATAAAAGTTTTCAAAACACCTCTCAGTTACCCCATCTCTAAATAAAAAAAAATAAACTTAATCCAACAAAAAAGTCCATTTGGGACATACTACATAATTAGGTGACAAAAAAATCCATTTGTGACCTCAAGGGAAAAGTTGGAAATGTGGAATAAAGAAGAAGAGGTGGTGCTGTGAAGGCAGAGTTATCCCAACAACCACGAAGGGTGCAAATCATGCTTTTAAGAGACACTAGAATGGATAGCACAAACATTTTGGAACTCAAAATGTCCCTCAGACATTTTTGGAGGTTCTGGGCCCAGGTCAGAAGCATTTGAGACCCTGGCAGGCAGCTGGAAACAGCTGTGATATTGGGTTTGAACCATGGAATGACTTACCAACTTTGAAGGTGGAACAAGAAGTCACAAAAGTTTAGATATTAGAGTAGAAGTAGTCACAAAGTATAGGGAAGAATTTTTGATTGTTGTACATGGGGTCAGAGGTTTTAAGATGGAGGGATCTGGGCCTGCCCTGCCCTCCCTCTTTCTCCTTCCTCACCTCCATGTTCTTGGTGATGTTGGCACTCACAGATTGGTTTAGAGTAGAAAATCACCATTTAATATAGGTAATAGGCATTGGGGAAAAACTGTAACCATGTCACACGTAATGTCCCATATAAAAGAGAGCAGCAGCCCTGGCAGGGAGAGAAGAAGCAGTCGGGGTCAGAGAGGATGTCAGGGTGTGTGTGTGCCTCTGCCTGAGCTCTGAGCAAACCACAGCAGCAGAGAAGAAAATCTTTTGGATAACTTGCAATAAACTGCCTTGAGACCGAACAACAGAGACTGCTGAGCCTTTCTTTGGAAGCTCGGGCTGGAGGAGAGACTTTTCCACCACACGGAGCCACCCCTGGCCCAGGGTGGTCTTCGACACAGAGATAAAAGCCAACAGAGACCTGTGTAAATCAAACCAAGTTAGAACTCAGTCTTAGGAGCTGTTCTTGCCAGCTCAGAAGGACCACAAGCCTGTCCTGGCTGGTGGCTGTGCTCAGAGGTGACATCACAGCCACAGGGGCTCAGCAGCTGCTTGTGATACATGGAAAATGCTGCAGGTGTCAAAATAAATACCTGCTGTGGCATTAAACTGCACTTAGGAGCTGAGGGATGTTCCTGTTAGCTGTGGGCAAGAGAATTTAGGGGGCCTTTTCCTCCTCTGAGCAATCAGATCTCAGTAAATCACCCGACCTTTCTGTGCCTCCGTTTTCCTTTTTATGAGTGTGAGCTGTGCTGGTTCCTTCCCCAAAGTGACACAGGGGCAGGAAAAGTGCAGTGCAGGCTGTGGAAATGAGCCTGGCTCTTTGGAAACTTCTCAGAACCTGCATTGCTTGGGAGTAACCAGCACTCCTCCCCCTGGGAAATCAGCAGTAAAGAGAATTAAGAAGAAAGTGAGGATTAAAGCTTCTGTTGGATGAACCAGTTTGCAATACTTTCTCCTTGGCTAAATTTGTACCATCCAGCCTTTATTTGATATTCAAGCAACCTTTGTTTTGCAGCCTGCCAGAAATTCCTTTAATATGATGTGGTTTTGCTTCCTGTTGCTTAATGGGGTTGAGTGCAGTGGAGTGGTTTCACACTATTTCACCTACAAGGTGTAGAAAAATGCTGGATTGTGATTTCACTCTTGAGGGATCAAAAAAGCTGAGAAATAAGCTTGTGAGTGTGCACCTTAACTCCCTAAAAAAAAAAAAAAAAAAATCCAAGGAAATTGTTTTTCCATAATATGTCTTCAGAGGAGCAGCACTTTAGCAATGTGCTCATGCAATTCATCACCGAGGTGACAATACTCTAATGATTTATTAGTAATACATCACTGCAATGTTTTCCCACCAGTGATGTACTGGGGATAATAAAGCACAGAGAGGGACAGCAGACGTGCAGACTGGAGTGCCTGCAAAGCCCTGCCCAAGCCTGTTCCAGGAACTTTATTGAGAGAAGCTGTCAGCAAGAATGCTGAGATTTTTCCATTCCTGGAAAAATTGAACATGGATATTAAGAAGATAAACCCCATCTTACCTACTCTTCCTTTAGGCCAAACGAGCAGGGTCAGAGCTGGTGTAATTTTTAAGAGTCTGAGGCAAATTTGGCTGTTATTTCCTCCTCCTGCTAAACTTGAGACTTTGCCTTGCTCTCTTCTGTTCTTAATTCTTTTAAGACTTGGTGTCTTTATCTGGACATAAGACTTTTGCTGGCTGCAGCAGTTTATTAACCTCTTTGGAAGCCAGATGGACAATTAGCTTTGGAGGAAAAGGAAAGGAAAAGATTTTTCCATTCTTGAAAAAGTCTGCTGGGGAAGGGGGTCTTGCCACGAAGATTCCTGGATGTGATGACAGCTGAGGGCTGCAGGCTCTGGATCTGTCTTCAAATAGTGCAGAAACTCTTGATAAATGTTTATTGACTGATAATCTGGGCCTTACAGCATGCTTGGGGTTATTTTCTTTTGGATTGTAGTGCCTATGGGCACTGAAAGGCACCAGGAAGTATCTTTGAGCCTTGACATCTCAGTGTGCAAAGACTTGGCCATGTGACATTCTCACAAATGTCACCATAGGAAAAAAGTCCTGCTGTCAGCATGGGCTTCCACTGTGTTGTCACAGGCTTCCTCTCCCTCTCTGGAGATCTCCTTAGAGGTTGGTCAAGAAAACTAAAATACAGCCTTTTCTCACCATCCTGATTTCTGCTACTTCATGTACCTTATCCATAGTGCCAAGAGTAGAGTTGCAAATGAAATTTGAGATTTGATTTGATTTGATTTGATTTGCATTGCTTTGCTTTGCTTTGATTTACCACCACCTTGCCCATCCTTCAGCAGCCCCTCAGAACCCTCTCTGAGCCCAACCTTCCCCATCACCCAGGAATGAGGGTGCTCTGCCCCAAAGGCAGCATGGTGCAGGGAGGTTTCCTGCAGCAATTCCACAGCTGCTCTTGTGCTCAGAGCCAGCTCACTGCTACCTGATATTGTTCCAGTTGTTTGTTTTCATCTCTCTGCAATTTCCTCCTCACTTCCTGGAGAGGCACCAGCTTTTCCTTTGTGTTGGAACAGGAACAGGCAGCTGCTCCTGCTTGCAAACACTGCAACAATACAAATTATGGCAAAGCTCTGCCATTGGCTAGAATTCAAATTGGGTTTGACTTCAAATTTTTGCAGGGCTGAGTTGATGCCTACATTGAATAGAAAGTGAAGGTGGTGTCTATAATAGGAAAATGGAGTTTTCAGTATTTTGTGGATCACTTTGCTAGGATGAGGTGTGTTGTGAACCTGGGGCTCCCAGCCATGAACCCATCAAGGAGGCTTTAACCCCTTTGAAAACTTCCTGGGCCACTCCTCCTTGGCTATTTCTATTTCTGATAAGAGTATCAAGGCATTTAATTGCAACAAACACTCTGCCTGAAGGCAATAGTAAAGCATAACCCACTTTATGATCAAGAACAGAATGTGCAGAACTCAAAAATGGCTGGAATTTTATTAGGTTTTATGAAGTTTTCACTAGCTCTGCAAAAGGCAACTGGGGGCAGAAATGCTCAGCTTGAAGCATTTTACAAATCTAGAACCAAAGGCTTGGCTCTGCAAATGCAAAAACCTCCCACTGCCTTCCCTGGGCTTTAGATATAGATGGAGTTTGAGTGATGTTGAGCGAGGATCAGCATGAGCTGGGAGGAGTTTAGTTGCTTAAAGAGAAACCAAAAAGCCAGAACCACCCTTTGGTGTTTATGGGAGTTAAGAATGCAACCAAAATCCTGCTTTGTGCCCCTCAGCCCCTGCTTGGGAGCTCATGACGATGGATACAGCCTAGAATCAAATAATTTGTCCTTTTATTGGAACTTCCGTGTGCAATTTAATGCCAGTTCAAAAGCCACATGTCTGTGGAGACTGAGCTTTGCTGGTTTGGGTTTTTGTCTCTGCTGTGCTTGATTTTTATTGTGGAAATGCATTTGGATGGAGAATTTCTGGCCCTTCTCCTGCTGAGCAGCCTGCCCTTGTCTCTTTGGCACTGTGGGTGCTGTAGATGTGTTTTGCTTTCTGCCTTTCTGAGCAGATTAATTATCTGTAATTCAGAGTGGATGGACTCTTAAAGCATCAGCTTTATTGGAATGAACCTGCTGGAAGCACAGCAAAGTGCACTTATCTCTGTGCTAGTACCAGAGCTCTTCAGGGCATGTAAAAAGAGCTGGGGTTCCTCAACCTGATCCAGATCAAATCCTTAATTTTCAATGTTTCTCTGAGCCCTGCTGCAGAGGAAGCACCTCTCACATCTGTCTGGAATCCTTTGCAGTATCCCAGAATGGAAGTGAAATTCTATGGGTTGGGCTGTGAATGGCCTCAGAAGCCTTTCCAGCCTCACTGAGAGGCACTTTGAGCACTAAAGGCTGTGCAGACTATTTCCTGCAGGTGTTCCCTAAACAGCAGCTGACATTTGTCTGACTTAGCTTGATTTTTCAATGTGTTGGTTCACACCTGTGGCTGTGAAGGTGAACAGCAGCTAAACTGGGAGAATAAATGGAGCATGGTGTTTATTTTTTGGCCCAAAGATAGCCCAAGTATCATATTAAAATAGAAATATAATATTATATATAAATAAGAGAAATATATTTATATAAAGAATAAATATATAATATATAATTAGGATATATATATATATAATATAAAATATAAATATTATCTTAGTGTGCTGAATTGATTTTCAGCTGCATCCATAAGACAGAACCAGGCAGTTTTTGTGTCCCAGACCATGTCAGGCACTCTGTGCCAAGCAAGTGAGCCCCAAAACAAAGAGGCTGCAGAGTAAATCAGGAGGAGTGGATTAGGAGAAAGGTTTTTACTCGGAAGAAGACAGACAAGTGAAAGGATCAGCCTCAGGTTGTGGAAGGAGGCTGAAGCTGGGAATTTATGTCAGATCTTTGGCATTATTGACATGTTCAGTGGTTCAACTATGGTGCCTAGCACAGGCTCCCTTTCTTTAGGCTCACCTGTCCTGTGGAAGATGCTAGAAAAAAAAAATCTCAATTACTGTTCCTGCAGTTTCTCCTAATTCCTGAAGTCCCATTATAAAGAAAATGCTGAGGCCATCATTAAGGTTCTAGAGAGGAACATGCATTTCATTCTTAATAACTTCCTGCCTTGAATTTTTCTTTGGAAAAAATATTTTCCCCCTTGCCTTGGTGGGAAAAATAGAAGCTGTCAATCGACTTTTTTTAGTATGTATCAAATGAATTTATATCCAAGTAAACCTTTTGCATCCTGAAGCAGAGAATTCCACAGTGCAATTGAGGGCAGCATGAAGCAGAATTTATTTGCTTCAAATGTTCATGCTGATAATTTTAATACTTCCTCTCTAATTTTTGTGTTAATGGATAGAGTGAGCAACAATTTCCCCATTGTCTGTGCTGCTCCCAGGTTTATATTCCTCTTTGCTTTCCTCCCTCCCATGATTAAGTGAATTTGATTTAAATATTCTTGAGTAATTTTGATTATCATTGTTGTTCTGCCCTCTACTTTAATTTTAGTTGATTATTTTGCAGAAGATGAGGAACAAAGCTGCCCAAAATGGTGAAATTGTGGGCTCACAGTGGATTTATTCAATGCCATAATGATGATTTCTCTTCCGTTCTCCATTCCTTCCTAGTAAGTCCTACCATGCTATTTTCTTTCACTTCCATTGAGTGCTGAACTGACACTTTAATTGGCCTATTATAGCTTCAAGATATCTATTCTTTTCCCCAAATGCTAACAAGTGCCAGATTTTGTCAATCCAGGATGGCTTTTCCTCTTGTGTGCATCACTTCCCATGGATCAGCACTGAATTCCACTTTTTTTCCCTCACTCAGGACCCCTCCAGTCCATTGCCTGCCCTCTGCAGTCAGATCTCACCAGCTTCAAAGTCTCCCTAAAACAAATTCTCTTTGTCATCTGGCTTTTCCAGAAACACAGAGACTGAAGCCATAAGGCTTTAAGAAACATAAATTAGCTACTCAGAAAACTTGTTAATTCAGAATTAAAGTTGCTCACCTGAGATCTGTTCCATTAGCAGCCCAATCCTTCTGTGTTTTACACAGAACAAAGGCAAGAGGATGAAATCTCTTACCTGAATTAGCAGGCAGCAGCCAAATATTTACTGAGTCACTTATTCAACCTGATTAAATGAACAGAATATTAAAAAAGCAGGAAAAAGGGGGAATATGTGCAACAAAACCATCCAAGCGAAACAATTCTATTAGCCATTCAAGGAACAGGCTCTTAGCATTAGGGGTGTTGTTTACTAATTGGATTTACTGTAGCAGTGATTACTTAGTGTCTCACAGTTTTCTGTACTTCAACATTCACCTCCTGTCTGAATAAAATCTCTTGTGCTTATGGCAAGATTCCCATTTCCTTCAAAGACACTTGGGTCTGGCCTCTCTTGTGTAAGAGGTTTTTAAAAGATCTAAATAGTATAATCTTGTTTTCCAGCTGATGCTAGAGCTACTCTGATAGTTCTTTGTCTGTGCTTTTCAGGAGATTACAGACAGACAGATCATGCAAAAACTAGTTTGAGAATTTTCCAGTCCATGCAGAGTAGCCACAGAACATGTGTGAGATGATAAAACCTGCCACAGTAACCTGAATTTTCAGACTTCAGATGTGAGTAGCTCAGGAATGAATGAAGAGCTGAGATTGTGTTATAGAAGCTACAATGTACTGGATAAAACAATATCTGTTTCTCCAGAGTAGCTTACAGTAGTTTCTTCTCTTGACCTTCTGCAAGCTTAAAACCAAAAGTGAGTTTTCGCTTTCTTTGTTTATCAAGTTCACTGTAGGGACTGAATTGACTCTCAAGTCCTTCCAGAACCACCTTGTCCTGTCTGTTGCTTTGTTTTTTAGCTTCTCCCCCTCAGTATTCAGCCTGAATTTCACTGCTCCTGATGATTCTCCTACCACTTCATAAATCTCAAGTGTGAGACTTGTGAATTTTGAGTGGTGCTTTGATGTTTTACAATTATTCATACCTTATATATTGATATTGTATTTCTCATTCTGAACATCTTCAATTCCTCATGTTCGTGTTCCTGTTTCCCTTTGATCTGGATCATTAGCGAGTTCTTATTCTGTGTGCTGATACTTTTTTCTGTCCACTTTTACAGATCTTGCCACTTCACTATTGATTTTCTTTTCTCTTTTTGTTTGAGATATCTTCTTTATCCTTTGGGTTTGAATTTTTTTCCAACTTACAGTAATTGTTTATTTTTTCCATATATTTGATCTAGTATCTTTCCTCTAAGTCAATGGTTTCCCTAGAAAGCAGCCAGTCAAAAAGAAGCAGAGAAGAATAGAATTAGATCCAAGAGAATTTTGATTTCAAATGAAATCACAGGAAAGTCCAACCTGTCTCTCCATCAGTGTTTCTGTCTCCCCAGTCCCCTGCTCTCCCTCCTCTCATTCTCTCAGGACAGCAGTCCTGCTGAAGCTGTCTGCCCTTGCTGTGGCTGGGTTTTAGCAGCTCTGTGTCCCTGAATTTCTGGGCAAATTCTGTCCCCAGGGTGTGCTGCTGTCTCCAAAGGCCATCCTGGTCTGGCAGCCTGGGTCTATTTCTCAGAGATGGGGTTTCCAGGCACAGAGAATTAAGCAGATTACTAAAATTTGTTTTCTAGCCTGGTACCCTGCAGATCTCAATTATTTTCTTCCCCAAATTTGAGGTGGATGACTTTGAGACTGCTGTGCAACTAATATTTGCCAGCATCCAGGAGCAAGGATTATAGAATATTTTCCAATAGGTATTTTACTCCAAGGTATACCTCAAGAATATGGGCTTGTCTATGTAATTCAGTTTAAGATCAGAATTATTAATTATTTGTAGAACCTTGTCCCTTATACACTCATCTATTTGCCATCTAAGTCTTGAATGCAACAAGTGAACCCATAGGGGATAAACTCAGGATTTCTTTAATTGAGCACCTTGCTTAAACATTCTGGTTAATAAGGTTGTTGGCAACGATTTATTAAAAATATGGATATTGATCTAGTACCAATATCCAACTGTGATGGACAAAAACTCTCTAACAGTTTAAAGTTAGAAAGTGTGTGTTTATCGTGTGTGGGATCGCTCCCAAATCCACACCACAGCTTCCAGGTGATTACAGAGTCTTTTCATCCATCCAAGTATTGAATACACAAAATACAAATCCATATTCATAATTTTGGTACATCCCATTCCCCACTTTGTATGCTAATTACTCCAAAAGCCATTCAGCATGTGTGGTTTGTTCCTAAAAGTGGGTCAGTGTCCCTTTCATGGGAGGGGTCCCAAAATGAGGAAGTCAATGAAGTCTTCCTCGTTCTGACCTTTCTACCTTTTCAATGCCAATATAACAAATGAACTCTTGGTAGAACTCCCATTCCTTGTCTTCAGTTGGTTTCAGAACAGAGGAGGCCCACAATTGCCTTATGTTCCTAAAAGCTCTTTGTCAGTTTGTGTATTCTTCATTATCAACCCAGCTAACTAAACATTGTGCTGACAAGCAATCAATTATTAGTTAACTACTAACTCTTAACTTCATCAAGGCCTACTCATTTATGTTAATTAACTCTAGTAAGGCTTATCTCTAACTAAAATCTTAGCTGCTCTAAAATCTCTAAATTCCTTCCAATTTACGTTTCAGCAACGCCGCTGAAATAGGAAAGCAATGATCATTTTCCTGTCCTTTCCCCTCTGCCATCCGTGCTGGCATGGGGACACGACTGGCACAATCCCAGTGGGATCAGCGCAGCGTGCCTCGGTTCCACCTCTCGGAGCAGGGGCCTGGAGGCTCCTGTGCCTCACCAGAAACCTCCTGAGCTGCGCTGAGCTGCTGCAGCCCCCACAAAACCTCACCTGGCTCTGCACTAAGGGGATTTTGGCTTCCTCCCTGGGATTGTTTTATTTCATGAGGGCTGCCAGGAGCTCCCTCATGCTCTGTGAGCGGTGCATGGCTCAGCAGGGGCTGCTCAGGTGCTGCTGAGCCGGGGGTGGCACAGAAAGTGTCACCGCTGCTGCAGCAGCCCCTGCAATAAGGCTCAGGCAGGGCTCAGAGCTGCAGCAGCATCCTTTAAACAGCAGCAGTGCCAGCCTTGCTTCACACTCTCCAGCCTGCCTCTTTGACACGTTTTTCCTTTTTTCCCTCCATCCTTCCATCTCCTTTCTTTCTCATCAATCAGAACATGCGTGGTCTGCTGATGTAATTAGGAAAACAGAGCATTCCGGCCAGGGGTATTGATCCAGCACTTTATAATAAAACTTAGTAATGTTTAATTTCTTGTTGTCAGCTTTCATTGTACTAAAGAAATCAATTCACTATTGTCTCTTCTCCATTATTCAATTGTCTAATAAGCTACATTGCAGTCCCCTCAAAATCAAATTTTAATGATAAATCACTGTAGGAATGGAGAGCACATGAACCCATGTACATGACGATTATCCCAAATCCATAGTAGGTGGGATCCACTTCATTCCAATTAGAAATAAATTTTTTCTTTTCTGTTTTTAATAGTCAGTAAGACAGGTTTTCTGTCCTTTTACTAAACTCCACAAGATGATCAGTGTAACTGTTTTTCTCTCTTGAGCAATATGCTATCAAACCCCTTCTGAATGTTGAATTTCACTCTCAAGGTGATGCCTCTCCTTCTCCCCTCCCCACCTCTCCCATCCCACATCAAGTTAGTGATAAAAAGCAGAGTCAGAGTGGCCTTGGAGGAGAGAAAAGTGTGCTCAGAGCCTTTCTTCTCTGACTCTGTCTCAGCTCACAATGAGGCAAAGGCTCCTCTCTGAGAGCAGCCACCAGAGCTGTGAGTGTGTCAGGAGCTCAGAGTTCCCAAATCCTGGAGCTGTGAGTGTGTCAGGAGCTCAGAATTCCCAAATCCTGGAACTGTGAGTGTGTCAGGAGCTCAGAATTCCCAATCCCAGAGCTGTGTGTGTGTCAGGAGCTCAGAATTCCCAAATCCCAGAGCTGTGTGTGTGTCAGGAGCTCAGAATTCCCAAATCCCGGAGCTGTGAGTGTGTCAGGAGTGCAGAATTCCAAATCCCAGAGCTGTGAGTGTGTCAGGAGTGCAGAATTCCCAAATCCTGGAGGTGTATGTGTGTGTCAGGAGCTCAGAATTCCCAAATCCTGGAGCTGTTTGTGTGTGTCAGGAACTCAGAATTCCCAAATCCTGGATCTGTGGATAAAGCCTAAGAGAGGGTTTAATAGAAACAGAATTTAAGAGAAGTTAAATGAGTGTATTATCTGTAAGGGAGGCTGCTCTAATTTTTGGTATTTATCTAGAATAAAAAAAAAGTTGAATCTGTCTTTCACATTTATTAATATATGAACATGTTTTAAAGCATTCTGACCTCTTTGAAAATAACTTATATATATATTATGCCCAACAATTATCTTGTAGGATTCATTTTCATGGCACAGGGTGCTGCTTGGACATACCCAAGTTTTAACTCAGATTTGCCCTACCTCTATCAGCTGAACACAAAACTCTCCCTATTCTTGGGCCCACAGATAAATGAAGTTTACAAACACCAGGGATTCAGGGAACAATGTGCCTGAACACTTTGTGCATGAAGCATGAATCATTTTTTACGTTAGGGAGGCTGTGCCACAGCTCTCAATAATGCAATGCACACTGGGCTGCTGCTTTCCTCTGCTCATAAATCAGGGCACAGGGTAGCCACCATCCCCTTTTTGCAGTTGCAGGGCAGTAAAGGAAGAAGTTTATTGCAAGTTGGTAATAAGAAAGGAAGCAACAGCCTGGGAGGCACAAGGGTGAAGGAGTTAATGTGTGAGCAGTTTGAGTTTTCTTATTGGTTTTAACCCTCTATAAATTTAATGGCTTCCTTTTAAATGCCTCTTAATGAGAAAAAGCAAAGTGTGAGTTACTTAATGGCGTTATTGAAGGCTTTCCCTTGTTATTGAAAGGGAATGCTGTAGTTTTTCCAGGTAAATCTAGAGATAAATAACTTTACATCAGGGCAGGGATGCTCTGTGGGATTGGTGTCAGCAGGAAGGACAAACTGCAGGGTGTTCTCTGTCAGGAAAACTGCTGGAATTGATAATTAGTGACCATCATTAGTTCTTGGAGACTGTAATGAGCTTGGTAGGCTTGGAGATGTCTGTGTGCAGAGGAGCTGGGGTTTGCAGCCCTGACCCCTCCTGGGCTTTATTGCACAGTCTGTGCCTCTCCACAGCTCCCCAGCTGCTCCTGGGACACAGGGAGCTCCCACAGGAAATTATCCACGTGGGAATAGTTTGTAGGAATGGTTACACGAGATCTGCCAGCTGCCATAAACATAATTCCAGTCCTAGAAGATTATCAATAATCCTTCCTTAAAAAAAAAAAAAATAAAGAGAATATTCCTAAGGGTTTAGCACCAGTCTCTGAGCTCCTTTGGAGGCCCTGGTAAATAATATTTTTACTAATGCAGGATATTATGGTATATAACTCTAGAGGTTAGAGCATAGAAAGTTTCTTACTGTTTACAAATAAAAGCAAGGTGTTTAAAGAAATGGGATTTAAAATAAATGAGATTTAAAATAATGGGATTTAAAATAATGGGATTTAAAAATAGTTTTTCAGTGCATTTTGTATGTGAACCAAATCAACTAAAAGCAATAAAAAACTACATGGAGAGAACACATATTTTCCTAAATTTTTCATGGAAACAAATTGTCATTTTTCACTTTTTCCTAACCAGTCATATGCTGCAACTGCAAAGATTTTCCAAGGGTAAAAAGACAACTTTTCTTATTCTAGTTAGGAATATAGGAAAAAAAGGTTAAAAGAGGGCTATGACCTGCTTTCATTAGCACCACTACAGATCAGATTTAAAATATCTATTTAATTAGATTTGGCCTGATTTAATGTTTAAACGTAAGAGATTTTGGAATGTGCTGAGGACGTGGTGATGTTCCTTTTCAGGACACTCAGAATGGGAGATCCATGTGTCTCTCACAGAAAATCCTGAGTCAGAAGGGACCCACAAGAATCAAAATGGCTTTAGAAAATCGTGGGGAGATGTCAGAGAAAAACATATATTATATGAGAACTATAAATGTTCTCTGCTTTTACCACAGCACATCTCAGAGGAATTTCTGGGGATGATGTCCCACCCTTTGCCTCACCCAGCTGTCCACAGGGCAGATGTTTCCTGTCCCCAAGGTGCCTCCTTTACCAAACCCTCCTCCCCAGCTCTTTATTAACCTACAAGAATCTGAGCTAAGCCTGCTAATTACATTTTCAGTGACCACTAATAGTAACAGTAAACATATATATTTGTATGTTTTGGTGATCCCCCTGGTTGTTAATCCTTTAGCTGCTCCAAATTAAGCCGGTTTCCAACAAAGTCATAACAGACCTCTTATCCTCAGAAGTCTGAGCACTTGGTATGGCTAACCATGCAGTGAATATGTAAATGATGCCCCCAAAGAGCAAAAAGGTTAGATACTAATTAGATATTACACTTAGGAGACAGCAAACTCATAGAAATTAGAGTCCAGTGGCATTTCTGCTCTGTGGAGGGCTGGTCCCCTCCTAGGCATGGAGCAGGAGATGTGATGCCTCAAAAATTGGCTGGATTCTACTTGACAGCTCCAGTTTCTGGCACTGTTGGGTCAGGTGCTGTGCCACTGTGGGTGCTGAGCTCTGGCATCTCTGCTGAAGTGGCACAGCTCTACCTCTGCCCACAGCAAAATGTGTTCCCCTGGTAAAAATCACATCAGATAGATTTTTTTTTTTTTCCTTCTAATCTTTTTAGAAAGTATTTGCTGAAGACATGAGGGCTGACCTGGAGAGGCCTCACTGGCGCTTTCTGGCTTTTGAAACCACCCTGGCACAGAAGTGGCTGGTGTGAGGGGAGGCAAGCTGGGTTTGAGGGGTTTTGGCCAGGAGGGTGCTGTCCCAGGGCTGGGACCTGGCTTCTCCTCTGGCACCCAGGGGTGTGTCACCTGCCAGGGCTGGGACCTGAGGCAGTGAGACAGCAGGAAAGTCTCTGGGATGTGCTGGGTGCCTTACACCTGCTGTTAAACCAGCCACAAAAGCATTCCTGGGAGGAGAAGGAGGCTCAGCAATGCTGTTTGTAAGGGCACAGCCCTGCAGAACAGAACCTACTGAGTGTAAATCAAATCAGGCTAACAAACCTGAGCTCAGGGATGTTCACACAGAGCTCTGGCACTTCAATCTTCTGCCTACAGGGACTAGAACTCACTTCAGTATTTTATAAATCAGTACATCAGAGATTAATATTTTGACCTGGACTCTGCTCTTATTAATCAAGGCAATATGGGGATGTGTAAGATGGATTGTAAAGGATTGCTGTTCAGAAGCTCCTGAAGCCACAAAAGACCATCATATGTATCTTGTTGACCTTCTGCCTAGCACAGATCACAGAATTTTGCTTGCCATATCAGGGCCCAAATCCATCAAAAGCTCAGGAAGACTTGCTCCAGTGCACTCTGGCCACAGAACCTGGTTGTTTCTTCAAGAAGGTTTTAAAGAAAACATCAATTACACTGAGAGCTGTGGCTGTCATCTTGTAAGTAAGAATCATAGAGTGATTTGGCAGTGCAGTGTACCTTTGGGAGGGATTTTCGCTCCTCTTGTAGCCTTTAAAGCTGCTCTAAAGGCCATTTAATATTCTGGGGGAGGACATCCTTGACTGCAGGCAGTGATGGCCTGGCTCAGATTGTGCCCTCAGCAGGGACAGCCAGGGGGTCTGAAGCCTTTGTAGTGTTTATAGGTGTATGCCTGGGCAGCTCCTGGAGGCAGCAGAACAACCATCAAGCAGCACTGAAAGGGAAATGTGCTGTAATTTAGCAGAATTTGGAGGTTTTCCCTGTTTCACTTTTTGCTGAAGATCTTACCTGCTCTTATAAAAGTCCAGACTATGACGTCCAAGATGGTTCAAAACAGTTTTTATCCCTTCATTCCTCTAATGAGGATAAAAAAGGTGTCCTGTCTTTTTCCATTTATGAATTAATCTATTTATCTTACTGCAAACAGTACACTAGAACCACTCCTCTGTAGTAGCCTACTAAAATCTTCCTTTAAGTAAGAGCTCCTTTGAATTGCAGCTTTCTCCTGCACATGCCCAGGGTCTGTACCCATGATTTCAGAGCTCAGGTGTGGCTGCCTGGCTGTCTGCAGGGGAGATGTCAGTGCTGTGCAGGGAGCAGTTTCAGCTCCCATGCCATGCTGTGTTGCCATTCAATTCTGCACTGTCAATTTTCCTGATCATAGCCTGTTTGGAAGAGCAGGTCCCTGGGTGCTGGATCTTGGCTTTGTTTTTCTTTCTCTGTTGAGGTTGGGATTGAAGGCACTTGAGATGATATTTCAGGCTTGGATGTTTAGAATTTCTTATCTCTATTACAAGGTGTGAGTTCTACAGCATTCTATTAACAAGTACAAATGGCAAACCATCCTTCTCTACAAGGTCTTTTAAGGCTAAGAAATGCAACTAAGAAATGACACCTAAATTATTTTCACTTTTAACCCAATAACCAACCACCTGTGTCCTGCAATGTGGACTTTTCTTTCAGTTACAAAATACCACCCAAACCCATGGAGAAGGTGAAGAAGAAAGCCCTAAAACCTCTATCTTGCTCCATATATATTTCTATATTACAAAACCCCAAACTTTAAATTTTCCACCATGTGATATTATACACTTCTAATCAAACTACACACCTGCAATCCCAGTGCTATCAATCCATTTTGGAAGCCTTCCCCACAGCCTCAGGTCAAACCTAGTATTCTCTTGTGGGTCTGTGCCCTTCAGCACAGAAAGTTTAAAATTCTCAGCATCCAGGATTCCAACACCTGGGTGTAGCTGGTTTCTTCTTTGCAAACCAGACAGTTTTAAACTCTGCTCATTGCCCAGTTCTGATCAAACTGCAGCACTGTGAGGCTGAGCAGGCCCTTCCTGCACCTCTGAGTCCTGCTGAACCTAAATTGGGCAGGTGGCCCTGGTGAGGGGTGCAGGGGAGCTGGCTTCACTCTCCAACCCCGAGCTGCTGCTCCTGGGTGGCAGAAGCACTGTGGGAAAGGGAAAGATAGAAACTTCCACAGATACTGAAGAGTTTGATCTGCAGCTTTAAAAGAATCTTGGATTGGTGTAAAAATAAAATACACAGACATCGAGTAGAAAAACCATAAACTTATGTTTCTGTAGTTGTAAGTAAGAATATGCCTTAGGTAAGTGAGAAACTGCACTGATAAGATGGTGAAGGGTTCCTGATGTAGGGGTGTGGTTGTATAGAGTAAGCTAAGGGTTCAGAAGTTGTAATAGAAGCATTTGTGTGTACATGTGAGAGCAGTCCATTGGACAAAAGTGTCTGCAGAGCAGTAGAAGTAAGTAAAGGTGTGTCTTGGTTTGAACAAACAGGTGTCTGCTGAGGAAGGCAGGAGCCTCCCTTGAAATGGAAAATGTAAACCCCCTCCCTCTGAATTATAATTTTGAAATTAAGGGGCTCTCAGGCAAAGATATGGGAGCAGTTCTTTATTAGGAAAAATTAAAAAAATGCAGTAATACAAAACAACACTGCCAGAGTCAGAGCAGGCCCTGTCCCCTGTGGGTCAGGGAGTGGTTCAGCCCCATCCCAGGGTGGCTCAGCCCTCCTGCAGTGCCAGCTGTGCTTCTGCTGGAGCAGGATCCTGCACAAGGGGGAGTTTTCCTCTGGAGCTCCAGGGCTGGGGGAGACGGGCCTGGGCTCCTCTGGGAATGCAGTGGGAAGAAAGCTGCTCCTCTGGGAATGCAGTGGGAAGAAAGCTGCTCCTCTGGGAATGCAGTGGGCAAAGGCTGCTGTGCTGTTCCCAGGTCAGATTGGATCCAGGTAGGAATGCTTGGCTCCTCCCCTGGATGCATCTCCCCATGGATGATGGAATTTTCTCAGCCATGCAGGGACACTCACTGGCCATGGACAGAAGATAATAATTAATGGCCCATGAACAGAAGAGATCTCCTGCAGATAGGATTGGGTGTGGAAGAGATAAAGGAACCTGCCCAATGAACAGAGGAGAACTGCCCCATCTCTAACAGATGGGAATAGAAGACACACCCCCATTTTCAACCTAAGACACAGATGATAGGTTAGAAAAACAAAATAAACTTTGTGGCAACTGTCCATTGCATCAGAAAGTTCTACATTGCCTTGTGACAGAGAACTTGTGCCTACTTTGAGCTATGGCCAGCTGTTCTCACAGATTGCATGGCCTCTGAGACTGATGTTTGTCTGAGCAATAAATCCTTCTTAGCCCCCTGATGGTCCCATCCCTCTATTAAAAGTGGTGATAATAATAATAATAATAATATAATAAATAATAAAAATAATCATTTGGTCTAATAATAAACCACAAGCAGGATTTGCTTTTCTTTCTGAATTCCTGTCTCCAGCTTCCTGATTTGGCTCAGCTGCAGCCAGCCAAGGGCCAGATGCTGAGACAAGAGGTTATATCCTGCTGCTCTTATGGACTTTGCTGCCTTGTCCAGAGCCTGCTTCCCTCCTCAGTAAAGCTGAGGAGAGTTTTGCTGCTGCTCTAAGCTGTACTGAGCTCTCCCTGGCTTTCAGATGCTGGAATTTTTCTCAAATGGAGTGATGCAACAGGATATAGAAAACTACCTGGATTTAATATTTTTAACTTGAGCAATGAAATAAAGATTTTAATCCTCTGTGTGTATGGAGAATTTAGGTTTTCTTGGACACCAGTGATGTCTACATGGCTCTTGAAATGAAGATATATGATTCCCAGAGTTGAATTCAGACACAAGATAGCAGAATCAGTAAGAGGGGAATGAATCACTGTCACAAATGCTGTTCCTCTGCAGCAGTGACAAGGGAAGATAAAATGGAATCATTAAACCAGGGAACCACTTGCAGATTTGAATTTGGATCTCCTGTACTGAGAATAAACATCTTTTTCCCTCAGTACTCAGTGGGAGGAGCATGTTCTGCCATTGTATTCCAGCACTGGGCATTATTGCATGAGTGAGTAAATACAGAGAAGAGGGTATGAAATGTCACTTACAGCAGCATTCTTCTAAACTACAGTCCCTCCTGCTTTCTGAAAGTAGGTGTTTCTCAGTGAAAATTAATTGTTGTGTTTCTTTAAGCAGTGGGGCATAATTAGAGATATGCAGGAGGTTGATTGCATTCAGTGTGTGAAGACCATTCAGAAAATTGGAGACGGAGGGAAATTAGACTGATGAGAGTTTAGGCAACTTGCCTGGTTTTGGACAGTTGTAACACGTGTACACAGGCTTGGGTTTCTGATCTTTCGCCTTTGCAGGCAAAGGGATGAGGGGACACATCCCTGATCCTGCAGCTCAGGGGGCAGAGGAGGGGAGCTACGGGTCTAAGGAGCAGCTGGGAGGGAAGGTCTGGCTGTAACCACTGGGTACCTGAGTGATGGTGGGACAGGGACCTGAACTGCACATTTCCCTTAGACACAAGCCACAGCATATCTTGGAAAGGCTTTTCAACCCCTTAACGTGATTTTAATTTATTTTACAAACAATGACTGTGAACTGGGGAGTTGTGCTGACTTTGCCACAGCTGATTGAGAGCTTTGAATCTTGAGCAGCCTGGTGAGCAGAGCAGGGCTGTGTAAGGTAACTTGCTGTGCCTTCTTCCTGTCCCCCTGGGGCTAAAAAAGAGGGGAAAAATATTTAGAAATTTTGAATTAAATTGCTTCATCAATTGTTTTACCTTCCTGTCTTTTTCTTACATGTTAATGTGGTTACAACAGGTACAACTGTTTATTGTGCCTGTTTCTCTTGCTTGCTTTTTTTTTGCCAAATGCATTTTTCTGATTTTTCAAGGAACATTTTGCTCTGACAAAAGCCCAGTTCTGTGTTTTTATTTTCCCTTTTCCTCACTGCAGTGACAGAGATGACATGGAGCAAGGTGCAGCCCATCACACGGGCTGTTTTCTGGACAGGATGCTTCTTGTCCTTTTAGTGTTCATTTTCCATCAGCCCCAGAAACAGAAATCAATAAAAGAGCAACATGCTAGCAATGATCTTGTAAATTACTAGAAGGAGGAAAGGTCTTGGAGTTAGAACTAGGGCAAGGACTCAGCAGAGAGGTTTCAACTTCCTCCAGGTTGCCTTTGCAGAGCTGTGTTTTACTTCCATTTATCCCTCCTGACGTGGCAGTGTGTTTTCCATTAAGGGCTGGAATCTCAGGGATGACCTCTGCAAATGCAGGGAATGGATTCAGCCCCTGGTGGGTTACAGTGGATAATTATCTGTGCTGGCACAAAAGGACGGCCTGTTTTCCTGCATCATTAGTTACAATGTGCAGTTGAAAGAGAGAAACCTTCTGCTCCTTTTCATTCATACACTCGATGCACACTCCCCTGGCTTTGTATTCAGGATAAGGTGTAGTTGTGTCCTTCTCTGAATGACATTGCTCTTCTCTGAGTTTCATTTTTCTCCTTGAATTATTCCAGTCTTTTAAAACCATTAGTGCATATATATATCCTGCAGCTGGACTTCTCTGCAAACATGTGTGGGAAATAATTTTTTCTCTCTCAAACATGATGATTACTCAGTGGTAATGGCTGTAATAAAATAGTTCATCTATGCAGGCCTCTGTGATCCATAAACATTATAGCCCAAAGAACAGCACAGGAACAATCAGTAGTGAAAAAGGTCAGAACCAAACTCCTTTTTAGGGCTGTGTAAAACAGGGCAAGAGAGCATGGCTGGCCAAGTGCAGGTCATGTAGTAGTTTACAACAGAGCTGAAAAGTCTTTAATTGACAAAGCTTCTGAGTTGGAAGTCAAGGTTACAGCCTAAGGTGTCTCTGGAGCACATTTGTATTGGATATGTGCCTATGCTGAATTTAATGTGTGCTCTTTGCAAACTGACCTCTCTGGGAGAGAATCTTCTCCATCAGGTGTTGGGAAACTCTTTAACAGCCACAAACAAACAAGGCAATTCTTATTTTTGCATGAGAAGACAGACAGCAATAACTGGCTGAAGTTAATGAGGTGCTCTGAACAGGGAACCTGCCTCTGCCTGTGTCTGTCAGTGGCAGTGACAGGAGCTGGTTGGAATTCCAGCTCTCCATCCCTTCTCCTGCCAGCAGTCAGCTCTGCTTCTCTCCCAGGCACACTTCAGCCTGCTGCTCTCAGCTGTATTTTAATTGAGGCTCGTAATATTTTAAGACAGCTTTGTCTTTCCAGATCTCAGAGCAAATGGATTTGTAGGTCCCTTGGCTCCTGTGCTATCCACACAAGCTGTCTTCCCACAACTTGGGGAGGGTAAAACCACCAAAATGTCATTCACACAGGGCTCAGCATCTGAAGGAGTTCAACATTAATTGCCTAGAGGGCATTTTCTAGGAAAAAAGACTTAATACCATGACATTGTGTGCCTTTCTGTACAGGGTGAAAGAGCAAAGGGAAAGGAACCTAAAGCTGTTTAAAGGATTTTAAACAAAGTGAGTCTAAAATATTGTTAGCTGGGGGCTGTGTCCAAGTCACGAATGGGACGGGGCTGCTCTGGAACTCCTCTCGAGCTGTTTATCTGTTTATTTTTTACCATCACTCTCATCACATGGTTATGACAATGGGAAGATTCCAGCAGCTCACATCCAGGCAACAGACCAAGAACTTAATGTTACAACTGACTTTATAAACTTTTTGACCAATCACACAAAGCAAAAGCATATTGACAGTAGTTCTATCCAACCACTATAAGCACACGTACCTTTGGTTAAAACAATGCTCTCTTATTTTGAATACAATACTTGCTTGTAAACCTTAAGATACAATGCACAGAGCTCTATTATTAAGCTTAGACCTTCCTAATATCTCATCAGATAAACTTTTCTGCAACTTAGGGAGTTATACCCAAACGTTAATACACAGACCATTGTTCTATTTGTCCTTTCTTTCTACTTCTTGTATATTTTTTCTGCTGACAAATCTTATAGCTACTGCTTAGCTCTAATCACCATCCTGCTGTCTCTGAGGCCTGCCTTTTGCAATGTGCCCAAACCCCTCTGATTTTAAGGAATCCCACATAAACATTGAGGCGGGTGAGTTTTCATGGAGTACCCACAGAGGGTGATACAAAATCACTGCAGGTTGCTGGGCTGCACCTGGACCCTTGGCTGTTCAGAGTTCTGGATCCAGCTCAGTCTGCTCACCCAGCCCCTTTATCAACAGCCCCTCAGTGAGGATCTGCCAGGGACACAAGTGTCACAAGTGCTGCTGAATTAAGGTGTCACAAGTGCTGCTGCAATAAGGCAGGCAATGCCCCCTGCTCCTCTTGCCTGCCAGCCATCCTTCAGCCCAGCTGGCCAGCATCACTTCCCCTCGGTGACTCCATGGCTACTCCTGATGTCCTCCTTGTCCTCCATGTGCCTGGAGATATTTTCCAGGGTTATTTCCCCCACCACATTTCCAAGTGCTGAGGTGAGGCTGTCCAGCCTGTCATTCCTTTGGTTCTGCTGCCTGTCCCTTCAGGAAACACTGGATTTGCAGTGTCTGGATTTGGAGTGGCACTGGATTTCCTCCAGTTCTGCCAATTGCTGTGTTTTCCCTCAAGGTGTTCTGCAGTCAGCCTAGGTAGTTTTTTATTTCTACGGAAATAAAGAAGAAACAAGTGGCTTTCTGCAAAGTAAGGTGGTGCTTTAGTACCATGAAATCCAGCAAAGGGGGGAGGGAGGCAATTGGAACTGGAAGAGCAGAATCACCATCATTCACCTAATCCTCACTGTGTTAAAGCTGCAGCAGCTTTTTACGGTGACAAAGAGCAGCCTGAACACTTGATTGTAAACCAGAAAGGCCCTCCTTGTATTAATAAAACAGCATGTCAGGGTCCCAGCTTGCACATGTAAACTCCAGGTGTTAGACAGTGATTTTCTTTGCCCTGCCATGATGATATCTGTTTTCCACATTGGGACAGGAGCAGCTGAGAGCAAGGATTGGCTTTTGTGCAGCACACAAGGAACAACACAAGGCACCCCTGCCACAGCCAAGCTCTGTCAGACCCAGAGTGTTGCAGCTGCAGCAGCTTTGCTTCACAGCATCACCATGTGAGATGGAGAGACCCTCTGGATGTGCTTCACTGCCAGGGAGCGTGGCAGGAGGCTCCTATGTGGCAAGCACATTTCTCTCCCTCTCAGGATTCTTCATAGAGGTGCACAGAGAGAAGTGAAAGAGAAAACAATTTCTATTTCTGTTCCTTGTTTTTCCTATGTGGAATGTGTTTGGAGAATTGTTTACCTGGGGTGAGTGCTTGGTTGGATTCTGGTGAGGATTGTTTGAGCCTGATGGCCAATCCAACCCACCTGGGGCTGGACTCTCAGAGAGGGTCATGAATTGTGTTAGAATTAGAGTCAGAGAAAGTAGTATGTAGTTTTAGTATCCTTCTTTTATATAGCATTTTAATGTGTTTTAACATAGTTATAATAAAGAAATAATTCATCCTTCTGAATTGAGTCAGACATTGTCATTTCTTCCCATTGGGTTCGCCTGCATTTACAAAACTCCTGCAGCTGGGCAGGATGGAAAAGCTCCCCCTGACTCTGCCAGTCTGGGACATACAGAATCATCTCTTTCAGATTAGTGGTGTGTGTTTTCCCAACTGTGGAAAGCTCTGTGGACTCCTAGAAATAGGGTAATGCTTCCTAGTTGTTAAAAATAAAACATTTTTGAAAAAGAGCCTCAGATTCTGCAATTCTTTGGAAACACAAGATAAAAGTTTCAAAGGTCATACAGACAATAGACACCTGAATCATACAGGTGTCATGATACAGAATCATTCTGCATCATACAGACAATAGACACCTGAAATCCCCTTAGCAGACATTCATTTTCCAGGCTGTATGACTGCCATTATCTTACAAGAGGAACAGCAGGAGTTAGGAAAACCAGATTTTTGTCCCCACCACTGTTTGTTAGTGTGTTATGGGAGAAGGGTTATGGTGTTTCTGAGGATGGTTTCTGTATGTTGGGTAAGGCACACTAAGGCTACAAATGGGCTGAAGAGCACACATTGTGCTGGATGAGGAGCAGGGCTTCTCTCCAGAGGGAGAATTCTTTTCTCTTTGGTGAGGCAGGATGCTGAAATCAGCTGATGTAAAGTCTTATGTGCATAGAAAAGAAGATGGAAGATTAAGAAATATGAAAGGAAAAGGAGGAAAAATGAGATTTTCATTTTGATCTTTTCATGCCCTTCAGAACACACAGCCAGGCCCTTGAAGTCAGAGGTACGGTGGCTGGCCATTTTGGTGGCAGCTGTCATTGAGGAGATAAATATTAATCAAGGTTTGTATTACTTAGAGTAAAACTGGGAGTAGAGGACTGGTAAGGGAAGGGGCAGGATTCATAAAGTCAGAATCTACAACACAGTGATGCTGTGCTCTTCTTCCGTTAAAGAAACCAACCATTAGAAGTTGTTTTCTTGCTCTGTTCATTATTTTTCAACACTTCCATTTCCCTCCTACACCAAGTGCTGCAAGCTCCTGTCGCTTTCCCCACCATAATTTTGGTTTGAATCCTTGTGTGATTCAGCGTGGTCACTGGGGAAACATTGCTTTAATGATTTGGTATTTAAGTGCTCAGTGTTCCTTGCATCACAGAGGAGTGGCAGTGCTGACAAAGTGCAGGCTGCCCATGGGGAGCTCTGGATCACTGCAGAGACGAGTTGCTATGGTAATACATTACAGAGCAATGAGGGATTTGGGAAGATGCATCTGACAGTTCGAGGTAAAGGATCATCATTTCCTTGCAGCTTGCAAAAAATGTCATCATTGGAATTTCAGTTGGCTTATTTTTCTTTTTCCTTTGCTTTCGTGAGGTGACATTTCTGCACAGCCCCGAGCATGCTGCAGCACAAAAGGGAAAAGGCTCTGTCCTCGTGCAGGCAAGAGCTGAAATAAAACCAGAAGGGAGAGGTCACTTCTGAGGCAATTAATGAAGAATATGGCTGAATGACTGCACAGGTTCTCTGTATGTCCTTGTCCCTCTAGCCCTTGAATACACAAATCTTAGTTTTACAGGCATAAGCGAGGCATGAAAGGGAACTTGGGAAAAGTAGTTTTTAGTTATAAGGCATACTGTAAGATAGACTAAATATTCCTGAGAATAAGGGCCAAAAAGAGGAAAGTCAACAAAGGAAAAATTAACAATAGAACCCCCCCCACCTCCAACTTGTTTCTCCAATGTGCATGAAATTCGAAAAAAAAAGAGGCAGTAATGGCACAACTTGAAAAATAGCAGTAATATTTTCATTTGAAAACTGAAGAGTAACACAAAGAGTTGTCTTTTCAACTTTCTCTTCAGATATTTGTCTAACTATTAACACCTATATTTTATCTATGCATGGAGACAGAAGTGGAATATTTTATCTAAATAGGTAAGGGACAGTAAAGGAATTTCCTCCAGGACCAAGAGAATGGTTATTGGGTCAGGTATTTATATACTTAATGTTTACATAATAATACTTTTTGAACAATTGCAGTCCTTATCTCTGAGAGGTGTAAGAACTCTCCAGAATCTAACTAATCCTGAGACTTTCTTGTTTTGTACCTTTGGATAGAAATTTGTCTGTGCTGCACACCAGAGGAGTATTTTCACTGCAACATTTGGCACTTAATTTTTGCTTTCAGTAATTTTGAATTCCACCAAACCTAAAGATGTTTCTCTAGGGCAGGCGCAGGCACAAGAATTACATTTTATTGTGTCTCTTTGGCACTCTAGAAGCTTCTGTGGTGATAATTTTAATTCATCTTCTGGATAGAGACCTGCAAGATGTAGCTTTGCAGTTCTCAGCCATCCACAGTTTTACAGCTCTGGATGTTAAAGCATCCATGGGCTGTAGGACAGGTTTTGTTTGTTGGGGTTTTTGGTTGGCTTGTTTTTGTTTGTTTTCAAAAAATGACCCAGCATTGGTTTTAGAATCTCCAATCTCAATGCCTGAATTCTATTAACTTTTAAAAGGTCTTGTCTTCCTGAGGGCCTTAAACAGTCCTGAAAAACAGAACTCATACATCAAAGGTAGAAAGAGTACTGAAGCAACCCACTCCCGACCTCAGGTAAAGTCCTTCTCTTAATTCATATATCAAATTAAGGGTTACTGTTCAGCATCTTAGCTCCAGGCAAGATTAGAAGCTTGAGCTAAGAGCAGACATCTGCTGCTAGGGGAGCAACCAACCTAAGCTGTGTTGTGTAACAAATCATTTCCTCCTATTAGATTTGTCACAAATGCATGAGGAATGGTAATTCCTTGATCTAATATCAACCCTTTGGGAGCAATGTGTTTGAATGATGCCATTACATAATATTTGAAGCTGTTAATGTGATTACCTGGAGTCACTGGAGAGACACGAGGCTCCAGGAGACTGCAGAAGGGTTTGGCTGTGCTTGTTCTCACAGCACTGCTGCCCTGAGAGCCAGTGGCACAGATGAAATCCCCTCCTTTTCTACAAGTGTTTTTTATTCTTGCTGCTCTCACTTGTGGCAAATGCTGCTGCAGTTTAAAAATCAAGAGAGGGTGAGCCAAGGGGTTGAGCTAGGAATGCAACGAGGATAGTGAAAACTATATGTATTTTAATTAAGGGCTTAAATGAATTAAAGGGTTAAGTTAGAAATGTAGTTAGTAAAGATCATATAATGTGATTAGAGCTTAACAAGGAAATTAATTTATAGCAGGTGGGGATAACTGAAACAAGGTTGGGAATGACATGTGGTATATGAAATATTCCAAGAGTGCAGGAGCCATAAATACCTCTGGCTTCTAAGAATGAGATGAGGTTTGGACCAGCAGGCCAAGGAGTGTGGCAAGCACATTTCTCTCCCTCTCAGGATTTTTCATAGACGTGCACAGAGAGAAATGAAAGAGAAAACAATTTCTATTTCTGCTCCTTGTTTTTCCTATGTAGAGTGTGTTTGGAGAATTGTTTACCTGGGGTGATTGCTTGGTTGGATTCTGGTGAGGATTGTTTGAGCCTGGTGGCCAATCCAACCCACCTGGGACTGGACTCTCAGAGAGGGTCATGAGTTGTGTTAGAATTAGAGTCAGAGAAAGTAGTATGTAGTTTTAGTATCCTCCTTTTATATAGCATTTTAATGTGTTTTAACATAGTTATAATGAAGAAATAATTCATCCTTCTGAATTGAGTCAGACATTGTCATTTCTTCCCATTGGGTTCGCCTGCATTAACAATAAAGGAGCCCTGCCAGCTTGACACAGGTGAAGAGTTTACCATGAGGAAGAGGTCTTACTTCCTCCCCAGAAGCCCACCAACCCAGTTAAAGGGGACAATTGCACAGACTTAATGGCCATTCAGCTAATTATAATATGAGATGAGAGCTAATGATTATGTATTAGGCTTTGTAGGAACTGTCCTGGAAACCATCTGAATATGTAAAACCTTTTTGGATAAATAGAGGGCAGGAGTTTGTGACTCCTTGCACATACCTTTGGGAGGTTCCTCCCCATGTGTCCAGCGCTGTAATAAATAAACAAACCCTCTTTTCAGCTTTAATTCACTGAAAGTCACCTGTCTGTGCTTCAAGGGGAAGAACCCAAGTGTCAAAGCAAAGGATTTTCAGGCTGCAGAGCACGGCACAGGGTGAGAGCTTGGCTGTGATCAGCCAGGTGAGTTCTCATTCTCCTCCTCATGATGTTTGCACTGCAGGGCATCACCTCTGGAGGCTGGGGGCTTGGGTTGGATTTTTTGGTTTTTAGCAATTTCTGGAGCTGTCATAGAGGATGATGCATCTCAGTTTGTGCACAGAATAAAGGGGGATCCCTGCAGGCAGAAAAAGTGTCCATCAGAGCCTCTTTGTGTTGCAATGAGGCTCTTTTTCTGCAAATGTTTGATTGCTGCTCATTCTGCTAAAAATCCTGACAAATAAAAGTAATTGTTATTTTCACTTCCACAGACACCCTGTTTTCATTTCATATTTTTGTCCTGATTCCTACACTTTAATATGGATTGCCTAGTTCTTCCACAGAAGTGTTGGTTTGTATTTTAAATAAAGAAAAGGAAGAACACATGGGTTTTTCTTTTCCTTTTACATGATGTTCCAAAGTGACTAGATCTGGCTTGTACAATTTCTGTCTGTGTGATTCTGCTTAAAAATGCATGAGCTGTTCTAGGCACATCTGTAAAACCCTCTGAGCAGTGCCTTTAGTACAAATGATGTCATGCCCTCCCAGTACTTGTCTGGTGAAGTTTAGAGACAAATTAATTAAATTATGTGTTTATCAGAATAGAGCTTTTTTTCCCTTACCAGATAATTTTCAGTGAAAACGTGTAGCACATCTATTGATAATGTGTGATCTTTATGACAATGGAATCTGAGCATGTTTTAATTTGGGGGGACTGGCTCTGACTGAAGTTTTCCATGCTCACTGTTTATAATGTCCTTTGGTCACAGTGCTCTTAGGTCTCCATCCCAAATGGAAATCCCTCTCATCTGAAACTTTCATAAGGAGCACACATTACTCAAATATTCCTCTGCAGACCCCTGCTGAGGCACTGGGGTGTCCAGCCTCTGGCAGAGGCTAGAATACACATTTGCTTCCTGGAATATAAACCCTGAAAACAAAATATTTGACCCAGGGCTTCATGTGTAGTCAAACAGGTACTTGGATGATTTCTTCTTCACCATGAGCTCATTGCTCACATTTGAAAACTGCTGAGCCAGTTTCACTGGTTCCTGGTAGTTCTGCTGAGAAAGGGAAGAATTGTGCCCCTCTGCCCTCTCTGGTTCTTGGCATGGACTGAAGCAGGGCTTACACCCCTGCCTCAGTGGTCAGGTGCTTGAGATACAGAAAAAACGCTGCTCTGTCCCTGATACCTTTGCTCTGTCTCCTCTCTAGGGCTGCTCTGCCTTTTTCAGAGCTCTGGAAGAGCCTGTTCAGAACCAGGAATTAAGGTCTGGGGCACTGAAGCCTGCACGTGCAGCACAGATTTCTCTGACCTGCTGTGGCTGTGTCACTGATGAGGATCAAAGTCCTATAACCCACTGTAACCAGCTTTAGGCTTTCTTTGTGTTGACATGCAAACACTTTCTTTGCACTTAACCATGATTGCAGGTTGCTCAAAACCACTCTGAATGTGGTCAAATTGATCTGAATTTGTAAATGGCTGCTTATGGTTAAAGTATTGGAAGAGGTTTTTAAAGCAGATGTAATAGTAAGAGTTTGTGTTCAACTGGAATTCAACACCTTGTCTTTTACAGCATTTGCATTAAATTTCCTGCTTGTTTAGATGGCATATTTCAAAAACATTTTAGTCTCCTTGTTGGCATAAAGAAAGCAAAAGAGGTTTTAGGTGTTGCAAGTGTTAGGCTCTGGCAGTGTTAAAACTGGTTTAGATATTGAATACATGTCTTCAGGGACAGCTAAAAATACATCTCTGTCCTCTTTTTTTAATGTTTGTTTGTTGGTTTATTTATGTTCTGGGCAACAAAGATGCCTTAGCTTATCAATAAAGTATCAAGTATCAACAAATGGGTCAAAAAATTTTCCCACCCTGATGATAACTCCATCTTGACTCCATACATACGCCTTTGTAGCCTGAAATCTTAAGGCAACCTTTCATTAAGGACAATCTGCTTTATTTATGGCACAATCTTAAAAACAGATTGAGTCAAATAGCATTGACCTATATATAGTTATTCGATCTAGATATTGGAGGCTAAGTCAGCTCTGGAGCATTTCTTTTCCCTTCCTTTGTTCAATTTACTGCTACTTATCAAATCCAGTCAACTGTAAATTCAGGAGGAGACAGGAAGCAGACTATAGATCCACGTGAGCATTATGAGCTCTTGACATTAAACCCTGATGATCTGAAAAATCCAACAACCTTTAGCAGAAATGTTTCATCCTCCTTTGGGTCTTAAATCCAGAGAGAATCTACCAGGCTTGTCCTGTTCATTCACAAGTGTCTTCTGTTGTAGTTTCCCTTTTCTTTTGTTCCCAAGAATTTCTGCTCTTTAAAGGTAAGGTGGAAGTTCCTCAGTTTCCAGTGCCATCAGCTATAGGTGGAGCTCCTAAAAACTTTACAGAGGAGCCTGCAACTCCTCTGTAAAGCCCTTTTCTGATGTGTTGTAGGAAATTACCTCTGCAGGCACAGCAGAAGATATTTATTTACCTGATCTCTTTAGATCAACTTCCACTCTCTGCATCCAGCTCTGCTCAACTTACACTTCCCCTGTGCTCTGGAGCACTGCCCTTGCTCTGGCAGCTTTTCCAGGCTCTCTTTCTTTCTCCTCTTGATGCTGTGACAGGCACAAGGATGTTGTAGCCTTCTGCAATGCTGTCACCAGCGTGCCAGGGTGTGTGCAAACTGGATCTGAGCTCCCTGGACTGCACTGGGCAGAGGGGGTGTGCAGTGGGACAGGTCAAGGACAAGCGTGAGAGCAGCACATGCTGATAAAACTCGGTTCATTCTCCACAAGGCTTGGAAATAAGGATTTGTGCAGAGTTCTCTCAGAGGGAAAATGAAATGATGCCTTTAGATTTTATATTTTTCATATTCAGTGCTGCTTTAGTGTGTGGGTCTGGGCTTCTTATTAAGGGATGCTGAGCTCTCTGCACAGAGCAGGGAGACAAAACAATTCCTTCTCCAGCTGGGCACCAAGGACAAATGATCCAAATCTCAGCCCAAGAGCACAAACAATGTGGGCTGGAGAGAGAAAAACAAGCAGGATGGGACTGCCTGGGCTGAAGCTGGAATGGGACAATGAACTCCAAGGTACCAATGGAGCAGAACTGATCCCAGGGAAAGCCCCTGGGAGTGCTCGTGCATTTTGGGACCATTTTGGCTCATCTTGGGTGCAGCCCTGGCTGGGCTCTGGTGCTGCCCAAGGTGGATCCATGGAGGAGATCCTTTAATAAATCCCTGCTTTGTTCTTTAGCTCTGTCCAGACTCTGTTCTAGGCCAGCCTTCCCAGAGCATCAGTTCTGGTGACCATGAAGGGACAGAAGGCATCTGGAAAGCCCCTGGAGCAGAGGAACACCCAGCTCCTGTCCCCCACTCCTGCCACCTGCAGCCAAAGCAAAGAGCATGAGTGTTCATCTTCAGGGACACAGAAAGAACCTGTGGGAATCCTCAATTAGCACAATTACTGACCACTTAATTTAGACCACTGGTACCCTGTAGGGTATTTTGGAGATGATTTCCCCTAATTCAACTGCTGAAGGATTGAAACAGACCCTCCTTTAAGTGCCCAGCTGCTCCTCAGACCTGGGTGCTAAATGCTGTCAGCCCTTGGAAGCATGAGTTTTAATGAACTTAAACAGATAAATGTACTGAGAAGTTTGTACTTTATTTCTATCAGTTTTAAAGGCAATGAACACCAATTTTTAAGATCTTTGTTTCCAAGGATGTTCTTGGATAGTCTCAGTAGAAGCCCAGTGGTGCGTTTTCATTTGTGCAGGACTCTTTAGCCTTTTATTTTCTTTTTATAAATAAATACATTTCCAGTCTCTACTTTGTGGCTTGCTGTAGAATAGTCTTACAGGAGATGACCTGGAAAATAAAAGAAATGAGAAACAGATTGTGGCTTTTAAGAACTATCTATGGATTCAAAATACAGGGAAATTGTGATTTGGGAGCTCTTTTCATTGCTTTTTCTTTTGGCAGCAGAGGAATTAGCAGCATTAGCAAACCTGTGTATGAAGTCTGAATATTTCTGTTCCCTTTTGAGGGTAGAAAGCACTTTTTCTTCCCACCCTCCCTATGTCATATGGGGTTTGTATGCTGTTTCTTCTCCACATAGCACCATCTTGATCAAAGAATAAAGAAAAAAACAACAAAAAAAAGGGAGACATTTATAGGCACTCCATCTTTTTAAGCCCTGTGAAAAGTGAAACAGGCAGGCTTTCAAGGTGCATTCAGTATTCATCAGGTCACAGAAATATAGAACAATATGGGGCCTAACAGATAGTGGGGAAGTGTGGGGGTTGAAATCATAATCGAATTCAGACTGTACCGATCAAGGAAGAGAGAAGAGAAATGTATGAACCCACTAAAGCAGAGGTGGGGATAAAAGTTCCTTTGTTTTGTGCTTCTTTCCAGACTACAGTGGCAGGAGGCTTGCACTGACTGCAGCAAAAGAACCAGCTAATGACAATCACATTTTATTTTTACAGGGAGAAATACTTAATAGAGAGTGTGCTGCTGTGACCAAGGGCTCTGTGAGTCTCAGAGAGTTCCCTAAGCATTCCTAAACAAGCCTTTTCAAGTTTCTCCTCACCTTGAGAACTCTGCAGAAAAGTTACTTGTAAGGATAAATACAGAGATTACCAAAAATCCACAAAGGCTGAGGGACAGGGACAGCCCCAGCAAACTTAGGGGAAAAGTGCCTCTCCTGTCCAGGCTTCTGTTTTAAGAAAAAAAAAACTCTTTTTCCTGAAGTTAAGAGTGGTTTATCCATTGTTTCTATTCCAAGAGCTGCAGATTCCAACTCCTTTTTTGCAGTTCTGTGTGTCAGGCCCAGGAAAGCCTTGAGAGGTGCAGGCAGCTCACACTGACAGCTGCATCCCTGATGTGAAGCACCACTTTTTATTGCACATGGAAATTCTTGCAGAGGTACTGAGCTCAGGGAGATGTAATGTTTCATGTGCATTGATTTAGTTCTTTTAAAATCACACATTGTAAGTCCTTGTTAACTCAAGGCAGAAGGACCAGAGCACACAGAGAACTCCCCATGAGCTGCAGGCTCTGCTGTGCCTCAGGCAGAGCCCCAGAGCCATGTCAGGCTTCTGGGGCCCCTGGGAATGTTTTGTTGAGACATGATTTAATTTTTCATTGCTGGCTTGTTAAAAAAAACATTGCTTTTCAGGAAAGTTTCAGTGTTGAAGAACCTTTGTTGGGATTCCAGCAGGTTTTTTTTTTAGCTTTAGAGCTTGGTTTGTGATTTGGGCAATTTAGAAGATGAGAGCAATCCTGACATTTTCACCCTGCAGCTTTAGAATAACAACCCTGATTCCTGAAATATTTTAGGAAATATTTTTCAAGAGTCAGAAAACCATTTTGCAGACAACAGTTGAATTCAGAAAATGCAAAGCTTCTTCTAGAAAGTCAGAATTACTAAGATGAATTGAAAATTTAAAAAGAGTTAATGGCAGGTTTCAAAGATACTAAAGGCATGCAAGATGCAGAGATGCACATAGCAAACATTTGTTAAGCTTTGTAAATTAAAAGAATAAAATAAAAATACCTAAGACATCTTGTCAACTTGGGCTTCTGCATATTTTTGTGTATTTTTTTTAGGATTCTTGTCTCTTTACAAGTCAAGGTTTCTCCTGTTTACTTTTGATTTAGCAACATTGCATAGCTAATTATAATTCACTGAAATCACCCCCAAATACTTTTGATTTACTTATGCGATGGATGGTATTTGATTTGTGTGTTTATTTTGCATCAGAGAGGTTAATGGATTAGAAATAAATGTTTGTCTTTTTGGAGAATAGAGTTTTCTTTTGCCCTTGAGAACAAGTACACTCACTTGGTGTTATGTGGTGAAACAGGAGAATCTGGAGGTGTCATTACCAGAGAACAGGGAACAAACACGAATTGCTGCCTCAGAGGTGACAGAAAGATCCTTCCTGGAGCTTGAGAAGGGGCTGCTTAGAGTTTTCTGTGAATTGGAAAGCCAAAGAATTTCTGGGCTAAATCAGACCTGAAAAAAGAGGTTTGTGAGGGCACTGGTGAGGAGTTTACTTGGACTAAGTAATAATGAAAGCAGAATCTCCCTGAGAGCTCTGGCAAACTCAGGGTCTTGTCTAAACCTATCCATGGGCTTACAAGAACCTTAACTAAGGGATAATCTTGAATCTCTAAGAGAAGGGAAAATATTTGCTCTTTGGCAGTTAGATAATGGCACAGAGAAATCTCGATTTGGAAAAATACCTCAGCAGCACCAGAAAAATGTGAGGTGTCTTCTGAGCAGCCTTGGGTGGTTATCCTGGTGCACAGGATAATTACCAGGTGCTGGAGCTCACCCTGGGTCAGGGGTGGCTCCGTGTGGTGGAAAAGTCTCTCCTCCACCCCGAGCTCCAAAGAAAGGCTCAGCAGTCTCTGTTGTTTGGTCTCAAGGCAGTTTATTGCAAGTTATCGAAAAGATTTTCTCCTTGAGCTGCTGTGGTTTGCTCAGAGCTCAGGCAGAGGCACACACACACCCTGACATCCTCTCTGACCCCGACTGCTTCTTCTCTCCCCGCCCAGGGCTGCTGCTCTCTTTTATATGGGACATTACGTGTTCCATGGTTACAGTTTTCCCCAATGCCTATTACCTATATTAAATGGTGATTTTCTACTCTAAACCAATCTGTGAGTGCCAACATCACCAAGAACATGGAGGTGAGGAAGGAGAAAGAGGGAGGACAGGGCAGGCCCAAATCCCTCCATCTTAAAACCTCTGACCCCCATGTACAAAACTAAAACCCCCCTGTACAGCACTCAAAAATTTTTCCCTCTACTTTGTGACTACTTCTACTACCAGCTAATGACAATCACATTTTATTTTTACAGGGAGAAATACTTAATAGAGAGTGTGCTGCTGTGACCAAGGGCTCTGTGAGCCTCAGAGAGCTCCCTAAGCATTCCTAAACAAGCCTTTTCAAGTTTAATAATATCTAAGCTTTTGTGAATTCTTGTTCCACCTTCAAAGTTGGTAAGTCATTCCATCGTTCAAACCCAAAATCACAGCTGTTTCCAGCTGCCTGCCAGGGTCTCAAATGCTTCTGACCTGGGCCTGGAACATCCAAAAATGTCTGAGGGACATTTTGAGTTCCCACAACCAGACACAGAGGCAGCAAATGAGTGGAATGAAGCTTTGGTGCAGCACAGTGGGCAAGCCTGACTGTGAGCCCTGTGTGCATGACGTAGGTCGGGTTTAAAGGCTGTGCTGGCTCCCCAAAAACTGATCATCTCCAAGTGTGGGGCACATCAGCCACAGCAGGCTGGGAGCACTTTCCATTTTCAGTCAATTAATCCTCTCACAGCATGAAATAAAAAGATCAGAACAGGATGTTAAACCTGATTTTGTATTTTCAATTACTAGAGGATAATTATTTTCTTTTTAAGTCTTGGAATATGACATGATCTGAATACTTGGCTACCTGACACTTCTGCTTGTGTTCCTGGAAGCAGAGAGAGTTCAGCTGGGGCAATGCACGAGATAATTAGGTTTATTCTGTATCTGCCATCCTCTGGAGACAAGTGCAGTACTTCAGTCTTAGGTTTGGGGATTTTGGGCTTCATAAAGTAGGAGTAGAGCTGCACAGAGTGAATTTTGTGTTTGGCCTGGGAGCAGCAGAAGGTGACTGAGGTGCTTTGGACAGTAGTTTAGTGCTAAGTAAACCTGAAAGAACAAGGCTTTCATCTTGTTAGCTCTGATTTCTGCACAAGTGAGCACAGGAGAATAATTCACAAGAGTTTTCAAAGAGAATGGATGTGGTTTTGAAAGATATCGTGGGGTGGAATTTGGAATATCACAGGTTTCCCATTTCTTTGCATGGAAAATGAGATTTTGTGTGTATGTGTGTGTTGGGTGTATAATTCCCTTTTATTGTACAGGCCTGCTCTTCTCCTTGCAGATTTTTAGTGGATGAACTCCAGTGATTTCAAAGAAGAAATGTGAAGTAAAATTTGAAAGGTACCAAATATGAATGCAACACGAAATAAAATTATCAACAGATTTGGCTTGGGTAATAGGTTTTGGCATTGTTAGGATTCAAAAAAAGCTGTACAAAAAGTACCAGGAGTAGTATAACTTAAAATAAGTAAAGCCTTACTCATGCCAAGTAAAAGAGTCACTATTTAAACACATATCAGTGCAGTGTAATCGCTTTCTCTTCTACACAGAGTCTCTGGAGATGTCCAATTTATATGCTGATGTTTTCCTTCTCTGGGTGCAGTGAATTGCACCTAATTTGGCACAAATTTCTGCTTCTCTAACTTCTTTACTTCTTTGGATTCAATTGAAGTTAAGAAAAGCAATGGTCTAGGTGACTCACGATGCTGTTAGCATTTCAGAAAGCATCCCCGTGATGAGCTTCACCTTGGGCAGGATGTGGAAAGAGGTCAGGGAATGAAAATATTAAGAAACACATTAAGAAAACATCATTCCCTATTAACAGCCCTCCCAGTGAATTTTGTACATCAAAGTGTTGTGCTGGAGATCACATTTCCTATGCAGGTGTTTTCCTTATGCAGTAAAAACTCTCTGTAAAAGATTATTCCTTTGGAGCACAACAAACACAGCACGGTCTCTGTATTTTTTTTTGGGATGCAGATATTGATTATGTTTTATCTTTTGACCTGAATGAGCAACTGCAATGTTTATTTTTATTGGCAGCTGACAAAACCAGATAAATATATTTATTATTTTCTTATGTACCTTCAGTTGCATCAACCATTAGCATGGGAGATGCAATACAGTGTATTTTTTATCAATTTCAGTGGGCTTTGCACATGTGAATTTTGACTTAAATATTTCCTCTTGAATGTTTTTTTCCTAAGAGGGTATACACAAGAGAAGTTACAGGGAGGGAAATGGCCCATCCTTACTTTTTGTGGAAAATGTTTCTTCAAATATTGAGACTGTCAAAAAATCTTGATCAGAGTGAGCTGTCCAAGATGTGACTGTTTCATTTCAAGTCTGCATTTTCAGCCAGTAACAATTAATAGTAACAGCCTAGTGCATTAAGAAAACTGTCTGTAAATTATAACAAAACCTGGGGGCTTTTCCTGGGACGAGAGCTAACGCTGTCAGTGAGACTCTGTAGTACATTGAAGGTTGAAACGGATGATTTGGGATAAATTCTCAAAAGCATTGAAGCTTTCAGTGACAGCTAAGTTTAGTAGAAGTTCTAAAATACATCTACCCCTTTCAAATGCAGCTGAGTCCATCACTAGGAAACTGGAAGCAGTTTCTGTTACTTTAAAAGTGAAAGAAAGAAGGAATGAAAAGCAGTTGAAAATTTGCAGAAGCCTTTTCCCTCAAGTAAAGAGTGACAGAGCAGTCAGATGATTAAGATTCATGTGCCACATGACATTAAGAAGCATTTTCTGAACTGATAATTCAGATTTAATTAGTTACGTATTTTATTCTTGTTGCAGCAGAAAAGTCCTTATGCTGTTTCCCTGTTCCATGTTGAAAGAAGTCAATATATCTGAACATATTCGTGGTGGATTTGGCAGTGGGAGGGTAAAATGTGTGGATGTGGCACTTGGGGACATGGTTCAGTGGTGGACCTGGCAGTTATGGGATCATGGTTGGACTCAATGATCTTAGAGGGATTTTCCAGTCTTAAGGATTCTATGATTCTGTCCTTAAAAGCCTTTTCCTACCAAAATGATTCTGTGATTCTGTCATTTCGTGATCCTACCTGGTGTGGTAACCAAAACTGACCAGAGAGACACAAGGGTGACCTTCTGGGTAATGCTGTGAGTGTGATTCAGATGAGACAATGATGAATGAAGCTGCAGCTTTTGCTCTAAAATCTAAAATCTGTTATGCAGATGTGTATAAAGCTGGCACTGGTTAGTTGGCTACAAATGTAAGAAGAAATATAAATGTTTTCTGTCAAGTTATTCATTTCAGGAAGCACCAGTTGGTTTTGTGCTTCCTTCATTTCACTCAAACTGCAGGATTCTCAGCTCAGTTCTATACCACAAAACCATAAAGGCAGGTACAAGCTCTGTAAATAATTAAATAATGTTAAGCAAATAAGACAAGTTTGGATTTAAATACACTTACATGGCTTTCACTAAATGTGTTCAACACACAGAATTTGATACATTTCTTTTTCAAAAACATCTCTCCCAAAATGTATTTAAAGCAGGTGCCTATGGACCACTTGGATATTGCTCTTTGGGAAGGTGGGATGACTGAGGTTTAGCAGCATTCTGTTTTGTGATTGTGAAATAGAAACATAGTGGTTTACCCACTATTCCATGTTAACAACCACAGCTGGATTTACAAACCAGAAATGGTTTTCTATGCCTTGTTGCACATGATGTTTTTCATGTTATTTGACGTTGACTGGAAATGTAACTCAGGAGCTGTGACTGGAAATTTTAGGCTGAGAATTTCCTAAAAGACAGATTTTTTTGGTTGTTGTTGTTGCTACCCAACTCCTCAGGTGTTCAATTTGAGATGCAATAGATATGTGATTTTCAGATGGGAGAGTTCAGTGTCTTCTGAAAACAAAGACCCCTAAAATGCCTTGAGGTGGGCATGTAAAAATGAGTGAGGTGCTGCTTAACAGAGCTGTTTCTCACCATCTACTTCCCCCCAGTGTCTGTAATTCTGGGTCATTGTCCCTCTGAAGGCAACAGGTGTGGAACTCACAATGTCCCTCAGACATTTTTGGATGTTCCGGGCAAAGGTCAGAAGCATTTGAGACCCTGGCAGGCAGCTGGAAACAGCTGTGATTTTTGGCTTTGAACCATGGAATGAGTTACCAACCTTGCAGGAAGAACAAGAAGTCACAAAAGTTTAGATATCATAGAAGAAGTAGTCACAAAGTAGAGGGAAGAATTTTTGAGTGCTGTACAGGGGGGTTTTGGTTTTGTACATGGGGGTCAGAGGTTTTAAGATGGAGGGATTTGGGCCTGCCCTGTCCTCCCTCTTTCTCCTTCCTCACCTCCATGTTCTTGGTGATGTTGGCACTCACAGATTGGTTTAGAGTAGAAAAGCACCATTTAATACAGGTAATAGGCATTGGGGAAAAACTGTAACCATGTAACACGTAATGTACCATATAAAAGAGAGCAGAAGCCCTGGGCGGGGAGAGAAGAAGCAGTCGGGGTCAGAGAGGATGTCAGGGTGTGTGTGTGCCTCTGCCTGAGCTGTGAGCAAACCACAGCAGCCCCAGGAGAAAATCTTTTAGATAACTTGCAATAAACTGCCTTGAGACCAAACAACAGAGACTGCTGAGCCTTTCTTTGGAAGCTCGGGGTGGAAGAGAGACTTTTCCACCACATGGAGCCGCCCCTGACCCAGGGTGAGCTCCGGCACCAGGCCCTGTGCCTGCCTGGCCTGGAAGCTCCAGCACTTTCTGTGTCAGACTTTGAGAGCAGTGAGGGAGAATACTGAGGAGCATTTGATTCTCTACACAGACCCAGTGATTAACAGAGGGATGGGATTCTGCACAAAGCCTTTACCTGGTTCCAAAGAAGCTCCAGCATCAAATTACCCCTCACTCTCCCTCTCTTTTGATCAGCACCTTGCTCAGCTCTGAGCAGCTCACATCCCTTTCATGCACAGAGCCACAGCAGCACAAACAGACATGAGGAGGTGACATTTTCAGAAGCTTTAAAGGAAAGGAAAACCTGGAGAGATCTCCCTGTACACCCTCTACCTGAGTGTGCAGGTTATATCTGCTGTGTGTATGCAGGAGAGAGAACAAGGCACTGAACTAATTAAATTTCCCCTCTCATCTGTTCTTTGTTCGTGCTGAAGTGATTTGTGCAGTGAAATTTGGCTGAGGAAGAACGTTGGCACATTGCTGCTAATGATGTCACTTAATAAATGCTGCCACTGTGGGGATGATCAGAGAACTAGGAACCACCTAAGCTGCACTAGATGTATTAGGTGGATCTGTGCTAATTTAATTCTGGTTTTGGAAGAAATAGTTCACAACCTTGCTAAGTGTGGACACTACACTGCAGTGATATCTTTTCCCTTGAGTTCATGAAGATTATCGTCAAAATCTGTTTCTAGCAATTTGCACTGTAGAGAATTGCTACAGTATCCATTAACTTAGTTTAAATCTTTATCAAATGATCCATTTTTTAACTGTTCTATAGTTCATAGCACTTAAATTCTTCTTTATCCCATTAAAGTGCTTTAAGCTCCTACAGAAGCCTAATGCATAGAATTGTTCTAATTCTGCTGAAGTACACTCAAATCTCTTTTACTCTGCTAAGTAGTTAAAATGTCCTTGTTCAAGAGGAGTATCAGCTATTCAGAGTAGGCTTGAAATAATATATAGAACTTTTTATCTCTGTGAAGGGCTTTCAGATTTGATTTTTCCTTCTCAAGAGTGCTCACTCTGCATAGGAGAGTAGAGAAAGCTCTGAAGGTTAAATAGCTGTGGTGTGTGCATATGGATGTACAAAATCCCCAAGCTGCCTCCCACAAGTCCAGCTCCTGCCTGTGTGTCTAGCTGCAGCGGAAAAATAAGGTCCTAAAGTCCACTGACTTTGTATTTTTCTCTTATTTTCTTAAACATTTTGTTTTCTTTCATCATTGCTCTGCTTTTTTCTGTACTGATGTCACTCCTGGACACTTACTTTTTCTCCCTTTTCAGACAATAAGTTGCTAGAGTTTCTATTTTTCTATTTTTTTGTCTTTTGGTTTTCTTTCCACACCTTGGTGATATGTTAGGATGTTTCCAGTCTGTAGGTAGCTCAGATGTACTTCAGAGTCCAGTTACATTTTATGAGGATGATCCTGTTTTCCAGGCTGGCAGGCATTTCCTTTTGTTCTGTAATTCATTCTTTTTTACCCCTCTTCAACCCAGGCCACCTTTCTGACTGCTCACACCGCTTGGCTGCTGTAAGTTATTATTTCCTTTCTAGAACATTAAATGCTTTCTGCATTCAATCCAGAGAGTGAAGTCTAAGGCTCATATATCCAGCCTTTCTAAGGGAATAAAATGGACAGCAGTGTCTGTGCCCAGGTGAGCTGGGGGTGTGCAGAGGACCCTCTTTCCAGACCAGCTCTGAGGGCTGTGTGTGACAGGCACAGTAAATTGTACATTTAAGATGTATTGCTGCTTTTCCAGCTTTGCTTCTAGTGTATATTCTTTAAAAGCTGAGGTCTCTAGAGAGATTCCTGTTTATGGAGTTGTATAAATTGAGGTTTGGAAGTGCACTGGGGTTTATTTTTCTTCTCAGGTTAGAATTTGAATAGACTCAGGAGCCACGAGGTGCTGCCTTTCAACGTTATGAAATATTGCTGCATATCTGATCAGTGACACCTTGCCTGTGAGCAGGGAAGGCTTCCTGCCTTCTGCTGAGCTGCTTTGGGAAGGAATCACAGCTCCTGGCTTTGCAGGAGCTATGACAGGTACAATTCAAGGCTTTCCATGTTCCTGTGTAAGGATTCACTCCCTGGCTGTGATGTGTGGCAGTCCTGGCACTGTGCTCTTCAGTGCTGCAGACAAAAGTCACTTGTCAGAAGTTGTGCCTAAACCCCCAATCCAAGGCTCCAAATGAAAAGATTTGCATCTTTTATTATGGAACTAGATATGTCTTATTTTCCCCATTTTACATTTAGGGAAAAAGTCAAAGCCTTTGGAGTTTTGATTTTCATGCCATCTTGCTGGTGTGTTTAATTAACAAATATTGTAATAACTATCACAAATATCATTGTGGAAGAGGTCTGTTAGTGTTGCTGGATCTACTCCAGGATTAAACTACGAGCATCCTCCTCTGTGTCTCAGTGATTTGCTGCTTGCTTGGGTGTGGCTGCTGGCTGTTGCTTTTAAAGCAGCCTAACTCCTTACATTAATGAATATGTTGCCCACTACACAATCCTTGTATCCCAAAATAAGTGTTTTGAATATAATATGAAATATAAAAGGTGTAAGAAAATTACTTACCTGCAGGTCTATATATATATGGTAGGACTAGAAAGACCAACTTAAATTCCTTGTCTATATTCCCCAGTACTAAGCCACTAAATGCTAAAGATAATTCTCCATAATCATATAACCTTTTCCCAAATGCCTCTAATTGTATTAGTAAACTTAGTTCACTGAGCAGCTTTTCTTACTCTCTGAACAACTTTAAAATAAGAGGTTTTAATCAACCCTAGTTTTATTTTCCATTATCATCTTCAGCCTGCTTCTTTTGGTGTTATTGGTTCTGACCAATGTGACTAATTTCTTATTTATCCATTTCTGTGCTATGAAGCTTTTACATAATCAGTTATTATAAGCTGTGCATAATTTTTATTGAAGTGTATTTCAGAGGCTTTTGGTGGAAGGGAAGTTTATTATTATGGAAACAATCTTTGTACTAATTTAGACATCAACTAATCTCTTATTTATTCAAGTAAGGTAGTAAGATTGAATTATGTTTCTATAAATTTTCTGTACTTTCTTGGGAACATATAAATTGTTTGGAGCTTTTTGTCACCATTGTTTTGCTCAGACAAAATGTATTACGGTAAATTTACTGCTTTGTACCGTGCTGTGTTTCTTAATACTCCACCATGCAATGTTTATTTTGATTGAAAAGGAAATTATTTCTCTGTGTGTAGTAACATGATTCTGCAGGCCAAGTGAACATGGAGAGACATGGAGCCCTGCTTGGAGCAAATGTGGAATTCAGTTTGCTTCTGGTACACAATCAGCGCTTGCCAAAGAAAAGATGAGGCTGGCAGCACTCAGCAGGGTGTTAATTGACATAATGTTGATCACCTGGGCTTGATTATCCAATTAGACTTAAAAAAAAACCAAAAAATGAGGTTGTCATGAGGAGTTAGCCACCTGAAAGGCTCTGTTTGGGCACAGGGACCCCGGGAAGGGGAGGCAGTGCTAAAAGCCTTCCTGCAGCTGAGGTCAGTGAGTCTCTCCTCTCCCGGTGTCCACAAACGCTGTCACTTAATTGCAGAAATCAGCTGGGGTGATCAGGCACCACTGGCAGAATCAATTCGGGTGGAAAAGCCCCCGTGAGGTCACAGAGTCCAGCCTGTGACCCATCCCACCATAGCAACCAGCCCTGAGTGCCATGCCCAGACCTTCCTTAAACATCTTCCCAATGGCACCTCCACTGCCTGGGCAGCCCAATCCAGTGACCAACCCAATTCCTCCTAATGTCCAACCCAAACCTCCCCTGGTGCAGCTGAGGGCTTTGTCCTGTGTTCAGCCTTGGCCAGACCCCAGCAGGCTGTTCCTGGTGAGGAACATCTCCATGCCCAGGTGTCCCTGCAGATCTGCGTGGCCCTGGCACTGCTGAGTCTGTCACACCCAGCTGAGCCCTGGCAAAGGAGCTGAAGAGCTGCTGGCCCGTGGTGGCTGCTCTGACCCTGCAGCCCTGCTCCTGGCACAGGTGGCCCAAGTTTGGGGTGATTGTGCTGTCCCTCCTCCCAGGGCAGGAATCCTGTCAGCTGCAGGGTTTGGGCAATGAGCCCACAGGTGATTCCAATCATCCAGGATTAGCTCCAGGTGCCCTGAGGCTCTGGAAGGGCAGCAGGAACCTATATCAGGGTCTCAGCCTCCATCAGATCTGTGGAGCTTCTGTGGAAGTCATCATGTTATGGAGGTTCTTGCTGCTGGTTCTAGGAAACAAGGTATTTGTACATGAAAACTCTTTATTTATCAATGGAAAATCTTCCTGGGTTTGTGTTCCTACAGGGTTTAACTTTGGTTGTTTTGCTGGGCAGGTCTGTTCTCAGTGTTGCCTGTTTTCAATGCCAGAAAAATTATACGATGGATGAATTTAATATTATTAATTTTCATGTTTGAATAGTGTTATGAGACCAGAATGGTGTGTGATGACTCAGTTTGGTAACTGGGAAATGAGGTCCTGCAGAATGTGTGGCTACTGGGAGCACCAGTTACATCTGGAGGTGTTGCTCCTGTGTGGTGGCTGCAGGATCTGAGGCCTGTGGGTGTAGCAGGATTCTGGGAGGCAACAGGGATTTGCTTATTTTAAGGAAAAGTAGGGAAGATACTGGCTTTGTATGGTGGTGGGGGGCGGGGGGGTGGCAAAAAAATAATGTGACAAAGTAGAAAGCAAAGATTCTTTGTGTTCTGAGATTGGATTGGATGCAGAGGTACTTGGCTCTTGCCACTAAATGCCTGTTTGATCTTGGGTAAAGCATTTAATTTTGCTTGAATTCTTTTTGTCAAGTTGTGATCACAGAATTTTTGTTGCCCTCTGCCATTCCTCTTTCAGCGAGGAGCTGCTCAGGGTCTGTGTCTGTGGTTTGGAACATGTAGCACTGAAGGTGCAGAGGCTCTTTGCCTTCAGGGGCTGCTGGAGTGTCAGAGCACCCAGCTGGCTCCAGAGCTGACAGGGCTGGCCCAAAGTTCTGTGAACTCACACTGGGACTTGTCCAAGATGATGTGGTTGCCAACTGATTTCTTAGGCTGTGGCTTCTTGGGGGCTTTGTCTTTTCCAGCAGTGCAGGTTAGGCTTTAGGCTTTTTGCCCTAACTTTAGATGTTGATAGAACTGCATAAGAAAGAACTTCTATTTTATATAGACTTATATAATAAAAATAAAGTTAAAATAACCTGGTTAGCCATATTGGTATTGACTTACTTTGTTCTATAATGCTCAGTATGTTGCTTTACTTGAAATTTTGGAAGTGTGAGATGAAGGGCTTGTTGTAAATAGTGCAGTGCGGGTGCCCAGGGATCAGATCCTGGGCTCTCCAGAGCTTTTAAATTTCAGAGTCAGCTGGAGTTCTCCATGCTGGGTGGATTTGCATTCTTTCAGCTTTATTTGAATCTTGTGAAGTGGGAGCACATTCACAAGTGTGAAAATGCCCAGTAATGCTGTGGTGATTTTGTCACACTGTGTATCTGCAGTATATTGAGGGATGTTTGGTATCTACCAGTGTGCCAGAGGTATTTGCTCCCTTTTGCTTCTCCCACAAATATTTATGTGTGCTAAGCCACTCTTTTGGTGCAGCTGTCAAATGTTGGGGAGCTGCTTACCAGTTATTGCTGGAAGTAGAGCTAATGGGAAGGAAGGGTGAGGGATGATGAGTTAGATTTTTCTGTGATTTATGTCAGAAGTCTGAGGGACACGGGTGTCTTTTTCTTAAGAGCTCAAAGTTTCCTCCTTAATGCATGAAGGAAACTCTCTTGGGAATTAATTATCCTGAGTATCATGAAGGTCTGGGAGACTACAGTGTTAATAAGTATGAAAACTAGGCAGACTTCCTGAAAACAGAAGCAGCAGCAGTTACCTTTGACGAGTTCACAAATAAACCATTCTAAATGTGCAAGGCAAAATTGCCATGTACCATCTTCTCAAATTAAGGAAGTTGCTGTGATTTATGGGATTTGAAATCCTAGGGAAATGTTGAAAGAAGATTATGTTGTCCAAGTTATGTCATGTTCTGAATTTGAGGAAAAAAAACCACAAGATGTGTATGAGGTCTCTGTTAAATAGCCACATTTACTTAACCTTGAGGCCTGGGTGCCCTGCAGTGTCTCAGGCAAGAAGAAGTTGTAAGTCTTGGCAATGCTTGGAGGATCCTTTGTATTTCATGACTTTGGAAATTTAAGAAGCAGGAGTGTATCTAAATTTATTCTTTTAGGTCACAAAAGGAGCACACAGTGTAAGAGGAATGGTGCCCCTCATTAATTGCATCATCACTTGATAACAGGATGTAATTAGCAGATTTGAATGAGGGCAGTGATAGTGGCAGCTGTTATTTACAGAGGACAGAGTGTGCCCTAGTGCTGTCTGGAAATGATTGTGGAACTTGCTCCCATCCCTGCCTCTGCACTGGCATTTTGTGCTGTGAAATGGACCCCTATTTGCTCCACCTGGTAAAATTAATTTTGTGCCTACTTGTTGGACTGACCCGAGGCAGTGTGTTATTCATTAATCTATTATTGAATTTAAAAAGCCTGGTTTAACATTAACTGAGAAATTGCACCTTAGTGAAATCTCTTAAACAAGACTGAAGTGAAAAAATAAAACCCTGCTGTGGGCTTTCCATTACTTTTGCTGCATATACCTGGGAAACAGTTCCAAATGGAGCCCTTTGAGCTCCATCTTGGCTCTGTCAGCTTTCATATCTGTCAGTGATCCAGAGGAGGTGTTGGGATGCATCCTCATGGATGTTGTGTCATTACAGGACACCAAACTGGGGTGCAGGTGATGAACTCAAGGGCTGTCCTTGGGCAGGATTGAGAAAGGAACAGGAGGGGTAAGGATCTCGCAGAGATTTACAGGGCAAATGTGAATTGCTGCTGCTGAAGTGGTGCTCGGGGGTTCTGGTGGGCAGAGCAGGGCTCAGCTGGTGGCAGTGGTTGGGCTGTGTCCTGGTGGCTGTGGCAGCAACAGGGGCTGGGCAGTGTCCTGGTGGCTCTGGCAGGGTATGGGCAGTGTCCTGGTGGCTCTGGCAGTGACAGGGCTGGGCAGTGGTCTGGTGGCTTTGGCAGTGACAGGGTCTGAGCTGTGTCCTGGTGGCTCTGGCAGGGTCTGAACAGTGTCCTGGTGGCTGGGGCAGTGTCCTGGTGGCTGGAGCAGTGACAGGGTCTGAACAGTGTCCTGGTGGCTGGGGCAGTGACAGGGCAGGGCTGTCCTGTTCTCCATCAGCTCAAGCCCAGCCCGTGCCTGCAGGGGAACCAGGACTCGCCTGCTGCTCACTGCAGCCAGCCTGGAGCACAGTCTGGTGTCAGGGTGCTGCAGGATGGGAGGAGGGTGGGTAAACTGGAGTGAACCCAGAAAAGGGGCCACCAAGGGGACTGGGACACCTGAGCCACGAGGGGGGCTGGGAGAGAATTTGGTTTGGTGTTTATCAGCTCTTAGTTCATGAGGAGGCACCGAGGAGATGGAGCAGGGCTCTGTTCTAAGGGGTACAGTGGGAGGATGAGAGGCTGGCCAAAAATGGAAAAGGAGGATGAAAATAAACAAATCATTGGAAGAAGTTTCTCAGAGAGTGTTTGGAATCCCTTTCTTGTGGGGTTCAAAGGTCTGCTTGTTCTCACCCAGATTTTGGAGTTCTCCTCTGACCTGAAGGGTTTTATCTTGGCGAGTTCTTAGAAATAGTAATGAATTCCTGCTGAGCTAATTTCTGTCTGATAAATGAATGAAGCAATGTAGTTTGGGATAATTTCATCTCCCTACTTACATTTTGACTGCTAGATACCTCTATGTCCTGAAATTTGGAACAGTTTTTGGAAGATGGACACTTCTTAGCTGTAGTTATTTTTAATTAAAGTTTCTAAGCAAAACCATAAACTTCTCTGCAGACTCCCTCCTGATAAAAGCTTCTTAACTGTAATCCAGATTTTTAATGTAACCACAGCCAAATATATCTCTTGAAGGATGCTTTTTTTTCCTTTTAACCAGTGCTTGTGTGCAGTTGGTGCCTCCCAGGTGTGATATTAATCCTAACTGACTGTAGTTAATAAAATCAATGATTTCATAGGCAACAGCAGAATGGGGGGTTGGTGATAGTTATAGAATGTTTCTTGTTCACTTTCTTTCTTTGCCTCTTGAGCTGTCTGTTTGAACAACAGTTTCATTTTATTCTGTGTAAGAGGCAGAGTTAAAACAGCAAAGCCCTCGCTTCACTTGGTCAATCTACAGCTCATTTCCACCTCTGTGTTTAATGTGCAATATTCTTATCAGTATGCTAAATTCCTTTAAACACTCAATGAACACTTTTTTCACTAAAATCTTTTACAGCAATTAGGGGTTTGGGTGAGTAGAAAAGTGGGCGTTTAATTGGAGGATTCTCTATTATAATAACGCTCTATCAGTAAAATCAGTGCAAGTTCTGTGAAAGGTAAATTGGAACAAACGTGGCACAAGTTGTTAAAGGTGTGTTAAAGGATGGTCTGAACTGTTAGCAGAGACAAATGAAAAATAAAAGCAGCAACTTTCTTGGCATGCAAGACAATGTAAAAAATTATCACACAGGAAGAGAGAAATGGCTTGGCTGTGGGAACCTTTTAGCAGAGTAATTGGTGATATGGGTAAGATGTTTAATGGATGTGTTTATTTAGTGAAATTCTTCATTCAGAAATCCAAACCAAGAGACAACCTAAACCCAGGTTTGAGGTTTATTTTTAATTACAATTTATTTCAATTGTGCTTAATAGCTTGCCAGATTGAGAGTCTAATTGTTTGTTTTATTGTCAAATACTAGGGTTAATTTGGTGTACTACATTCCATTATTTGATACTTTAGAGCCTTAGTCCTGTTTGACTTTCAAAATACTGTTCAGTAGTTGTTTGTCTGTATCCAGAGGATTTATTTTGCACTTGAGTGCAGTGGGAAGAAAACAAAGCTCTGGTGTGTAACTCCATCAAATTTGAAGTGGGGAAAAACACGTGTGGTGAAAGTTGCCAAGTTTTCTACTTCTAAATTTTGAATTCAGAGAACTTAAGAACTCGTGTCAAACACACAGCAAGCACACGGTGTTTGATTTTTGTGTGGTGATGTGAGAATGGTGTTTTAAAGAATCTTTGGTCTGTTTTCTTGCTCAGAGCCGTGGACTGCCTGCTCGGTGCTGATAATAGGGAAAAGACTGAACTGACAGGCTGCTCTGTCTCTCCCTGTTCCAAGTGGTCCATCATGAGCAATGCTCTGACCTTTCACTGGCCCTTGCTGATGGAGGCAGTCTGCACACACAGATTTTAGCCCCTGGTCTGCAGTGAATAATGGGAATTGCATTTTTCTCCCTCAAAGCCAGTGGTGTTTGCATGGGGCAAGGTCTGTGTGCTGTTACACCTCTGCGTAACACTGATATTTGTTACTGCAACACTGAATAGGAACCATGAAATCCAACTTGATTATTTTGGGCTTTTCCAGTTCAAGATGAAAGGCCTCATAACTGGGGAAGTTGTTGGGTAATCCACCTGTGAGTCAGCTGAAAATATTTAAGACAACAGAAGGAAATCTACAGTAATTACAAACCACAAAATTAGGGGAACAAGCCCAAAAGGGTGCAGAGCTTTCTGCTGGCACAGGTGGGTTTCTGCTGCCTCACATTTCAAGAGGAGTATTTTGATACCTGGTCAAAGATCAGTTGAGTTTGAAATGCAGGCTGCTTCAATAATAAGCACAGGTCATGTGCTTTGAGGAAAACCTAAATCCCTGTGAGCCATTAAAAAAAAAAACCCAAAAACATTGGAAAGAACAGATCCTGGTCCCAAGTATCAATAATAACAACATAAATTGGCAGGATTTTGCTTGTATACTCAGAGCATAATTTGACAGGAAGGGTGTGCTGATACCTGTTTCAATAATTATTATTAAATAATATTTTCCTGCTTTTCAGTTAGGTTTTGCTGATAGCAGAGTGGGGTTTTTTTTGATCAGCACTCCAAGTTTCAAGACATTTTTGTTTGCTCTTGAATTAAGACCTGCTTAACAGTTTGTTCTGGAAAATCAGACCTCTCCAGAGTATTTTCCTTTGGGATAAGTCTTGTTGTTTTAAGTAAATGAGCTTTTGTGCATGTCAGGAAGATTGCACAGTGATTTCTTTGTAGAAACTGATTAAAAGGGAAGGAATTGCTACAACTGGAGATTCATAATATATATTTTTTTTTAATTTCTAGTATGATTTACTGAGCTGACAAAAACCTGGATTCTCTTCTGCTGATTCTCTGCTCTGTGTCCTTGAGCAAGTCCCTTCCTCACACTTGGTTTGGCGTGTCTGGTTAGATTATGAGCCCATCAGACCAAGGCTGTGTCCTGCCACGTGGCTGGAACAAAGGGTTTGATCGTGTTCTCAGTCAGGCTTTCCGAGCACAAGCAGCACCCTCAGAACACGTTGGTGCTTTTCCAACCAATGCTGAGCTGGAACATGAAGCTGAGTCAAGGTGGGGAAAAAGGAGTAGGGAAATGGTTGGTTGGAAGCCCAGCACGTGTGGTACATACTGAAACCCTAAAAACACCCAAGGCTTGGCTTCACTGAAGGAAACCAGGTCATTGGTACTTGGTCAATATGACTGTTTGATATTTCAGAATCTGAATTGTAAACCCTTGGTCTGTGGGCCTGCTCAGTCAGCTGTGGGGATGGCTGAAAACCTTTATTCTATTTGAATAACAGAATCACAGGATGGTTTGGGTGGGAAGGGACCTTAGAGCTCATCCAGTGCCACCCCCTTGCATAGGCAGGGACACCTTCCACTGTCCCAGCTGCTCCAAGCCCCAGTGTCCAACCTGGCCTTGGGCACTGCCAGGGATCCAGGGGCAGCCACAGCTGCTCTGGCACCCTGTGCCAGGACCTCCCACCCTCCCAGGGAACAATTGCTTCCCAATATCCCATCCAGCCCTGCCCTCTGGCAGTGGGAAGCCGTTCTCCTTGTCAATCTTGTAAAACATCCTTGGATCTTGATATATCTAGAACTTTCAGGCGCAAGCAGTAGGGGTTAGTGTATTAACAAACACAGTTATTGAATAATCCCAGAACATGATTTGTCTTTTTTGGTCAAAGACTGGAAATCGGAGCTCGGAAACTGAATGATCATTTGAAAAAAAAATTTTTTTAAAATCACTTTGATATGGGTGGTGGAGGGCAGTAAGAGAGAAAAAGCTAATGAATTAAGACACCATGGAAGATATGAATGCAAATTTTAACCATTATAAGTATCTTTAAGTCTCATGACTTTGAATCAAAGGAATAATGTAGATTTTTCACTATTACTCTGAGCAAGAAAATCCATGTAGAGCTGAGGTCAATGATACTGGGTGTGGTAGGGCCCGATGGGAAGGGATCCCTTTGTTGCTCTCTGTTACTTTCTCTCCTTTTTGGTTGATGATTTTTTTTTCTTTCCTGGTTTGTTTCCCTTCCCCCCTTTTCTCAAAGAGAACAGAGCTAATAGCTGTATTTAATATCCAATACAGTCCCAAAGACAGCAGCCTGCTGTGTATTAAAACTACGGTTGTGTGCCTGTGCCTCTGTGCTTGTCTGTTAGATTTGGAGGGTTATATATGAGAATATGAGGCAGCTTCAGGACAGCAGATGAAATACAGCTCTAATTGTCTGTGATCAATTGGAACGATGTAGGTCAAGTAGAAACTGCATTTTTGAGCTCTCTCATCTTGTCTCTTGCCTTTGTCTAATACAGTAGTGCTTGAAAGGAAATATCAAAACAGCACAAGGCCAAACCTATTAAAAATATTCACTATGCTTGTAGAAAAGGAAGCTTTTTCTCAGCTTCTCCTGACAATCTGAGTTTATATTGTTGATATAATTTGTTTTTATATTTTCATTGTTTCATCTCTCCTTGTTTGTTAACTTGGAATCCACTTAAACTGTAATAATTGTTGCATTTCAAATGAGAATTCAGTCACACTTCAGAACTATGGCTTTCTCCATGGTTACCTGGCATGTCTGGTTTGGAACTTTGTGTTGTTTCATTTCCTAAGTCATAACCACAGATGACATGAATGGCAGAAATTATGTAAAACATGTTGTAAATACAGCAGCAGCTAAGGGTCCTGGTTCAATTTCATCCTCATTTGTGGCATTGTCAGTCCTTGTTAACTCCAGCACCTCCCTGAAGGCTGACATATGTAAGTCTGTAGGTGTGTTATTAATTTTGCATCCATCAATACACTCGGATGAAAGAGTGTGAGGGAGGTGTCACAGGCACACTGCATCAGCCCTGCCAGGACAGCCTGGAGGGGAGATGTTGCTGCATGACAGCTCTGGGTTTTTTCAAACAGCTAGGCAGGCTGCAGGAGGAGGGAGAATCAGATCTTCCCAGTTTTGCAGTTAACAAAGAAAATATGTGTGCAGAAAACTGGCACATGTAAAATTAAAATTGGTCCCTCCCATAGTGCAGAAGGTCTGACAACACAAATATTACTTAGCATGATCTAATACCCTCAGTTTCCTTGCTTTCAGCTTTTGATAGAACCCATTTCTCTCAAAAGCAACAGCCTGATAGGCCATGGATATATTTCACTTGTCGTCTTTGTGGGATGCAAGATCTGTGTGTTCTTCCTCTGCCAGTGTTCACCTACACTTAATTTTATCTGTGGTTTACAGCCATCTCTGAGTCAAATATTGCATTTTTAAATGCAGGTGTGTGGTGCTTCAAGCAGCTGGGGTCTGATACAGGTTGGTGTCCTGAAGGTGCTGCTGCAAAGGAAAGACTGAACAATAAAGGGAACGAGGAGAGGGGAAAATGTAGTTGCATGTAATATTTGACATCTCGTGCTTTGAGTTATGTGAAGTAGCAAACTGTTGGTGAGATTTATTGGATTGCAAACTGAAGCTGAGCTGTTTAAACATCCCAGGGTCTACTACAAAACAGCTGCAGGAAGGTTGTTCTTTTTGAAGTGCTGCATGTTTATATGTAGAAAAATGTGTGTTTTTCTTTTCACTCCTGGCAGCCTAGGAAGGAAGCCAGTGTCGTTCTTTCAGCTGACACACCCTTGCCTGGATCCTCAGGTACCTGTGCAAAACTCAGGCTGAACTCTCCCAAAAGGCTGTAAAAGCTGGATTATTGTTTCCATTTGTGTTATGTTGATTGTCATTTTCCACTGTGGGGAGCTACAAGGAGTTATTTTAAAACAGATTGTTTAGGATGAAATTAAGTAAAACAAGAAAATATTGTATTTGAGAACTGTTTATGGGTAACAAAAAGAAAAAATAGGGAGTTACCCTACTAAGGAGGACTAGAAAAGACAGAGGAGGAAGGAAAATGAAAAGGGATGAGGGAGAGAAAGAAGGGGAGACAGAGAGGAAAAGCAGGTGTTACCACCAGAGGGTTGGGGAGTGCCATGTGATGGGAGAGCATCTCCAATCACACTGGGCAGCACTGACAGAACAAGAGGACAGTCTCAGCTACGTCAGGGAAGGTTTAGGTTGCATAATAGGAAAAGACTTTTCACTGAAAGAATAATAAAATACTGAAATTGTCTTCCTAGGAAGGTGGTGGAATCACCATCTCTGGATATGTTTAAAAAAAGACTGGACTTGGCACTTGGTGCTATAGTCTAGTTGTGGTGTTAGGGCAGAGGTTGGACTTGATGATCTTGGAGGTCTCTTCCAACCTCATTATTCTGTGATTCTGTGATCTCTGGAGGGCAGTGTCCTGCTGGCTGCCTGTCCCATGTGAGGTGTGAAATGACTGCCAGCAAAGCCTCCCCAGGGACAGAGATGAAGTGTTCTCCTATCTTCTCCTGCTTGCCTCCAGCAAGTGCCACATGTGCCACCCGTGTCCTGCATGCCTCTGGCAAGCAGTATTGAGACAGAAATTAAGGTTTACTGGCTCCTCACATCGAGGGAAACCAGCCCTGTTGAGTGGAGGTTTGTCCTATGCTGGGAGTTGTGTGGTTTATTTCTTATGGGGCTTTCTGAGCACCTTCAGGAGGCCCCTGAGCAATGTGTATTCCCAGGGGATGAGGAATCCTTCAGTGGGATATGCTGGACAGGAACATGCTGGCAGGGAGGAGGGCTCATGTCACAGACTGGTGACCAAGCCTCAACAGATGTCACTGTGCATCATGTGAATCCCAGGATCACCTTCAGGGATGATCCTTGTCTTTCTTGGAGCTTGGTTTAGACTTGGTCACAAGTCTGTTAGTGAAGCCAATGATAAATCCAAAAGGACTTGTGGAGAGGAAGGAACCTGGCTGTGTCACTCTTTGCCAAATACTTCCCAAAATGTATGATTTCAGGGAGAAGAGAGCAAGTTACACCATATTTCTGAGCTTTTCACTCACTTGACAGGAGTGATTTAAAGGTCTGCTCTGATTTGTGTAAATGTCTATTTTCTAAATAAATTCCCAGAAACCTAATGTCACTGAAAATCGGGGAGAAAGGAAAACCCTCTAGCACTATATTTGAAGTGATAGAGAATCAGGCATTACTTTATTTTCTGGCAAGGATGTGCCAAGGAAAATACTCCAAATACATGGGTTTTTTTTGAAGGATTTTGTCCCAAACTTTATAGAGCCAAAACCCATACTGGGTTCAAAGTTCATTGGTCTGGAGCTGAGCAGCCCCCAGTATTCAGTTTCCATTGGGTCTGAATCTCCTCACCCCCAATGTTAATTAGATCGCCAATCTTTGATTTCTTATCAATTTTTTCTGGACCAGATGTCTCCAACCCTGCCAGCGGTGGCATCCGAGGGCAGATGTTTGTAGATGGCCGCTGGTGTTCCCTTGATGGCCTTTTTTTTTTTTTTTTGGGTGTCTTTGGGCTGCTCCCAGCCTGTTGTGAAGTTAAGCCCATCTCCTTAGAGTGATGCTACATCTAAAAAAACATTAGCTCCTTTCCCCAAGGCAAAGTCAAGCCTAACTAGAGAGACAACATATAACACTATTAAAGTTCGATTTTTTCCAACACTAATGCTGTAGGTTTTTTGGATTTACCAAAAAAAGGTGCTGCTGTGGGGTCAGATGGTACAGCCAGGGTGCTTTGTTCTGTAGGGGAGGATCTCAGTTAACCTCCATTTCCTCTTCAGAGCAGGCAGAATTACCTGGGTTGTGTTTAGTGGGGCACTTCTCGTAACAATGTGAGTTCCTAAAATGGTGCAGGCTCCTAATAATTAAAACTTTGCTTGGAGGATGCAGAGCTGTGCCTGGGCCTGTGCATTTATTCCATTACAATCTGAATCTGTATTATTTGAAATAAAAAGACATTTCTTAAGCATTGCATAAAAGTTTGAGGGTTTTTAATTCTGAACCCTGAAGTATTTAGCTCATGAGAGCATAAATGTACCAAACTATTCAGCACCTTAGGGCAATGTATTTTTTTATTGATCCCGATTCTACGCTCTTATTGTTGCTTAATGAGCAAGTAATGTAGTTTCTAATGAAACCACATGGTTGTTAAGTAGAAGAACTAATGCTCAGTTTCCCTTGTGACAAAATATACTCACTTCAATTAAAATCCAGGAAGTAAAATTAATATCAATGTAAAATTCTGCAAGAATTAATGTTAAGACTGCAGCATTTTATTATGTATATAAATTACTTGGATAATGAGATTGAAAGCAAGTTATTGAAGTATCTGGGTAATCCACGAGCTCAGTGGAGACCACTTAAACGGTGAAATCTGTACAGGCAGCGGAAAGAATGGGATCTCCCTCATCCTTCTACCTGGCATTTTCTTTTCCATTTAATTCCTGCTAAGAACAGGTCTGAACCCACTAAGTGTTGAGCAGACCAGCAGCAGAAAGGAAAATTTACACAGAGACAAACAGCCCCATTCAAAAATTAAGCTCAGATTTCTCTGTTCTAGATTGAAAGTTATCAGAACAAATCCATTTCTGTCTCGTGCTCATTACAGAATTACAGCTGGGAGGAAAGGGTCTTTGGCACTGCTTGGGTGGATCCCATTTAGCTCACAGTTGGAGAACAAACCTAAATTGTGAGGCCTGCAGTTGGAATGAAAGAGTCACTTGGGTTAGAAACAACCTCTGATGGGAAATTGCCCTTGGACAGGACAGGACTCTGTCTTTTCCCAGTAATTGGGGTCTTCCTTGGTAACCATGGATTTTCAGGGAGGATGGAGAGTGCCCTGAGAGTGATTTTGTCCATTCCCACAGCATCCATCTGGTAGCCCAGGCTCGTCTGTGCAACTGGCTGCAGAGCTCTGTGTCTGCTGTGGGAAATGCCTCACTCCTCCTTGGAGAGAAATGAGCTCCTGCTGCAGGGCACTGCTGCCTCTGCACAGTCCTGCTTCTATCCCAGCTGCTGCTGTGGGCTGGCTGGGCAAGGACAGAATGTCAGGGCCACTGTGTCACACCAAGTGCCATGGAATTGCAATGAGGGGACCTCAGTCTGCTCACTGCCCAGCCGCGGTCACGCAGAAGTTAAAATCTAAACACTGTAGGGAAATGAAATATTTATTAAAGAAGGAAAAAAGATAAGTCTATTATTTAATATAAGGAATTAAACTTCATTAGGTGCAGTAGCCATGGTTGTTCTCTCCGCCCTTCATGGTCTCTTTCCACTTGGAGCTTTATTTGCTTGGCCATGGGGTTATTTTTTTCTTGCCCTTCTGATGTGCAAAGCACAACAGCTTTTACAACAGCAGGGGAGAAAACCTGGAATTGCCAATGGCAGGCAGCACAAGGAATTGCTGTTGCTCAATAGGAGCCTATTCCCAAAGTGGTGTGGGCTGAGAATAAATACCCACATAAATTTCCCTGTTTAAAGCCACTTAACCCCAATGACTCCCTGAGCTAATTGAAATGGGGGTTGCCCCATGTGTGGTCTAGCAAAATCACTGAAAGGATGCTTTATTTTTCCGTGTCTGTCAGTTTGATCAGTAATGTGATTTCCCCTCTGCTCTTGTGCAGGAATATTTTTTTTCCAAAAGCAAAATGAATAAGCCATAAACAGTGGTGAAACCGTGTGCCGTGGGGAAGCTCAAAAAATCTTTGGAAAAAACTGTATGCCTGGAAATTGTCCATTTTCTTTCAAGATTGATCTTGTAGCTGGTCTTTCAAGAAATGGTGAAAAGCAATGAAACTGCTGGTTTTCATTTAATTTTGTATTTTTTTTTATTTTGAGGTATGCTGGCATTTGTTTATTTTAGTATGATTTGACAGAGGGCACCTTCTCAGTGGAAATCAAATCCAAATAGCAGAGAGGATTTGTATCCTGGTTGAACTGTGAGAAATGGCTAGTCACTTTTCATAATTTTGGAAGTATTTATTAAACTGTACCAAAAATACAACAGAAGACTGAATAGAGAAAATATTACAGCGCTGGAAGCAATGGATTTTCCCCACCATGTGCTCATCCACACAATGGAGGTTTTGCCTTTTAACCCTTTAGTTCCTCCAAAGTTCTGCCCATTGACTCCTTCTTCACTGTCCAGTGGTGGAGTTTACTTCCTTAAATATTGATTGGAGGTCAGGTGTTGCCACAGTGACAAACCAACCCTCCCAAATGTCCCAAACCCAGGCTGTCCCCTGAAAACACCACAAGGGGGTAAAACATAACTTAAATCTATAAAACTTTTCTTAACGTAGGTACATGATATTTGCATTTAATTGTGAGAGTCAATCATTGCATTACTCATCTATCACAAAACTGTCCTGGTCTTGAACCTCCTGGAACAGCACTAGTGTACAGACTTGCTCTTTTTGGCTGCTTGAGAGAAACCTGACAGATAATGATGAGACTTGCAGGATTACCTCCTGCCTCAGTAAAAAGGAAAATTTGGACTTTAGTTAAAAGGTTTCCTAAGTTCAGAGGTGGGCTGAGCTCAAAAACGTGTTTGTTTGTGTTGAAAGCAGTAATTGCTCTGCAGTGTTGCTTTAGTGAGCACCTGCAGAAACTGCAGGACTTGCAAGAATCACTCACAGCAATATGCTGCCACACTCTCATTTTTAATTTTTTCCCCTTTATTTGTACACTTAATGTGCTCAGCAGAGCTCCTGCTCATTTTCCTGCTGACTGCACTGTATTTTGGAGTGGCATTCTCCTTCCATGCATAATGGGAGATGCCCATTGTGGATCACTTGCAGGAGAATGTAATGACTCATAGATAGTGTGAGGTGCATTATTGCATGCTAATTCAAATTACTGCAGCGTAATGATAATTGCTCCTTTATGAAAAGGACCCCGAGTGCAATCTAAATGAATTCCTAGCCTCAGAAAACAAAGGGTAATGCTGATTGGAAGAAAAAAAAAAAACCACAGCACATTTGAGTTGGCGGGTCATGAGTGGGTTTTTTTCTTTGAGATTCTTAAATTGAAAATAATTGTAGTTACTAGAAAAAATGCCCAAGGGCCAGGATGGAAATTTTAAGCTCTGTTCAGAATAACACAGAAAGAGTTGAAAATAAAGATCTTGTACATCCAAAAGCTGCCAATCATGCTTTTAACATTCAGTTTCTCTGCTATCTGTTCTTCCTCAGAAATTATCTATTTACTGCTGAATGCCATTTTCTTGTCAGCATCCCAAACATTTAAGAGCCTGACAAATCATCTAGTTAATTTACTTGGCTTTGAGATGAGCAGCAGATAATGCAGATAGTCACCACATGCCCCTGGCAGTGCATCCCATCAGGAGGAAGCTGGGGAAGCAGCAGCCTGCACGGGCACCACAGCAGGGCTGTGCCAACACGTGTGGGCACCAGTTCTGCTCAAAACACCAGCAGCTCTGAGAAACCATCCCATGAGCATGGCTAATTGAAGTTGCAATGATTAAATATAACGCAAAGCACAATAAAGGCGTTTTCAAAGTAGGTGTAAATTAGGGTGGCTCAAGTTCTGATGAACAGCTTGGAAAGGACAAGAGTGGTGGAAAGGACTGTGAAATAACTGGAGTTGTAATAATAACTGTGTTATTGGTAAAGTAACACTGAGGTGCTGTGGTCTGACTGAGTGTTCCTGGTGCCACCCTTTCCATGGGGGGTTTCAGGGGCACTGGGCCAGTCTGATTTCTCTCTCACTGAGGATGGGCACTGTGAGTTTATCCTCTCACAGCTCCACACTGGAGTTTTCTGGTATTTCCTTGTTTGCCTTTCCAGGAAGTGTCTCCATCCTTACCTTTCTGGTGTGGCTTGTCTCACTGTTAACCCAATTTTCCCCACAGTGTCTGAAAACCTTTTGGTACTTGGTTTGCTCTTTGGTTTTTAGTTCAGATTCCCACCTTTATTTCTGCTCTCTTATTTTTTTCCTATTTTTTTTTTTTTAAGTAACACACTGTAATTACAGGAGATATAGCTGTAGGCTAAAGCTGCTGTATAATATTGCTGTATTTGCTTTTGTTACAAGTCTCAGCTAAAATCTGTGTGTTTAATGAGTTACCTCTCTGTTGCTTGCCTGCCTCAGGTACCCAAGCCTCCTTTTCTTCTGTTGGTTTTCTCTTTTTGAGAAGTAGCACAATGTTCTATTATTGAGAAATGTTCATCTTTGCTGTGCTGAAGTTGATCTTTAACCAGTGCTAGCCAGAGGAAAATCCTGTTCAGTGACAATGCAGCCACGAGTGTGGTCAGGCTGCTTTTGCCCATTTTCCCCAAGGAGCAAAATATTTTTTGGTAGTAGAGCACCTTAGAAGCTGGATGTGTTGGCCTTTACTAAATGCAGGTTACTACATTTACCCTTCATTGGAGAGATGGGTATTAGTGCTAGATACTAGTGTTTACCTCACATAGCTTTGAAATGGGCTTAGCTAACGTGATGTGGGGAAATGCAGGAATTGTTCATAGTGATCCCTCACATTTGTCTCATTGTATAAGCTAGTTTTACTTGTTTTAGTGTCCTGTTTTTTCTCCCTTATCCCTAAGCTGTGGTTAGCCCTGGCATCTTTGAGGCATTTGAGTGCTCCTTGCCCTGGATTGCAGCTGTGGGTTGCTTATTGACACTGGTTCCCAAACCTGCTGTGCTGTGTGTGCTGCCTTTGTGTTGTGTATTGTATGAAGCACACAAGGGGGGTGGGTGCACGTGCAGAAGGGTAGAGGCAATCCAAGGGCTGGGGAATGCCAGCCTTGCCAGGGTACAGGGGGCACTCAAATCTTGGATAAAGGAGAATATCTTTAAACTGGTTCTGCAGGCAATAACTGGGGTTTTTAACCTGCACAGAATCACTCACTTCAGCCTGAGAGAGGTGGCTTTGGTTCAACAGACACAGCTTTGGATCTGGAGGGTTCTGGAGGATTCTGGCCCTGCACCAATGTGCAGAGGGGAGGGGGAGATGTCCTGGAGCTCCCTGGCTGCCCCAGCAGCAGGTGGATATCTCTGAGTCCCAAATGCTGATATTCCACCAAGTGGGATCTGTGCAAGGCTTGGCTGGAGCCATCAGGCATCTCCACAGTCCAGAGGAGCTGAATGAAAGTAGAATTGAGTGTGGGATTTTCTTATCGTGCTGAAGCCCTCACTAGGCTGACTCTGCTTTGTCTCTGTTTTGCAAGCTGTACAAACTTACTGACCTTTATCAGATGTCAAATGGCTAAAACTGAAATCAGGGAAACCAGGAACAGTTTATGGGATGAGCTGAGCTGCTGTGTGCCATTAATAATGAGCACAGGTGAATCTCCTCTGAGTCACCTGAGAACTTGTAAAAGCTCCACTCAAACTTGTCAGGAAGCACAAGTCCATCACTTTTTTTTTTTTTATTTTTTTATTTTTAAATTTTTTTTTTTTTTAAGGAGGAAGCAGGTAGAAGAGTTGCTAAAAATCTGGAGACAGTTCTTAAAATTTATTTTATTATTCATCCACTTATTTATCTGTGCCCTGATACTTCCTGATTCCAGAAAAGATCAAGAGAGGGGAGTGCCAGAATGTGTTCAGAGGGAAGTTAATGTATTATGCAAGAGGTTTCAGCAGGCAGTTCAGACATTTAGGAGTCTTAGAGTAGAACTAAGCTGCTAAAGCACACTGAGCTTGCTGAGCCAGGTGGGTGCAGTACAGCAGCCTGTCATACTAAGTGCCACATGAAATTCCTTTGAATTGAAATAATTGCCTCTAACCTGCACTTTTTAGGTCTTACCACCAGGTATCCTCAGAGGTATTTTCCAGACTGCTTTGTAACAGGACATGGTTTGGATTTTTATGTGTTGTTATGTAGTTGAGATGGAGACAATACAAACCAGCACACTCAATTTTCAGAAGGGTTCAAACTGGTTTTATTTTAGCATGCATGCTTTTTATACATTCTTATAAACTTAAAAGTTTATACTTTACTCATTGGTTAGGAAAGCCAAACAAAGTGCTCATTGGAACAGGCAGTTGCAGGTTTCTCTTATTTATCCTTCTTTCTTTCTTGGTTTCTATGTCAATGGCCTTGGTAGGAAATTCTTTTGGGGATAAACGTGGATCCTCTTCTCAGACTTCTCTCTGGCTCACAGAAGTCACTGTAAAACCTCTTCCACATGTTGTGTAGAATATCTTTCTTTTTCCATGCCTAGTGGAGTGGGAGAGCCACAGTTCCAGACCTTCTCTTCCCAGAATATCCACATTCACTTCCTGACTGATTCCTCAGCCTTGCAGGTGATCCAGGTGCTTCCAAGGGAGAGGTGGCCTGCTGGAGTCAGCCTCTTCACAGCTCTGTCTGATCACTCAGAGGTTTAACCAGTATAAAAATTGCTTCAACCACAAATTAGGTTGATTTAATGCTTTTACACACATATATATAAAAGAAAAATGCACATAGTGTATATTTTAACATAAAGCTTCTACAATATTGTAACAATAGTCAATCTTTGTCAGTGTTAACAGACCTGTACATAATGAATTTTTTCCACGTGGAGGAGTTGAGGCATGGAGGTGATGGTTGCTTTCCCTTGGCCACATCAGGTGTCCAGAGTGTGCTGGAATAGGGACCAGGGATCTGTGGCTCACACTTGGATCATTCATTCTCCATGCTGGGCATTAAGGAAATAATCAATTTTCCTCATCTGCCTGCAAATGCTTAAAGGGTTGGAATAAAAGCACTGCCTGTATTGTGGGGGTTTAATTGTGCACTCAATCTGAACAATCTAAGTGGAGAAGAATTCTAATAAAGAACAATTCCATTCTGAAAACTTTGCTCTTCCTTCCTCCAGTTTTGGAGATCAAAGCACTTTGTCACTGCTGGGATAAGGGCTATAAAAGATGACATTCTTGCCATTATGAAGAAAATATTTCCTGTTAGACAGTTTATTGCTAAAATGCAGCTCTAACTCTGTAATAATTGATTATGAATGTTCCTTTTATGAGCTGTTAGAATTGGTAATGCAGACACTATGTCTGGAATGAAAATATTTTAGCATTTTTAAATACAAATCTGGATCAAAATCAGGACTAGAGTAAAGATGTCACTATTCGTCATCACTTTTTATCCTTGGTGAGATTTGTAAAAAGTACTCAGGAATTTTTGGACATAGTGCCCAACCATTAAACCCATTTCTTCCAATATTTTCTCAGGTGTGGCCATGGTTCCTGTGCTGTGCCCCAGCAATAAGAGATAATTCTGAAGTCCCATTTGATGCAGTGGCCTGGCATTTTTGGTGCTAGTGGCTGCAGTTTTCATTCCCTGATGCTATCTATTGCTGCATGGGTACACAAAATGGAGTGTTTTATGGATACAGCTGTATTTAAATTTTGTGAGCGGGCATGTAACAAAGAGCTGATATTCCTGTATACTTCTAGAAACAGTGGGGTTTAATTTGAGTTGTATGGTGGTTGATTTTTATATGTAGGGATTGTTTTGAGTCCACTGTCCAAGTTACTGGGACAGTTCAAGAACAGAGCTGTAAGGGTTTTTTTTTGCCTTCCAGAGTTACCATGGATGAAAGGCAGTAGAGATGTGCTTTGTTTCTGCCTCAGCACAGTCCCCCCCGTTCCATTCCCCACATTTCACTCATTCACTCATTTGCCTTTCACATTGCTCTCCCTAAGTCCCAAAACAAGTTATTCCATGGCTCTGGAAATTCAGACCAGCGTGTTCTGCCACTGTAAATCCCTAGCACTTCCAAACTGAGACTTTAGCTGTGCTCTGTGGTGTCCATCTTCATAACCCTTCCAGGACTGTCCAAGATCACCCCAGACATTATGGATTTTGTTAATGAAGAAAGCCCCAACCTTGGAAAAGGTGGCAGCTTGAGCTGCTGGGTGCTGGTTGTGTGAGGAGGAGGAGGAGGCAGCTGTTGAATGGGTGTGGGCACAGATCCTGCTGGAGCTCACGCTGGGTCAGGGGTGGCTCTGTGTGGTGGAAAAGTCTCTCCTCCACCCCGAGCTTCCAAAGAAAGGCTCAGCAGTCTCTGTTGTTCGGTCTCAAGGCAGTTTATTGCAAGTTATCTAAAAGATTTTCTTCTGGGGCTGCTGTGGTTTGCTCAGAGCTCAGGCAGAGGCACACACACACCCTGACATCCTCTCTGACCCCGACTGCTTCTTCTCTCCCGCCCAGGGCTGCTGCTCTCTTTTATATGGGACATTACGTGTGACATGGTTACAGTTTTTCCCCAGTGCCTATTACCTATATTAAATGGTGCTTTTCTACTCTAAACCAATCTGTGAGTGCCAACATCACCAAGAACATGGAGGTGAGGAAGGAGAAAGAGGGAGGACAGGCCAGGCCCAGATCCCAAATCCGTCTTAAAACCTCTGACCCCCATGTACAAAACCAAAACCCCCCTGTACAGCACTCAAAAATTCTTCCCTTTTCTTTGTGACTACTTCTACTGTAATATCTAAACTTTTGTGACTTCTTGTTCTTCCTGCAAGGTTGGTAAATCATTCCATAGTTCAAACCCAAAATCACAGCTGTTTCCAGCTGCCTGCCAGGGTCTCAAATGCTTCTGACCTGGGCCCAGAACATCCAAAAATGTCTGAGGGACATTGTGAGTTCCGAGAAGATCTGAGGCAGGAGCTCCCCATCTCCCAGAGCTGTTCCCAGGCTCGTTCACACTGACTGCTGTGGGTTGGAAATGTCTGTGAGTCCCGACGGGCTCTGGGGAGCACAAACCTTGTTCCCCTGCCCCCAGGAAAGCTGCAGCTCTCCAGTGGCAGCAGGAATTGCCTCTCCTGCTTCCCTGCCTCGCTCATGCTGCTGCCTCATTGGGTATTGTGGTGCTTATTTGCTGTAACTCGTGTTGAGCAATTTGTGATAAAGCTGGGAGAAATGACCATTGAAGGGTGAAGGTGTTGAAGTGTTGAAGTTCCCTTGTAATGTTTTTTTTTTTTTTTTCCCTGCAGATAAACAAGTCAGTGTGTGGAAACTGGAGAAAGAAAAGTGTTCTGTTATTTTATTTTCCTTACTTTGTTCAAATTACTTTTGTAGCTGTTCCAAATGCTTCACTGTAGCATTTAAATTATTGGATTTGATGTTACCACAGTGGAATAGGATTCTGGAATAATTCCTGTTTTTTTAAAACAATCCCTACTCAGGCTGTTTATTTCAGCACTAACCTGTCTACTCTTTGACTCATACTCTAGATGTACTGCTTATAAGCAATCAACCCAAGAATTGCAGATAGTCTGGGAAAAGCAATTTTCAATGTGAGATTTCTTCTCTCTACCCCAGACCTTTTGACTTGGTGCAGGGTTTAATGAATACAGCAATTATTTATTTTCACAATGGGGTTCCATTATTAATCCAGCCAGTTTAATTTCCTGATTTTACTACAACAAGAGAAAATGATTTAAATTGTAGAGATGAGCAGTGCCACCTCAGGGGCCAGCATTGAGTAGATTCCTGTACTCTAGATGACAGGCACATTCCTTGTAGTCATGTCTTATTTCTAAGTGAAAGGGCTTGCATGTGCTTAAGAGAATCAAACCTCTGAAGTCTTTATTTTTATTGCTATTATTTATTCTGATCTAGGTAGTCACAGTTTGTCTCCACAAAATGCAATAGCTATAAAATAGTCAATGAAGTATTTGCTTCTTGGCAGGAGCTGGCTACAAATGTGATGGATTAAGCAGAGTGTAGCTGGCACCCAGAGAAATGCAGGAAGCAGCTTCCTAGAATACAAAGGTGTTTTTTAAGAGCTTGGAATCAGCTGGATGATGGATGGCCCCAGACACCCAGGACAAAGGCAGGGCTGGGCTATCAGTGTGCACCAGACACGCACTGGCTGAGCTGGTTTCACTTGTGGGTTTGAACCAGCTGGGTCTGCCCCTCCCACAGTGGGGCTGCTCCTCAGCCAGGGCTCCCCAGGGCTCTGCACCTCAGTGACACACGTGGGACAGCTGCACGTGGTGTCATGGGCTTGTTAATGCCCCAGGACAATCTTTAATTCGCCCTGGAATGCAGCAGAACCTTGCTATTTATGCTGGGCTAGTGTAGAATTCAAAATATGCAGGTCTAGAAGACTGTGTCTGGAATACAAAATCCTCCTGGAATATATTCTGAAGCTGAACTCTCAATTGTGTTACGTCTGGTGATCACTCCTAATGATTTTCCTTCCAAACACCTTGTTCAATTCAGTCCCTTTATTCCCTACATTCACTTCCTCCCTCTGGACTATTTTTTCCTCGTGCAGATTCCTGTATCCTTGAACAAACAAGGCTAGGATTTGGGGAATCTTGAGGTCTACTGCTGCTAGGGATGTTTCCCCAAAATTTCAGTCCCAAAAACACTTATCCTAGAGTAAAGGATAAAAAAAATCTCCATCCTTCAGGACGAAGAGTTGAATATCCCCTGATGTACTGGGAGAATAGTGTTCCATCTGTAATGTAGTGAAGGCTGTGTCATCACAGAATAGCTTTATGGGTTAGTAAAAGAACCCAGAAGTCTGTGTACTCCTTGGAAAAAAAACAAAACAAAAACTGTCATGTAAAACCCTAGAGAAAAGGGAAGTGAAATCTTCATGTTGTGAAGAAAGCAGTAATAGTATGTTCCCAGAATTGGCTCAAAATGGATTTCTGGTGAGCTGTCGGCCCTTTATGAGGGGTGACATGACGAGCAAAGCTTGGGATTTCACAGTGTGGAGCAAACCTGTCAGCTCTGAAACGATTGTCTCAAAGTTGCCGGGGGCACAGAGCACCACAAGCCTTGGAGCGGGTGCCTGAGGGTGGCACAAGCAGAAGTGACAGGGATTGTGTCAGTGCCCAGGTGCCTGTTCCTGGTGCCTGTTACCATTCCCAGTGCCCATGCCTGGTGCCCGTTCCCATTCCTGTGCCCGGGTCCGAACGCAGTTCCTGTTCCCGGGTGCCTGTTCCCATTCCCGGTGCCCGTGCCTGGTACCATTTCCCATTCCTGGTGCCCGTTCCTGGGTCCAGATGTACTCCCTGTTCCTGGGTGCTGATGCCTGGTCCTGGTGCCATTTCCTATTCCTGGGGCCTGTGCCCATTCCCATTCCTGGTGCCCATTCCCAGGGCCTGTGCACACTCCTGGTGCCATTTCCTCTTCCTGGTGCCATTGCCCACTCCCGGTGCCCATTCCTGGTGCCATTTCCCCTTTCAGGTGCCTGTTCCCAGTGGCATTTCCCATTCCTGATGCCCGTGCCTGGTGCCATTGCCCATTCCCGGTGCCATTGCCCGTTCCTTGTGCCCATTCCTGGTGCCTGTTCCCATTCCCGGTGCCCGTGCCCGGTGCCATTGCCCGTGCCCGTTCCCATTCCCGGTGCCATTTCCCGTTCCTTGTGCCCGTTCCTTGTGCCCGTTCCTTGTGCCCGTTCCTTGTGCCCGTTCCTTGTGCCCGTTCCTTGTGCCCGTTCCTTGTGCCCGTTCCTTGTGCCCGTTCCCGGCCGCGCTCCCGGCCGGAGCCGCCGCCGTTCCCGGGACACAGGCGCCCCCTGCGGGACACGGGCGGCACTGCGGCTCCGGCCACCGACCCGTGGGGACACGGGGACACTGCCCGGGGACAGGGGGACACTGCACTGGGATCTCTGTCCTGCGGGACACGGGGACACTGCCCGGGGACAGGGGGACACTGCACTGGGATCTCTGTCCTGCGGGACACGGGGACACTGCCCGGGGACAGGGGGACACTGCACTGGGATCTCTGTCCTGCGGGACACGGGGACACTGCCCGGGGACAGGGGGACAGTGCACAGGGATCTCTGTCCTGCGGGACACGGGGACACTGCCCAGGGTCATCTGCCCTGCGGGACAGGGGGACACTGCTCAGGTACACCCCCAGGACAAGGGGACACTGCCCAGGGACACCCCCAGGACAGGGGGACACTGTCCATAGAGTGGCTGCGAAGTTCCTTCCTCACCTTTCAGGCTCTGCAGTGTTCTGGGGGAAGGTTTTCCTCACCTCATTTATGGAATGTGGAATAGTGGAGAAGAAAAAGCCCAAAAAAGGGATAAATAAGAGCTCAGATGGGAATTAGGAAAAAGGGAATAATAGAAATAAATGGAAGTAGAGGGGCTGCTAGTTTAATTCTTTGAGTAGATTAAGAACAGGACATCTCAAAAGGAGCTGCTGGGACTGAGGAAAACAGCACCTCTTTATGTAAGAAATAACACAGACAAACTTGTAAGGGCTTTTGTTGTATTTTTATTGATACATTTATCAATGTTGTAATTTTTTATTAGAGTACTTTTATGAGATTAATTATATAATAGTCTGCCATCAAACTATGAGAAATTACTAAAACCCTATTGGGACTTTAGTTTCCATGGATGCCCATAAAAATAGAAGCAAAAAAGCCTGTCTTGTGAGCCAAATCACTTTTGAGAGAGAACCTCAAAGCTGCTTGAGTGACTTTTGATTTGATTTTGTCAGATTAGGGGAAAGTAGAAAGTATGCAGGGTTAGGAAATCCCCTAGGGAGGGGGGAGGGTGAATGATCCCAATAGATCAGTTAAATAATGGCATTGTGTGCTATATCCTCATATTTGCAGAGATCAACTGTGTGAGCTTAATCTGGTGTGAGTTGTGGTTGGGTCCATCTCTGGATAAAAGCCTTTGTGCCACAGCTCTGGCTGCTCAGTGGAGTGTTATCCCACCTATCTAAAGTATATTTCTACTTCTATGCAGGCTTGAGGGTATTAACTTAGTATTTGCTCTCTGTGGCTGTTCCCCCGTAACTAAAATTTGTTTCCTAAAATGTTCACAAAAAAGCATGAAGGACAACTGCTGGTAGAGACAAAGTAAATGGATTTTCTAAATGGCATTGCTTACTCATGCTGAAAGCTTTTGTGGCATTTAAGTGCTGACAGCTGATGTAAGAAATGGCCTGTAGGAACCAATTTTGAGTGTTGAAAAAGTGAGTTTTATACTTATCCCACGCCTCCGAGTTTGTGTCACACTGATTAAAGATTGCTGGATGTGGTAAGAAACAGGCTAAAAGTTTGCAGATCCTGGGGCAGAAGAGAACTTCCAGGCTGGGAAAGAGGGGCTGAGAAACAAGAAGAGAGATATTTGCAGTTAATCAGCATGAAATGTTGAAAGGTGCCATGCCATGGCCAAGGGTGCACCTGGCTCTGTGTCAGGCCTTGGGTGCTCCTCTCCTGGCTGATGCTGCTGTGGAATAATTCTGGGGCCATTCTCTGTTATAAAAACTTTGTTCTGCAACCTTTTGTACAGTTTTCACTGAGTTGTCATGAGAGTTTTGCTGTGCTGGGACTCCAGGGCTGGGCTCCAAGTGGATTTTTGCTTTCCAGTACAATTTTCAGAAGATCCAAGTGCATGCAGGAGCCTGGGTACCCCAAACTTTTAGTAGGCTTAAAAATGCACTTGGCTATTTTAGCCAATAAATTATTTTAGCCAATAATATTTATTCTACTTCTTGCTCACACTGGAGTGTGTGGGCAGATCCCTTCATGCCTGAGCACATTTAGAGGAATTAAGGGTTTGAGCCAAGTAATTAGTGATGCAATATGGGACCATAAATTAAGTTAGTGATTCTAGAGCTGTTCAGATCCTTCTGGAAATCTGAATTTTAAGATGAAATTTTAAAAGCTTCAGAAGGCAAATCTATGTATCTGCATGAGCAGAAATATTTTCTTGCAGCCTCCTGAAAGACCAAATTTACCCAGGAATTTAAGGGAGGGGGATCTTGGTGAAATGATTCCCAGTGTGACACACAGGAGCCCTTTGTGATAATGAAATGTGTGTTTAAAATCCATTTTAAGCAGCAGACTTATTTTAAACAGCACTTGCAGATGTGGCTCTGAGAGGCAGTCACTGTTAGTTTGCCATCTGATCCATGACTGCAATAACAAGGTGTGCATGGATCATTATGAACTCTCACTAATTGTCCTGCAGTTCTGGACAATGGGAGCTATAGATCCCCACCATGAAGATAATTGTCTGTGTCACAATGAAAGATCACTGCAAAAGAAGCATTTCGTGCCTTAAATAGTCAATTAATATGTGATTTAAAGTATCATTGTTTGTACGTGACCATGGTACCCCTGGAAAGAATTGCACCTGTTTAGTTAAAAGAGGAAAATAGTTGGAATATTCCTTAACAAAGAAAAAACTTCAAAGAAACTCTGCAAAGTAGTTTCCCTTCTACATAAAGAGGAAATATTTGCCCAGCTGATCATAACATTGGCATCACCAACATCCTCCTGCTGCTCCTGGGTGAATTTCCCAGCTGGGAGGATCCTGCCCACGTGCTGCAACCCCAAACTGGGGCACAGACCTGTCCCTGGAAGGGCTGGGTGAGACTGGAGGGTGATTTGGCATCACAGTATTGTAACAACTCCTCATTATTTTACATTTATCAATAACATGCTTCCTAAAGGTCATTTAATCTCCAATTTATGGTTCAGACTGGGGCACTAAGGAAAGGCCTCTCTCTTTCCAAGAATGCAAAGAGCAGTTTCAGTCCTCCATGCCTCCCAGCCTCCTCCTGCAGCCTCGGGAGCAGCTGGAACGTGGGATGCTGAGTGACTGCTGATGCCAGGCTGATTCCTCATCCCCCTGGGACAGCCCTGCTGTGCTGAGGAGGAGTTGCTGTTCTAGTTCTGCTGTCTGGAGGATTCAAAGGCTGAAAACACCAAAGTCTTCTGGGAAACAATATTTTTGGTCACTTGGCCATTAGATTATTTTGGGAAAATCATTGATTGAAAAGGCTGCTTTAAACTCTGTCTTTGATGTGTTCTTGCTAATTTTAATTGACTTTTCTAAAGTTTTTTAGGTAAGCGTAAGCAATATATAAACATCTGTGTGAATATCTACAATATCTAAACAATATATGTGCTCTCTGTTGTAACAGCTACTCCTTCCAGTGGGGTGTTGGCCACAACATCAAATTGAGTTTATCTCTAAATTTGAGGCAGGAATGATCCTGTTTTACTTAAACACAATCCATTATAGCAGGAAAACCAATTTTAAAGTGTACTTGTTGCCACCCACATGTGTGGTGCTGCTTTAGGTGGCACTGTGGATAGGGAGGAAAGGATGGCAGCAGGCATCAGGTTTGTCTTGTGGCAGTTTTTGGGACTCTCTGGACACTCATTTGAGGATCACAGCTCAAACACAAGGTCCCACCTGCAGCACAGGTGAGCTGTGCCCTGTCCTTATTCCTGCAGCCCCAGGTAGGGAGGAGGCAGCAGCAGAGCCCAGAAACAGAATTCAAACAGCAATTTCTCTCAGGTGCAAGGGACATTGGAAGATTTTTATCTCAGTTTTTTGTCCTGGCATTGATGGGTGTTACTGGGATGTATTTAATGTACACACAGGACAGGTAAATGGAATGAGATGCAGAATGTGAATTCCAGTATCTGGAGAGATGAATATTACAGGTTGCCTTTCTCTCTTGTGAGGTTTAGCTCACAGCTGATACAGCAACATGTCTGGTTCAGTTGTTAAAGTTTAATGCTTCAAAACTCCTTTCTTCCCATCTGAGATCCCATCTAATGCAAGATGCAACACTCCTGAGAATGGATTTACAGTATCTTTGCCATTTCCCCACTCTTTGTCCCACATATGCCCCTCTTTCTGTTGCACTCAGATTTTTGCTGCTGCTACAAAATGAAATTAATCACCAATCTCATTTGTAGCTGCTGGGAGCAAAGAATACATAGAAAAGCAGGCTATGGAGTGGATTTGGACTAGTGTGATAAGGCAACTCAAGCTATAAAACCACTACTTTATTCCCTGTGGAATTTCCTTGTAACTGATCCTAATATTTTATGACCTGTTTTGGCTTTTGTTTGTAATGAACTTTTGGTGCAAAGAATGGCTGGAGCAGCTCTCCCTGCTCCCCACACTGCAGCTGGAGATGAATGAGACATTTCCTGCTTGTGTCATGCTTTGTAGCCAGATTTATTTGCAAAACACATCCAAAAATGTGCTCTGTCAATATGATTATTTAATGGTGTGTGACTGACATTTCAGTAGCTCCCAGCACATGGCCTTAGCCCTTGCCCCAGGTGAGCACATTTGTAATTATAAAGGGTGTAATAATTTTCTGATTTTTTTTCTCTTTTCAAGGGAGTGCAAAAGCTGAGCCCATTTCAGCTTGCAAAGTACATTTAAATCTCTGCTATCTGGAACCTTTCAAATTGCTCAGTACTTTTAAAATAGTGTCAGCTCATTGTCAGGGCATGATACTGAAAGGAAAATTGCTGTCTCCCTGCTCTCAGCAGTATCAGACAAGCTTTCTGATTTAAGTACTGCATCTGAAATGGAAAAGTTAATCATAGGCCTGTTCTGCATCATCTCTTTCAAGCCAGGGTAAAAGCAGCAATTTTAGATGTTATATTAGAGCTAATTTAGTTGTTTGCAGTGGAAAAGTGCAGAACCCATCAGCACTCAGGTGCCCATGTCACAGGAACAGCCAGCAAGCAATTCCTGCTCCAGCTGTGCAGGGTTTGGTGCCTGTGCTGTGCCCAGGGACAGGACAGCCAGCATGGAGCTGGTGACAAATCCTTTGGCTTGCCCTTGGGCTCATCTTTCAGCCCCTGGCTGACAAACCTGTGTGCAGTTTTATTCTCTCTGAAGTTATTTTGCAGCCTTATTCTCAGTCAGAATCCAAGAGCCTCTGGTTTGCCCATGGAATAATAATAATATAAATAATATAAATGTCTGTCCCGTTTGCTGCTGTGGGAGGCTCTTGGGGTGGATTTGTCACACACCAGGGCCTGCAAACACGAGAGGCACATCACAGATGTGTGCACAAGGGATGTACCCAAACTTTGCAGGAATTTCACTGAAAATTGTGCCTGTTTGTAGCATTTCCTCTTTGTTTTAGTCCTGCCTCCACTTGGTGATTCCCTGTGAGCCCAGCCCTGAGGTTGCTCATTGAAAACTGAAAATTCACCCCAGGACTGAAGAGTCTTTAGTCACATCTCACTTTGTCAGGAAGAATTTTCTCTCTCTCAGCCTTTCTGCTCAACTCTTTACCTCCATGGTTTACAGCAATTATTTACCTAATTTTATAATCCATAAAGCATTCTTCCCACTGTGTTGACTCCAGCTCTGCTGCTTCAGGCTGTTCTCACAGATGCTCTGTTACCTTTAGGGGTATTTTTCCTTGAAGACTGAAGTCTGAAGCTCAGTGGGAGCTTCTGAGAACTGAAAAGTTCTTGGGGAATGCTGCTTTGGTGACCAACCTGACCCAGGACCAGGCTAAATCCCAAGGAAAGTGTGAATTCTGTGCTCCTTGTCCTGAATGCACTCTGGAGAAGGGAAGGATGTTTCAACATGGTGTCATGAAGAAGAGAACATTTTACATAAAACTTCAGTGCTTTTCATCTCTTGTGCACCTTTTTAACCTACGTTCAATCAGCAGCATTATCTTTGGGAATTATAGAAATTCCTTTGTGCCTGCTGTATGGATAATTTGGTGTACTTTGTCTGAAATACGTGTTTTTCCCCAAATGTACAGGTTTGATTACTGCTCCTTGCTGCTTATGTGTGTTTCAGATTTAATGATGGAGGTGATGGGCTAAAAATCCCCAAACCATTTGCAGTGCAGGCTGTGGAAAGTGGCACTCTGCTACATCATGTCTGACTTCCAGGGAATAGTGGGAATGCTTTTGTAGGCACCTGCCTGAAAGATTTCAAGATTTCTGTGTTCTCCTGGCTTTCCCCAGGTGCTGCCCTGAGCACGGAGCTGCAGCTCTTGGGGAGCACTGGTGAACCCAGATTAAACGTGCCACTCTTCCACCCCCATGTATTCCAGGATCAAGCAGAGGCTGCTAAGGATGCCTGTTGTTCTCATGTTATTTAAAATCTGAAATGTTCAGCACATTGATGACTGGAGGCTGTAACTGGAGCAATGCTCAGTGGCTGATGGAGTTTGTACAGAATATGAATTCCTCTGAGTGCTGATATTTGGTTCCAGCTGGAATTGCTACTTTATCAAAAAACCAAAGGGAATAAAGACAAGGTTTTGCACTTCCAAAGCTATCAATTTTGCTTTGCCATCAGCAGTTATTCCTGCTTCAATTAATGGTGTTAATCATGACCACAACCAGCTACAGACGACACTGGTGTAACAAAGAAATCTACCCACCTCACCCATGCAGTTGTGAAATAATGCTGCATTTAAAAAAGAATTATTAAAACTGTAAGTAATTGCACCTTTCATTCATGCCAATTTCTCACTTGATGTGTAAGAATAATTTTTTGAATTGGGAAATAGTTTACCCTATAGAATGTTGAGAGTGTTTAGAAACAGTCTGGACACAACTTTTGCCTGTCCTTTGGACTGCAGAGGTACTCAGTGGTTTTCTAGAAGGACTCATGTTGCTTTTCAAATCTAATTTGGTAAACATTGTTTCCCACTGGGTTCACAGACTGACATAGAGTAAGTGTTGTACGATATAAACTTTATTTTTTTTAAGCTTTGAAGCTTTTTTCCCTAGTTAATGTTACATTTTAATGATGGGACTCTTAAATAAATAGATATACGGTCCCTAAAATATGCACAGGCAAAACTGTGCAAACAGATCAGACCCTAAACATCTTTGGTGTATTTATTGCCTGGGTTTTTTTAGCCTACAGATTTCAGCTCTATTAATAAAACTTCAATGAATTAAAAAACACACAAAAAACCCCCCTCATGACTTGTCTATAAGAAGGTTATTTGAGGAAAGCTTGTCTGCTGGGTTAGAAGGTTTTGTGTCTGAGCTGTAGCAAGCTGGTGGCAGCACAGTTCCTTGGCTTGAGGGCAGCCTGTGCTCTCGTGGATGCCATGTGCATGACAAGCAGGGAAAAGCACTTCAGGATCAGTTCTGAGATTATTTGACTTACAGCAGTTGTGCAAAAAATTCAGAGTGCATATTTTATGCAAAGGAGAAGAGTTGGACTTATCCTAATCCTGAAGGAATTAGTTTTATGGCATTTTGTATAGTCAAGAATTCACCTCTTTGATCTCCAGAACACATGCTTTCTGAGACTCTCTTTTTAGGTTTATTTTCTTTTTGTTGGTTTTACATGCTGCCTTATATAAGGAGAAGGGAAAATATATCACAGATCTTTTTAATATTTGTAATATCTCTGATTGCTGGCATGGAAGCACCTTTGTTAAGAGGTTGTTGAAGGCAATTGAATGATGCTGGAAGAAGGAAAGGTAAAAATGAGAGACTGAAACTGGTCTGGGTTTTATCACTGCTGTGAACACCTCTCCTTCCATGGATTAGGAAGTAGGAGAAACCATACCTGATGTTACCATGGTTTCTAGCAATCAGAAATAGAGGAAAAAAACCCACAAAAACAGTCTGGGTTTGACTTTTGCTCAAAGACTCATGTAGTTAATGGTCCTCATGTGTACCAAAATGTAGCTAGAAAAGATGTTTGGTTTGACACCAGCTTTTGCTGATCCTCAGAAGATTTTGTTATGGCTTAAACTGGGTTTCACCATCCAGCTGGTAAGTGCATGTTGTTCAGTGGATTGTGTTATGGCAGAAATGTAAATAAATATGGTGATGCTTTAGCCTTCTAAAAAACCCCAAATAATTAACTACCTAATACAGAGTTATGAATGTAATGAATAAAAAAAGGTTTGTCTGGCTTTGTTGAATGATCAGAAATATTTTCTGTACTCAGATAAGATTGAATCTTTGCCAAAGAGCTGAAAAAGTGGAGAAAATTGGATTCCCAGTAGTGTCTTGCCTTGGGTAACTTTTATTAAGGTTCATCTGAAAACACTGGATTTCAAAGATACTCAGCAGACAACTCTGACAAGGTGATAATGGTGCTCTCCACTGCTGTGATAACTCTGAGTTTAAGCCTGGTCTTACTCAGGGGAGTAAGGATGGTGTAAAGTGGCATTAGAGTCCCTCTGGATGAGCTGTGGAGCTCAGAATGCACCTGTGTGTCACTGCTCAGGGAGCCAGCCAAGGCTCAGAATCACACAGCACTGCCATGCAGGAGGCAGCAGCAGCCTGCAGACTGTGGGAGGGGCAGAAATTCCCCCAAACAAAAAATACTCATCACAGAAGGACAAAAAAATAAATATTAGAATCAATCTATTTAGAAACTGGATTTTAGTGTTCGTGCTGGTTCAGATGCTGCTACATAGCACTGACAAAGCTGAGATCAAAATCACAGTGGGGCCCTGATCAGACCTTGGAACTGGAAATCAGACATTAGTTACTGAAAAGGTAACCTAGGGTCTGAGGCGTGATGCCTTCAAATGACTTAATTGTAAGTTAAAATTACCAATAAAGCAGGTGCTGCATTTGTGTTTGGGGTGTTTTGTCTCATCCTGTTGCCATTTCCAGCATCCCCTGTGCATTTTGCTTTGTGCCACAGCCAGCCTTCATTAGATGGATGGTTTCTGAAGACATGCAGCAATACTCTGGAATGTAAAAATATTCCATTAATTACGATAACAAGTGAAAAATATTTTGATTACACAAAGCTCTTTGGGAGCAAATTAGCAAACTGACACCTTATGGTGTCCACATTTTTATGGTGCGGCCATATGGAGAAATGAGGCTCTGAATTGAGCCAGTCAGTGTTCCAGTCTCACAGAGAGAAATTCAAACTTTGATCAGTTTGTAGCCAGCACTGCTGCCTCGTGGATGCACACAGACTCAGGAAGTCTGTGCTCGTGTCTGGGAGCTCTGTGGATGAGTTAATTCACTTACAGAGCTGACAAATAGCTGTAAATGAATTTTTGGGCCCCAGCTGAGGCAGAAAGTTTATCTGCAAGGAAGGTTTATTAGATCTTGCAGTGACAGTGGAAGTCCCCTGGTGTGTGTCTAGCCCAGCTTGTTACTGTGCTGCAGGTTTATTTTGTGGCTTTGGTGCTGTTCCTGGTCCTTGTGCAGATTTGTGATGATTACTGTAGATGGCAGCAAAAGCTAAATAAAATACAACGATTTAAAAAATTAATTAAACCCCTCCCTCCTGCTGTCCTGAGTGTGCATTTTGTCTTGGTGCCTGCCAGCTGTTCTTGAGGATGGAAGCAATTATAGGCAGCAGAAGCCAAATTAAATTACATATTGAATTAAGGTTTCACTCACTGGCAGCTGGGGGGTTTGTGGCTGTGTTGGTTCTTGGTGTGTACGGTCTCAGATACCAAAAGCCAATTTTAAAGCTCTCCTGATGATCTCTGAATTCCCCTTTTCCCCCTGTGTATGCCATGGTGTCAGGAAGGAGCAGCAGCAATTCTGACAAATTATAATACCTCTGGGAGTACTTTTATTTTTCCTCCTGTACTAAGTGTGCTGCTTGCTTTCTTTCATTGCAATTAAATTAGTTTCCTCTTTTATTTTTAATGCCCTTCCTTGCTCTTTTCGTGTGTTGGCTGTTCTTGGTTGCCATTTCCTCTCTGCTCAGAGCACATAAGGAAAAATGGTTTTTTGTGCCATCATGCTAATGAGCTGTTTAATAAGACCCAGGATTTTCTCCTGCAGTACCTCAGAATGCAGAAGCACAGGACAGACACTGGTCTGTTGGAAGCAGTTGGAGAATTTGGAATAGTGGATGGATCTTTAATGGGAAATAACTTCCAATGTTAAGTTTGTTACAAAAAGATGACTTTTAAATATTGAAAGGGCATAAACCCCAAATGATTATGGGTAAACTTTAGAGCAGGATTTAGGGGCAAAGCAATAAAAAATGTAGCAAAAGGTCTGTATGTGATTAGCAAAATTGCTTGAAAAGAATGAGCTGTGAGAGCTGGGGGTCTGCAGTCTTTGTTTTTTCTCTGAAAACCATAAAACTCAATTTTCTGCATGGCAGACATTTAAAATTAGGCACAATGTAGTGCATCAAAATGACCCTGTGCTTTTGAAATATTTCTGAAATCCCTTTAAAATGAAAAAGAAGGATGGCAAAGTATGGAGCTGCTGTTTGACAATTGTGCTCAATACATGATGAAGGTGGGCACAGAGCTCCAGGTATTAAAGCTTATGAATGTATTAATGCACTGCTTTGGGGGAATTAAACTTTAATATTGATGATAAACCTTCCATAATAAAATGTGTGGAGAGTGAGAGTAAATCTCTCTTACCAAGTCCCCAAACTATTTAAATAACTGCATGCAAGCTACAGCATCTCCTGAGATATATTATAAATGAACTTCTGCATACGAATGTACGTTGTGCACAAAGTGGTTTTCCAGCAGAGTTGCTTTCTGCCCTGGAAAAGAGACTGTCCCAAATGACTGTATTTCTTTAAAGTGATTGATCTCTAGCATCGATTGCACAATATTTCTCTCCAGATACACATCATTCACTACCCAGAGTGCATCCCTGTTGGAGATTCCCTGTTGACTGCTTTGAAATGGTGTGAAATTTCTGCAGTGGATTTTTCTGCCAGCCTGATGTTGTTATTTTTAGATAACATTATGGAAGAGAGATTGTAATGCTTTACAATATGAAATGCTGAGGAGATAGAGGAAATTGTGAGTTACAATGATCTGGAATGTAACAGTAGAGTATTGAACAAGCATGTCTGGAAAAAAAATCCCAAATTCGTGCTTCCCATCAAGCTGGAGGAGGAAAAGGTTATTTTAGAGAGGCACTGTGGAAAGTGGAGGTGTTCTGGAAGTTGAACTGCATGGAGGTGCTAGCCAGTCTATTTATTACTTTCCTACCAGAGTACAGGAATGTAAAAATTGCCTTTAGAAGAGTTTGTGTGATTAACTCAGCTGTACAAACCCTAGAACAGTTAATGACTCGAGCAGCTCCACTGATCTGCTGATCTTGGGATGTTGCACTGTCAGTTCAGATCTATATCTGAGAAGTAGAAGAGAACTGTTATCACAGAACTGCAGATTTCAGAGGGTGTCAGCAAAACCTTGAGGAAAACAAATCTGCTCTTGCTCCATTTAGAAGGTGGGAAGCTTTAGGTGAGAGTCCACTGTGCCTCCAGTTGTGGAAATTCATGAAGAAGAAGGTAAGTTAAAGCAGGAGGCCGTTCTAGAAGCCAAAGCCAGGTACCTCTCAGACCTGACAAAAGAGCTTTTTGCAGATGGTTGTCAATAACAATAACACAGCACTGAAATGTTCAACTGCTACTCTGGCAGCTTTTATTTCAGAAGCTGTACTTAAAAGTGTGGCTTTGTTTATTTTGCTGTATTGCATTATTACAAGTATTTTATATTTTCAGTTCCTGTGAGTGTGATATCTTCTGGTACCTGTAACAAAGTGAGCTGAGCAGTCACCAAAGGATTCCTAGTGCTGTGCTATGTTAACCTGGAAAAACTTCTTCCTGTGATTAATTCACCTTTTTGGCAGATGTCCTAATGACCTTCCAAGTCAACAGAATGGCCATAGTAACACGGCAACCTTTTCATTTATACTTTTGCAAAGAGGCATTTCTTAATTGTGATATTGGAAGAAATATTTTTTTTAATTTCTACTTAACAGGAAATCCTTATGTCTGATCAATTCTGGGCATTTTGAAGTAGTCATTGCTGCTTCTAAAGTTAATCAAAACTTACTGCTGTGTAAGAAAAATCAATGGAAAACAGATTGAGATCATATAAAGATAATTCTGCTGCAGGGCCTCTCTAGCTTCACCCATCAATAAGCAGGAGACTGAGTTTTAAAGTTTCATGTGTTCTCCTGATGTCTTTATTAATCACCTGAGTGCCAAATCCTCCCATTTACCCAACTCCATGGATCTCTTTTCACTTACAGGGTGGGGGTTTTGTGATGATTGAGCCATACAATTTTGGCTACAGGATCTTTCAGAAATTTCAAGATGTTTTCAATGCAGATGTAGTATAGTGAGTTACCATTAGATCTGGTTGGAAAGGACACTTTGAGAGTTCATTCTGGGCAAAAAGTGCAGGGAAGCTTCTTAAAGGTGCTTCAGTGTTCCATTTGAACAAACCCTGAATCTTGAGTTTTGGTCTCTATTGTACAAAATTATATTCTGCATTTATCTAATTGTAGTCTCTGTTAATATATTAAGAGTGTGCAATTATATATAAAAATATTAATGTAAATATCAACTATATATTATATAATAATTACAACTATTAATGTATGTATGATGCAAAATATGCTCCACGTATATGTTTTTTAATACATTTTTTTGGCTATTAAGCACCTTATAAAATAGAATGGTGGCATTTCAGCAGGTCAGACTGCAGTGTGATTTATGGTTAATGGCAGAACTAGGAGTGTGCATCGCTTTGACTTTGTGGCACGTCTGTGCAGCCATTGTCATTGCAGGCAAATAATTGGCAATGCCATCTGTTCCAAATGCAGGCTGAACCTCTGCACTGTGAATCTGGGCAGAGTTAGACAGTTATTGACTTGGGAAAATGATGGAAAACAGGATTTGCCTAATACACTAATTATTGTCCATTAGATGATTATTTTTTTGGTGTTATTGACCTTTTCCTGCACCTCTCCCCATACTTGTAGGCACACTGCACTGGAATTCAAACAAACGTTTGATGGCAGGCTGGGAAATTCCTCATCAGCTCTCAGTGTTTCTCTTCCTGAGAGCTCTTCAGTGATTCCCTGTGAATGTGGTTGACACGGATCACATGCCAGCAAAAAATATATTACTGCTATGGAAAAATGAAATTTCTCTCTTTTCTTTAGAATTTATTTTATTCAACCCCTCTGGGAACAAAGCTGTAGTTTGCTTTCAATCCGAGGAGCTTGTCATTTCTTCTGACTTCATTTATTGGTGCTGAGGACAGGCAGCAATTGCTTCTGTTTGGGTTGTCTGTGTGCTCCCACTGGTCAGCTAAACCAGGCTGCCCAAATGTCTGCAAAAATAGAATTGATGTCCTCATTAGTTGTAGTTCAGAAGGAATTTTGTGTCCTGTTGCTAGGCTATGACAAAGAAAAAGGAATTACAGCTTGTGCCTATTTATAAAAGTACTGCTCACATTTAGCAAAGGATTTTGGGACAGTGGAAACAATTTTACTTAATGTGCCCATTTTAAAATGGTTACTCTTAAATTTACCCTAATTATGCCTTTTTAATTATTTTAGGAAACATATTAAATGGTCTTTTAACTCTGCAAGCAGTCAGCAATCAAAATAGGTAAATACACATATTTGCATGCATTTTCCTGTGCATATCAATATGCCACAAGAGCCTATTCAGTGGAGTGGAACAGCATCTTTGGAGTCATTAGGAACCACTAATGTGTGGTTGAATAATGATAATTCTAAAGACCTATTTACCTGATAGATTTTATGGCCCTGATGGAACTATCAGAAGCTAAATAACAAAGATTTTAGAATGTCCTCAATATTTCTAGAAGACCTAATTGTTCCTAAGGAGCTCCATTTACATCAGCCTGGGAGGCTGCAGATGCCATTTAAGAAGCTGAGTATGTGTAGGGATGAATAATCTATTTATGATGCATGGCATGCAGCAGCATGGCACCCTGCAGTTTTGGGATGGAAAAGGTCAGGAAAAAAATGAAGCTTTCTTTAATAAAAACAGGAAAAAGGCAGGTATGGCTTTGTAAGAACATGATTTAGATGTTGGTTTCTTTAATTATCTTGGCACAGAAGTTGTGTGTCCCACTTAGGGATCACTAAAGCCCTGCCAGGCTTCTTCCCCCTGTCCAGGGGCAAGGTGACCATGTTCAATTGATGCAACTCCTGTTAAATAAGAAGTGAAATATCCTGAGATTCTTCATCCAGGAAGGTAGAAAGGTCTGTATGAAGTCCAAATTCCAAAGAAATTTCTAATAATTTCTCACTTTTTGTTAGTTTAGGGTTCTAGCAGATGAGTTTAGCTGTTAGTAGTAATGTTTTCTGGACTGTGGCCATTGTCCATCAGGTCCTCTGTGTGTGTCCTGTTGGTCACTCTCCTGGAGGCTGTGGGCAAACAGAGCCTGGTGGGGCTCCAGCCCCAGCCTATCTCATGTCCCACAGCAGATGTACAGCTGTCAATTCTGTGGCTTCCAAACCAGTTTAATCACCTTCCCAGCTGCCAGTGGCCCCATCCTGCCCACCTGGGGCTGGAAGAGAGGCAGCTCTCCCCAGTAGCCCTTTGCAGTTCATCTCCAATGGCATTTTGGCTTTTCTTCCACCAAACAGCCTGAATTTCAGTGAGAAATAATCCACATTAAATATAAGGATCACTGTGACCTGAGGGCCCTGATCCACTTAATAAAGCCACGTCTATCCAGGTAGTGCCTAGGAATATGAATGCTGCCTTTTAAGAACATTTTCCCATGCTTAGTTCTTCCTCTTTACTTCAGCTACAGATCTTTATCCCTCACCACATAAATCATTAAATGGATCTCAAATCTCTTGTCTATATTGCTTGAAACTGTGTATTAATTTGCATTTTTTCCTTTTGTAAGACATGAGGACTTTATTTTATTTTTAAATAAATGACCAGTGAGCACCAAGTGAGAGCTGAACTCTGCTGTGACATGGGCAGCACTCGTGGCGTGGCTGGGCAGCTGCTGTGCTCTAGCAGATGCTTGTTTTACCAGCTTTAGTCTCTCTATTGTTTTCCCAAGCTCATTATTCCACCTGCTGTCTGTTTCCCTTTGTGCTGACAAGATCCAAGGCAGAGATGTGTGCCAAGCACAGTGGAGCCCAGGTTTGTGTCCCAGGCTCCTGGGCATCGCTGTACCAGGGCAGCTCAGCCACTCTTCAGGTGCCTTTGCTGCTGCCTGGCACAGCTGCACTGCAGCACCTGCTGCCTCAGGAGACACCTGAGCAAGAGAAATGGCTGCTTTTCACTTCCAACCAGAGAAATATTTTCCTTGATTTATGCAGATGATGATTAAATAGGTAAAAGTATTCATTGTGCAACAAAAGAATATTTTTGTTATGGCATGGCTAACTTCAAGGATATTTTTTCTCAAACTGTGCTACTAATGAACATAAAATTAAAAGGTATTTGGCAAGAATACCTGTAAGAAGGTGGTGATGAGTCTGCTATGGGATATATCTAATTTTGTTGGGCTGGAAAAGACAGATAGGAAACCAATCCATAATTTGAAGTATATTTCATTTTAGTTCTCAGATTTCTTTTCCATGTTCTAAATCTCCAGTGACTTTGTCTATCAGGCTTCAGAAGTAACTGAAGAACTCTGTAACTGCCAGCCTGGTGTTTAACATCTGCTGCTCTTCCAGAGATAAAACTTTAGGAATAGAGGTAGAGATCAGGTGTGTGTGGAGTCCAAAGAGCAGAGTAAAAACTGCAGAAACTATGAATAGAACAAGGCAAGTACAGACTTCTCTGGATCTCATTATACAGGAATAATCTCCTCATTAGCTCATTTAACTCAAGTATTTTTCCTGCTGGGTTGCTATTTCTGGGTTCAAAGTGGAAAAAAAAAAAGGGACAAATAATGTGTTTGCTCTTTGCTGCCATTAGTTGTTAATTATGTTTAGAGAGATATTTCTACAAATAAACCCTGTCTGCACCAGTGTGAGTGTATTTCCATCTGTATCAGCAGCAGTGCTTATTTGCTAGGAGTGGAACAGATTTCCCAGAGTAGAGTGGGAATGAGGAACTTGACATTGGAAGATGCAAGAAGTGTTTTCCTGTGTCCCCCTCTCAGAGAATCCTGGCTCAGAGATCCTGGATTCAGGACACACCCAGGATCTCCACACACAGGGCTGGGAGTAACAAACTACACTGGGAGTTGATAATCTGAAAGACTGACCACATTCTAAATTTCACAGCTGTCTCTGGTTTTATGAAAATTCTGCACCTGAAGGGAGCTGCAACTGGGAGTTTGGTGCTAGAGCCAAAAGCTGCCCTCTGTGGTTGTGCTTTCCAGGCTTGAATTAAATAACCAGCTCCTGAAAGCTGAATGAAGCTCATCTTTGGGAGTTTTGAAATGACCATTTGCACTCAGGAACAATTCTCTAGTGCTGAGGGCTGGCTTGCCTAGATGTACATGTGGTTAGAAATAAACAGATATGGAAATCCTTTAAGGTTTGATCTACCAATGCTAAAATATCCCCAAAGCAAAGAGCTCTGTAAGTACATGTGCATCTCTGTCTATGGATATTTCTGATTCAGGTGCTACACAACTTGCCAAAATTGTTGAAAAATTCAAGATCTTTCACATTCCACCTCACCTTCAATTCTTGTCACGCACTGTCTGCCCAAACTTATGTAAAATAGCAACTTTTATTCATTGTATTACTGTGTGTGAGTTAAGACTGAAAAATAAGGGGTTGCTGAGATTAAGGAAGAGGAAAACCTCTGAAGCTCTACTGGCAGTCTTTAGATGCAGGAAAAAGTTGCTGCAGAGACTCAGGTAATGATGATAATGCAGATCCAAGGGGAAAAGAGCAAATGGTAATGGGCTTAAATTGTAGCAAAAGAGACTGAGATTTGGCATTAAGGAAAGCTTTCTAAAAGAAATGGAATAAATGAATTGGGGAAAGTGGAGTTTTCATAACTGAAGGCTTTTAAAACCAGGTTAGATGGATGGCCCTAAGGAATGACTTGAGTTGTATATCATGCTTTTTGAAGTTAATTAACTATCTTATTCTTCTAGTTCCTATTTTATTTTCTTTGATCCCATTTATTTCTCTTTGTGAATGTTGGAGTGTTCAGAAAAAGTTCTTGGTCAAATGTACTATCAAAGGAAAACAGTTCACCAAAAACATTGCTTTCAATGGCAGTAAAACCCCCAGATATTTTCCTGATTACTTATTTTCATTAAATAATGAAATTCAAGTCAGCTCAGTTAAGTCTCGATCTGGAAATTCAAGGTTTGTTTGCTTTTTAATTAAACAAGAAAACCTCTAATTGTAAACTAGGTGCAGGAAACTCCTGTTGCCCATTGTACTGCTGTTAACCTCCTTAGCATCTGTAAGAGCCAGCTTTTGAAAACTCTGGACAATCAGTTAATTCTGAGGAAAAAGTTATTGTGAGCTTTGCACCAAAGCAGTGGTTTTTGTTGAATATTTGTTTCAAATAGACGTGGGCTATGCTGCAGGCCCTGTCTGCCTAAGGTTGAAATTCAGCATTGGGCAGGATAACAGCACAACTTCAGCACTGAAAATTCAGCATTGGGCAGGACAGCAGCACAACTTCAGCACTGAAAATTCAGCATTGGGCAGGACAGCAGCACAACTTCAGCACTGAAAATTCAGCATTGGGCAGGACAGCAGCACAACTTCAGCACTGAAAATTCTGCACTCACCAGGACACCTCTGGAATGATCCTGGGGCACGTCGTGGGTCAGGAGCCTGCCCTGGGCTGGGCAGTGTGGGTGATGTGTTGATGGATTGAGCACACTCCTGTCACACAGCTCCTGCTCTCTCGCCCTGGTCTGTGGTGTTTCTGCCCCTCCTGCCCTGCAGCAGCAGCTCAGCCCCAGGGAAGTGATGAGAACATGGGGCTGTGCCTGGGACTGCAGCTGGCAAAGCAAAAGCCAAGCATTGGGCTTGTGCTGGTTGAAAACAAAGCTGATTTCCTTACCAGGATAGGAGAAGGGTCTTGATGGGGAATGTGATTATTTGTGGTAGTTAAATAGTGCAATTCCATCCTGTTTAGCCACAGCAGACACACTGTGCTGAGTCACTCCTGATTGCTTTATGCAGAACATGTGCCTAAAGAGGTTTATTAAAGACTGCTGAGTACAGAGAGCTTTAACAAAGAGATCTCAGAGTAAACACTGACATTTGTTACTGCCTCTGTTTAGCACTGCTGAAGGTCCCTGGGAGCTTGGGAAATTGAGCTGTCAGATCTGTAAAGATGAAATGAAACTTTGTTCTGTGCCTTCAGTCCCTTAGGAAAGTCTTTCAGGTCATTTAGTGTTAGTACTGTGAGGAGAGCTTATTATTATTTTCCTAAAAATTATTTCCTTTTGTTGATAAATGCAGAGTGACAAGTTGGCATTGCTATTAGTCCATTTCTGTTTGGTGGAGGCAATGCCTGGAGGACTGAGGAGGCATTTTGCAGGCAGCCTGCCTGGGCTGTGGGCAGGACAGGATGAGTGATGGGTGTCAGATGGAAGCACTGCACCAATTGACTTGTAAGCTGTAGTTAAGCACATGCACAGGGTGGCTTGGCAAGAAAGCACAAAATGTTCTGGGAGGAAGATTCACTTCTCACTGTTTCCAGGCTTAAGCATAGCTGCTGTAATAAAAGAGAGATTCAGGGCAGTGATGGAATGACAGTGAAGCCAAGGTTTGACTCTTAGAAACTCTTAGGCTGGGCCTTGCCTTTGATTTTGTCAGTCTAATTTGAAAGGAGGAAAACCTCGGTGTTTATAGAAATCTTCTTAACACTGTCTGTGGATTGCTGCTCTAATGACTTTTTGTAAGATGTGCATATTGTATTGCCAAAGAATTTTAGAGATATAAACATGGGCTGTTTAAAACACAACAAATTTTTACTCTTAAAATATTGGTTGTGAATCAGAAAAACCCCAAAAGGCTTCTCAATTTTCATAGTTATTTTCAATTCCATGACTAAAAACATGGAAAGGGCTCTAGGGACTGAAAAATAAGGATAGAACAGCTCTGATCAACATTTGGCTCTTGGCATTCCATGCTGTATGAACCTGGGGGAAGAGGGAGCCACCATCACTGCTCTGGTCAGTGTTTTGGTGTTAGTCCTGTCCTGCTGGGGACCCAGTTCTGCAGGTTTTATCTGTCCCTCATCTGTCCCCAGCCATGCAGGCAGAGTGGGGAAGATTCTGATCTCAGCTTTCCCTGCAGTGAGAGCAGAGCTGGGAAGATGGAGCTGCTCTCTGCACAGCCCTAGGTGTTCAAAGACTAAAAATGTAATGTAGGCTTAGCATTAAATTCATGTTTTCACCTGCAGGCAGCTGCACTGTGAACAGTGGAGCTGCACTGCTTATCAGTACTTTTCTGAATATAAAGAGGTATTATGGCTTCTGGTATCAAGCCCCACAATCTGCATGCAGGATTCTTTTCCTTTAAGACTATAATCTCTTTTCCATTGCTTCCTCAGTGCCTGAGGACTGAAAGAGTGAAGGCCAAAATATGAAATGTGCCAAAATCCACTGTTCCTCTGGACATACAGCAAGAAAGTCCCCCTTTATTACAGAGATGTTATTTACAAGCTGAGTGCTGTTAATGGATGGTTCCTCACATGTAAAGAAAATAGTTTTCTTTGGGACATCAGTTTTTGGCTCTGTGTTTATTTTACTGACAGGCACAGCCAGTACACCTGCCAAACACTGAGCTCTTACTGCTGGGGTTATTTTTTAACTAGTTGCCATTTGATTTATAATCCAATAACTCTAATTTAAGAACCAGTAAGCTCCAGATAACAGAGCAGATCCCAGGTAGAGCAACTTCCCATGTAAATTCAGCTTTAGTAAATAACCAGGGAGCTGGGTCTGTGTTTGAAATGGATCAAAACACCAGGAGCCAGTGCTGGCTTCTGGAATGTATCTGCTGTGTGTGTGGGGATGCTTGGACAAGCAACAGGAGATCTAAAACATACTTAGTTCATCTACATTTGCAGCTGTTTGTATTTCAGCTATTCCCAGGGGGCATGCAGAGATAGAGAAGTTTGCAGTGACAAAGTTGTGCTGTTGTCCTGCCCAATGCAGAATTTTTCAATGCAGAATTTTTCAATGCAGAATTTTTCAATGCAGAATTTTTTAGTGCTGAAGTTGTGGTGCTGTCCTGCCCAATGCTGAATTTCAGCCCTAGGCAGACAAGGCCTGCAGCATAGCCCACGTTTATTTGAAACAAATATTCAGGATGCTTTTTTCCTGGTGCTGTCAGAGCAGACCCTGCAGCTTGACTTGTGGCTGTCAGAAGCTGTGCATGAGCTCGGGGTGGGATGTTCTCATTCACTGTCAGTCACAACTTTTTGCTCTAAGTTCCAATATCTTAGAGCACTACAGAGACACTGACAATTCTGGTGGAGCTCATTTGGCTGCTGTTATTCCAGTTTCCACAGCATGCCACGGAAACAGGCTTATTCCAATGGCAGAGAGTAGGGGGGTGCTTATGGGGGACTGATATGAGGATTTTGCCTTAATTTCTATTCTTGGTGCATCCATTCAGCACTTTCTCAGAGCATTTCCCTTCCTTCTCTCTTGTTGCTATGTTTTACTACTGTTTTTATTTAGCTGACAGGTTCTGTGGTACATTAGCAGCAGCTACATAATTTCATAGCTTGTAACCTTCATAAACTCACTGTCCAAAGTATTATTTCCTTGCAAGAGATATAGATTTATTTTTCTTAAATATACAAATTTTAAATTGCCCTCAGGGCTCGAGCCATTTATTCTTAAATTGAATCTTATTTATTGTAATCCAGTTCCAACTGATAGAGCATTCCTCATATTATTCTGACAGAAATAAACACGGAGCTGAAGTGCTATCTTGGCAGAGTTATATGAGCTTGTAATAGCTGCATGCAACTGAATTTTCATTTCACTTTTATTTATTGGAAAGCTATCCTAGGATTTTGAATTGATTCCTCACTTTTGTTTGCATTTATATGTATTTCCTCAATAAAAGGAAGAAATTTCCTGTTATTTCAGGCCTCATCAACCTTCCTGAAAAATAACATGAATGCTACTATATAAGGAAAATTGAAATACTTAACTGTAGTTTTTCTATCCATGCCAAAAGAAATCTAAGCCAGCAAGTGTTCAGGGCAGGAGGTGGCTTGGAATTGCAGGAGTGTGTTAAAATAGCATTCAGAGATTGCCAGGTAATTCAGGTATTATATGGCATATTGAGGTATTATGATGTTCAGGTATTATATATTATATACATGTTCAGGTATATAATATTCAGGTATTATAGTTTTAACAAACAACAGGTGGTGCATATGTTAAATTGTCCTGTGAAGGAAGCAAAGCTAGCATTGCAATACTCCTGGGGGAGCTCCCCAGGCCCTGGGCAGTGCACAGAATGCTGCCCTGACAGGAGCTGAGGGAAGGTCACTTGTCAAAAATCACAAGGTGTTATGTAGTCATATTTCAAATACAGATCTTTATCAATTTTTATTTCAAATCCATGGAGCTAGAGTCCATGGTGTGGACTCTAGCAGCAGGAAGGGAAGATGAGAATGCTCTGGACAGCTAGATGATGCTCTGTGGTACCTACCAGGCAGCTGAGAAGCAGTCAGCTGTGTTTCCTAAAGCAGAGGGCTTGCAGCCACTGTTTAGCCTGTAAAAACTGCTAATTCTCCACAGCAGTGAAATATTTGTATTTTGAGTCCTGACTCTGTCATGTTAGACTAGCAGCAGTCTCTACAGAGGAGATTTATAAGCACGTAACATAGCAAAGACTGGACAGATACATTCTGGTCTTTCTTTCTGAAAGACTCCATGTAATGCTCGTCTATTTTACATTAATCTAGGAGATACCAGTTCTAAATGAGTGAACTTCACAGTGATATGATTTTTCCCAGTAATGTAACAATACCCTTATATTGATTATTTTCTGAAGTCTCAGTCCTAGAAACTTGATCATAACTTGACTAAGCATTTTGGGGCAGAACAATGCAAGGGGGTGGTATATTGCTATAGCAGAATATTTGTGCTTGGATTTGTGAACAAATATTATGTATTGTTTATATGTATCTATCTATGTCTATATCTAAGTGGTGCCAGAGAATCGCATGACAAGTATATTCTATGAGGAGCATCCTGCAACAGTGATCAGGCAGGTTATACATTTAAAATAGAATCATTGACTGAAAATTCTGTAGCATAAGAAATATATCTGTGCCTGGGGGAACAAATAATGTGGATACATCTTGTAGCTTATCTTTTGCCTTAAAATTTACTTAAAGAAAATTTTGGCTACTTGGTTAATTAAGCATTTTCTGATGGGGTGCCATGGGAGAAATGTTCCTGTGAGATTTCCATCATTGTTCAGGATTCTGAAGCTTCTTCTTGGCATGTGGAAAAGTTAATTTCCCATTAGAAAAAGCTCCTTGTGTGTCTTACACTGCTCTTTCTGCTGTGCATCTAAAGGTAGTGGTTGTTTCTTTCTGCTTTGGTTGGTAAAAATCAGGAATCTTTGGGAACGTTTTCCCAGGCTGCTTGGAGCAGAAATACAGCCCAGCTGGGTTTATCTGAGCTTCTAGCAGAGACAAACTTTTGATTTCTTATCTGAACTCGGCTGCAGTGTCGCTGGGGCTGTACCAGCACTCCCTGCAGCCAGGGCAGGGTTGGTTTGCTGAGATGCTTGGGGATCTCTGCTCTGTTGCAGTGCAAGGGCAAACCCCCGTGATGATTGTCATTGCTCTGCAGATTCTGCTCCTGATTGGCTTCTAATGCTCCTAGATAAATGTTCCTGAGTGACTTGTAGGTTACTGAAATCTCCTGCCTCAGTAAACTTAAACTAATTCTGCTCAGGAGATAATGGGCAATGTCAGACATGCTCCTCTGTGCCCTTTGTGATTACATTTTGAAAGTATTTTATTTAACTCTCCACTTGTTTTGTCTTTTTCTTCACCTTGATTTCACAGCAGGTCCTGCAATAATTTACCCACTTCATGGACTGCTGGAGGGTTAGGAAATACATCATTATTCAGATGAGCAGGAGTAGTAAGGAATATTTTGGGTTTCTTCTTGCACTGCTTATATTCTTCAACTTTGGGAGACATCTTTCCCTGCTCCTTACAGGGCTTCATTGTTCATGACTCTGAAGCTGCTTCTTGGCACGTGGAAAAGTTAATTTCTCATTAGAAGAAGCTCCTTTTATGTCTTACACTGCTCTTTCTGCTGTGCATCTGAACATAGTGGTTGTTTCTATTCCTTTACCTCAAACATATAAACCCTTTTTAAAAAGTTGCTCTTTTCTTGTGTTTCTAATCTTTTGAGCCCTTGGACAGCCATGCCAAGCTTCTGTTTGTTTTTCTACTGTGGAATCTCATGCTATTAGACACATTCAACTGCAAAATGAGTATTTTTATGATTTTAGATGATATAACATTAATATGCTTATCACTCCTAGTAAATCTCATCCTTGTTTCTTGACTCACTGAATCAGTATATTGGCAGCTCCTGACACACAGCCATTATCCTTGGCTTGTGATAGTGGGATTTCACAGAGAAGTTTGCATTAAATAGGATTCAGAACCATGGATTTAAAAAATGAAATATTCTCTTACATCCAATAAATAAATGATTTTTTTAATGTGAGTTTATATTTTCCAATTTATTTCTATGTAACCTTTGATTCACTGAGTGTTATCTGATGGAAAAGGGCAACATTCCTTTTTGCTAGTGCATCATCATAGGGGAATCATTATACTCTATAAATAAATGAATATATCAGAGTTGGTTAAGTTATATTTTGATTATTTGGTGAAATGTTGTCTTCCAGATAAAGCTGAATACATGCAAAGACTATATATGTATAAAAATGTCTCCACATTCCAGTGCTAGCTACGAATTGTGGAGCAGGGATGGTGTTGTGTGCTCCCTGCTCTAAATGACAGAGCTGGGATTGGTTTTCTCTTTGGGTACAGTAGGAAGGTGTTACTGCTGAGTAGAACAAGAAGTGAAACCCCTCAATAATTCCAGAATCACTCATGCAATAAATGCTGGGAAGGCCTTGGACACTGTGGGAATCCAGGGCTTCCCTCTGGCTGCCCTGGAGGGTCTGGGACCCTGGCAGGGGTCAGGAACCCCCCTGGACAGAGCCCCAGAGACACTGGCTGTGATCTCTGTCCATGGAAAAGAGTTTTCAGTCTTACAGGATGAATTACAAGCTCTGAGTGTTTGATATCAGTAATAATTAAGTGTGGCATGGGTGCAAAAGTAAAATTTTAGCCTTCTAGATTGGGGGTTCAGAGGGGACAAGATGGAGGAAATTGGGTGTGCCTTGTCCTTTTTCTCCTTCTTCATGCCCTCCATGTCTCACTGTGGTGTTGGCATTTTTCTGTTGGTTCAGGCTGGGGACACACTGTCCAACGTAGGTGACAGATATTGGCACGTTCTTGTAAATCCAGCCCAGGGAGTTTCTGGTATTTAATGTTTGTAACATCCCACTGAGGGCAGAGCCCCACACGCTGCCCTGCAGGACAGAGCTGGGCAGGGCAGCAGAACATGTGAGAGATAAACAGAATAAACAACCTTGGAACCAGCACAGACCAATTATGGCTTCTGCTTTGGCAGCGGGGCTGAAAGAGACTTTCTACAATCTCAGAATCATCAATAGCACAGATTCTGACAGGGCAGCATCTACTGTTGCCCACCAGTTTGAGACAGAACTCTGCTGCTGTGACATCTCTGTGTGGAGCTTTGTTCTCTGGATGCCTGGAGACACCTGGGGGTGTTCCATGTCTGGACATCCTGGAGCAGAGTTGGGGTTTTTGCTGTTAGGGAAGCCACAATCTGTTCCTGCTTTAAAGGGTTCCTGTGTTAGACCATTTTCTGTAAATTGATTTCAGTTTGCTCTCTGCTCAGCCTTGTGCATCTTTGTTCTCAGCCCTTTTCAGAAGCCCTTAGGACATTGTTTTATTTTCATTGGAGACATCTTGCAGGAATATGGAGTCCCCTTTCAAGAATATCTGAATATTTGCTTCATTCAGGAACTTCTGCTGCTTGGGTATTGATTGTCCAGGTTGCCTTCTGCTGGGGGACCCAGAGGAGGAAATAAAACTTGTCAGGAACTTTGGATTTAACAAGGCACTAGCACTGCTGTGACCTGGACATGGGAAAGGAAAAATAGTCATATTCATCTGATGGGAAAGAAATAGCACAGTGGGGAGGAACACAGTGACCAGGCCACCCAGTCCTGGGGCTTTGGAGCTTTTTTGTTCCAGCCCAGAAAGCTTACAGAGTTCAAGGCAAAGTTTTCAGGAAAAGGTCATGGATGCCCAGCCCCTTTAGAGCCATCAAATGCAGGCTTGTGTTACAAGGAGAGCACACTGAGTATATTTAAAAGAAAGATTGGACAGTTTTTCACCATAAGAGAAATGGGTTTCCACTGAAAAGTTTTCCCTCCATGGAAGCAGGTGAGAACATTTGAAGAGTTTCCCTTTTCTGAATTCTAGGATAGGGAAAAAAAATACCATTATATTATTTCTTATTTCTAGTCTCTGTCATTCCACTCTGCTTTCCAACAGAAGATTTCTTGTCACTACTATTTCTTGTCCTTTCCCCCTTCTCTGAAGCTCACCTTGAGGCTGCCCACCCTTCATGGATCTAAATTCTCCCAGCACGGAGCTGGGACTCCCTGGATGTCCCCAGAACCTGGCAAGGCACAAGCTCCTTGCAGAACCTGACCCCTACAGACTCCAGGCTCCCTTGGCTTTATTTTCTGTTGAAAGCCTCGTGCTGATGCTGCAGAGGTGTGGTGGGAAGGGCCCTGCTCTGGGCTGGGTTGCCAGCCCCTCTTGGTACCCTGCAAATCAGCTGCCCTGTACCATACAGCATCCTGATTTATGTGAGACATCACGTACTGATGCCTTTATAGACAGCAACTTAGTGTTTCAGAGGAGTCTGCATGTTACAAAAAGGGCAGCAGGTGTTATTTAGACTAAATTGACCTTGAAATTGATTTCTTTATTTTATGACTTACTGAGGGGAGATTAATACTTTTTTTTTCTTGCAGCCTGAAACAATTTACATGGTAATAGAAGGCATAGTCAGTCAAATAAATTGCTGGAAGTAGTGGTGTTCCAAGAAAGAAAATATGGATCTTACTTGCATTGATTCTTTCTATCCCCAGGGAGTAGCTGAGACTTTTAACACTGGGGAAAGACTGCCAAAATTTATTTTTCCCATTAAAGTCAGAAGAATAGAAAGTAATGTCTGTTAGCTGACATTTAGTCCAAACTTTCAGTTTGAGGGGTGGGGAGAAGGCTATGCCCCATATAAAATTTAGGGAGCGTTTTATTGCTATTTCTTGATTTCTCTAAGGGCAGATAGATAGTAATGGGAATCATAAGAAACTTCTGGAAAGCCTGGCATGGACACAGCACAGCTGCCCTTGGTAACAGAGCAGGCCCTGAGAATCAAATAGCTTGTAAATGGCTGTTGCAATTCCACCTTCTGGTACCGAGTAGAAATCACCTCAAAATACAAATGTTAATGGAAACAAGACACCCAAAAGAAATTACCTGGAGGAGGAACTGATAGGAATGTGAAATGTAGCTCTACAGGAGGGAGAAAGTTTTTGTGTATTGTGCTGCTGCAGTGCTGCAACTGTGTAATTTCCATTTCCCTGTAGCCTCCAAGACAAGTGCATAGTTAAATGATTTGTCAGTGGCACAATACTTTGCATAACCTGAACGTGTACCAGTTATGGTGACACATTACCTGAAAATGAGTGCGAAAGCAACTCCACAAACCAATTTTTGTTTGCTGTAAATACAGAAATGGTGTAGAGGAAAATGTCTTATATGTGAAAATCACCATGATGAGAATTAATCTCCTTTGTCTGTCAGAGCTGAATGCTGCTATTGCAGCTGTAGTGAGGGAATGGTGATTTCAGCTGTGATACAGAAGGAGGAGAAGGGGGTTTGGTGTCCAGGCATCTGGAATTACTGGAGAAGGGATTTGGGCTCTTTGTCATTGGAATTCTCTACCTCCCTAAAAAAAGCCTAGATCTGAGTTTTGCTATTTTTGCTTTTGTTTTCTGGTTCAGTGTCCCTGGATCTTCACAGGTGGTGAATAATTTATTAATAGGGAGCACACCATGAGCTTCCCAAGGAGCTGTCCCACATGCAGCATTGGCCTAAAGCTGTTTATTAATTTGTAACTGCTTCATAGAGCTGTGCAGTGCTTAGAGATTAGCCGGGTTGAGGGGGAAAAAGTATATTTTCAAAATAGATGCTTAAAATGTCATATTTATTTGGAACTTGGGGCATTGCCTTCTGGAAGAGTGGTGTGAAACCAAATGTGTTGTCTCTTTGCCTGCCTGCCTCCCTTAGGGGGTTTCCCAGGAGGAACAGCCCTGCAAAAAGGTTAGCTTGGATTCCCAGTGTCCCTGCTGAGCACTGGGAATGAAGCTGGGATCCCGGGGAAATGGTGCAGCCTGAGGAGCTCTGGAACAAGAGGGGAGGGAAGTGGGCAGGGAATAGAAATAGCTGCACACCCACCCTGCTGCACAGAGTGTTTGCAAAGCAGCAGCAGGGACACGAGGGAGGAGAGTGCCAGGGTCAGCTTGAGGAAAACCTGGAGAGGCAGCAAAGGCACAGCAGTGGGTAAGGGCATAGGGGCACTGTGAAATCATCCAGGAATAGAGAGGGTTTGCTTGGTGGTTTTCTTCAGTGTTGGTCTCAGTTTGCAGCTTCTTAGTGGACAACGGTGACTGCTGTCCTCTGTGGGAAACATGGAATTGGTCTGGGAGGTGATTTTGGTGGTAGTTTATCTATTTACACCTTGTGAAATCTGTTTGCTGGCACTTCCTATGAAGGACATGGTGTTTGCAATGCCCAAATTGAATGAACAGTGAGGGATACTGTAATTTATACAATTAGAAACTGGGGGATACTGAGGGTGAAGGATGGAGAATTACTACCAGCTTCCTGAAATATGATCTGTCTCCTGGGTCATAGCACATCTATAAATAAAGGCTAGAAACTTTAAATATGGATGCATGCTTGATAATGATAATTAAAAAACTTTATAGCTGTTATTGCTGTCTTGGACAGATAGGTTTCAATTTCAGCTTATCAGACTTTAATTCCCAAACAATAAGGGGGAACTGTGTAGCTTGGCTTGCCATGTAAAAGTGATCTTTATTGTCAGGGATGGCATGACAAGAGGAGGCCAGTCCTGGGAGGCCATTTCAAAATACAAATGTGAGTGTAATGACTGTATTCATTAGGGAAGAGGCAAGAATTTGATGTGCTAGCTCTTTCTAATGTACTCTCTTAAAATAAGAAATGTTTTAATTACTGCCCTGGGTGTTGCAGCTGAATTTATTGTACCTGTGTTCACTGTGGCACTTCTCTCACCTGTCAAAAGCCCCTCCCAGCCTTTGTTTCTGTATTGCAGTAGCAGCAGAGTGCTCAGCTTCTTCTCATGCCCAAGCCCCAAACTGCTTTGTGACTTGTGGAATGCCAGCTGGGCTGTAGGAGAAGCTTCCTGAAGGGCAGAAAATAAGGGATTTTTATCTTGCTTTAGGGTAGAATTAGATGGAGTTGTGATACAAGGATGGTGAGGCAGCATAGCCATGGGCCTGTCTCCTGCACAGCCTTTGCTGCTGGGGTTTGGAACAACATGGACAGGGCTGCTGCTAAGCTGTAAATAAACCATGGTCCCTCTGATGGAATAGAGACTCATTTGTCATCAGATGCTGAGAGAGTTTCGAGTGGCTGAGAAACTGTCACCCAAATTTCATGTGCACGACTGGTTCAGGAAGTGCAATGGAGCTCTCCCCTGAGTTTCTGCAAGGCAGAAATCCTGTCCTTCCCACCCCACTGCTTTCCAAAAGAGACATCAGGCTGCTGCCGTCCTTGGGGATCATTATGGTAAAACCAAAAGGTGTGCAATTTAGGCAAAAGGGTTTAAGGCACAAGATGAATGGCAATAAAAATCTCCATAATCAAATGTTTTACTAATGGCACCTCCAAGTCTAATCATAGTGGTGCTCAATGTTGGTCTTTATTCCTGGTATGTAAAGTGCCATCTATTATCTTTAATCTATTTTTTCCCCTCTTTTCAGGACTATAAATCTGATGTTATGACTCTGGTTACCAGTGCCAAGAACAATCCTCAAGGTCCAGTAAGTAAAGCATTTTGCTGAAGAGATTAGATTTTGTAACTGAGTTTAGATCTTCTTTTAAATTGTTTCAGTCATCAATCACTGGCACTAACTCTTGCCTGTGACACCTTGCTGCTTTTGAAGTGACTGCACTTGAATTGGCTTAAATGCTCTTTAAAATGTGAATATGTAGTACAGGGAATATCTGTCCTAGCAAAGAGAGACAAAGTGATTAGAATTGCTGCAGGTAGGTTCATTAACAGCCCCGTGGCTCTCTTGTGTGTGCTACAAACTGCTCCAAGCTGTGTCACTGCTCTGCAGAGGGGGGACAAAATCAGGGAATGGGAGGGTGGGCTACAGCTGCAAGCACCTCTGGAATTCCATGTTATAGTGAGGAGGGCAAGTATAAAAAGAGAAAGCAGAAGTTTGGGTGGGTTCAGAGGCATGCAAGAGCAAAGCTTTCAAAGGGCAAGGCCCCTGTTGGCTTGGAAACTGAGCAGAGCTGGACCAAAAGGGATCTGTCTTATCCTGGACTAAAGGTTGGATATAACCCACGCTGAGTCTGTGCTGCATGCTTCATTTTCTGTCTAACATCGCATTTTGGCAGGAAATGTGTACCACAAACCAAGGTTATGCTAAGGTGCTGTGGATTTACAGCCCCTGTCTGATGCACAGAGGGGCTGGTGATTCTCACCAGGGGCTGATGTCACTCAGAGTTAATCATTCAGTGCTGTAAAAATCCTTTAATATTTTTTCTCTAAAGCAGTAATATTATACTAGAGGGCTTTTCCAAGCGTCTCTCCTTGGACAGTGCCAGGAATTGAAATGATGTCACTCTGTGAACACTCAGTTTGGATATTTTCCCCCCTTTTTTCTGATTATCTAATCTGTATCCCCTCAGACTCGAGGTTGCAAGAGTGTGGATTTATGCCAGAATAAGGAAATACTCAATATTTTGAATGTTTGGCAACCTGCTTCTTCCTGTTTGCAGGCATGATTAATGCTGTTTTAAACATGAACATTAACATTAACATCAAACATTAACAGCTCCCTGAAAGGAGGAGGTGGTTGGACCTTCTCCAAATGAACACTGTCTTTCAGTTGGAAATCTCTGGCTTGGAAACTGCTTAGTCACACCAACGGAAATACAAAAATACCTTGAAAAGTGAAAATGTATACAAGAGATTTTTAGCTTCTCTGATGACTTGACAGGATCCTGGTTTTACCCTGTATAGTAGATTTCGGAAGAATTTATTTCAATAATTCTTCCTGCATTGACGCTTCTTGCTGGAACATCCTGCTACACAAAGTCACAGCCTTTCTGCTAGTTTGTCAAAAGTTAACTTTGAGAATGATATTCTGAGAGGTGGAGGTTTATTTTTAGAAACTTGGTTTTTTGTGCTTCATATATTTGCATTGAAATTAGGTTTGTGTCAGTTAAAAAGGAATATTTTGAAGAATGATGTAGTGTTTCTCTGGTTGACTGTGTTCTCTAAACTAGAAAGTGTTTTTTACAAGTGCAGAACAAGATTTGATGAACACCTGTCTGAGAGGTGTGGGGTGGGGGCTTTACTGAATTTCTTGGTCAAACTGTCTCAGGGAATTCTATTTTTCTCTTTTTTTTTTTTTTTTTTTTTTTTTTTTTTTTTCCCTGTGATTGAATCCTTTTGTTATCTGTAAGAAAGTGTCCTCAGATGTTGAAGTAGTGACTTAACAAACAAGATTTCAATCGTCTTCCTTGAGCCTCAGTAGCTTGGACTTTAATTATTTTTGCTTATTTTTGAGTGATGGAAAGAGTTCTAAAGGTACTTTTAGCAGTGCATTTTAATGTATTGAAGAGGGTTTTGATGGAAAGAGGAAAAGGTTTCCCGTTTTCCATGATATTTCTTATGCCACACTACAATGGCATAAAAATAATGAGTTAGGAGTTGAGCTTATTGCTCTTGAAATTACACTGTCTCTGTTGTTGCTTGGAAAATTGTTTGTTGTGATGGATGAGGAGGAATACGTAGATTTTTCAAAAGTCTTGCCAGATCATTGCTTATAGAACAGTCTGGTAATAAAAGGAGAGTTGACAGATGAGAATTCAAATGGACCTGAGAACGAATTACTGAATAATACCCCAGTTCCAGGGCCTGAAAAGCTTATTTCCAGGTTTTTTTTTTTTTCTTTTTTTAAATAATTGTTGGCTGCTTTTCCTACTCTTAGTGACAGATCCTATATGAAAATCTAATGCAGCTCAATCTCAGGCTGAATTCACTTGTGTTACATCACTGAGACTGCATTGAAAGGGCTGGAGTCACTGTGATATAAAACTCCAGCAGGGAGTCAGATCTATCAAACTTCATGTTTCCTGATAGCTAGAGCTGCCTAATAGATTGTTTGCTAAATAATTCAAGATGTTTTCATTAAGCTGAGTGATTGAGTCTTTTAAAGCCTTTCTTTTGTTCTTAAATCTCATCAGGCAGTTGGTTGTACCTGCAGAGCTAAGAGAATCTCACTGAAGGAAGTGTTACTGGAAGCTTTAGGAAACTGTAAAATTACAGACTCTGCCAGACCATGGAGGGATGGATTTGGGCTGGATCCTTGCATTTCTGTCCCTTTTTCTTCTGGCTTCCTCTAAATGCTACACTCTTCTATCTGCAGCTTCACAGTCCTTCTTAGGCTGTTTAAATTCTCCTTCCTGCTTATTAAAGGTTTATGTTTTCTAAAGTGCCTTTGCTTTTTCCCCCAGTCTCCATTTCTCCCACTCTTGTCTATATATTGATATTTGATAACAAATATCATGTACTGTTTTTTAATCAAGAAATGCTGAGAGGAGGTAGTAGGAGTAAAATAGGACTCTTCAGGGTAATTCAGGAGGGACAATAATGATTTTTTTTGCTGAGAAATAAAATCGCTGCAAGAATTGCTGCCTGTGATCTGAATAGAAATGTGATAGTACCTGAAATTACTTCATCTCTACTGCTGCTTCAGGAGGGATATCTATTAGCTGGGGATAATGGCTTGCAAAAAAAAAAAAACCCTGGTGGATTTCTTTAAATTTCAGATTCCTATTGAATGGAATGTCTGTTAGCATTCTTAAAAAAATATTAAATGAATCTGTCACTACCAGCGAGAGAACAATAGAGCTGAAAGCAAAAATAAATCTTCCCTGAGCATCATCAAAAAGCATTTGGATAATGGGTTGGGTGGGAGGGGAGAGTCTTCTGCACAGGGGGAGAAGGGAAAGTGCATTGTGCAGGCATTTCAAACAGTAACATAGAGCTGGACTAACTCATGCCAATAAAACCAACAAATCCAGAGAATATCTGGCTAAGTTTGGTTTTATTTCTCAAAGTCATCTATACTGAAAATAGAGGAAACTATCTCATCTACTGAAAAATAGAGAAATTTCTTTACAGCTCTGCCATGAGGATCAGAGAGTGATTTATGACAAATGTAATTCATCATGAGGGGAAAGTTTTACCTGAGATGCTTGTTGTGGGAAGCTTTTGTAAAGTTTTCCATCCCATTACTGGTTTGAGAATCCAGGCAGATGAAGTGTTGTTGTGTTGATGCACAGCAGATGGGAGAAGTCAGAAGCAGGTACAGAATGCTGAGTTCTGTTCCTTCCACCTCCATCTGCTCACAGTGTTTTGCTCCCATGGCTGTGTGTTTTAATCCCAGCAGAGGAATTGGCCCAATGGCTGGAGGTTACATTATTCCATATATTATGGAGAATATTTCCACATTATTTGGAAATGTCCTCTTGAAAATACTCCAGTGTCATTTAGATGATGAAACAGTGTTACAATTAGTGGTTGTATAGGGAAAAGCCTCAAATTAGAAATGTTACTTAGTGATTAATGAAGTTAGGACAAACCAGTTATTCTTAGATTCAAACTCCTGTAATATATTGACACCTTTTCCCTGTTCCACCAGCCTGTACTTGTGTGTTGTTATTAAATCAGGTGCTGAATGTTGTTTATCAGAGTTAACCTTGCCTGGAGTGGTAATGGTGTGGTGTCTGCAGAGCTGGAGCTGATTTATTATTCGTAGGGAAGCAGATCTCCAGGATAAGTTGACACGGTTGAGGTTTTGAGTTTTTCATTGATTAAAATTGAGTCAGGTGTCATCTTTTCTGGCAGGAGAGATGAAACTAAGAAATTGCCCTGTTCTCCTAGCCTTCCTTCATTTCACCATTAGATATTCTTCTGTGTTTGTGCTTTAGCCAAGGAGGTGGGAGACAAAATAAGAATAAACAATTTCCAATAGCAGGAAATTCAAGTGCTAACAAGCAGATGAATCCAGATTGCTGCTGAAATGTCAGGTATGGTTTGATTGAATCTTCTTGAGTACTCATGATTCTGGCGTGGAAAGAAAAGCTGGAGTTGGACAGCAGCTAAACAGAGACAAGACATATCTAAGGAAGAAATGGGGTTCTTCTAAAAGGATTTGCAGAAAAAGCAAAAGAAGAAAACCAGAAGCCTTTGCTGCTGTTAGTAATCAAATTTTGGTACTTCTAAATACTGGACTTTAGTAGGCTTTCAGGGAGGGGCTTGTGAGCATGCTCACAATCTGAGAATAAATGAATGGAGATGAAGAAAAAGCAGGAAAAAGCCATGTCTGCACCAGAGTTGTATGAAAGGTGAGCAGAAGTTGTTCTTCACTGCCAGCAGGACTAAATTGGTTGTGGGGTGCAGTGTGCTCCCAGAGGTGGATGGGAGACAGAGGGTGTGAAAATCCATTTCATACAGCACTTCTGTAATTTCTGCTTACATCATCCAAGTGAAACCAGAGGGGAAGTGATCATTTTGCTTTGCTTGGTATTTTAATCTTAGTTTTCTGTCAGAATTTGTGAAAATAAATGAATAGAATTATTGATTTGCACAGTTTGCACAGAAGGACTCTTAACCATTGTATAGGTGCCCATCAAACCAGATCTGTTTGACCTGGTTTGGTCAAACCAGGGTAATCACAACCCATTCATTTTGATACTTTCATCAGTCTTGATGAATATTAATAATACCCATATTAGCAATGTTTGTAAAGTACTAATACCCAGGATATGAAAAGAAAACAAAACCAAGCAAGCACCAAACTCAAAAACCTGCTTCTGGAATCCAGCAATAAAAACTTTGGAGAACTCTGATGAGAATCAGAATTTCTAGTTTATTTCTAGTTGGTTGGTTGGTTTCTAGTTGGTTGGTTGGTTTCTAGTTGGTTGGTTTCTATATTTTATTTGTATTCTATTTATATTTTGATATACAAAATAGAAATATACTTATAAATATGTATACAATTTATTAATTTATTATATTTATTATATTATAACATTATGTTAAGAGCATATTATATTATGGTATTACATTACTATTATATTAATGTATTATTATATTATTGCATAATGTATACAATTTTATTGTATAATGTATTATATCAATGTACTATTATATTATTGTATTAATTTATTAGTTTATTATACTAATTTATTATATTTATATTTTTAATTTTATTCCTATTTTATTTATATTTCATTCATAATTTAGTTTGATTTAATTGTATATAATTTTAATTCACTTTATTTCATTTATACATCGGGATGAGGGATACAATTAGGCACTCACCCCTGCCAACGCTCCCTCTTAGGAGCAGCGCTGCCATTTGGAGGAACGCAGTGGGCTGTGTATTACGGGGCTAAACCCTGTGAACTCCAGCGGGAGGGCTGCGGGCGCAGGGACGGGGCAGGAGTTTGCGCTGAGCTCGCAGCAGGAGCTGAGGGGATGCTCGGGGGATGCTCGGGGGATGCTCGGGGATGCTCGGGGGATGCTCGGGGATGCTCGGGGGATGCTCGGGGGATGCTCGGGGGATGCTCGGGGATGCTCGGGGGATGCTCGGGGGATGCTCCGGGATGCTCGAGGCGAAGCGCGATGCCAAGGTGCCACCTAGTGACACAACGGGCAGCAACCCAGGAGCCGCTTCTCGGAGCGCAATTCAGCCACGGCATTCTGCTCAGAAGTTGGGTGTTCCTGAAAAATGCTTTTTTTGAGTCGGTGTCAGTGTGGGACCCTGCGTGCATTGCTCTGGCTTTGCTGTGCACTGCCCCTGCTGCCTCCCAGCTCACCCAGCCTCCCCAAAATGTGCTTTTGGTGAATTTGGTGTAGTAGTGTTCTCACCTGGCAGAGAACAGATGTAATAATGGTGGAAGAGAAGCTTTTTTGAATCTAGAACATATACATTTTTTATTTTTAAAACAATTTAGTTCATTAAAATTTGTGAGTATTTGTATAATATTTCCTCTTCATTATTGAAAGAAAGGTTATGGGATACACAAAATATCTGGGGTTTATTGTTGGGAATTTTTGTTTTACTTTTGCAGGGAAAGAACCAGTTTGACAGATTGAAATGAGTTATCACGTGCAGTGGTCTGTGTTTTTTGCTGGTAATTGCTGTGGTTTGCTTGGAGAGAGTCAAATCTGGGAAAAATCACATCTGAGGCAGTTTAATTTTGTTCCAGAATGAATCTTTATTGTGGGTAAAGTGGAAGTGTGCAGTGATAGTGTCTTATTGGTCATATTAGTATGAGTGTGGAGGAGAATATTCCTATCTGTATAAATGTCAGATGATAGGAGTTTTTACAGGATAGAATTTTGACATCTGAGAGTTCAAGTCAGCAAAGTCCAGCACATCTCAGGTTCCTCTGGAAAATGGCTGTAATCACCCTTTTCTTATTTACTTAGCAGAGAACAGAATGTCCTGATTGTCAGTGCACTTGCCAAAAGTGAGAGTGTGTACAGAAGGGGAGAAGGCTGAAGGGGTGATTGGATAAATGTCCTCCCATCACAGAGCACTCGGATATTCTTCATGTGAACACTGCTGGGGAAAGGTCAAAGCATTCACTTGGAGCATTTTAGCAGAAATCTCCCAGCCTCAGAATAAAGATTTGTGGGTACCTGTTTAAATAGACACATCTGTGTTTGGATATTTGAAATATAAATGCAAATTAGGTGCAAAAATTAAAAACAGTTTGCAGTTACCACACGTGGAGATTTTGGCAGTCTGACTGTATTAAGGGTGAAGACCAAAGAGCTGAAAATTGTGTGATATTGATCTCTTCCCTTGGCTGTTTGTGTCCTTCCACGGCAGCTGTGAAGAAAGTATTTGTGCTGAGGGATAGATTTGCTTCTGAGGAGATGGCTAAACATCCATTTAATGCAGAATACTATTAAAAAAAAAAGTGCAGGAAGAAATAAGCTCCCCAAAGCAATCTGTAGTATTGATGTTTTTAAAAGAGGAAGGGGTTATGAGAGTAATTGAAGCAATTGCAAGTTCTGCCTGTTGCTCATCAGTGTTTTCCAATTTACATCTTAAGAAAACTGCCAGTAATTTCCTGCCTAAGTAAGATGGAAAGTGTTGTTAAGAGCACAACAGTGGTTGTTCTTGGTGAGAGTATTGTGCATGATGCTTTATTCCAGTGTGCCCAGATATTATGAACTTTAAGAACTAGCAGATGTGCAAGGATCTTTATTGTGGTCCTAAATTTCCCCAGCTTAGGCCCTAGATGTAATGGCTTGTTGGAAATTTCCATTTTTGCCTTTAATAACATCTAATAAATATTCCTCCTAAGATTTTCTCTAAATAGATTTTGAACCTGCACATTTTTGGGCATTTGAAGTATTTTCAATTCTGTCTTTTGATCACTCAGTTGAATGAGGCTTCTTGGGGCTCCTTGGGGAACATGCAAGTTTTTTGCTACTACATTTTTTGCCACTGTTTTATTTTAAATTTATACACACCAGTGGAAGAAATCTGCTGGTTTTTCTTCTATGTGCACAAAAATCCATAGCAGAATAATTCAGAATTATAGTCTGTATCTAAGTGTCTCTTTAAGGCCACATGATTTTTGATTATGTAAAAGCCACTGAAAAATCTCCCATGAGTGAGTTGCCAGTGGAATGTTTATGGTGAGTTATAGCTGTTACTAATGCCAAATATTGTCAGAGTAAACTGTGGGTTTGATTAAACAGTTCTATAATGATGCTATCAAGGCCTCAAGCATCTGAAATATGGAAAACAAATGTGTGAAAGTACCAGCAAAGAGAAGAGTAAAACTGTGAGGCCTGAAGTAGATGTGCCAGAGTGTGGGTGTTTGTTATTTCATCTTCATTAATAAAACACTTCATGAGTACAGCAACAAAATGTGAGTCACTGACATGAAGGCAAGGAACTGGGACTTGAAAGAAATTGAAATCTGATCCAAGAATCTCCAAATAACAGGAGTGGACTGTGATGTTTTTACAATGTGGGGGAGAGCTTGAAATAGCTGTTTTGAAACTTTTTTTGGTGATAAATGGAGTCACAGCTCTAATATTGCTGGGAAATGCATTACCTACGACTGGGCCTCCATCTAACCCCCAAATGAATGTTTAAAGCCAACAACTGGTGAAACAAAAGATTAACAGAGGAGTTTCAATAAATGGGGTGTAGAGCAGTGAGATGAGACTGAAAACCAGAATTACCCACTTGGAGAGGGAGTTCATCCCAGTGAGACAAGCTCAGCTCCAGCTGCACCACAAGCACTGGTTTGACTCTGGAGCAGCGTGAGGGAGGTTTTGAGGTGAAAACATCAGTGGAGAAGAGAAATGCACAGGGGAAAACCACATCCCAGTGCCTCACAAGTAAACATTTTTCTCTGTTACCTCCACTGACATAAATATCTGAAGTGTTGAAAATCCATTCTAGTATTCACAATGCCTGTTTGCTCATTAAATGAATTAATTCCTACAGAATACTGAGATGAATAATAAATATTGAATTGAACTCCTGGTAGCATCATATACTGTGGCTAATCTTCCCTCTCAGCTCATTGGGAGAGTGCAGGTGTAAATGTTAATTAAAGTTAACTAAAGTCAAATTATCTTTTTAAGCTGTCAGAACAAGTTTTTCCTCTTTCAATCAAACCATACTGTTTTAATATTTTTAGTACAGAATATATAATTGGTATTTTTAAATTTAAAAATAGTATTTTTATTTACCAATGAAATGATAATAATTATTTGCCCTAACTGGGGGAGAAGAATCAATGTTTTGACAGAAGTCTTAATAGGTACCATATAAAAAAAGGCAAACATTTTCAATGTTTTATTTCTTGCTTTCTGATTTTACAAATCAAACTCTATGCTGAAATCTATTGTCTACATCACTGTATTTAAAGACAGAAGGTCAGCTGACCCATTTGCCACCTGTATATTTTGTTTTTTTATATATTTATAATAGAATTATGGACAGAAAAGAACTTGCCACGTAACAACATATGACTAAAGTCAGGGTTGAAGTGAGTTATTTTTCTCCCCCTCTGGTAGGGCATTATCACCATGAGCTGGGCTGGGGCTGCTGCTGCATGAGGGGTTTTGTCCTGAGAGGCTGCTCTGGGAATTGTCACCTGTGGGCAAGTGACACAAACCCACAGTGCCATTACAGAGCACTCAGATCCCAGAATTTCCCCAGGCACAGAAAATTCCCCCCTGTTTTTCAGGGGGATTGCTCCAGGACATGGATCTGTTTCAGCCCAAGGTCCAGGCCAAGTGCAGCCCAGCAGGATTGGGAACATCCCACTGGAGAGGGGGAATTTCAATGTTGTGACTGCCTCAAGCATTCCTGAATCCTAAATATTCACTGGCAGTGAATATTTAAATATATTCTGAAGAGTAGAAGCTCTGTTTTTCTTTACCTGCCTCTGTGTGAGAAATGCCCCTCTTGTGTGTGATTTTGGTGAATGACCCCAGCAGCAGATGTTAACTTTGAAGTATTTGTGAAAGACACATTTGTAGCCTTCAGGTGTTATGTCTCTAATACCTTAAAAATATTTTAAGGCTACACTGTGTGCCTGCTGTTAATGTTAATTTCAGGAGTCTTTTTATCTTTTCTCTTGGGTCCTAAATATGTCTTTATGAATTCCTTTAGCCCTGAACTGACATCTCTCTTCTTCTCAGTTAAAAGTACATTTATTCACTTGAAAGAACGGGGACAGAATCATTGTCACATACATATTTCCTACATTCTCTGATTTAAACTCAGGTGGAAGCCAGGCATGTTTGGATATCCTCTATCCTTGCATGTAGCCAGGGGCCTTCTACTGCTCTATACAAATTGGGCAGATTTTTTATGTTATAGGAAAAATATCATAGCTAAAAAAGTGATTTGTTGCAGCTATGCAACTGGGCTTTGTGCAAGGGCAGCAAGTGCTTTTTGTTTTATGAAAACATGGCACTAAATCTTCCAAGTTCTCATTAAGACTAATAAATGAACTTCTGTGGCTCACCCTGTGGTGATGGGTCATTGCAAAAAGGAGTTGTGATTGGTGATTTTTGTGGTATTTGTGGTCATCTGGAAGAAAGTAGAGCAATTTAGAGAACATTGCCTCTGTGCTCTTGTGTGTCATGGAATCCTACAAACCTGTGGGTGTCATCTCTCATCTGTTAACCAGGTAAGCCTTTTGATCATGATTTGGGTTACAAAAAGTAAATTATTCTTCATGACAAAAGCATGGAATGACTGTCCAGTCTCAGGGGTGTTTACATCTCAGAATTCTACCCATTGATACACTGGCAAACTGCATCTCTTCACATCTGTGTGAGAAATGTTGTATGAGAAAGCTGTTATTTCAACATTTGCTATTTGCAGAGACTTAACAAGTACCTACGATGTATCTACTTTGCTTTAGGGTCATGGACTTGGTTCAAGTGGGCTTGTGATTTGTTTTCTAGTCAGGGTGCAGCCTTTCTGAAAGTTTTTCCTTTCCTGTGGGCCTCTGTTAGGAAATGCTTTTTGAACAGAACAAGACAGATGAACAGGCTACAGCTTCATTCATTAAGCCAGATGAGGCAGCTTTCCTTGCTTTCCAGTTTTCCCCCCTTTAAAAGTAAGTTGGAATTAATATTTTATTTTTCATAGGAAGAGTTGTATGTGTCCCTGAGCTCAAACTAACAACCAAATCTGATGAGGGAGTGTCCTTCTGCTTTTAAAATGCTGGTTCCAGCATTCTGGATTATCCAAGGCATGTGTTAATGCAGAGGGATTTGCTCTCTAGACTTGCAGGTATCAGGGGGAAGTTCTGCTTGATAATCAGGGCACAGTGTCAGTGCTTCCTGCACATCCTTGTGTTAGCTGTGCATTTTTAGCAGTTTCTGAGCTGGTGCATGACTGATTTCCATGTGCTGCTCTGCCCAACCCATCCTGCTGTGGAGCAGATGCTTATTCTGCTCTGCAGCACCCACGTCCAAAAGATGGCATTTGCCAGGATTATCCCAGGTCCCTCTGAAAAGCTGTGGAATTAATTAATTATCTTTGTTTAGGAAGCTGTCCAATGCATAAAGAACAGGATGAAATATCCCATTACCACTTGCATAGGAGCTGTAAGACAAACCCCTCTGCACAAGAAGACCAACCACTTGTGGTGGGAAATCCCAGCTGAAGGTACTGGAAGTGTACAGAGCACATCTTCCTAATGAATAGGATAAATGGAAAGCAGGGGAAAACTGATTAGTAAAGCAAATGGTAGGATTTGTGTTTTTGAAAAGGGAATAAATATCCCAGACATGGATGTAGTTAAATGCCTGTGCCTCCTTTACAGAAGTGAACTGTAGACAGAGAAGGTTCTGGCACAGACACTGGGTTTATCAAAGACTTATCAAAGCCAGACTTGCTCTGGCTGCTGCAGCTTCAAAAGTCTTATCTGCAGCTGCACCCCACCAGAACCAAGCTAAGGCAACACAATATTTGACTTTGTTTGCAAAGGCCTGGATTTCGTGTGCTCTGTCCAAATAAGGGCATCTCTATTTGGCCTTCATCCCATTGTGAATGGTATAACTGAAAGGGAGGAGTAGAAATGAAGTGGCTTTGCAGAGGTCCTGGTCTCACATATGGATGCCCTTTCATCTGGTCTCATCCCCCTGTGACTTTCTGTTTTAATTAATTCCTTAGTTGTCTAAGGAATGGTACTTTAAAAAGGAAGCGAGTTAGCTGAAGTTAAAATCTTAGGAAAACCTAGATTTTAAACATTTTTTTTTCCCACTTCAGCTGTAACAGTAGTCATGCAGTCTTTGTGTACAAAACCTTGTAAACATCCTTTATTTTCCTAGGATTAGACAGGGGAACTCAGTTTCCTCAAAGTAAAATGTTTACCTGTCCCATGTTGTTATTAGTGTTATTTTTTTGGTCTGTCCACCCCCAGGTTTGGCTGTAGTAATGTAGAATGTACTCTACAGAATGAACAACCCTGAAATCCCCAGTAATCATGGTAAAATCCTGTCATTTGCCCTTGAGTTCTAATAGCAAGATCTGGTTTCACCAATTCCTGTTTAGCTGTATTAGCAGGTTGGCATAATTTCTACAGGGAAATTTGCTGTCCCTTAATGATAAATGGAGCTGCTCTCCCTTTACTTAACATGTTCTCCCTGGGGACTATTATGGTGTCAACAGCATTTTGAAAAATTGCTGCAGAAATAATGAGGACAGGGAAGTATGTTTGCGCCCATTTCATTCATCCCCTTCTGTTCCTTTTTACTTACTCTGTAACCCTCAGTCTTGTCTGAGGCACTTAAAAGTGCTGGAAGATTTTTTTCAGTGGTATTTCCCCTGTCTAGTTTTGCTTAGAAATACCAGTTCAAGGTCAGATTAATTGTGATGGGGGAGCAAAGATTTTTGTCTTTTGATTTGTAAGAACTTACACCTGATTATTTTACAGAGCATTTATTTTAATGTGTTGAGTAACCTCTAAATGCTCAGTGCCATCAGTCCTACCAATTTTATCTCCTTACAAAGAGGAAATCACAGAAATGTAACAAGGGAGAGGGAATATGTATTTTCTTTTTGGCTAAACAAAGCATTGCAAATGCAAGAGCCTTTTTTTCTGAATGTGGTGATGCTCTTTGATAACACAGAGACAATGCATGGGGGTCACGTGTATCTTTTTAAAGAGCTTTTTTGGGGCACTTAAATATTCTGTGTTTTTTCAGAACTTTGAAGGTTTAGGATTGAGTCCAAGAGCCACAGACTTTCCCAGTGCATGTTGTGCATATATTTAACCTTCAGCTCAGACCCTTTTCCCTCTTTAAGACCTTCCATTTCAAGCCTTGGAGTTTGTGTTCTGCATGTCTCCTATGATCCAAAAAAAGCACTTTGCTGCTTTTTCTGATGCATGGCTCCTGTTTATCCATCACAGTTGTGTTCCAATAAATCAAGTGTGAGACTGTGGCAAGAGTTTGCCCTCCTCAGGCTCTGAGCTTGTGCTGTTCCCAATGCCTGGTATGCAGTTGGGGACCATTGGAACCACTCTGACAAGGGGCTCTGGGGGCTCTACAAGCCCCTCAAAAGACACTAATTTCTGAGGGCAGAACCAGTCTTACAGCATATTACTAAAGTGATTCAAAATTTACCACTACAGTGTGTAAGGAGTACGGAGAATTTTTATTTTGTTGTGTTTTCTACCTGAAGAGCTTCAAATAATTTACTTTAATCAAAAGATCAAGATTGACTAATATGAAAAGGGGATAAGAGCAAGGGGATGAGAGCACAGAGAGCCTTTAGCAGGGGATATTGGAATGAAAACCTGGGGTTGGGGTGCTGGGTGGGTGGAGGGGGCTGCAGTGAGAGCAGTGCACACTTCAAGGGTGGGATGGGCACAGGCAGATCACCTCAGGCTTTCCAAGTGCATGATAAATGATATATTTTAAACAGAGTGTGTTCTCAACTCGGGTTTGGGTTTGTTCTTTCAGTGTGTTTGTCAGAAGGTGAGCACATCAAGAACAGGGCTGTGGGCTCTGCTGTGTGTGACTGGCAGCAGCATTCCCCTGTTCTTGGCCCTGTAGATATGGAGCAGTGCCTGGGAGCTGGGCTGGAAGCAAATGTCAGCATCCCCAGATGTGAGATGAGGCTTCCCAGCTGTTCCCTGTGCTCAGGTGTGCTGCTTATCCTGGGAGTACCACAAGGGAAGGGAAAACTCTGGAGCACTGTGGTGGTCACAGCTCCAGCTCTGCAAGTCTGGCTGGCCACTCTGGGGTTAGCCTGAGAGACACAGCAATCACCAGAGACATCATTTCGTGGCTTTTGGGGCTATCTTTATTTTTTTTTTTAATTACTAAATTGAATAAAAGGAAGTGCAGATCCTCATGTTTTAAAGACACTGACAAGTATTGTTGTACTGTTGACCCTAATGAAGCGTGTTACATTTTTACCTTTTCAAGGCATGTCACTATTTCCCAATGACAAACACAACCCTTATAACCAGTAGGCAAACTGAGGACCTTGTAAGGCTGGTTATTCTAATGCTGCAAATTTCAGAGCCCATTAACAAGATTAGCAATGCAAAAAGGCTAAGTTCAAGGTAAGGAAACAATCTGAGCTTTTCTAAAGGTAAAACTTTGTGTTATTGTGGTCCAGCTATGTGCATAATATGTTTTCTTTGGCTTCTTTTCTCCCTTTAGAATAAACTGACATAGAATAGAATGCTATTTATCTAGAAGAAATCAGTCTTTTGGAAGAGAAAGTAATTCTTAGGATGCTGTGTTTTGCTTTTTAGAAAGCTATGATTTCCAATCCATTGCAATAAGAAAAAAGGCAGCTATTTAATAGTTTAAAGTGGTGAAAGAAAAGAGTTCGCTCTTGAATAGGAGCATTTATGATTACAGAGGGTATTTTTTTGTTTAATATGAGGAGGGAACATGCAGAGGAAAGAGAATCCCAGCTTGCAGAAATTGAACAGTTTTCAGTGAGGACAATTATGCCTTTAATTTCCATCCACTGGCAGCCTTATTATTGCAATAAGGCCATGACAAGGGTCTTTAACCAGTGCACCTTCAGCTTTTGTCTTCAGTCATCACTGAAGTCTGATTTTGAAATTATGTTCTCCTTTTACAAAGGCTTCATTCTCTGAAGATACTTGAACGTGCTGAAAAGATTGTTGAAATTTTGGATAGCACGATGAATTAATTATGGTGTGTAGGACATGCTGTGATGGTGCTGCTGCTGAGTCTCTGTTCTGAGCAGTTCCATTGTTAATCTCTGCTTTTTACTGTTTTATCAGTTGTCATTGCAACTTCATCTTGTAAATGCTTCAGAGTGATGACCTTATCTTGGTTTTGGGGCTTGGCACAACTGGGTTTTGATTCTTGAATGAAATAAGACACTAAAGGACTCAGAATGTTATCAAAAGACACACATGCTCATTTTAAGGATTTTTTGCAGTTGCTTATTCATACTTTTATTCACTTGCTCTGCTCTATAGGTGCTGAGTTTTGAATCACTCCTAGAGTGTCTCTGGACCTCTCTTCCAATGTTTGACTGTATCCCTGATTAAATTTGTTTTCAATATTTCTAGCCAGCAGTTCCTGCAAATCCAGGCTGTTCTGTACCTCTCATTGTTGTACCCCTGTGTCCAGATCTGGCTCTCTTTCCCAAAAATTGCCTTTCGGGAGCTGAAGGGAGGCAGGGCATCCATCAGCTGCCTGTTCCTAGGGGTGACCCATCCCTGTGGTGTCACTGCCCAGCCCTCAGTGCTGCAGTCCCTGGCATCTCCATGGGCTCTGCTGCCCCTGCTCTGCTGCTCCAGTGCCTGTCCCAGACTGTGAGCCCCCAAACGGGGCACACTGCTGGAGCTCACCCTGTGTCGGGGGTGGCTCCATGTGGTGGAAAAGTCTCTCCTCCAGCCCGAGCTTCCAAAGAAAGGCTCAGCAGTCTCTGTTGTTCCGTCTCAAGGCAGTTTATTGCAAGTTATCTAAAAGATTTTCTCCTGGGGCTGCTGTGGTTTGCTCAGAGCTCAGGCAGAGGCTCACACACACCCTGACATCCTCTCTGACCCCGACTGCTTCTTCTCTCCCCGCCCAGGGCTGCTGCTCTCTTTTATATGGGACATTACGTGTTACATGGTTACAGTTTTCCCCAATGCCTATTACCTGTATTAAATGGTGCTTTTCTACTCTAAACCAATCTGTGAGTGCCAACATCACCAAGAACATGGAGGTAAGGAAGAAGAAAGAGGGAGGACAGGGCAGGCCCAGATCCCTCCATCTTAAAACCTCTGACCGCCATGTACAAAACAAAAAACCCCCCTTTATAGGTATTAAAACCCCCCTGTACAGCACTCAAAAATTGTTCCCTCTACTTTGTGACTACTTCTATTCTAATATCTAAACTTTTGTGACTTCTTGTTCTTCCTGCAAGGTTGGTAAATCATTCCATGGCTGAAATCCAAAATCACAGCTGTTTCCAGCTGCCTGCCAGGGTCTCAAATGCTTCTGACCTGGGCCCAGAACATCCAAAAATGTCTGAGGGACATTGTGAGTTTCGACAGCACGTGTTCGGGTTCACAAATTCTGGACACAAGGAAAGGGTAATTTCTCTCAACCTCAGTCTTGCCAGGTTCTATGATGCCCTCCTAACAACCATTAAAGCACCTTTTTTTCTTTTTGTAAAAACAATTTACTTTGTCTCTCTTAAGATGCTAGGCCTGTCATGCACAGTGACAATTCCCAGAATCATAGGACACTTTGCTTTTCTAAAATTTTTTTTTTTTTTTTTTTTCCCATTGAGACGGTTTCTAGTCCCAGCAGATGTTGGAACATTTGAGATGTAGACCTAAGAGCTCAGGTAGGAAAGTCAAGCAGAGTTGATCTATATTCTTACAGAGATGGCTTTCAAGGTAGTTGGAGCCCCCATGGAATTCTGGAGCTGCAGTACTAGAGATCCTTCCCAGGTCTGGAAGAATCCTCTCCTGTGAGCTCTGGGGTTTGTGCCAGGCTGGCAGACACTGAGAACACCTGGCAGCATCTTTGGTGGTGTGACTGGAGGGTCTCCCTTGCACTGACTCTTAGAGGCAAAGCACAGAGTAACCCTCAGCTCAGAAATGTCTCTCTCAATTTAGTTCCCTCACTGTGCATTTTAGGCAGAGCTACCTGGCAGTGTGGCCCTTATTTCTAGGTTGGGATATTAAGCTAAAAGAGGGAGGTAAATAACACCAAGTAGCCAGTTCAGTGCTGGTGTCCCAAGGGCTTTTTAAGGGGTTCACCAATGCAAAAAAAACGTGGTTATTTCTGGAAAGTCTATGTGCATGTGGATGTAAACAAGTTTCATATTATTCCATGCATGGGGAGTTGGGGTAGGATCTGAAAGTGGGTTTTGTGTCTTTTAACAAGTGATAAAGAGAAAATTTCAGTAATGTGTTAATATAAGTTTTAAGTCCTTTTGTGTATTTTTTGCTATAAAAGAAAAAAAATTAATGAAGGGAGGTAACCTTTGGGCAGAGACTGAAAAAGATGTGTGCAAGGATGATATTCTGCATTTGTTTGGATTTTTTTTTTTGGTGAAGTTGAATTAAATGAATACCTTCAGGCTCAGAAAGATGCACTGATACCACTCACGATGTCCAGAGGATTTCTATTTTTAACAAAAATCAGATTTATATTCCTGATTCTGGGAAGTGCCAGGTTGCCATATTGCAAACACAGAAATAGTCCAGGCTTGTTCAATTCTATACATAATAAATAACATAACATAAATAACACAAAAACTTTTTTTATTTAGAGATGTGGCAGCTCTCAGCCGGCTTCCCTTTCCCCCCCACCCATTGTACTACTTGTAGTTTCTCTCTGTTGTTTACCTACAGAACATTCACCTGGTGCCAGAGGTTGTGGCACTGCTGCTGCTGTTGGTGTGGTGCATTAAAGCAATAAAGGACAAACCCAGAATGGCAGCATTCAGCCCTTGCATTACTTGCAAACTCATGCCAAGGAGTGCTTGGAGCTGCTGAGCAGGGAACATTGCTGCTCTGCTCCCTCCCTGTCGATAAACAGCTTGATAAAAACAAAAGGGACCCCTGCAAACAAAACATGGCATTCCTGACATGGCCTCAGCAATATTTAGTCTTCATCTGTGGCGATTCTTGTGGGAGCTGGTGCCCTGTAGAGGCTGATGTAGAACAGAGGCTGGACAGAGCTAAAGAATAAAGTAGGGATTTGTTAGGAGGCCTCAATGGATCCACCTTGGGCAGCACCAGAGCCCAACCAGGGCTGCACCCAAGATGAGCCAAAATGGTCCCAAAATGCACGAGTGCTTACAGGGGCTCTCACTTTTATAAGTTCTGGTCAATTTGCTTATTGGAGTTAATTGTCCAGTTACAGCTTTAGGTTATGAAGTCCCATCCTGCTTGTTTTTCTCTCTCCAGCCCATGCTGTTTCTGCCCTTGGGCTGAGATTTGGATCATTTGTCCTTGGTGCCCAGCTGGAGCAGGAATTGTTTTGTCTGCCTGCTCTGTGCAGAGAGCTCATCATCCCCTAATATGAAGCCTGGAATCTGAAAAATGCAAAAGCTAAAAGCTGGGGCCTCGTGTGTGTCAGCACTGCTGCAGTGGGGTGACTGCTGGGTGACCCCACAGGAGCCCTGCAGCACCACCTCAGCAGCCGCCAGGCCCCGCGGTGGCTTTGGCCACCACGCTGGAGGGTTCCAAATGCTGCCTGGGGTCTCTGGGACCTCATTAGACATCAAGCACAGCTGCTCTCCTTGTCCCAAAACTGATGCCTTTTGGGGCTACCTAAAAACAGAGGCCAGACAAAATTAAGGGAATAAAAAGCAGTTCTGTTTATTGAAGGGCCTTCAGGTACATTTTGGGCAGAGGAAGGCCTCCAGGGGCTACACCCAGAAAATGGATCACAGATTTTTGCACTTTTATAAGTTTAGTCCATTTGGGGGTTAATCTTCCAATTACAGCTTCAGTTAATGAAGTCATTTACCCCAGGTTTGCTCTCCCCCAGCTCACTTTTGTTCCCATCTCTCAGGCCTGAGGCAGTGAGGTGTCCTTGACTCCCAGGAGAGGAATTGTTCTGTCTGCCCAAAGTGGGGAAGCAGCAGCTCACACTGTACATGGAGCTTAGAGTTACACACTGAACACTGCAGGATGACAAATATATGAAAAAATAAAAGCTAAAATCCTAAGGCATCATTGGCCCTGATGCTGTTGGGAGATCTGAGGTGTTTGCTGTGGAGAGATCAGCCTGGGGCAGCTTCTCCATCACCTGCACACAGCAGCGGCCACTGGGCCCTCACACAACAGAGCTCGGAGCTGATTTAAGCCACTGCTTTGAAAGTGCAGAGCTGAAAAAGCACTGTAGCTTCCTGCAATTAAATGTAGATGAATTAATTATAGTGGGGAGAAATCCATCCACTTTACAGTTTTGGGAATGATTTTTAAATGTGGAAAAGGATGTTAATCACCACAGCAGTGATATTTGGTGCTTATTTAATGCTGCTGGCTGTCTGGATAAACAATACTGCCCAGTGTTTATCTCTCAGTCCATCACTCAGTTGTTCTCACTGTCTCTTTCTCTCTCTTTTCCCACAGTGTGATATTTTTGTGTTTCAAAACAAAGGCTTTCACTTCTTTCAGTGTGAATATTTAAACTATGCCAAATGTGAATTTGCCTACTAAATACCCCACTTCTCTCAGAACAGAATGGCACTGTATTGTTTTCTAAAGAGCATTTTAAAATGCACTTTCATTTCAGGAGAAATAAGGCAGCCAATTTTGATATGAGTCGGTTGCATATATAGACCCAGTTCTGCTCTCAGTGTACCTGCCCTGCCTTACCCAACCTTATTGTCCTCTAGGAATGGTAGAACTTTTGTTCTCTTACCTTTCTCATAGCAAAATAAAGCAAGATAGTTTTGCCTTTATTTTGTTTATTTCCCCACAGCTTGTGATTTATTAAAGCAAAAGGATATGGCAGTAGCTGTCTCCCTAAAATTCCAATTTTTCAGCTTTCTGAACTTCAGGCATGCTGGAAGATCAGCAAATAGTGTTTGCTCAAGTTCTCTATGTCTGAATATGGAATATAAATCTGTGATAAAATTCAAGTCCTTGCATTTAATCTCAAGATGCTATAGTTGGAGAATCAAAATAATTTGCCAGGGATCTCTTTTCAGATTCTGGCCCATGTATACTGTGAATTCTTTCTTCTTTCCAAGTGGAATTTGTTATGTGGTGGCTGGAATTAGTTACCAAGAGATTTCCTCTTGTTTTTAATGTAAACAGAGAGTATTTCCACTCAAGCAACACTAAATTCTTTCAATCCATTAGGACACACGAGCAGGATCTTTCTGGAAAGACCATACAGGTACAAGGAGCCTTCAGCAAGAAGCTAAAGCAAATGAAACACCTCCAGACCAGCAAATTGTAAAATATGATGGCAACAATTGTTATCCGCTAAAATTGAGAAACTGGTAGTGACGAATCCAAATACAATTGTGATTTCTAGGGTGGGACTAATATAATTCTATGGCAAAATGGGATTTCCAACTCTCTGCAATGAAGCTCTCAGAAAACTGGCAACATTTTACCCAGCAAGTGCAGTAACTGTTCACCTTTCTGAGCAAGGCAGTATCCAGATGTACACCTTCCATCTGCCCATGTATCAGCCTGCCCTTCTTTTTAAAGGTCTTCTTTCCTCCCTCTTTTTTTTTCTATTTAAACTTCCAAGCAGGGGTACTGTTAGCAAGATGGATCTCTAGCAAAGTATATTCAATAATGTGCAGTATAAGGAAATATTTAATTGGCACTGCTTTTTAAAATGCCTGGCAGTCTCCAGACATTAATTTGGCAAATGCCTAAAGCCTGAATAATATTTCTCCAAGCACTTTAAAAGCCTAGGGGACACAATAGGAAGATCTGGATCATTAAAATAGTTAACTCAATGTTTTAGTATTTGAACAGTAACAGAGCTAAGGTAGGACTAAAATTCTAGGATCGTTTCAAAGTATCTCTGTCTCATTTCCCTTTATAGCCTCATGCAGATGCTAATCCATCATGTTATTTTGTAGGACCTCAGAAAGTTTAAAGGTTGTTTAGTTGGTGGAAGTGCCCAGGGTGATTACTTCTGGTTTGCTTATTCTGCACTTTTTTTATAAAACAGTAACATTTTATGCCCAGTAAGCTCTATTACTCCTCATTTGTTTGTAATGCTTCACGTCACACGCAGGTGCCAGGTACCGGGGTTATTATTCATTTTTGAAAAATGCTTAGTGCTGTTCCTTGCACTGCCTCCTGCAGCAAACGGGCTCTGATTGATGGTGCTCTGCAGCTCCCTGGGCTGGGGCTGCCAGTGCCCCTGTCACAGCTCCCCAAAAACACCCCCACACACTGCTCCTGGGCAGCCTGAGCAAGAGTCTGCTCATCTGGATGGATTTTAGGAGTCATGGATGTATTTTTCTTTAGTATTTGTGCTTATATTAATATTATACTCTAATATTAACATATATTAATGTTAGTTATATTTAACACTTTCTTTTTATGTAGGTGTCATTTATAATCCAAGTGGCCAAAATATTTTATTAAAGGATTTATAGAAGCATTATCTATGATTTAGAGCATATTTATTAAATTGAAGAATACATTTTATAAGTTTCAGCTGGTTAAGTGTAATGCAGTTTATTAGATCATCTATTAAGGAACTCCAGATCATGTAATTTACTGTGTACATGTTTCTTCTTTAAGCCCATGAAAATAAGCAGTGATGGGCAGTGATGACAGTCACTAAGCTGAGACTCTAGCTATTGATTGCCTCTCTTGCTGTGCTGGTTTGGAGGGAGAAAGGGTTGATTTTTCCCACCACCCTGCAGCAAACAGTGCAAGCTGAGCCCCAAAACTGTATGTGCATTATGAGAATGAATCAATAACTGGGATGGAAACAACTCCTGCTCTGGGGTCGAAGCCAGGGCCTGGGCAAGCTGTAAACATTAGGCAAAAGAATTTATTTCTTTAGCAGGGCAGCTGTTGCTGCAGGAAGCAGAGTGAGGCCTTCTTTAGCATTCCTGAGGAAGACACAGGTGCTGCTTGTGCCTCCTCCTGTAAAGGCACCTGTTGTTAAATTTTCAATGCTGAATCCATTAGACCTCATTAGGGGGGTGGAAAGCTTTGAAGAAAGTCAGACTCAATTATCTCTGTATTTTCAGATGCTGGGGGAGGTAATCTTTAAACCTCATTGCTTTATTCAAGCTGTTGCTGTAATGGTACAAAGCCTTTTGCTCTCATTGTCTTACAGTGGGGCAGAATTTTAAAGAGTGATGACACGTTAAAATGGAGCAAGGTCAGAAGGTGAACAGAAGGTGAATTATTGCCCCACAGAATGATGTAGATTTGGTATTAACTTGTCAGCTCTGTTCCTTCCCAGTGATGCCACTTCCCCTAAAGCCTCAAAGCAAAGTGTTTATTGCTGAGCTGGTTTATGTCACTCCTGTGCCATCAGGGTGGCTGGACACACCATTCCATGGGGCAGTCTTGCAGGAGGGCTGGGCTCTCTGCTGGGTGTCCCTCAGGAAGTTTGGGCAGCAGAGGGGAGGATGCCCCAAGCCAGAGACAGACTGTTCCCAACAGTTCCTTACGTACCTGGGATGCCTAAAGAGGCTGACCTGGCACAGAGGCTGAGCAGTGTTGCAGGAATAAAGTTGGGATTTATTAAAAGCCCTTCAAAGGATACACCCTGGGCAGTACAAGAGCCTGGCCAAGGCTACATCCAAGATGGACTCTGAATCATGAATTTTCACACTTTTATGAGTTTTGGTCCATTTCCATATTGGGATTCCAACCAGCTCCAGGTGATGCAGTCCCATCCTCCCAGATGGCCCTCCTCAACCGGTGTCCTTGGTTCTGGGGCTGGAAAAGGATTGTTTTGTGTGACTGAGCTGTGAGAACTGCTAACACTTTATGTGAAGTTCGGAGCCACACACTAAGGCAGTACAGAATCTGGAAAATATGAAAGATGAAACTTAAAGCATCACAGGGAGCTCTCCTTGCTGTAGGGTTGGGTTCTAGATTCCTCTTTACTGCATTATCACATGCTGTTTAAATAGGAATTGTTCAGTTTACTCTTTTGTTAGGAAGAATGCAGATAAAGTTATCATCTGCTAGGAGCAATCCTTGGCTAAACTGATGTGAAGGGAGCCACAGGATCTCCTTTAGCCTCCTATGCTTCCAAAGTCTGGGTTGGTGCAGTCTCCTCTAGTGTCCCACCTGTGGGCAGACACTGATTGAGGCATCATGAAAACATCTGTCAGGGACTGACATCTGTACCAGCAGCTGCCAGGAGAGAGGTAGGGGAAAACAGGCTGAGGATGTGTGGGGTTCTAGATTATGAGTTTTAATTATTTACAACATTTTCCTAAACTGGGCACAGTCCCATGCATTAAATAAATAGAAAAAAAAACCCAAAACATTTGGAGTTATTGGGCAATGCACAAGCAAGAGAGCAGAGACTTTTTTTTTTTTTTTTTTTTTTGTCCTTAATTCTAAAGCAGTTCTACCATTTTAGGGTGTGCTTATATGGTGTACTGTAAGACATAAAAAGAAACAAAATGGGGAATATGTTCAGGTCTGGCTCCTGAGGGAGAATAGACCTGCATTTAGACCCCCTGATATACTTGGCCTATTTCCAGTTGCAATGCCCTTAAATTCCACTTAAAAGCTGGTTTTGATGTCTGTAGTGGACCCTGAGTGTGGCTCTCCTTTGATGAGCTGCAGAGCAGCCGTGCAGCAGCTCAGGCCAGAGGCTTCTCTCTGCTCTGTGTGCAATGGAATATGCTCAAGTGAGTCACTTGCAGCCAGGGAATACAGATTGTAGTCATATTGCACTTGATGATGAACTTAATCAGTTAGGGGAAGACTCTTAACTAGGGCTTTCCAACAGTTCTATTTTTTTCCAAGTGGCAATCAGGAGCTCTAGCCAATTTATCTGCCAGTTTGGGGTACAGAGTTCTTGAATGCATTTCCTTCTGGTTCTCAGGGTAATGAAACCACTGAACCCTTCAGGATTAGCAGTCTCTTGTCATGAATTGAGACACCCACACTACCACTGCCCTTGTGATTAGCCATGGAGAACCAGAATTCCCAAGGCAGCAGGGATTTCACAGTGCTGAACACAGGAGAAATGATCCCTATCGACAAAATTGCTTCAAGGTTTTTTAGAAAGAGATGCTTGCAAAGGGATCCATTAAGTGGGTAATTCTTAGAGTTCAATTCCTCCCCAAAGTGCAGTTGTTTTGCAGGCAGAGTGTGCTTCACTCTCATGTCACAGTGGAGCCTCCTGAAGCAAGCACTGCTGGCTGTGGTGGTGGTTCACACCTGACCATCAGCCTGTGTCGTCATAACTGGCACAAACTCAGCACCCAAAATAGAAATGAAGTCATGACTCCCAGAAGCTCTGCCACACTGTGGAACACACTTGTGTTCTCAGGTCTTTGCTGTATTCAGAGCTAACATACATTTTCTACCAGGGCTCATTACTTTTTTACATACACAGTGTAGAGAACACGCTCAAAATAACTATTTGAAGCCAAGCTGATAAAGCAAGCAGCTGTAAATTGTCACAAATTACACCCTGGGATGCAAACAGTGCCAGCAAGGATAGAAAAGGCTGAGATATATCCAGAAGGATGAGGATATAGATTAATTACATACAATAGGAGAGATACCAAGCTGATCATATGTATTGCTCACTTGAAGCCCAGGCAAAGGGGAACAGAATGGCAACTGGCATTCTGCAGGGAAGAAGCAGATTAAAACCTCCTCTGGAAATGTCTGAAGTACAGTAGGTAAGAAATCGGAGGGCTTGGCTGAAGCTGAACAAAGCTCAACAGGACTTTGTGCAGCAGATCCTGGTTTAACACATGCATCAGGTTCATCACACACCTCCCAGAAGGACTGGCAGTGATGTCCCTGATTTTGAGGGTGCCCTTGTGTGTTCAAAGTGCCTGTTTCCCTGCATGCCATTTGCATTAGCATTTTAAATGTTAGTCTCCATAAAAAAGCCTAGATGGTACATTTTCAGCTTACAAACGAGGCTCTGAGTTAGGGCAATGTTCACCTGGAGGGTCATATATTTCATGCTTCATTGCTTTCTGCTGCTGATTTCTGAGGTAATCTGCAGTGTCTCGGAGAAGAGGTGCCAGTTACTGTGCCATGATTGCTGTTTGGGGAAGTGTGCTGTTAAAATGTCTGTCTGGCAGGCAGATTAACCACAGATTTATATGCATTTGCTGAGGAAAAGATTTGGCCTTCTAAATCCTGATTTCTAATTGGGAATAAGCAGGATTTTATACTCTGCATTCCTCTCTCCCCTTTGTTTTCCCCCTCATGTGGCACAAAGAATAAGCTCAGATATTTACTGGGATACTTTTGTTACTTGGCAGTGCTTTTTTATAATTTAGGTGTGTGTTGGGGATCTCCTGTAGGTTCATATATTCCTTCTCCCTTGATGGTTTTATTTCTCATAAATCCTTGGGGAAAAAATATTCCTTTTACTGTTTTTCTGCTGTGTTTCTTCTTCAATATCAGTTTATCAGCTGGAGACACTTGCGTTATTTAAGTGAAAATCTTCTTGCCATCTCCTTGTAACTGTAAGTCTTCTTCCCAGAGTTAGAAAAGGTTCATCTGATGTCTCTTCTCCAGCCAGCTCTGCAATATTGAGAAACAAGAGTTTTCCCTGAAAACTGAAACCTTCTCTTACTCCTCTTATGTTTTGTCCATTGGTGAAACTCGGCTCTCCTGAAGGATTGCTGCATTTCTAGAATAGTTCCTTATTTTACTGAATCTCTTTTCTCTTGTAAAACACTGTCCTGGGTTAGAGTTTCCCTTCCTTGCACATGGTATCCTTTCCCTTAGTTTTACAGCTTTTCCCCAGACATCCAGGACACACTGTAATTCTACAGCTTCTGTTGGCAAGGAATTTCCCAAACTGGTGGTGAAAACATTGTGCATTCAATGACAGACATTTTCATAAATACAGTCCTTTTTTAAAGAGAAGAGAAACTACAAAAAGATTAAAAAAAAAAGCCTTGAATAAATACACTAAAAGTCTTGCTGGAATAAGTAAGAGGAATCGTGGCAGAAGTATTAGGTGCAAAGAGAAAACAAAACCAGGAGAAGACCAGAGAAAAGCAGAAAGGGCAAAAGGAACAGATGCTGAAATAGTGGTGGTTTAGTATTTTTATTTTTAATGGTTTGTTCAATAATTTAATTATGTTCTTTTTTTTTAATATAATTTGGCTTTTCACTGTCTTGAAGTCCTTCAGCCAATAAAATCTGGGCCACAGGGTCTGGTGTCTGTCTTGGAATCAAATCAGAAAAGACTACTTTTGAATGATAAATATTTTCTCCAGAACCCAGTGACAATAGCTGTGCGTGTCCCTGGTGTCAGGCCTGTCAGTCTTGCTGTGCCATGGTCACCAGAGGGGTCTGCAGGGACAGGCTGTCTCTGCCATGAAGAGCATCTCCCCCAGCAATGAGGAGAGGCTCTGGCAGCTGCACTGAGCTTTGCAGAGCACAGGGACCCTGGGTGTGGGCATATCAGCAGAGGAGTGGGAGGCTAAAATGTGTCACCAGGTGAAGGGTGGAAGACAAAGATCATCACAGCTGCCACATGCTCCAGCCTGTCAAAGCTTTGCAGGGGAAATATTCAGTATTCTAGAAACGTATCAATAGCAAAGCACAGGACTTGATGGGGCTCAGAAGGAAATTTTTTGTGACACTTTTCCTGATAAAAGCTTTTCTCAAACCACACACCACAAAACGCTGGGCTGCAAAGGGACTGGAGCCTCTTCCAAGCTCTTTGCAGACTTTGATGGAGATGACATTGCAGACAAGGGAAAAAAAAGGCTTCTGACATGCAGAGGCTTTTGGTCTTTGAGTGTTGTGCTGACAGAATGACCTTGTGGAAAAAAGAAAGTGTTCAAAACAAGATCTGTAGGTGGATGCTCTGCTTGATATTTGCAAGGTTGTGGGTAAGGCATTTACTAAGACTAGAAGTGCATTTGGCATTTTCCTACTTGTGTGGTTTGAAAATGAAGCAAAAGGACATGTTTAGAAATTTTTGTCTGTGTGTTTTCAATCTGGCACATTTTTTCCCCGAGTTGATTTAGTTATTCTGTTTTGAAATTTCAGTTCCATTTAGATACGCATTTAAAAGTAAAAGTGAAATATAAGTTAAAAGCGGATCAAAACTATTTAACAAAGCATGATTGACATAAACTGACAAGTTCAGTGCATTGAAATTTGTGACGTTTTACTGAAACTCAGCAGGCAAACACACACTGATACCTTTAACATTTGCTTGGGCTAAAATGGAAAAAGATAAAAACCCAGCACATTTTGTGCTCAGCCTCCAACAGAACAGCTCCTGCAATCGGCCACATGCTCGGGGTTCTCTGAGTGCTGCTGTACCCCAGGCTCCCACTCTGCAGCCACTGCTGAATGGCATTGCCAAGCCTTGGTGATCTAATTTTGGTTTTGTTGGTTCTCATGAAAGTGAGACATTTGAAAGCAATCGGCAGAGTTAGAGAAACGGGAGACACTGAGCTTCCCATAAACAATTCCAACATTTACATTGAATCTCTATTTAAATGCTTCACAGTGCTTGGCTGTTCTATTGAAGTAGTGCAACCCTTGAAGGGGGAATAATGTGCTCTGACTCCATGTTGTAGAAGGTTGAATAAATTGTTTTTATTAAGTTAGCTTATATTACATTAATATTGTATGAATTAGAACTATATTATATTAAAAAGATACTTAAGAAAAACTTGTGACTGTCTGGAGACAGTCGCAACCTAGTTTTGACTTAATTGATTAATTAATCTAAACAACCATCACTAGTGTCCAATTAACAAATCATTCTTTGGTAAACAATCTCCATAACACATTCCACACGTGTTAAACCACAGGAGCAGTGAATAGAGATAAGAATTGTTTTCTTCTTTCTCTGAGCTTTCTCTCTGTCTCACAACTTTCCAGTCAAAATCCTGGGAGAGAGAATCATGTCTCTGTTCAGAGAATGTGAATACAACAGCAGTTCACTGTAGCCAGCAGTTTATTTAACTCTTTGTGTCACGAGTTCTGAGAAACAGGTGTGAAAGTTCCATCACATTTCTTTTCCTGACAGAGCTGATCTGTCCAATTTAGAAAAGAAATTCAGGTGGTTTAGCACATCAGTGACAAGTTTTTGTGTGGTGAATTTGTGTGTAGAATGTTCTACTTCAAATATTTTTGATCAGTATATGGAATATGTAAGGTACAGTCACCACCATGATGTTTTTAATTTTATTTTGGATTCACTCTGTCAAAACCAATTACTCTAAATTTTGTACTTAAAACTTAGGGGTGTTAGTATCTGGACTGCTGGAAGTCTGTGGGAAATTAAAGCAAAGCTTTGCTGATTTCCATCTGATCTGTACACACCAAGTTAAAAGTTTTTCCTACATTCCAGTCTCAGCAAAGTGATTCAGTTTTATTCAGCCTTGGGACTGCCAAAGTGAGACCTCATGGGTTTGTAGGATGCTTTGGGTTCAATTTAAATGTTGTCGGTTTTTGGCCCATTTGGGAGGCCAGATCACAATAGTATTTATAAATAAAATAGTTTTCAGAGTGCCTCTAATAGTCAATTTGCTTTTCATATTATCTTACCTAATTGATTTTTATTCCCACCACCTGTATATAAAAAAAAAATCTTATTTCAAATGAAAGGTAAAAATTCAGTTTAGCATTTCTCAAATGAGAGGAATTTTTAATATATTAAATATTTTTCTGCTGCCACAGAACGTCTGGCCATGAAATCAGGAGCAGTTGCTATTCTTACAGATCCTCTCCAGTACAGAGGGATGCAGAAATAAAGCCCAGCTCTGCTCCTGAGTGAAGTGTGCAGAGATGTCAGCTCGGAGCTGCTGCTGTTGAATATGCTGATTGTGCCTCTGCAAGGAGGCTGGGATCCCCTGGAGATCTGGGATCTCTGCTGCACATTAGAGCTGTCTCCCCAGCGAGGCAGCCTGAACCAAATACATAACTTTATGAGTTCTCCTGGCCTCACATCTACACTCAGATGACAAAAAGTAAAAAGAATTAATCAGGGCCTAATGCAGCAGAGTGTTCTGCATTGTATCTTCATTAGGCTGCTTTTGCTTTCCTCCTTTGGAAGGGTCTTTTATTTACTGATTTCAAAGCCAGATGAGAAGGAGAGCTGGTAATGCACTTCAGCCACTGCAGCACTGAAATTCAAAGACAAGGACACAGGAGGAGAAAGATTATCATCTTATTAGTGAAGGAGGATAAAGATTATCAGGCTGTAATGATCCATTATTTATAGGAATGCTGTCCTTTCCTGTGTTACTGAGGCATTTAATGTATTTGTGCTAGAGATTAACATTGATGTTATTTTCTTTAATGTCTGTTTTCAGTCTATGCTGTGGAGGTTGGCATTCAGGAAACTCAGCCAGAGGAGAAAAACAATAGTATTAATTAGGAACGTCAGTCATGGGTGTTATGAAATTCAAAATTGCCAAGTTTCCAGTGCAGTTTAGTGGTAATTATAATAGAGTGTGGAGACAAGCTGTTCTGTTCCCTCTAAAGAAATGCAGAGTTTGTTGGATCTAAGTGCTAATGCAAATCCTGGGGAATGCAATGCTATTTCTCGAGTCACTTGGAATTTTTTGGGTTTGTTGTTGTTTTTAAAGGATGTGTTGCCACAGCTAATTCATCAGCAGTAGCACTCTCTTCTTCTTCAGGGCTGTTTATCACAAGATCTCAGTCTGCTCCATAAATTATTCTCATTTTGCAAATGAGAATTTTGGCATAATAAAATAAAATGAATTTAATGGGGCTTATCTGAGCTGGACATTGGAATTGGGTTCCACCTGAGCATTTCTTTATTTCTCCTGAGATTAGAAAACTAAAGCTGCTCCCTGCCAAGCTCCTGGGACTGCTTTTGGATCTGCTTAGGGAATTTTCAGTAAAACCCAGGCAAAGCAAGGCTGTGCTCAGAACACTTGTATTGCCTAGACAAGGATTTTTGTCCCAATGGAAAATCTAACCTCTTCCACAGAAAAAACCCAGACAAACAAACAACAACAAAACAACCCCCCCCCCAAAAAAAAACAACAAAAACAAACAAAAAACCAGCAAAGATCCACCCCCCAAACCCACCAAAAACAAGAAAACCAAACCAGACAAAGTTCAGAAACATTAGGAAGGAAAGGAGTTGCTCTGACACTGTTGCATTCTTTGCTAAAAGCATTTGGTTGTTTGCAAGGTTGGGTTTTGAGCCTGAAATGTGAAAAAAAGGTGTTTTATTGACAGCAAGTTAATTTAAAATTTATTGTCATTATTTTTAATGAAGAAAGTTCTTCACAAAGCTATGCAAATCATGAGCAGTCCAAGGGTCTCTCTTGCAAAAGGAAAACATCAGGCTCAGTTTATATTTGCATTTGAGTAATGCATTAAAAATCAATTAAATCCATTTGAATAATTGAGGTAAATTGGTAGTAGTGAACTGGGTTGTCCTGTCTGAGGATGTAATTAACTTCCAACTAAGTAATTGTAAATTAATTAGAAACAATGTATGCTCTCCATCTTGTAAACATTTTAGTTAAGGATTGTTAGGAGTCAAAATAATAAGGTTAGATTAGAATCAACAATCAAATTCAGGGAACATTTAAGGAAATAACCCAGGGAATGATCTTATTACAGGAGAGGATTCTTGGTTTCCATTTTCCACATCAGGGAAATGGAAAGAATAAAATTTCTGGTGCTTACATATCTTTGCTGCAGTCCTTGTTTAGTATCTGACTGAAGTTCTAAAGTAACTTCTCATCTGAAAGATTTAATTCAAATGCTGCTGTTGGAACAACGTCCTCAAACCTCAGTTTTTGGTACAGATTTGTATTTCCAACACTGCTGTTAAGTTTCTGATATTTTACTGGTACCAGGTTGTTCAGAAATAATTGGGTACTTTAATATCAAAAGAGACATAAATAAGTTAAATTGCTTGAGGAATTTTATTTTAAAATTCCTTTAGCGTGTACTTCTCTGTCAAATTTCAAATAATTAAAATTCTCTGATTTAAAATATTGAACAAATGTTTTAATATAAAATTTGCAAGTCCTCATGCAGGTAACTTGGTAGGATTTTCTTGATTTTCTTACAGGCAGTGCTTAATAAACTCTCTTAAGGGTAAGTTAAAAGTGCTGATATCTATCACTGAAATGGAACCGACAGACTTAAACATTGGGAAAAAAATTCCATGATTGGTAGTTTTAATGTAAAAGCAGATGAACAGAAATTTCTTTAATTTTACCTATTCTAATATATGGAAAACAGTTTGTGAGCATTTATTTTCCCTCAGATTATGGAAAGGACTGCAGTGCCACTTAGCTGACATGTTTATTGCTGAAGTGTTTATTTTAGTTTTAATGCTTAAAAGCCAATACAAATTTAATCTTTTCATAGCTGCAGCGTTTTGTGATTCAGAGTGAGTGATGTGATGAGTAATCGTAATTCTGCTGATTGCACAGAATTGGGGATGAAATACTTTAATCAATGAATACATTACTGACATATTTAAAGAGAAACCACCAGCTTTCCAAGCACTGATTGGTTTTAGAATTTGGCGGCTTTATTTTTAATATTTTATTTTTAAATCGAGGGAAGTGATTTTGTGTGTGAACGGAAATGCCCTGAATGTTCTTCAGAGTGAGATGATGGGAGGGAGAGGGATGATAAAACCCTGCACAGGCAGTGCTGTGCTGCTGAAACAGGGAGCAGCTTCAGGCAGGATGTGGAGAGCAATGGAAGGTGACCATGCAGGAAATCAGGATTTGTGCCTGCCTCGTTCAGATAATGCCCTGAGCTGCTGCTTGGTGGCCAGGCAGCAGCAGGACACAGCATTTTAGGGGATGCAGGATAAGTGCCAGGGCTTGGATTAGGCAGGTTTAAACTCTGAGGTTCTCCTTAGATTGCCATCTCCCTTGGGTTTCTGTACTCCTTTTATGTGCTTAAGGACATTGCATGATCAAAACTGCTGAGCAAGTCCTGAAAATGATTAATAAAATGGTTTTGATCTGCTCAAGTTTTATAATATTGAGACAGTTGAATGCATCTTTAAAAATGTCATGATCTGAGCCTGATGTTCCATTACTAAAAGGCACTCATGGATGACATGGGGTGAAGAGCAAAAAAACCTCACCCAGTTTGCAGGAGCACATCTGTGCACAGGACAAAGCTCACTGAAAAATAACTTCAGGCTTCTTCAGGGCTTTATTCACCCCAGCCTCAATGAGCAAACCTTGGCCATTCAATTTGCAACAGAAAGAACTCTGAGCATCACAGATTTGAACTGGAAGTAGGGGCTGTGTTGGGCTGTGCAGGCAGATAGAGAAATAGGGGTAGGAAAATGCTAAGGAGCAGTGGTGACAGCTGGCTGTCCCAATATTCATGGTGGAGCTGCAATGGAATCAAGCCTGAGCACGTTAAACTGCAGACAATTGGCAATGCTGCAAACACAGCTGTCCTGATCCCAGTCAAGCCTATTCTTTAAGCCAAATAATAAATAAACCAGACAATGTTGAGGGCAGAATAGACAGATAAACATAAACAGGAAAATTGAACTTGAATACCAGGCGGTTTTTGTTTGTTTTGCAGTATCACAAAACAGCAAATGAAATGGCTTTGGAAGTGCTGTGGAGATTTCCAAGCCTCTACAACAGTTCCATCTGTCCTGAGATTTATGATTAATTACATCTTCTGGGAGAAAGGAACATGGACATTTTTTCTTTCCAACTGTTTTTTTAGTAAACTCAGCTGATAAAAAATGCATGTAGGTTCCTACAACCAGAAAACATTCCCTTTGCTAATTGTGAAATAAGTGGATTTTCCAGCAGGCTGTATAATCCTCTACTTGTGGAAATATGATGTAAGTAATCACATAGCACTGATGTTATGAAGATGGGCTCTTGGCATTTGCTGAACAGTATGGCTAAAATGTCTGTTTTCAGGCTAATCTCTGAAGCAGTGTGAACAAAGTAATCAGATTGAGATGAAAAAGTTTAAGTGGATCACCAATATGACAGAAAGGTTTTGAGAACACTTCAAAAGATGGAAGAGAAGGGTATATCTTATATTTCAGTTTTTAATCTTAGTGAATTCTATTGTGCTTGTCTCAAAAGTGACACATTATTTTTCACAAGGAATCCCAAGTGAACCTAAAGTTGTGTGTTAATACACTAAAATCAAATAAGGTAGCCAGTTTTTTTACTTCAAATAAACTTGAATTTGGTTATAAAAGTTTTCTGTTAATCAGAGACTAAAGATTTCAGTGTTGCAAAAGAGTATTTTTGCCAGAAGCAAAACATTATAATGATCTTACTAATTACTTCAATACTTTGAGGGAACACAGGAAAGCGACATTATAATGATCTTATTAATTACTTAAATACTTTGAGGGAACACAGGAAAGCGACATAAGCTGTATATATGTAGTATTATAAAAGTACTAAGTGAAATTAAAAATTTAAAGCATAACATTTATTTTAGAAATGCACAAACCCAAGAAACAGATGTTTCCTGTTAACAGGATCACAAGGTAAAGAAGACAGGTTTGAAAATAAGTGCCTTTTTCATTTACTTCACCTTGGATCATGACAGGAACAAATGTCTGCTGATGTTACTTCTCCCAGTGATTATTTTATTTAACAGCAGGGCTGGATGGATCTTTGCTTAACTATCGCTGGCCAGGGGCTGTGTCCAAGTCATCAATGGGACAGGGCTGCTGTGGAATGCTCTCGAGCTGTTTATCTGTTTATTTTTTAGCATCAGTCTCATCACATGGTTATGACAATGGGAAGATTCCAGCAGCTCACATCCAGGCAACAGGCCAAGAACTTAATGTTACAACTGACTTTATAAACTTTTTGACCAATCACACAAAGCAAAAGCATATTGACAGTAGTTCTATCCAACCACTATAAGCACACATACCTTTGGTTAAAACAATGCTCTCTTATTTTGAATACAATACTTGCTTGTAAACCTTAAGATACAATGCACAGAGCTCTATTATTAAGCTTAGACCTTCCTAATATCTCATCAGATAAACTTTTCTGCAACTTAGGGAGTTATTCTACCCAAGCGTTAATACACAGACCATTGTTCTATTTGTTCTTTCTTTCTACTTGTATAATTTTTCTGCTGACAAATCTTATAGCTGCTGCTTAGCTCTAATCACCATCCTGCTGTCTCTGAGGCCTTCCTTTTGCAACGTGCCCAAAACCCTCTGGTTTTAAGGAATCCCACAATTAATCTCCCCTGAAGATTCTCTGATGTAACAACTCCATGTGTTGTTAAATTCAAAGCCTTTGGAAATGGCTGACTGCCTTCAGGGAGCTCTGGGTCAGACCCTGATGTCACCCTGGCACCTGCTTGACCAATTTGACTTTTCCATGCCTGAACTTGCAGGGGAACATTCCCATAAATGTGATGGCACTTGAACAGATTGAACATTTCAGTGGGCTCCAGGAGGAGCTGCCTGATACCCTGGTCTGGCAGGAGTCACTGCAAGGAGCAGGGCCAGTTTCTCCCAGGTTTCCCTGAGCTCCTGAGATGCATTAAATGCTGTTGATTTATAGGGGCAAAAGGGATGGGAAGATTCTGCAATTTTGCCATTTTACCTAGGTTGTACTTTCTCATCTGGAAGTCAAATCAGGTTTTGGAGTTCAGTTTCATTAAAAATGTACCTAAAAATTTTGCAGCTTATCTAAGAACAACTTTTTAAAAACTTTCTTTCAAGTCATAGTACTTGGTTACCGCATGTTAACCAATGTTTAAAAAACCCCCAAAAAACTAAAAACCCCAACCTTTTTTTTTCTGTCAGCTGCTTCCCAACTTGCTGCTCTACATCAATGGTGCAACATCTATTTCCCTTAATGCTGCTAAATTGGTTTAGTCCTATGCTTTAGTTTCATCTTCAGCTGTTACTTTATTCCCCAGATGAACAGAGGAGACCAGGAATGTGTCACTCGTTCTTTCCCAAACCCTCTGCAGGGTTTCAGCACCATCTCTGCTGGTGTCTCCTGGTGCAAAACTTTTGGAGAACAACAGTGTTCTGTGGCACCAATCAGCCTGTAAGGATTAGTGTTTGACAATAATTGTGATTTTATTCTAGATTAGGCTTTCAGGTGCTAATTCCAGACTATAACAGAGCAGTGCAAGGAATAAATTCAGCAACCTGCACTTCCCTCAGGGGATGCTGTGCCTGCAGCTCTCTTGCAGTGAAAGATGGGATTTTGCTCAAGTGCTATTTTTACAAGCTTAACTTCCTTAGTCTTGCCTGCAAACAGAGTTCCTTTCAGGGCAATCAGTAGTAGAAGGATGCTGCTGTTTCATCCCCACATGATCCATGTCAGAAAATGTGCAGTGCAGGGTTTGTAGAACTGGTTACTATTTTAATAGACTATGTGATGAAGAAAACACAAATTATGGACATATTTCAATTCTTTTGCTTGGCCTCCTGCTATGAACATAGTTCATGTCCTCATATCTGCATATATTTAATGTTGAGGTGAACAGCAAAAAGTAAAGTAATTATATTTTCCTGGCCATCATGGACTATAGCGGTTTTTTTTCTCTTCTACAGAATCCCCTTATAATCAGTTAGTCCACTGGAAAATGCCAGTGGGATCTGGCATTTGGGAGTGGTTTATAGTGCAGATGTTTTTTTCATGTTGCTTTTTTTCCTCTTGTCATACAACAAGGCATTTGGATCTAATTATCTTACTTTTTCTAATTATCTTACTATTTTAAATACCACTGTAAGGAGATCATGTCTATTCCAGAAGAAAAAGGGGGTAGAAAATTCCCTAGGAAAAGGAAAACTTAAACTCAGATGTCAGACAGGATATAGACATTAAAGAGTGAGAATAGTTTAGCCTTTGAACAACTTCATTATGGCTGCAATATGTTCTCAGTTATTTGACATTTAAATACAGATGCCTTCTGCATGGGTTGTGCCAGAACTCTGAAGTTCTTTGTCATGCATAAGGCTCAGTTACCAGGTTTCCAGAGTGTACAACTCTGACTTAAATTTTAGGAATCAAACCTTGACCTCTATGCCAAAGACCTTTCGTGTTACAGGGTTGTGGATGCCAGCCTGGTCAGGGAGAGAAATGGCAATAATTTCTCACAGTGGCTGGTGAGAATTTTTAGGGACTTGTAGCAATGTGATCACTTGTTAGTCTAAACAATCTGCAGGTGGTGTTTTTCCACTTTGTTTTTCTGTTCCTCTCAAGGATGGTGTGTGAGGAAGATGTTTTTATTAACTAGCCAATCCAGCAGAATGTACCACGTCTGTCTATATAAGCCAGAGAATCCTTTGTATTAAAGCTTCTTTTTCTCCTCTTGCAATTTGGTCTCTGGTCTGTTCTTGTGTCATTCTTGGAGCAAGGGTGACATCAGGGAATAAAAATTAACTTAGGCAAATTTTTATTTTGTAAACATGAGTTCCACTGACCTCTGTCTGTCTCCATTCAAGTGCAGGACTGGTGATTTTTCTATACATTGCTGCTCACCACAGTTAGTGAGGTATTCCTGACTGATACAGGATTTTTTCATGGAGTAAATGTTGCAGAATCATTCTGCATTAAGCTTTTCAAGTACGGTGCAAAATTTCATAAAGCTTTTAGGAGCAGTAGTTGAAATTAGTACTGATGTAATGCAATAAGCTCTGTTTATATTAGCTTTTTGAAATTGGACTTGTCTGATGTGGGAGGTTCTAGTGAGCTCACATGGTATTTCATTCAGTCTGTTTCCCAGGAATAGGAATGGATTTGGTCACAGACAGGGATACATTTGCATTATGGTCCCCACTCTTGGGTATCCTTTAGTGCTTTCACCCTTCTGTTTAGCAGTTGTCCATCTGCAGAGGACTGCAGTGATATTTGGTACTCTACAGATTGCCCCATCCCTAAAATTCATCTGCCTTCCTTACCTCTCTGCTGAAGTGAAATTCCATAAGCCCAGCACTACTCCAGCTAAGGCTGCCCTCAGCCTTCACAGCTGTTGCTAGTTTTTATTTCTGCTTGTAGCAAATGCAACCCAGCAAATCCTCTGGCTGTCTTGTGCCCTGCACAGGGTTCAGTGAGTGTCTCTGGAGCTTGGTGCATTTTCCTTCATGAAACCCAAAAAGGATGCAGGAGCAGATGGAGGTTAGTGGCATCCCCACCTATGCTTCCTTCTCTTGCAGTTCCTCAGCCATGGGTGCTGCTGAAGTGCAGCTCCTTGTCCATTTTAGGTCCATTTAGGAGAAAGTGCTCTCCCAGGAGAGCTTTTCTCTGGATGGGAGAGACCTGTGAGGAAACTCTGATGTCACAGGCGTTCTGTGGTGCCTCTGGGACAGGGATGGCCCCAGCAAAGCTGACACAGGCCTTTCCTAGAAACACTGGAACAAAACACTGCCTTAACCCCTTTCCCACAGAACAAAACATGAGAAGAATTGTGTGCTGGCAGATCTGTGTGGTGTGTGCACCTGAGCCTGCTGCAGCTTTGGTGTGATGGGTATTTCAGAGAGGACTCAAGTCAGCATGGATCAGCATTCCAGCAAGAACTCCTACTGTTATTATGTACCTGATGGTTTTTGAAATAATTGCTTTATTCTAGACCTTAGAAAATGTGTGATATTCCTCTTGAAGGAACACAGCAGATACACGAGATGGGGTACTTGAAGCACTGCTTTGCATAAGTAGAAGTAAATAAATAAATGCAACACTAAAATGAAACTTAACGAAGATAAGGTCTGTGACATGATCTCACACATTTGGCACTGCATGAGTGGTGGGGAGCAGACCTGAGCTCCTCCTGCACATGGAGGCATGCTGTGGTGATGTGTTGTGGGAGTCCAGGGCATCCCTCTGGCTGCCCTGGCAGGTCTGGAACCCTGGCAGGGGTCAGGAACCCCCCTGGACTGAGCCCCCAGAGACACTGTCTGTGATCTCTGTCCATGCAAAAGAGTTTTCAATCTCACAGGATGAATTACAAACTCTGAGTGTTTGATATCAGTAATAATTAAGTGTGGCACGGGTGCAAAAGTAAAATTTTAGGATGCTAGATTGGGGGTTCAAAGGAGACAAGATGGAGGAAATTGGGTGTGTCTTGTCCTTTTTCTCCTTCTTCATGCCCTCCATGTCTCACTGTGGTGTTGGCATTTTTCTGTTGGTTCAGGCTGGGGACACACTGTCCAACGTAGGTGACAGATATTGGCACGTTCTTGTAAATCCAGCCCAGGGAGTTTCTGGTATTTAATGTTTGTCACATCCCACTGAGGGCAGAGCCCCACACGCTGCCCTGCAGGACAGAGCTGGGCAGGGCAGCAGAACATGTTAGAGATAAACAGAATAAACAACCTGGAAACAGCACAGACCAATTATGGCTTCTGCTTTGGCAGAGGGGCTGAAAGACAGAGACTTTCTACAACCTCAGAATCATCAATTGCTCAGATTCTGACAATGTGTGACCAGCAGTTCCTCCCTCCTGCACACTCCTGTGCCCTGGGGAGTGTCACAGAGCTGGAGAGGGCACTGGGAACTGAATCAAACCCTGAAAGGGCAGAGGAAGTAGGGAAAAAGTCCCACTGTTTAAGAACAAGGTAGAAAACATGATTGAATTGAAACTTCTCCACCCAGAAGGATTTGATTTGCCTTCCTCTGAGGTCATTAATTAGCTGAGTTCACAGCCCCCTGAACATCCCTGCTGCTCACACCTTCCGGAGCAGGGAAAGCACTAAAGCACAACAGTTGGAAAAGGAGGGGAGCACAGTAAAGTGTTTTCCTCTGCTGAAAGTGTCCATGTATTCCCCTGGGGGTGTGTGTGCAGCTGCTGAGGAGATTCCTGCCAGGCCCAGGAAGGTGTGCTCAGCATCCCTCACAGCTTAGAAAGGCTGGCAGTGCTCTGGTGCCTGTTTCCTCACTTGCTTTTCCTTCACACAAGACACAGGAAAAGAAAGACAAGTCAGGAGATGTTACCTAACCATTACTTTCTCTTCTAGTGTGGATGCTTTGCAATGATTTTTCCTTGAGAGCAACCTATCTAACCCTGCCCACACATCTTTCATTCTCACTCGACTGAGCCCCCTTTAACTCTATATCCCATTAAGATAATATTTGCCATAGGAAGGGAACTGTAATTCAGCTTTCTGTAAGTGTGATTAATGCAGAACAGATTGTAAGCATATTGTTTTCATTAGGAAGCAGCTACTGAATGTTTCCATTTAACTTGCTGATTGCTGCAGTTGTTGCCATATGACAGAAAGTCTATTAGTCTCTGTGCCTCCTTAATTCAGCCATATGATAGAAAATGTTTGTGTTCTGAAAATAGTGTCTATTACAATGACACTTATAGGAATGATCCATAGTGGAGAGCAAAACACAGCCTGCCACATGGAGAATGGAAATAGGAATTGGGTCCTTGTCTTGCTTTGAGTGATCTGAACTAAATCCACCACTTTGCTCATAAACGGTCACACCATGTCATATCTTGAGCCACATGTTTTTCTGTTAATAGAAAGATGTTCAGAAACACTCTAGATCAAAAATAGGTGATAGGTTGTATAAAATTATTTGAGTTTATTTCTATGGGCCCTCTGTCTGTAGATAGATTCAGCTTCTTCATAATTTTCATTTATCTGAAGAAAATATTTCTCCTGATTCCAGAGTGTTAGGGTGGAGTTAAAAGAGACCTAATTAATTTTGGAGACTGAGAAGTTGAAACCAAACTGTTGTAGATGCTGACCATATTTTCATGTGAGACTAGTCCTTATTGTAGTTTTCAAGGTGGCATTAAAAGAGCATGAGGAAAACATCAGTTTGCATTATTCCATTCAGTTACATGGAGCATCACATTTTGGTACAACCATGCCATCAGCATTCTGACTTCAAAAGACTTCGTGAGGATGATGCATCAGTGGCCATCACACAGGATGATCAGGTGTTGGAATTTGTGGTATTGATGATTTTGAGATTGTAAAAAGTTTTTGGTTTTTTGTTTTGTTGCTAAAGAAGAAGTTATAATTTGTCTGTGTTGGTTTTTAAGGTTGTTTATTTTGTTTATTTATAATACATTCTGTTACTTTTCCACAGGTTTGTTTTGTAGGGTAGCGTGTGGGGCTCTGCCCTTTAGTGGGATGTTATAAATATTATATATTAGAAACTATGTGTGCTATATTTATAATAATGTGCTAATATCTATTATTTATGTTGAACAGTGTGTTCTTAGCTTAAACTAATAGAAAAATGCCAACACTACAGTAAAACATGAAGGGCATGAAGTAGAAGAAAAAGGATAAGATAAACCCAATTTTTTCTATTTTGTTTTTATTGAAATTTTAATTTAGAATCTTAAAATTTTATTTTTGTACTTATGCTATACTTAATTATGACTTATATCAAACACTCAGAGTTTGTAATTGATCCTGTAAGATTGAAAACTCTTTTTCATGGCCAGAGATCACAGACAGTGTCTCTGGGGGCTCTGTCCAGGGGGGTTCCTGACCCCTGCCAGGGTCCCAGACCTGCCAGGGAGCCAGAGGGAAGCTCTGGATTCTCACAATCAGGAAGCACTCTGGGATTATTCCCTCCTTATGAACTCAGTGCCTGTGGAAAGCAATTTCCCCCTGTGGGCTCATTGCTGGGTTCCTTTAGTTTGCTGCTGGCACTTTTTCCTCTCTGTTGGATGGCCCAGGTGTTTGGGGTCTGACTGGGTGCTCAGAGCTTTGCAGAGAATCACACTGTGAGTGGTAGAGTGAAGTCTTCCTTGGAGCTCTGCAGATTATTTAATTTTTTAACTCCAGCGCTTCACAAACCACACTGAGAGCTATTAACGTAAATTAATTATTCCTCCTGCTGGCTTCTTTACAACTTACTCAGATGAGGGATTATTAAATGCATCATGCCTTGCAAATTTGCATGCATTAAAAGCTTTATCATTGCCTGTGCACTGCTGGCCTCCATCAGGGGTCCGTGAATTAAGAAATTCTTGCTCAGCCATTTCCATGGGCAGTGCTGGGCTGGGTCCAAGTGGCTCCAAAACACAGCAGAGATGGTCCCTGTGCCCAGGGACCCTCCTGCCAGCGTGCCATCCCAAACCTGCCCAGGGACCCTCCTGCCAGCATGCCATCCCAAACCTGCCCAGGGACCCTCCTGCCAGCGTGCCATCCCAAACCTGCCCAGGGACCCTCCTGCCAGCGTGCCATCCCAAACCTGCCCAGGGACCCTCCTGCCAACGTGCCATCCCAAAACTGCTTGAGTCGTGGCTCCCATGGAGAAGGAATTATAGGACACAGCAGAATGTGTGTTTTTCTGACTAAATGTGGGGGGGTTTTTTTAATTTTTTTTTTTTTAATTTCTCGTACAAGCAAGAAAGGGAAGCAGATAACCATGGTAACCCAGAAAAATGTAGGTGTAGATCTGCTGGTGTGTATCTGTGGAGAGTTGAAGAAATGTGTAGAGAGGTTTATTTATTTGTTTATCAATTCATACTATTGTTGGCTTTATGGTCCTAAATGAGGATAAAAATTTCTTGAAAATGGAGAGCTATAAAAACCCAAACACTTTCTGTGCTTTTCAAGAGACTTTTTTTTAACACAGTGGTAAATAATTTAAATTATGAGTTTTCTGCTTTTACCATGATTTTAAGGAGAGAACTCTGAAATGAGGTAATTGAAAAAAATTAAAAAATATAAAATCCTGATGGAACAGTTTGGTTTTAATTTTAGCAAGAAAAGTTTTCAAGTTTGATGTGTACTTAGGAAGTGCTTTGAAATAAATCAGCTTTTAAGTGTTATTTTTGAGGAAATCTCAACTATTTAACCTCCCAAGCTTTTCTGCCCTCCAGTGAAGTTTCTGTCCTCTGGGCCTCCCCAGTCAGCTGCAAACATGACCACACATATTGTTTAGGATATATTTTTAGGAAGGTCCTGTCCATGGCAGTTTGGAGACAAATGCTGAATTTATGCTTGACTGCAGCATCTGTCATTATCACCCACGTCCTCTGTGCATGGAAAAGGGATTCTTGTAGGTGTCAGGTTGTTGCTTCCAGGGATTGTCATAATTGTCTCATAGTTCTTACTGATGGCCTCTCACACAGAATTCAAAAGGGAGAATTACAATATTAGAACTTTATTTCATGCCTTACTGCAGATTGCTTACCCTAAATTTTTTCCTGTTTCCAGTAATGTTACAGCAAACACATGGACACCTTTCTAGTCGAGGTTCTTAAATCCTTCCTGTAGGTGAAAAATGTGTGCATTCTTATTTCCTTCCTGTGAGTGCATTTTGAAAAATATTTTCATAGAGATACTTTTGCATTTCAACATGTTAGGAATGTTCAGAGCTTACCATTCTATTTCCTTATTTTTATTTAAGAATGCTAAATGCAAAGATTTGGATGTTTTGCTGTTGTGTAATACTGCAATAAACAAGTATTTGCTTGGCTCTTTGAGGTGGTCAGAGGGGTGAATAAGAAGATTTCTGAGGACTGGGGGTTTTCCCCACTTTTGTAAAAATCCTCATTCAAACTGTGAGTATTTTAAAAGGAAGTTCCTGACTAGAACACGTAACAGCACTGCTTCTTTTGGGAAGCTGGGCTTTGTTATGACCAATTCAAGTATCAGGAGTTCTGCACTGAAAAAAGTTATATTTCTTTTATAATGTTGTACTTTCCAGCTATGAGGTCTGTGGTTGTTATAATATTTTATGACTGTTGGTAAAGATTGGTTCAGTCATCTGGTCTTTTTGTTTATATTATGGTAATGCAAATTAATTATAAGATTTTATTCAAAGGTTCTCAAAACTAAAATAACGTCATTACTTCAGACTTCAGTCTGAGTTTTCAGTCTACTGTTAATTGAATTGAACCCTAATGTGAAGTTTGGGAACTTTGTTTCTGTTTGTTGTTGAATTGACACACTAAAAATAAAAAATGAGTGTAAAAATTGAAACTGATGCTATATTCTGGGAAAGATTCCATTTTCCCTGAGGCGTGACTGACAGCCACGTGTCTGGGCAGTTCTGGGCTGGGGTTTTTGGGGGTTTGAATCCTGGGAGATGGCAGCAATTCCAGCAGGGTGGCTGAGCTGGGCACAGTCACCTGTGCTCCTGAATTCAGCTATTCCTCTCTGCTTGCCTCTTTTGAGGCAGGTTTCTTGGATGATTGGGGAAATGTGAGCACATAGTTCACAATATGGTGTTTCAGCACATTCGTGCTTCCCTGCCCATTGTACTTCCTTGCTACCAGCTTGTTTTTCTGCTGAAATGGGGGGAAGCAGCAGGAGCAGGGAGCAGAATACCCAGTTTTAACTAAGATGTTCATATTGAGGGAACTGTCAGTGGCAGCTGGAGATGTTGGCATTGCAATAGCAGCAGTAATGCTTTCTAAGATTTGATCTGTATGGGTACAACTTTGTGCCCCTGGAAGAATTTGGGATCAGCTAATGAGCTTATGAATGGCTCCTGGTTGTTTCTGGGGGTGCAAACTGAGTACGGTGGACAATGGGATGCCTTATCAGAGAATCAGGGTTTGGTTTGTATTGCTCTTTTTTATAGAAAAATTTGAGACATGTATAAATTTTCTCGGAGAGTAAACTTTTTATAGTATTCATTGCAATGACACACTTCAGTCAAACTGTGTTGATTCCTTGGGGATTTTGTAGAAGCTGAGTTTATACTATTTCTCTAATAAAAAACCCACTAAACAGTTAATAAATATATCAGAAGGCTTTCCACTGCATTTTGTTTCCCTGATAGCAGCATATTTTGTGCCTATAGCTACAGTATTCTACTGGGTGAAGATAAATGGATTTCATAATCTCTCACTGGGGAAAAAAGTGAGACTGGAGAAGATTGGAGCTGCATGAGCTGGATAACTTAAGATTATAGCTCTGAGAGGCAGAGCTCTAAAAAGCTATTAAAGATGTTACCTTCTTGATTGGAGATTCAGGAGTTGATGCACTGCCTTCAGTCCTATGTTTTCAAACTTTCATTTAGTTATATCATCTTCCACCTGGCCCCTCTAAAATGCTGCTCTGAAAAGAAGTAATTTTTCAATTGTGTGTCTGCTATAGGTAGATTCATCTTCCAAAAACATTACCATTTCCTAAAGACTGCATTTAAATCCATTAGCAGAATATGAGGGAAAACACATTGTGTTATTTTGACATATTCATTGAGATAATTTCTTGATGGGCTTGTGCTTAATATGTTGAATTATCTCAAAGGAAAATCCATTATTGGTTTGAAGAAATACCATAATCAGCTATTACAACAGTAAAAAAAGGGAAATTAAACTTCAATTTTGTACAGGAGGCTCATAAATTTGTTTTGTCTGAAGAACTGCTGCCATTACAGAAAGAATTCGTGTTGGACAGGGAAGATTTCTCTCTCAGTGTGATGCATTTAGTGAGATTTGTCCTGTTACCAATTTGCCATTTGATTGTGGGCACATTCAAGGAAACTGGAGCTGTCAGGTATAGTCAGCCATCCTTTCAGAAATGCCCAGTAGCTTGAATAGCTTTGAAAGTGATTAACAGTTCATTATTCATGGATGCCTGGGGTACTCTTTGTGGTGCGGTGACCTCAGCTTGGCTCCTGGGGGCTGCTCTCACTCCACGTCCCAGGTAGGACGGGGCAGAAAATGACATGAAAAACTCTCAGCTTGAAGTAGAGGCACTTTAATGAAAAAAAGCAGAGGTGATGTGTGGATTCTTTGTTTCTTTTTTCCACTAAGGTCAGGATTAAATGTGTGAGACAACATTTCTCGTTTGGACTCAGATGTTTATTAGTTCCTATCTATACTATAGCTTTATAAGCTGTGAGTTCTATAGCACTTCACTAACTAAAAAATGGAGTCCTATTTCTCTCTCTACAAGGCTTTGTAAGGATAAAAACTGTTTTATTAAGAAATGACACTTAAATTATTTTTACTTATAACCTAATAACTAACTACCCACTCCCTGCAATGCAGAATTTTTTATCTGATTACAAAATTCACTCGAACTCATGAAGAAGGTGAAGAAGAGAGACTGACTACTGCCCTAAAACTTCTATTTTGCTTTATATATATTATTATATTCTAAAACCTTAAACTCTAAGTTTTTCACCTGTGATATTACTCTCTTCTATTCAAACTCCACACCCACAATCCCAGTTCTATTGCTCCATTTTGGAAGACTTCTCCACGGCCTCAGGTCAAATGCAGTGTTCTCTTGGGGGTCAGTGCCTGTCAGCACAGAAAGTCTGAAATTGTCAGCAGCCAGGGTTCCAACAGTGATGTGCAGAAGCAAAGCAAAGCCAAATTTTATCTCAGCTTTCCACCAGCTGCTGATTTCAGCTGTTAACTCAAAGGTTGGTGGCTTGGGCCCACCCAGGGATGCCAAAACTGTCAAGGTCAGCTTTTCGGGACCCCAAAAGTGTGAAAGTTCTTTTCCCAGCCCGGGCAGCCAAAGAAGGAGCCTGGAATGCATCCGATTGCATTTTTAAGGTTGTTTATTTTCCCTTCTCTATAACATTCTTTCTCTGGCCTGCTGAGGTCTGTCCAGAAAGAAAGCCATGGCAATCTGTCGCGAGCCTTGGGCGGCTCCCACATTATATACTCAAAACCACGTGTCTATGTTTAAAATTTCTTTACCAATACCTATCACCTGTGTTAGACTGTGAATCTCTGCCTTAAACCAATAGAAAAGTATCACCATCACACCAAGACATGGAGGACAGGAAGAAGGAAAAGAAGGCTAGGACATGCCCAAATCCCTCCATCTTCTCCCCTGAATTATATTCTAAAAACTCCAAAATTCTACTTTTCCACCCTATGTTAAAGCAAATACCACACTACTCAAACCCTTGTGGCTTGTAATTCCTCATACAAAGCTGGCAATTTTTTCCACGGGCTAAAATTGAAGCCACACCTGTTTTTAACTTTGTGCCAAGGTCTCTGAGACCCCTGCCAGGGTCTGGAGACAGCCAGGGCAGCCAGAGGGATGTCCTGGACTCCAACACTGCCCCTCCCTGGAATCAGTGCCTCCGGATGGGCACTTGTCCCTGTCTCAAGCCTCTTGTGCCAGAGGCCACCGCTGCAGCCCCCACTGCCAAGCCCTCACCCCTACACCCAGTGCAGGACACAGGGCTCAGATACTCTTGGATTAATAGACAAGCAAATATCTGAATTTGTTGATATCACCACTTAGGACTTTATATAGTCCTGACAGCTTTAAGTGGAGGGATGAAGTTGCCTCCTCCTGTCTGTCTGCAAAAATATTTCAGTCTTTTAACTTTTAATGTTCACTCTGGGGAAGAAGATTGCTGGATGGCCAGTTCTTTAAGTGTGATTTTCCCCATTATTGGCCAAGGATTGCTCAAATCCCTCTGTCTTCTGCCCTGCTGATACATAAAGATCAAAGAGAGAGTCTGCTTAGATGAAGATATTCTGGGATAGAAACATGTTATGAAAATGGAGAGTAGGGGCTTTTTCACACTCTGACCTATTCAGTTACAGTCTTCACTGAAAACTTTTTTTTTAAATAGAAAATTCTTTTCCAGCATTTTAGGTTTAGTTTTCAAAGGCTCTCTTTTAAATCTTCTTGTTTGTTTTAACTTTGGAAATAAAATCCAGAAATCATGCAAATTGCAGTTAGTTAAAAGGGATAATGTTCTTCTCACTTCTTTCAGAAGCATCTCCCAGGTTCTCGCCTCATGTTTAACTACAAGAGATCAGAGAGACTCAAGAGTCAAAGAAAACTTCAAGGCACAGAGAAAGACATTTTGGATAGCTGTGGTCCACAGTGAGCCCATGCAGAGTCCGACAGGGAATACTGTACAGAAAAAGCAGGTTGAAAGTAGAAATTTGGAAATCACCTGCCAAAGAGTCTAAGATAAATTGATAAAAAGCTCAAATCTTATATATCTGGTTTTCTAACTGCTGTAACTTTAGGGAAAGCAAAAGACACTAAGTCTGAGGGACAGTGCTAGTGATGGTTCCAGAAGGTTTTGACTTCATTTGCTTTGTTCCTGTGTTTCTTTCAGAGGAAAGCACTGCTTTTAGGCCTGCTCAAAGCCCATAATTCCTGTTGCATGGGAAATGTCTATGTTTCAAAATTTGTTTTCCTTCTTAGCTGAAAATAGTTTTGATGCTGAGTTTTTGCCCTGCCTTAGGGGACATATTTCCCTGTGCCCTAGGCAGCAGCAGTTGGGAGCTTCCCAGCATGGTCAATTTGCACTCCAGTGGCAAAACCCTTCTGGTGAGCCCCATTTGGAAAGCCAAGCATGTTCTGTTAAAACAGACAGCACAGTGATGAGCTGGGCCAAAGATCAAAGGTGTTCTGGAGAGATGAGAGAGAAATGCAACCTGTGACTTCCAGTATGGCCAGGAGTGCCTTTGCATTCAGCAGAAATCATGAACTGCCAAAGCCCTAGTAGGGATCTGGGAGCCCACTGGAAAAACTGGGTGTGCTCCCAGCTGGGGATTCCTGAAAAAAACCAGCATTGCTCCGAGCCTGGAAAAATCTGAAACAAATGTGGTCTGATAAATGGCAGAGCCTGTGAAACACAGAGCAGCCACTAAAGGAGAAGTGTGGGAACTTGAGCCAGGGAAATGTAAAGAATAAACTCAAAATGTGGATCAGTATGTTTAAAAATAGGGCAGGCTAACCCGTTGTGTCTGTTTTTACCAATGGATGATAAGTTTTACTTGGATATTTCATACTTATTTAGCTTGGAAGAAACCTCGGGAGATCTTCCAGTTCAGCATCCTACTCAAACTCCAGAGTTAGATCAGGATTGTGGCCTGCAGAGTTTGTATTATCTCTGGTGAATAGAATTCCACAGACTTCCTGGGCAACTTATTCCTAATTATATAGAGAATTATTCCTGGTAATTAACTAGAACTTGTTATCTGTTGCTTTTTGGCCTTCTGCTGTGCATGTTTGAGGAGAATCTGGTTCTTCTTTTTATGTAACCACAGGTAAATCAAGGCCAATGCCTTTAATTTTGTGACTTCAGGCTGACTAAACACAATTTTTGGTATTTCTAGTCTGGTAGCCCTGTAAACATCTTGGTGGCCCTTCTCCTCTGGACACCCTCCCATTTTATGTGTACTCAGTACGAGGAGCTGGGCACGGTGCTCAGTGCAGTGCCAAAAGTGACAAATGCAGAAGGGATAAACAGAGCAGAAAAAGGCAGTGAAGGCAAGCAAATCTCAACTCGTTGAAATATCAAATGTGAATTCTGAGAAAGGGTGGGAAAAGAGTAATTTTCAGCTCTTCAGTGTTCCTACAGACCCCTCATTCTCATGTAGGTGCTCTGTGGAGTTGTCCTGCAGGAATTCAGGGATCCCAAAAAAGATTTCAGGTTTAACTAATCCATAAGATAAATACTGTCTGTGTAGAGGGCTGAACTTCATTTCAGAAAGAAGGGTCAGAATTTCTATAGGATAATGTTAGGGATGTTTGAAAAAAGGAAGTGGGAAAAGAGGGAGGACAGGGCAGGCCCAAATCCCTCCATCTTAAAAACTCTGACCCCCATGTACAAAACCAAAACCCCCCTGTACAGCAATCAAAAATTCTTCCCTTTACTTTGTAACTACTTCTACTATCATATCTAAAATTTTGTGACTTCTTGTTCTTCCTGCAAGGTTGGTAAATGATTCCATGGTTCAAACCCAAAATCACAGCTGTTTCCAGCTGCCTGCCAGGGTCTCAAATGCTTCTGACCTGGACCCGGAACCTCCAAAAATGTCTGAGGGACATTGTGAGTTCCAACAGTGCCAGGCACATTGGTTGTCCAAGGATAGGAGGCAGAATGTGTGAAATTCCATGTTTATATGTGTGTATATATATCTCGATACGTGTGTGTGTATTCATATGTGTATGTGTGTAAAATTTTTAACCTGAACTGGAACAGATTGTCTGTGTGTGGGTGGAGAGAAGGAATGGCAGTTATTGGAGGTACTCAAATGCTCAAAATGGGACCAGACTATTCCTGAGCAGCCTGCTCTGAGTGGAGGAGCACAAAGCAGATTGGACTGGGGGAGTGCCAGAGGTGCCCTCCAAGTGACATCCCTCTGTGAGTCTCTGAATTGCAAGTGAAAGCAAGTCTAAATATGAAAGAAAGTGCAATTGTGTGGAAACTGAAAACTATTTCAGTCCACTCATCTTTCTGAAGCTGGAAGATGAATGAGGCAGACTGGGAAAATAGTGTGGGTGACCTGTCCAGGGAAATTAGATCTCCTCAGTTTCTGTTTTAAGAGGCTAATTTGAGAGCCACCTCTCTCAGGTGTGGTGCTGACACTCTCAGTATGATGAAATTCCAAAGTTCTTCTTTTTCTGCTCCTTTCAAGCTACAGAGACAGTGAATAACTCATCTCAGCAGCCCAGCAGGATGTGCATCCCCTGAGATTCCCTTGTCTGACAGGTTACACATTTGTAGTGCAGGTAGTAGTTTTGATAGATGCACTGACTATTAATGTGTGACTCCCCTCAGAGCAGCTGAGGGGATCTGCTCTGCTGTTCACCAAGTTTCTCTGAGAAAACTACAGCTACATTTTATTAAATATTCCCTTTTCCCACTATTGTTATGGAGAACACCTAATTTATAGCCAATTCTTAGCTCCCTCTCCATCTGTAATATTTTGATTAAGCACTACTTTTAAAAGATGAGCCAATGGCAAGTAGTTCATATTTTTCTTTAAACTGCTAATTGTACCTTCTTGAAGTAGAGCTGGGATTTTTTCAGATGGGCCGTGTTTCTTCATGTCCTGCTACAATGAGTAATTCTGTTTCTGAAGGTTTTAATTAACAGTTCACCTCTTCTTTTGTGTGGCTCCTGACAACACCCCTCTATAGTTTTTAGTCTGTCCTTTACTTATATGTCTGTAAAGATAGAAACACAGGAAAAAGTGAATTTTTAATTCTTTAAGTGAGGAGCAGTGTCTTTAAAACACCTGAAAAATCTTTCTTTCACTCTTTTGCTTCAGTTCTTCATTCTGTGCACATATTCATTTACACATACAAACACAAAGTACTTAAAAATGTTGTCTTTTCAATATGCTCACAGATGCCTGTGACTTTTTTTAACTTTTGCTATTTATCAGAGAAAACACTGCCACTCTTATGAAAATAGCAACTTATACCACTTACACCACCTCTAAAGAACTAAAAATGTCAAGGGGGCCATAAAAGGAGAATAGCACAGTTTGTTTTGGAAATTGTTCCATCACAACTGTAATCATTTTGACAAAAGTTCTGTAAACTGAAACCTTTGTACTTTTTCAATTGAACGAGCTCTGAAGGCACAATGCGTCACTGGAAATAGAAATTAAAGACTTTTTATTCTTGGCAAGAAGCTCTGCACTCTGCCTCCAGAGTAAAGATGTTCTCTGAAACAAACAGAGAATTTTTGTCTGTGATATATTATAATATGTGCTCTTCCTTGACTTTTTATCCTTTGTGCTGCTCTGGAAGCAAAACAGATCTGGCTTCTTTGCATACTAATAAACATTGCTGCTTGTAATTATTCAGTGGTTACAGTAGTACTCCTTTGAGATGAATCTTTGCTAGGTTATTTACTTTGTTTCAGTTATTTGGAGCCTTTAGTTCAACTGTAAAACAAGACTTTATTTTTGTTGTGATGTTTATTGCCTTGGTATTTTATCCATCTGTAAGGGAAGGATTGGAGCAGTTGTTTAGGACTTGATTCCCTGAAAACAAAAGTCACTTTACAGTATTTTGATTTTTTAAAAAATTGTGCACCTGGTATAAAAAAAAATTCCCTTGGGTGTTTTCTTCTATGGTTTTAGTAGAAGTCAAAGATCAACGCCTACACTACACTAGCTCACAGTGCAGAAACTTCGCATAAGTTGCCATAAGTGATCAGATAAATGAGATTTATTTTATGTGGTGAAGGATGTATAATATTTATAATTTTTGTAAGCATCCCATGTTTTATTATATCTGTCATCCTTTCACGACATTTGTCAAGTTTTCATTTGACAAAGCCAAAAATACAACTGATTACAAAAACCTCATTTCAGTTGATTTCTTTGAACATATGGTCTCACACAGGTAAGAAATAAGAAGAAAAGAAAGCTAAACAAGTAGATCATTTGAAGAATAAACACCTGTAATAGAGGAAACTTCAAATTGTATTCATTCTATCATGACTGAAACAGTTTACTGATTTATTTAATGACATGTAATTAACAGGCAATCAGGGAATTAGGCATTCAGACAGAATCAGCCGTTCTGTAGATAAACCCCAATAGCTGACAAGCTGACATTTGTGAAATATTATGATGGAACTGTGGATTTCTAAACCCTTCTGTAACTAATCCCTGCAAGTTCCTGTTTTCCCCGACACACTTGCCTGTTTTGTAGCCACCCCTCTGCCTGTCCCTGTTGTGGGGCCCAGCCCAGCACCCACTTTATGACTCCTGTGCTTGGCTGGGGTTTTCATGCTGTGAGGGAAATGGAAAGATAGAAACTTCCACAGATACAGGAGGGTTTGATTTGCAGCCTTGGGAGAAGCTTGGACTAGTGTAAAAATAAAAATGCACAGACATTAAGCAGAAGAATTATAAACTTATGTTTCTATAGTTGTAAGTAAGAATATGCCTTAGGTAAGTGAGAAACTGCATTGATAAGATGGTGAAGGGTTTATAGTGTAGGGGTGTGATTGTATAGAGCAAGCTAAGGGTTCAGAAGTTATAATAGAAGCATTTGTGTGTACATGTGATAGCAGCCCATTGGATAAAAGTGTCTGCAGTGCAGCAGAATTAAGTAAAGGAGATAGGTTAGAAAAAAAATAAACTGTGGCAACTGTCCATTGGGTTAGAAAGTTCTATATTGCCTTGTAACAAAGAACTTGCGACTACTTTGAGCTATAGCAGACTTCTTGCTCCTCATGGCCTTTGAAGCTGATGTTTATCTGAGTAATAAATTATTTTTAGCCCCAAAGAAGCCCCATCCCGTCATTAAGGCGTTGATAATAATGCTGTTGGGCTCACTTCTGGCAGACACTGAGTCAAATATGCCAGGCATCATCCGTCACCCTCCTCTCTCTCCCCTTTGTTACAAATTTTCTTGGCTGTTAATCTTCCAGCTTTTTTTTTTCCCTTTGTCACTGTTTAATTCGGCAAAGGGCCTTTGGCTTTAACTTATCAGTTCAGGGGGCTCCTTTCTCATTTTGGGAGTTTAGGTTTAGCTTCTCCTCAGCTGTTGTGCCAAGAGAGAGACCCACATCACTGCCCCTGGAATCCAGATCTCCCCAGGAGAGCAGCAGGAAGGGGGCTCAGGCTCAGCTCTGGGAGTATGAAATATTCCCTTTTCCCACTATTTGGGTTTAGGTTCGTTCCCCACCCTTTGCTCATCTTTAATTTTCACTTCACACAAGGAGCTGACACCTGCAGGAGCCTGTTCTGGCTTAACTTCTGAGTTACTTGTTCTTCTTTTTATTGAAGATTACATTTCTTTTAATGAAGATAAATGCATGGAAAGCACTGACAGGCATTCAGCTGAGGAGTCAGCTCTGCTCCATCAACATCTGTTTCATCTGCTTTTGGTGCTGTCCTTTCTGTGTGCTGGACTCCTGAATAGACCCTGAAATGCAAACAATTGCTGATCATGCTGCTGGCTCTGATAACACAACTCAAAATGTTGCCCTAATTACTTACATTATAAAACTGTCAGGTCTGGAACATTTAGTCTCTCAAGGCAGCTCTCCAATTAATCTTTTCCTTTTTATTAGAGATCTTGTTATGTGATTCTCTTCTGGGGAGGAATTAGAAGGTTTTATGTCATAGTGGTGGGTGGTTTTTTTAAAGCTTTCACTGATAATAGAGCAAGAAGACTTCAGAGTTACTCTTTTTAAAATAATTTTTATTGTAGCATCTGAAAGAATGTTGTTTTTACTATTAACACCCAGCTGCTGAGGGAAAAATCATAGAACAAGCCAGGTTGGAAGGGACCTGAATGATCATCTGGTCCAACTTTTTGTGGAGAAAAGGAGCCTTTTCAGCACCCTGTCCAGTCACGGGGATGTCTCAGAGTTTCTTTGTTTCCACTGTGGAAAAAAATTCATATATAAAGATGAAACCTCTCCTGGTGCAACTTGTACCTGTTGCTCCTGGTCTTCAAAATGTGGCTCCTTGTGCAGGCAGAGGCTCCATCCCCTCTGGAGCTGCCTGCTCAGCCCTGAACTCTGTGAGGAGGTGACCCTCCTGGAAAAGGGGTTGCTTCAAATCTACCCCAAATAAAGTTTTTCTCATTCTTCAGCCCAGACAGTGTGAAAGCTAACATTTTGATTTGAATGAGGAATTCTGTTTGGTGGCACTATTTTCCCTCCCCTGGTTAAAGCAGAGAGTTAAGGTCCAGATCCAGAAAGAGGCTGCTGCTGCTTTTATTTTTTGTAAAAAATGGGAGGATCAGGTTTAAATCTCTGCTTAATTCAAAATATGGATTTGAACCAAGGTCTTTTATTTCTAAAACTGTGCACCTGGCTGCATTATTATAGTATAATCTCTCCCCATCTTTCTAGAAGTAAATGATTCATTTTTTTCTAAACAATGAAATTATTTACTGAAAAATAAGCTAGCAGATCATCGTGCTTTATTCAGGTGTCTGAGACACTAAATTACAAAGTTAGCCATTTTATCTAGATCTAATTAAGTGATTTTATAACTATTTTATATGAAATAATGGTTCTGATATTATCCAATTTTGCCAGGATCTGGGTCTGTAGGCATAAAGCCTGTGCCTCTACTTGTTAAATAGAGGTTCAAGACTGATCAATGTTTTTTTCCACTCTGAAAGTCTTGATATTCTTAAAATTAGCTTGCAGGAAAAAAAATATAAGTCCTGTCACCCTACCAGAATAACAGCACTGGGTTTTTTCTCTGTCTATAAATCTGGAGATATAAAAGATGACAATGATAAAAATGTGATGTAGATTCAAGAACCTGTCTGCAATATACTGTCCTTTTGTTCAGCGCAGCTCTAATGCTTCCATTCACCTTGTTTGTAACTATTTCCTTTATAAATTATCATAAACCTGAAAAGGTGGGCTATTTTTTAGGCTTAACATAACCAGCACTGCCTTATTTCAAGATCTAATACAATTATGAACACACCGTAACTTTTGGATGATTAAATTGCAAATTGTGGGTGTCCACGAGGCAAGCAGATATATTAAACTTGTTCACCTTCATAACTCATCCTCACACACACTGGATATTTTTCAGGATCACACCAAGCTGTGCTTGTTCTGCCTGAGGTACATTCTACAGTATTTATGGTTTATCAGATGTACAGGAGATCTTCTTCAAGGAGATACTCATACATCATTTGAACTTCAGTAGTTATTACATTGTTTTAATGGAAAAATGTTATAAATGAATGGGTTTTATTCTCTCTGAGACACTTATATTTTTGAACATGACTTTCTCAATGATGTTATTTTTTCATTCTATGAGAACATGAACTTCTTGTTTATTGCTCACTGATTTTATAAACATATCTCCTTTTCTCCTTGAAGAGCTATAAAGAAAAAAGGTCAGCAAGCAGAAGCTAAGTAATCCAAGTGTAGTTTTACAGAAGTTTTGTGGAGTAAATGGGACACCTGTTAAAAAGCTAAAATCAAAGTAATCAAGACAAACACTTTCCATCCTATTTGCATTGCATTTGAATGAGGAACATAATCTACAAAGGAATATTTAAAAGTGAGGTTTTGATTTACAGTTGTAAACTAAGGGATATTTGGCTTAATCCATATCGAAGATACCTGCAGTTGATATTAACTCAGACTGTGAGCTCATCAAATAAAAAACACTGAGACTTCTTACCTTGCAAACAGACCCCAGATCCCCAGGAAGCAGGTGTATTTAGTGTTTGTGGATGGAGCTGAGGCTTTTTCCTGTAACTTGGTGCAGAACTCTCCTCTCTGATGTTGGCACCCCTGAGTGGCAGTGCCTGGTTTCAGGGGCTCTGTTTGTCCCCATTTCTTTTGTCACCGATGCATTGTGCAGGCTGGCCTAGAACAGAGGCTGGACAGAGCTAAAGAATAAAGCAGGGATTTATTAAAAGGCCTCAATGGGTCCACCTTGGGCAGCACAAGAGCCCAGCCAGGGCTACACACCCAAGATGAGCCAAAATGTTCTCAAAATGCACGACTGGTCATGGGATCTGACACTTTTATAAATTCTGCTCCATTTGCATATTGGAGTTCATTGTTCAATTCCAGCTCCAGCCCATTCAGTCGCATCCTTCTTTATGTTTATGCTCTTGGACCTGAGATTTGGATCATTCTTCCTTGGTCCCCAGCTGGAGCAGGAATTGTTTTGTCGCCTTACCCTGTGAACAGAGCTCACCATCCCCTCATATGAAGCCCAGACTCACACACTAAAGCAGCACAGAATCTGAAACATATAAAAGCTCAAGCCTGAGGCATCACATCACTGTTATATTTGTGATTGCTGACCAAGCCCTGTGCAAGGCAGCAACCTGTAGGTGCTCCTGTTGTAAATAGATATTTTGCCTGCATTTTGCTTGTCTGGGACTCCTGACACCCAAGCTCAGCTCCCCCAGCCTGCCCCAGGCAGTGGCACTGCAGAGCTGTGGGGGAATGGTCTCTGCCCACACTGGGATCCATGCAGATCACTGTGCTCCTCTCCCACAGCCTTCCTGGCACTGGCAAGGGCTAAAGAAGGCTTGGGAGGTTTCAAGCTTGTAGCAAGGGCAGTGACAGTGGTGCCTTAGGATTTGGCTTTTATATTTTTCAGATCCTGTAGAGCTTTGGTGTATAGCTCTAAAACTCCATGGCCTGTCAGCCACTGTTCTTCTGTTTTATTCAGACAAAGCAATTCCTCTCTAGGCCTGAAACTCAAGGACACTTCACTGTCTCAGGCCTTGAAAAATGTAAACAATAGAGAATTGAGGAGGGGCAAACTGGGTGTGTCAATGGACCAAACTCATGACTGTGTGAAAAACTCGTGCCCATTGTCCATCCTGGCTGCAGCCTCTGGGAGGCTCCTGACTGCCCAAGGTGCATCTGTTGGAAGCCTTTAATAAATATCTGCTTTTATTCTCTTGCTCTTGTCCAGCCTCTGTTCCAGGCAGCCACCTCAAGGCATCAACAGATACAGGTTTATTTCTGCATGCTGTTTAGGAAACCATTGTGTGGCACAACAACAAAAAAAAGCCCTAAATGCACATTAAATCCTTTGTTAAGCTCCAGTGTGCTACCCAAATCTGCAGCAGTCCTCCCAGGGAGTGCTGTGTGAATTAGGGATGTAGGCAGTAGAGAGAACCAGGGATGTTCACAGAGTTTTTGGACCTAGCAGGGGTGTGCACTGAGAGATCCTGAGATGATTTGCACATGGATTGGAGCCACTGTGTCTCCACTTACTGGGAAAGAAATAGGTCCAAGTAATGCTGGTCTTGTTCCTTTCCTATCACAGGTGGAAGAGGTGAGGATACTCCGGATGTCTTCTCCAGAAAACTTAATACTTGCTTTTTTTTTTTTTTAGTTTATCTTTTCTGTGATTGCACTGGATAATACTGCAAAGTTGTATAAAATGAAAATTAAGTTTGAAATAGGGTTTGTTAATCACAGTATTAAACTGTTGTGGTTATTGTTTCCTAAGAGATTAATGAGGTGAATTATTGTCACATAATTAAACTACAGTATATCTAATCTCTTCCATACCCTTGTGGTTTACTGTTATTCAAGTATCACTTGAAGGTTAATTTCACTTAGCTGATACATAGTTGACTTTGGCAATACAGTTAATATCCAAATATGTTTTTAAATCTATTTGAAAGTCATTAGGCAACAGCTTTGCCAAAATTATCACTTTAAGCTTTACAAATGAAGGCAAGGACATAAAAACCAGTTAAATCAGCAGTCACATACAGATATAAATTCAAAACATCCCCTAAAATGATTTTGACTGGAGCCTTTTCCTAGAAGCAAGGAATGAATTCCTCAATTCTTGCTCAGAGGCTGTTCAGATCAGCTCACTGGCTGTTTCCTGGGGTACTTGGGTAGAAAATCCTTTTGTCTTGCCACACAAAAATTAGGAACATGCAATTCCTTTATGGTTTTTTTATAGGGAAAGACAAAACTACAGAGTCATCAAAACATGCCTTTTCTCTCAGAGAAACAGATTAGTTTATGTACTTCCATTTTTTTTAATCCTCAAACCCAACCTTTTTCCTCCTTGACCCACACTCAGCATCATTTTAATTCACTATTCCTGATTTATTCTCATGCTGGATCTATTTAAATGATGGGTATTCTATGTATTATACTACAGTAGAAAAGCTGCTATTTTGTCCTTGCATTAGTCACAGTTTTTTACATCGGTTTTTTTCTTTTTCTTCAGTAAGCCTAAGAAATTACCTGCTCTAAGACTCTAATTTCCTCTAAGTTATGGTGCCAAAGATTTGAATCTACTATTTTCTCTCATTTCTCTCTCATCTCATCCCTGTATAACATGGACAAAATTAAAATTATTTTCATAAGATTATAGCTAACTGTAGGATCAACCCCAAAATGAGGCCTTTTAAGAAAACGAGAATTCAATGGCATGGAATTTGATAGTGTTGATATTCATCCACAGTGCAGAAGCTAACCTAGTAAGTAGCTACAGTTTTGAATCCAGAGATTGTCTCTTCTGAACAGAATTCACATATCTTTGATGTCTGAAAAATACCACATTCTTGAGCATTTAATCTAAGTTATATTTTATTTGTAGAGATTTATCAGCCAGTATTGAAACAGTGACATCACTCAGTAACTTTCTTGCTTATGACCCTCTTAAATGACATCCCATTTTGCATTTCTAGAATAATTTCCTCTTCTATATACTCTTCACCATAAATATCCCACAATTTGTTTAATTTTTCTCTGTAGTGAGCTAGAAGAGGATCCTTTGTGTCAGGCACAACACATGCCAGTTTTTCCCCAATTTTTCCCAGTTTTTCCCACTTGATGTTTTCTTTGTGGTCACTTTCCAGTGCTGTGGAATTCCTTGAGGTGCCTGCTCATGGCCTGGGTGCCATGGATAATGCTATAAACCACAATTATCCAGGTCACTCTGATATTGTTGGCTCCTTCTTCCCTGCTTCTGTTGCCTCAGAAATTGTGTTCCATCAGCAGATGTAACAGTTTTGAGCGCAGCATGCCAAGGTCAGGACTCCAGAAACCAACCTGAAGTTGTGAGCTCCCAGGAGCTCCAGCTGCCCGTGCTCTCCACAGCTGGCTGCTCCTCGCTGCTGCTGGGTGTCTTTGAAGCTACTGGGATTTGTTTTGTCCGTCCTTTGCAAACATGTTCACTGATGGAGCCCAAGCTTGGGTCAGGGGTGGCTCCGTGTGGTGGAAGAGTCTCTCCTCCACCCCGAGCTTCCAAAGAAAGGCTCAGCAGTCTCTGTTGTTCCGTCTCAGACAGTTTATTGCAAGTTATCTCAAAGATTTTCTCCTTGAGCTGCTGTGGTTTGCTCAGAGCTCAGGCAGAGGCACACACACACCCTGACATCCTCTCTGACCCCGACTGCTTCTTCTCTCCCACCCAGGGCTGCTGCTCTCTTTTATATGGGACATTACGTGTTACATGGGTACAGTTTTTCCCAATGCCTATTACCTATATTAAATGGTGCTTTTCTACTCTAAACCAATCTGGGAGTGCCAACATCACCAAGAACATGGAGGTAAGGAAGAAGAAAGAGGGAGGACAGGCCAGGCCCAAATCCCTCCATCTTAAAACTTCTGACCCCCATGTACAAAACAAAAAACCCCCCTGTACAGCACTCAAAAATTCTTCCCTCTACTTTGTAACTACTTCTACTCTAATATCTAAACTTTTGTGACTTCTTGTTCTTTCTGCAAGGTTGTTAGCTCATTCCATGGTTCAAACCCAAAATCACAGCTGTTTCCAGCTGCCTGCCAGGGTCTCAAATGCTTCTGACCTGGACCTGGAACCCAAAAATGTCTGAGGGACATTTTGAGTTCCAACAATTCACCTCCTTTCAGATCAAACTGCTCTGTGCTACGCTCCCAAATGCTTTTCTGAGTTCCAGATAAATTGTCCATTACACTGGGATTGTCTCCAGGTAAGTAACATATGGAAGGGATTCGAGTTGTCTGCCTGAGCTCCTCTTTCTGTGTACTCAGCCTCCTGTCATGGTCTTCTAAGTCAGGCATTCCTAAATCTGGTTTAATAATTTTCTGTCTTCTGCATAGCTGAGTGCAGGATAAGAAGCTTGAGCTTTGTATGGTCTTGGAGCCTTTTAAAGTAAAAAGAATTATATTAACTGCTACTCTAGTTCTCAAATACTCTCTTCCTTCCTTCCTTGTGAGTTATCACAAATCCTGCCGAGGGCTTTCCTTTCCCCTCACCATTTTTCTACTGATTTCTCAGTTGTTATTCAACTAGGCCTGGAGCTTTGGCAATGTTTAATAGTTATAATTGCCTAATTAAGGTATCAGCTCTAGTAGACCAGAAGCCTTCTTTCTCCTCTGTCTTTCCAGTTTTCAGGAGTGTGTTCACCACTTCTGTCAGATTCTCCTCCTTTGAGTATTCATTATGAGCTCTCTACAGAGATATGAGTAATCTGTCTCTTTATTTTTAAAACTGCTTTGCTTGAAGATACTTCTCCCATTCCTGTCAGGCTACAAGCAGGTGAACAAAAACCCCCACAGTTACACAGAAAAATTGCTATTACTGTGAAACAGAGGAAATCTATCTTTTTCTTTGCTTTTCAGGAAAACTATAAACTGTGTAATAATAGCATGTGTGCCTGAGAGAGGAAAGGAGACACTTGGGGACTGAGTGTAACCTGTGGTGACAAGAAGGGGTAGAGATAATTAAAGTTAATTGGCAAAAAGGAAACCAAATTGTGCCAGGTGAGCATGTTTTGCCTGTGACAGCACTGCTGGGTGGTCGTTCTGTCTTTTCTCCAGCCTGGAAGGTTTTTCTCTCCAGTTTTTCCCACTCCCTCCCCTGTCCATGGGGGGACAGAGCACTGACCAACAGCTGGGTGGGGGCTTGGCCAGCCCAGCCCCAGCCTTGAGCTCAGTGTTTGATGGGGGGGACTGGGAATGCCACTGTGGGGACACCTGAGGGACCCTGCCCTGCTTCCCCTGCCCTTCCCGTGGGCAACTGCAGCTCTGGGACACCCATTTACAGGTGTGGGATGTGTGTTCCTTATCCCAGACTGGGGATCCATCTCCCACTGGCATGCACCTGTACAGGGGAGTGCAGCTTTAGAGCTTCTGAGTGTGCTGAATGTATGGTCAGCCATTTAAAATGTTGGTATGGTCCTTGTATTTACACAATTCCTCCCATTCTTCTCAGTTCTTGGAGAGTTATTCAAATTTCACTGCACAAAAATGATCCAAACCAATATTTGAAAAACTGTTTTAAGCTGAGCTGTCCTAGCTCAGGAGGGGTTTGTTCTTTAGAGTTCTCCTAGAGTGTGCTAGAGAATTGAAGCAGTTTCTATGCAGATCTTGGGAGGATTTCTTCAGTCTGTAATGAAGCACGTAGGGGTTATGTATCCCAAAGAAAGTTCCTGCAGAATTCCCTGAAAGCACCAACAGCCAGTGGCAAAGGCAGGGGAGGGAGCTGCCAGTCTGCTCCCTTGTACATTTTGTTTTCTGCATCTGTAAATGTATTTGTCTCCAATTTATCTTCACATCTATTCCAATAAATATCACATTTCCTTTCAGAGAGGATGCTTAACATTCCATAGAGGATTTGTACTCTTATCCTTCTTTTGCCCTTATACAGATATTTAGATGTTTCCTCTGTAGGAGAAAAAATGTCATTGAGCCCTGTGTCATTCCACATGTGAGACCTGGGTGTGTGACACTATGCCACCTCCTGCATTACACTGATGGAGATAAATTGTGCCAAAATTACCCTTCCATCACTTAGCTCTGGTAATTTTCCAAGTCTTACAGTTTCTGGCATGTCCAGTGGGTGAGTATGAGTTTCAGATTGTCAAATTAAGCCAAATTTTTGCAGCAGTGTTTTATTTTAGCTCCTGATGTTACAGTTGAGATGAGGGAAGTGCACTGTTTTGGAAACAGGGATGGACTGCATGGGCCCCACCTGTAAAAAAATGAAAAGAGAATAAAGCTTAGTGGCACAAAATGCAGCGGAACTTGAGGCTAACAAAATGTTCAGGTAGAAACCAGGATCTCATAAAATTAAAATGATGGAAGGGAAGGGTCCCAACTTCATCACTTCTGTTCTGGACAGAAGTGAGCTGGACTGGAAATCCCTGGAGAAGAAATGTTGTCTTTCTGGAGAAGGAGTGGGGCCAAGAAAACACGAGGAGGGATCTGATTACAGGGGGGGACTGCTGGCAAAGGCAGCGAGACTGGGAGCAGGGTGCAGTGATAACTTGGGAATTACAGCACTGCTGGGGGCTTCAGGGGCAATATTCAATCACATGATTGAGAGGGCTAGAGGAGACTTGAGGAAATTCAGCTGTGTTTGCACAGGGACTGAGAGTTTCTTGCCAGGCTGGGGCCTCCCTTTCAAGCTGCAGGATAAAGTGGGAGCTCTGCAAGAGGAGGAGGCAGGGTAGGGGATGAGATTTGTGGGCACTGTTGTAGGGCAGGTACAAAGAGGGATGATCCCACTGATATTACATCAGCTTGTGGTCACCAATTTCTAGTGGGTGGTGATGGATAACAATTCTGGAGGCACAATTTGCTAATGTTGTAAACAGGACAAAGCTTCCCTCTGTGACTGTGCTCCCTGGGTGTCAGCATGCACTTTGGAGCTCCATGGGCTGGACAGTGATCACAGCTGGCAAGAGGCAGGAGCAAAGCTTTCAGCTCAGTCCCACCTGCCTTATTCTCAGTGCTTCCCCAAAGCTCTGTCAGCTCTGCACCAAACAGAGCAGAGCTTTCCTCGTGGCTGGCAGGCAAGAGCCATGGCCAAGAGACACAAACCCAGGGCAGAGTCCCTGATCAGACACTGCCTCCTCTCTTCCCTTTCAGGTTGTTCTAAGCACTGCTCCCAGGAAGTGTAAATGGATGCAGCATCTCTGGTTTTTAGTGCCACAGTGGTTATTTATCGTATTTGTAAATGTTTCACAGGAAAAATACTTGCATTGGTAACTGAAGAAACACTTCAAGTAGTAGTCTTCAAAAATGGTCTCAACCAAACATTGCATTTTGAAGAGATGCATAGAACAAAAAATATTATACTGGCCTCATCAGACATTTTTCCTTTTTTCAATATTTGTTGTGTAATCAATGTTCCTGTTTGCTGTTTGTCTGCTTCTTAAATTTTGTCAAGCAATTCTGCTTATAATTGTGATGCTTGCTGATTTTGTAACAATTGGTACCTGCTGTGTGCAGGATAATAACACAATTCAACGTGTACTGTAGGAAAAACTGATTTACTGCTCATTTTACTTGGAAATGTCTGAATTTATGGGTGGAGTTACCCTGTTGAAACACACAATTACTGGGGATGTAGGTAAGTGGGAGTAGAGATATTTACTTGTGTAAAAAGAAGAAAACCCCAAATAAATGTGATTTTCTTTATTATGAATGCAGAAAAGTATAAAAAAATGAATGTAACCCCCAAAAAAGGGGTTGTCTTACTAGATTTTAGCAGTGATGTCCATTGGTTGTAATGAAGGTGGTCCCTTGAAAAAGCTGACGTAGAACAGAGGCTGGACAGAGCTAAAGAATAAAGTAGGGATTTGTTAGGAGCCCTCCATGGATCCACCTTGGGCAGTACCAGAACCCAGCCAGGGCTGCACCCACCCAAGAGGAGCCAAAATGGTCCCAAAATGCACGAGCGCTCCCGGGGGCTCCCCCTGGGATCAGCTCTGCTCCATTGGCACCTTGGAGTTCATTGTCCCATTCCAGCTCCAGCCCAGGCAGTCCCATCCTGCTAAAGAGTTTTTCTCTCTTTAGTCCACGTTGTTTGTGCTCTTGGGGCTGAGATTTGGATCATTTGTCCTTGGTGCCCAGCTGGAGCAGGAATTGTTTTGTGTCCCTACTCACAGAGCTCACCATCCCCTCATGTGAAGCCCAGACCCACACACTAAAGCAGCACAGAATCTGAAAAATGCAAAAGTCAAAACTTAATGCATGAAAGCTGGGGAAAGTTTTTTGAGCAAAAAAAAAGTGACAAATAGTCACTGTTCACCTGCAGTGAGATTTGCCCCTTGCAAGAAGGAAATAGAATCTGTGGCAGTTACCTCATTAGCAGGTGAGTGCAGCTTTGGTGGTTCTGTATGCACACAGTGCACCACGCTTCCTTCTTCCCAAAACAAGGGGACATCCCAATTTTCTTGCTCTGACATTTGGCAGGGTGTCACTATAGGACACAAGAAGGCATGATGCCAGCTGCTGCTATTGTCAAGGTAAAAAGGCTTGTTTATTTTCTGACTCCAGCATTTATAGTTTTCCAAAGGTGACAGTGGATTGGAGGGTGAATGTGCCACCTCTCCAATGACACTGGACAAGCTACCAGTCCATCAAATTTCTCTGCCTCTATGAAGGGATGCAAAAACAATAACTTATTTACATAAAGTGTGTGAGAAAGTTTGCTACAAGAATGTAAACTCAGAAGGCTTTAGAAAATCTTAAAAAATCAGTGTAACAGCAGAGCTCTTGAAGGCCAGGAGCAGAAAAGGATAACAGTGATTATTGCTGTAGTTTCTGGGCTGATATCTGTGGTGGGAAGGTGGATGCACAATGGTAAAATTGTCTCCTGGTTATCCTCGTGTGCCCAGGGCTTGGGGCAGGGGCAGGGTGGGGCTGTTCCCTTCCCCCAGCACTGCCTGGTCATCCTCAGTGGGGACCTCTGCAGCCACAGAACCCCAAACTGCAAACAGGAATTCCCTACAAAAACTGGAGACAGCAATGGGGGGATAAAGAGGGAATCCTTTAACTTCCTTTTGCACCTTGGAAAGGGAGAAAAGAAGGGCTGTTCCCTACTGGTTCCCTGCTGGTTCCCTGTGAGGCAAATTCAGAGCCCAGGGCTGTGCCCAACAGATGGAGCAGAGCCTCTGCAGGCACTTTATCCTAAGGAAAGGGGATTTCCTTACCTGGACTGCTTCAGAGGCTTCTGGGGGTGAACTGGGATCCTTCCTGTCCCAGGGGAATTGATGGGCTGGGATCCTGTCCCACCCCAGGGGAGTTGATGAGTTGGTATCCTGTGCAATCCCAGGGGGATTGGGATCTGGGATCCTGTCCCACCCCACAGGGATTGGGATCTGGGATCCTGTCCCACCCCACAGGGATTGGTGTGCTGGGATCCTGTCCCACCCCACAGGGATTTGGGATCTGGGATCCTGTCCCACCCCACAGGGATTGGTGCGCTGGGATCTTGTCCCACCCCACAGGAATTGGGATCTGGAATCCTGTCCCACCCCACAGGGATTGGGGATTTGGGATCCTGTCCCACCCCACAGGATTTGGGGATTTGGGATCCTGTCCCACCCCACAGGATTTGGGGATCTGGGATCCTGTCCCAACCCACAGGATTTGGGATCTGGGATCCTGTCCCACCCCACAGGATTTGGGGATCTGGGATCCTGTCCCACCCCACAGGATTTGGGGATTTGGGATCCTGTCCCACCCCACAGGATTTGAGGATCTGGTGCCATGCCTGGCTCTGGGGCCCAGGCTCACCCGTGTTGCAGTTTTCCTGGTGGGATTTTCAGCCCAGCCCCGGCCGAGCAGAGGTTTGGCTTTGCCAAGGGGTGCTCAGAGATGAGGGCAGAGCTTTGCCATCAAGTGTTAAAGTGAACAACAAAACCACAGCAGCTTCAGCTGTTGCATATTCCCTGTTTATCTGCCTGAGACCCAGGCAAATGAACAGCAGCCATCTCATTTTTGTTTCTTACAGATTATTCTCCTGTGACTTTTAATTAAAACTTCCCTTAGGCACCAAAGAACCATCAGTGATTTTTTTTTTTTCTGGACTCTCTCAGCTTTAATTACCTTTTAAGATTTGAAATAAGCCTTATGTTTGCAGCAGATCATGTTTACTACAGAAGGAAGTGGCAAAGGGATCAGCAGGGATATTTACTATAAAATCAAAATTTCACATAAAATATATTTAAAATATAGTCAAGTAAACATTCCCTTCCCCCTCCAAAAACCCTATGGCCAGGTTTAATAGTCTTTCATGTATTTTAGACTGAATAACTTGTGTTGAATCTCCCATTCCTGCACTATTCATTTTTTACTGGGAATATGATTACATTGAAATGAGACTCCATCGAAGAAATAAGATATTGGATGCGCAGCAGACCAAGGCAAATTTCTGAGCAGTTTGCATAAATATTTTCCCAACCATAATAGCAGCTTCAGAACTTAAGCAGAAGAGCTAACCTGTCAGAATGCAATTTCTAGTCACTGCTGCTGCAAGCACCTTGTTTGCCAGAGAATCATCCTGTTTGTTTTGTGTTTATCTGCAAAAAAATTTGATGTAAAAAGAGCTGGAATGGGTATAATATCATTCCAGCTGGAGAGAGGGGAGGATTTTAGCCACTTATAGGTGTGTAAATGTGGGGCACAATGTATTCCTACACTGCTGAGGCACATCAGTGCCAGGGAAAGTTGGGAGCAGGGGGAGTTAATGGGATGAGCTCCCCAGGACCAGCAGGGAGCAGGCAGCCCTGCTGCACTGTGGGCACAGGATGCATAAAATAGCCCTAATCATTTCCTGCTGTTGACTGGAGAACTGCTGGCAGGTCTGCTAAAAACAGTTGAATTGCCACAGGCCTTAGAATGGGGATAAATGTGTAATGCTGAGGAGATGAAATGTTTTTGGGAAGCATCTTTGGACTGAGGAGAGCCCCCTTATGCTTTCCATAGCAATGGGCTCCTTGGCAGACAGACTCTGTGCAGGTGGGAGGCGCAGCTCAAGGTGTATTTTATTGATTTTATTCATTTAGGGACAGCTCAAGGTGTGTTTTATTCAAGGTTTTGGGGTGTGTATCTAGGCACTGGAAGTATTTGTATGTGTACACAAATATTTCCAAAGGGCACAATCCAGGCTGATCCCAGCTCATCAGTACAAACTGTGCAGCTGAAGAGGCACTTCCTCATTTTGCTTTTTTGTATAGAAGTGAAGAAACCTCTGAGGGGAATAAGGTCTTCCATTGCCTTATTGAATTGATAATATTTTGGTGGCTGTTGTTAATCGGATGATAATATTACTGTAGGCTTCAGCCTAATGATTTTTTTTTATATCATTGACTTGCTGGCTGGCTGCTTCATGGGCTTTTCAGACAAACAGGAGATAGGCTTAGAAAAAAATAAAATTAGCTTTTCTTTCATTTGCTTATTTCTGAGCCAGTGTATTTGCCCCAAATCCCCAAATAGCAGGTTTAAGTTTTGCTTTTCAGGTTTTCTAGCCATTGAGGAACTGCACAGGCAAATCACACTTCTGGACTTAAAAATGGACTTGATTTGAAATTATCTTTTTCTGCTTCTATATAATGGGCATTCTGTACACAAATTGGTTTTTCACAGATGAATATTCTGTGCATTTAATTTACATTCTGTATATGGCTGTGTGCATTAGAGCTATTTAGCATAAAAAGAGATGAAGGGGAAGAATGGAAGAAATGCTTTTTAAATTAATGGTATAAAGTTAAGTGGTGTGCTCCTGTTTACCCTTGCTAACAATATAACAAGCCAAGGACATTCATCAAGAAGAAAGGCTGTAATTAATTAAGTGAACTATGATGCAATGCACAATTAACATGTGTTACAGCATGTCAGTAGACTCATGCCAATAAAATAGTAATGTCAGCTAAAGAATTTGACATTTATGTGGATAATAAAATATTGACAGTTAAATTAGGGGGGGGCGGGGTTTAAATAGTTTTCTGAGAGAAACTCTTTGGCTTAAAACCCTATAGTAGATATCTTTAGGAAAAGCCATCACCTGCAGGCAGCATGTTCCATAAGAATTCAGTGGGAGTCAGGCAGTAAAAATATTTAAGAAACAATCTGACATTAACTTACATCTTTTGTTGTAGAAATTACAGAAAAAATAATCTCTCATATGTAGAGTTTTTTCTGTTAAACAGTTTCTTCCTTTGTATTTAATCTCTTTGAGTTCTTACAGTGATGTCTCCATCTGAATAAATGGCATCACCTCAGTCCTGTGCAGTGTTGCTGTACCCATCCCATTTCCTTCTTTTCTGCTGTGTACACATCTCCCTGCACCTTTCCCTGAGGGAACCTGGACATGGTGGATTTGGATTCTGTGAGACACAACAAACTCTGATCCCCACCTGGTTTTATCCATGCCAGACAAGCTGGAGACGTAAAGGTCGAAAATTTGGTGGTAGCCTGCAGGAAAGCTTGGAGAGTAGGGCTACCTTTTCTCTTTTCTTAATTGCATTATGGTTGCTTAAAGGAAAAACATCACATGGAAAGGACATTTCTGTCAGAAAATCTTGGACTTGTTATTTCTACAAATAAGCTTAAGATTAATGAAACTGAAAGCAGCTATCTTGGACTCATTAGGGCTGCAAATAACCTTAAGATTGATGAAAATAAAAGGAGCTGGTCAGTTCAAAAAGGCTTTTTCCCCCTATTTTTTCTCCATTTTGGTTAGGCTGTACAACCAGGGGTACTTTCTGAACCATTTTTCTATATTAAAGGAGAAAGTCTGAGGAAAGGCTTTTAAGAATATCCACAGGTGAACAGATGGAGACCCTTCTGTCTTTCTGTACCACTGTTTCAAGGGAATTTTAGGAAGAATTTTCTAACCACCCACTCTTTGATGCATCAAGAGAAATCACAGGCATGTTCCCTTAAAGGTTCTGATGGGAGCTCCAGTCTACCTTGAAATTCTCCACTGGGATAATTTGCAGGAATCGGGGTCAGGGAATTGATTTGCTGGAAAGCAGTTTATTTCAATTTGAATATTTTGAAATTGTGCTGGGTACCTCTGGTAGTGTGCCTGAAGCAAGATGATCCTGTTACCATGGTTTCAGGCTGAGATTTGGGTTACTATGGTGTCAGCCTTTCCTTCTTGCTATGCAGGAAAGTAGAGTGTGACCTGGGCAAGGTCATGGAGACTTAAATCCTCAAAGAGGCTAAGCTGGAGCAAGGAAATTAGTCCCTGCAGAGAAGGGCTTGTAGGCAGCTGGTGCCTGAAGGAGAAACTCAGGTCCTGTGTGTGCTTTCTTGGGAAGTGCTGGTTCCCAAGCCAGGGAAGTCGCTGGAGAGAGGGGCCTGGCAGTTCATTGCAGATCCCAGGGAAGTCAGCATTCCCACTGGAGAGAGTTTATTGCAAATCCCAGTTTTGTCCAACCAGGATTAACACCCAGGCACCAGAGGCATGCTCCTGTCTCCCAAAGCTCTGCTGATTGCATCCTCTCCCCTGCAGATGGGCAGCAAAGCTGGAGTGTGCCCCATTCCAAATGGATTGAGCACACAAACAGTCCCTGGAGTGAGAGCCATCACCACAAACATGTCATTGTTGCCTTTCTGGTTTCCTTTGTCATTTTGATTGTTCTCAGTGCTAAATGTGGGTTTTTATTTTTTAATGTTTTTTTTTTTTTCCCTGAGGTGAAGCAAGCTGACCTTTCATTTCACTGCAATAAATTAATTCCCTTTACTTTTAAAAATTAATTTGCTGTGTTTTGTTCTAGCTGTCTTAAGCATTATATAAAACTTGGGTTTTTCTGCTTGATTTTTATATCTTTGTGTCTAGATAAATAGATCCTGTGCTCAGAAACCTAGTAGTTAAAAGGGCTGGCACACTGTAGTGTGGGGTGCTGCTGAGGAGCTCAAACTGGGAACATGTGCCACAGTTGCAGGATTGGATCATGGCAAGCCAAAAAATCCCTCAGAGCTTTTCTCTTAGAGAAAGCAGCAGCATGCATAGGAAACCCAGGCTGGATCACAGCACACAGGTTTGGGATTGAGCACCATCTGTTCAGCACTAGGAAAAAAACCCCAAACTCAATGCACAATTCCAAACTCAATATTCTCCAGGCCCAGAGAATCCTGCAGCAAACATTTAGACAATGACAGGAGTTTCTCACTATTTGGTTAATGGACTAGTTACTGTTGGGTTCTTTTTTATTGCTAAATATGTTTGGGTTTGGTTTTTCTTCCTTCGAATAGAGGTTTTAATTTTGCATCCTGAGATTCAAGTATGTAAATTCCACTTAAGTCTTCTTCCAGCTTCTTAAAGCCTTTTGAGGTTTGATTTTGGCTTTCTCTCTGTAATCTAGAGATAGAGTTACATCAGAGGGCTGCTACAAAGATGATATCACAGCATTCTGATGCCATGGTAATAGATGCAGACTCAGTCTCCTATCTCTTGATTGCACCCGGAGAAGTGCCAATTTATCTATTTCATCACAGTGAAGCAGCTCTTCCCTCCTGAGTGTACAGTTCTTCTGAGTGTTATTCCCAAGTAATAACATTATCTCTCCAGCTTATACCTGGAGGGGAATTATGTGAAGTAGCAATGTAGTGTAATTATTTCAGTGAAAAGCTGCATCCCTGACCAAAACAAACAAAAAAGCAGCTCAGTTCTAGTTCCACACCCACACAAACAGGTACAATAATCGGGGCACAGCAGTGATTTTCATTATTCTAAATCAGTCTGACTGGAAGTGATCTGAATGGCACTTTGGAATGCATTAAGGACATTGCTCCTGAAGGAAACGGTGTTACTTGGAATGAAACAAATGTTTAATATTTCTGGTTTCTCTCGCTTGTCTCATCTTGTTTCCTTGCAGACTTGCACCTGCTGCTCTCCCCAGGTTTCTCAGGGCTGTTGGCCACCCCTTTTTAGCCTCATTCTTTTTTTTACCATTTGGAAGTGTGGAAAGGAACCCAGAGAGTCCAGGGAAGTGTAGTGCTGGAAATTAGCTGCTCCTCAATACTTTGCTTCTTGCCAACACAGTGGACAGGGAGGGATTAAATGTGTTCCTCAAGAAGAGGACATTTGTAGAATGATTCTTTGCTTTCAGAATCTTGATCATCATTTCACTTTCCTCTTTGCTTTCCTGTCTGCTAACCCCCTGTTCCTTCTGCATTTTGATTTTACATTTGTGTTTTTGATGCCCTGAAAATCCTGCTCTGAGAAAGGAGCAGGTATCAGGAGTGATCATGGCCCTGAGTGATGCCTGTGCAGGGCTGCTTTGTTCTGCTGGCACCTATTATGGTGTAATCGAACCCTGGAGTTATTTTAGGGAGCACCCATAGAATTTATTTTGTCTGGGCAGTATTTGGGGGCTTTTCTAAAGGCTCAGCTCACAGCAGGGTTTGGATGTAAAGATGGGGATAGTGTTGACAAGCAGCTGTGTGAATATGAGTTTTGTTTTCTCTGAAAAAGGAAGATTATTTCCTGACAAATCAGAGGAATTTATCACATTGTTAAATGGAAATCTTCATTGTTCTATTCGTTGTCTTGCTTAAATTTAGGAGTTGCCAGATATTTGCTCACTAGGGAGCAGAAAATCAATGACAGAGACGAATGTGCAATGAATCAAAACCATTCCTGATTGCCAGACTAAAAGATGGTTGTTGTTTAAGTCTTCTCATGATCATTGCTATCTAAAGAGTAACCAGGAATGAAGAAGGCACATATATAAAATAACAATTTTAGTCCTATTTTTTTTTTTTTTTGCCCTCCAGTAAAATTGGAAGAGTTACTATTCTTTTTTAACCTAGTAGATTTTACTAACAAGTTTAAAAACCAGAAAAGGTGGCTGAAGCTTGTGAAGAATGAAGTGAATTTCAGGTAGATGAGTTTGCAGCAGCACTCTGCAAGCTGCCAGCAGCACAGCCCTGACTGTAAAGATGGAGCAGAGAGCTTGTGCCTTGGTATTCAAGTGGAGAACTTTGCACTAATTTAAATCATTAAGATGAACTGGCACACAACAAATTGGAGTCCCAGGGGGGGTCTAAAAGTGCCAGCAGTTTATACAAGTTGACCTCAGAGTCTCTCATGTGTAAGCAAGTCAAGGGGCACCATCTGCAGCTGGCCTTTGGAGCTGTTAGGGGTCAGGGAGAGCTTAGGATTGAATTCCAACCAGTTATTTATGGAAGAAAAAGAGAGACTTTAAACGGCCACACTTTAAAGTGAATTATTCCAGGCTTTGTGGGTTTTGTGACAGTTAAACATGCAAGCAGTCTCTTGTAATTGTGCTGATTTTCAGACGTGATTAAACTGCACTAAACATCTGAATTGTATTACAAACTTCAGTGTTTCCTAGGTGAGGTGTGTTCAAGTGTGTACACTGAATCTTTTTTCATGAACTGAAGTACTAGGGCTGCAAATTTTACTTACTTTATATTTTCTGCATTGAAGGTAGGCTTTTTAAAATGTCTTAACATTAAACAATTTCACATAGCAGGACTGAGGTGGCTGTCATTGAAATCACTCATTTTATACACCAAATTATCATGATTTTTACTAGTATAAAGTGAGAACTTTCTGTAATTATTCACTTTTTAATGTTTGGGTTTTTTCAAGATGAAAACCCAACCCAATAAGGCACAAAACTTTCCAATTATTTCTGAGGCATATTGAGGGGGTGATGTACACTGCTAGAACTGACTGCTGATATCATGGAGCTGTAATGAATTTCATTTTTCACTCTGAGAAGTGTGGCTCCTAACCTTCAGAAAATATAGGTGAAGTGACCTTCTTCATGCAAAATATCTATATCTATCTATATCTAATCTATATCTATTGATATATCAATGTATATCTATCTAATTGTTATCTATCTATATCTATCTATATCATCTATATCTAATCTATATCTATGTGTACACACACCCCTGTTGTTTTGTTCTTTTAAGAGTTTTAAAGTTCTTCTAAAAGTTTTTTATGCCTTCTGATGTTTACATATTTCTACTAGAATCTTCTCACACTGTTCACATAAATAATAATTGTTTTGCACTCTTCTTTGTAAATGGAGAGAATTGATGGACTGTTGGTTTAACCAGTGTAGTTGGAGAGGTGGCAATTTCACCCTCCAATCCTCTGTCACTTTTAAAATTCTATATATAGTGGAGTCAGAAAATAAAATTTCTGTTTTAGTTCTTCCCTCTTTTACATCTAGCATCCGTGTGTGAGTTATTTCATGTCATAGTGTGACACACCACTTTGACACAGGCACCCCATAGGGTCACAGGTGAATATAACCTTGCATTTTCTACATGTACCAAAGGTGTGGATCCCTTCCATGTTTCTCCTTGAATATCCACTCAGGCTGTTCTTATGCTAAAGGTTAATTGCAGGAAAAGGTGTTCTCCTGATGCTAACACAGGTGTGTGTTAGTCCCATCTGTAGAGTGACAGAAAACACTGGAATGCTGTTACAGTCTAGCTGTATCTTGTTGTAGAACTAAAAAATCCCTTCCTTGCCTAAAGAGAACACAGAAATTGACCTTTTTAAATCAGTGCTGGGAAAAAAATCTAAACAAATCATTGCACTTCTGTAGTGATGTGGTTTTTCATACCTCAGACTGAACTCACCAAAAACATTTTAAAATAATAAAATGGGAATAATATTATTCACCTGTAACTTCATAAAGTGTTTCTTAGCTTGTAATTAAATCACCAATTGGGCTAAAGTTGTTGATTTACCATCTCAGATAATCAGGGTGTTTTGTGCACTGTGATAATGGCACTGTGTTATGAAGAACTGACATTCCTCACAGGTGTGTTGTAAAGTTTGATCATTAGTCAAAAGAGAGAAGAATAAAAACAACAATGGGAAACCTGTCTGTTGGAAACTACTTGAGCTTAGCTGCTTTCAGACCCAGAGTGCTATTTGAAAAATTAGTAAAGGAAATAATTTAGAGTCTCTTGCCCATAAGAGAAGATTATCTGACTTGTTGTAGTGAGCTAAGCCAGATTTCGTGTCAGTGCAGGCAGGCTGACAAGGGTATTGGTGGCCTGTATCCCCAACAGAATCCAAACCTCACCTTGAGCTGCCTGATTTAAATCTCTTACTCTAGGGATGTTTAATGCTGTCACAGATTGGAAGGGGCCTTGCTGCAAGGGAAAGTTGTGTGTTGTGCTGGTGTTGCAGCCCCTGTGACTGTGCTCCCTCACTCCATGGTGTGATTGCTTTGTCCTCTGTCTCTTCTCAGAGTCCATAGATGACTTTTGGGCAGCTGCAGCCCTGCCTGCTCACAGGACTTTCCATTTGGTAGATTATCCCTACAGGAATAGTTCCTGTTTTTCCCTGTGTGTTTGCATGTTGTGGTAACTTTACATCGTTCCTGAATCCTCCTTATGGAATTAGCAGGTGGTTTGCTGTGCTCAGGTGCTTTTGGAGCCTGTCAGGACTTGCAGAGATGGCAGTGTTGGTATTCCCTTTCAACAGTGAACCACTTACTCATTTTCTTCTATGCTATTTTTATTTTAACCTTGCCTCTTACAGCTTGTCAGAAGTGTCTCTATTCATGCATTTCTTCTGTTTGTGGATCTGGTACAACTAAATCACCCATCACCAGGCTGATGGATATATCATGGCCATACTAGCACAAGATGTTTAGTTTTCCTCCTGCTTGCAGCAGTCTCACTTTGTGCCCACAAAGTGCCTGCCTGGTATTAGAATTTAGAAGATAATGTTGTGCATAGTATTTTTTTCTCAATTCTTTTCTGAGCAAATGTGCAGAACCAAGAGCTCTGGATTCAAGATGCTTCACTGATCTTTGTGTCCTTGTAGTAAAGAGTTGTAATTTCTCAGTGTTTTGGCTGTTTGGTGTCTGACTTGTGACCAAGAGGCTATCCTAGTTTGGGACAAAACTGAAAACTGCTTTCATTGTGGCCATGTGCTTTGGTCACGTGCCCTCCAAAAATTATGATTCTGAAAGTGCCACTTGGGAATTTCTATTTCTGCTGGTTAGGAATTTGTATTTCAGACGCTGCTGAAAGCAGCAGTCCAAGAGGATCTATGTATAGCTGTCATCACACTCTCTCTTCAAATGGAAAAATGTGATACTGTGACATTTTAAGAAAACAATAACAAAAATCACAAATCAGTGGAAGCACTATTTAGTTCAGTGTAATAGATGAATAACTGTGGATAATTTTACCCTCCTATATTTAGGGAAACAAGGCCCTGTAGTATGTTGGTAACAGCAGAACTTGATCAGTGTGAAGCACCAGCTGGTGCTCTATAAATGCAGATCTTAGGGCACACATCCGAAGAACTCTCAAGCTCTGTGAGCACCAGAGAAATTATAGCAACTGCCACCAAAATGGGTCACTGCATGGAAATCACAGTCTGGGCAGAAAGACATTTCCCTTTCAGAGTCACAGCCCAGGACATCCCTCTGGCTGCCTTGGAGACCCTGGCAGGGGGTTTGGGGACCTTGGCAAGAAGTCAAAAACACCTGTAGCTTTGATTTTACCCTGTGGAAAAAAGCTGTCAATTTTGTATGAGGAATTACAAGTCCCAAGGGTTCTAGTACTGTGATATTTGAACTAACATAGGGTGGAAAAGTAGATTTTTGTGATTTTTAGAATGGGGTTCGGGGGGTACAAGATGGAGGAATTTGGGTGTGTCCTGACCTTGTTCTTGTCCTTCATGTCTTGGTGTGATGGTGACACTTTTCTATTGGTTTAAGGCAGAGATTCACAGTCTAACACAGATGATGGGAATTGGTAAAGAAATTGTAAACATAGACACGTAGTTTTGAGTATATAATGTGGGAGCCACCCAAGGCTCGGGGCAGATGGCCATGGTGGACTTGCTAGGCAGAGCTCAGCAGGTCAGAGAGAAAGAATGTTTAGATAAGAGAAGAAATAAACAACCTTGAAAGCACAATCAGAACCATTCCAGACCTCTTCTTTGGCCGTGTTCAGGCTAGGGAAGCAAAGACTCTTTAGGATCTCTCTTGGGGTCACCCTGACCCGAGGAACCCCGAGAGAGAAATCCACATACCAGGGTTAGCTCAGTGCTCTACCTGGAAATGTTTCCCCAAGTGAAACCTGGATTCTAGTGGGCTTGGGAGGTGAATTCATGTCCTGATTTGACCCTGCCCAGGGCTGGAATGGCGAGTCCAGCCAGGAGAGGTTACAGCTCAAAGCTTTGCTTTGTGCTCTCACTGTTTGGACAAAAGAAATGCTTAAGCCCTGAGGCAATTGAAATATAGACATGTGGAATGAAGGGATCTAGAGAAAACTAATAACTGCTTCTCTGTGTCAGTCCCAGAGTTTCCTGGGAGTTTAGCAGTCGCTGTCAGTTATGGATTTAACTTTCTGAAAACTGTGGGGAGTTTTCCTTAACTTCAGTGCTCTGTAAATGTCCCTTAATTTGTAGCAGCAGTTGTCTGGGGAAATTGGCCCAGCTAAATTGACATTTACCTTTTCATACAGAACAGGATTCTTTGTTCCCTGGGGATTCTTGCCAAGATTTTCCTATGATTAACAGAATAGAAGGATTCCTTCTGCAAATCTCTGGTTCCCTTTTTTATGGGAACTGGGCAGCTTGGTGGCTTGGCCCGTTTCCTTTGTTCAGCATTGCAGGGGATTTAAAAGGTGCTCAACACAGGCACATGCAAGATACACCTCTGGAAGTTGAGGGAAACTGAGAATCAGGTAAAAACTCTGGAAAAAAAAGCCACTTGCTGCTCTTCTCTTCATGCAAATGTGTGATCAGTCCCTTAGTTACTCCTTGTAGTAAATTTGCTGGTGACATCTTCATTGCAGTGACTACAAGGGTATTGAAACAACTCCTATTTGTAACATCCTATTTAGACACAGATTTTTATTTTCACCATTTGAAATCTTTTACTGTTGGACGGAGCAGCAAAAATAATTATCTTCTACTGAAGATTTCTTTGTTTATCATTTTGCCATGTATTCATAGAGTTTGGGAACAAATGAGCATTGCTGGTGTGAAAGGTCTGCCTTAAGGTAGATTGTTAGACAGATCCCTAGCAGCTGAATGAGAAGAAATGTAGATTTTGAGAAAAATTCAAGGTATGCATCCATAAGGTTCTACACATCTTTTCTTAGTTTTGCTTTAACTATTTCTTTCATTAACTTTAACTATTAAGCTAGGTGACAGTAGTAACAAATATAATCACATCCTAGTGTAGATGAATAAAAAATAAGAAATAACCCCTGTGTTTGCTCTATGTCTACTACACTTCTAAACTTTGTCCCAGAAGGTGTGCACTGTAATCATGGAGCAATTGAGATCCTCAGCATAAAACATATCCAAAATCCTTTCCGCTTTTGTTTAAGAGTAGTTTTTTTTAAAGCACCACAGATTTCACACTGGAATGTCCTGTTGTTGGGCTGTCCTGTTGTGATGGTTTTGGCTGGGACAGAGTTATTTTTCTTCATAGGATTTTTGGGTTTATTACCAAAATGCTGTTGATAGTACACAGATATTGCCTTTACTGCTGAGCTGTGTGGTGTCAGACTGAGATGTGTGGTTAGACTGAGCTCTGTGGCTCTAGGCTGAGCTGAGAGCTCTGGTTCTAGGCTGAGCTGTGTGGTTCTAGGCTGAACTCTGTGGTTCTAGGCTGAGCTGAGTGCTCTGTGTGGTTCTAGGCTGAGTTGAGAGCTCTGTGTAGGATTAGACTGAGCTGTGAGGTGTTAGGCTGAGCTCTGTGTGGTTCTAGGCTGAGTTGAGAGCTCTGTGTAGGATTAGACTGAGCTGTGTGGTTCCAGGCTGAGCTGAGGGCTCTGTGAGGTGTTAGGCTAAGCTCTGTAGTTCCTGGCTGAGCTCTGTGGTTTAGGCTGAGCTGAGAGCTCAGGCACAGCAGCAGTGTGTTTAAAGCTCCAGCAGAACCTTTGCCCTCGGCTGTCCCTCCAGGAAAGATGCACCACGGGATGATGGCAGCAGGGCTCAGCTCCATCACTGAGATCACTGGCCTGTCCACGCTGACTGCTGCTCTGTGCACACAGAAACACAACTGGCAGCAATTTATTGCCTTGGAATTGTGGAAGAAGTCCCTGTTTGCTCATTTGACAGTGGTGCTGATGTTGTTTTGTCTGTGATCTCCTTTGCCATCATTCCCACCTGTTCTTATTTATGGCAAAACTCAATAACAGTTCGAACAGATTTTCCTTTTCAGCTCTCTGCTTTATTTGTGGGGGTTTGGGGTTTTTTTTCATTATTATCATGGAATGAAAGGTCTTGTAACCACTCCCAAGTGGCCATATCTGGTAGAAAGTTTGATAACATGCATTCTAAAAAAGAATATGTAGTTCCCATGTTGTATTAGAATAGCTTTGTGCATAGAAGGATTGTGGCTTACAGCTCATTCATTTCTCTGACAGAGATCATTTCTATCTCCCTCTCTTGCTGAACTAGGAAACTTCTAATCCTTTATATGAAGTGCATGTATGTGGAAATATTAATATTTCTAAGAGAACAAAGTCAGATGAAAGTGTGAACAAAATGAAATTAATTAGGTTACTGAAACAGGAAAATAATCCCATATTATCACCTTGTCCCCTCATTTATCTGCAACTTGTAAAAAAATAGTGGGGCCATGATTTTGCTGCAATATTATTTTATAGCTGCATGAGCTTTCTTCATGGACAGGGATAGGTTTTCCAAAGATCTTGCAGTCTTGGTTCCGAATTCTTATGCATGAAGGAAGAATTGAAATATTCATGTGATAACTTTGTGAGAGGAGTTAATCTCTCAGTGTGGAAATGATGCCTCTTTAGCAGTGAAAGATGATCCATGCTATCCATGGGGTGCTAATAGAACATTCCATGTGCCAGGAGAATCTGTTTCTCTTTGTCCTTAATAAGAATATGTCAGATCTAATGGTGATAAAATGAAGTTTAAGCTATTAGTAACTTATGTTGTATCCTTTTAATGAGAAAATAAATTACACTAAAAAGCAGAAAGGTGGGAAATATTTGGTGAGGCCACACCAAACAGCTCTTTAGCAGGTTTTCCACCCAGCCACATCCCCAGAGAAGCTGTGTAATGCTAATGCTGGGTTATAATAATGTTAATACTGAGTGTCAGTGACAGTGTGTAAGACAAGGAAATACACAATGTAAAAAGCTTCCAGTTCCATGAGACTCTTGAAGAGCTGGTGGGATTGCCTTCCTTTTCCTTCCAGGGTGGGAAAGAAATGAGGAAAGGTTAATGGCTGATGTGGAAAATGAGCATCAGCATTTCACATGTCCCATCCTCATTACTCTAAGGCTGCAGAAAGCACCAGCTGCCAGTAACAGTGTAAATAACAGCAATTTGAACTCTGTCTGCAATTTTTTCTATGCTTTTGCTTTAACTAGAGAGTATTTTGCTGGAAGTTTAAGCTTGCTCTTTTCCTTCACTTTTTCTTTGAATCTCTGTTATCTTCATGTATTTATAACAGGTACATTTACTCAGTGGTCTTCATTGTGAAACTGTACCTAGGGGGAGCTGATATCACTAATTGCCATTTTTAGCGTTAGAAACAACTAAAGCACAATTTTAAACAGCACTTCAAATTGGTTAAATTCTACTTTCCTAATTTTCTCAAGATTGAAGTGAAATCATTCCTGAATACTAAAGATCTGACATTAAGATATTATCATCCATTGAGTTCCAGAGATACTTCAAACTTATCTGTGTAATTCCTGTAAGAAACATGAGAACAAAAACAAACGCAAAAATGATGTTTCTGGCTTAGAGATTTTTTCCATAACTCCCATTCCACAGGAGGATGGTTTTTACAGTGAAAGTCACTTGTGGTTTCCTTGCTTCCATCAGGTGTGCGTACAAAATCCTGTGGTCTTTGTGTGCCCAGAGCAGCCCCATCCTCATGGGCATGGTCCTGGGGGTGCTGGTGGCCTTGGGCAGGTTTGGCACATGGCACTGGATCTGTCACCTCCCAACAGCATTCCTGCTCTCTGGAATGTCTCCTCGTGGGACACCTTCCCAGATGCCTTTCCAGTGCTGTTTTCTGGCACCTCTTTCTCCACTTGCACCCGCTGGTATCTGCAGGACCCTCTTGCACAGCGAGTGCTCTGTCAGTGAAGTGAGCTGGGTCCAGAACTCCTCCCCTGCTCTCCTCTCCGTGCTGCAGGAGCACCCTGTGCCAAGATGTTTGGAGTCCTGCACCTGGCAGCAGCTGGCAGTGCCACGACAGGTCCTGGAGCTTGCATTTGCAGATATTTATAGAGCTGGCAGCTTCCATTTATTGTTCACTGAGGTCTTGCTTCTGTATGTTCAACAGAAGTGTCACTGGTAATCGAGTCATGGGCAGTTTAATCTCATTAGTCCCCAATTATGTCCTGAGCCCAATGAAGAGAAGGGCAGGGATCAGGTTTGCAGTTTGTCCTGCTGGAAGTGTTCTGATTCCCCAGGATCTCTGGTTTTCTGCCCCAGATCTCCCCGTGGGGAAAACGTGGATGGGATTTGCCCAGACACAACAGATCTCCATTGGCACAGATAACAGCAGCCCTGCCCAGTACTGCAAGGCAGCTTTTGGGGAAATTGTCCCATCTAAAGTGAAATCTTAGGGGCTTCAGTGAATATTTGAATGTATTACTACTGCAATTTGGAGAAAACCTGACTTTCCACATTTAAAATGACTGTAATATATGTTAAATCAGATAAAAACACCCCACAGTGACTTCCCCCTACCTACCCCACTGTCCCAGCCTGAGGTGTTTACTGGGATTCCAGGATCCATTCCTGACCAAGTTCCATTTGCTTTTGCTTTTTTCCCTTTTCTTTCCCCCTGATATTCCTGGATGGGTAGGTTTTATTGATGTCAGCTTCCATGACTGTCAAGAAACAATCCCCATAATTTTCAGCTGCCCCTGTTTTAAGAAAATAAAGCAAGGACATAAAGGTTTTTAAGACAGTGAATTAATGGAAGTGTAGACTGATCATTTATTACATCAAGCACTGCTTTTGACCTACACAGAGACAATGCTGTCTGTTCCTCTGCATGTCTGTGATTCCTTGGGTTTGGGTCTCCTTTTACCACAATGTGAACATTCCTTTGTCCTAGAACAGAGCTCAGCCCAAATGGGATGAGCTGTGGCAAATAACAGGGCTGTGAAGAGGAAGAAAGCAGGCAGGAAGCACTGCCAAACAATGATGTTAGAATTCCATAAATTTCCCTTTTATAGCAGCCATGGCTTCAGTAATGTGGCTCATTGATAGCAGTGTTTCTGTGATCCTTAATGGAAAGCAGATTTTTTTTTCAAGTCAACAAAAAAGATGATCTGGATTAGCCTCATTAAAGTTGGTGCAATTTCTGGCCAAAGGATTTTGTCTATATGTTCTAGGAGTAAAACAGCATGTAAAATCTAACAGCAGTTTGCAGTGATTTATTGCCTCTAGTTTTCTATGATTTTTAATCATTAAAGAGTATGTAAAAACATATTTTATACACAATCTTTTATCTTACATTTATTTTTATATTTCTCCATAGCAATTTATTGCAATAGATATATCACCATTACTATGGACATTTATAGTGCCATTAAAATTCAATGCCACCATAAATTTATGCTCCTTAAAGTTTGACATTTGTAACAGCTTCCACAAGGGCATATTTTATACTGAAAGTGAAACTTGAAGTAGAAACTTTTCTTAAATTTAAGATGTAGTCAAGGAAAGAGATGTCTTTTATCTGCTTTAAATAAATTCAATAACTTGGTAAGCTCCAATTTTGGATTTATTTTGCTCAAGACACTTCAAACAAGTTCCAGGTAAAACAGGATATTCAAAAAAATATTATAAAGCTATTGTTAACTGGCTGACACAAAAACATAGATAGTATATAATGAATTTTGTGAGTATGAATGAATATCTTGATTCTTCAATGGAAAAGTTTAAAAATTACATTTCTGAATATGGAATGTTTAAGATTATTTAAAGATCATTGCAGAACCAAGCAGGAATTTCTCTCTCTCTCTCTCTCTCATACTAGTTTCTGTATTCGTAGGAAAAAAATAGACTGCTGAGTAAGTGTCAGCATGGAGTTGAATGTAATGTGCAAGTGAATAGCAAGTTGATTTTCCTGTTGCTAATGTTTTTCTTAATAGAAATTCAAAAGGGAACATATGTTTTCATGGCTCAGACTATGTTGGTAATGGTAAAAATTACCAGCAACGTTAATTACCAGCAAGGTTTCCCTTGCACCCCCCTTGATTGCACACAGGGGGATGTATCAGCTCTCCATGGAAGGATTTTCCTTCTGAGATCCACCAGGATCCAGCAGGGACTTCAGGTGCTCCAAACAGAGAGGGCCTGAGCACCTGGGAACAGCAATCCCACGGGGATTGCAGCTGTTGGGCAGGAGAGCCACCAAGGACTTGTTTGCCTTCATGAGATCTAGAGGTACTCTTATTTCCAGCCTATTACTAATTAAGTGGAAGCATTACCAAAATTTATTTTTCTATATAGAAAAAGCATAAATTTAGTTGTATGTAGTGTGTGAGAAATGTTCAAGTAGCTGATATGTGCATGTTTAAGAGCTGCACTGATAATACCTAAGAAAAACTGCACAAGAAAGAGGAGCTCTGATGTAGCATCAAGTAACCACCCTGAATTAGCAACAAATCTGCATTATGTTCACCAGGAGCAACATTTCTATAAACCTGGGGACAGATTTGATGGTCGATGAGGAATGTGAGTGCTACAAAAGTGAAGCAAAGAGAAAGATAGAAAAAAGTCAAATTGTCACTAATATAGTCAGAAGGAGATTTTATCATCTTTATTTCCTACTGTGGTTTATGAGATGAGCTGCTCTGAAAACAGAGATTGCAAGGTGGTGATAAAGCATACCACAAAACAACAAATGTGCTAGAAAACCACTTCAATATTTCAATGTCAGGAATCTGGAGTTTGTCATCCTGTAGCTGGACTGTGGGGTTTTTTACCTGACACTCAGAAAACTGGAAACTTCACAAGGTAATGAGAAAGGAAGATCAGTAGAGTGCTCCTGGCAAAGTCAAAAGCAGAGCTGGATTTCAGGAGAGAGGTTTTGCCACAGAGCTGGTGTGGGGTGCACCTGTGTCCCAGCAGAGTTCACAGGGCTGCTGCTCTGCTCACAGCTCTCCTTAGAGCAGAACCAAGGGACCTGCAGGGCTTGTACTCATTAGTGGTGCCACAGCACCTTCCACACCCAGTGGCTCATTAGTGCTGTGGTTCTGACTAGCTGATGCAATTACCTCCAGCCAACTTAAATTACCCGTCAGTTCCATCTGCACGGAGAGATTCCAGCAGCAAACTCTGATGAGGTTAACCAGGAGGAGGTGATGGGATCACAAATTATAAATAACTACATCGGGAGCAATGCTTTGCTAATGGAGGTTTTCTAGTCCACCAGACAATAAAGGGTTTTACCAAGGCTACTGGAAATAGTTGAAACAGAAGGAACTCTTTTTAGGGGGAAGAAGAAAAAGGTGTAAGTTTTTCAATTGTAAATGTGATTATTTGTTTGGGTGAATCTTCCAAGAAAGCTTGTGGAAAGTTCTTTATTGATAGGAAAGTTAAAATTAGATTTGGATCTCTTTAAACCAAGTTTAGATACTTTATACAGAGTAGTTCAAAGTGATTTCAGTCAGAACTTGCTGTATAGAACATAAAGCTTGTGAAACAGCATTATTTCTGTATTAATGACAGCATTTCCTTGTGCTCTTTCATCTGAAGTCCTGCTGTGGTGTCTGGCCAGGGGCTGTGACCTTTCAGATCCCTTTTACCTTGGCAGCAGGTGAGGAACACAGGGATTTGCCAGTGGCCTCTCCCATTTCCTGCTGTAGCCAGGATGTGTGTGGAGTTTAGAAAAGCTTTCTCATGGCCTCCTGCTTTCATGCCACATGGTTTGAACATACCTCACAACATTAAGATGAATAAATCTTTCATTTTGTTTCCATATTGCATATAGGGTATCTAATCAGTATTTATGACGTGTAAGATTAATCCCACTCATGAAGAGAGGCCTTTAAAATTCATTAGTGCCATCACCTTGCTTGAGTTACAAACTGTTCATTTCATTCAAGACAGAAAAATCCATGTCTTAGGAATGTTCACCATGCCTCTTATTGGTGAATTTATTACTCTTCTTAGTGGGAAAAATGTGAATGTAAAAGTATTTCTCAGTAGTAATTATTGCATCAAGTCTTTGAGCATTTCTGTGAAAATGTGGCTGATTTGGCAGAAAATAACCTGCTCCTTCTGGAAACATCTGAGAATTGGAGAAAATGGAGATCAGGCTTGAATAAAAGGGAGAGAAGGAAGTGTTGTTTGGGGTTGGGTTTGCTCTGCCTTTGCCCAGCTCTGGTGTGGGAGGGACCCCTGGTGCTGTGGGTCTGCAGTGGGATCAAAGCTGCCCTGCCCCTGGGAATGGATGCTTCTTTACCTTCTTCGTGTGCAGAGATACAGGGATTTTTGGAACCTGACATGAAACCTGACATGATCAGTTAGTTTACTTAGCAGTTCCCATTTAAATTTTTTTTAATTATTATTTTGTTATTTTTTTTCTTGTCCTGTTTTTGGAGCTATTTAAAAAGGAGTGAAACTCTGCAATCATCCACAATTGTGTTTTTCTTTGTAGTGATTGTGGTCAGACTCTTTCACTGAAACATCCTCAGTATATCATCCTTTCAAGATCTGTCTTCTTCCCTTATATTTAACTTAGGTTTTACAGCACATCATGAATTCTGGGGAAACATTACATGATTTGATCAGTTTTCACTCCACCTTGGAATATTTTGTGAAATTTAAAAATTTTAATACTTTCATCTTTAAGAAATAAGCAAAATGTTTGGGAGGTGCCTATAACCTGATTTGATGTATCACACGGAGAGCTGCTTTCCCATCAATTTAACTGTCCTTGTTCAGATTTGCAATTTGCTTTTTTCCTAGAGCATCTCACAATGGATTTTCATTTTTCAGGCCAGCTTACACTGCTTTCCACCCTTTCAGGGATGAAATTTTGACCTATGTTGAGCAGCAAAATATAGAAAAATAGTTTTACGTGCCTTGCTGTGTTTTCTCATATCCTTTGCAGTGCTGCATGAGCCAGGAGACTCGATTCAGTAATCAGGGGGATTCTGACTCTTGTTCTGCTTGCTTGAGTCCAGGGGTCTCACTTGGACAATGATCACTTTGTGATCACCCAGTGCAAAATCCTCAGTGATTTGAATGTGGCTCTTTGAAACATTTCTTCATTTCCTGAAGGTGATTTTTCACTCTATTCCTCATACCTGTGGGCAGAGAGGATTTGTTGCAGAAAGCTGTTCAAACAGATCTTGCTGCAGTTACCTGCTCTTCTGAAAAGTTTTATCTGAAGCTGCTAAATTTCCCTTTGCATATTTGTGTGAAACAGATGCTGTTTAGAAAGAGCAGGAGGTGTTTGACCGTGCTCGAGCTGATGCCTGTCTGTCAATATATTCTCTGATGTGGAAAAAAAGTGGTTTTTATGAGGTTGGAGCTTTCCTGAGGGTGAACCTCACCTCTCTGCGCAGGATTAAGAGTGATAAAAGCAGACTAGACAAAAGCAGATAAAATGCTCCAAAACACAGAAATGAAAACTGCAGTACCAGGGGCCATCTTGCACCATTAGTATGCTGAGAAGAGTTTTGGTTGCATAATAACTGATGATTCATCCATAGTGAATTCCTTACCCCAGTTTACTGGAATTTTTGATATAACCTCCAGTTTTTATTACTTTGAGATCCCCATCTAAACTAAACCTCTGTTAAACACTGCAGTAATGGTATGATTTTTCTCCAGCCTGCCATTCTATTAAATTTTATTAGTGTAGGAATTTTGGCAAAAGCCATGGCATTTACACTGAGTTAAACACAAAACTCCAGTGGGTTAAGCAGCAGCTCCAGGTGTTCTGCAGTGCCAGCTGTGCTGTGGCTCAGGGCTGTTCCTGTGCTGTGCTCCAGGAGCTCCCAGCTCCACCACCAGTGGGACAGAACGAGGGATGGGGGAGAGGCTGATGGCACTGACTGAACCCCGGGCTCTTCCAGCTGAGGCAGTGACTGACTGCTCTGAGACTTCTCCTGGAGCCAGTTTCAGACAGTTTGCTTCCCCCAGGAGCTCCTGTAGCTCCCACTGCAGCTCAGAGCTCCTGGCTGGGAACCTGACAACCCAGAGCCTCCTCCTGCTGCACCTGGGGCAGGAGGGAGGGCTGGGGGCACAGGGCTGGGCACCCAGGACAGGAGGGAGGGCTGGGGACACAGGGCTGGGCACCCAGGACAGGCTGTGCACACATCTGGCATAGCTGGATGCTCTGTCAGTGCTTTAGGATCATGCCTGGTCTGGAGGGGTCTCATAGGAGCATGCAAGGATTTTGGGGGGGCTGCCTGAGATGGGACTGCAGCCCCCCAGAGACTCCTGTCACCATCTGGGCACAGCCAGGTGATCTGGATCAAGAGGTTCGATTCCCTAGGCAAGCACTGCCCTGTGAGCTGCTGGCAGTCAGGGTTAAGGGTTTTTTTGTTTGTTTTGTTATTTTGAGTTGGTTTTAAAAAGTCCGTGAGTGTCTGAGCCATAAATAAAATTCTGCAATTTCATTTAAAGCAGAACCTCCCCTCAGGATATTCTTTCCCAGCTAAAAATCATCTTTGTTGACACCAGAAGCATACTGAGGCATTTGGCACCTTGTTGTCAGCCTCAGCTGCACAAGCAAGAGGCAGAGGCAGAGCCCAGGAGCTCTTGGGCCCTGGGTGTCAGTCCTGGGTGGGCTCAGAGCCTTTGCAGCCTGTAGATGCCCTCAGGTGGGAGACAGGTTTTTCCATCACTTTAGCAGTGTCAGTCTCAAATGACCTCCTGACAAATGAGATCAGAGCTCCAGTGCAATCAGAGGGGGTTGATTACTCTGTGTAGCCCTCATTACTTGGAGAAGACAGAATGGGGCACCAAAACCAGCTTTTGGCTTGGAATATAAATAAAAATCTATGAAGGCTTCTAGATAAATAATGCTATTAATCCAGAATCTGCTCGGGGTTTTTTGCTTTATTTGTTGAAAGGAATCAGAAGTAAAGTGTTATTTATTCCCAGAATCATGTTACTATAGTAACTATAGTACTTCATTGTTAGCTGTGGACAGGAGTTGTGAAGTTACTTGGGGGAGATAAGAAATTTGTCCAATAATTGGGTGTTTTACTAGAACAGGTGTTTGCCTGCCTTGAGAGCCTGAGTGCAGCAGAGGCTCTGAGAGCTTTGGGACAGGAGAGCAGAGTGCTGGATGTGCAGTGACTTGCACTGCACAAAGTTGGCTCTTTGTTATAATTGTTTTATGTGGCAGTTTTGCAATGTGGGCTGTGGGGGTAACCATGGAAACACAGACTCTACAAATTGAGGACTTACACATGGTGTTGTGAGAGTCCTTCAGATGGGCTGAACTTGATTATTAGAGAGGTAAATCTGCACAGATCTCACACAGGGAGAGGGAAAACTATTGTTTTGCTGTGATCCCCTGTTTTGATTTGAAAAGTCAGGTGTCTGCTAAGGAAGGCAGGAGCCTCTCTTGAAATGGAAAATGTAAACCCCCTCCCTCTGAATTATTATAATTTTGAAATTCAGAGGTTCTCAGGCAAAGATATGGGAATAGGAATAACAGTTTGTTACTAGGAAATTTAAAAATGCAAATGCAATAGTACAAAAAAACCCAAAACCAACCAACCAAACAAAAAAGTGCCAGACAGAACAGCCCCTGGCAGGCTGTGTGTCAGGGAGGTGGCTCAGTCCCATCCCAGGGTGGCTCAGCCCTCCTGCAGTGCCAGCTGTGCTTCTGCTGGAGCAGGATCCTGCACAAGGGGGAGTTTTCCTCTGGAGCTCCAGGGCTGGGGGAGATGGGCCTGGGCTCCTCTGGGAATGCAGGGGGAAGGAAGCTGCTCCTCTGGGAATGCAGGGGGCAAAGGCTGCTGTGCTGTTCCCAGGTCAGATTGTATCCAGGTAGGAATGCTTGGCTCCTGGGCAGAGCATCTCCCCATGGATGATGGAATTTTCTCAGCCATGCAGGGACACTCACTGGCCATGAACAGAAGATAATTAATAACGAATGGTCCATGAACAGAAGGGATCTCCTGGAGGGAGGATTGGCTGTGGGAGAGATAAAGAAAATGCCCAATGAGCAGAGGAGAACTGCCCCACCTCTGACAGATGGTGATAGAATGCACTCCCCCAGGCACATTTTACAGCCTCAGACATTCCCAAAGCCCAGAGTGTCCTGACTGCAGAAGACTGCCTTGCAGCTGCCCAGATGTGAAATCTGGTGGCATTGTGGGGTGCAGCTGGGAGGGTCCTTAAGGAGCTGTGGGATTTGTCCCGTGCATTGCAAAGCAGGCACTGGTATTTGGGAGATCCATGTGCCTTCACCTCCCCAAGCCCTGGGATTATTGGGAAGAGGAAAGGCCAGGACATCCCTGGTCTGCAACAGCCAGGCACGCTGTTAGCCTAAAGGAGGTCCTGAACAGGTGTGAGGGGAGTTGGGAAGAATCTGCTTGGCGTTGATTCCTTTTCTGCTTTTCTGGCTCAGATTTCCATACCCACTGGTGTGTTTCCTGCATGTTCCAAGGTGGTTCATGTGCTAAAACTGTCTGTGCTTGCAGAGTGAAATTTGGAACATATTTAACACTAGCTGAAGTTATATTTAGCAGTGTATTAGAATCCAAATCCTTGGAAGACTGTTTTGTGTGCTGGCTTGGTTTTTTAACACTGTAGTTAGTGCTGTGCTATGAAAATATTTCTATCCTCCTCTTATTCTAGTGGAGTTCTAAATTGAATCTAGGCAATTTGTTAACTGCAAAGCCAGGGTGGGGGGAAAAAACCAAATAAACTACAAGCTTAATCTGGGGTAAGCAGGAAATTAATTGTGTTGGTCAAAGAAACCCCACAAACGCACTGATCTTCTGTAAGATAACAGTGAAGAGTAATTCTGTATTAAAAATAAGAGGTTTAGGCATTTAGTAACTTATCATGATACACTGAATAAGGTGTTTCAGGGTTATGAGGGCTATGGGAAAAGATTATTCAAACAATCTGTAAATATTGTTACACAGCAGTGAAACTTTCTATTGTCAGCGGCCATGGCGTTTTTTGTCAGAAAAAAAGATTTGGTTAATTAATGTGTCCCTGATTAATTTTAGAGTGCAATATGTGGTAGGTAATATGCAAGCTGGTTATTACCTTAGATTTATTTTTATGTCAGTCTGAATTATTAAAGCAATTTTAATTCACTATTCAAAGGTCTGAAGGAAGTAATATATGCTTTAAATTTCATGAAACACTTTACTAATGAAAATCCCTGGTGATGTTAAGAGTAGTATTAATGTGCAGAAGGTGAGCAGGGTTTTAGCTGGTCTGGCAATAAAATGTGATAGACTGGAAGAGTTCTTTCTGAATAAATTTTAAATTAGTCCATGTCTAAAACACTTTTGGATAGAGCATAGTATTTGCTGTAAAAGAATATGGTCTGTAGCAGTTATCCATGGGATTCATTGACATATTTCCAGTTAACTTTTAGCGTGAAAACCAAAATGAAACATAAATATATCAAACTTCTGGATTGGAGTAAACTACGTCCCTGTAGAAGGATGGGCATTGACCATCATTTCCCCAAATCTAGATCCTTTTACCCACTTCATTGTCCTTTTTTTTTCCTTCTATGATGTATTCCCTGAAAAACAGAAATTGAAAACTAACGGTGGCTGTCTGAAGTTTATTCTGGACTAATACAGGGACTCAGGAATATAATGATAACAAAAATTACTGAATTTTGTTTTTTGCAGTACATATTTTTGCACAGGACTAAGTGTTGTTGCTCTAATAATTCAAACCACTTCAGTAAACACTTCAGTTCTAAAAAAAAAAGTGGCGTTATTTGTACCTTTTTAAAAGACTTGAATGAGGCAGAAGAGGAAGGAAAGGGTTATACAGGCATTTGTGTCCCAAATGTATGTGTTTTGTAAAGTAATTTTACTAAGTACTTCAGATAAATATATATTTAGTGGAATAATTTATATATATAAATAATATATATTATAATATATATAATATTTATATAGCATATAAACGTTTATGTATCACATATAAATAATATATATCTATATAACATATATTTATTTATGTATGTATAATACATACATATATGCTTATCTGAATAATTTTTATTTTATATTTATCTTATATTTATAATTCTTTTTATTCTTATACTCATTTTATTTATATTTATATTTTATTTTATTTTAAAAATCAAGTTGAGCAGTATTCCAGCAGAGCCAAAGCAGGTTTTTGTAGGTCTCAGATTCAATCAAAGAGAAAACAGAAAATTTCTAACCAGGCAGAAGCCTGAGAAAGTGCTGAGAAAGAATGTAAATAAGTTCTTTATCTTTCTTGTTGTTCATGTTGTTTATATTCAGGTTTTGCTACTGTATGTCATTCACTGCACACCAATAGGTGCAATGTTTTCACTTCAGGACCAACAGAAGCTCTGTATAAAAGAGTGATGTATTTTGAAATAAATCAGAGTTATACTCTCAGCCTTCTGACAAAGTCTATTCATTCCCATCCTGCCTCAACAGCATCAGGTTTTTGCTTTAGCGGCTGGTGTAGGACAGAAGCAGAGGTATAGACAGACCCTCTGTGAGGGTGCAGCTGAGCTGCTGATTTATAGCAGAACCAGGCTGCTTTTTTTATTTATAGTTACACCAGGGTGGAACTCACCTCCTCCACAGCTGCGCTTCAGTATCCACACCCAAGGGAAAACAAAACTTCCCCCAATTTGCCATTTTATTTCTGCAGCTCCTTCAGTCCAAGGGGTTGACTGTGGGACTCAGATTCAGTCAAAGAGAGAAACTGAGAGTTTCTAGCCAGGCAGAAGCCTGGGAAAGAGCTGAAGAATGTAAATAATTCTTTATCTCTCTTGTTATTCACATTGTTTATAGTTAAGTTCTATCACTGTGTGTACAGCACTCTGCACCAATGCTGTGGGTTGTTTTCACTTCAGAACCAATGGAGTTGGTCCTCATGAAGCTCTGTAAAAAGAGCAGTGTATTTTGAATAAATGGGAGTTTTACTCTCACAGCCTTCCGAGTCAGAGTCTTCTCATTCCCTTCCTGCCTCGACAGCTTCAGTTGACTCAAATCACAAGCTTGAAAATGCCTTTCAGTCCCCTTCAGCAGCCCTGAAGGGGAAATTCCCTGCAGCAGGGGTCACCCAGCCCTAAATGCAGCCTGGGTGGGTGAGCTGGCAGTGCCCGGGGCGGGAGGCACAGGGGCTCTGCAGTCCGAGCTGGGCTAGTTTTCCATTTCTGTTTTCTCCCAGTGCTCCGCCTGGCAGGGCAGGGCTCGTCCTCCACCTCACCCTGCCAGCTCGGCTAATGGCTCTTCAGGAGCCCAATGGATCTTCATAAAAAATGGAAATGGTTTTGCCCCTTCATTTTAATTAACATTATGTCTACATTTCGATGATAATGGATAATTAAGTGAGTTACCTTGACATTGGAATGTTCTTGGAAATAATTTACTATGCAATTTCATTAGGTTAAAGACATTTGTCTATTTTATTTTGAGTGGAGGTTTCATCATAAATATTTCTGAATATGATTTATACATAAACTAATTACCATTCACAGAGTCAGGACTTTCCAAACTGCAAAATTCATTGTGTGCGTTTCAAAAATCTTTTTGTGATTGTACATGGGAGGTATCTATTATTTCAAAGACGTATTCCTTTGTTTCTTTTTTTTTCCCCCTGAAGTTTCCAGTCATCTGTTATTTTGTAAACACAAGCAATCTCATGGAGTATTATTATTTTGGGGATAGCAAAGTTTGGCTTCATAAGGGGTGGTTTACTACACTTCAGAGAAAAGAGTTAATCAGTGAAAATGGTTCTTCAATAAAAACAGAAAGAACTGTAAAGAGGCAGTTTTTACCTGTGCTAATTCACTAAAATGGTTGTCTTTTGGCCAGCTGTGGCATTGCCCTGTAGCATCCTTGTTCAAGCAGAAAATGAAAATGATAAAATGAACTTTCTAGGCTTAGTAAGAACCACGTCTTGTTCATAAATCTTCTTGCATATCTATTTATAAAGAAAGGGAGGATCCATCGGAAAAATCCTTCGGTAGCAGTTCTGCTCCTCAGCTTCTTGCAGGGTCATGGCCTCAATTCACAGAAATGCTTAACTGGGTTTTGTGCAATGGAGAGACTAAATGCTGCTGCAGAACTTCTGTACTTGAGAGGTGCCTATAGCTCACCTAAATAATGATGGCATTGCAAATTGGTACTGCTGTACTGGTTTTTAATTATTAGGCATAATTCTGTCAAAATATGCATTTCACATATCCCATGGAGGGCGTCATTAAAGACAATAATTTATTGTTAATATCTGATATGTTAGAACTAAGAGAAGGCCACAGTTTCCTTCAAAGAGATGGTCAAATACACTGCAAAAACCACTCTAGTGTCAGATTTGTAGAAGAATTTTTGGGAGATCTGCTACTTTTGTGATACAAATTATCAACTGCATTGTGGAAACAAATCCCACAGTTGTTTGTTTTGAAATATAGTGAATTGTCCTGTCCTGGCACTGCTGGTTTGCACACCATGGGTAGGAACAAGGGCAGGGGATGAGGAGAAAGGGAAGTGAATAATATTTTGAGAATAAGAACTTTAGGACAGTATTTAAATAGATGGTGTTATACAATGATCTGTGAAAGAACATTTTATTGCAGGAAATACAGTAGCAGTCATAATCAGACTATTAAATGGTACAAGAATATCAGATGTCTCATGGAAATTCTGTGGAGCATTGTTTGGTAACATTGCTCTGTCTGTAATTAATCTCTCTGAAGCCTAATCCTGCAGCAGATTCTCCCAGGGAAAGTGGAAATTCAGCACCTGGGGTGACTTGGGCCACATTTGGCCATTGATTGCTGGATCTGTGGGAGCAAAAGGGCAATTTAAGTTTCCACAGGGCAGATGAATTCATGTGTTAATATTTGAGATGGAGCAATCTGTAACAGTCAGTGACACACTTCCATTTCTTTGTGTCCCTCAGCTAAAATCTGGACACGTTTCCACTGAAAGGAGACACCAGACAGGCAAAGAGTTTGCTGCTTTGTCTTCTCCCTTGTCCTGTCCAGTCTCATCCCCCTCCTGCACTAGCCAGTTGAAATAAAGATAATTTCAGGATCCTTGGGGTTTGGTGCTGCTGCATCCCACATGAAGGGTGTTCTGCCTCCCTAGGGAAAGGAGGGAGTTTTTCCCTCCTCCTCCTCTCCTCCCTGTCTGGAGAGTTTGCAGAGCCTGGTGAGCCAGGGCTGTTGGAATTGTGGGTTTTGTGGGATTTCTCCTCCCTCTGTGGGCAGCAGGGAGGTGCTGGCAGTGCCCTGGGCAGTGCATGGCCCTGGCACAGCTCCCTGTGCAGCTGGCAGCTGCTGCAAGGACCAGCCAGGCTCCCTGTGCCACCACCCCAGGGGACAGCAGGAGGAAATGAGTGGGGACAGTCTGGGGGCACAGAGTGCCCCAGATCAAACCCTCAGAACCAAAACCCCATTCCTGTCTGGGCTGTAGGCAGTGCCACCCACACAGCCCTGCTGATTTGGGGAGTCCCTTTTCTCAGAGTTCGTTTCACAAGGGCTGGAAACTGAAGAGCTCCTTGCACCCATCCCCATAAGACATCTTGGTTTAGGGAGCCACCAGAAAAGTAGCACCAATTTGTGCTGGCAGCTCCTCAGCATCAGGGTTTTGCTGCAGAGGGATGCTCTGGAGAATTGTTCTTGCACATTTCCTTGTTTGCTTTCTCCCCTCGCAGTTCTTTAATGAGGAGATACTCCAGGTTTGAGTTTTCTCTCCTTTTAAATATTGATTCATACATTGACTTTAATAGGAGTGGAGTTGGATAATGCTAATTAATTAATAATTAATACTAAATAATTCCTAGTCTAAGCTAAATTACTGATCAAAAATCCACTTACACTGGCAGAGCTATTTAATGGAGGAAAACTGAAATGAGCACAGTATTTAAGTTCCTCTCTAAAAACTATCATTGTCATCTTTCTGCCCTCTCCAAAGATTATCTTTCCATCAGTGATTGATTTGTCATCAGGCCAGCTAACTGAAATAGACTTCAAGAAATTTACTTTTATTTTCATAAAGTAAAAATAATGGGGGAGTCAGGCTTGCCAAAGCTAAATAAAATGGAAGATTTTTGGAAAGGCAGATCCTTGGATCAGATCATTAACATGCCTGCTGAGAGGATGAAAAACGAAGGTAGCACTATAGCAGGATGGCTTTTCTCCTGCAACAATTTTTTTTTGTATTTTAGATACCATATAACTTCTTTTAAAAATCTAAAATTGAATCTATTTATCAATACTAACTGTATTCCACTGTCAGAGTTTTCATTTATTAATGTAGACACTGATATTGAAAATGCTATATGTCCTGTCCATTATCCATGAGCATTATAAAAGAAATTTCCATGAAAAGAAATGTTTAAAGCACACTTCAGAATAGCTTAAATAAGTCAGTTCTATAGCTCTTTTTCACAAGTTTTTTTCCTGTGCTGCAGCTAATATGACTTTCAGATAAATTTAAATATATTCCCAACTTTGTCACATTGAATAGTGTTACTCCATACAGAATATACAAAATATAAACTATTCTTCAGATCTCAAAGGGGAGCCAGTTCACATTTTTGAGGGCAAGAATGTTGATTTGTGAACATGTGGATGACACAAAACACAGAAATAGTTGAAATACCTGAAGTTTGTCTGTTTTGGGAAGGAATTCTGCCTGTGCTCTTTCTGTCTCTGGATAAAAGGAGCCTCATTTTTCCTCCTGCACCCTTGCTCCTGCTGCTGTGCTGGTGTCAGTGCTGGCAGCTGATGAGATGTTTGACTCCAGCTCTGACATCGAGGTGATAGACAAGGCTGCCATGCTAACAAAGCCTTGATCACAGCCCTTACACTACTTGTACAAAAGAAGGCTTTTTTTTTCCTTTCTGCTTTTCCCTTTTCCTTTTTTTTTTTTTTTTTAATAGAACACAAAGTATGAAGGCTCATCTAAGCAGGAAAGATTCATCAAAATCTCTAATTAAACACATGACAGCTGGTGAATTAGAGCATTCTGTCTTAGTGCTGCCATCCTATAATACTTCATAATCCTGAGAGTCCAAAGTATGAATTAATTATGCTTATAAGTATCCTGATAACCAACTAAAGGGGAAAAATAATCAAAAGCCACCCTGAGAGGTCTCTGAGAATGTAGGCAGTGCTGCTAATCATGAGTGACTACAACCAAATTATTCCCAGATTGCCAGGCTTTGGAGAAGCTTTGAGAGAGAATATGTTGGTATTACAAGGCTGTTTGGTTTAAGAAACTGCTTGTTTTTAACATAATGTGTTAGAAAAGCACTTTTAGAGGTGTTGTGGCTTGACCCCAGCCAGTAGCTGAAGCACCACATGGCTGCTCACCCACTCTATCCCCAGTGGGATGGGGGAGAGAATCAGAAGGATGAAAGTGAAAAAAAATAGGAGCAAATCAATGGATTTGGATAAAACTAGTTCAATAGGTAAAGTTGGAAAGCAAAGCAAGGAATTCATTCCCCATTCCCCTGGGCAGGCAGATTCAGCCAGCCCAAGGCAGCTGAGCTCCATCCCTGACTTGGGAAGGCTAAAATGTGTCAGCCCTGCCCAGCAGTGACCAGACCATCTCTGTGTGAGCATCCCATCATCATTTCCAGCCCAAACCCAAAGCACAGCCCCTTACCAGCTGTCACCCTGTTCTTTTAAAAGTTTTAAAGTTCTTTTAAAAGATTTCTATACTTCTGATGTTTACATATTTCTACTGGAGTTCTCACGCACTGTTCATGTAAATAATGATTGTTTTCCATTCTTCTTTGTGGGAGGAGAGAATTGATGGCCTGTTGGTTTAACCAGTGTGGTTGGAGAGTGGCAATTTCACCCTCCAATCCACTGACACTTTTAGAATTCTGTATATTGCGAGGTCAGAAATAAAAGTTGCTTCCTTTTACTCTTTTGATCTTAGTGAGTGCATGAGTTATTTTGTGTTGTAGTGTGACAAGCTACTGGGAGCAAATCCATGCTCAAAACCAGCACAAAGAGCTATGTGTTACACACCAGCTCCTAACAGATGGCACAGTGCTCAGCCTTGCAAGGACAAACATGATAAAAAAACCCCTAAAGTCACTGTTTCAGATTAGTCCTGCTGTCTTCAAAAAGCCAGAAGTTTAGAGACAAATCTGTGCAACTGTTCACGTGTTGGGAGTTTCTTTAGATGTACTGGTGAAGAGGTTTTGGTTGCTTGTTGGTACTTTAGTGGAAGAGTAGCAGAACTAAAGCAGGGATTTTCATGCACTTTAGAATTCTCTTAAACTGAAATACTCTGGGTTTGGGGCATGTAATTTTTAAACATTGATAGCCAGAGATTAAATGTTCCACTGAAACATTAACTTTAAAATTGCTCCATCCATAATCCAGATCTGAAACAGATATTGCTAAGGAAAAACTTCTAAACAGTCCTAGTGGTTTGTATTCAGCTATTCCTTTTTATTTTTTTTTTTTTTTTGCTGTCAAGACTTAAGGGTTTTTTCACTTAGGGTTTCCTAACTTAAATTTTCCTCATAAAATTTTTTATCAGAAAAATCTGTCCTGCAAAATATGAAACATATATCATTATATTTATCATTATATTCCTGTTCCTGTATATTTTGAATAAAATTGGACCTGTATGATAGATCTTATGTAGGCCTCTTCCTGCCTGTTTATTCATTATTTTACTGGTTATTCAGAGGCCACAAAGTTATATTGAAAACACACCTGGGTTTTTGGATGTCCTTAAAATCCATGTACAGTGAATTCTTTCTGTGTGAGGTTCTTCCTCATTTTGCTCAGCAGATGGTCAGGTGTCAGTATCACGACTGGAATGCAAGGAGATTATTAATTCCAGACAAACTCGGTCTGAAATCCCCTAGTTCACATATTCCTGAGTCAAGAACACTTTTTTGGAAGGATGTTGTAGCTCTGTTTTGAAGTTGCTGTGCTTCAATCCACTAAAATTGCTATTTATTCATCAGTTGTTAACTGGCATCATGAATTGAAACATGGTTACTGTTATTAGAAGCCAGAGTAAAGCTGCAGTTCCTGCAATTCAGGTGTTGGGTCCTTTTTGACCTAGTTTGTAGATGAACTCTGTAGGAACAAGAGAAGGAGGAAATGCCAAATATTTCTCATTATTAAGAAGACTTTGAGGAAACCAACAGATTTATTGGATTCTATTTGTAAGAAGTCCAGTGGTTACTGAGAAAGGAGCCCAGCCAGTGGCATGCTTGGATGGAGAAGAGCCACTGAGTAGCTTTTAAGTGAACTGATTTCTCTCTGGAATGGTTCTGCTATTTTCCCTAATCCATCCTCTGACCTGCCATTTTGATGTAAGAAATGGTGGGAAAGACTGCTGATCCTGAATCAGCTACACAAGAATGACTTTCACCAAATGAGCCACTTTCATCATTCTGGTGGGCTGAAAAATCACTTGTCACCATCCTGAGAAATGCTTGTCATAGAAACACAGAATTATTCAGGCTGGAAGGAGCTGTGGGAAGTTCCTAGTCCAACTTGCCAGTCCCTTCAGCTCAGCAGGCAGCCAGTGTGGTCAGTTGTGATTTATCTTTGTAAGCCCATGACAAGTGCTGGTGGTTTTGGCTTTGCTGCCACCCTCCCTGCGTGCCTGAGCAATGAGCTCATCCATCTCCCTCCCTCCTTATGGATATTCTCAGTGCAGTCAGAGAAAAAGAGAGTTTCTAACCAGGCTGGGCCTGGAAAAGAGTTTCAAAGGAATGTACATAATTCTCTCTCTTGTTGTTCACAATGTTTATAGATACGTTCTGACACCCTGTGTCATTCACAGAGCACCAAAGGTGTGAGATGTTTTTACTTTAAGACCAATGAAATTGGTCTACACAATGTTCTCTATAAAAAGAGTGATGTATTTGAAATAAATCAGTTGAGTTCACTTCTTCTAGCCTTCTGACTTGAAGTCTTCATTATTCCTGTCCTGTCTCAACAGCAACACCTCCTTGCCTGCCTGCCCCTCCCCAGCCTCCATCCTCTTGGGCTGGGATCAGTCTCAGCCTCCCTGCCTGGCCAGCCCAGGCTGCTGCTGCAGCTCTGCCAGCACAGCCCTGCAGGCTCCTCAAGGAGCTGCTCCGAGCTCCTGCACCCTGCTGCAATGTGTTTGCAAGGGTTAGGCACCAGCCAGCCTGCTCTCTGTTTGTCCTCAAAGCCTTAGGAATCCACCAAGGCTATTGGAACGCAAATTGTGCTGAATTAAGAAAGAGGAGGCTGGGAAACCCAACACCAAGACCTCAAGAACTAGGTAACAGAGGGCTGTGAAACACCTGGACTGTAACCAATCACATACTGTGAGAAATGCTGGCAGAAAATAAGAGAACAAGACAAAGGCACCAATCAAGAAGTGTCTACTTATTAGTTTGTAGAATCTGTAAATATGTGTGCAACAATAAATGGCTTCTGCTTGATCACATGGGTCAGTTGTTCAGGAGTCCTGTTTCCCACAATAGCACCCTTTGGAAGTGCTCGATGTCTTTAAGCAAATGTGTTTTTTGCTTAAATATGGCTTGTAATTTCCACTCTTCCTATCTCCAGCTGGCTGCCCAGGCTCCTCATCTGGCCTGTGTGTTACAAACGGTGGGAAACTGCAAACCCTGTGCTGGCCCAGCAGAGGAGAGCTGTGTTTGTGAGAGATGGGCATGGGCTGCCCTCCCCAGGGCACCAAAACAGCCCAGCCAGACACTGAAATCTTCCATCATTTTAACCCTGTGCTGTGCCTCAGCAGTTCTGTGCCACTGAATCCACCACAATGGGGAAAAGACAAAATGTGCGCACTGACATTTTTCTAAACTTCACAGGGGATGAAGTGCAATGCAAACAAATTCTGGCACACCTGCCAGAAATTTTCCTGGGCAACATCAAATTTGCTGTTAGGTTTGGTTCCCAGTGCAGGTGCCAGCAGATGGCACTCAGGAATCTGCAATGTTCTTACCTGTGGGACTTTCTGAGACCGAGCAGCTCCTCAGTGCTGGGAGCTGCCCCTTCCTCATTCCAGGGCTTTTGTGGCTTCAGGGGGACAGAAACACTCAGTGGGGACAACTGGTGGCTGCCAGACGTGTGGCATGACGTGGTTCATTCTTGGCTGGGAAGGTACTGAGACCTGGTTTGAAAGTTCTGAACTCATTGTTGTAACTAGAGCTGAAATGTTGTTTGTATATTAAAATATTGTGTTGGCTTATTGTTGTTTGTATGTGGGTTGAGTACTGCTGTCCAGTGGCATAGATTGCATAATTTAATCAGTTTTCAGTTTTGATTACAGCTACCAGCAGGAGTCTCAGAGTTGCCAACTGTAATTAAAATGTAAAAAAACCCCAAACTAAACCAAAGAACAGAAGCAAAAACCAGTTCAGAGATAATTAAAGCTGAGAAACGTTTATTTTCCTGTGAACTTTTGTACTGCTGTGCTGAGGAAAGCTGAATATTTTCTGTCTTCAAGCATCCCTGCCTTAGGTTGTTTGGATCTGGGGTTAGATCATCATTCCCATCTTAGAGAAGAACTTTGTCAATGACTAATGCAGCAAACACTGGATTAATTTGTATGAATACTTTCCAGGTTTGCAGTGTAATACAGTTCTTTATTCTGATTCTCCTCTTGCTGCAAGCAAAGGTAAAAGTTTTGCAGCATCCTCTTTCCAGGTACCACTGGACTTTTCTCTCACTTTGGGAGCAAAAAGGTAATGCCACTGTCTTGTACAACAAGCAGATTGACCTCCCTGGCTGCTGGTACCTTGTGCTTTATCATCTCTGGAACCTGATCTGCAATGAAAAGATAAGGGCTGACCCTGTGTCTTGGCTAAAGGTCGGACATTTATAAATGTACAAAACCCCACTGCAAGGCTGTGCCAGAGCCTGGGTCTTTCAGTGAATAGAAACCTTTTATTAGGAATCCTGAGCTTATTCTTGGGCAGTTGATATGGTTTAGCACAATCTTGTTTAGTTTAAGTAGCTTTGCCCCTTCTCTGGGCTGTACTTTTTTCCAGTGTTTTTCAAGTTTATCTTAATAGTCAGGATTCCTTGGTATTTTTGTCGCTAAACTCATTTGTGATCTCACAAGGAAGACCCGATGATTATAATGATATTATTCCCAGTTCCTCCCCCTTTTTAATATTTTCACTTAGAAATAGCACAACCCCCTCAGTAACAACATGTATTTGCAATCCCTTGATGGGGACCCTGTTGCTTCAGCCCTATGCTCCATAAATCTGGAGAAAATTAATCTGTGGGATAGCTTCTCTTGTGTACTTCTCCACCTGATGGACCTTTTTCCATTTTGGGTCTAAAGATGAAAAAAGGCTTTAAAGTTATTCCTGTGCCTAAAAGAGCTCCTGACCTGCAGTCCTACTCAGGAAGTACCTGAACATTTGAGTTTCCACTCAAAATAATTTATTTGTACCAGGGCCAGATGAAGCAGAACTGGAAGGCCTGGGCAGGCTAAACTTGAGGATCTGAACCATTTTTCGTTGCCTGCACTACAGAGAAATGAGTAGATTGGTATTTTTTTAATGTAGATGATGATTTGCTTGAAATATTCTGAAGTGTCAGCTTGGCAGGATCTTCATACACTTTTGTTAGCTAATCAAAGACAGATTGCAGGCAGGAGCCATATCTAAATTTATTAAGAGAATTAATAGACCATTTAAATTTTACTAGAATTAGGCTAAGATACAATAAGCATTTGCACCAGCAGATCCTCATTAGCTGTGCCATTGACCTGGTGCCTGGTGTGTAATGGGGAATTGACATCTAGATTTGGGGACAATGGTGCTGCTAATGTGAGTTTGAGTCATTAAGGAGGAACAAAAGACTAATTTTATACATGTGTCAGATTTTACTTTTCATATTAATTTCACTGTGTGAAATTATGGGCTATTATGGACTGCCAAGTTAAGGTTTCAAGGCTTTTTTTGGCCTAATCAGAAGTGTCACTTGCTCTCTATTCTGTAAATCTCTGCACACTCTGAAAGTGAGGGAGAGTTTTATGTATTAATTTATTTACATCATATTTCTGGAAAGTGGTCAGCTTCCTGAGACCCTAATTCTGTGTTTTCCTGAGTGTATCAGTATGTCTGGGTTAGTTTACCATGAAAACAGATCCATGCAAAGTTTCAGCAGATTTAAATTGGGTTTTAGCATGCTGAAACCTTCATGGTAATCTGTCTCTGCCTTATGCTGATATTTTTAAATCTTAGGAAAATTAACTTCTTTTTCTTTATTAGATGGCTTTTTCAAACCTCCATAAAGCTTCTGGTTGGGTAGGATACTTCCTTGAGGTGAGCCTTCCCTTTCCAAGAAGCTGCCTCAGCAAGCCTTAGTAAGAGTAATTGTGTGCAGTGGGAATTAGTTCCCCAAGAGGACTGTTCAGCACTTTAAAGAAGATTATATAATTGAAGCCAAATTATTTTTAAAACATTTTTTTTTTCTGTCTTGAAATTGCAACCATGATCAACAGTGAATTCTGTGTACAAAATTCTGAACACTGACAAACAAGATGGCCTGGATTTGAAAAGTTGATTGTTTGTGACATTCACACGTGCAGGGTAAAGCTGAATTTATGAATTATGCTTTATAAATAACTTTGGGAATGGCACTAGTGATTTGTTCTGTGGTCTAGGGACAAGAATGAGGATTGATAGTGTTCTCAGTACAGCTCGTGCTTTTAGCTGCATATTGCCAAACAAGCATTTAAAAATACTCCTCTGCCTTTTAGGGGATGTTGCATCTAAGGGGTGTTGTAAATAAGCTGTACAGTTCTGAGACGTTTCTGTGCCTGTCGTCCAAATACATTGCATTTCCAGCACCTCACCACCAGCCTCAGCCCCATTCACATGTTAACTGACTGGTGAGGCAGACAGCTGTTGTAGTTGAGATGGAGACAATACAAAGCAGCACACTCCATTTTCAGAAGGGTTCAAACTGATTTTATTTAAACATTCTTACATTTATACATTTATACACTCTAACAAAACTCATAAATTTACACTTTACTCATTGGTCAGGAAAGACAAACAAAGTGCTCATTGGAACAGGCAGTTGCAGGTTTCTCTTATTTATCCTTTCTTTGTTGGCTTCTATGTCAATGACCTTGGTAGGAAATTCTTTCAGGGATAAACATGGATCCTCTTCTCAGACTTCTCTCTGGCTCACAGAAGTCACTGTAAAACCTCTTCCACAGGCAACAACCAAAACCATTTGTCTTGGGGAACACGAGCCCCATGGGCACAGCCCTCTGCTGCCTTCCAGCCAGGGCTCCTGGTGCTGCTGGCCATGTCCAGGGGCTGCCTGCAATCCCTGAGCAGGGACGGGGCAGAATTCAGGAGGTGTGTGGCTCTGAGCAGTGCTGCTGGCAGCAGTGGTGCCTCCTGCCCTGCGTTCCTCAGCTGAGCCTGGTGCAGGACACGCTGTCAAGGCTTGGGGTGCCAGCTCTGCATCTCCTGGGATCCTGCACGGGTGTCAAAGCCCACCCTGCATAGGGGGTGGCTCCGTGTGGTGGAAAAGTCTCTCCTCCAACCCGAGCTTCCAAAGAAAGGCTCAGCAGTCTCTGTTGTTTGGTCTCAAGGCAGTTTATTGCAAGTTATCTAAAAGATTTTCTTCTGGGGCTGCTGTGGTTTGCTCAGAGCTCAGGCAGAGGCACACACACACCCTGACATCCTCTCTGACCCCGACTGCTTCTTCTCTCCCCGCCCAGGGCTGCTGCTGTCTTTTATATGGGACATTACGTGTTCCATGGTTACAGTTTTCCCCCATGCCTATTACCTGTATTAAATGGTGCTTTTCTACTCTAAACCAATCTGTGAGTGCCAACATCACCAAGAACATGGAGGTAAGGAAGAAGAAAGAGGGAGGACAGGGCAGGCCCAAATCCCTCCATCTTAAAACCTCTGACTGCCATGTACAAAACCAAAACCCCCCTGTACAGCACTCAAAAATTCTTGCCTCTACTTTGTAACTACTTCTACTATAATATCTAAACTTTTCTGACTTCTTGTTCTTCCTGCAAGGTTGTTAACTCATTCCATGGTTCAAACCCAAAATCACAGCTGTTTCCAGCTGCCTGCCAGGGTCTCAAATGCTTCTGACCTGGGCCCGGAACATCCAAAAATGTCTGAGGGACATTGTGAGTTCCCACACGGGTGCTCATCTCTCCATGGCTCAGAGTGCAAGTCGTGCAGCTGAACTATTTTGGGCTTGGGCCATCTGGCTTCAACCTCCCTTCATTTCTTTGTGGAATCCAAATGAGTTTGGTCCCCTGGCAGGAGCTGGAGGCCAACAGGAAGCGATACAGTTTATCGTGCTGCCAACAGCTCAGGACACACATTTCAAAGCAAGCCAGTGTTTATCTGCCAGCTCTGATACAATATTTAGAGTTCTATCAGAGTGCCAGAGCAAAACTTAGGCGAGTGAATGTCACTCTTCTCCCTGGTCTGCAGCTTTCAATGTTCCTTATCTTTTCTCTTGCTGCTCTGCACACTCGGCCCTTATCCTCTGTTCCTTCACGCTCTCCTGCCAATTCACACGTTCTGCCCTCCTGGCTGCCAGTTGTGTGCCCAGCTGCTCAGCAGAGCCAGCTCAGTTCCTCAGGCAGGAGCTTTTCTAATAGTTCAGTCCCAGCAGGCTAAGCCAGCCCCAAGCCCTGCCGCTGTTTGCCATCCTTTCATTCCAGAAAGGACTTCAATCCCTTCAGTCCCAGTAGGTAAAAGCAGATACTGAGTGAACTGAATCATTTTCCTTCTGTTTCAGAACTATTAGAGATATTCCCACAGGCGCTGATGGCTGCTTTACAACTGCTGGGAGGGATTATAAAGGAAAGGAGTGAATATTGTTTGTTTTTATGTAAGTTTAACCTACTTATTCTGTATACCTCATTTTCTTTCCTGTGATGTTCAGGCCAATAAACAGTGATCCCAGACACTGACCTATCTTTACAGCAGGTAGGGAGCAGTAAGCCTTTGAAAGCTTCAGTTTCTCATCCTGAGCAGGAGCCATCATTCTCCTGTTTTTCCTTCCTATTGAAGACTGAGGTAATTCTTCAGTTGCAGACAGAGCTGACAGCTCAGGGATTTGTAATTCCAGTGATTATTCCAAAACTTTTAAATTCTGCTACTTGTAGAGAAATGAAAGCTGGGCTAACAGTGGATGTATCATGTGAAAATGTGCCCTTCCTATTTTGTTCCCCTTGGGCTTTGCTCCCAGGAGAACGTGTGGAACTTGCTGAGGCAGAGATCTCTAATCTTACTGAGCAATCATGCTGGTGCTAGAAGGATGTTAATGATGTTTTACCACCTATGAGGGTGATGAAAGGAGAGCATTTGAACACCTGAGCATGTATAATTTAAATGTAATAAAATCACAATATGAGTTCTAAGTAGAAAAATTAGCATCGCTAATTATTGCTTGCTGATTATTGCTGTAAGCTGTTCCTCAATCTTTTTTATATTTTTTCTTTTCTTTTTTTTTTTTTTAATCCATGCTGTTAGTGGATCCAGACATCAGGATAAATACCTGACACCACATATACTCAAATTCCTGGCTGTCCCCAGGTTCAGCTCTGTCTCTGTCAGTGATGTGAGGCACAGTTTGATCTGGGGTCCCTGAGAGGGAAAGGCTGGGCAGAGCTGGGAATCCCAGAGTGCTCCTTGGGAGGGGAACCAGCCTCATTTTGTTCATGAGCCTCTCATCAAAAGTGCAATATGGAATGGACCAAACCACCTCAATCAGTGCAGATGGGGTGTGAGATGAGAATACCCAGATATCACGTGCTACTTGGGCACTGTTGAAGAAAAAAGTTATTTATAACATAAAAACAAACCCCTCCTCTGCTGCTGCAGGAAGGCCTCAAGGTTACTGAGCGCATGTGTGACATAAATGCAGCAGAGCATTTTAATTAGATTCTTTCACCAGAACTCCTGACCTTCTGTGTAGCACATTAATGTAGTTTACTAATTATAAATGCAATTAAAAAGTACTGAAATAAAATTAGGCGGATCTATCTAATTTACATTAAGCACTTTCAAATTATGCAGATTTTCAAAGTCTTTTTCTTTCTGTCTTTTTTTTTTTTCCTTTACAATTTGTGTTTCAGGAAAAAATTGTCTGCATTAAAACAGCTGGAAAACAACCTTGTAGCAAAACAAATTTCTTTTCTGTGATTATTCACAGTGTGTGAGTTAATTTTGCAGGCTGTAATATGCTTAGCTGTCGTTAGGGCAGTGAGTCACACAATGGAACCCATATGTGCACTGGGTGCAGGGCTGGCTCTGCTGGCTGGGTGCTTCTGTTTTTCCTCTTGGGAATCAGGTTCAGAGCCTAAGAAAAAATACTGCTATAATGGTCAAAAATAGATATTTACAAACAACAAACAGACAACAAAACTCCTGTGTGAATAACACAGGGGAAACATCTGGTGTGCTCAGTCATTAAACCAGGCTGGCTGTTATCTCTGCTGCCTACATGGTTTGGTAGTACTCTGATAGAATTTTAGAGTTTTAGACATGAAAGTAGAAAAATAACAACATTTCATTATTATTTTTGTCAAGCATCTAAATGGCAGCAGGCACCGAGCAGCAAACACAACAAAATCCTTACCCTGGAGAGCTTCTGATCTAATTTTAGATGGGCTGCAGAAACAGAGGCAGCTCTAAGTACTGAGAACAGATAGAACCAAGCTTAAAGGAGGGAAATTTGGAGAGCTACCCAGGCATTTTAGTTCATGTTGCTTATTCTTAAACCTTTTCCATAATAAAAGATTAATTTCTTATACATGTTTTTTAATGAAAATTCACTAGTTTTTCACTTTAAAAAGGAAGTTCAAGTGTTTGAATTTTTTTTTTGTCCTGTTTTATCCTTTCCCTAAAGAAATAATGGGAAAGAGTAGTGGAGAGCAGAGGAGGAAAAACTGAAATATGAAGACATTAGGGCAAATGAACCAACTCAGTGTTCATCTAATGCCAAATGTCATGCATTAGGACCATACTATTTTTCTGCTATATTTTTTTTTCCTCTGTGTTTATTGACTTTTGAGTCTTTCCCACTCGGCACTGAAAGTAGAAAATCAAGAATAAAGCTTTGCTCATGATGGGTGCTCATTTTGAACCATCTGTAAGGTGGTACCACAGGGAGCAGTGGCGTGGTGCTTCCTTGGTGGGTATCTGTGAGAGAATTTAAAGGGAGAGGAAGGTATGTGAACTAATTTGCTGGTAAAATTAGGAATGTAAGGATCCATCCTCCCTACCCCAAAGATCTCACTGCTGGACAGATGTGCAGTTTCCTCACACTTTTCTGGAAGCAGCAGGCAGCACATTTGCCTTGGAGCTGTGCCCCTCCTTGTCCCTTTCTGTGAGAGGAACTCTGCCCAGAAGAATTCTATAATTAAGGAAGGGGACCGGAGAGGACCTGGCAAAGCTGTGGAAGGAATGAGTTTATGGGGGAAAACTGTTCAAGTTTTTATTTATGATTTGAGGCTGCCCAGTGCAGATAACAAAAGACATGGAGGCTAAACTTTAAATAAATATTGTGCTGCCATGGGTGTGATTTCCAATATGCAATCTGCTTCATTAATGCTAAAATAAGAACCTCTGCTCTCAGGTAGAATACAGCAATCTCAAAGCTAACAAAGGACAGTGGTGATTGTCAAGTGGAATTTTGGTCCCCAAAATTCTGAGCTTCTCCCCATTGTATAGCAACCTATGTAGAACATTCATTTTGTATCTAACAGCTCTTTTGAAATCAAGTAAATACTTCAGCTTGGAGAGATGCACTATTTAAATTCAGGTGTTTTCATTGCTGCCCATGTTATAAATTAAGGTTTCTGCATGGGTTAGTGGAGGAAGGAATGGCTTAAACTTTAAATCACTCTCTGAAAGATGTGTCCTGTACACTGAGACAATGGACATGTGGGGATGGGAGCTCTGGCCTCTCTCAGAAAGGATCTTATTTTGGAGGAGCAGCTGCTCCTGTGCCAGACCTTGAAGAACACAATTGCTGTGGCTGCTGAGAGTAAGCACTCCCCAGGAATCACAAAATGTTGCTGTGTGCAACAGCAAAGAGTCCCTTGAAAGAGAAAGTACCAGCAGATCCCAAATCCTGCTTAGTTCAGATCAGCTTTAGGCTGGAAGTGCCTCTTAACTTGGCATGAGCCCCTTGCTTTGAGCTTTCTCCTTCCCCAACCCCAAATATATGTAGTGACACATCACAGTTAAAAAACAAAAACTTTGGGATGTTAGATATTTCCATTAAAAAAACCCATATTGTTGTACAGTCCAAATTTAAGTGAAAGCTTTTCTCACATTTTAGCTATGCTGGGATCTGCTGTCAGATGTGGTTGTTAGGTACGAGCAATCCAACAATGAATTATCAATAAAGTTTGCGTGGTTCCTAATTTATTTTTTAAAGTTTGTTTTAACATTGGATTATGCATAGTTCAGAGCATGGTTATTTTAAATGTGACATTTGCCAAGGATGAGATTTAATTGTTCCATCAAGAGTGAATGCAGGGTAGAACTCTAGACTGGCACAGCCTTGGTAAGAGCCCCCAGCTGCCCTCCATGGCCAAGCTGGTGGTGTCTGCCAGCACTTCTGATTAGGAAATGAAATCCTGCCAAAGTGCTGTGTTTGAATATTGGTGTGCTCTGTTGGCATGAGATGGATTTAGGCACTGGGTTCAGTCCTCTGCTGAACAGAAATCTCTTTAACTGTGAAATTTCATGGGGAAAGAGATTAATCACATTTCAATATTAGGGGAATCAAAGTTTAAACTATTTATTTGAGTGTGTGACTGAAAAAATATAGTAAGAATAGACTATTTAAAGTTGCCCTCCTTTAATTACGTTTTGCTTCGATGTAATTATTCTTTCACTTCATTTTTTTAAACTTTATCATAGGGCTTCATCCAAAAAACGGTTTGGGAGTTTTTTTCAACCCATGAGGATGTTTGCAAAAGAGTATTTGGAAGATGGGAGTTGGTAATGCTTTGAAAGCCTACTTTTCTTCTGGGAATATGGGTCACTGTGCAAGGAGGATGGATGGGGGAGTCTTGTGTGCCAAATTACACCGACAAAGAGCCAAGAAGAAAAAAGGATGAGACTTAAATAACCTAGCTAAAGTATTTAAAAGCCAATTATCTGTTTTCTGTTTGAAATGTCATGTGCAAAAACTTTTAAGGCACCCAAGAGCGAGCTGGGCTTTGCAGGCTCTGCAGTGAAATGTGCCAGGCAAAGTGCTCTGGGTAATAACTCAGGCAGGCTGGATAATGGAGTGTTTCACTGGGAGAGGCAGGGGGCAGGCTGAGCTATTGCCCTTATCCTGCTGGGGGCCTCGCCAGGGAGGGTTGGGATCCTCAGCTGCTGGGGGAGCTGCCGGGGTGAGGGCGAGCTGCATGGGTGAGTGTGAGCCCTGGGGTGAGTGTGAGCTGAGTGTGAGCTCTAGGATGAGTGTGAGCTCTGGGATGAGTGTGAGCTGAGTGTGAGCACTGCGGGTCCCTGGCTGACCCCGGCAGGTCCTGGCTGCAAAGGGACACGAGGGATTCATTCCAATTCAGTCCCACCAATCTGCACAAACGGAAGCCACGGCCATTATCTCCTCCTGCCCGCTCTGGCAAGGAATCCAGGCTGTGATTAAGAATATAAGAAATCTCATTACAGCTAATGCCTTGTGCTTAAAGCCACGAGCTTGACCGTAAGCAGGTATTTAAGTGCCCGGTGGGATGGGCAGCAGAAGGCAGAGCTGCCTGTGCCCACCCCAGTGCCCTGACAGCAGCTGGCAAAGGCACCTGCACATCTGGGCAGCACTCTCCTCCCAGTCAGCGTGTGCCCACTGCACTGACCAGGCTCTACGGTTTTTGGAACCCCGGCCTGGGTCAGGGGCTCCGTGTGGTGGAAAAGTCTCTCCTCCAACCCGAGCTTCCAAAGAAAGGCTCAGCAGTCTCTGTTGTTCGGTCTCAAGGCAGTTTTTTGCAAGTTATCTAAAAGATTTTCTCCTGGGGCTGCTGTGGTTTGCTCAGAGCTCAGGCAGAGGCACACACACACCCTGACATCCTCTCTGTCTGCTGTCTTCTTCTTCTCCCTCTCTGCCCAGGGCTGCTGCTCTCTTTTATATGGGACATTACATGTTACATGTTCACAGTTCTTCCCCAATGCCCATTACCTGTATTAAATGGTGCTTTTCTATCTTTTATATGGTACATTACGTGTGACATGGTTACAGTTTTTCCCAATGCCTATTACCTATATTAAATGGTGCTTTTCTACTCTAAACCAATCTGTGAGTGCCAACATCACCAAGAACAGGGAGGTGAGGAAGAAGAAAAAGGAGAGAAAGGACTGGTCTACATTCCTCCATCTTAAAACCTCTGACCCCCATGTACAATGTAAAACCCCCCCTGTACAACACTAAAAATTCTTCCCTCTACTTTATAACTACTTTTACTATAACACCTAAACTTTTGTGACTCCTTGTTCCACGTCCAAGTTTGGTAAATCATTCCATGGGTCAAACCCAAAATCACAGCTGTTTCCAGCTGCCTGCCAGGGTCTCAAATGCTTCTGACCTGGGCCCGGAACCTCCAAAAATGTCTGAGGGACATTGTGAGTTCCAACAGCCTCAAACTTGTTTCATGATCTATTGAATAGTTGTTTCACAGATCTATTGAATAGTTTCCTTAATGATGACCTTTCTTACGGAATATAATTTGGTTTTATCCAAAGCAGAAATCTGAAATTCTCTTCCAAACCCTGCCTTGGAGTCTCAGTAAGACCTTTCGCAGGTGATGAGACAGAGTGAAAATTTAACAGGGTGAAAATCCATTTAAATTTAGGTGAAATGTGCCACTTTGATCTTAGTAAATATGCTGTTTAGTCTAGTTAATATGCAGCCCTAGCAAAACTACCCCGGCTAAAGAAAAGGATACAAATTTCCACACTAAAAAATAAAAAATAAGAAAAACTCCTAAGACCTTAAAACAGACAAGACAGAGTTACCCAAGAGTTCTTTCTGTGCTTTCTGACAAAATCTAAGTACAAGTGTAACTAGCTGTAAGTATAATGTAAAATCAGCAAAATAAATATATATTAACCTATTATAAAATTCTATGCATATATAAATTAATAAAAGTAATAAAAAAAAATCAAAAATTCTCAGAAGTATGCATGTCCATTAAAAAGCAACAAGTCCCAGCATGCGTCCACAGCACTGTAAATAAACATACCCATTCCCTACAAATCTTTATTAGAATTGTAGGGTTTAATTTTTCAACTGCGTTTCAGTGATATAATCTTTTAGCTCATCTAATCCCATTAGTATAATATTTATGGATATGTTTTTAAGAAAGACAGAGCTAACATTTTGATTTTGTCACTATATATACCAGAATATATGGCTCAGTGAGTCCCAGGATGCATTTTTCCTCTTTCTGTGTGCTTAAAAGCAGAGCTCAGCTTGCAGGGCTCTGTGTGCCAGGCAGTGCCAGCCAGGGCACATCCCAGGACTCACAGAAATCCATATGATCCTGTGAGGATGGACTTGGCACACCTGAACTCCCTTTGCCTGCAGTGCTCCTGATGGGAGAAGCCAAACCAACTCATCTGGTTTGTCCTTAGGAGCTGCATTCACAACCTCTGCAGGGGCTGCTAGGCTGTGGGGCACCTTCCACCTGGAGCTTGCAAACAAAACCAACCATGGAGCACTCATCCAAATGTGGAGTTCTACAAAGAGTTAATCTCACACATTATTTTCACATTATCTCTCATCAGTTATACCTCGCTGCATTCCTTGTCTCCTGCCTTTACAAGCCCAGCTCAGGATAAAGATAAGGTGTTTGTCTTTAGGGAAACTTTAAAAAAAAATCTCCAGCTCTTCCTTGCTCACTAATCCAAGTGGAATTCACCCTCTCATTTCTGTGACAGCTTCACTTTGCCAGACACAGACACTTAGCAGGTGTTTTCATCATGACATTAATAATAAGAATTGACACATTCTAAATGAGGAATCCCTTGTTGTGCCTGGTAGCACTGATGGATATTTGGGAAAATTGACAGCACCTGAAAAATGTTTTTGCCATGACCAGCACTTCTCTGACAGATTTTTAATGGCTCTCACAGAACCCTCACTAACTCGAACACTCTTGCAGATGAAGTGGAAAGTGGTGAAATGTGCTGCTTTAACACTTTTGAAACTTAGAGAAGAAACATGGAACAACTCTGAGATTTGAATCTAAATTGCAATAATTAATTTTTTTCCCTGAAAATATTTTTTTCTCTCTCAATACTCAGAGGTTGGAATGGATTAGCTGAGGGGACAAGCATTTGTTATGGTGCACCAAGACCCAGCTATATAACCCCCATTAACCTTAATGGGAGCCACAAAGCTCATCCTCCTCATTTAGATGGAAATATCCCCCTGCTCCTCAGGGATCAATTGCACTCGGGGTTACCTGGTTTCAGTGGCTCATTCAATATGGGACTCGGTGCCATGACCTTGTAAACCTTGCACTGCAGAAAGGGAGGACAGATAAACCAGAACTGGGAGAAGAGATATTAAAAGAAAAAAAAAAGGGAGTGAAAACGGAGTGAAAACGTTCTAAAGGTTGATATGCAATTCATGCTAGAAGTTCCAGTGAAATATAATTGCAATTAAATCACCAGCACCCTTTGCAGTTCAATGTGATACTGCAGAAAATCAATACAAAGATAACAGTGCATCATGTGCAGGTGCTTCTGACAATTCTCAAACTGAAAGTAAATTGACAGGAAGATTGTGTCTTCTTTTTTTGTTTGTTTTTGGTATTTTGTTTGTGTGTTTTTGTTTTTTTGTTTTAACTTCCCTATAAACAACAGAGCAAGACAGTGATTTTTGAATGTTTTTATTTTTGGCTCCTCCCCCCTCAAGTTAATCATTGCATCCATAAACCTGAGCTGCTCGGGGTGGTGTTATCAGGAAAGCCTAAGTGGAAGAGATGCTCATCTCTTTTTGAAAGTCAATTAAGCTTATGTGCCTAAATCCAGTGTTTATGTTTGAATCCCTGTTGATGGCTTTATTGAAAAAGATCTCCAGTTGCCTTTTTAAGTGATAGGAGGATTATGACTAAGTATAGCAAAAGCTCAGTTCTATGCTGACATCTCTTATCTCTCACTGATGAAAATAACATGCATCCTGTGCCTCAGAAGAATTCTATAATTAAGGAAGGGGACCGGAGAGGACCTGGCAAAGCTGTGGAAGGAATGAGTTTATGGGGAAAAATTGTTCAAGTTTTTATTTATGATTTGAGGCTGCCCAGTTCAGATAAAAAAATACATGGAGGCTAAACTTTAAATAAATATTGTGCTGCCATGGGTGTGATTTCCAATATGCAATCTGCTTCATTAATGCTAAAATAAGAACCTCTGCCCTCAGGTAGAATACAGCAATCTCAAAGCTAACACAGGACAAGCAGTACTGGTTTCCAAACATCTCTCAGAGCCAGAAAATTACAACAGAACTACAGATGGAATTTAGGAAAACAGTTTCCAATAGTTTATTTTTCATGCCTGGGAATAATCAGTTTTTTCAGCTAATCATGACTCTCTCATCGTAAGACTTGGCAATTCTAAGCATGCAACAGCACCACTCAGGAGACAAGTTTGTCTACTGCTTCCACAAATTGTTCCTACTGTTTCCAGCACTAGAGCATTGTATGCAGGGACCACATGGATAAGAAAAGAGTTGTCCTGATCTCTAAATTAAAGGTGACAAAGAAAAAAACAAAACAAACCAAATCCAAAGAAACCACAACAACAACAAGAAAAAAACCACAACAAAACAAAACAAAAAAAAAGCCCAAAAAAACCCACCAAAAAAAAACAAAAAAACAACCAACAAACCTAAACAAACAAATCAGCAAAACCCACAAAAAACAATCAGAACCCACTTCACAAAAATTTTTGTTGGGTTTTGGTTTGGGTTTTGTTTTGGTTTTTGGGCATCTTTTCCATTTCTTAGATGCCAAATATGATGCATGACTCTATCTGGGCACATTTTTCAATTATATGAGTACCTAACATGTAAGAAAGTGAGTTTGGCCAGGCATGGAGCAGCACCAATCTCTTAAACCCTGAGATGAAGGTTTCATGGAAGGGTGACTCTTCCTCAGGTGAGTCCAGAGGTGCCCCCAGGGACAGCCCCGAAGGGTCCCTGTGACACGGAACAGCAGCCACGAGCCTCTGCCCTGGGACCAGTTCAGCATTCCAGCAATCCTGCCAGAGCCCACCCTGGGTCAGGGTGGCTCCGTGTGGTGGAAAAGTCTCTCCTCCACCCCAAGCTTCCAAAGAAAGGCTCAGCAGTCTCTGTTGTCTGGTCTCAAGGCAGTTTATTGCAAGTTATCTAAAAGATTTTCTCCTGGGGCTGCTGTGGTTTGCTCAGAGCTCAGGCAGAGGCACACACACACCCTGACATCCTCTCTGACCCTGACTGCTTCTTCTCTCCCCGCCCAGGGCTGCTGCTCTCTTTTATATGGGACATTACGTGTGACATGGTTACACTTTTTCCCCAATGCCTATTACCTGTATTAAATGGTGCTTTTCTACTCCAAACCAATCTGTGAGTGCCAACATCACCAAGAACATGGAGGTGAGGAAGAAGAAAGAGGGAGGACACAATATCATGGTTAGCTGGGTCTTTTCTATGAGCTCTGCAGGCTGGTTGTTCTATTTTCAAACTGTACTAGAAATGCCAGTTGCTGGTGTGTAATCACATCTGAATGCCTAAATTTCCACTTCAGTGGTGGTATCTTGGGATCTTCTTTGGAACTGGTGATTTTAGTTCTAATAAATCCTCCTGTGGATGGTCTCTGGGATTTTATTTTACTGAGAAATGGAATATAGAAATACATGGAGAAAGGCATTTTAGTTCCCCTTCAGAATGTTTTCTGGTGCTCTGTTTACTGTGGCTGGTTTGTGCTTTTCCTCCAGTTATAAATAACTGCTAAAGACTGATGTGTTTACTTTGTTTAACCATGGCCATGATGGGTCGAGGACACATTAAATCATCCTCAGGCTCTTATTTTCAGCCAATTCTGAAATAACCAGAGTAGTGACATAAAATTACTTCATACTGCAGAGATTTTTATATTGGCTTAAGCCTCTGAAGTCTCCAGTGTTTTTACAATACACTTTAATGATAAAACAGTGACAACAAAGATGAAAGTCCATGTGGAATTGTCTAACAAACAACTCAAGGTTTGTTTAGGATGCAGAGATATGAAAAAGGGATATTATTTTTTTCAGAGGTTTTACTTGATGAGTTTACAGATCTCGATGTTGTTTATTCAGATTTAAAGTTTCTTCATATTTTAGAAATAGTGATGAAGAACAGGACACCCTTATTCTGCTGAGATTAAAAGGGGGAGATGTTCTTTCACGGGAATTCCTACAAATACAGCCCCTCTCTATGCACATTTGTGCTTCAGCTCTGAAAACACCATCTGCAGGTTCTACTGTGACTTTAACAGTTTGATCTGGTTTTTGTTCGGAGTTACCTGCATGCAAACTTCTCTGTTGATAATTGTCTGCTGTCATCAGAAAGGAGAGTGACTGTAAAAATGAAACTTGTGCTGTTATATGTGGTACACACAGAATTAATTTATCTTCTTTTCATCTGTCAGTTGTTCATCCTGCAGCCCAGGATCTACAACGTCTCCTTCCACTAATATATGAGTAAGAATGTATCACTGGTTTATTGTCTGTAATTAGCACTGCTTTAACGACGTGTGTTGGGGAATTCTGTCTCTATTTGTTTGTATTAGAAAATAAATGCCGCTCAAATGTGTTCCAGGACTGCTCGGTGCTCACTCTGAAGGCATTTACAGGAATCAGCCTCTAATTCTCACTTCACTTCTTTCTCAGATGTCTGAGAAACAAGATAAACTTTTTCTTGAGGGTTAGAAAGTCTGATCTCAATGATGTCCTGCTTGAGAATGAACTGCAGAGTTTGGGGCCAGTTCTGCACCACCACCAGGTAACAGTGCAGTATTGAAATCAAGCAATGTTAGGACAGGAATCTTCCCTGGAGGAATGAGGCAGTGCAGGAGCTGGAGAGTCACCAAACAAAAGTCTGGAAAGAGGGAGAAATGCTGTCTTGAAAGTCTTTTTCTTTGCATGCGTTTTGTTGAAATTTTCTTTCTCACAGTGGTTTCAATTTGTTTTAAGGGAAGTAATTAAAACTACACAGATCCAATTTATTAATGCTAGTGGGAGCAGCAGATAGTGCAGCTGAAACTATCAGAAGTTACCCAAAAGAAAATTAAGGCTATGGACTGAGGGTACACTGAAAACAATCCTATTTTTGGGAGGGTTTTAAAGGTGTCATAGACTTTGCCCTTCTACTTCCTTGTAAAGGTAGATAATGTTGTTATGTTTCCTCTGAACTGCTGTAAATTTTGCTACCCTGCACTTGGAGGAAACACAAACAAATATTCAAGTTCTTCCTGAGCATAATTTCTTGGTTTCCCTTCTTGGACATGAACATAGCCAGTACCCACAAAACTGCATACCATAAAGCTGAACCTCAATTTTTTTTCTATAAAACTGAATTTTATAATGCTCTGGCACAGATGTTTTGGATCCTGTAAATTCCCTTGACTCACCTATTAAGCCTTGCCTTTGGTTTTGAAGGTGATTCAGAAAAACAGGTGGTCTTTATTTCTTCATGAGATGGAGTTTCACTTCAGCCTCTTTTACCAAAATTATCCATAAATTACTACAGATCTAAGTAAAAAAGGTAAAAATTGCAGCTCTTTAGAGGATGGATATGGGGTATTTTACGCAGAGTCTGAAAACTATTTGCATAATATTTTGAAATGCAGTTTGGTGAGATAAGGCATTTTGTTTGTTGTGAATAAACCAGTCTGAGGAATGTGAGACAGTGAGTGCTGTCTGTGCAAAATGGTCAGTGCAAAGGACAGGAATTCTGATCCTCAGTGAAACTACCTGGGTTTGATCCCAGAGCTGTTTGGGCTTTTTTCTCTCCATGCTATCAATGCTTAGTACAAAGAAGAGGGAAGGCAAAAGAGAAGGGATGAAAATTCCAGAAATGCAAATTATTACTTTGGAACACAGTAAAGCTGTGAAGTCTGTGTAAAATTAAAATTATTCAGAAAATTTTAAATAGGTAGTGCCTTTAGATAATAGAAGCTTAAGGTTCTAGATCTGAGAGCAATTTATCTTCAGACACAGAAATGAGTTCTTCAGAAACAGTAAGTAATCACAAACTTTGTAAACCCATTAGAACATTTCATCTGACACCTCATCAGAAACTGGTTACTTTTAATGCTGTTCATAACAAAATATTTTATAGCCAAATATTTGAGATATAAGGAAAATCTTAAAAACAGAACTGACTGGGCAGGGCTCAAAAATGGATGCTCTGTTGTTGAGCAAGGTTACTTCTAATATTTTTCCATTCATCCCAAATTCTTAGAGCTTTTTCCTTAGAGAAGTTTCCCATCCCTCTCTGTCTTCATGGCAGGATGAGTGTCTGTCTCAGTTGCTGCTTCTGCAGGAGCTACAAGTAAACACTGAATTTGGAATATTTCAATGTATTATTCCCTAGCACAAACCCCTTCCCTGCCTGGTTATAATATTTACTTTTGCCTCTGCGTTGTAAAGGTGGGCAAAAGTAGGTGAATGTGTGTGTGCTGTGGAGAAGGATCTGCTATTCATAAACTCACAATAATATCTTTTGTTTCACGAGGCCCAGGATGAGATCAGGGGGAGAGGTGGGATTTTCCAGAGCCTGCCTTCTCCACCGTTCCACAGATATCCAAATAGGAAGTAATTCTCTTTCAAATAGCCATAATTCCCATTCTGTGCTTGCATGCCCTTCAGGGAGAGGACAACTACAAAGCTAAAGGAAGAGCTCAGCTTTTACAGACTCTGTGGTGTCAGGAGGATAGGCACAGGCAGTTCATGTTATATTAATAATAAGGAGGATGAGGAGAGGCAGCCTGAATCTAACAACGACACACAGAAATTTTGAAAATGTAACATTTTGAAGATTTATAATTGCACCAGATATAATTCAATATGAATTCTTTATACCCAGCATGAGTTAGAGCATAAAGTGTTCATCTCTGCTGAAAGTTTCAAAGCTTTGTGTAATAAAAAATTCTCCAGGAAAATAAATAGATGCAAATTATTTTGCAGAAAAACAAAGAAAATTTAGTTTGATGGAAGAGCCTTTTTCAGTGTTTCTAGCTGAAGTGCTCTGTAGGACTTGGTTAAGGGTGACTCATGGGCTGGGCTGCAGTGGCTGCTGTGCCCATTCCTGCATTCTGAAATCTGAGTAAAAAATGCAACCTGTGTGAATTCATTCAGAACAGCAGAATTCTGACTGGCAGGTGATGCCAGAGTGTGCATTCTCTAAGTCAGTTACTGGGATTTATTATGCCTTCTGTTGTTTCCAGTGCTTTTCTCTCTGGATTTCTATTTTTTTTTTCAGTTAAGTAAATTTGATAAAATATACCATCATGTGACAATAAGAGAACTAAACTGGAAAATAATTCACAGTGCAGTATTGATAAATGCCTGGTGCAGTAATAGCAATATGTCATCAATCACCTGGGCTCCTGTTTGATGGCATCATATAACCTAATTCAGGATGAACGTCCTTTGCTTTAACCTTGGTTGTATTTGCAGCTTACTCTAGAGGAAAGTAATAATCCTTCATTAACTGGTAGGTGTGAAACATTCTCTATCAAGAGGGTAGAGGAGGAGGCAAATGAAAATTGGTTTCAGAATGTGTCCTGAGTCAAAATCAGTCTCTTTCTACAGACTCATAAGCTGCATAAATTATTATTATTATACCTTTTGAAGGGTGGGTAAGTGAATGAATCTTTGTGTTTTGCAGCTTTGCTCTGTTTCTCTTTGTTGCTTTTCTCCATCTGTATTCAAATGTACATATAAAAAATTCAAGGACACATCAAGTCTTTGATCCTGCTACAGCTTTAATTCTTAAGAGTCTATATAAGACTGTGCTTTACATTATGCATTAAGGTACTTGTAATTAGGAGCTTGTGGTAATGACCCATTCTCAGGCAAAGTAGTGCTGTTCCTTGTTTTCCATTAACTGCATTGAGGGTTTATTTGCTGAAAATTGAGTTTAATTTGATTAGCAGGAATTGTGAAACATTTGCAACACAAGGTATATTAGCATAGCACTTTGTTTGTAATGAGAGCCAAAAAGCAGTTAGGGGAAGAGCTAATTACTGAAGATTTTCCTTTTAATAAGGAAGGTCTAGCTAAATTTTAGTACTCTGCTCTCAAAATCCCTTCAGCTTTAACTGGTGGCTAAAAGAAAAACAAAATGCTCTGCAAAAGTTCAGCAGATGTTCTCTGAAAGTCACCGTTGGGAAAATCCAATTATTTACTAAAGAAAAAAATCATTTAATCTGAAAATCTGGCAGCACCAGCAGGATTTTCCATATCTTTATTGATCTGATAGTGGTGGGTGTTTGCTACAGAGCAAAGATATTAATGGTGTTCAGGAGGGAACCCCTACCTCTTTCCTTCCCACTAGCCAGGGTGGTTTGTTCTGAACCAAAAAATATTCTCTCCTCTTCCTGACTGGAAGCTCTTGGAAAGGCCATCCCAAAATCCCATGAAAACACTGTTGATTCTAGTAACTCACTGGGAAGGTTGTCCCACTGTTTTTAACTGAGGAGCAGTGGTTTTCTCCTGTGTGTTGAGTAACTTTCTGTCTGCCTGGGTTGCCCAGAGTGTTCAGACTCCTCCTGCTCAGGTGAAGGGTTGACAATTTTATTGTCACCAGCAAGTTCCTCCCTGCCCCTCTGTGAGTTCCTTGGAAGGAGCCATTGGCTTGTTCAGAATCTTGTGGAAGTCTAGGTGAAATATATTTTCAGTCAAATAAGAGTCAACAACCAGGCCCCAGGGCAGTTAAGGATACCTTAGTACCAGAGATTAAACAACCTTTACAAAGTTTAAATCAAATCACTTATAGATAAAATTAAATCAAATCCATGGGGTCCAGGAGGAAGATCCAGATAATTTGTTCATGGATCAAAATGTTTTATTCCTCATGTTTTCCTTTCTCTTCTGGAAATAATTTTCACTCTTCTACCCTTAATTCTTCTGTTCTGCCATTTGCATGAATGGCAGAATTCTGTTCTGCCTCCTGACAATCAGGAGGTGACTGTTCCTCAAAGAGGGTTCTCATCATCCTGGAAGTGTTCCAAGGTAAAGCAGCCACTTCATTAAATACACAGTGGCTTTTCTTCTCCATGTCTTCTCTGCCTGCTCCAAACCAAACATTCCTGCTCAGCTGTAGTCTCTTTTTTATTCCTTTATGTTCAAGCTAATTCATGTTAGCTGTAGTGATGATGTGAGCAAATAACCACATTTTTGTCAAAGGGGGATGCAGTTGAGCTGACAGCTGACTTTAACCAAAAGCTTTGGACATTTTTGCATATCCTGTGAACTCCCAGAAATGTCTGGAGCAGGTGATGGGAGTTTAGCTGCTCTCAGCTGCTGCATGGTGCTGGAAATCCAGGCCTAAATATTTCCTGCTTTACCAGGAATCCTCTTTTGTTTCAGAACCAAATTCAGGTTCTGAGAGCTGGTGTTGAGTTATTAAATTTAGCCTGAAATTGTGGTTGATGGCAATTATTAACATAATTTTATTAGTAGATAATTAGTTGTGCTAAGCAAGATTTCTAATAACAACTTGCTTTATATTTCTTTGTTTGGAGTTTTGGTGTTGTAGTAACATTCCCTCATTAATTCTGTTTATATTACCACTACACCCTAATATTTTCTCCTTTTTCAGCAATGGTTACTTTGCTCAGCCTGCTGCCAGATTCCTTTTTGTCTTTTGCTTAATTATCCTGCTTTGACTGGATAAAAATTGCAATTACAGTTAGCCAAATATGAAAAATACATCTCCACTCATCTTCTAACTTTTGTATTTGCTTGAAGTTTTGAACAAATTTAATCAGAGTTCATTTGCACCTGCTTTGTGTTTGCTTTTCCCAAATACTCTGGCAGATGGGTTTATTGGTATTCAATAAGCATGCTGGCATCAAGTTTTCAACAAATACTTCAGAATATTTGCAGAAAAAGAAATTTCAACTTTGATTATCCATAGAGGGCTGTTAATAACACTTATTTTATGGTGAAGCAGAGTTACATAACTGTGTATTTACCCAAGACTGCCCCCAAACAAACTCCAATTCAGCTAAAGAATTTATCACAAAAAACATTGAGAGATTTGTTTCAGCAGCTCAATCAGGGAGGTTGCAATGCTTCTCAACATCTTGCTGCTGTTTTTCTCTGCAGTGCCCATCAAACAAAATATGGGTTGAGATTTATTTCATCACCCTCATTACAAAAGCTGAAGTTACAGCACAGCTCTGCCTGGATTATTTTTTGTAATTTGTATTTGCTCACACAAGCTGTGGTCTGTATAGGTGAGCATTCACTGCTAAACAAAATGCAAACAGAACAGGGTCATAAACAAATTAGGAGAGTTTGGGCTTGTGAAATCTTCTCTCTCTTCCTCCTCAGTGAATTTTGCATTTCCCAGCTGGCCTGTGGGCGAGAAGGGGCTGGAGGTGCCCAGGAGCCTCGTCCAGCCTGGGCGCTGTGTGCAGTGCCCTGGGCAGGTGCCCCATGCTGCCTGACTTCAGGAATGGGGCACCCTCCCCCTGGGCAGCTGCAGGAGTATTCTGAAATGAGCAGGGTCTATGCCTTTATTAGTGTTCAGCTCTTTATTAAAAAAGTCAGCTGGGCAGGGAGCTCGACACGGAGCTCACCCCGGTAGCTGAAGGGGGAAAAGGCTGCAGGGTCTGTCCCTGGAGTCTCCGTGCAGAGTCTGTCCCTGGAGTCTCCGTGCAGAGTCTGTCCCTGGAGTCTTTGTGCAGGGTCTGTCCCTGGAGTCTTTGTGCAGGGTCTGTCCCTGGAGTCTCCGTGCAGAGTCTGTCCCTGGAGTATTTGTGCAGGGTCTGTCCCTGGAGTCTCCATGGCACACTGGTAGCCAGATGTGAAGAGGTGTCCAGTCTGTATCTGAAGTCCTGATCAGAAACTGTCCCCTCTCCTTCCCTCCTAGCACATTGCTAGCTAATGGGTGAGGGGATGAGCCAGGGTCTGTTGCTGAAGTCCAGCAGCTGTCCCCTCTCCTTCCCTCCTGGTAACACCAGGAAGAGTTGCTCCCTTGTTCCTGCTTCCCACAGCCCAGTCCAGTCCTCTGCAGGCTCTGCTGACAGGTCAGACACAGAGCAGGGATGTGGTTCCCTTTTCCCCAACCAGCACACCCATCCAGCCCCCTCCACTGTGCCCAGCCTTCCATTTAAGAGTGTTTTCATCCCCAAAACCCCCTCCCATGATTCCACAGGTTCCTCTATTTGCATCCCAGTCCTAGAATGGCAGTGTGGGTGGGGGGTGTAGGTGATCCCCAGAAGCTATTAGCTAATTAACATTTCAATATCATTACTTAGCTCAAGCCAGCAGTGTCCCAGGATGTGGGAACCCAGAGCTTCCCTCTGGCTGCCCTGGCAGGTCTGGGACCCTGGCAGGGGTCAGGAACCCCCTGGACAGAGCCCCAGAGACACTGTCTGTGATCTCTGTCCATGCAAAAGAGTTTTCAATCTTACAGGATGAATTACCAGCTCTGAGTGTTTGATATCAGTAATAATTAAGTGTGGCATGGGTGCAAAAGTAAAATTTTAGGATTCTAGATTAGGGGTTCAAAGAGGACAAGATGGAGGAAATTGGGTGTGTCTTGTCCTTTTTCTCCTTCTTCATGCCCTCCATGTTTCACTGTAGTGTTGGCATTTTTCTGTTGGTTTAGGCTGGGGACACACTGTCCAACGTAGGTGACAGATATTGGCACGTTCTTGTAAATCCAGCCCAGGGAGTTTCTGGTATTTAATGTTTGTAACATCCCACTGAGGGCAGAGCCCCACACGCTGCCCTGCAGGACAGAGCTGGGCAGGGCAGCAGAACATGTGAGAGATCAACAGAATAAACACCCTTGAAACCAGCACAGACCAATTATGGCTTCTGCTTTGGCAGGGGGCTGAAAGAGACTTTCTACAATCTGGGAATCATCAGTGCCTCAGATTCCAACACCAGTATTGCCATGGGAACCAGCAAGGCTCTTTTGGGGCAGATCAGCACAGCCCCAGCCAGCAGAGGGATTATCCCCACTCCTCCCTGTTACTGCAGTCCCTTCCCAGCTCCCTGCACTGCTGTCCCTGCTCTGACCAGCCACACCCCCAGCCAGCAAGGGAGAAAAGTGGGAAGACTCCAGGGGCATTGATAGTAAAAGGGTTTTAAAATAATGGGGATTTAGGGTTAAAAGGAAAATTAAGCTTAGTAGGCCCTGAAAAAAAAAAAATAACTACCCACGGTACATGAAGGCCTTGTACCTTGCTAGAACTGCACCTGTGCAGCTAGTTCATGATAAATGATATAATTGTTAGATGTGATGATTGTTTAGAAATTAAATATAATTACTGTTTATTTGTAAGAATAATAATGAGAAACTATGGTCAGGGGCCTAAGAAAGATCACAAGAAACTCAGAAACTTGTGCTTGAATAAAGTCAATGTATACAATAGAAAAATATAAGTTTAATAATTAATATGTAAGTTATATAAGGATAGAATATAAAATATGTTCAGCTCGAAAGCCATGTGGGAGTCAGATTTGGGTCTGTACCCCTGATTCCCAGAGCTCTCAATAAAAGCACCTGCAGAGAATCATATCCTGTGATTCTGTGTGTTCCTGAGCACTGACAGCATCTGCCTTAGAAGAGGGAATTGTCCTGCCAGTTACGCCAGCTGGGCCTTTCCCCCTCTCACCTGGGGTGTTTAGGAAAGCAAAGTGCAGGATTTTAGTGTGTGTTTTTCAGTCTTCTTGCCTCATGACTTGTGAAGAACTCTTGGTCTGTTAACTGCTGTGGTTTCCCTTTGCTGTTGTTTGCTATCCCTGTGTGGTGTGGTTTCCCTCAAATCTGATCTTTTCAGTGTCTTGGTTTGATTTTCCAATCTTCTGCTTGTTGATGCTGCCACCATCCACACTGAAATTAATGTAAGTTTTCTTTTTTCCCAGGGTGTTTACAGAGTACTCCAAATGTAGCCCAGCAGGATTCTGGTCTGAACTGAAATTAACTGTCATACATAGGATTTGTTTATCTCTTCACATCCCTCTGTCACAGATGTTTGTCCTTTGGCTTGTTCCTTTTTCTAATTATTTTTTGATTATATTTTGAAACACCTTCTGTCTAACCAATTTCTCCCCAAATCAAATAGTGCATTTCTTTCCCCTTCACCTACAGTGATTCCCCCAAACTGAATGTTATTTACTTCTAGTGGAAAGTGACCTTTACATGAATCTGTTTCAGATAGGAGGTGCATTTTGATGCTATGCTGTAGCTTGTTCTTTTTGAGTTATAAATCCACATGTGCTATACTGTGTGTTGATATGCAGTGTAAGGTGAGGGGGGTGCAGCTCATTTTCCATGTTCATACCCCAAAACTTCTTTCTGGGGTCACCACTAAGTCACAGGTAGGTGATTGAAAATTCAGAGCGATACAAACAGAGCAACCCTGACCAAAACAATGTGACAGCCCACCAACAGCTCCTAGAGCATATAATTTCCTTATTTCCCAGCCAGTTTGTGGAAAGAAAATGCATGAAAATATATGACTTTCCCCAAATGGCATCTCAGACAAGCATGGAAAGAAACCAAAATTGGGCTGCTGGAGCTGTTTGCAACTTGAGCCTGTGTCTGAGCAGCAGGGCTGAGGCACAGCTTGCAGGGTGTGTGTGCTGCTGAGCCCCTGCCCTGCCGGGCCAGGCTGGGGCAGGGCAGGGCTGCAGACAGGCTCTGCAGCACAGACAGGCAGTGGGAGCCTGCAGAATGCACCAGGGCAGGTGGAAACAGCCTGGCTTTGGGCAAGGCTGCTGCAGAGTGGCTTCTACAGTTGGCAGTTTGCTGCTGCTGCACTTCTGCTGCACTTCTCCTTCATCCCAGCTCTGGGCAGCCCCGTCCTGCAGTCAGGAGAGATGGATGGAGAGGAGCAGAGATGGATGGAGTTGAGCAGAGCGTGCAGGAGGCAGCACAGGCACCTCTGCACAGTAAATGTAAGAGCTGTGTGACAACTCATTGATATGCAAGTGCAACTGCTGCAAATGCTGCGAACTCCACAGACAAAAAGAAGATAATTTGACAGCATTAAGCAGAAAGCTCACACAGGGCTGGTGGCAGAGAAAAGCACTTTGATTCTTCCGTTGTCTGAGCTGTTCAGAGAAGAGTGGAACTTTCCTGCCAGGCCCAGGTGCTGTGCTGCTGTAGCTGATTTCCCTCCTCACACACGTTCAGGTATCTCAGGCCAGAGCTTCTGGACAGAGTGGCTTGTCCTGATTTATTAAAAATACGGATATTGATCTAGTACCTATATCCAACTGTGACGGACAAAAACTCTCTAGCAGTTTAAAGTTAGAAAGTCTGTGTTTATTGTGTGTGGGATCGCTCCCAAATCCACACCGCAGCTTCCAGGTGATTACAGAGTCTTTTATCCATCCAAGTATTGAATACCCAAAACACAAATACATATTCATCATTTTGGTACATCCCATTCCCCACTTTGTATGCTAATCACTCCAAAAGCCATTCAGCAACTGTAGTTTGACCCTTGAAATGGGTTGGTGTCCCTTTCATGGGGAGGGGTCCCAAAATGAGGAAGTAAATGAAGTCTTCCTCGTTCTGACCTTTCAACCTTTTCAATGCCAATATGACAAATGAACTCTTGGTAGAACTCCCATTCCTTGTCTTCAATTGGTTTCAGAACAGAGGAGCCCCACAATTGTCTTATGTTCCTAAAACCTCTTTGTCAGTTTGTGTATTCTTCATTATAAACCCAGCTAACTAAATGTTGTGCTGACAAGCAATCAATTATTAGTTAACTACTAACTCTTAACTTCATCAAGGCCTACTCATTTATTTTGATTAAATCTAGTAAGGCTTATCTCTAACTAAAATTTTAGCTCCTCTAAAATCTCTAAATTTCTTAAAGTTTACGTTTCAGTCCTGAGGTCACTGTGGCTTCAGGACTGGTGCTAATGGTGACCCAGGAGGTGAAATCATTCCTGCCTGCAGCCCAGGCACCAGCTGGGTCTCCTCTTGCTCTGCAGTTGGGATGCTCTGGTTGCTCTCTAAATTGGGTGTGTGAAATAAGCTGGGTGTGAGAGGGGAACACAAATAATACACATGTGGGGGAGATGGTTGAGTCCTTCTGGGGATGGGATAAGGTGGGATCTTGAATATTCTGTAGTTTTGCTTTGGATGGTGCTTAAAAAGTGAGAGGTTGAATTCAAGCAGGTTTGTGTTTCAAGACAAATTAATATGTAATCAATGGAATTGTTCAGGCAACCAAAGTAATGCCCACAATATTTAAATCACAATTACAACAGGGAAGTTTTCTGAGAAGCACAATTAAGAGAATTTCTTTTTCTGTCACTTCATTCTTCTAAATTAACATTTTTTTCCCTCCATTTGCATTGGAATTAAGTCTGTTAGCCTCATTTAGATAGATATTATTTTGGTAATGGTGAAAGTTTTCTGATTTTTTCATTCCTTTACTATGAGCCATGAAAGGTTTCCAGTAGCAAGCAGCATGTGAAGTGTGAGAACAAGGGAATAATAGAGGAAGGTACAGCTCCCTCCTTTCCAGCAACAGGATAATGGCTAGCAGGGATCCTCTCCTTGAAAGGAGAAATGGAATATGACTCTTAAAAGGAAGGATAAAAAAAAAAATCAATAATACATGTTTTCTGCTAGTCAGACTTTCCTAGTATCCATTCCAGTGGGGAAATTAAGGAAAATGTTTTAATTATTTTCAATTCTCTTTGCACAGAAAAACAACTGTGGAGAAAAATGTGAAGTGTTTCTCTGACAATTGGTTTTCTGTAGTGTATACAGCAGTAAAAATAGGTTAATTGTGTAATACTTTCCAGGAAATACATCTTCCAAATCCCCTAGGTAGAGAGGGATGAGATTTTTATTTTTTTTTTTTTTTAACTAAAAAGCTGGAATTTGTATTAGACTCTCAGTGCAGACAGAATTCCAATTGAATCCGTTTCTTGCAGAAGTTTTATCCCACATTTCTCTACAGAAAACTCTTGGTCACCAGAATGCAGAGGATACCTCACCTCTTGTGCTGTCCTTTGGCATGTCTAAGGGTGGAAATTAATTTTGCGTCAAGCTTTCAATATTGATTAAAGCCTAATTGTTGCTGTGAGTGTGTCCCAGGTGCTTGGTTCTTCCTCTGTTACCTGTGACTTGTCTTTTGCACATTGTCAGCAGTGAGTTTCCCTTTAGAGTGGGATGGGAAAGTCTGGAACCTCAAAGACTCAGAGTAAAGACAAATTCAGGGCTAAACCACATAAATATTAATTGAAAGGCTGTGTAGAGGGCTCCCAACTTGGTTGAATGTGTTGAACTCTGGATCAGTCACTCCAAATTGAACTTAGAATTGCAACGTACACTTTTTCCTTTTGATTTTGGACTTAGAAAAATGGACTTTGGAAATGGATTTTGAACTTGGAAAAATGGACTTCTTTCTTTCTTCACATGGATTCATGATATCTGCATCTCTTTTTTCTTTTTTTTCTTAATAGAGAACACAGTTCTCAAAAACTAAGCCTAGAGATTATTGCCTTGAATAACCTTTTTATCTTGACTGGATCTCCTGCTAGGTTCTTGCTGGCTTTTATTTTAGTATCTCTGTAGGGCCCTTACCAGACCTTCTGCAGATCTGATGTATTGTATGAAGATCTTTTATAATACTTTATCTCCTGACTGTTGCCACTATTATCTAAGTTATAATTTAGAGTTCCACAAGAGCCTGGGGGCCATTAGATTTGCAAAAAGAAATACCAGGTATAACTTCCCCTTGTTTTTTTTTCCTTCTGTAGCTGATTAGTTGTATTGCATTGAGCCTTCAGGAATCTCGAGGCTGGCACAGATTTTTTTCCTTTTTTCTCTGCCCCTCTCATGATGTCACTCTGAAGTACTTTTCCAGTCACTGTCCAGTGTGCCAAGGAACAAACCCAGAGATTTTTCAGGGAATGCTGAAATATTATTTGTGTATTCACAGCTGCCAGTTCAGATCTGAGAGATTCACCTCTGACAAGTAAATATAAAGATTTAAAAAGGCTGGGGGCCCTTCGTCATTGGCAAAAAAAAACCTTGTACATTATTTCATTTATTATCAAGATGTTACTGAGTCACAGGATAATTGGTGTGAAAACAACAACTTGTCTGGAATAGCATTGCTTAGATTGGGATTTTTCTGTATGCTTGAGGAGGCTTAGGGTTGTTATTCCACCCACTGTACCAGCATTTTATGCAGCAAAAATATACGTATTTTTTAATATAGTTTTCTGGGGGAAATAATATAATATTCAGCAGTAGAACTGCTGAAATGCCAGAAAAGCCATGGTACCAGCACTCCTGGCATGGCAGAAGTTGCCTCGTTCTGCAAAATGCAATTACTCCTGATGAACTGATGAACATTTTAGAGTAATATATGGAAAACATAGGTTTACATATATTTTTAAAATTCCTTTAGAATTAGTAACTGTATGAAAGACCTTTGAGAATGAATCCAGATTTTCCAAATCAGAGCTCAAAAAGGCACATGAGGTGTTTGAATTGTTAAATTCAATAACTGACTTTTCTTTAGAATGTATCCAAAGGAATGGATTCATTTAATTAATTACTGTGTTAATAATTACACTTGGAAATCTGATTGATTACAGCAAACAACCCCAGCAGTTTTGAGAAGGCTCAGGTTGGTGCAGGAGCTGGGCTGAGGAAGGAGAGGTTTGCAGAAAGCTCTGTTCTCCTTTCTGGGGAGGAAATCTGTCACTTTTTATGTCTTTCACAGCCCAAATTCAAAACTTGACAGCAATAACCTTCCAGCTGTATCTACATGAATTGGATGTTATGGCTTCAATGAAAGACAATCTCGTGTGAGATTCTTTTGGTTACATTTCAAAGATTTATTCAAACTATATGAGGTTTTGTAAGAACAAAGCATGAAAGATGATTTTTTTTTTCCAGGCCCTGGTTCAATAAAGCCCAGAGGCTTAAGCATGTCATTGTGAGCCTGTGACTGGACCTGTGCACAGAAATGAAATCTTAACATCATCTTTACAACAGATATATTCTTATGGCTTGGCTAAAGAACGGCTTCAGAGAGGTAATTAGAGAGAGATATTTTTTTTATGAGTTAAATGAAATCTCCTGCTCAGAACTGGCATGAGATTCATGCAGGAGGTTTCTTTTGCCTGTCAATAATCTGTCCCCAAAATGTTACAGAATAAATACAGTAGGAGAATAGTCTCTAAAGTTATACAGTGGGTATTCTGTTTGTAAGCTTCATAATGAAGATATTTGTCCCTCCATTAGTTGGTATTTTCAGTTTCCCAAGGAGTTCTGCAGGATGTTAAGGGCAGAAAAGAATCTTTGTCACATCATATGAAACAGATCACGAGTGTGAAGTCTCTGAACTAACCTTTCTTCAAACAGCATTACTGCAGGTCAGCAAAGTTCAAGGATTCTTCAGATCAATCTTTTTCTGTTCATGTGCAAGAGAAATTTAGGACAGAGCTTATTGTTGTGAATAAGAAATATTCTTGGAATCTAAGCTGCCAGAATCTCCAAAGTGCACACTGTAAACATTTCACTGCCTCAGTGACAGCTAAGTGAGGATGCCTTGCTCATTATCCATAAAGAATATGTGGCACAGATGAGCCCAGAATGTAAATTTCTAAGGAAATGGAGAAAATATAATTCATTTTTCATGCAGAAATGTGAGATTTTTTCTTTTTCATGCTGAAAGGTTCATGGAAAATTAATTAGGAAAACTCTTACAAATATGTTGTATTGGTAGTGCTGTAAAAGTACTTTTCAACACTAAAGGAAATAAGGGAGGCTGCAATCATTGAGGTTAAATGGAAAATGGGAGGAGCAAATTGGCCCTCAATAGCAGCTGTTCATTATAGATTTTTTAAAATAAGTGCTAGAAATTAGCAGAAATGTAAAGAGGGAGATATAGTTTGCTGCAGTGTGGTATGAAATGCAGTAACTGTGTTAAAAAGCTTCTGAAGATTTGTTAGCATTTTGCAATGTGCTGTGTGAAGGGAAGGGAGATGCTTGCACTCAGTGCATCTTTGTGAGCACTGTCACAGTGAAATGTCTGTGTGCACTTACCAAAACTACAGCCATTTCAATGACACATTTCATTTTCCTGAGAGATGAGGCATCTGCTGCAGTGCAGGGAGAAACCTGTTTGTTTGCTGGCAGGAGAGTTGGGGCAGGCACGATTTAAGTGTCCCAAAACAACGAGAGGCTGGTTGGTATTTCTGGAGTCCTATCCATTATTTACAGTTACTAGGCTGCGAGGGTATTTGCAGCAATGTCACACTAACCTCCATGAATTCTTGATTGAGAAATAAAAAATTAACAATATGGACTGATGGGAATGCTGGTGGATAGAGACAAGTGGTTTTAGAGCAAGCAGAGTGCAGTGCTGGTAGCACAAACACACCCCCAGCATCTCAGAGCAGCATTTAGTGCTGCAGAACTTGCACACAGGATTCATCCCTGCCCTTCACACCTCCCCACAGCTGGGACTGCAGAGGAGTTGGCTTTTCCTGCCATTTCTAGATTTGCTGCCTTCTCTAAACTTCCCTCAGCCATGGAAATGAGATTCAGAGCAGCGTTTGAGCTGCAATTTCCCTCCAGCAGGTAATGTCACATTATCCTTTAGCTGCTGCTCCCCTGTGCCCCCTCCTTTTCTAGGCAGGGGTTGTTTCCCTGAGCCTGGCTCTGGGTTTGGGGGTCCTGCTGAGGTGACAAACAGCCTGCAGCCAGGGAAATCACAGGGCAGGTGACAGCCTCACTTTGTTAGCCCGTGGAATAATGGTGATGATTAGTCAGAAGTACAAAAGTGAAAAGCAGAACTCTTGTGTGGTTTGTTTCTTAGTAACACCTGGAGTAGGAACTGCCTGTGATGCCAAGACTTGTGCTGAGCATCACCAGCTTTAGGAAATATTTGTCTTGGACTGGGGCCTTCAGCCTGGGCTGCTCTCATCTGGGGTTCATTTTTTGGCTGCTCCTGAAACATCACCCGTGAACTTCTCTCTCATTTAAAGCAGTCACTCCCCTCAGAACTAAAAAAAATTCAGGGTAAATAATGGAGCCAGGCTGGGATGGAACACATAAGTTCCATACAGCAAACAGCTGTGTGTTCCTGACCCTCTCTGGCTCTAATTTGGGGCATTATGTGGGGCTTCAGGGATGCTTTTGTGTTCTTTTTATTTCCAAACAGCAACTTCCACTAAAATCTCTTTCAAGTGGAAGTGAATTTACTTTTATTTTATATTGGCATGATTTCTCTCTCCAGAATCTGGTTGTTGCTGGTTTTTTGCTGGTAGAACCTTGAACTGATAGAGCCCTGTAATGTTTCCTTGGTCTAAGCAGAAGGATCTGGCTCAAGGTTCATAAGCAGGAGAGTTTTCATCTGCTTTGAAAGGAGTTTTCAACAAGACCTGGTTTACAACTAGAGCCTCCTGATCAAGAGTGTTTAAGGGGTACATTGTAATTGGAAAGCATTTGCATGGACTTCTTAATTATTTTTAATCACTCACTGTACATAAATCCTGGACTAGAGAGCTTAAAGGAAAGCTGATTTATTTTTGAATATTTTTTGCAAAGGGAAGATTCCAAAAGACAAAGCTATTTCTGCAGGACCCTTGAGGGACACTACTTGTTACTGCATTTAATTACATTGCATAGATTTAAGTTCTGGAATGTGCAGAATATTATCTGTACATTATCCTGCTTTTCAACCACACCTTTAAAGTCAGAGCATCCTCTCCTGAAGAGGTGTTGCTTAATGACATGTTCTGCTTCCTAATTTAAGGCTTTCAGTAGTGCCCATGTTTAAAGTATTTTACATAATTCATTGCACTATTTTCTTCCTGCCCTAGGAAATTATAAGCATCTCTTGCTGTGATCTTTCACTCCAAGGATTAAGACTCTTTTCATATTCATAAACGTGAGGAATTCTAATAGCTGGTGTGCCAGTGAGCTCTGGGTGATGGTCAGAGGGGCAGGGAGCTGTGAGGGTGGCTCCTGCAGCACTGAGGCCGTGCTGAGGGAGGATCTCTAGGGGACATTTCAGATCTGTTGGTCCCAGCTCACAGGGATGAAGGTTTGCAGCATTAAACACAGCCAGGAGACAGGTATAAACCTGCTAATGATGAGAAATCAGGACTGAAGGATTTGAATAGTTTACATCTGCCTTTGAGACTGAGTGATCCATCTCTTACTTTACATGCCTAGGCAGTACTGAAGGAACAGCAGCTGTAGCTTAGATACAGATGAGACTTTCTCTTAGGAAATGCTTCTGTTAAGGGCTTTTTACAGTCTTGTCACAGTTTAAATGGACTTTCAAGCTGTGCTGATGTTAAGTCCCCTGTTTGGGGCCGGGCTGATGGAAGAATTGCTATCCATTTCCAGCTACAGTGACTGTCGTGTTGTCAGAAGTTCCATATTTTAAAATACGACTCAAAATTCTGAATGGTCTGACACATGGCACTTATGTAGCTAACTCTTAAGGCACTGATGCCTTTTTTGTAATTCAGTTTGCAGTAATAGCTGCCAAATATAGTAAAATACCTTTAAAGGAAGTACTTTAGGTAGTTAAAACTTAACAATACTGACCACAAATCTTAAACTTCCCCACAGGTAAAGGGGCTGTGCCTTGCTTTATCCTGGTGAAGTATCTCTCTCATCCTGCTGATCTATTCCCCTTTTTAATGCTTTAAATGTATTTCTGCTGTGAGGTTATTAATAAAAAAGTGTTTATTTTAGTTTAAACATCAAACTAGCCCAGTTCTATTCCCTCCCAGTTGTGAGGCTGCTGCTTTCCCTGCTGACTGGAATCTTTGGGAATGGCAGTGCCTTCCTCCTGTGCTGTTTAGCATGAGAATGTCACACCAGGTTAACAGAGCTATGGATATGCACCCTCAGCTCTGAGTCCTCCCAGCAAAAAGATGGAAAAATACTTGATTATTTCTACCTCGGTGTAAGAGAGCAACCTGAACTGGAGATACACTCAAGCTGTGAATGTCAGGGATAAATAGGCAGCTTACAAATGGCATTGAAAACTGTCTGTGCTGCTGAGAGGGAAAAAGATTTGGTTTCTTATTGTTCTGCTGGCTTTGGGTTGATTTTTAGAAAAGAGAAAAGTGGCGTGTTGTGATGAGGATGATACGGAGTGATGGCTTTGCAAAGTGCAGCTCTTTTCTTCAAAGGTTTGCCTTTTAGACTGAATTTCTTAGGCTGGGCTGCTTGGTTTTGCTCAGCTGGTGCAATGACAGCCAGGAGCAGCTCTGTCCTCGTGCAGCACGGGCTGGTGGCATTAATGTGTCAACATCTGCTCGCTACAGCAGAGGTACCACGACCTTGCTGTATCATCATTAATTTCCCCAAAACAAACCAGCCAGAACTAGTGCTGGTAGAAACAATTTGGAGAACATCAGCACATAGTCAGACTTGTTTAGTCTTTGGCATTGATGGAGGGGTTGTTGCTTTTGTGGCCAGAACTCGTCAGGACCATGAAGGCGGGGCCTTGCTTTGCCCAGGGGCTGGGGACACGCTCGTCCCACCAGGAGATCATCCCTGAGAAAGGTGGGGATGAGCATCCTAGCCTGAGAGGACCTTGGCTGACTCCACAGGCTGTGTTTTAATCAGAAAGCAGCATGGGAACGCTGGCAAAGAGCTCTGTCTTCATTTCTGTGCCTCACGGCCTCCAGCGCAGATGGAGAAATGATGGAGGAGGAACGTGTGCCCCTGGGATGTGGGAATTTGTGTTTGTACCAGGCCAGACCTTCAGCCCCTGGCCCCTGGGGACAACAGAGCCCTGCCTGTGCCTGTCGCTTCAGGACCTGGACCACATTTTGTGTGTGGTGCCATTGCTGTCCCTCACAGCCACCCCAGCTCCAAACACCCCCCGAGAACCGGGAGCTGCTGAACCCAGGGGCACGCTGTGTTCTTAAAAGGGTTGATCTGGGAGGGGATCTCTGCTGCCCAGAGCAGGTGGCAGGGCTCAGAGGCCACTGTTGCCCATGGCTGGTGGCCTTGGGGTGGCTCTTGGGGAGTGGACCACCCTGGGCCACCACACTGGCCAGTCTGGCTGCTCCCCACACGTGTGGGACCCTGAGCTGCCCTGAGCATGAGGCACAGAGAGAACCCTTTGTGCATTTAAATTCCTTCCCAGAACGAGTTTAAATGAAGGTAAATCCTTCTTTAGCCTCGGGTTTGGCAACAGTTTAAATTTAAGGCAGTTATAGAGGTATAATTGAATTGCTTTGTCCCACAAGCTCTAATGATGGTAAATCAGATATATTTGTATAAAAATGAATTATTTATCAAGACAAATGAACAGACAAAAGATAACAGATGAAAGATCTTAATCAAAATTACTTCCTATACGGCATAAAACTAAAAAAAATATAGTTGATTAGACATCATAAAACAGTGCATGATATCAAGGTAAAATAAAATATATGGCAAAATAAATGGTATGGATTAGGAGTTGAATATAACTTATCACCAAAATAATGATAATGCACAGATTTCCTCACTTAACCCCAGCATAGTAACCATGGAGTAGGCATCCCTACTCATGGGAGAAAATCCACACTTTTCCAGGAAAATGAATGGAAGATTTCTACTTTGTGAAAGGATGGTGTGGCTTCTATGGTTGTAAAGTGGATTTTGTCAGTCAAAAATGCAGTTTACTTTGTCAGATGTCCCTTCAAACCAAGATGTTCATTGGCACCTGGGAGATGCCAACCCAGTGCTAAGCTCATGGCATCAAAATAACTCCCTGTGAGAGATCTTGTCCTGTTTGGGTTATCTGAGTGCTTTAAAAAGAACAGATGAGATTTTACGGAGCGTAAGATGTCCTGTTGATGGTGGTGGCTGCTGGCAGCATCACCTTCCTGTTGATGCCTTAGGATTTGGCTTTTATATTTTTCAGATCCTGTACAGCTTTGGTGTATAGCTCTAAAACTCCATGGCCTGTCAGCCACTGTTCTTCTGTTTTATTCAGACAAAGCAATTCCTCTCTAGGCCTGAAACTCAAGGACACTTCACTGTCTCAGGCCCCAAAAAGTACCAACAAAAGTGAGCTGGGGGAGAGCAAACTGAGTATAAATGACTTCATTAGCTGAAGCTGTAATTGGAGGATTAACCCTTGATGTGTCAATGGACCAAACATGACTGTGCGGAAAAACTCGTGCCCATCGTCCATCCTGGCTGCAGCCTCTGGGAGGCTCCTGACTGCCCAAGGTGCAGCTGTTGGAAGCCTTTAATAAATATCTGCTTTTATTCTCTTAATCTTGTCCAGCCTCTGTTCCAGGCAGCCACTTCAAGGCATCAGCATGACCTGGGCAGAGCTGGAAGATGTCTCAGCTCTGGCAGTGCCGGTTCCCAGCTCCTGTCCCCCGACAGAGGTGACGGCAGCCAAGTGTCCAGGGTGTCCCCTGCCACGGGCACTGCCCCTGCTCTGCTCAGCACCCCAGTGCAGGGGCACAGGGCACAGGGCAGGGAGCCCAGGGCAGGGGGCAGCAGCCCAAATTCACCACAGCACTGCAGGTTTGCAGGAGTGAGCGCTGCTGGGGCTGGAGGTCTCTGCTAATGCAGCTCCTGGGTGGAGTTCGTGCCCCTGTGACCTGGCGTTTGGGAGGCTGATGTGTGTGAACGCCTGGCTGCTGCACAGGAGGGATGGGGATGCCATTTTCGGGGTAATGATTGTGCTGACCTGATGTCCTCACACAGCTGCTTTCTATTACTGTTGCTTAAGTGGGCCAGGGGAGGCTCAGGGGACTGGCTCTCTGTAATGAGCTGGCTGTGCAATTACAGCACTTACTGCAGGACACCGGGGCTAAATCTAGCTCATTTTTGCTTCCTCATCTATTTTTATATTATTCTGGCATAATGTGGGCATCCCGAAAAATGTGAGTTTATTGCTCCTGGGTGAAATGGATAGTGCTAATAGTGCTGCTGAGTGTTGTGAGGCCGGCGTGGTGAGGGAATTGTTTCATTGCTGCCTTTTCACTCTGTCCTCTTGCCTGGCAAAATTATTGACATGTGAAAAAAAAATCACCAGAGATCTTTTTGTTTATATTTATATTCCGGTTGGTTTTTTTTTTTCTTTGCTAAATTAAGCAATGTCATTTTTACCGTAGAAAAGCTGTAGTGGCTCAACAGTTTACTTCAAAATGCTTTGTTTACATTGAATTTCAGATTTAAATTTTTGCAGTTGTATTCTGCATCATGAATTTCTACCATCTAATAAGTGTGAAATCCTACTTTTGCTGACTTCTAGAAATTACAAAAATTATCATAGGCAGCAGTGCATGTGGATATTTTCCTAAAGGCATGGATAAAGTAAGTTTATGTTAGTTTTAAGAGGACAGCAAAGAAATATCATACATTTTATTGCATACAAAACCTGTGTATTTTTTTGTGGCTAACTTATTGTGTATTGATGTTTTTTCTTATTGCCTTATTATAAGAGTATTGAAATTTACTCCCAGTATTAAAGAGGAGCCATTTGACAAGACCTGTGCAGGTCAGTTTGCTTTGTAAAAGTGAGTTCTAGTTTCAAGGAGACAACCATGTTGTTCTCCAACTGTTTTGTACGAGACACACAAATATACAGAATCTTTAATGAAAATCATTGTATCAGTTAGTTAGAACAAGTGTTTCAGGGATTGTTTTCCCTTTATTTATTTATTTTAGAGAGTTTATTTGGTTACACTACAGAAATTTTTTAAATTATATTATGACTGAGACTTCATACGTTAAGTGAGCTATACATGATAACTACTCCACATTTTGCAGATTGATTTATTGAGCCAATTTAAATTAAAGACCTTAAACAGCATTAATTAAGCATCACAAATACTACTAGGATGTAGTTAAGAGCAGATATATTTTTCACCAACTGCTGAAGTCATTGCCTGTAGACTTACTGAGTTAACAGAAATTTGAAGTAAACTAATGCTGTTATCCATAGCAGTAAATAAACTGAGCAAAATTTAATTAAAGATACATATCTATGAAATGGGAGTCTTGATTCCCCCTCTTCTCCCTTCAGCATATTCCATTCATGTATGCCTTTAATAGATTGGATTTTTTTACTGGGCACTTATGTGTAACAGCCATAGGTTGGTTTTTTTTAGCCTTGTGGAAGCTCCAGGGAGCTGATCCTGCAGGATATCCCAGGAATTTCTCACTTGTGCTTTCAGGGGCAAGTACTGAAGAGCAGCATTTTGCCCTCACAGCTTCTGTGGGGCCCAGGACTTTGGTTTAAAAAATTAAATCTTGTCTTTTAAAAATGTAGGTGTTCATTTTCATGTCCCAGGCAAAAATCCATCTGAGAGTTTTATTTTCTAGAAAATCTCAGTTTGACTATCTTGTTTATATTGTGAAGAGAGGAGTTGTTATAAATAAACCTCTTAAATCCTTCACAGACAATTTTAAATGAATATCCAGGGTGTTAATTAAGAAAAATAGTTTTAGTTTGGAACTTTATTTGAGCATTAGTCAGAACAAGGGTAAGAATACAAATGAAAAAGCACAGCTGTGATGAGTTAATATTTTTGGGTCAAGTCCCACCTTCCTGACACTCGGGAGCTTTGGTGACCATTAAGGATCAGGTTTATAAAGGGTCATATTTAAGGATCAGGTTAAAGGGTCATATAGGGCTTCTTGGTAGTCCGAGGTAGGAGTGGGGATGTAAAATTAATTTGGCATCACCTTCCAGAATTGCTTTTAGAAATCAAGAAGGGGGTGAATTAAAACAGATGAATGAGCAAGAATTGCTTTAGCAAGAAGGTGATCTCTCTTGCATGCGTATTTTTCTATGCTTTTGATAGAAAGATTTAAATACCTTTAAAGAACAATTTGGATTTATAGCTATATTTATCATGATTACTTCACTAAATTTGGCAAGATGCATTAGAATTCCATGTTTCAAAGGCACAGTGATTTAGGAAGTGAAATACTACAATATGGTTTGGCTTATTTTTCTAATTTTGTCAACACTAAAAGTGCCAGACAGTACATTGCAATACTCCTAAAGGCTTGTTGGTTGGTTTGGTTTTATCTTTTTTCTTTCTCCTGTTCCCCTGCTGTTGTTTATCACAGTGAAGTAGTGAGATTATAGGTAATTGTTCACATCATAGAGTCAGAGCTAGTGAAGAACAGTCAGCACAGGGCTGGTTTCTTTGCACCCCGTCTGTCTTGGTTTGAACAGACAGGTGTCTGCTGAGGAAGGCAGGAGCCTCCCCTGGAAAGGAAAATGTAAACCCCCTCCCTATGAATTATTGTAATTTTGAAATTAAGGGTTTCTCAGGCAAAAGATATGGGAAAAGGAATAACAGTTCTTTACTAGGGAAGAAAATAAATGAAAAAAAACCAAAAAAAAAACCAATGCAGTGATACAAAACAAAACTGCCAGAACAGCCCCTGGCAGGCTGTGTGTCAGGGAGGTGGCTCAGTCCCATCCAGGGTGGCTCAGCCCTCCTGCAGTGCCAGCTGTGCTTCTGCTGGAGCAGGATCCTGCACAAGGGGGAGTTTTCCTCTGGAGCTCCAGGGCTGGGGGAGATGGGCCTGGGCTCCTCTGGGAATGCAGTGGGAAGAAAGCTGCTCCTCTGGGAATGCAGTGGGAAGAAAGCTGCTCCCCTGGGAATGCAGGGGGCAAAGGCTGCTGTGCTGTTCCCAGGTCAGATTGTATCCAGGTAGGAATGCTTGGCTCCTCCCCTGGGCAGAGCATCTCCCCATGGATGATGGAATTTTCTCAGCCATGCAGGGACACTCACTGGCCATGAACAGAAGATAATTAATAACGAATGGTCCATGAACAGAAGGGATCTCCTGGAGGGAGGATTGGCTGTGGAAGAGATAAAGAAAATGCCCAATGAGCAGAGGAGAACTGCCCCACCTCTGACAGATGGTGATAGAATGCACATCCCCAGACACATCTTCCAGCCCAGGACACTGCCATGAAACAGCTCCCAGAGCTCAGGTTCTGCTCAGTGGCCTGGACTGGGAGCCACAATGAGAAATCTGCTCTGAACCCTGAGGGGCCAGGCTGGTGACAGCTCCAGGCTGACAAAAGCTGGGAGAAGCCAGTGGGCAATCAATCTCCCATCCCTCCCGACCCACAGGTGGATTCCCAATTTAATAAAAGGTTGCAGCACAGTGATTATGAAATTGTGATTTTTTTAATCCTGCCTGAGCTCAGTGAGACAAACTTTAAAGGTAGAATTTCCCATTTGCTCAGATAAATGCCAGGACATCCACAAGAACTTGTCAAGCCTCTGCTCCTGATCTCAGAAGTGCAAATCTTGCTGAGTTCCCTTGCAGGGTGTTACTGCAGCTTGTTCAAGAGTAGTTAGGCAATGGAGGTGTTGTCTCCAGGACTGTCAGGTTTTTTTGTGTCTATAAAAGAAACAAAATTAATTCTGTCTTGGCATTAACAGTTCCAATTCCATTAATACTATTTCTAGGTTTGTATCTTTTCTTCATGTTTAAAATCATCCTCTATGCCTGATATTCTAAATATTCTAAAGTCCAAACTGGCAACGATTGGGTTTTTTTAGCTTATTTTAAATGTTTATTTGCAGCATGGATTTTCCTAATCCTGGCCTCATTTTTTTTTCAATCCTTTCTCTCTTTCTGTAGGAACCTGGGAAAGGGGAAAGATACTAAAGATAAAAACTGGTTTTATTTTTTTAAATGTACAGGATTCAGATTGATGTGAGAAGGTTAACATAAATAATAAAATGTCTTTTTTAGAAAAATCAGTGACAGAAAAAGGGCTTCAGCTTCATACGTGTGTAAGTTGGGAGAATTCAGTGAAATTATCACTCATCTTCAGGTACAGAATAGATGAGAATCATGACTCAAAACATGTATGTACCTTGCATTTTTTTTTCTCTCTTTTTTTTTTTTAATTTGAATTTTAACACAGGGAATTTCTTGTACTTTTAATACAAAATTGATACTAAGTCTCATGTTTGAGGAGCTTTCTTTGTTCAAGAAGGTTTCCTTTATTTCTTTCTGGTAAGGTGTTGTCTTGAGATACATAACAAATAGCAGCTATTTGCTGCCTGATTTGGAATAGCAAATACTGTCCTCTGCTCGTTCTGGAGAGAGGAACTATGCATGCACCTTAAGATGAGACCATCCTAAATGCTAAAAGCAGTAAAGATAGTTTAGAAGACTACTTTTTTTTGCACTGTTATCACCATGTCTATGTTTTTGTCAGTATTTGCAGGATTCCTCGTGTAGAATGGGAAGTTCTGCATTGAGTACAAGTTCCAGGAATAGCAAAAAAAGCCATTTTAAAAGCTGTTTTCTGTCAGGCATGTCTAGCTGGTAGCACCAGAAGAATAAATTGCATCTTGCTTGGGAAAGTGACATAAACCCAAGGTTTTGTTATGTCACGGGGGGATTATGGTGAGAGAGAGACAAGGATCCCCCACCTGAACCGTAATTCCTCCTGGTGAAATTGCTGTGGACATAAAATGTCATGGGGGGAGCAGCAGGAGAGAGGAAATGATGATCCCTCACAGAAATCACAGTGCAGAGCAGTGGATTATTGCAGAAGGGGATCTGCACAGGGGACTGAGGTCAGCTCATGGTGACACATCTTGTCTCAGCCCAGCTCTCCTCTCTGCTAGCCCACTCCCACCTTCTGGAATAATTACCTTATCATGGACACATCTCTCCAGCTGCTTTCTGACCCAGGATTGCCTGGGGTGGGGGGGTGAATAAATTGGCTTTGTGTCATTTTTGGGATTTTCCAGGATTTTTTGGGGGATTTTTTGTGCTATTTTGAGGAATTTTTAGGACTTTTTGGGCTATTTCTGGGATTTTCTTCAAGATTTTTGGGATTTTTTTGAGGATTTTTTGAAAAATTTTGTTGGATTTTTTTTTTGGGATTTTTTGGGGATTTTTGGGGAATTTTTCAGGATTTTGGGGGGATTTTTTTGTGGAATTTTTGGGGATATTTTGGCTGTTCCAATGGGGTTGTTGAGGTTCCCAATGGGATTTTTGGGGGTGTTTGGGCCTCGCTGCACCTGTGGCTTGGCTGCAGATCTTAGCTCTGCTTAAGGAGCTGGAGAGCTGGCAGTGCCTTCTCAGAGGATTTAATTGAGTGATCACACTGTGACACACAGACACTTCCTCAAAAGCCTCAGCAAAGGATGGCTTGGAACTGCAATTCTTTGTCATACCCATTACACTGCTCCCATGTCTTCATTCACTGCTCCTCAAACGTGACAGGAGACACAGGTGCTGGGCTGGAAATTACAAGTTTCAGGAACGGGGGTAGGAGTGAGGGGGAGGAAGAAATCAGTCATACAGATAGAATGATAATTCACTGCGTTAAGACACAAACTTAAATAAAAATCACTGTTAAACTTTTAGATAATTGTCAGGTCTTCACAGACTAACAATAGTCAGCCTATTAATTTAATGAGTGTTATTTGACCCATAATATTAAATGAATGTGGTTTGCTGTTTATTAATTAAACATTAGCTTGAGGAATGCCATTATTTTAAGTGGAAACACTCCATCTTTGTCTCCACTGGTGTAGTGGTGAGTATGCTATCACAGATCCCAGTCCCTCTGGTGTGAGGATCATTTTGCAGAGTTCCCAGAATAACTCGGGGTCTGTTTGTGTCCCTGTGTCCAGCCTGGGTGCAGATGTTCTCTCAGCTGTGTGGCTCAGGCTGCTGCAGCGTTTCAGCAGAACTCTGGTGTGACAGCCTGGCACCCTGACCTGCTGTGCCAGGGTCAGCTGCTGCTGCTGCACTGCTCGACACAAAGCTCCTCTTAGCAGTGTCACTGTGTTATTTGTCATTTTGTTTGATAATTTTTCATTAGTATGCTCGGCCGAAGAATGTGCTAATGGAATTTGATAAAAATGTAAAGCTGGGATGAATTGCTAACACGGACTGTGTTATCCAGGAAGAGATGGATGGGCTTGCAGACTGAAATAAAAGTGAATTAATGTTAGTAATACTGAGGAAAAGGTCATGATTCTAAGAACTAACTGGAATTCAACTGCTGAGCAGGGATTTATCAGACAATAACTTGGAGAAGAAAGATGGGGACATAATGTGTCCAGTGGTCAGGTGACTGTAAAGCACCAGGAAGGTACAAAAATATAAAAGAGAAATACAGTCTTTGGACACGTAAGGTGAATTATTAAAATAGAAGAGTAATTGCCTTGCATTTGCATTAGTGAGTCTTGGCTGGAATAGTCACATTGTGCAGTTCTATTCACATTTCTTGCAAAGCTGATAGAGGGAGAAGATAGGCACCTTTGACAGAGGGTTTAGAGCAGGACTTATGGCAGCTTCAGGAAGCTCCACTCCAAATTCTGGTGGTTTAAGACAGGTTTTTGATATATCCTCTACAATATGTGCTTTTAGTCATTTGCCTCCAAGAAAGATGTAATTAAATTAATAGAAGTGGAGTGTAACTCTATGAGTATATTAGTAGAAAGACTTTTTTGTGAGGGGATAGTACCAGAGTGACCAAAGGGAATGCCAGCAGGGAATGGATGGGATGGGATTTTGTATGGTTTATTCTGGAAAGGAAAAATAACTGGTAGCACTAAAAAATATTGATGAAGAGGATTAAAAGCAACAACAAAACAGGTGATAGGTTGTTTGTAAATAAATAGAATTTAAATAAGGTCAGTTGTGCTCATGTGAGAAAAATTCTTGAACAACTTCAAAAATCCCATTAGTGACAAAAATACACATTTCAAATAGAGCTGAACCTGGGTTTGAATCAGGTTAAATTAAATAACTGTTTGTGATTGCAGGTGCCGTGTTGTGATGTAACAGGAGTTCATTTCCATCCTGAAATTCCTTTGAAATAAGTTTTTGATGAATCCACAGATGTCTTCCATTGAACAGCAGCTCTGCACACAAATTGTCTCTTCTGCTGTGCAGGCTGAGCTCTGTTCAATAAACTCTGCTCTCCTCCACCTTCCCTCAGCCAGGGTCATGGCTGGGCACTCCTCCTCCTGCTCCTTGGAGCTTGGGAGAACTGGTCATGTCCTTTAGAAGTGATGATTAACACCAATATAAAGGAAGATCTATTCTCCAGGAGACAGAATTATAGCTGGGTGTCAGTCTGGAATTTGTGAGGAGATTATGAAAGGCTTTTCAACCTAATACAGTGGTGACAATATTGTGACATAAAGTTCTAACAAAGATTCTTTGTCTTACAACATGGTTAAACAGCCTTCAGAGTCTAATATGAGCTTATTAACTTTGTGTCTGTTGTTTGACCTATAGCAGTGTATATGTGTCTTAAGATGTTTAAGCTGCTTTAGTATAGATGATGAATTTCTCTGTACTGCCAGCAGTGGGTTTTGTGCAGTTTTTCATAGCAGTTGACTTTGTGTCTCCCTGGTGCTAGACACTGACCTGAACTGAGCTCAGTGTGACCCTGGAGGGGCAGAGAACTCAGTGATGTTTGTGCTTCAGGGCAGATTTGGCTGCTGGAAGTCAGCCCTGGAGCTCCCAGGTGTCCAAACCCTGGGCACCTGTGCCCAGTAGAGTGTCCCCAGTGAGAAGGATCTGGCAAAACTTCCTTTTTTTGTCACACTCCACATGGAACGTGGCCTTCAGACTGTGTTGCTTCTACCTCTGTGGAGCTGAACTCTTTTCAGCGTATCCTGGGAATTGTGTCTGGGTTGGAAAGCTTATGGTCGCATTGCTCATCATCAACAAAATATAAATTAGTAACAAGAGAAACATATTTTCCCAGTTCTCTTTTGGTGGATTTCTTGGATTTTTACCCAATATTCCTGAATTTTACTGCTTTAATGTATCCCTGCTTTTGCCTTCTGATGTGCATGAGAGATTAATAGTCTCAGCGTGAAAGACAGTTCTCTTCAGTTCTGTTCCCTCAAGCCATCAGAACCAATTGATGTCAGTCACCTCAAAAGCCAATTAATCCCACTCCTGTTTTGTTGGATCAATACTAATGCATTTTTCCTGTAATTTTCAGGTTTTGACATCGCTGGATGCCAGCAAAGCTGAGGTAGGAAATTCTGTCTTATACTGGTGGAATGTTAAATAGCTGTCTGTGCTTCTGACAGAGGGGCCAGCTTGCTTACAATTTTGGGGTGAAAGTTTAAGTTACTTCAGGATGGCATTTATGCTGCTTCTAGTGCTTAACGAGCCAATCTTTGGAAATCTGGCCATGGTCTAACAATATATAAGCTCATAAAGCCCTTCTAAGAAAGTTTTGCCATTGTGCATGTCTTTCTGAAGGTTTCCATGGCACCAAAAGCACACAATTCAGAGGTTTGTTCAGTGTGTGTTTTATTTCCCACCCCCAGAAGATGCAAGCTGACCTTGCCCTGTGCTCTTCCATTTTTCTGCTTGGCTCCTCAGCCAAGCAGGCTTGTACCTGCTGCAGAGGTGGTTCTGGGGGTTGGCACGTGTTCTGTCACCTCCACACCTGCTCTGCCTTGCTCTTCTTGTGCCATATGCCACGAGCTGCTGGAACAGGCTGGAGCATGAAGGAGCAGTTGGATTTTCTGCCGAGCTCTCATTGAATTCTGGAGTGCCATCGGCAGCGTCGCACGTCAGGTGCTTGACATTGCTGCAGGTTAGCTTGATCCTTCTGGACTCACATTTATTTTGTCAGCTTTCCTCTTGATGTGTGAGTATTTCTGAATGGTCTGAAGGTGTTCTTAGAGGTGAAAATATCCCGATTATTGGAGTATGTTTGGAATAACCGACTGCTAAAGCAGAAGCAGTCCTTTGTGAGCACAAACGTGTTTGACTACATCTGCCTCTCCTGAACCAGTCACTGCACTCGTAATAACTGGCAGATATTTTAATTTGGTGCACAATGCTCGAGTCATTTATTTGTAATGTCAGTTGGAAGCTCAGAGTGTTCCCCTATGAAGCCCTTCTTGGACTCACAGCAGGGAATTTGTGTTGTGCTCCAAAGCTCATGTATAACTGTGAAAAAATCTGTAGGTGACTCTAACTGCTGGATAAATTTTTAATATGAACCTTTGGTAAATTAAATTGCATTATTAAAGAGAATAGATAAACTGTGCTAGTTACTTTAAAGAACAAGAACAGAAGTTCACTTGCATACTGCAAAAGAATGAGATCATTCATTTTTATTTAGATTGAGACTGTAATATCAGCGTTCAATTTAGCTGGCCTGATTCAATTGCATACTTGGCTTGTCTCAGAGAGTTTCAGGAGTAGGATTTGTATCTGTTTTTTCACTGTTGCACTGTTCAAATGTTTGGTGCTGTTCTATCAAGAGCCCACTAATAGTAATTTTCAATTTCTTGTTTTTTAATGGGATTTTGGGGGCTGAGATTTATCACTGTGTAGGTACTACTATTGACTCTGCTGCCTTCTATACAGTCTGTTTTCTTATTTATTTATCAAATGTTGTCATGTACGTTTTTCTCTTGTGTGTGTAAAATTCTGAGGCCATTGAGAGTTTCTACATTGGCCAGTTGAATTTATTTGTTTGTTGGTACTCTATTAATTCCAAAACTTTGAGTTAACACATTTGGTTGTTTTTTAAGAGCTCACCAGCTGAGTTTGTGCCCCACCTGCTGACTTTGTAGGCACAGATCTGTGTGAGAGGTTTTGGTTGGGTGCTGTTTCTTCCATTCATGAAAGTACTCAGAAGGATTGCCAAAGTTCTCCAATATAGGGCAAATCCTAATTGGAGGTAGAGGGTAATTCAATATTTTCCTTAATCAGGGTATTAATGTTGTTTGGAAATAGTCTGAGTTCAGTGGAGTAATTCACATAAAACGGCAAATAAAAGGATAACAGGCATGCAGAATTGGTTGATAAATTTTTCATCTCAGGAGACAATTCCTTTGACATAATGGCAAACTTTCCAAAATTTCTTCCTGAAAGCCACATGGGCACAGCACTCCAGTTCTGGTGGAGTTTTGAGGACTTGCATGACTGTGGGGATGACAAGACACACAGGACATTTCCTCAGTTTGAGAATAGTGGCCCTGTGTTTTGGCTGATTTGATTTGATTTTGTTTTACTTTTGGATCTTCAGGATCAGTTCTGAGAAAGATACAGCCCCAAATCCTCTTGTTCTGGCTTACCTTTTTGTCGGGTCTTGTCTCATTAGAGCCCCTCCCTTGTTTGCTGCTGGAGTGCTGGTGTGGAAGCTCTCTGCTCTGCTTTTGAATAAAAAAAGCACTTAGGTTTGTTTTCTAAAATCTTTTAGCAGAGCCTTTACTTGGTTGCTCTTGAACTGGTGATCTGAGTAGTCTTGAAATTTGTTTATTCCTTTTTATTTGTTCTTAGGTGACACTGCTGTGTTCCCTTACTAAATTTTGTATGAAGTCGGGATGAAAACTTAGAGTGTTTGTGCAGCTACTGAATGTTTTAGGAAGGTACAAACCAGCTGGGTTTTTTCTAAATGCTGGTTACCACACAGCACTACAGAGATGAGAACATCTAGAAGAAGCTGTCAAGTGATCCCAGGACCTTCCTTCCATCTTTTAACACAAAGGGACAACAAATAGTGACAGAGTCAAAGCTGTAGGCAGCAAAGCCTTCCAAAAATAATTGCCAAATCTGCCCACACTGTGTCTGTTAGGGTCACAGTCTTGTAAATATGCAAGTTAGAGGCATCTTAAAAAGGAATAACTTATGCATAGGTAGCCAAACACAAAGATTTTATCATAGGTTACCCTGGTTTCTTGTTCAGACCCATAACAGATTCTGTTAATACTATTACAAAATGGGCTTGAGATGTCTCAAATACAGCTGTCCACTGTAGCAATTCCCATAACACAAAATAAAATAATTTTTCATGTAATTTGCTGGAACAACAGTTTGAGAAATGCCTTTTTTCCATTCTGCTAACTTTATCTGTTACAGGTATATGGCATCTAGTCCTTTTATTGTTTTTTGTATGTATGTTTTTCCCCGTGAAAAGATGTCTCATTCAGCAACTATTTGACTTTCCAGAGTGTTCTTCCTTCTAATTAGCAGTGAGAATAAATGATCTTTATGTTAGGCAAAGCATAATTTCTTTTCCTTTTTCTGAAACAAATGGTGTTACGAAAATAGAACAGAGAAAGCTTGTTGTGATTCCTCTTTTCCTCTGCAATATTTGAATAAATGATACAGTGAAGTTCAAGGCCTTCTTGTGAGAAGTGAGAGGTCATGCCTGATTGAAATACAAGTTCAGCATAACTGTGTGTTAGCTCTCTGCCTGCTTTAATGGGAGGAATGTCAAGGCTGCCTATTTTTTACTCTCATAAAGAAAAGGGTGCCAATATGTCTCAATAAAATGGAATCAAAATCATCTCAAAGCCCAAGGAGGTTACTAAATCAGAGTTTACAGGAAACCTCAGAATGATAAGGAGAATGTGGCTGTAATGATAACAAAAGTGTGACTGATATATCCAATGATCCATCAGGTCTTTGCTGACCAGGAAATGTCACTGTTAACCCTCCCAGGTCCCTGGTGTGGGAGGGACTGGTCAGGCCTGGGGGGCAGCGTGTTCAGAAAAGGTCAGCACGTGGATTCCCTTAATCCACCTTCTGCTGCTCCCTGGGTGGGGTGGAGAGAGGAGGAGAACCCACTGGCAGGACAGGCAATTTCACTTGTTTTTGATTTGTACAATGTGTGTGACAAACCCTTCTGTGTGCAGGAAAGGCGTTTGCATGAGCGATGTGAGCGGCGCACGTGCAGCGTGTCCCTGGCAGGCACGGTCTGAAAGCACCAGAGGCTGTGTGAGGGAGCTGGGGGTGCTCACCTGGAGAAAAGGAGACTCGGGGTGACCTTGTCACTGCACAGCTCCTGGAAGGTGGCTGTGCTCAGCTGGGGCTGGGCTCTGTCTCCAGGCAGCACTGACAGAACCAGAGGACACAGTCTCAAGCTGTGCCAAGGGAAATGTAGGTTGGATATTAGGAAGAAGTTTTTTACAGAAAAGGTGATGAAGTTCTGGAATGGTCTGCCAGGGGAGATGGTGGAGTCACCATCCCTGGATGTGTTTAGAAAAATATTGGATGTGACACTGGGTGCCAGGGTTTAGTTGAGGTGTTGGGGCTGGGTTGGACTCGATGATCTTGGAGGTCTCTCCCAACCCAGTGATTCTGTGAATCCTGTGAAGGGTCTGTGCTGGCTGATATTATTGTCTGCTTGCCTTGCACTGCTCCTGGAGGCTCCAGGTGCAATCCCAGCCCATCAGGCTCTGTCCAGTGTCTGACACACTCTGGAGGTGATGCAGAACAGGATAAATGAAGGAATCTTGTGGCGAGGCAGCAGCAGGGCTGGGGTCTCCCTGCCAGCAGAACCATAGCTGCTTCTGCTGCCTGCCTCTGATGCCAGGGGAACTATTTCATTTTGGAAAAGGAGTCAGTGGGATGTGTGTGTAAACAGATAGCAGAGCCTGCTCAGGAAATATGCCTCTACCAATATTGTCCTACGGTGACTGGCTTGATGCTTTGCAGTGTGATCTGTTCCTGCTAGACTTATAATTCTTTCTGCTAGCTCATGAGGAATTTTTAAATCCTGTTGGTTGTCTGATTGATTTCTATGGGAAAACTATGATATCAGTGGGAACTTTATCTGGGGAGAGATGAATGCTTGGTTGGATGCTGTCAGGGTAAATTGCAGGTGCTGTTCTAAAGCCCCACGGCAGATAAAAACATGTCATTCCTCCTCCCTCCCTCCCTGCCCTACTTTATTCTCCCCAGCACACTTAGCATGCAAGGACCTCGTGTGCCATCACTGCAGGGGATGTGTGTGCTCAGGACAGGAGACATTTCCATTTCTATTTTCAGGTTGTTTTTCAGGATGAGTGAGTGGATTACAGCTTCTCCCTGTTCTGATGCATCAATACTTTGCATCAGCCACAGCATTTGTTTGAAACTGTGCATTATTAATCTTATCCAGCCCTTTATTCCCTCTTCCCTCCAAGTGGATTGAGGCATGGAGTGATCAATTGGGATGACTAATAAAGAATTTGCTATTAGTATTTTTTTAAAGTTCCTATCTTTAATGCATTTACAGAAAGAAAATACTAGCTTTGTAAAGAAACTACATATCTATAGGAGTATAGCATAAAGCTTTCCTTATAGACATAATTTTGGTTATTTTAAGGCATTTAAAATCTCTGTAGTTTGTAGTGGGACTTCAGAATTTATAAAAAGGATAATTATTGCAGTAAGATTGTAGTTTTTGCTTGGTCTGTTGAAATCATTTTAGATTTGGCTAAATCAAGCTGTCACAAAATGTGCATAAATAGGTACCAGTGCTTTTTCTTAAAAAGATAATTGCAATGGTGCCATAATTCTGCATAATATAACTAAGAATATTTATAATATCAAGTGTAAAATCAAGACTTATAAATGAAAAGTATTTTTAATTTCCAAGCTTTTAGAACTGAACAGTTGTAACTGTGCAGAAGTTGAGATTTTGATGTCGAGCCTTCAGTAATTTCCACTAAAAAGTATTTTTCAATCATGCAAGCTGATTAAGGGTCTGAACTCCCAGTGAAAGGTGTCTCTGGGTAACTCAGTGTCCCATACAAATCCTGCTGAGCACCTTCTGTGTCTTCAGATCCCCATAAACCCTTGATTGGCAGTGATGGGAGCTCCCAGCTGGAGCAATTATCCTGACAAGTTAATATGGACATTGCAAACGTGGCAGGATGGAAATTCATGGCAGTGTGTGCCTGAGGGTGACCCTGGGATGTGCCTGGGGTGCAGCCCCCCTGCACACACCAAATACCTGCCTTCAGCAGGATCTGATGGATTCCCCTCCAACGTTTATTACCAAAGGCTTCCTTTTATAGTTTTGAGATTTAACCACATTAGCTACATATAGACATAAAAGGACTACACCAAATGGATGGAGAAGAATTATACAAAGTTTTCATCCATTTTTAACTCGAGCATGAATTTCTATCATTGTGCTCCTTCCCTCTGAAATCCTGTGCAGTAATTTTAAGTTGTGCAGTGTGAGAGACAGTCTTGCTGTAGCTGCTACTGTAAAACCTAATTTGCTGCATAAAATATGAGAGCTATAGTGAAATATGAGCCTGGAGAGCAACTCTTTTGATCTTGAGTAGTCAAAAGGTTGGCATGTATAATGGTATGAAAATAAATGATGTCAAAACTGTAGGATATAATTTATGGTTTGGGGACTACTTTACTCATGGAAGCAGAAGCTTCTACCACTGAAGAGCAAGTAGTTCAACAAAAGATAATAAATGGAAATTACAAACTTTCATAAACCCCCAGATAGATTGAATCATGCAATACATCAGTTTAAACACAACCAGTTGTCTAATTTTCTGCTTATATATTATTAAAAAGAACATTTATAATACATATATGATTGGAATTTGAGCCTTCATTTTGTATTTCTTTAAATGAGTACTAGGCTTTAATTGTCATCCAGTTTGGCAGGGACTTGCACACATAAATTACCTTTACTCAGTTCAAGTGACAAAAGCTTGACTCTTGTAGGCTTTTAAAAAGGTGCTTTTTGAGGTGTCCCAGCACAGCCTGAGGTGTGCCCAGGTGTGTCATGGTGCTCCTAGGAGAGGCATCACAAAACAAGGACAGAATATTTGTTGAATGAAATCTTTATGGCTGTGATACCATCCAAGTTTTTATGTGTGCCTCTGGTAGCTGAGACTCAGTTGCCTACTCAGGCTTTAGACTCAAGATATTTTTTTAATATATGTATGAAAAATGGTCTATGGACTAATTCAGTTACCTCCATTTACTTCATTAATGTTGCACAATCTTTCCCATCTTTTATTATATCCTTTCCTTTCTGTATCTCTGCAAACAGCCTTTCAACTGGGCTTGGGGTCTGGGGGCTTTGTTTGCTTGGTTTGGTTTTGTTTTGGGTTTTTTTTTTTTTGTGGTTTTTTTTTGTGTTTTTTTGTGGTTTTTTTGGTTGGTTGGTTTGGTTTTTTAATATTTTTTCTTGTTTGTTCATTTTGTGTGTTTTTTAAATTTTTTTTTTTTTTTTTTTTTTTTTTTTTTTTGAGCCTCTGTCTTTCTTTTGAGGTCTGCTTTGTGAAGTTTCCACAGGCTTCTCTTTTGTCCTTCTCTCACCCAGTCCCTTTGGTGGTGGCTCCAAGGCTGTTCTTGGGCCAGGGGGAGCCAAGGCTGGTGCTGTGCTGGGTGTCACTGCACTGTGCAGAGTGAGCTCCTGCACCTCCCCAGCCCTGAAGTGCCTCTTTGGAGCTAAAACTGGAGTTCTTCCCCAAGGATCTAAAGGTGGCATCCCCACAGCAACCCTGCCCAAATCCGTTTGGACAGGACTCCTAGGAGGCTTCTGAAGAAAATGAGATTTAAAAATGACAGCTGTGAACCATCCTGTGTGCCTTTTCTGTGCATGTAGATATATAAACACACACATTTCATGGACATGTCTCCAGAATGTGTTTCAGTAAAGTGCATCAGTGAATATAGGCTTGTCTCACTAAAGGGTTGGTATTGACTTGAAAGTGCACTTTGTCTATTGATTCTGTTTCTTACTTTCCTTCCACATCCTCTTGCTGAATGCTGTAAGTTTTCACTGCCTGTGGGAGAATCTGGATGTGCTTTGATGAAGGTTTTAAAGGTGCTGTTTTAATCACACTTTTGTCAGTCCTCACTTGTGGATTTCAAGAATATCACACTGTCACAGCTCTAGATGGGACATATTGATCTTGATGATTAAATCAGCTGAAGAAAACTTGATTTCTGAGGGAAAACTTAATATTCTCAAAGCCCAAATGTCTCCTAAATATTTATAGGTGAACAAAGTTGATCAAATACCTTTGTTCTCTGATTATTACAGTGAGCAGCAACACTTAGTTCAGATTCTCATTACAGTGATGGGATGCACTAATATATGAATTCCTGTCTATGTGTTTTCAATCATGGGAATATGCAGAGGTAACTTTTTTCTTTTATCTTGGCAAGGCAGGAAGATAAATAGGTAAAACTGTGTATGTGTTTAAGCAATAAAGTTGCTTTAATGGTTCTTGGGGAAACATTTCCTGTGGTACACAGAGTAGTGACTTGATTGAACAGGACAGAATCATGCAGTTCAATTAATGTGCAAATATGTGTTCACTGAACTTTCATTCCATTTATCACATGGACATGGAAATAGGGTCATTTTTTATCTCTGTATTATGTATATGACATCTTAGTTTGCTTCTTGCATGCTGCTATGGGGAAAATAGCAATGTGGCACACCACAGGCAAAAAGAATTGGAGATAAATTCCTCAGCTGTCACAAACATATTTAAGTAGATCTTTGTTTGAAGATAAATCTCCTCTTTCTGCAAGGACTAATATTCTGAAGGCCTTTGCATGCTCTTCCCATTAAAATGAGATGTATTCTTTGGCTGTGTGCTGGGAAAAATCATGGGCAACATTTGTCATGTTTATGAAGTACATTGTTAACAAAATAAGTGTACTTATAGAAAAGCATCAAAAGGAAGTATTAGCTGAAAGTACATTAATATTCACCATTAGCTGTTTAAAATAAGGAGCCAGATATTTCAAAGTAACTTTTTTCTGATTCTTACCAAGGTTTTCTTCCATCCTCAGGCCTAGTGAAATTTGTTTGGGGACTATTCTCATTCCTTTGACTAATTATTGTAAATCAGGTTAGCAGGAGTGCAGGTTGTTATTCAGTTCTTACACTGAAAACCTATACTGAAACTTCTGTTAGTAAAAAGTAGAGTGAATAAACTTCTGCCTTTTATTTTATTTCTGTAATTGGTGGAAAAGAAAGGTTTTTTTTTCCTTTTGGTTTGAAAATTTACAGCACCAAGGGCAAAAGATTAAATTTCATAAGTACAATGTAAATTAATGTGATAAAAATTCATTTTTTAAGAGCCTGTAAGAATACTGGAAGGTGTTTAACAATTTCATTGTTCAGATTCACTGAGAGTCTGAAGACAAGACCTTTTGGCTGACATGGGCAGCTGTGAAAATTAAAGAGTAGCTGAATTCCGCATGGAATTGTAGCATTTGCAGGCAAGGCTTATAACCTTTAAACAAACCACAGGCCAAATTTTTTGCCATGGAAATTGGCAGAGCTTCGTAAACTTTAATGGAGCTGGGCCTTAATGGAACTGTGCCAGGTTTTAGGAGCAGTGAATGTGATCTCAATTTAGGTAGGAGGTGGCAGAAGCTGAGGGGGAGAAGGAGGAGTTTAAATTGTTAATAATCAGTCCCACAGGTCACTTTTAAATAGAAAAAGCTGTCAGCCTGGGAACTGCAGTGTCTGGTCAAAACCAGATATCTTTCCGTCAGATATTTAGCTCCACAGCTTTAATTTATATGTGAAAATGGAGAAAAGATTGGATTTCTTATTAATTAAACCTTGTACTGCTGCTTAACATTGAGCCCAAAATGGGAAAAAGGGATATTTTGGGAAAAGTTTCTGAATGAAATGTGGGCAGGACAAATGGAAATGTTTCCATCAGTACAAACACTTTGATGCAGCACTTAGAGGGCATGAGGGGTTTATGTTTAGGGGAAATAATGTGTTTATAAAAATAGATGTTCATAGGTAACACCTATTCACAGATAAAGGAATTGTGAGCCAAGCAGCATTTTGGGGTGGGACTTGACCAGGAAGTTTTAGAAGGTTGCTGCTGCCCATTCTCATTGTACATTTAAAAACCAATTTTCTTAGCAGCAACACTCACTGCAAAGGTAAATATCCAGAATTATGAGGGGGTGTTTGGGGGCAGTGTATGTTTGGTTTATTCTTTTGACTGAAGTACTAAAATATTTTGCTTTCCCATTCATGTTCAGCAGCCACCAAACATGTTCAGGAAACGTGTTCTGTACAAACCTGGGAAGGGTTTGAGGTGATTCAAAACTTGTGGTTGCTTGGAGAAATGTTCACGTTGCTGTAATAGGGGAAGAGAAAAAGCAGAATTGCTCTCAGCCTCCTGCCTTGCATCAGCTGGGTTCTGGGAAGGTGAACAGCAGTGCCTGTGCTGCTGGAGCTGCTTCAGGGAGGAAAAAAGAGAGAAGCTGCTGCCCAGCACTGCAGAGGAGAAAACAGAGGAGTAGAACTGGGAGAGACTCTGGAGTGCTGGAGGAAAGTGGAGCTGAGGAGTAGTGGGTGAAACAGAGCCTTTCTCCTCCTTGGGAATGGCAACTCCGAGGAAGGATCAGCAAGGCAGAGCCATGTGGATGTGGCAGCCTGGTCAAGAGTGAGAAAGCCAGATAGGTATTCCCAGAATTGGCCTGGGAGACTTTAGGGAGTTGAAGATAAATAATGATAGCTTATTATAAAAAACAACCTGCAGGTGTTGTTTTTCCTATTCTCTGTTTTCTTGTTATTCTCAAAGATTGTTTATAAGAAAGGTGTCTTGTTAATTAGCCATTCAGGTGAAATGTATTAACTAAATGACCAATTAAGTCCACCTGGATTGGAACAGTCTGTAAAAAGGAGCAGTCTGAAATAAGTGGGTGCTTTATGGCAATCAGACTTCTGGTGAGTCTGTGTCATTCCTTACTAAACAATGACATAGCAAAATATTTCCTTTGCTTGAGTTTTCTGAGGTCATAATTAGACCATGTCTGTTGTAGGGCAAGGCCCCTTTGCTTTGGGAAGATCTGCATTTTCCACCTTAGGAAACAGCAGATGGCAGAGGCAGCCTGGGGTGTATAGTTGTTTGTTAAGGCACCTTTTTCCCCAGCAGTTCCACATTTCTTTGCCATTGAAACATGATTTCAGTTTCTGGTCTGATAAAGAGTTTTCAATTACTTGCAGGGTGGAGTTGGTTTATTCACTTTATAATGAATAGTTGGCATATGATGAATTATTTGCTGAATTACTAAAGTGTTCTAATGAAAGGATATTGTCTGTTGGATTGGGAGTTTATGATTTTGGGACTAGACTAAAGTCTTCAGAATCATCTTTACAGGGTTTCTATAACACAGTAACTCACAGCAGTTGGTTTGAAAATTGCTCTCCTTGTTGTATCTCATTTCCTTCTTCCTTAGTGTCCTTTGTTCCCAGAGGACATTGTGAATATTGTCCTGCATAGGATTTGAAGAATTCAGAGTAGATCTAAACCATCTAGAGAAGCTCAAAGAGTTCAATCTTTTAAATTCGATTACATTTTTGTGCAGACTTTACATTTTTGCACTTCAAACATAACTCAAAAATTTATTTTCTGCTCTGGATTCAGTGAATGTCTTTTGCTGTAACTTCTCTGGGGAGGCAAAGCAGCTCCCAGCTGAACAGCTCTTCACATTCAGCAGGACTTCTGAAAACATGAAATTGAAAATAGCATTGTGTTTGAGCTCTAGATGATTTATTCTGACAAATAACACAAGGGCATCTCCAGATAAACATAGATGATTACATGTTGGTAAAGCCACCGATTGTCAGGAGACCAGAATAATGTTCTAGGAGGAAATATCTGTGGTGTTTAATGAATTTTGAAGCATCATTATGAAACCTGTGTTACAAAACCGCATTTTAGATCAATACCGACGTGCTAAATTTATAAAATCAGTATTCAAGAGCTGAGCTGTGTTCATCAGTTTAGTTTGTCTTGCCTGGACATGAGAATGCCATTGAATCCTGGTGGTACTTTCCAGAAGAGAAGCCCAGGAGCAGGTTAAGGCCTAGACTTACATAAACAGCTGAACCAAACAGGCAGAGTAATTGAATCCTGTTTCTGTTAAGCTTTTAATAAATACTTTATTCATTGTAATACTGATAATATGCTCCATTATGGTTCTGCTCAGCACAGTGTTTTAGGAGAGATCCTCCATGAGAAAGTTAATGGCAGTGGCAAATATTCCTGAATGTGGCTGTAACTATCAGAAATTTTGGTGTATGGCTTTTTACTTAATGTTTTAAATACTAAATTAAAGGAGCCGTAGAGAGTAGTCAAATGTGTCTTTTCTAATAATTATAAAAGCATTATGGCAGAGAGAATGTGAAAGTTTAGAAACCATAAGAGCTAATAATTCAGCTGCCTCTCCCACGGGTGATGGGTGTCTAATTCCTTATCACCCACAGGCAGTGTCACTCTGCCACAAGCACCAGGTGCCTTCACCTCAGCATCCAGGTTACAAAACTGCATCTCAAATATCTCCAGCCTCTTCATCTCCTGAGCAGGAATGATGATATGGAAAATTGAAGTGTTTGGTTTATGTCACCCAACACTTAAAAGCACAAACAAACAAATAAACCACTCCCCAAAACAAATTTAAAAAATCCCTCTTGCCTTTTACAGAATGATGTAAAATGAAGGCATATGATTGCATTTTGATTAAAAGTAATTACAAGTAACCTTAATTATCTCCTGATCCCATGAGTATAGGGGAATGCTCTATTTAAAGTGAACTAATGCAAAAAAATTTAATACTTCCATAATAAACAAGAATGTTTTTTCCTTCATGCTTTCCTCATGTTTAAAAGTAAATAACTCTCAAACATTAAATCAAGTATAAAATGCCTGGAAGAATACTGGAACCATTAGGAACCTCATTGTCATCATTCCCATAACTGGTTTTAAACATGGCATTTTCATGGATAGGTAACCATTTACTTTCTACATGAGTTGCTGTGATAAGAATTTATTACAGGACCTCAGGGAAATGTTGTTACATCTATTAAAAAAAAGTTACCATTAATTTTGTAGAATTAGAACATCGATTTAATTTGGCCTCCTTTAATTGATGTTAGGCAGCTTGGGAACGGATGTCCTCACTTTGTAAATGCACTTAATCACTTCTTGCTACAAAACCTTGAACATAATTTTTCCAATCAGAGCTGACAGTTGTAGGGTTAAAGCTCAACACTAATAAATTCACAGGGACTAGGTACTGTACTACCTGCTATCCTTCTTCAAAACACTGGCAGTGCAAAGCAACTCTGAATAATTTTAATTAGATAATCTCACTATGCATTCTTTTTCTAAATAAATTTTATTTGCTCCTGTTAGCACAGTAATTCAATTTTCTGGTGTTTGTCTTCTTGGGGGAAAAAAAAAAAATCCTTGTGTGCTTGTAGGGCTGCCAGCTGCTGCACAGTGCACATAGAGGGCCTGGAATTTGATGGCACTTTGGGTGGCATTTCGGAGGGCACAGAGGCTCTAGCAGCCCATGGACAAAGGCACTGGCAGGGTAAAGGTCGGGCAGTTCACAAAAGCAAAAACCAACATGCCCAGGTTAATGATGGCACTGGCAGGGAATGACATGGAGAGAATCTCTTTAAAAATGAGTCTACTTCTCCTCATCGTGGTCATTCTCCAACATTATCTATTTCGCTTGGAGAATAAGAGATTTGAATGTGATGTGTTTTAATGACTTGTTTCTGATGTTTTATCAGTGCTGCAATCATAGCTTTCCCTGGAGATCACGGCCCAGGTAAGAATGAGCTGTTGCTTGGGGGAAGAAATAAGAACTCCAGAAATCCTTTTCCTCCAGACTACCACTTTGCACTGAAGTGATTTCCCTCTCATTATTAGTCTTGTTTACAATTTCCTTGGCACGTGGGAGGTGCTGGATAAGAGGGCAAAAAAGTCTTTTGTCTTGGAAAATCTCCCCAAGTAGTCAAAAATTGAGATTTCTTTTTTTTTTTTTCTCCACCACCAATAGAGTGGTGAAAAATTTCTGTGGCAGCCTTTCAGGCTATTTTTAGGTTGTCCGCTTTTTTTCTATACTACTAATGAAGAAAAGCTCTGGTTATCCACCCTGGATAACCCTCTCCTGCTTCAGCTCTGTTTCTCAAACACAATTGCTGGGTTTTTCTACTCAAGTCTCTGTGGGATTTCCCTGTGGAAGAAGAAAGTGATCTTTCAAGTCACTGTGACTTTCTGTGTGTATTTTAGTAGAGTTTTTAGATTCCATAAATTGGGGTATGGCTGATCCATGCTCCTCCTGAGCTGGCAATGGGAGCTCATCGAAATGCCAAGCTCAGTTTTTCCCTCAGTTCTCATAAAAAAGGGAGGTGGGTAGAGTGGAGGAAATTTGTGAAAAATAAAAACCAGGTTTAATAATTCAAAATTGGATGGATGAGTAACTAAGCAGACCTTGAAGCTGAGGCCTTTCAAAGACATAATAACACAAGCTGACCATATATATGAGCTGGTCTATGGACTTCCTTTTTAATTTAGGCTTTAGAAACTTTTTTTTGTATCTAAGACCAAAATTAGTTGGGTTTTCAGTTCAGTGACTTGAAGCCTACTCTGTAAACAAATAGCAGAGAGAGGTTTCTGATTGTACATTTTCTTTTAGAACTGTTTGGGTTTTTAGTCAAATCATACTTTTTCATAAAAATCATTACAAATTTTATATTCTTCTGCCTTAAAATAAGGAAAACAAGTTGTTTTAGCTGTATAGATGAGAATAAGCAGCTTTATTACCTGAGTGATCATAGCACATCTCAGGTAAATGAATTAGTAGGCACTTTTAAATTATGAAAACTATTCTGGCTCACTACATAATTAGGGTGTGTTTTATTTTTACACCATTCAGATTTTCATTCAAACTTTTGAACATATTGACCACTGTCAAATTTATCACTCTTCTTTTCCCCATTTGCTTTTCACACATAACTTGGAATGTTCTCACTTGTCTAGGACTGCAGATAAGCTCTTCTGATGAGTGAAGGAACCAGGCAGATGATGTTTGAAATGCATAGATATTTTCCTTTCAAAGAGGAGGATTAGGGAAGGACTTTTCACTGAAATCCTGTTGATCCAGAGCAGGCAGTGTGGTGTTGATAACTGATGAGTTGAGGGTGGATGTTCAGCTTGCTCTGGAATATTCCAACTTTGAAGGTCTCAGAAGCTGAGAGGTGCAGTGGGGCATAATTCTTTGTGCTATGCACATGGTTAAAAGCAGCAGATATTTATGATCCCTCATTTAATGGAATTTCTGATGGGATGGAGGAGATTTTAAAGCACAATCTGCTTTTAAACAGTTCCCTAACTAGGCTAGCTCATTTCCAAGAAAAATCCAAACTATGAAGCTTGTTTTGGTCTATTTTGCACCCAATGTATTTAAAAGAATAGTCTGTGAGGAATAGATCATCTGCTGGGTTTTGTCTGAGAATAATCCAGCTCCTACATGTTTAGTGTGAGAACTAAACATCTCTTTAAGCCCTGGCACATCCATGAACACATCTTTTCAGTAATTAACTGATTTTGACGTCTTGTATCAACTTCCCTGTGCCAGTGAGGGAACACTGTTAATTTTAATACAAATATATTGCTGCTTGCCAGGACAGGGAGTTTTTAACACTGTAAAATTCAGATCATTTTACTGTCATGCTCACTTGAAGTATCTGCTTTTCACTGTGTTCAGAGGCAACTTATCCTATTGTGTATTGCTTGGAGCTCTCAAAAATCAGTTTTAAGTGCATTCCTGTATTGATCTGATTTAATACAGGACTGCACTGGGATATCATCACTATACAATCTATCCCGAGGGTTTTATTTAATTGGCTTTGCAAAGTCTGCATCTCTCTGGGCTGACCTTTCTATTTTTATTCTAAATATTTATCTTTGGAGTCTGTAGCCTGCAGTGACCATTTCACTGATGAAACTGAGGACAGCTTGCAATCCTGTTGTTGACATTTGTGTTTAACCTCTGACTTTTCAAAGGAGATTCATTAGTGACTATACAGTTTCCAGTAGTTTATTTTACTTTTCTTAATCATGCAGCAAGGCCACGTCTCCTATATCCACGGCCAACTGTTCAGTGCAGTTTTTAATGAGCTACAACACCTTTGGGGAAGCTCATCTCCAGGGTTAGCTTCAGGCACAAGCAAGCCAGGTAATTTCAATGACTGTAAACTGATGAGGGCAGCAAAATCCCAGTTTTAGACAAGCCAGAACTTGGCTGGTGCTGCCTGCCTTGGGTTCCCTCATCCTGCAGTGATGGCAGAGCCTTGTCCTCGTGGAGAGGCTTGGGCACTGCAGTGGGACATGGCTCATCCAGCCCTGTCCCCTTCTGTCAGAATCTGAGGTATTGATGATTCTGAGATTGTAGAAAGTCTCTGTCTTTCAGCCCCGCTGCCAAAGCAGAAGTCATAATTGGTCTGTGCTGGTTTCCAGGTTGTTTATTCTGTTTATCTCTCACATGTTCTGCTGCCCTGCCCAGCTCTGTCCTGCAGGGCAGCGTGTGGGGCTCTGCCCTCAGTGGGATGTTACAAACATTAAATACCAGAAACTCCCTGGGCTGGATTTATAATAACATGCCAATATCTGTCACCTACGTTGGACAGTGTGTCCCCAGCCTGAACCAACAGAAAAATGCCAACACCACAGTGAAACATGGAGGGCATGAAGAAGGAGAAAAAGGACAAGGCACACCCAATTTCCTTCATCTTGTCCCCTTTGGGCCCCTCATCTAGAATCCTAAAATTTTACTTTTGCACCTGTGCCACACTTAATTATTACTGATATCAAACACTCAGAGCTGGTAATTCATGCTGTAAGATTTAAAACTCTTTTCCATGGACAGAGATCACAGCCAGTGTCTCTGGGGGCTCTGTCCAGGGGGGTTCCTGACCCCTGCCAGGGTCCCAGACCTGCCAGGGCAGCCAGAAGGAAGCCCTGGGTTCCCACACCTTTCTGCTCCCGAGCTCTGTCCTTGAGAGGACAGGAGGCTGCAGAGATGATCCATCCCTCCTGGGATGGTGCAGGGCTTGCTGGCTGATGCTGGTGCCAGCCCACACGTCCCATCCTGCTGGGCTTTCCCAGCTCAGCTGGGCAGATGCTTGTCTTTCACATGGGCAGTCACAGGGAAGACACAGGCAACAGCATTGTGATGTTTCCCAGAGACAGACAGCATTTTCCAGCTTTCCTGGGGGAGAAAAGTGTTTAATGAAGCCAGTCTGTCAAAGGTGTGAAATAGAATTTGTCTCTGTTGAAGTGAAATTTTGAAATGCATTTTGGTCTGCTCCACAAAGGCCTGATGATTGTATTCCTGCTCCTCCTGCTGCGTGTTCTCAGGGCAAACCTGGGTTCAGGTGTCATCCCTGAGCTGTGAGTGGGTTTGTGGCCACCCCCTGTCCCTTCCTAGAAAGTGTCACGGTTCTTAATCACCCTGATTGACCCTGGGACCCCTTTGGCAGGATCAAAGGGACAGCACAAAGAGCAGAAGCCCTTGGAGGATCCCTCCGAGTCTGAGGCATGTTCTGCACCAGCTGTAAGGAGCTGCCCCATCCCACCCCACTTCAGCAGCCTGCTGCTGTGGGTCAGCTCAGGTGGGAAATGCAATATTTTCACTTCCTTCCCTTTAAATACCATGCTCTCCTGCCTGTGGCTGCACCAAAACACAGGGCTTGGAGCGGGTCCTAACAGAACTTGCAAATGTAGCTCCCTTCTAGCTCAGAAATCTGGGGCTTGAGATTTCAATTCCCACTCCTAGATGCTGGCTATCCCTGTGGAGTCCCTGAAGAGTGATTTTCCTGGAGTCCTTCCCTTAGCTCTGTGAAGCAGAGGGGAAGACAGCTGGGTTCTCTGCTTTAATTAGACTGAGGAAGCTGCTCATAAAAGAGTGGAAAAGAGAGCAGAAATCAGCCAGCCTCTTAGTGGAAATGCTGCATGCATAATGCTGGGAGGGAATCGCTATAGTCAAATCTGAATAGTTAAACAAGCCAAAGAGTTGTCAGTTGGTTTTTTCCCCCTCCTTGCAAATTTCCCTGGTAACAGCCAGGCAAGTTGGTGATTCAGAACATGGTTCCAGTTTTTTGGTCAAAAAATGATAAGAGTCGTAAATATTTCAGAGGAATCTGTGGTAAGTTTCCTCTAGTGTGACTCATAAGGATTTGGATTATTATAATGAAAACATTTGTAAAGTTATTTTGTTTCTTTTCATCGAGAAATGTTCACTTGTGAATCCCTGCTAGGATTGTATTTCCCACTGCTTATCTTTATTTCTCCAGGGTTTAAAGTGTTAGTCACCATATCAGGGCACTAAAACAGTGCCTGGTGCTGGGGTGACAGCATGGAAAATGAATGCCAATATTCACATCATGTATGGACTGACAATATTAGCATCAGGCAGCTCTTGGTAGAAATAGAAATTTCACTAAAAAAAAGAAGAAAAAGGAAGTTAAGCAGTAGGTTCTTAAGATCTATATCATTCACAATGTAATACAACTTCTGGGTGACTGAGGGGGTGGACATATGTATAGATAAATAAAGGAAGATACATTAACCAAATATTAACCCCAATATTTCTTTCTGCAAATAAATACAAAAATAATATTTTAAATTTGTGGGAAAATTCTAGAATGAAGCTCTACTACACATAAAATGGGTTCCATACAGGGGAGCAGCAGAAGTAGTCCAGGCTAGAGAACACAGCATGCTTTTTCAGCTGGTGTTTAAAGACTGGTTTGGGGTGGGGGACAGTAAAATAAATTCTGCCTGCTGAGGTATCATTATTGCTGCTATTAATGAAGAGATGGGACTAATTTTGGACTAAGAATGATTTATTGCTCAGACAAACATCAGGCTCAGAGGCCGTGAGATCTATGAGAGCAGCTGGCCATAGCTCAAAGTAGACACAAGTTCTTTGTTACAAGGCAATGTAGAATTTTCTAGTTTAATGGACAGTTGCTACAAGGTTTATTGTGCTTTTTTAACTTATCACCTTTACTTAATTTTGCTGCTCTGCAGACACTTTTATCCAATGAGCTGCTCTCACACAAATGCTTCTATTATAACTTGTAAACCCTTAGCTTACTCTATGCAACCACAACCCCCTGCATTAGAAACCCTTCACCATTTTATCAATGCAGTTTCTCACTTACCCAAGGCATATTCTTACTTACAACTATAGAAACATGAATTTATTACTTTTCTGCCTAGTGTCTTTGTATTTCATTTTTATATCAATCTAAGCTTCTTCTAAGGTTGTAGATCAAATCTGCAAAAATCTGGCATTCCCACAGTGCTCCCGTGTGCTTCTTCTGGGGGCTGAGGAGCTCACAGGGGGTTTAAAACCTAAGCCATCTCTGTGTGCTACAATTTGCTATACTTGAGCCAGAAACCAATTTCTGTGCTGAAGGCTGGAAGCTCCTTCATAGCCCTGCTTTAAAAAAGAAAGAAATCTTCACCTTTCTCCCCCCATTCTTTCATAAACTCTTCTAAATCAGAGACAAGTTAACTTGTGCTAATATAACCTGCATATTAGGAGCTCCATCTGTTATATAAATATAAGTCAGTATTATAATTATTGTTATGAATAATATTAATATAATGAATATTATTGATTAGCATTTTTCTGCTTTGCAGTGCTGGGTGGGGAAGGATCTGGAGGCCTCTTTCCCCTGAGTCACTGAACTCAGCCTCATAACAGAAAATATTTAGACATTTGTGTCTGATATGTATTGTAAATGTTCATGAATTTATAAAGGGCAAGAAGCTGAACACCAAGCAGGCCCTTGTGGCAGGAATACACTAATACATATGAACAACTAAAGTATTTATTTATCTTCTAGTTATATTGCCTCTTACTATACAGCAAGTTAAGTGAACAAAAAATAAACTCTCCATATTCAAGGATCAGTGTTTTATTCAGTAAATGTTTCAATAATCCATAGCTAGTTAAAATTCAATTTAAAATTCGCCACAGAATTTTTGCTTCAGTGTTCTTAATTTTAAAGTTATTTTTAACTACCATAAAAAGCCCAGTGAAATCTTTGGGGAATAATCTAATCCTTTAAAGCTTCTCTCACTTCTCTAAACCTAGAGCCAAGAGAGAAGCACCCTGTGAGCAGAAAGGGGCTGGTTGTAGAGCTCTGCATCCTCACTGCAGACTGCTACTCCACCTGAAAATCATGGCCAGGCAATATTGCTATGTAGAGGGCAGGAAAAAGACTTTTATTGAGATGCTTCTAGAACAATGAATTACAGAATTATATGTGTTATATTAGAATGTGTGTGTGATGCCTGAAGTTTTTAGCTTCTATATTTTCAGATCCTGCATTAGTGTATAACTGAACACCAAGGCATCATATATATAAATATAGATCTAAAAATACAATATAATTGTTCTCCCTCACCTAATTCTTCCCTTTGGAGTTGATTACACCAGCTGAGCTCTCCCCAGCACCCCCAGCCCTGATGCCTGTGAGGACACAGTGTGCCAGCCGTGCCAGGGCTTGTTCCCCTCTCCCAGACCCCACCTAGGCACACCCTGAGCTCCACAGACCCACTCCAGCTTCTGAATGCTTCATTATCCTACAAGTGACTCCTCTGGGAAGCATCCGAGCAGAAACTGGCATATCTGGTGGTACCTGTAGCTGATCTCAGGGCTGCCTTTGGCTCACACCAGGTCATGGCTCTCTGCCCCTCCTCACTTGCTCAGTTCATCAGGAATCTCTGCAGAACTGGGATCTGTCGGAACTCAAAATGTCCCTCAGACATTTTTGGATGTTCTGGGCCCAGGTCAGAAGCATTTGAGACCCTGGCAGGCAGCTGGAAACAGCTGTGATTTTGGGTTGGAACCATGGAATGATTTGCGAACCTTGCAGGAAGAACAAGAAGTCACAAAAGTTTAGATATTAGAGTAGAAGTAGTCACAAAGTAGAGGGAAGAATTTTTGAGTGCTGTACAGGGGGGTTTTAGTTCTGTACATGGGGGTCAGAGGTTTTAGGATGGAGGGATTTGAGCCTGCCCTGTCCTCCCTCTTTCTCCTTCCTTACCTCCATGTTCTTGGTGATGTTGGCACTCACAGATTGGTTTAGAGTAGAAAATCACCATTTAATATAGGTAATAGGCATTGGGAAAAACTGTAACCATGTAACACGTAATGTCCCATATAAAAGACAGCAGCAGCCCTGGGTGGGAGAGAAGAAGCAGTCGGGGTCAGAGAGGATGTCAGGGTGTGTGTGTGCCTCTGCCTGAGCTCTGAGCAAACCACAGCAGCCCCAGGAGAAAATCTTTTAGATAACTTGCAATAAACTGCCTTGAGACCGAACAGCAGAGACTGCTGAGCCTTTCTTTGGAAGCTCGGGTTGGAGGAGAGACTTTTCCACCACACAGAGCCCCTGAACCAGGCTGGGGTTCTGACACCTCTGCTTTCCCTTTCCTGCCTCTTTTCAGGTGTCATTAGCATTTTAACCTGCCCTGAAGCCTAGTCCAGGTGGACAGGCCAGTGTGTGACACTGGTGACTCTCAAAGTTCCATGGCAAGAGCTGCTCCCGTTCCCCTGCCACCTTGAAAGTGGAGGAATTCACCTTTTTTTTTAAATTACCCCTGCACAGCCTCATCTGCAGCACCAGGCCAGGCAGCAGCTGTAATTACTGCATCAGGAGTTGGTTTAAATACTCCAAGGCGCTCTTGAGGAGAACTCAGCTCCATTAAATGAGAGGGATAAAAGGCAGATGGTTTTCTGTTTTCCTTCTATTTCATTTTTCATACAAGAAGCTTGTTCAAGGTAGTAAGGGAAAATACCTCCTCAAGAACAATACTGAGGTGAATTTCTATTGCTTTTTTGTCCTGTAAGCTTCTTACAAGGAAAAAAAAAGGAAATAATCAAATAGATTCTCTGGAAAAATTGACTTTGTAAAATAATAACACAGAAGGAACACAGGAGTAGGACAGATGGATAAGATGCACATACCCCTAACAAAAGGATGCATTGTTTATTTATTTTTCAAGGCCGTTTGTAACATGTGAGTGTCCCCAGGAAAAGCTTTCGAAAAGAGAATGGAAAGCGCTCACAACTGAGGAAAAATGCTCAAGTACTGCATATTTTACAACATAAATGTCTTTTCTGAAAAGCAAAAACTCTGAAAAAACCTATTTGTTTTTACAGCTGCAGATAATTGCTTAATTAAACAAATAAAAGCAGGTATAGCTCCGCCATCTCCCCACAAAACTGACATGACAGCAAAGGAAATCCAGTTATTACAGAACTCAAGCAATTTCTAAATTTATACTCATTAGTAAAGAAAAAAAAAATTTTTTTTTGTCTCCTGTGTAGATTTCCCTGATAAATCCCAACAGTTGTAGCTGTGCTGGTTTTGATCTGAAGACCAGCTGAATTCAGCTCTTTCTGAAAGTATCAGGCCTCTGTCAGGATTATCTATGCAAATCTGGGTGACAAGAGGCTGAGAGAAGGCAGTCACTTTTATACATTTTGTCACTTTGTCTGAATGACCTCTTCTTTAAAATATCCACTTAACCCTACATCCTGCTATTTTATACAACAGATTTTATTTTGATTGTGGCAAAATATCCCTCTGCTGCACCCAAAACTATATTATTGTGAACACGTCTCTTTTTTTTTGCTAAGCCTCCATTTATATTCCTAAGCAGAACAGAGATTGCCAGGTGATCCTGCAAACTATTTAAATTTAAGCAAATTTCCCAAAGATATTTTATTGGTATTAACACAGGGCACCTCGTAGATTTTCAAAGTGGACTTGTTTGCTGTGTAAGGGAATTCTCAATGGAATCCTGCTGGAGCTCACCCTGGGTCAGGGGTGGCTCCGTGTGGTGGAAAAGTCTCTCCTCCAGCCCGAGCTTCCAAAGAAAGGCTCAGCAGTCTCTGCTGTTCGGTCTCAAGGCAGTTTATTGCAAGTTATCTAAAAGATTTTCTCCTGGGGCTGCTGTGGTTTGCTCAGAGCTCAGGCAGAGGCACACACACACCCTGACATCCTCTCTGACCCCGACTGCTTCTTCTCTCCCTGCCAGGGCTGCTGCTCTCTTTTATATGGGACATTACGTGTTACATGGGTACAGTTTTTCCCAATGCCTATTACCTATATTAAATGGTGATTTTCTACTCTAAACCAATCTGTGAGTGCCAACATCACCAAGAACATGGAGGTAAGGAAGGAGAAAGAGGGAGGACAGGGCAGGCCCAAATCCCTCCATCCTAAAACCTCTGACCCCCATGTACAGAACCAAAACCCCCCTGTACAGCACTCAAAAATTCTTCCCTCTACTTTGTGACTACTTCTACTATCATATCTAGACTTTTGTGACTTCTTGTTCCACGTCCAAAGTTGGTAAATCATTCCGTGGTTCAAACCCAAAATCACAGCTGTTTCCAGCTGCCTGACAGGGTCTCAAATGCTTCTGACCAGGACCCGGAACATCCAAAAATGTCTGAGAGACATTTTGAGTTCTGACATAGAGGGTTTTCTGGAAAGGCTTGGTGATCAGTCCTGTTAATCACAGGCATCATTTCACACTTTGCTGGAGGTTTTCTCCACAGCATCTCTGCTGCTGCTGTCCCGTGGACGATGATGAGCTCCAGGGTTAATGGTTTGACACCATGGCTGGTTTATGGTTTGACCTTTGGATTCTCTGCAAGCCCTCTGGAATTCTCCTTTCACTGTGCAGCACTGCATAAGGGCACAGATTTCCCAGCAGAGCAGGCACTTGCTGTAAAAACCATTGCAGTTGTCTATAAACCAAAGAACAGCTAGTGCCATGCTGCTAGGCCTGAAAAATGCCTGAAAAATGCTGTGGCTTTTGCTTCCTTTCCCAGGTTTATGAGCATCAGAGATGTTCTGACTAAATGTTGGTGACTTTTAGAAATTGATATGACTCACTGGAATAGATACCAATAAATATTTAAAAGAATTCCATTGTTATTTTGAGGAGAAGGCTGGTATTAGAAAGCCTAGATAACAAGGATTTTTGCAACAAAACATAGTTGGAAAATGTAATATTAAAAGTATCTCTGCTTGCTATGCTCCAATATTCTACTGGCGACAAATTTAGTCAGTTTACCAATATTTCAATCCACAGTCACAAAGAATTAGAATAGAACATTGGGTGGGAAGGAAGCCCCCCAAAAGGGAACCCAAACAGTGACTCTAAATACTGAGCCAGCAGAAACGAGCCGAGCTCTCTTCATCCTCATTCTGAGCTGGTATTCACAGGGTATAACACTGAGTAATTGATTTTATTTCCTCTAATAAACAGAATCCTGTCATTTTTATGGAATGTATCTGTACAGTTTCTGAAGAGGTTTCATGAGTGAAAAATTCATTGCTATTTAGTGTCCAATTGCATCCAGCTTTAGAGTCTAATGCCTCCTATTCACATTGCTGAGCAACCATCCTGCATCCTCTGCAGTGCAAAGTTGTTTCAGGCAATTTTCCCTATAGATTTGTGCATATGTCACCTTTGGGCAAAAGATGAGCTAATAGAATTGAAATGAATGTAATTGGCAGAAGGTCAACCAGGGAGCCGTACATGTCTAGAGCTTCCAGAAAAGGCAGAGTTGTTTCATGTTGGCATATGACTTGATTAGTATGCAGGTAAGGTGATTGTGCCTCAACAGAATAATTGGATCATTGAAATATCTGCAAACCCTGGTGTATCTACAAAGCCTGAGCAGTGATTAGATCCTGCCTGTTCATCGCAGCAAGCCTTGAAATTCTTCCCACTGTGAAAAACTAATTTTCTGTGGGAATTTATTAAATAAGAAATCTGCATGCCACTTTACCTTGTAAGCATTACCAGCAGAATACAAAGATTTCCTTTGACTTTGATGTATGCACTTCACGGATGCTTTTAAACCATTGTTTTGTTACTTCTCTGCATTCAGCAGAAATTCCAGTATCTCTTTCTACCCTGGCTTTCTGGAGAGAGTTGTATCTCCATCTGATGATAAAGCAGCCATTCATTTAAAGCAAAGGGAAGGAGGGGAAAGATGGGCTGTGGAAAAAAGAGCCACAATTGGAACATGCCAGTACACTTCAGTTGTGTTCTGAAAACAGCCAGAACAAATAGTCACAAGTTGTTGCTTTTCAATCTTCATGTTTCTGGGCTGTAATTGGTTTCTGCTGCACCACTGAACAAATTTTATTGTGTCATCTGGGTTTTTTTGTTTTAGAACTGGGGAATGCTGATCTGTGTTAATAAGGAACAACAGGTATTACGGGGTAGGATTCCTGTGCTGCCAAGCAAAGTTGAAAAAAATTAGGGAGGAATGAACATAAGATTCCTAGAAGGTTTGCAATGTTTATTCCCACCCTACAGAGAAGTGGTAACTCACAAGGTTCTTGGTGCTGCCAAAATGAGCTCTGACCTCAGAGCGTGTCTCAGACCCAACACCTTTCCAGCAGGAGGGTAGAGGTGCAGCTCATCTCCTCCCAGCTCATGGCAGCCAGGTTCTTGCAGTGGAACAGAATAGCCCAAACACCTGCCTCCTTGTCCAAGATTGAAGCCCAAGATGTTTCCTGTTACCATCCCAGTAGCAGCTGCCTCTGGCAGTTTTCCTTATCTCCTGTTAATGGCCCATCAATGTCTCCCCCATGGCTCAGAGATAAACTCTCCAGAGCCAGTTCTGTTCGACAGGTGACTGAGGACACACCTCTGACTCAGGATAACATCAGCCCATTGTGAGATGCTCCGCCCAGGGGGAGGAGCCAGGCATTCCCACCTGGATAAATCCGGGGATTTCTAGACAAAGGCAGCCTTCCCACAGGTTTCTGAGCAGACACAGCACCCACATCTGCCATCCCAAGAGGACTGCAGCCGCTCCAATTGGGACTGCTAGCAGCACGCTGGCCAGAGGGGTGTCAGGTTGTATTCTGATTTCTCAGTGGTCTTCCTTTTGTATCATTGCAGGGATTTTTGTATTTTTCCCTTTTCCCAATATATTGTATTTCAGACTTAGAGTCTCTCACTGGTTTTGCTTTCAAACCAGGACACTCCTCCACTCTGCTTCTGTGGTTTTAAGTGCCTGGCTGCTGTGGTGCAGCTACCCCAGGAGCCAGTCTAGAGTCACAAACACAGCATCATTTAAGCTTCAGTGTAGCAGAGCCACTGTGGCAGATAATCACCTAAAAAGAGTAAATCCTCCAGGGGTAAAGAAAAGAGTTGTATGCAGAGCTAAATGAATAATTCATAGGAAATAATTTTTTTTTCCACTCGCAGAATGGCTTGAGATTCTCTCAGCTGTGTATTAATTATTCAGATGTTTCTGAGAAATGTTTTCTGTAAACTTTATTGTACAGATTGGAACTTTGAGCTTGATTCTTGCAATGAATGATTTACAATGCTGCACTGCATGGACTTCTCAGACCTTAATTGGTTGGGCATACAAGCACCTACGTGAATATATTTGGTGAAGATTCAAAACCTGTTTTCAATAACATCACTGTCTAATGAAACTTAAAAACTTCCTCTTCACGAGCTATGTTTCTGTAGCAAAACACAACAGCTTTAATTTTTTATGAAAGTGAGCATCCAGCACATGGCTGAAAGTAATTCACTTGGAAACTGAAATGGATCTGTAAATACTTTTTCTGCATAATTTACACAGTTCTACTTGTGTGATACTAATAACTACTTATTAGCCTTGAATTTATACTACTCAGTAGGGGAATATTTCTTTGTTCCTTCTCCTAAAACTTGTAATTATCTCTTCATTGCTGCCTATCAGTATCCAAGTGCTGTGAGGATGGTACATTAAGACCTCATATATTTCTGTAATATGCCACAATCTTGCCATAACAAAAATCCCAAACTGTTCCATAAACAAAGTCATTCTGCTAGGTTTTCCTCATTTATGCAAAAAAGACAAAAACATTTGGTTTCCTTGATATCTTCATATTAGGATGCCAGAGTATGTGAAAAAAATACATGTATTTCTCTCACATCCTGGTGATAGCAATAAAAATACACAAGAAAAAAAAATCTGATGTATTTTTAGTATTTTTGCTGGCTGCTTTGAGGCCATTTGGAGGAAATGTTTATCAAATCAACATCTAAAGTAGTGCCATGCCATGAACTCAGACCTGGCTACTGGAAATGGGTGGATAAATTCTTGAAACACATTTTTGACACATATTTAATGACTTAGAGAAGTGGTAGAAATGCATTATTCGTGTCCTTGGTGAGCCCCACTCAGGGAGGTACCTTGAGCTTGCTTTGCCACAGTAATTACAGTTTGCTCACCCTGCTCCTTGCTCCTCTAATTTCCATCAGATAAAATTAATCAGCAGTTTCCTGTAAAGGCTGTTCTCTGCTGATTCTGCAGTGCCTGAGGTCTGTGCTACCCCACAAATGCTGAGTTCCAGGGAGGGCTGGGAGCCACACCTGGAGAGGGACCAGGCTGTGCAAAAGCACAGTGAAATTCCTGCTGCTCCTGGATCCTGTGCCCTGTTTTTACCTCTAGCCTGGGATTCCTGGCCCTTCATCTCTGATGCAGATTTTTTTCCCAAATGCTTTTGGGAAAACTGCCTGCAGGATGAGCACAGGATTTCTCTGACCTGTCACTGCAGTAATATCCTCAAAGGGCTCCAGGAGGTTTGCTGAGCACAGCCTGCCCTGCCTAAATCTGTGCTGGCACCCCTTAACCACACCAGGTTCTCTCCAGGGCTTTTCAACCTCAGGCTTAATTTTACTCCTTAAGCTGAATTTAGATAAACTTGGAATGTGTGTGGAGTCTACATGAGGCTGGCAAATACTCCCACAGCCGCTCATTGTGTGAACATTGTGAGCTTCTACTTGAGGGAATCACAAAAATTCCTCTCCAGCCTAGAAAAGGGTGATTGAGGGAGTTTCTGACAAAGATCTGCAACACCTGAGTGGAAGTGTGAGCAGTAATAGACCATGAGAGTTCATTGTCTCTTCCCTTGCAAGGGTTAGGACACCCCAAAGGAAACTGCTGCTGCTGCAGTGGCTTCCAAACAAAAGGAGCTGCTGATTAACACAACCTCTAATTAAGCCATGGAATTTCTTCCTGTCAGATTTTGTGGTTGATAAAGTTTACATAGATTTTAGAAAGAGCCTGGACAAATTCATGCAAGAGAAATCTGGCAAGGTCAGTTAATTGTCAGGACACTGAAACGTGAGGAAGGCCTGAGGATGCAAATAACAAGGAATTATCAGTAAATGTTAGCTCTGTGCCACCGACACTGAGCCTGGCCCTCCTTAGCATTCCTGAGATCCCACTGAGGTCTGACTGAGAGCAGAACATCGAAACCTGCCAGCGTTTCCATCCCTGTGTGATGGAGGAGAACTAGATTTGGAATCTAGCTCTCCCAAGAACTCACATTTGGAATCTAGCTCTCCCAAGAACTCACATTTGGAATCTAGTCTCACAAGAACTCACATTTGGAATCTAGTCTCACAAGAACTCACATTTGGAATCTAGCTCTCACAAGAACTCGCATTTGGAATCTAGCTCTCACAAGAACGCGCATTTGGAATCTAGTCTCACAAGAACTCGCATTTGGAATCTAGCTCTCCCAAGAACTCACATTTGGAATCTAGCTCTCCCAAGAACTCACATTTGGAATCTAGCTCTCACAAGAACGCGCATTTGGAATCTAGCTCTCCCAGGAACAGACATTCAGGTGTTAGCTGAAATTCACTGCTGGGTTTAGTGCTGAGCATTTTTGCCTTAGTTGAAGAAATTTGGCATTTGGACACCCTGTGCATTGATTGCAGATAGTTTGAAGTTACTCGAGAAAATACAAATGACCCCATTTTATCTCTGTCTTGAGTTTAGATTTTGTGATTGGTTGGGTTTTCTTGGACTTAATTAAAAGTTTCTTTTTCCGAGCTGTAGATTTTTTTTCTTTTTTTTTTTTTTTCTTTTTTTTTTTTTTCTGAACGATTTCCCCTCATCCTCTTCCCAAGGGACAGAATTATTTAGATCAAGGTTGAAGGAAACATTAATTAAACCTAGCAATAAAATAAAGTCTACAAAGAAACTGCTTTGACTTTCTTGTCAATAAATCTCCTTCTATAACTTTAAAAATGTCCTTAAATTTCATCACTAAGTGTAGCATTATAAGGCAGAGCATGTTTGCAGTGTCAGAGTGTGCCTGCCAGGATATCAAAATCTGAAAATAAAGGAGCATAATCATCTTCTTTCTGCTTCCTTGAACTTTCAAGTCAGTGCAGCAATTTAAATATGGGCTTTTTTTTTTTTCTGGGCACTTACAAAAACATGTTACTATTGGTTTTATCTCTATTGTTTAAAAAACTATTATCAGGAGATAGAAGAGATTGGGGAGCTGGCATCTGATCACCAGAGCTGACCTGGCAGCAGAATTAACATTCTCTCAGAGTGGGGAGAGAGGGAGATAACAAAAGAGGTTCTCCAGTGTAGATAATGTATTCAGTTTTACTGGTTTTAAAACCCTGAATCAGAAAGAGAAGTGGTAAACAAAGAGAAAAAGCAAAACACCATGTACTGCTATCTGAAAGTGAAATAGTTGGAATATTTAAATAAACAATCCAACTTGGGCTATGCAGTGACATTGATTAGAACTGGCCATCCTCGAGCTGCGGGAAGATCACACAAGTTGGGTTTTTTAAAGTATTTTATGAAAGAAATTGATTTTAATATGCAATTCATGCACTTAGGGACATGCCCAAGCAATTTAGCACAGTATGATCTAGAGCTTCAGCTGTCCTGGTAACCTGGCATTTCTCATTCTCCATAGCCACTGAATTCCAGAGCTCTTAAATCAAATGTTAAGTCCCAATTCCCTAAAATGGGAAATAATAGCAACTAGAGATAATTATCAATGTGCTATTAGAGCAGCAACACCATCTTCCTCAGCTATCATTGTGTCTTTGCACTCTCAGAGTCAGGGTGGTCAGAAATGTTTCTGGGAAATGAGCTCTGAGCCTTGTGCCTGGTGCCATGGGCTGAGCAAGGACAGGAATCCTCCAGCAGCCCCTTGCTGGATGGATCCCAGGGCACACAACGTGGGGAAGGATTTTTCTTGCTGTCAGTGGACACTGAGTGTAGTGTGAGACAGTTTCTGGCTGATCACGGAAACACTTAGGTTGGAAACACCTCTAAATCCCAGTCCAAGCAAACCCCACCTTGTCACCACCTTGTCACACCCAGAGCAGGGATGAAACCAGTTCTATTCACTCTGGCAGAGCAGAGAAATGGGTAAAACAAACCAGTTCTATTCACTCTGACAGAGTAGAGAAATGGGTAAAACAAACCAGTTCTATTCACTCTGGCAGAGTGCAGAAATGGGTAAAACAAACCAGTTCTATTCACTCTGGCAGAGTACAGAAATGGGTAAAACTAAGTCAGCAAATGTTTTGGTACAACAAATGCATTCGTGGCAATCAGAATTTGCTCACTGCCAAGCAGAACTGCAGCTGGCTCCAGCAGAGGATGGTGCTCATCCCCAGCAGATAATTTCTTTATTTGAAAGAAAATGGAAATATTTGATTGATTATTTTTCTACTCTTTTGCTAGTGGAATAAGGTAGCCTGGTAACTTACTCTGTTTCAGCATTCAAGGTCTATAGAACAATTTTAAAGATTTGGTCCAATCATTTTTTTTAATTAAGCATTTTGGAAGTTCAGGGAGAGTGAATAGCAAGATGGAAAGAGCAGAGGTTTTAAAATGAACTGACAATTATTCTCGGGTCATCCCTTCTCAGATTTCATTTAATCAAAGACCCAATAAAAGAACACATTGTAAGGTGGTTCATTTTTTATAATTTCTTTAACTTTTTAATTTCATTTTTAAAATTATAAGAATCATTAAGAGACTAATTTTGAGATTCCCTCCAGAGTTTTCTTAATCAGGCAGATTTTATTCTGTCTGTGATAGCCATACATTACAAGTCACTGAGGAAAGCAGTTAAATGCTTGATCAAGTACACACCTCTGGCTACACCAGTGTTTGGATTTCATGCTGCAGAACTGAGGTCCATTGGCAAAAATGGGACTACAATGTAATATTTTTACTTTCCCTACTTTGAATAAACTGAATATGTTATGAAATTCTACTCTAAAATCACACAGTTTTGTTGGTATGTGAATTGTTTTACATAATTTCTAGAATGCTGCAAAAAACGAGATTTTCATTTTTAGCTGTTGCTGTCTTTGTTCTGAAAGAGAAGGGCAAAGCATTCGCTGTCATTCCTTTCAGAGGAAACATTGCCTGGCTGAATAACACAGCAACCACAGATTTATATGTCTATATCCACTAAAAAACTCTGGGTTTTGCCCACTTTTGATTTTTACAGCTTTGTGAATGATGAAGTAGTTCAGGTTAAGAATATTGACTGAGCTATCAAGGCTGGAGCCTGCAATTCAGAATGTTATTGAGAAAATTCCTTGCATTAATAAGGCCTGAATAGGACTTTAGCTGCTCTTTACCTCATAATCCTCCCTGCTATTTCATGAAAACTGCCTAGTTAACTTTATTTGGTAGTTTAATATTCTGTGTCAAATACTTTCATTTCATCCTTTAGCATGATAAACCTCAGTTTTGCATTTTACCAGGAATTACTAAATTATTGTAAAAAAAAAAATCATTTAGATAGTTAAAAATGCTTGTTGTCTGGCAGTTCTTTTATCTTCCCAATATCACCAATATTATATAATATACTGGTGCCATGGGATGCACCAGATTCTGCAAAAGAGTATTAAATGGAATAGATTTTACAGCCATGAAGGACACCAAGAAGGGGACCTTGGCTCCTACAGTGTTCAGGTGTTTGGTAGAAGAACTTTACACAGCATCAAAGTGCCTTGGTCAGAGCTGAGACCAGAAACCACAGACGTAATTGTGGTTAAATTACATTCCTGCTGGAGAAGTGGCTGAAGATACACTTGAAAATTCTGTGTAGTGCTACATGGCATTACAAAGAGAGAATCCCTGGTCTGACTTTGGCTGAAATCTAAGTTGAAATTGTAACTATTCAGCATTGAGCCTTTTTAAGTACTGTAGAATCAAATTAAGAGATTGTTACAGCTGTGGCAAGTAAAACAACAAATGCCACCAGCATGTGATTTTCTCATCTCATTCTAAGTGAAGTTTGAAAATTTTCATTGGCAATAGAACTCCAGATTGATCTAAGTGACTTGCACTGGGATGTGGAATGTAAAAAAATAAAATCTGTTAAAACAACAGAGTCTTTGTAGCAGCTTCAAAGCAATTCTGAGCTCAAGGCTCAAATTCCACATGCAAACATAGCACATACAAGAAAATCATAGTGCATCTGGATGAACTGTCTGTAGTCCACCTGAAGAGATTTCATAAGAGAGGCAAATCAGTTCATTTTTGTGGGTAAGAAACTGGTTTTCAGATTGCTCAGCTCCCCACTGTTTCTCTGAGAGCGATGGAAATCTGCTCAATTTCTGTTGAAGCCTCACTGGAAGCTGCTCAGTATTCAAGAGAGCTGTTCAGGCTGTCTTTAGCCTGGCCAGTTTACAGAACAGAAGTGGAATTAACCTAAAAGAGTGGAATTAACCAAAACCTGTGTTTGCCACTTTATTAATGTCCCGTGCCTGATCATTATTGAGGGTGCCAGACGATGTTGGGAGATTTGGAGACTCAAGCTCAGGGGTGACAGGGGGATCTCCCTCCCTCCCACACCCCCAGTGTTCACCATCCAGGTGCTGAATAAAGAAGCACCACTCTCTCTTGCCACAGTGGCTCCAAAGAGATGCTGGAGTGCAGAAATTTCTGCCTCAGCAGCCTGGGACCAGAACAGGCTGCAAGGGAAATTGAGAGCTGTTCCTTTCCCTTGAAACTGCTGTGTCTGGGTCCTCATGTTCCTCACAAACAATTGCATTCAAAACCATCTCTGGTAGATTTTGCTCTCCTCCAGAAATTAGTTAAGAATTTTCAATTCCTTGTGATAAGTCTGAGGCAGAGCTGGTGGGGGTGAGGACAGAGCTGTCGTGCTGTGTGTCTCACTGTGCTCTGGGGTTGGTAAGGGATGCCATTCCCCTGGCTTTTCCTCTTGCAGCCTGTGCCCAAGCTTTGGGTGAACTCCCAGTTCTGGTAGAATTGACTCCATATATAAGTATACAAGTAATTATTAATTTCTCTAATAATGAGGGTTGGAGTAGGTGTCTGCTGATGTACTGCCTGCACCTTTTGAGCTTTTTTGGGAATACTTACCCTATGAAGACATTAAAAAGCCTACATATTCTTCATCTGGAGCATTATCCTATACCTAATGTGCTAAGTTTCTCCTCTAGTTCTGGAATCTAATGGTGGTCTTTGTTGGGTGGCAGACTCACTCATTTCATAAGGCATGTGACAAATTTTATTTTCTTATTAACATTTCAGCATGGTTTTGATCTGAAAGCAAACCTAGGGTGTGCTGGTTGGTTCTGTGTGTTAGGGTGCAAAGCCACAGCTAATTAGACATTCCCTTTACTCTCACAGAGACAGCATTTGGATCATTTGCTCTGATCCTTTCCTTAATGCTTAATAAATTCTTCACTGTTACACTTTAATTCATTAACTTCACTTTTGAAAGGATCGACTCAGCTTTTTCAGGCCTGTGTGTGAACATGAAAGAATAGAGACAAGAAGTTTGATTCTTTCAAGTCACAATCCCAGATGCCTCCACACTGCTGTGAGGATCATTATCCTGCTGTAGTTATTTAGGCACTTTACTGCCAGGATTCTTTCTAAGTGTGCAATTGGAAACTCTGAGCTCTTGGTCTGAGCTGTGCTGTGCTCCTGGATTATTCTTGGTTGAGAGCATTGCACATCCTCTCAGTTTGGAGAATATCCTTGATTGGGCTAATGATGTTCAAATGCACTTTGACCACTGAAATTGTAACCTTGTACTTTTATTGTGCCTTTATTGTTTTTTTGGGTTTTTTTTTGGGGCGGGTGTTTTTTTTTGTTGTTTTTTGTTTTGTTTTCTTTTTGAGTACACTGATTTAAGAAAGCTTCAATTTCTGGGGCTAATAGAAGATCTGAGAATAAACATCCAGAGAGGAAGTTGGCTCTTGGAAGTGCTGGTGGTTGTCAGGCAAATCCTTGGTGGTGGGTTCTCCCACCAACAGCAACTGTGTAGGAATACCTTGGGTTTTTCACAGCAGGAAAAGTGCTCCCTAAGAATAGCTCTCAAAACTATTTGGGTTGAGCAGCATCTCAGCCCTCTAGGTTTGTAATTTTGAAATGTTTATTTGCCTTAGTAAAATGTGCAGAGCAGCTGACTCCAAGAGATAACTCTTCCTTGGGAAGTAGCAGGAAAACAGTACTGGAGCAGGCAAGGGGCTCGTGTTTCAGTAATGAATTCCACAGAGCCAGGCAAGGACATCCTTGGTGTGGTCTCCAATCATCTGAACCAATCTACAGATCTGAAAAATGCATTTTAAATACTCAGGAATTACTGGCAGTATTGTGTGAGGAAATAATCTTTAATCTTGTTTGATGGAACCTGTGGTGCTCTGTCATTATGATAAAATCCTGCAGGAGGGTAAAACACCATGAGCTGCCTTAATGTCTGCACATATGGAATAGACACTTCAGCAACATGCATATAGATATATATTTATTTCTATATATGTTTTATTGACCTGTTCTTCCAGCTCGTTAAACACAGCTGTCACTTACTATCAGGAGCAAGTGCAATGAAAGTCATTTGGAGGGGGAGATGATTGGTTGTGTTAAATTTACCATGTGGTGTTTGCTTTGCTCTGTAAAGAGGAGCTGTTTTATTGCAGACATTTGCCCAAACCCAGCCATCACTAAGTGAAGAGAGAAAGTGATGGAGGGGTGTAATCTGATAGAGTCAGTGGGAGAAAAATGTTGCTGGATAATAATGGATATCCTCCTACCAAAAAAAGAGGCACAGTACAGAAAGATCACCTGAGCTGTCTGTATTTTCAAAGGCATTTAATTTCCAGGCTACAATGACAGTGAATGGCTGTTAATGTTATTTTTTTGTCCTCTAATTGTTCAGTTGCTTGTAGGGGAAATCCAGATCAAGGTATGTGTTATGCATCTAACCCTCCTGCACTTTAAAAACATGTTGAGGTTCCTTACTCCATGAAAATTTTCAATCACATTCCTTAAATTACCTTGTCATGTGTCCTTGTGAACCACTGTAGGTGATGGCACAAAATGAAATGTGTATCTGACATATTATGGGTCTAAAGGGAGTGACCTGACTCTTGTCTTTCTTTGGTGAAGTCATTTAATCTCACTGCATCAGTTACTTCCAGAAGAACCAGATAAGATGATTTTTTTTTTTTTGTAATGGGAATTTTCATTTTCAGTGTTCAGTGTTCAGGAATTTTTCTGAGGTCATGGATATATTTTACACCAACATAAAGCAACTTTTAAAGAGAGCCACCCAAGAACACTGCAGTAGTCACTGTATTTTCATTTCTTGTTGGAACTGGGTATTCCATGAAGGCAGGTTTAATGTCCAGGTGCAGGTGTGTGTATAAAGGACAACCTACAGTTTCCTCTTCCTACACAAACAGGACATGAGTGTGTTCTGGTCTGAAAGCAAAACCAGTGAAAGACTCCAAGTCAGAAATACAAGGGAAAATAACAAAATACATGCAATAATACAAAAGAAAAACCACAGACAGAGTCAGAATACAACCTGACACCCCTTTGGCCAGCGTGTTGGTAGCAGTCCCAACTGGAGTGGCTGCAGTCCTCTTGCAGTGGCAGATGTGGTTCTGTAGGAGCAGTGATCCTGTAGATGGGTGGAGTCTTCCTCTGAAAGTCCAGTGGAAAACCCCAGCTGTTCCTCTTGAGAACATGTGGGAAGGCTGGCTGTGCTGTCGCCAAAACCCAGATTATATCCAGGTAGGAATGCTTGGCTCCTCCCTCTGGGCAGAGCATCTCCCAGTGGGACGTTACAGTTCTTATCAGTCAGGCAGTGACATTCAATGCCTATTGTCAGCAGATGTCTCCCCTGAGAGAGGATTGGTTGTGAAAGAGAGAAGGAAAACTGCTCACTTAACAGAAGACAAAGGCTACCCAGACAGCAATAGAAAACATCTTGCTCCTCAGTCTGGGACAGAGTGTGTCCTTTGTGATGGGCTGCTCGAGGCTGGCCTACACCTGCACTTCATCCCCTCTGCCCACTTCAGAGCTCTCACTGCAGAGCTGGCCAAAAATGGGCTTTTTCTTACACTAATAACTTCTAGATTGAGAGTTCTCTCACTGACTGCTAAGAATGACCTCTAGAGACACTGTGGTGTTCAGTGTCGATAAATGTAACTTTAATCCCAAATTCTTTATATGTAGAAATATGAAAATAATTTTCTATCTTACTTATTTTGAGTAGTCTGCAAGTGCCTGGTAGAGCAATGAGAAAATGATCTCTGTAATATTTCTTATTCCTTAAGATACAGAAATAAGAGTTGCTAGTTAAGGAAAAAGGGATATTTGGTTTCACTTATTTTACACCTTTTAAAAAAAATCACACAGCAAACCCCAAGTTGTTAGATAGCTTAATTTCTAGGAGGGACACTTCTCTATGCTCCTAATTCCTGTAAAAGCAGAGAAAGCAAAATGCCATCGTCACCAGAGCAATGCACCTCATTCACACAGGAGACATTCTGTCCCTGGGATGGCACAAAGAAGCAGCTGATTGAAGCATTAACGTGTCCCCAGCCCTTTTCTCTGAAAGACAAGGTCACTGCAATGGCTTTAGTCACTGGGAAGTTGATACCTGATTCCTTCCCATCCTCGCTCAGCATGCCTTAATCCACTGATACAGCACTCAGCCTTTTTCTGAGGGGAAAGAAGGTGAAAACAGCCTAAAGAGATGAATATTTATGTACATATTTCTGTAATTTCAATGCACTCATTGAATCCAGCTAGTACAGCTTCCACCAGTGGGAGGATCCAAATCTGTACAAGTGCAAATACGGCTGGGGAGAAAGCTTTCTTCACCAAAATAAAAAGGAAAGGAAGCAAACCTTGTGCCTAATGATGATGAATATCACCAAAATGAGTGCATTCAGGGGAAACAAATACTCTTAAATGCTCTGTATATATTATCCTCATCTTTTTCTTTCATGGTAGAAATTATAAATGAAAGAAGAAGCTCACTGATGGTGCCTAATGCACAGCTACACGTGTATGTCTATATATAGCCCAGAAACACTGGTAATGCTCTTTCAAAATGATCATTGCTTATCTGGAAGAAATAGGTGGCAAACCCAGCTTGCTTCCATGGGAGAGAGTGCAGCCAGCACAGAAGAGAGAAGTTTTTTTATTCCAGCTTTCCTGTCATTAGTCATCAATTAACTGCACTTAAATCAATAATCTAATAGAGAACAATAATAAATTATTAACCATGAAGTGGTTTTCATTAAAACCACATATCAAAGCTGAGTTTGGTGGGGAAGACCCCGACCCCAAAGCCAGGAAGGACAAGAGGGAGGAGCTCCCACTGACTTGGGGACTGCTTGGACAGCTCCAGCTGTTGGACCTGGCCTGCCCTGGCAAAGGGCAGCAGTGGTCTTCTTGTAGGAATCCAGGAGGCATGCAGAGTCTGGTTATCAGAGAAAAACTAGCTCTTCTGAGTTTATCCTGGTGCCCTGAACATTTCTCTCTTTCAATTTTTATTTATTGTCTACTTATTTAGTCTGTCTAATGAACAGCCTCATATGTAACCTCATAATGAAAACATTACAGAGTATTTCATGCTTAGCTGGAGCTAAATTTGTCTCTTTGTTTGACCAAGACACACATTTGTAGGGTTATTAGAAAATAATCCATCCAGTGTATATTTTAAAATAATTGCCTGACATTGATTTTGAAATGATGACATTTATCAGAGAATAGCACTAATGATATTATTGATAATGCATGCTCATTAATACAGTTGTTTTTATCACTAGTGACAATTCCTACAAGCCACAGTTTTGAATTAAGCCTGTACACCGCCACTGTATAAAATCAGCCCCAAACCCCAGACGTTGCCTCATAAAGCTTATGATCTAAATCTAAGATAAGAGATGACAATAACATGATGTGGCTGGAATCATAACACATCTCCAGTCTCAGTTTTATTAACTGGGAAGGGCATTGCAGCCAAGCTGAATTATAGGGGGAGAATGAGTGAAGGTGATGGCCTTGGTTTTTCTTATTGCAAGTGGGAAAGAAGTTGTAAAAGGGTCTCTTGTAGGATCAAGGCGTGGGACAGTGGGTGTGGGTACATGCACTGATCTGGAGATCCTGGCATGGACTGGATATCATGGCAGCTCCAGGACCCTTTCTGGTGGCATGAGCAGCTCATTAAAATCCAGCTGTTGGCAAGCCCAGCAGGGATCTGTGGGTGCACACCTGGGCAGTGGGACTGGAGAACAGCATCACATCCCACGACAGCCCAAAGCCTTTGGTGCTGCTGTTACCTTTGGTGGAACAGAGAATGTCCCACAATGTCCCAAAACCCCGGTGGGAGCAATCCTGTCTGGGAGTCTTCTCAGAAGAGGTGGGGCTCATTAACATAGCAATTTACATAATGAGGTGCTCCCAGCATTCTGCTGCTGAAGTGATCACAAAGGAGGGTGAAAAACAATTCCATTGCAAGCCCCTGAGAGCTGCAGTGCCAGGATGGACCCAGGCTCATCCCTGCCCTCGGGGCTGCAGGTTCCAGGTACCTCACACTGTCTCCCCAGGGCTTGTGCTGCTGGGATCCATGCTGGGCAGGCTGATGCCAATATTTGACATTGCAGATATTCCACATTCCAGACTTTCCCCATTCCTGGCCCTGCAGGCAGCAAGGGTTCTCAGGGTAGTGGCCATTGCCTTGATCAAACCTGTTAGAAGGGCTGGTGCTGGGAGACAAACATTTAATTGATTTACAGCACAGCAGCAGTGGGAGGAGAGGGAGGAAACACAGCATATTGGAATTTGAAATACATAAAAACCCCGTTGTGCCAGGATGTTTTGAAATTCCAAGCAGTGAGTTTGTTCTTAGGTTAAAATGGATTTTCTAAAACCAAGGTGAGTCATTCTGGTAATGGTCCTCCTGAAAGAACTGCTCCTGAATGTGAATGGGCAGAGCTGCTGTTCATGAGGTATTCCAGTGTTTAAATGGTTTCCCAAAGCACCACAGTTTTTCAAACATTTGTGAAGGAAATAAAATACTGAAAATGTGCAAATGCAAAACATAGTTTTCCAATTAATTTAATATAATCATGCTTTGCATTACACAAGTGGAATAATAATTTCACAAAAATAATTTGTCAGAAAAATAACAGATACAGCAAACATTCTTGTATTTAGAAGAGTTTATCTAGAACATTCCTAATGCTTTATTGCATTTGCATTGCAAAGTAAGAAAGGTAATATCCTATCAGACATTGAGGCTCAATAGATGTATGTTCATCACTCAGTAAGAAATTAAATAGAGACCTTAGAGTAGAACAAATGATGGGGGAAAAAAAAAAAGAATTTATGTTCATTCCAAATCTGTCTAAACTGATGCATTGTCACAGGCTTTTAATGGGTCCAAAATCCCTGGAGTCTTCCAGACTTCAAGAAACTGAAATGAATCTGATGGAGGGGTTTTCAAATGGATTTGTAAAGGCTTCAGGAGTTTCCTGGTTTTCTTGCATGTTAATATCCTTGCCAACTGTTGTAAAGAATTATTTGTTTTCTGCTTTAGTTTACCCAGTCTGAAACAATGTGAATTCAGTACATCAGAAGTTTCTCATTAAACATATTTTGGTTTTGTTGTATCTCCCATTTTTGCTAAGTGGGAAGGTATGAACTTTTCATCATGAAAAATCAACATGACCTTTAGCAAAAATGAGGTGCAAGCATTTCAGCATTTCAATGTTCTGGCATTTCAGTAGAAGACCAAATGAATTTTAACACATAATATATCTTAAAATATGAATAGTGACATGAATCTCTTTCCTTTGCCTGGCTTGAAATTTATTAATAGATTTTGAAGTCATCATGAGAGTTCACCTTTGTAATAATAATAAAAAAAAAAAAAAACTTGAGCTTGAAAAAAACAAAGGGAAATTTTAGGTAAATTCAATTTTTTGTTAATTCCTTGAAGACTCCTTTGTGGTATATAATACATGATTATTGAAAAAACATTTAATTTGCTATTAGCCAGGCCTGAAGTAGTAGAATTTAAATAGGTGTCATTGTCTAAAAATTGGAGAATTTAAAATAGAACTAAATATAATAATAGAATTTAAAATAGAATTTAAAATAGAATTTAAAAGGTGTCATTGTCTAAAAATTGGAGGATTTGGAGTCTGGCAGAGTGGGGTTGGAGGGTAAAGGAGCTCACCCACCCCAGGCCAATACATCTGTTTCTTGGTAGGACAGCTTGTCTGATAGTTATTGGAATAAGCATTAAGTATGCAAAATAATAGGAGGATTTATTTATAAAAACTTTCTGTTCTTCACCGGGGCCTGATTCAGATTTCCTGCTCACACTGAGCTTGATTCAAATGCCCTAAGATGTTTGGGGCATTCAGGATGATGTTTCTGCCATGCTGAACTCAGCTGCAGTGGAAACTCAGATGAATAAGTTGAACAGATTCCTCTTTGTTCCTGTGCTGCTCCTGAGACTCTCTTTGGGAGCAGAAATGGTCACTTACACGTCCTGTTCAAAGCACATGCACTTTGAATTGTAGAGAACCAAGAACAAATTAATGGGAAAACACAGATTCTTTTCCCCCCAAGCTCTAAGAGCTGTGAGGTGTATGGCATACATCACATAACAATAAGTACAGGTAGGGGTAAGTTAATATATAAAGAATAACCTTTGATAATGCATTTGGGTTGGTAGTAATGTCCTAAACTCTAGTGGATAATTGATAGATCTCAGCATTCCCTGTTCTTGCTATGATGTAGGGATTATATATATTTTAAAATAGAATTTCCACCATTTTAGTCTGGTGGAGTTGTGGAAGACTGCAAATAGCATTTCAGTCAGCACTGCTTGGCTGCTCTTCCCAGATGGCTCAGAGCACTTTCCTTCAAAGAAATTCCTGTCACAGAGGTTCCATACACGTCTTAGGCACCAACAATGCATTTCTGTGTCAGCAAAACAGTTCTGACAACTGCAGGCACTGCTTGTGTTTGAGGGCATTCTGAGGAAATAACCTCTGCAGTTAAATGCTTGTAAATTTGCCATTGTGTTGCTCAGTCTGCTGCTTTCACTCCAGGGAGACCTGGCTGCTTTCTGCCAGCTCTGCTGTGACGTGTTGGGTTGGGGTTCCCCGTCCCACGTGTGTCCCTTTGCTGGGGAGGGGGCAGGCTGCCTTTTGTGTCCCCCAAAGCCTGGCTGGGCTCCTGCAGCAGAGCCACCAGCCCTGCCTGCCACATCTGTGGCAATTCCACCCAGAGGAGATGTTGCAAGACAGTGAGTCCCCAGTGGGATGTGATAGAATGGAAGCAGATGGTGAGCTGAGGAGAATTTCAGGGGAGGATTACATTTTCCAGTTACTGTCTCTTTGATTTCACTGTTATTGTCTGATGAATTGTGTCAGATTTGATCCTTCAGATTGAAAAGCTGATCCTCAGTGTGCTCCCAAATGTACAGATAAAGTAAATGGCTGCTGCCAATGTACTGTCTTAGAAACTTAATTTTTTAATGCCTATTAGAAGGGCCTCTCATTCTGTCATAGGTACAGTGATTTCTGCCTCCAGCTAAGGACTTTTTTTTCTGTCGTAGTTTGGGGTGTCAGTAGCCTGCTGGGGTTTGGTACATAACATAGCTGGGTACTCATCATTTATTCCTGGCCAAGGCAAGCAGAAAAGCTTTCTCTTGCCCTGCCTTGCTTGCACAGCTTTCCTGTGGCTGGTTTGTAGTCCCTGATTAGCACTGGGGTCTGCACAGACCTGCTGGAAATCCAGACTGGCAGAGAAGGGAGGCACAGAGGGCTCAGACCCTTCATTTGCAGCCCCAAATGTGAGCCCATCCTGGTGGGAGGGCAGGGCCAGCTCCTGAAGAGCTGATTTAATGCAATTGCATCAAGATGCCCTTTCTACAGTACCAGTTGATGACTTTGATGTGCAACTTAAACAGTTGTACTTTAAAAAGCTTTAAAATGGGAATGAGAAAAAAAGAAAATCAAAACTTCTTTTCAGCACAAGGATATTCTCTGGGTAGACTCTACCTGTTCATTAAAGCAAGATTGATACTTTAAACACCCCAACAGTAGGAAGTCTTTCATATGAATTATGTGGAATCAGGGCTTAAATCTTGGATATAATTAAGCCCTTCTCTAACTATGGCCAAACATTGTTGTGCCTGCCCCTGTAACAGATGTTGCTGGAGTTAATAGGACTTTTTTGTTTCTTACTGCAAAATGGCCATTATTCTCTGCTAACTATACATATAAAAGTATCACCAGAAACAGATATTTTCTGTATCATTCCTTCCTATATCCTTATAGCATGTTCACTCTTGTTCCCTTTCCCCCTCAGTTAAATCCTGCATGTTGATTTCTTCCATTATGGAAGACAATGTTATAGAAGGATTTTGACTCTTTTGAATTGAATTGAGGTCTGAGGAGTGGATAAATCTAAATGAGGTTGAAATTTGTAGTGGATCACAATGACAGCTTTCTGACTGCTTCCTTTTAGTTAGTGTTGGCTCATTCACTCAGGCCTAGAGACTCATAAACCTTGTAGGTGCACATGTAAGTGCAATGAACTTCTCTTCTAGATTGTTGTGGCTGAGCCTCCTTCAGTGTCTTTTAAAAACTCTTATTTCATATATGGCTTTGATCTTCTTCCTGCACAGATGTTGCAGATAACCAGGACATTTGAGCTTCCTACTGCTGTTGCTGTTTGAGCCCTGCAGTTCTGTGCTGGAACATGCTTGGGAAGGGTTCATGTTTAATACTTGTCATGCAAGAATGGTTTAGAAGGATCAGAAGTTTCCAGTAATTCTGAATGTTGGATTTGACTGGCATCTGTTACTTTGTGGAGCCTAAAGAGACAAGAGGTTCACCTCAATAATCAGAGGAATTCTTATCTGTATTTGTGAGAGCCTGGCCAAACACCCCCAGCTGTATCACCTTCAGAGAGGCTGCTCCAGAGGCAGCTCCACTGCTGATTTCACCCCAAAAATGAGGCAGTGAAGGCAGTTCTGTGTAAAAAGAAGGGTAGAGCAGGGACTGTTGGTCATACAGCCTGGCTGGGAAGGAGCAGGGTGTGGATTGATAGGGAGGATTCAGGGCATCAACACCTCATTGTTGTTGGCTTTGCAAACCAGGTTCAGTTCCCTAAAATGTTATTTGTGATAATTCACTTGTGGGGAGTGTTGAAAGGGTTTTGAGACAGGGCTTCTGTAAAAAAAGTGAATTTGGTTCACATCATTACAGCACAGTTCAGAAGGTCACAACCCCCTTAGTTATAAGATCTTTTTGTGACATTGACATTCTCTGGACAGAGAGACATCATTCTGTCTCTCAGGAGAAGCACAGAGAGAAGAAGAGAAAAGTCTTTATCTCTGCTCCTTTGTTCTCCCCATGTGAAATGTGGTGTGGAGATTGTTCACCTGCAGTGATGCTGGGTTGGATTCTGGTGAAGTTGTTTGGGGCCAGTGACCAATGGGATCCAGCTGTGGCTCGGGCTCTCAGCACAGAGTCATGAGTTTGAGTTAGGTAGGTAAGTAAGAAGTAAGTATGTAGAACAGGATAGTCTCTCTTTAAATAGTATATTAATGTAATATAGTATAGTTTTAATAAAGCTATCCTTCAGCCTTCTGATCTAGAACCAGACATCATCATTTCTTCCCTAAAGCTGGGGTCACCTGATTTCCAAGACCTTTTAAGGAGTTATTGACTAATAAAACAGTCCTAACAAGGATATTTATGTTTTTGACCCAAATCTTAACAATTTCATCCTATGGACTCATGCTATAGTGTAAGCTTTCTTAGCCAGTCATGTTGTTACACACAAACCTACGGTACTGCATTCTAAACTCCTTGTATACCTCTGTAACTACTTTTATTTTTTCTTGTATCTTAAACTCTAAAACTCTAAACTTTCCTTCACTTAGCTTAATGTAAATCTTTATGTTAAGCTTTAAACTATAAAGTTTATGTTATGTAAAACTTAAAACTATAAATCCACATTCTTGCTTCTAGCACCTAAGTTTGGAAGCCTTTTCCAAGGTCTCAAATCCTGTGTTTAATTCCAAGCTTTACAGGCTTACAGGCCCAAAGTTCTGAGAGTTCCTTGCATTTTGGATTCCAACAGTTATTTATGAACAGTACACTGCTTATTGGCCCAGGCAGCAATTATTGGAAGGACTGGGGTAAAGACATCAGTATATCCAGGTAGAAGGGCAGATATTTTGCAATTCTCAGCATCTTTAGATACATATGGAAGTCATGCCATGAATGTGCACATCATTCCCGAGTCCCCCCAGGAAAAATGCACCTGCACACAGAGGAATCCTGTCTCACCTGGCTGAACTCAGGTGCACCAAGCTGCACAAACACCATCCTGCATTTCCTGCTCTCACTGGAAAACAGAGGTTCCATGAGCAAAAAAATTAAAAAGGGAAAAAATGCACAAATGAGAAAAATTACACTTATACAAGCACTAGAATTTAACTGCATTTAGATGGGAATGGGTATTTAATTTAAACTTTGATTTATGACTTTATTAATCCAAGTCAGAACTCTTGCTTCTGTGTTGCACCTGGTTTGCATTATTCCTATAGGATGGAAATAATGGAAAAAGTACCCTGAGTTTATTCTCCATAAAGGGAATTTGGGGCTGAATCTGGCCATTTTAGAAGCACTTTCAAACATTTCTATCCCAGCAACCTCCATTCCATGAAAGCCCCACAGGCTGTTAGACAGTTACATGTCTTTTTGTTCCTCTCTAATGAAGCCATAATAAGGCACCAAATCTCTTGGAAATAATTTCTCAAAAATGAAATAGCAAAGCAGTGCTGAGCTGGGCTATTGCAGCCCTGTCAGTGCCGTGTGATAAAGTAGCATAAATACAAATTACACCAGCAGCAACAGGCTTTGGTACACAAAAATAGGAAATGTTACTTTTCTGTGCATTTTTGGTTAAGCATGACTGCTGAGAGCTCTGGGGATTATCCTACATGAATTTCAGGAATGGTGTAGAGCCCACTGAGCTTCTATCTGCTAGGTCCTGTGAAATTAATGGCAGTAGGAGAAGCAGGAGTTTCATCACTTTTGGAAAATACTGGAAAGTGAAATTAAATTGCTACTTTTGAAAGAGTCCAGAGGAGTACAAGGATGTCATGATGACTCCTGGTGACCAGCTGGGCTCTTAAGACATAAATAATTCTCTAAATAGGGATCAAAGTTATATTTCTGGTATTTGAGTTCGGTTTTTTCCCTCCAAAAAGCGATGTGAAAATTGCACATCAGGATTGTCCCTGTGTAATTGAGTATTTCTGTCCCACCTGGGTGTGCTCCTTCCCCTTCCCACACTAAACAAGTCCAGGGGAGCTGAGCCTGGCTCCTCCGAGCGGCCTTGTGCAATCCCAGGGAATGCATCTCACCCCCCTCTCCCTTTGAAAAATAAGGTTCTTTCAAAATCATCAAGTAATGATATTGCTCTAAAAGAATCAAACCATATTTTATCAGCAGGACTCCTCTGAGCAGAGGTTTAATGAGTGTGGAAATACAGGATTTAAAGTGACTGCCTTATAATACTGCACATAAATGCTACTTCCACTTGGCCCATGAATGTTATTTCTCATAGAAATTTCTAAATTAAGTAGTGCAGACTGGTAGAAATATTTTTCTGTGTTTGCATCTTTGTTTTTGAACCTTCTGCCTGAACAAGTTCTTAAATTATGTACTTTTTTTCCTTATCCCGCTGTACATAAATTGTATAGACAAAATCAATACATTTTATTGTGCTATAGTTTGCTATACAATATAAACCTGAAGACCAAAACAAATCAGACATAAATATATACTTTTCAGGAAGCTATAAAAGATGTATGGGATTGATTTCTTTAGCACAGAGAAGAATCTGTAACCTGTTTGTTGAGACAAAATTTCTCTGAGTTGTAGTTGTGAGAGATGGACATAACACTGACCACATAGTGGATGGATGAATTTGTGGAGCTATTTAAATTTGGGAAGTAATATTTTCAGTGGTATTTTTATGTCCTTTCTGTGTCTGTTTAAGTGTTCTCCTCTTCCATTTCTAATTTCACAATTGTTTACCTTTATTAACTTTAATTATAGAGCTTTTATGCCCCCTGTAAAGGGCTTTAGTGGAAAATCAAACCAGACGCTGTAGGAATCAGATTGCTGAAATAAATGAAAAACACCTTGACAGGACCATTTTAAGCCATGTTGTTGAAATAAGTGAAAATAGAAAAAAAGCAATAACTCAACCCTCAGAAAACCATGGGTACAAATAGAATTCAGCTGTATTAATTTATTGTGGGAAAATCTTTGATATTTATGTAGTTTATGAATGCACTGAAAAACTAAGGAGAGTGGTGAAAACGTGTAGCTTGGTGATGAAGTTAAAATAAAACAGCTGATGCTGTTCCTCTGCAGGACAGAAACATTCCCCTCGTGTGGAAAATGCTAATGATCCTTGAGGAAAATGGATTTGTGACTGTGAGTGAGTGGGTGGACAGTGGGACTGTTGGGTTGCTGATAAATGACAGAGGCCAGAGCACTCAGAGATGGAGCAGGGAGAGCCCACAGCTCCTGTGAGGGTGAAACTGAGCCTGGCAATGGCTCTGCTGAGCAGCCAGAGCAGGGATGTGGGGGTTTCATAAAGGATTTCCTCAGCTGGCCGTGGGAGGGAGGAGGAAGCACCACTGATGGGAATTCTTTTGCTGGAGGAGAGCGTAGGGGAGGGGGAATGCATGGGACTGTGGTGGAAAGATGAACTGCTGCACAGATTTGCTGTTCAGTGCAAAAATCCCAGGCCTGGCTTATGTTAGGACTCTGAGGAAATGTTAATTGATATGTGACACATTTCTACAAGCATTACTGCTTAGTGTCACTCAAACAAGGCTGCTCAAATTCTGCCCTCAGCCTGCAGTGCAACACACAAACCTGAGGGACAGGTAACAAGGTGTAAGTGATTTAAGGGTTTAAGGGCAACTGAGACTGTGCAGCAGGAGAAATTAGTTTAATTATGAAGTCTGAAGTCTTTAAAGAGGGGAGGGAGGGAGGGAGGGAGGGAATGGAAGGAAGGAAAAGAATGGAAGGAAGGAAAGGAATGGAAGGAAAAGGAAGGAAGGAAAAGGAAGGAAGGAAATGAAAGGAATGGAAGGAAAGGAATGGAAGGAAGAAGGAAATGGAAAGAAGAAGGAAATGGAAGGAAGAAGGAAGGAAGGAAGGAAGGACATGGAAGGAAGGAAGGAAGGACATGGAAGGAAGGAAGGAAGGAAGGAAGGAAGGAAGGAAGGAAATGGAAGGAAGGAAATGGAAGGAAGGAAGGAAGGAAATGGAAGGAAGGAAGGAAGAAAATGCAAGGAAGGAAGGAAAGAAAGTTGGTTCCTGTGTTTTAGGTGCTGGATGCAAGCAGGTGGATTCTGTGTCATACTGAAAGGATAAAGATCTTTTGTGGAGTCATGGGGAGACATTTATATTTAAAGAATCTCTTAATAGACCACCCTGATCTCAGTAACTAATAGAGACATTAATAATAATATGACAAAATGGTGCTTTCTTTGTAAAGCGGAATGCATTTCTGTTGTTAACAGCTTATTTTTCTTAAAGACAAAAATAGATCCTGCTGCACCTTTTTGACCATGACATTGTGTGTTTTGTTCAATCCTTTAGTATTTCTGAGAAATGTTGAAGCCAGCTTACTCCTTTCAGCTTGTTCTTAATGTTAGTTTCCCATTTTCTAAGATTTTATTGGAAAGAGGCAAAAACCCTGAGAAAAACCTTGAGAATATGGAACTTTAATTATCAGTATGCAATCCAGATTTAGAGGGCTTCTTTCAGTATGTATTTTTTTACCAAGCTGTGAACCTCAGTTAATTTTAGAAAGTCTGATGAACTAAAATAGATGTCCTCTGCTTGAAAGTCAGATGATTCAGTTGAACCACAGACCCCTGAGCTCTTCAGGGCTGCATGGCTGTGGAGGCTCTGACTTTTAAAATGCGTGTTAATTGTGGAAATGGAAATCAGGTATGTTTGGGGATCTTTTTCCGCCTCTTGAAACATTTTTCTGCAGTATGCTTTGAATTTTTATTGAAAATCTGTGAAGGTATAACCTTCGTGTTAATAGTTAGTGATTTGAACAGATTGAGGAATTTCTGGGGATTAGTTGCCTCCTTTGGCCCATGGTAAGATATGGGCAGGGCTCTGAGTTACTCTGTCTTACCAAAGTGGTTTTGTCACAAGGAGAAAACAAAAGGAGAACTCATGTTTCCCCCCTCGCACAGACCCTGAATATCAGGCTAGCCCAGAGATCCGAGGCTGTGAGCAGAGGAACATCAGGAGATGGCAAAGATTTCCAAAAGAGACTCTTACCCCGATATATGTTGGTTCAGCTCTCTTTATTCTGTGTTGTCCATGTGGAGAGCGGGGCAAAAGAGAACAAACAGGAAATGTCAGGGATCTATATAGACTTTAGACAAGATGGGCTTCCCTGGCTCTCTGCCAGCCCCATTGGGGCAGGAAGGAGGGGTCCAGGGTTATCTGATCAGAGTCACAGGGTCCCGGGGAAGGGGGCACAGAGTGCCCATGGGCTCACTATAACACCTCCCCCTTATTTGTTAAACAAGGTTACAGGAATTCACTGGGCTCGATTCAACCCTGAGTGTGGGTTTCCCACCTACAGCTGGTGGCGTGGTCAGACCTCCTCAGGTTAGCCAACTCTATGTGGTTGACTTCTGAGGCAGAAGGTATGAGACCCTTGACAGCCTTGAAAGTCAAGTGATGCAGGGTCCCAAACGCCAAGGTTACAAGGAACAAAATAACAAGGAGTAACAAAATTGATCTAACTATAGATGTCCACCACCCCGTGAATCCCCAGCCCTTAAACATTCTTTTCAGCATTTGCAGGATGACAACTTGGACAGGGTTCATCACAGGGTTGCATGGGAGGTAGGTTTTCTCTAAAAGGGAGACACAAACATTTTAAGAACATATTAAAGTTTCTGTTTCTGCCAGAAGGAATTCACGCTTGGGAACGTTCCTCTTCTTCCATCCGGCGGCATCTTCTCTTTGCAGCATCAGCTACTTGCTTCTTGTCCCCTTCTGTCTGACCTGGATTCTTGGGGACAAAAGGTTTCACCCACTTCTGCGGAATCCACCGAGGGCCTGAGGGAGTAGCTACACACGCATAGCCACGACCCCAGGTTACAAGTTCATAGGGACCCTTGGTTTCCCAAGTTTCTGGATCCCTAATCAAGACCGGGGGATGCTGAGACAATTTGAACTGGTTGCCACTGTTAAAGTGACGTACAACAGGTGGACTCATGTTTTCAAATGAACAGTTCAGAAAATTGATGGTAAACATGGCTTTACAGAGCCTCTCTTGTGGAGACATCCACGGAGCTGAACTGTTTTGTTTCTTCAATACCTGTTTGAGCATCTGGTGTGCACACTCGACTACAGAGAACCAGGATTTAAAAAGAAAAAAAAAAAATCTAGTTTGAAGCATCCCCAAAGCCATTCCTGTCATGTCTGAGACCTCCATCCCTCCAAGGTGTCAGAAATTGGCTTTTCAGAGTTTGTTGCCTGATATCCAAAGCTCGTGCTGTCTGTTTGTCCTGCTAACTAGCACAGGAATTGAATGTTCAGCACATCCAGAAGTCATTCTGGGATTTGTTACTTGTTTATTTGGGCTTGTGCCTGGGGAATGGCAGCCTCCAATTTGTAATCTGAACCTGCAAGAAGCTGGGATGAAGGTTCTCACTTTTTTCTCTTCTGTCATTATTCTTATTAGGCAGCCTTTGAAACTTAGAACAATGACTTAGTGAGTTCCCACCAGATTTTTTAGGGGGGGACAGGGGGAACCATTGAAGTTTAAAAGGAAAAAGAAAGGAAAAGTCTTCATAAAAAAAAAAAATCTGATCCTAAAAGAGAGACAGCACACATGCAAGGCTGAATGGATGCACATTCCATCACACATACAAAGTCTCTTCCAAGTCTTTGTACATATCTGAATCTGGCTCCAGTTCTCCCAGCAGATTTTTCATTTGGACCCTGTTGTAGTCTCAGGCCCTCAGCACAAGAGCACTTTGGAATCAGATATCTGAAAAGCATCATGATGGGAAAAGATTATTTACAAACACGGCTTTAAAATATAGAATGGGATGTTTTATATAGAAAATAAAGTGTCACCACACTGGAGATATTTCAAGAAGCCTCATCTTATCTGTTTTGTTTTGTAGAAATGATTCAGTGTTTGTGGTAACATCACAAGTACAATGTGGCTTCCACTGAATTTGTATTTTGAGACACTGAATGCAATCTACTGTGCATGAGTAAATTCAGTCTATCCAGATCAAAATTAGAGGAAGTTTCATATTCCTTTAGTGGAATGCTTTAACGGACAAGGCACTGTTAAATAGCAAAGCTTCAGAACACAGAATTTGGGTACATCACTATAGGAGTGTGGGGGAAATACAGCAGAGCAGCATTCAGGCATGAACTGGATTTACTGGCAGTCCCATGATGTGCAATCCTTTACTCCCAATACAGCTGGAGGTGTCTGGATATCATGCATGCTCCTAAATGCTGCATAAAAATGAGGGGTGCACATGGAATATAGAGGTACCTGGGTTTTTCTGTATGATGTGTTGTGCTTTGAGCATGCAGTACAGAACAAACAAAATATTACCCCTTAAATTGCCACAAATTCAAGACAAATATTTCTGTCAATAATAAGTTTTCCAAGACAGTTTTCACGACATATAATCATGCCTTTTGGCTGCAGACTGCTACGTTTTCAAGCACGGGTAGCTAAATCTAAAGTGTGCTCTGTTTCATTTGCTTTTTATGAAAGGTAAAACTTTGGTTCCTAAAGTAGTGTTCACACATGCAGATGAAGACATCACTTGAATTTTCCTCTGAAGAACCTGGTGAGACACTAGAAAGCAAAAGATAAATTTTAGAGACAGTTGGAGCATATACAATTCTCTTGTTATAAATTGGTTTTGTATCACAAATAGTTTCCTGAATTCTACCCTGTATTCATTCATTAACAACATTTTAGCCCATAAAAGCTTCAAAGCCACAAAACCAGCAAGGTTTTGGCTGCCTGAGTAGCACAAAGGCCAGAGAAGTGAGGGGATTTCACTGGTCTCTGACACACAGCACCTGTGGTTCCTCCTCCTCTTGGTGTCTGGCTGCACCTGCCTGGGGCTGTGTTCCTGGCACTGCCTTGCACCCAAAGCCTATTCTAAATCTGCTAACAGCACTCATTGTAATTAATGTGTATTACTTAATTGGGATTCGTGTAATTATTATTTTAAACTCCTTTACATGTCCTGATTTGAATTTTCAATTTAGAAAACAGATATTCAGACCTTCGATCTGATTCCCTTTGGGTGGCTGTGGATGGAGCATACATTTTAATGTTTCAGGTTATTTGTATGCAACAGGATTTTCCCAATCTAGACTCCTGAATCAATGCTAGTGTTTTTCTGTGCAAAGTTACAGGCAGTCCAGGATAATATATTTTAATTTGTAAAACCTATGTTTAGTCACACAATAAAACTATTTAGATTTGACATTCTTTAACAAAATATGTACAAAATACTTTTTCTTACAAAGTACAAGTGCAAGACAGATTTCTATGGATTTTTACATTCTATGCATTTTTACATGCATTCTGTTAATAAAAACATCTTGCTGTACATGTATACATTTTTTATTACTTGTTCTTTATTTCAGAAAAGTGATTATATCAATTTTAGACATCACCTTGTTGAGATTCCAAGAAAGGTGTAAGGCTAGGATGGTAGGAAGTGATGAAACAGGAATGACTTAAAGAGAATGGACAAACTTTCTACTTGGCTGCAACCTCTAGGAGCTCATGACAGCTGATACTGCAATATTCATTTTCTTTAAAGGTATGGGGGTGTCACTGGCCTGGGGAGGTGTTTCCCTCAGGAATGGTTTCAGTCCTGGTGTTCTGACAACTTGGCTCTGGTGAGAGTCAATATTATTTTAAAGTAGGCCATGAAACATCAACAGGATCTTATCCAGAGGCACCAGGCCTGCCCAGTGTATAAAATAATAAGGCAGACACTATTTTAACACAATAATTTGGACAGCCTTACTTTGTTCAATGTATCTCCAAATGTTTGGCATGGTATAATTATCTATATTCTGTTACTGAAAGGCTAAGTGTGTCTCATGAAGAGAATCTCAAAAAGATTTTAATTAAGTTAAACTAAAATAAGAACTGAAGTATAGAAAGTGCTCTAAAGAATCTTTAATATCAAGATAAGCTCATAGCATCTTCTTAAATAGAAGTTAATACAGGCAGGTTTTTATTCCTTCACTGAAGAAAATTAAAACAGAATTGTGCATTTGGTTTTAGATGTCTGAGTGCCTGGCTCCTTTCAAATCCTGTTTTCTTCCTGTGTTTCTCTCAAGCAGACAGGGAATGAGCCAAGTCTCTGTGCAGCTCTAGCTCTGACATCTCCCAGCAAACAGAGTTTCCTTATTGCTGAGAAGCTCTGGTTACTTGCCCTTGATGCAAAGAAAATGAGAATATTCCTTATGGAATGTGAGGATAGCCCCTGCTCAGTCTGGTACCATGGGAGCAGCTTGCTCACAGTGACATGTGAATGCAATTTGTTCAGCTTAACTCAGGGCACCATGCATTCACTGTGCCCTGGTGGCATCTCAGGGCAGTGAGGGACCTGGTGCCATCACCCCCTTGCCAGGGGTGCCCCACCAGCAATCCTGGAATGCCCTGCAAAGGGAGCCACGCTGGGAGAGATCATTCAGATGCCTTCTACAGCAGCAGGAATTTGCAGGCCTTTGGTTTGCAGCCTGGAGAACTTGGGGAGTGCCTGCAGCTTGTCAATGCTCCGTGGTCCAGCAACTCCAGCAGCTCCTGCATCCCAGAAACCACCCGGAGCTCCCGGGGCTTCAGCCTCAGCCTGGATGCATGTCCCGTGTTCCCCATGCCTGGATGGATGTCTTGTGCTTCCCCTGCCATCCACAGGGCAGCGTTTACACTTCCAGAGTGGGGCACACACAGCTCAGCTCCTCTCCTGTCCCTGTCCCCACGTGCCAGTGGCTGTGCCCTGCCCCGTGCTCAGCCCGACGGCTCCTTGGCCTTTTGCTTCCCCTTCTCGCTGCTGCTCCTGCTGCCTGGACATCTGCTCCTAAAACCCGAGTTTTTCTCTTCCTTTTTCCCCTGGCCTTGATGAATGGCCTACATCCCAGTGCCAAAGCTCACCTTTTTCTTAGCAGAGGGTGATGGATGGAGCAGGAGAAGCAGTGGAGCAGGTTCTGTGTCCTGACAGCCTCGGCTGCTGCCGGGGCTCCCCCCCAGGGACTGAATTCTGTGCAGAAATTCAGATCCTACCAAGCTACCCAGAAACCAAGTGGGATTTTGAGACTCCTACTGCACAGTCTGAATATCTCTTAAAAATAGCAAGCCCGAAGTGCTCTGTTGATTTTCTGTCATGGAATGCTTTGAAGGGCAAATACTCTTTTTTTGTTTTGCACAGATAGCATAATTTTGGTGGATGAACTCAGCATTATCAAATACGAGTTCATATGATTTTTTTTATTTTAAATGTTAAAATATAAGATGAAATACCATTAATATTCTTGGTTCAAAAACCTTAATTATTCCTACATTGCTCTACTAACATTTAAAAATGCTATTTTCCTTTAACATGCTTCCTATACATTTTTACTCGTAAAATGAATGCAACAATAACCTTTTTGAAAGACTATCTAGTTAAATTAGTTGTACTTTTAAATATAATGAGTCCTTAAGGCCAGGTTTTCAAGCCCTTTGTCAAGGTGGCTCACTTAGATCAGGGGACTCATGCCAGACAACAGCTACAGAAGATCTGAATAGAAAGGTGAAAGCAGTTGTTTATGAAAATTTGTAGTCTAAATTTAGGCAGACAAGGGGAAAAAATCAAGGGTGACTGAAAGAGAATAGATATCTAAGTGATACTGACTTTAACAGGTTCCTAATCATGAAGACATACGATAGATAGAAATGTGCTGGCAGAAGTTAATGGCTTTGAAAAGAAAAGACCAAATGTACAGTAATACCCTTGAAAGTGCTGACTTCATGAGTCAACATTTAAATGGGAGCCTGTCTTGCTGCTAAATAGCTTTTCAACTTCTTTCTTATCATAGGAGTCCTTAATTAAAATAGTTCAAAAGAGCTGGGTCATAAAACTGCATTGGGTTTTTTTTTGTACTGAAAAGAATTTCTGCACTCAGCAAGACTTCATCAGTTCTCAAAACTTAGCAGTTGAGTCAATAGTCTTCTTTTCACTCCGGTGAACTACACGTTGAAAATGCCATAAGCAATTATTTAATCTCTGTAACTGGGGGTTAGTTCAGGACCACAGTGGGCTAATTAAAAAGTGCTTCAGTGTGTCATTGATTTGTTGGTATGACCACTAAGTCCTGCTTTACCCTGCCTTGCTTTGAAGCAGGCAATGCTGCCAGCCAAGCTCGCTGCACAAACACTGAAGGTTTGAGCCAAATGTTTCTGTCGTGCAGTTTGTCAGGTCAGGGAGGGAAGGGGAGACTCAAGAAAGAGCAGAAAACAGAGAAGAGATTTAATGCACGGGGAAAGCAAGGTCTGTGATATTGGCTTGAAATACCTGTTCCATCAGTCAGGCTTGCAGGATTCTGGAGGAAGGGGTGCTGTTCTCTCTGTAAGGCCTTGCAGGGAGGGCTGCACTGCCAGCACCAAGCACGGCGTTTCTGTGATCTATTTGCTTGTCAAAACATCAACATCACCAATTCATTGCTGTGCCTCGGGAATGACCTCCTCTTAGCCCTGCTCTCTGCAGTTTGCAGTTTCATTCATTTGTCATGTTGCAATCCTGTTTCTGGTTTAAATTTCCACTTCTGTTGAAGACATAAGTCCAAGTAGCAGAGTGAAAAATCCCATAACCTCATTCATAACTGTTGTGACCTTTAATTCAGAAGCCATGGCTCTGGAATAGCTGCAGTTAATAGTCTTTTTAAGAGGTCTAGTCAGGCTTTGTCTGAAGATTCATATAGAAATGTTGATTGGAAAATTGATAAGACTCATGGGGAAAGTGAATTGGAAAATAGAAAGCTCAACATTTTAGGGTTTTTTTTATTATTATTTTGATTCAGCTGCTTGTTCTGATCCTGCTCTGTAGTTTTTTTGTGCTTTATTGTAGGACATGAAGGCAGTTAGGTGAGTCTGGTGTCATGGGAGGATATTATCAACTCCCAGGCAAGTAAACTGAATGACAGCAACAATGATGTAAAGCTAATCAGGTCAAATATTTTGCTTTTTAAACATTTATATTTCTGTAAAATATGTTCTCTGCATGAAGCTGCTGCCCACCAGAATACCCTTGCTCATTCACTATTAAAACAGTTTCCCTAGGGAAAAAACCCAGTTGACAGTTTTTACCCTGCTACCACTATTGAGAAATAAGATGTCTAGCCCACAGTAATTTATACTGAACTGCTGTGAGCAATTGTTGAGGGGGGGCTGTAAAAATCCCCCTCTGATTGTCTCTGCATTTCTGGACTCTTTGCAATCAGGGTAGCAGCTCATGCAGAACACAACCTTCCTTCTGCTTTGGAGTCAGATCTGTGCCTGACTGATTACAAACCCAATTAGCTATCTTCTGGAGGCTAGGATAAACTCCAGATATTCCATCCTGGAGGATTTCAGAACATTGAGTATACGAATGGCTGAAAAAGTATAAAACTAAATTAAGAGCTCAAGTTGCCTTGTCTCCTCAAAATTCCTGTCTTGGTATTTAGAATTCTATTTACACCCAAACCAGCTCCACTGCTGAAGGAATGGCATCTGTCAAAGTCAATGTGATGTGCCAGTAACCCCTTATATTTTTGCCTCTTTTCCCACATACCAGGAATTGCTTTGACATGTTGAAACAAATGCCACCAAATCCATTTTCACAAATTTTGGTTGTACTAGGATTCTCAATATACTTCTGCTTCTTGCCTTTTCCAAATACATGAAATTCATTGTCACATCCACAATGTTGGAAGGTTACCCAAGTTCCATAAACTAATTTAAATGAAGCATCTTCTTGTTCATGGTGAATTCAGGATCTCTCACTTGTGTGTATATTCATTCTCTCCCCAATTACTTTCAAACTCTTAGCTGGGCTCCTCTCAGAGAATTTAGACTAAAGTTAAATGCTTCAGACTCCTCAGGTCTGGAAGGAAAGCTGTTCTCTCAGAGGCTCACTGGATGTTGGGACTTGCTTCTTACAGCACAAACATTTGCCTGGTGCAGCTCACGTATTTCCCAGATTGCCAGGAAATTGATTTGAGGATTTTGAGAGCTCCTTTCTTGCTCCTGGCTCACCTTGTCAAGCTGCTTAACTCCACAGGAATATGGAGCCCCTTGGCCCCCAGACAAAGACCTGCCTGCAGCTTCCCACCACGCTGGGCAGCATAGCAACCCCTCCAGCTGCTCCTGCAGAGCTGCCCAAAGTCACAGCTACCCACAGATTCAGCCCTTTCGTGGTTCCTTACAGGGCTCTCAAAGGAAAAAAAAATCTTATTATTTTGTTGCTAAGTCCATCGTGTTCCAAACAGCACCGACTCTTTGGTCGGAGTTCAGTGCAACAAACTGTGCAGGGAATATTTTTTTGACTCAGATAAAGTTTTGGGAAATATATTACACATTGCTTGTGATTTTGAAACATAGCGAGTGCTCTGGGAAGCAGAGCAGGAGGAATAGAGCAGAAAGCCTGTTGCATGTAACAACACCTTTCCTATTGATGGAACAGAAAATACATTTGGAGAGGCTGTTTGGTTGCTATTTTCCTTATTGATGAAACAGAAAATACATTTAGAGAGGCTGTTTGGTTGCTATTTTCCCTATATTTTGTCCCCTTCCAGCTTCCTGTTGGGGGCCCCTGACTGGTGGGGTATCCAAAGAGACAGAAAAGGCCGTGGAGCTGTGTAAGTGCTGCTCAGCACTTGTAAATAAAACATCCCTGTGTTAATAACACAGATCCAACCACAGCACCACGGGGCTGCTATGGGCAGAATTAACTCCAGCCAAGTCAGCAAAGAAGGTTTCCCTGGGTCTCAAAGAACTTCCCCCAAACTGTTGAAAATGTATGATTCATTTTCACTACCCATTTCATACCTGAGAACACCTGGACTAAGATTAATGTATTTCTGGCTTCCTGCTGTGAACCTGAGCTGAGGTAGGAAGATGATATTTCTGTTCAAATGAGTATTCTTCCTTATAAAAACCCAAACATTTTACTAAGCAATGCATTTTCATACTAGTGTTATTTCCTACACCTTCTCTTTCCATATGATTTTCCATAGTCCTAACCAAAGCTATCTTCTCTCAGATAAGTCTTCTTAAATTTAAAAATCCTCCAAGCTGTGCCATCATCATCATTATCATCATCATATGCAGCCTCCGCTTATCAATATATTTAAATATATTGGATGTTGGATGCTTTCCTCTTCAGCCACAGAGAAAACACCAGTGCCACGTGTCTCATTAGTGCTGATTAATCACAGTGCAATTTCAATCATTTTGTGAAGTTGAACCCCAAAATATTTCTCCTAAATACAAATGCTGTTTGCAAAGTTGTGGCTCAGAAATTGTCCACTAATTGTATTGTTCAGATTATGCACTTTACCAGCCAAGGAAATTTTTAGAATGTATTGTGTGAACAAGTCATGGGGACATTGTTTTCTAGTGACTTCAGGTGCTGTAGGTTTATAATGCTTTACTTGATGCATTTGACTGAAGTTTTTTAATGGATGCCCTATTGTCAGGTGAAGTGCCCTGGCAGTGAAAGGCAAAGCTGTGGCAGTAACCAGACTTCAAAGCCCTGGAGTGTGCCAGATCAGCCAAGTAAATAAGGCAGTTTCTAATTCTCTCTAGGAAATGCTGAACACCGTCCTTAGCTGTTGATGTCAGGCTGCTTCAGCAGTGCTGGCTGTGAAGTCAGCAAAGTGATTAATGACTCATTAAAAATTAATACATTTCCCAAAAGATTTTGCAGGGATTCTACTGTGAAATTCTTGCTGTACTCCGTGGGAGCTACACGACTTAATCCCCACGAGCTGTGCTTTGTGAGTAACCTTTTGGAAAATAAGCAACCTAAGCAGCTGGAGGCGTGCGGCGTTACGCGGCACGCGGGCAGCGCAGCCCGCCAGACAGAAATCAGCCCAAATGTCACTGAGACACCAAGTGGGGCTCACGAAGGGCTGTGCTGGGGGTGGCTGCTGCAGGGGGGCTGTTCCAGGCTCTGGGAACCTTCTGGTTGTGTCCATGATGAGCTGAGAGGGGATGTGCTGAGCAGGGCTTCACTTCGCTGCCGAGTTCACTCGTGGAAGCGAGGCTGTTGAGAGAGATGAGTTTGTTGGGGAAATATGTCATAAACGTTCCCAGCAGAGGTAAAATAAACTCCTGTTGTTGTTGAGGACAAATACAGCAGTGAAGGGTGAGGTGTTTTTGACTTCTACACGAATGTGGGAGACAGACTGTGTGCTGAGCACGGAAATCCTGCAGAAATAGGGCACAAGGCGTCTGTGTCAAAGGTGCACCGTCAAAAGGGTTCTTCATCCACCTCAGAAAATATAGAATCTTCATTTATTTATTCATTTTCTCATGCAGAAATTTATCATCTCAGTAGATTCCCCCCTCTGGCCCTCCTACTCTACAGAAATTATTTTTGATGCAGAGGATGACATGCAGAACATTTTTCTGTGTCTTTAAATGCCAATTCCTGACTTTGAACTCAAAGAAACAGACATTGATTTACAGGCTTGCCCTGATAGATGTCCTGGAGTTTATTATGTGATACCTGTCTAAACTTCTCCCCTAGTTTTCTATACAAATACATTTCTTGCTTTGAACCATGCTTGGTACTTCCTCAGGTAGCAATTCCATTGCTGTTGTGAGTATGTGAGGGCCCAGGCTCTTTTGCTGTCAGGAAGTAAAAAGCTGTGTGATGCTGGAATTATTTATTCCATCTAAGTAACCAAAGCAAGATCATTAACCTCATTGCAGCACTGTGACCATGCTCTCTTCTCCACACTCTGCTCTTTTAATCACACCATCAATCATTCATCATCTTTCATACCATATTCAAAAACTTTGTCCTTGTCATAGTCTCTAAAATCCTGTGCTTTAAAACAGGGGCAGTTGTAAGGAAAAGAGGAAACAAGTAGAATGAACAGTTGGCAGGTTTTTATTTTTATTTGAGGTTTATGGTTTAATTCTTCATATGCTTATCCAGGCCATGATTCTTCAGGATCTATGTTTTTTCCTGTGCATTCACTAATCACACGGGTGCAGAGCAGCATTCAGGAGACTGGGATGGGGTGTTCAGGAGCTGTTTGGCAGTGGGCTGCAGACACAATTGCTCCTACAAGTCTAGCTGGTGTCTCAGGAGAGGGAAAGTCCTGTGTCACACAAAGCCCAGAGCTCCAGCAGTGAGAGGGAGGCTCCTCAGAGATGGGCACCAACCAGGCCCTGTGCCAAGGGCTGTTTATGTGCACAGCTATATTTCAGCAGTAAACACTGGAGGCACTCATTAAGCCCTACGTTAAGAGTAGGTGACCTCTCGCTCTCCAAAACAGTCACATACAAATAGTGAATTAAATCAAGCATTAATCAAAACTGTAAAATAGCCCGCTTAAACCCTTCAGAAACAACAAAACCCACTACCTTCTTCCAAACCCTTGTCAAACAAATGGTTTTTGTGGCGTATCTGGAAGGTCATCAAGTCCTGGGCTATTTCAGGAGCAGGTTCCAGATGGTCTCTAGCACGCTGAATAATGTATGTGTGTGGGGGAGTGGGGGGAGAGGGGCTCCAAGGAACTATTACACTGACAGGAGGAAACCCATGCATTTTGCATTCATCTGTGCCGTGTTAGGTGTTTAAAAACCTCTCGTGTCCTTTGCTTCAAGTGGCAAAAATAACTTGTTTTGAGGATCTTTAGTGACAATATCAATTTCATATTTCACTCAGCAGCGCTCTACAAAACCTTTAGCTCTTGTTGGGGCTGCAATTGTCTCGATTACAAGAGCACTGGTGTTTTAATGGGAGCTGTTATTTGTAGTGTGACATTCCATAGGCAGTAACCTTTTATCCTGTAATTCTTGCCTTGCTGTACAGGGAGAATCTCAAAGCTCCATATACATTGTTATACATAAGGCAATGACATGGCTTAATGCAAATTCTTAAAAGTGCTTTGCATCAGTGTCATGGGGCTGTTTGTTTGAGTTTGCAGGGGGGGGTTTGCTTGATGATGAGCTCCACATGCACACAGTGTGCTGGGCTTATCCCCACAGGGCAAGGGGGGGATTCTGCCCCTCTTACCTGCTCAGGTGAGACCCCACCTGCAGCCCTGGGGCTAACAGCAGCAGGACCTGGAGCTGCTGGAGGCAGTCCAGGGGAGGCCATGGAGATGCTCCAAGGGCTGGAGCCCCTCTGCTCTGGAGCCAGGCTGGGAGAGCTGGGGGTGCTCAGCTGGAGAGGAGAAGATCCAGGGAGAGCTCAGAGCCCTTCCAGGGCCTAAAGGGGTTCCAGGAGAGCTGGAGAGGGACTGGGGACAAGGGATGGAGGGACAGGACACAGGGAATGGCTCCCACTGCCAGAGGGCAGGGATGGATGGGAGATTGGGAAGGAGTTGTTCCTTGGGAGGAACAATTCCTTCCCAGGGAATAATTCCTTTCCAGGGAACAATTCCCTGCAGGCCCTGGCACAGGGTGCCCAGAGCAGCTGTGGCTGCCCCTGGATCCCTGGCAGAGCCCAAGGAACCAGGGTGGACAGGAACTGGGACAGTGGAAGGTGTCCCTGCCCATGGCAGGGGTGGAACAAGATGAGCTTTAAAGTCCCTTCCAACTCAACCCATTCCATGGATTGTTTCAAATGCACAGAACAGAAAGATTTCTGTTCTGAGCACAGGGTGTCCAGCTCCAACAATCCATGTGCCTCAAACTTGAATGTGTTGGCTCTGAGGTGCCTGCCTGCCCACACTGTGTGCAACAGCGAAAAACACTGACCTGATACTACACCAAGAACAAAATCAGATCACTGGATCAATTGTGGACTTGGGTCAGAGGTGAAAATGGGATTTATTAACCAGCAGTCCTCTTCAGCATTATAGGTTTTAGCCCTGATATTGCATTCTAGCCATGCTATAATGAAAATTGAAGTATCTTGAGTAAACAGACCTTCGTTGCTTCACTTCTGCATGCAGGAAGATATAGATGGCACTGTACTGCTATCAATCATGGAGTAAAAATTCCCAAACAATACTAAAGACTCAACAATAATGCTAAATTTTAATAATTATGCTAATTTTGTCACCAAATGGAAAGCTCCTTTTCCCATTGCCATCTTTCAAGTTCCCTCCTGGCCTTACCTCAAAATTCATGCTCTTGGTGAAATTCTGCTCATGTGTAGAGAGACCAAGGATATGGAAGAAATTGCACATAGATAAATCAGTGCATCGTTTTTGTCCTAAGGTAATAATATTTCAAAGTACTTTCATTCTGATGGTTTTCAGAATAACTATTTGAAGTGAATTGTTGGCCTTGGACAAATTCCTGGAGGAGATAATGACATACATGTCACAAAAGAAATCATTGTTATAGGCACAGCTGGTGACAGTGCTCTGTGTCGACAAACAAGTAAGTTGACATAAAGCCTACCATTCAATTACTGGCATAAAGAAATCTCCTCTAAAACAAGATTGAAGACATGGCCTATGGCACCTCAAGTTTGAATAATACAGCAATGGTGAAAAATAGACAATATCAGTAATGAAGGAAGAGAAAAACTTAATTTCTAATCCTCTTTGTGTGCAGTTCAGAGGACTAACACAAAATTTAGATTTCCTATACTGTCAGTATTCAAAAATTGAACTTTTTAAATATTTTTTACATGGCTAAAAATATGTTCCCAGTGTCACACCATGGCTATTAGCTCAAGGTTCTTAAGATTTCCAGACTCTCCGTTTGAGTTCACTTCTCCAGGTCTGTCACTGTTCATGAGCTCCAATGTACATTAATATTGTTCTACAGCCTCTGCAAGGGAATACACAAACCCACTCACGGCAGCAAATTGCTCCCTGGAAAGATTGGATCACTAAAGTGGATTGGCTATTGTCAAAATGTCACTCTGAAGACAATAGAAAACCAAAATAAAAGTGGTTATCAAGCAGCTGCTGTCACTGCAGCACATGGTGATGCTCAGGGTTGTCTTTGGCTGGTCACTGTTCTGAGATACACTTTGGGGTGGCTGAGGAAAATTGGGTGTGAGAACTCTGGAAGTCCATGGATTAAAAAAAAAAAATTATAAACAATAAGGAAATGATGATTTCCCAATTGATGATCTGCTATAGATCATACACTGGGGGAACTTACAGGGGTGAATGAGAACTACAGATATTAATTAATTACTATATTACATTACTTTGTGGGCACAATTAGGGAGCACGTGCATTTAAAAATAAACAATATCACAGGAACTTTAATGCTCATACACATCCTGAAGTTTCCCAAGAAACAGAACATGTACGGGAGCTCCAAGGGCTTGGAGAAGTGGCAAATGAAGTCATTAAGCTCAGTCTTGGTGTGAAAAAATCCAGTGATTTCCAAAGGGTTTTGCCCCTTCCTCTGGGGACTATTTCAGCTGGCAGATCTCTATTTCTGTTTTATAAATTACTCATCTGTTCCAAACATTCAGTTCTAAACACACAGCCAAAGTTATGCTGTCAATAAATAGGCAGTAACAAGAGCCAACCCAGCAAAGCAGGAGGTGTGGGTTTCCTTCATGGTTCTGTGTGGTTCTGGTGATTGTGGCTGAACCAAGGAGGAAAATTCTGTGGAGCAGTCTGGGTGCTTGTGGTGTCAAAGGAGGCATCAAAAAAAAATTAAATTAAAAAAAAATCTGCATTTCCTAGAATATCAAGTTGTTTTCCCCTCTGCTTAGGCTGGCGTTGCTGCAGGATTCTGGTGTGGGTAACTAGGACTTGAAAGTTTTTGCAAATTTTTAAGTGCTCACTTTTTACAGAAAAGAGAAACTCATGGCATCATTAGAGATGAAAATTTTAATTTAAAAGACAGATAGTTTGTAACAAAAAAAAAAAACCAAAGGGGTCATTACCTGTAGTCAGGTGTTTGTTTCTGTCCAAAACCAAATTATAAAGTCTGATGTCAGGTAAATAAAAGCAACTCTGAGGAATTTTAGAAAAGAACAGCAGGGCCTTGTCCTGTAGCTCTGCTTGCACAGAATGCTCTTCCCTCAGGGTTTCATGTTTCTGCTGATTTTTTTAAAGTTTAAATGCTTATCTATGAGGAATGAGATAAATTTAGGAAAAGAATCTCCATTTGATAGTTTTGCTCTTTTACATATTAAGAAATCTCATATTTTTTTCTAGTATTACAGCTTAATTTTCAAGCACCAGAAGTTCTATACTTCTGAGTTAGGTATGTGGACTCAGATATGGCCAAAACATTTCTATTTTTCTACTTGTTTTAGAAAATTTGTATACTTTCCTATAGATGTGAGCTTATTTGTGACCTATAAGGAATTAAAAGAAATTAGACTATTTCACATGTAATACATATTAAAGTCTAACAGTCACTTTTACCCAAAAAAAAAAAAAAAAAAAGAAAAGGAAAAGGGAAGTTATTTAAAAAAAACACTGAGGTGAATAATGGGAATTTAAATCCACCCAATATAAGAGAAAATGTGGCCTTGTTTGAAGTCCATTCTGCTGTTAAATTTTGCAACACTGAACTTCATAAATGGTTTTGGTTTGGAAATTTTTAAAAGGTACGGTGCATTTGATTTGTTTCAAATTCCTAACATAGCTCAACTCGGGGTGGAGAACGTGGTTCCTGCACATTGAAAATTGAACAAGAAATCTCTTTTAGAATAAGAACAAGCTGGAAGGTCCTTTGTGAACCCGCAGCCTCGCAGGGCTGCTGCTGACACTGCACAGGAGGGTTGTGATGGATGAAGTGAGTGCACAGCAGATATTGTTTTAGTGCATTAGCCCTGATTTCCTGCTCCAGGTGATTGAGTGAGCCCCAGTCAAGGCAGTGTCCACAGCAAATATTAAGCAAACTTACCCAGACGCAATCAATCACTCTTATCAAAAAATCACCACATTTAGAGCATAAAAAATGCTAAAGCCTTACCTGCTTTGCACTGCCCTTACCCAGGTTTAATTATATTTCTTAAAAGTGCAGGAGAACAGATTGTGTTTGTTGTTTGCTCAGTGTATTTCTCCAGGCTGGGCAGCTGTAAAGTACACAGGTGTCATTTGCTTATATTGCAACATGTTTGCTAGTTCAGAGAAATGTGTGGTTCAAAAAAGAATATTTAGAGAATAAACTGACAATAAGAAAGGTAATTTGTCTATAAAAGGTGGCCCTGGTGCATCCAGCCATCATGGATTACCGCCAGTAACAATATTTTTTGTTTTGAAAATTTTATTTCTAAAGAATTCTCTTATGTGCTGCTGTAATTTTTCTTAATTTATTTAACAATTATTTAAACACTTATAAATATGATTTAAGCATAGTTACAAGGGTTTTTTTATGTAGCACACAGGTTTGATTTTCTTATTTCAAAGGTGCAGAAGATTCTGTTTTTCAAGTGCTGTTGCAGCAGGCAGACACTGTCAGTGTTCTGGAGCTGGGTCTTGGATGGTGGAGTTTAGACTCTCAACACACTTGGTGGGATCCTCTTTAATACCAAAAAACCACCGTTTTTTTATCATAGATAGGAGTGACAAGACCTGCCAAACAAAAATGGAGAAGGAAGGCTAGTGATCTTATGTACAGGGGGAAAAAAAGGTGAAGTAGAAAAATTGAATTACTAAATGTTATTTTTCTCCTAAAAGCTAAGAATTACTTATTGAAGAAAAAAAAATAAAGAAAATAGAAAATCAGTATTTAGGAAGTTGGTAGTGAGCTGTAGGGAAAAGTCTGGATGTAGATTTGATCTATAGCCCAAGATTTCCCCACCATGCAATTTAAATTTATGGACTTTCCCCACTGGCTTGTAAGCTATAAAATAATATCAGGCATGTTTCCCTGAAGGAATTCTCCCCATCAATCACCTCATCATCTTCATGGCCACCACAAACCAGCAGCCTCCAAGAGAGAAACTGAGTCAGGTCCTGTCAGCTCAGCACCAGCACCAGCACAGGTTCTGATCCTTCTTGGTGGCCCGAGACACTACCAACAACTAGCTGCCAGCTTTCACCTTTTTTTTTTTTCTAATTTTAGCTATTAAAATCACATTTTGAAACCAGCCTCTTCTTTCCTGGCAAAGGGATTTTCCCAATCTCATCCATGGATGGGATGGAAATAAACTGGAAATAAGATTTCCCCCCTTGCTGTGACTCAGTGCTGAATCCATGAGCATTGATGCAGTTTGCTGTCACTTTCCTGAGTGTGACATTCCACCAACTTCTAATAATCCTGGTGAGATGGATTTTTACAGCATAGAGTAGAACAACTTCTTATGGCTCTGACAAGAACACAAATGCTTGTCCTGTTTCTATCCAAGAGAGCATCTGCAGCAGACTTTAATTCCTTCAGAGTATGCAGTGGGAATGGCTTTGAATCAATTTAAATTGTGAGCTTGGTCAACTAAAATGCTTTTAATTGTTCATTGGCAGCCATTCAACCTCTGATTGTGGTGAGCAGCTGCTTTGATGTGTGTTAACAATACAGAGATGTAGCATAGATACAGAACAAAACGTGGATTTATCACTCCAAACTCCATTTCCTGTACATGTGATGCATGTGACACCAGGTATCAGAGTTTAAAGAACAGTCACAGAAAGTATATTTGTGTCATAGATTGTAGGAGCCATCCAAGAGGCAGAGTTTCTCTTTCCCCCATTTTCATTTTCTTCCTTCACCTATAAAGTGGCAGAGGAATGAAGTTTTTTGATTAAGTGGATTATTTTTTGCACCAGGAGAGTCTTGGATCAAGCCATTCCCTAGCAAGTCATTGAAGTTGCACGTGTTCCCTAAATATTCATGGTGGGGTGAGCTGATGACTGCTGTCAGCTAAAAAGTGTTTCTTAATTTCTTTGTAATTAAGATATTTTAAGAATGTAAGAAAATATGCTCTGCTAATTTTCTTTACTTAACAGACGAACCCCCAGAAAGCCATTGGAGACTGCAGAGTCTTTCATGGAAATGTCCTCATCAGCTGAAGATTAAATTAGGTCACCTTGATAACCTGGTTTGGTGAACTGAAAGGGTTTGATGTCTGACAGCACCTCCCCTGGAGTTTGTGGGTTAAAAATAGGGAAATAGTACAAGAAAATCTCCAAAAGGGATTTTGCGTCTCAGCGGATGTTTTTCCTTTGAACACAACGATGTTTCATTTTATAATTGAAATGCAGTATGTCTTTGAACTTTCAATAGCCAAGGCTATTAAGTAACAGTATTGCATTTCATTTGTTATATTACATTTTAAGTTCAGTCCATGCATTTTTAATTCTGTTTATGTCTTGAGAGCTTGCCTCTAGTGAAATAAAACCAATCAAGAATCTAGAAAAAGAGTTAAAATTTAGATCCTAATTCACCACTGCCCTGTGGTTCCTTTGTGTTTACTTGAATAAGTACAAGGGACTAATAAAATAAATGTAAGGACCCTCTGGAGAAAAGTGTTATTGTACAGGGTCAGACAAGGCTCAAGCTCTGCCAGGCCCACCTGAATTCCCTAAATGTGAGAAAGCTGTGCTGCAATGTGAGAAGAGAGAGAAAGAATTGCCAAAAGATATGGTTTCACAGAAAATCTGTGTCCATGATACTAAGAAAAGAATAAAGATTGAGAGAATTGATAGAGAGGATATTAAAAATAAATGTTGTAGGTGACAGGAGCTGATGTTTGGGGCACTGGGGGAGAAATCTTGGGCATGTGGTTCTTCAGAAGTTTTATGAGCAGAAATGTGGTGTGGTGGGTTGGGTTTGGCCAGCAGCCAAAAGCTGGCCAGCTCCACACCTGATGGGATGGGGACAGAGCCTGGCTGTGCCCCGTGCCAGCTCCCCCTGGGCTGGCACAGGTGAGCACACCTGGGGGGATGGGAGGGGACAGAGCTGGGCTGGTGACACTGTTGAGGCAGGACAGGAATGAACAGAGTTTGTTCAGAAGGCTGAGAGTGTAACTCTGATTTATTTCAAAATACACTGCTCTTTATAGAGAGCTTCATCCAGAACAATTCCATTGGTCCTGAAGTGAAAACATCTTGCACCATTGGTGTGCAGTGAATGACGCTCAGTGACAGAACTTATGTATAAACAATGTGAACAACAAGAGAGATAAAGAATCATTTACATTCTTAAGAGTTTCTCAGGCGTCTGCCTGGTTAGAAACTTTCTGTTTCTCTCTGAGAATATGCACAGGCTGGCACAGGTGAGCACACCTGGGAGGATGGGGAAAGAGCTGGGCTGTCACAGGTGAGCACACCTGGGAGGACGGGGACAGAGCTGGGCTGGCACAGGTGAGCACACCTGGGAGGATGGGGACAGAGCTGGGCTGGCACAGGTGAGCACACCACTGGGCAGGCTCACCCCGCTCTGCTCGGCTCTGTTGCTCGCACACAGGGCAGGCTGAGCATCAGGCAGTGGCAGAGAATGGAGCAGCAGAGGGCAGGAGCTGCCAGGCCAGGGGCACAGCAGCCCTGGAACCCCTGGGCACAGAGAGCAGGGGCAGGATGAGCCGTGGGCTCCGGGCAGGGCTCCCCTGGCAGCCCCTGGGGATGCTGAGCTGGAGCAGGGGTGCACAAGAGCGAACTGAGCATCGTGGCTCTGCCCATCCCTGCAGCAGCTCTGGGGAAGAGGAAGGAGAGGAGCCTGAAGTGGAACCTGGGGAAAAAATTAATCTGGGCTGGGGAGAAGGTGGTTTAATTTTGCTTTTGTTTGCCACCATTCAAATTGACAATAAATGAAATTAACTTCCCCCAAGTCAAGCCTGTTTTGCCTGTGATAGTAACTGAAGTGTCTTAATCTTGAGTTCTGAGTTTTCCATCTTATTTCGTCCCCTGTCCTGATGAGGAGGGGGAGGAACACAGTGGCTGGCAGGGCCTCAGGCAGCCAGGCAGGGTCAGCCCATCACATCTGGCAGCTGATGTCTTCTCCTGTGCCTCGACATGGATCTAGGTGTGGTTTCATTGTTCATTCACTGCTGACCTTGCACTGTAATTTTTATTTTTGCTTCTTTTAAATCAGATGAAAATAATGTAATGCAAAGGTACAATCAGAGCTTGGCTTTGTTTCGCTAGACAATTTTCAGCTGAAATTTTGCAGGCTTTTTTATATTCAGTTATTTTATTGCTAGTAATAGGCTCAGAATTCTGTCAAAATAAAGGCTGAAAAAATGATGTCTGATTTAATATTCACCTTTTTAAAGGACAGAGCTTTTCTGAATACAGGAGAGTTCAGGGCTGAATGTTAAGACTCAGAAATTTAGCAAGTCCTACTGTATTTTTCAACCCTAAGCACTGTTCTACATCCCTGGAATTAGAATAAGGCTGGATCTTTGAGAATCTGTGTCTCATTGATCACCGTTTGCCTTTAGGAAGGAGGCATTTTTTCCATGATCAGATTGGTCTGGCCAAATGAAGGTTTTTTTACTCTAGAAACAATCTTTTTTTTTTTTTTTTTTTTTTTTTTTTTTTTCTTTTTCTGTCAGGTAGTCTCAATTTAAAGTTAGTTTTTATTATTTAATGACAGAGTGGTATGTGTGATTGCTATGTGGAAGAGATGCAAGTGTGATAGAGCGAGGCTGTGTCTCAGGACCATTCTCTGAGGAGAGTCTAGACTAACACCATCTTCTCTCAGGCTGTATTAAGGTGAGTATCTCTCCCAGAAATACAGTGACTACTTTTCTCCTGTATTTTTCTTTTCACTTGTCTCCAAGTCTTTTTATCCTGGATTACACAGGAAAGGATGAAAACTTTTTCTGTAAGACTTTGATGTGTAGTTTTTATTTCTTGCATCTTCCCTGGTGTCCTCCTGCACTCTGGAATCTTTTGTTTGTTTGCTCCTGCCTCTGAGCAGAGGTCTGGGGACGTTCCCTCAGCTGTTTGCATTCACATGTCCTGCACTTCTCGGGACTTTGTTATTCAGTCTCTCCCCTCCCTGAGTTCTTGATGTTCTGACATCCAGATGAGTCACCAAACGCATTATTTTTTTAGGTTGTTAGACTGATTTTATATGTGAGATTCATTTCAGATGCCTGCTCTGAATAGGCTTGTCTGCCTTCAATTTGCCTGAGACATTGAGCAGAATTCGATTAGATGTGTTTATGGAGTGATTTATCCCCAGGCCTGGAGCTCAGCTGAGGGAGGAGAATTTGCACCTGGCAAGCTGCAATTGCTGGGACACCCTGAGCCATGCAACACCTTCCTCTGGGGATCCAGAGTGGGGACAGCTGGCAGGGAGGGGTGGCCAATGGCTGAGAAATCTTCTTTTATTGAACAGACAGGGGAGTTCAAACCCTTGAGGCTTGAGAACTCTTGCACAAAATGCAAAGTATTTGCCCCACCTTTCTCTTTTCAAGTTTTATTCCTAAATTTGGTGTTTTTCCTAGAACCAACTTTCTTCAAACTGGTTGTAAAAATGTTATTTCTTGAAATAGGAACACATTAGTATACAGCTATATAAACAAAGGGCTGTATTAGTATATAAATCTATAGGGGGATGATTAAAAGCACTGTTTTAGGCTTCTTTTCAAAATTACTTTTAAAACTAGTTGTGGTTGTATGCTGAGAAATAGAAAAGAGAACATGTTTATAAGCATTTCTAGTATGTTTGTGTAACAGAAAGTAAATTTAAAAATGTACTATAGAAAGGGTCAAATATGTGATAGGACCAGCTGGATATTACAGTGATTTTCTTTACTGTCACATTGGGAATGTAGTTCTATTGTACATTTACATTTCACTCTGCTTCTCTATCAGCTAGCAATGATATACTAGTATTTATGGATGAAAATAGTCAGCAAAACATTTGTTCCAGTTGTAATCAGTGGAGCTGTGCACCATTTTAGAGCTCTAGCCACAGACAAGGAGAGCTCCCAAAGCAGCAGGAATCTCCAAGCTGTGTGTGCATGGTGAGAAGAGGCTGAGGTTCATGGCTGTACAGGCACACAGAGAAACAATGGTGACTTTTTATTCTATTTATTCATTTACCATGCAGCATAATTATACCTATAGATCCCAAGTCCAGGCTCTCTGCTTTGCTGCTGCCATATGAGAGTGTTATTTCTAGTCAGTACTGAGTGTTTTCTCTCTTGTGGGGTTGGTGCTGGTCCTGGCTTTGTGGAAAATACCATGAAAGCCCCTTACCCTGAAAACCCCCAGTGAAAGCACCACTGGCATCATGCACTGCTGGGATACAGCCTCAGTACCAGGCTCCTGCTGCTGCACTCCCCAGAGCATTACTGCCAAAGAAAAAGAAAAAAAAAAGGAAGAATACTACAGAAATGTGGTTTTTATTAGCATATTGGTGCCGAAGAAAAAGAAAAAAAAGGAAGAATACTACAGAAGTGTGGTTTTTGCTCTTACAAGTGTTTTCTTTAGATGTGACCGTGCTTCCAACAAGAAAGCTTGTATGAAAAAACAGTTCAAACCTGGCAAAGTTCAGGCACTGGTTTTATAAGGCCTTTCTTTAATCAGTGCTTGAAACCCGTGAGAGGAAAGGAGCCATAAAATCAATTCTAAGTAATCTTGAAAATGAGATAATAGTCCATTAATCTCATCAATATAAGCATGAAATTCTCTGCTGCAGTTCATGCCTACACATTTGTAATAAATTTATCAGTGGGAACAGGACAGAAGCCATAGGATTACTGTAGGACTTAGTGTCTCATGCTTCCCTGCAGGCTTTGTTCAATTTGGTTTTTTAATATATATTTTTTCCTCACAGTGAAAATATTTAATTCCTTTGTGTAACAGTGCCAACCAAAACTTGTTACTGGTTCAGTATTAAACTAGAATTAGTGGTGAATTTCTCCTGTGTGACCCAGGAGTCAGTGTTGAAGGATAAGGTGGCACTGGAGAAAGCAGTGACCTGCGTGGTGCCACTGCAGCTGTGGCTGCTGCTGGGCAAACTGCAGCTGCTGCCAGAATCTGTGGTTCCTGGGCGATTTGTGCCCTTGCTGCACTCTAAGTGGATAGAAACCATGAGATTTTGTGACAGCCACAGAAGTTATTTCTTTAAAAAACCCAAAAAATCCTCCCAAAGCACCCCAAAAACAAAGAAACAAAAATGACAAAAAAACCCCAAACAAACAAACCCCACAAAAGCAAGTCTTTCTTTAAGCATTTCCATTTGTTAGGATGAAGTTCAAGGACATGGTTCCTTGTCTCACCTCTTGCTCTCTGAACAACCCAGTCTGCCTGGGCTGGCTACCTACACAAACCCAAGGACCTGCAGGGATGAATTTTGATTTCTAGGAACTCTCAAAGACAGCGCAGGCTTTCAGAGAAAACATAATTTTATTTTTCTCCTTCCCCTAGAGGCTTCCCACCCCTTGGAGAATTTGTCTGTGTGTAACAAAGGGCAATGCCTGTACAGAAATGGAATTTGGGTGCCCTTGACCATTGGGCTTTTCCTTCCTGGCAGGGTGGGCAGCCCTGGCACAGGTGCCCAGAGCAGCTGTGGCTGCCCCTGGATCCCTGGCAGTGCCCAGGGCCAGGCTGGACACGTGTGGCAGTGGAAGGTGTCCGTGGCAGGGGTGGAATGAGATGAGCTTTGAGGTCCTTTCCTGCCCAAACCTCTCCATGCCTCTCTCTCAGCTCATTTTCCTGTCAGTTTTCCTATTGTATTGTTCATCCGAGTTATATTTAAAAACCTCCTTGTGGGATCATGGCATGAAGGTGGAAGCCAGGAGCAACGTAAAGACAGGCTGGAACCATGTTGCAAAGACTCTCTCCGTGAGAGAGAGAGGCTTTTAGCACAATTTAGCAGTCCTGGATCACTGAAATAGAGGGTGAAATTTTGGTTGCAGGACTGGTTTTCCTGGGGCAAGCCTGCTTCTTCTGAGCTGAGCAGCAGCAGCTCATCCTCAGAGCTGAGCACCAGAGGGGGATCTGCCCCTGGGGGCTCTGCTTTCATTTTTGGTGAACTCAAACAGCTCCTCAAACAGCTTTCCTCTGATATATCCATTACCTTTGGACCAGAAGCACTTGCAGCACAGGCAAATACCCGATGATGCTCCATCATTTCAGGCTTAATTATTTGCTCCAGCCTTTCCCTTTGGCAGGGAATCAGTGGGGAAGCAGCGAGTGCTGCTCCTGCCTTGGCTTGCAGGGCACACTCGGCTGAGGTGACTCTTTTGTCATTGATTATTGGGGAGGATTTCTCCAGCTGGATGCCTTCTGCCTGGTCACCATAAATTAGTTTTGTGTCACTGCCTCTAACAACCACAACACACTGATAGTCTTTAAATGATGGTTTATATGACCTGAGACAAGATCTAGCCTTATTTTTCTGCTCTATTACTTTCAAAGAATAGTCTTTCTATTATTAACAGTCTGTGGTAAAATAATTGTAAATTCCTTTGAGATTTATAGCAGTTTTGTTCATAAATGCAAACCTTAGCAGAATTGTAAACTATTAGTGAGCAGATGTAAGTATATGTATTTTAATAATATTATAATTTGATCATTTTTTCATTATTTTAGAAAGCTTACAGCTTGAAGGTTTTTCAGAACTGTTCTGGGTTGATTTTTCTGCAGCTGTATAAATAAGATAGGAATTCTCTGACAGTGTGATGAGGTTAAAAACTGGCTGTGAGGGCACAGTCATGGCTGCAAGAAATTTGGTCTGCCCTGGCAGGTACAACGAGGTAGAATCTTCTCAGATTGGAATCAGATTTCATGAAGCAAAGATGATGACGAATAACAATATATTAGGAATGAGTTTCAGTTATAATTGGGCATTTTTCATCTGATTTCCAGGTAATGATCATTTAGAACTGTTTAATAGTAGTTTTTAATACTTCAATGTTTCCTAAGTTTGCAGTTGCCAGTTTCCAAATGACTAGTCAATTGCTTTCTAAAAAAACGTGTCAAGTAAATACAGAAATTCAATTTTACATATAAGTCTACTTTTGATTTAGGACAGCAAATTCCTCTTGTGCATTGCTGAATCTCTGAAGTTTTTTTTTGTTGTTGTTCATTTGACCTGTTGAAGGTGGTTTTCAGTCTGCTGCTGTGGAAAGGCTCTGGAATAAGCCCAGACCTGGCTCCATTTAGCCCCACCACAGCTCAGAGCTGAGCCTGCTGGTGCCTTGAACTTACCTGGGGGAGGCTCTGGTGGGTCTTATGGAAAAGTTCTGTGGGTTCCTCCAGTTCCTCTTCTTCCCCAAAGGTCTGTGGGGGCTTTATTAGGCACAATCATTCACTTCAGATGGTTCATGGGGCTTGTGAGCTTTGTTTGGAAAAGTTCATGAAAACAATATGATGGAAATTGTGAGGTTACTGAAATTTCAATATTTTCCATGGTAGAAATGAACAATATCCACAAAAGATAACAAAAATAATGTAAACACATTATTCACAGCAAAGTTTCTCAGGTAAAGTCGAGTTTTCTCCAGCTGTGATCCTTTAGTTGGAGACCTTGGACTGGTTTGGAAAAAGGGAACCCAAAGGGGACTTGTGGGTGGATTGTTGGAATATGATGTCTAACACATGGCCTTTCACATCCAATTTCACAAACTTTTCATCACCTCATTATCTTCTGACACTTTGCAGGGGGAATCATGGAATGCTCCATGAAAAACACATAAATCATGAGGCCTCTTCAAAACTTCCTGAACTTTCAGGGGTGCTGAAAAGGGTGGAGCTTTCACTCCTAGCATGCAATTCCTAAGAGGTGGCTTGGTGAAAAGAAGGATGTAAAATAGAGTAAAATACAAGGGAATAAATCTGCTGTTATGAAATTGAGAAATGGGGATAAGTGGACATAAAAGAAAGAGGTTGAGTGGAAGAATTTTATATTTAAGGCATTAAGAGCTCAAGAAAAGGGTAAGGGGGAAGGGATTTTTCAGTGTTATGGAAAAATTATGCCTGACTGGAGAATTTGCATAGATTCTTAAATCTAATGGCCAGAGGCTGATTGTTGTGGAGTTTGTTTTACTTTGTTGGTGAGTGGGCAAATGTCTCTTTGAAACACAGATTCAGTATCCTGAGAACAGAACCAGAACAGATATTATCCAAAACACTTTGGGAGCCATGGTCAGCTCAGAAGGAGGGAAAAGGGACAGGGTCAGTGAGAGCTGTGGGACACAGATCAATGCAGGGAATACAAAAGGGGCTGTTCATCCAGTGAGTGACAGCAAAGGTGCAACTCTGGTGATAAACCTGGGGCATGCTGCATAGTACAATTCTCATTAAAGAAGGACTTCACCTAAGCTAGTTCACACAATTTACATCAAAAATGTTTACCAGCCTACAAACTCTTTCCTACCAGGATTGACTGCTGGGCTGGATTTACTTTATGTGGTTCTGGGAGCTGGGGTGCCATCTGTCAGGAGAGGCCATTAGGAAAGATTTTAGGGCGTGTTTGCTCTTCCCCGTTCACTTTACTCAGCCATTTATGCCAAATTAAGGTTTAGAAACAGTTTATATAAAACAGGGATCCTCTGCTTTGTGTTTTGTGTGCTCTGTGCAGTCCCTTTGGGAAAAAAACTACATCAGGCATGGAGCACTGGGAGGTCAGGCCTTGATCCTGACCTTCCAGCTCTGCCAAAGCCTGAGAATACCCTCATGGAAGATTCCTACATGATCTCCTGCATGTTGAGGAAACAGTTCATAGGTACAGGAAATCTTCCAGGGTTTTCTGTTAACATGGGAATCTAAACATATCTACTCATATAGCAGTGGTAAAGAGAGCGTGAATGAGAAATTCAGGGAGGAATCTCACCAAAAATTTGTGTATTTTCTACATCCCAAGGTCAATTTCCCAAATTTGTATTTTCTACGTCCCAAATCAATTTTGGTTTGTTTTTCACGGTTTCCTGCCTAATGAAATCGATGGTTCTGTTGCTGGGTTTAAAATGAAGCTGACACCAACTCCCAAAATGCTGCTGAAACCAATGGCCCTTGCACAAGGTCTTTGTTACTGTTGGCACCAGGTCCAGAGTGCTACATCTGCTTTATTAGCTGAGCTAAATATTTACCCCACCATGTCCCAGATTCACCAAATCCCAGGAAATGAAGGTTTCCCGTTACCATTCTATTCAGTGCTCAACAAAGAAGCAGAAATCATGTTACTGGCACCTATTTCTCAGCAGCCACAAGGGAAATGTTCTCAACCCATCAAGTTTTGGTTGTATTTGAATAGTGCTGAAGGATTTTAAATGTGTTTGGTGTAAGAATACACCACAAACCCTAGTTTTATATGCTTCTGGAGATTTCTACCTAGGAATCTCTACAGATCCCATCCCTTTCTAGGACTAGGAAATATAAAAGTTTTGAAATGCTTCTCTCTCAAGAAAATCTTCTTTTTAAAGATAAGTTTTTTTCATTTTTTTCCCCCCCATACTCATCAAAACCATTATCTTACTCTGCAATTAGTCCCCCTGCAATCAAATAAAGGGCATGGATTAATGGGAGAAGCACTAGAAATATTTTAAAGGGATTAACATTAATGGAGAAACAGATTATCTTTCTATCAAATGAGGTTAATAACCAAAATTAGTAGTGGCCCCTCACAGTTGGTCACAACCTTCCAGAGTCTGCTAGAGATTAATCAAGTGAGTTTTGTATAAAGCCTGTAGAATTCTGAAGTGGTTTAGGGTCCTACCTCTCATTCTGAAAAGCATCAAGCCCTTTGGTCCTTACTGCTATGCCAGCTTGAAAAACTCATTTCCTCGGGGAATGACTTGGAACCTGAAGGGTTTTCTGCAGCAGCAGGTGCCCAGTTGAAATCTCACTGAAATTCCTGTTATCACAGGCCTGGCCAGCCTGTACATCTGCCTTGTTCACAGTGTAAAATTACTACAGGATCATTAACACTTTATCTCATAATTAAGTTCATGTAGTAGACTTGAAAAGAGAGTATTTTTTTTATTGACTGTATTCTATAAAACCCTGTAATTGCTTAATCCCTTACAATATTTAAAGCAATTAACATGTGGCCCTTATTTGCAGAAGGGCAATTGGCAAAGGTGGTTTGGAAAGTCATCCTAAGCATCAGCTTGATCTGTGTATTGATGGGATATTTTCTGTAGTCATGGGCTGGCTGTAAATACATGTTAGAAGCCATTTTGCAGGCATCAAAGCACTGAGGGGGGTGATGTTGCTGCAGGATGATTATTGTCACTTTTGGCTCATCATTTCAACACAATTCTTCCCAAAAAAGCAGTGCCTTTAGTAAGGCAGCTACAGCTGGAAAAGCCAGGGCTGTATAACTCTTCCTGCTATTGTATTGGTGTGCTGCCTCTTTTTGTAGGCACAAGTGTCTTAAGGAGTGCTCCTTGTTGTTTGTTTGTTTTTTTTTAATTAAAACCTTTGGCACAGGGATGATTTCTGAGATTACTTCCACACTTGTCTGCATCTGGACAGCCTGGGGGTTACCAGTGGCTACCTGGAGGCTAAATTTTCACAGCAATATAAAGAAAGTCTGTTGTAATTTATAATTTCTAAACCCATGATTAGTGCAGTGAACGGGGATAAATGGAGGACACAGGACATGGTTTTCTGTGCAGGTGCAAGCTGGTCCATGAGTACAAATCCTACATCTGCTTGATTAAGGTCTCAGTGTGAGGGTAGAACAAGAAAATAACAAATGCCTACTTTCAGTCACTTCCTTAGAAAAGTTCTTCTAACTCATTATGCAAGGGCAAAATATTTAAATGTCCATTAAACCTTGTAAAAACCTGCTTTATTTAAAACTCTAATTTTGTAGCTGTAGTTGCAGAAATAAACCCAGTGACTATCCATGTAGATTGATTTTTAGTAAAGACTCCAGTGAAGCATTTCTGGCCTCCAGCATCCCTTTGTCTCAGCCAGAACTGCAGAGGAGCTGGAGTTCACCACATCACGGGCTGAAAGTCACCAGCCCCAAAGTGCTGCAGACCAAGTGGCTCTCCCATATTTTTCAGTGTTCCAAGGCCAGGTTGGATGGGGCTCTGGTCTCTGGAAGGTGTCCCTGCCCATGGGATGTGATAGTTTTAAGGTCCCTTCCAACCCAAACCACTCCACGATTCTGTTATTCCATTTCTCCTAGGAGACATGGCCAGAGTGCTGCAATGACAAAAGTGGGCATGGTCCTCATGTTTTCTCTCTCATACAAATTAAAAAATGTTTAAGGTTCCAAATGACGTTAAAAATCCCATTATAATCTAACCCACACTGCACAAAACCACAAAAACCCCAAAACAAGTAGTGCCCTGCCCCCTCTGTGCTTTTTTTTCAGGTAAGGCTGACTCTGATGTACTCCCCCTGAACAACACAACATCAATGTTATTCAGTTAAGGAAAAGCTGGTTTTTGTAATAATTGTGTAGCCAAAGGTCCCTGTGAGAAGTTTTTTCTGCAATAAAGAACAGACAAACCTCACAAAGTGGTATTTCTAGGGAGTGTGCTATTAGAAAGAATTGATATTTGAGGAGCTTTAGTTTATTAAAAATGTGCAAGAGCTCCTCTGTGACTAGTTTCATGCACAGCTTAGTGAAAGGTTAGAAAATTAGCTCCTGTGCTGCTTATACAGCTGGATGGATGGAGGGGACTTTACATTTCACAACTTCTTGTTTCTGACAAGTTCCAGTGAATTATTTATGTGGCCACTTATCCTGCAGAGATGGAGCTGAGGGAACAAACCGAGTTCACAAATGCTACCAGAAAGCCTTCAGGTGATAAGATGAAAATGGATCTTGGTCGCTGCTGATCTCAAACCTGGACTGGAATTTGTGGCCTATAGATGAAGGGTTGTGTGGCTTACATTTTTCATCTCTAACTCGTGAATTTGTGCAGTTTATGAACAATTCATGAAGTTCTATTTATCTTCGGCAATTGCCTTATGAATCAAGGGTTTAACTGGAATAAGATAATCCAGGAAATAGTAAATTTCAATTCATTTTTATGAATCTAATATATATTCCACATATGAGAGCAGAGATGTGAATACACTAGTGATAAAAATACTAGAAATAAATTACCTATTTCTGTAACTATAGTTTAACTCCAAAAGTCAGAGATTTTGGCAAATCTGATTTTTGAAGCTCTTGAATTTTCTGGAAGTTTCTAGCCTTAAAAGTGAATTAATACACCTCTGTGTGTTTTTTCCTCTCTCTTATATACAATGGGTCTTTTGCCATCTTGATTCTTTATCTACAGCAATATGGATTCACAAATAAAAGGTTTGGAAAAGATTTCATTATTTTCAGGGAATTTTCTTTTTATTTTTCTTTGCTAACCAGTAGCTTCCCTGATATTTGTTGTTGATGACCCTGTTTTAAATCCTTTCTCTGCTGCAAACGTAGAATCACATCTTATGTTAGGCAAGTGCTTCTCTATTATGTTATTCCACACTCCAGGATTTGGGATCTTCAGTTCTGGAGTAATTCCAAATGCTGTTAGGCTGAGGGGCAGATGATAATTCCAAAATTCAGTAGCTAATGGACTACAAAGGCTTGCTAGAAACTCAGCTCAGGGGATTGAGAATCAAGTAGTCTTCACTACAAGTTTTTCCAAAATCCTGTGTTCCAGTACTTCAATTAACACTGCAAAAAGGAATTTTAAATTTTGTATAATGTAAATGCAGATATCAGTCAATGAGTTCCTCAAATTTAGGGTGAAAAGTCTGAGGTTGTGGTGCAAATGTTAGCACATTCTGAGGGTGTCACAGGTGCCAGCATGACCAGTCAGCTCTAGAAAGACTAAACTGCAAAATCTGCAGGTATGGAAAAAGTACTTCCAAACCTGTACAAATGATTCTCCATTAAATATTTTAATTGTGGCACGATCAAAAAAAGTAGCACTTGGAGAAACCATAAAAATTGTCAGTTGTTCAGTAGCTCTGAATCCTGATATGGCAATGTAAGGATTAATGGCATTTCTCAGCACCAAACAGACCCTGAATGTCTTCTGGAATTGCTTAACTGGATCCTCCAGCTCCTACAGGAACCATCAGTGAGCAGAGGCCTCTCTCTGCTCCCTCAGGGTTCCCGTATTTGTGACAGGAGCTGCAAAGCCCCTGGGCAGTGTGGGAACCCAGGGCTTCCCCCTGGCTGCCCTGGAGGGTCTGGGACCCTGGCAGGGGTCAGGAACCCCCCTGGACAGAGCCCCCAGAGACACTGGCTGTGATCTCTGGCCATGCAAAAGAGTTTTCAATCTTACAGGATGAATTACAAGCTCTGAGTGTTTGATATAAGTAATAATTAAGTGTGGCATGGGTGCAAAAGTAAAATTTTAGGATTCTAGATGAGGGGTCCAAAGGGGACAAGATGGAGGAAATTGGGTGTGTCTTGTCCTTTTTCTCCTTCTTATGCCCTCCATGTCTCACTGTGGTGTTGGCATTTTTCTGTTGGTTCAGGCTGGGGACACACTGTCCAACGCAGGTGATAGATATTGGCACGTTCTTGTAAATGCAGCCCAGGGAGTTTCTGGTATTTAATGTTTGTAACATCCCACTGAGGGCAGAGCCCCACACGCTGCCCTGCAGGACAGAGCTGGGCAGGGCAGCAGAACATGTGAGAGATAAACAGAATAAACAACCTGGAAACCAGCACAGACCAATTATGGCTTCTGCTTTGGCAGCGGGGCTGAAAGACAGAGACTTTCTACAACCTAGGGATCATCAATACCACAGATTCCCACAGTGCAGCACCTGCAATATTTATTCCCTTTAAGAGACACAGCTGCTCCCAGGAGCTGCCTGCTCCCTGCTGGCCCCATGGAATTGCTCAGGCTCTGAGCTCACAGCTGAGGGTCTGGCAGCTCTTTGTCAAGGAAATCCAGGATTGTTGTCCTGCACAGGGAAGGAAACCAGTGGAGAGCTGATGAGAAATGGGAAGGGGCTGGTGGCATCCTCAGGAGGCAGCTGGAGATGGCACTGGGTTAAAATCTTCCAGAGTCCTGCCCTGGCTATTTCAGTAGCAGCTGTCCCAAACACAAAGGAGAAAAGCCTGATGTCATTGCTTCCAACAATTCCTTTCAACGCTTCCAGAGCTCTGCCTAAATGGAAACTGAAGTGAAAACAGTAAGGTATCATTATTGCTGCTGTTAATGAAGACATGGGACTAATTTTGGGCTAAGAAGGATTTATTGCTCAGAGTAACATCAGTCTCAGAGGCCATGAGACCAAGCAGCTGGCCATAGCTCAAAGTAGTCACAAGTTATTTGTTACAAGCAATATAGAACTTTCTAACACAGTGGACAGTTGCCACAAAGTTTATTTTGCTTTTCTGACCTATCACCTTTACTGAATTTTTCTGCACTGCAGATACTTTTATCTAATGGGCTGCTATCACATGTACACACAAATGCTTCTTTTATATCTGAACCCTTAGCTTGCTCTATACAACCACACCCCTACATCAGGGTAGGGTTCACCATTTTATCAATGCAGTTTCTCACTTAAGGCATATTCTTACTTACAACTTTCTTATAGCAACATAAGTTTATGATTTTTCTGCTTAATGTCTGTATATTGTATTTTTACATCAATCCAAGCTGCTCCCAAGGCTGCAGCTCAAACCCTTCAGTGTGTGTGGCAGTTTTGGGTTTTCCAATTCCCAGAGCAAGGGAAGCACAGAGCTGTTCATGCTGAATCTGTAGAGCAATCCCTTCACACGGGACAGCAAAAAGGCAGCTCACAGACCTGCAGCTTTCCCAGCAGAAAGGTCACCTGGAGCAGCCTGACCTTTTTAGCACAGAGAAAGCAATGAGCCATCAGCCCTATCTGAGCAGCCTTCAATCCCAAGGAACTCCCAAAATAACCTGGAGATAAAGAAGATGGATAAAAATCAGGAGATGCCAGGGAGCAGGGCATGCAGTTGCTTCTTCAAGATGTTTCTTTGAGAGAAATTGTACATATGCTATAAGTCAAAGTCAGGGGAGAGGAAAATTACAAGTCCCTGGAGAAAGGAAAGAGATTAACATTTTATCACAGGCAAATAAGTGGGAAACTCTTGAATTTATAGATATGTAGATATAAGCACATGAAGTTATTGCTAGTAGGGCATTAAAAATAGAAGTATTATCTTTCTACTCAAAGATTTTACTAAATAGCTATGAATTTCTAATTAAGTAATGTTAAATCTCTGTGACAATGTAGTTCATTTGATTATGTATGACTGAAATCTGAAACCTAAATGTAATAATAACTTAAAAGTATGGGCCAAATATCCCAAAATTTTTCTCCTGAGTAGAATCATATGAACTTAAAAGGTAGCAACTCTTTTTTTCTGTCATGGAGATGAAAGCATTAGATTCAGATGCCAGTATTTGATACACAAAACCCAAGCAAATGACAAATTCAATCTAACCAGATTCATTAACTTAACCCCACACATACACACACCATGTCCTTATCCACACCCTCCATAAAACTGTGCTCAAGACAATGTAAATTGCCAAGAATTAAAAAGAATTTAAGAAATCTGAAGTTAAACTAAACCCCCACACCATCAGCACAGCACATGTACAGACTGGTACATATATTTTTTTCATGTTCCCTTTGTGTTGAAGGTGATTTGTTCATCTCCTTCCGTTTGTGGGCCCTTTTTAGGACGAATTTCAAGAATCCAGAGAGCATCTTTCCCCTGATCATTAAGGCTACATTTCCTGCCAGTGTCCAAAGGATTGGCTGTCAAAGGACTATTACAAATTTTGTAGCAATGCAGATTTTTTCTGAAGGTGAATCATGAAGTGTTTGTGGCACTGAAATTTGGGACACAAGTCGCCACCACCACAAATATTTGACCTGAAGCTCACAAGTTCTACTGCAAATGGTTTCTGTGCTCCCTTCCCACTGGTAATGGCCTGAGCAGCCTCCCCCAGAAGGAATTAATCACAGTGGATGTGTTGGAGATATTCTTTGCTGCAAATACTATATGAATTTTTATAGCATTAAATATATATGCACTATTTTTATCTTCCTTATAGAAGATATCTGTTTATACCTTCTCACAGAAGCTTTATATTTGAAGACTTTAAATATATTTTTTTACCTTTTTTCTCTTGATTTTTTTCTTTTGATACACTGACTTAATCTGCTGTTCAGAACAATTATTTTCTCCAGTAAATCCTCTTTCACCTCCAATTCCTCTCCTATATACTACAGATCCATGTTCTTGAGATCTCCTGGTTAGAACAACCTCACACCAGTTCCCAAATTTGAAAATAAATACAGAAAATATAAAGGAGGAAGGGTTTCCAAATTTAAGAAGACATGAAATAGGCTTTTATTCAGAAAAGAAACTTTAACAATTATTTTAAGAATCAGTCCCTGACCAGGAATGTCTTAAAAACATTGTATTTCAATGGAACCATTTGCTATTTGCCCTTTATTTTTTTCTCTTGCCATAGATAATTTACATTCAATTGGAAAGTGTCTCCCTCTGAATCAACTTTTGAAGTGCATAACTTGACAATTATATTTAAGTTTGTGTGTTTTCTCTGTATTTCCTACAGAAATGACTGAGAATTAAGGCTTTACACAATTACAACTTTGGGGTGGAATGAACAAGATTATTTCTTATCAAATGCTTTAAATGCTCTGTTTATTCCAAAGGTGAATAAAGAGCAAGATACCTTTCTGAAGGTGGTTCCTGTGGGAGAGATGCACAGGCAGGTCCATTAGGATTCGCTGTGTTTAGGAAAGGAGATTTTGCAATGCTGGAGCTCTGGAACAGAAAACAGAAAAATATCTGGGTGCTGCTCCCTGCTCTGCCATGTGAGATTGATGCAGGCTTCCCTCTCTGCTCCTTTCTTCTCATCCAAAGTTATTTCTTCCAGCAGAACTTTAACCCCAGCTGGGAGCCTCTGTACCATACAGACAGCAAAGTTTGGAGCTTTTTTAAGAAAGATCTGACTTGCAGCTCAGGGTTCTTTCATGTGAGGGGAACAAAGGGAAGGCAGATGTGAAAAACAAGCCAAGGGAACCTTTTTGACAGGGTTGGTAAAAGGAGAGTATGGAGGTGTTGAGACTCCAAAAGACAAGCTCTCATCCAGTCACTTAGCACACACCTGATTCTCTAATCAAGCACAGATCAAAGTAAGCAACACCTGCACCTGATTTAGTTTTAATCCTGTGAGTAGTTCTCAACACTCCAGTGAGTATTCGCTATTCAACGGGAATGCTCGAGAGCCTAAAGAAAACTTTTTATAATGTCTAGTTCATGAGAATTCTGTTCTTTCATGAAGGATTTTGCTTTAGCTTATTTGTGTGAGCTCTGGCTGCTTATTGTTTTAAAATATTTTAAATTATTTTACATTAAAATAGTTTTAATAGTTTAAATTAATTTTAATAGTTTAAAATTCTTCATTCTGGAGACTGACAGCTATGTACAGACAGGTGAGTGGATAAAGAAAGACTACAAATCAGGTTTGGAATGAAACTGAGATACCTAAAAATCTTTGCAATAGTGCTGCCCTGAAAGTCACATATTTGAAGAAGAGAAAGGATTTCTGGGCTGCTTCACATGGGAAGAAGACACTGGATGTTTTTTCCTTCCTTGTTGTGTTTCATAGCCCTGGGCTTCATGGTCATCCAGTGTATGGGCAGGAGAATCTCACTCCTCTGAGTCACTCAGTGGTCACCTCTGTGTGAGCCAGCATTTAGCCTAGATCACCTAATGGCAACAATTTCACCCGGAAGAAAGTTTGCCTCATACTAAATCAGATATGTCATCAAAGGGTGGATGTTTTTTTTTCACTAGTTCAGTCTTTGAAAACTGCTGATAAAGCCGGAGGTATTGGACCATATGGCAAACCTATCGATGCAGTCAGTCATATTTAATCAAAATGTTGAAAATTATTTTATTAAAGGGCCTAAATATACAAATTAAGGAAGAGCTGATGAAATGTTGCCTTATTTCTACTTGCTAACCTTCTAGCAGTATCACTTTCTCATAAAGGGATTAGTAAATATGGCTTTAAATATCTTGAACTGCAGAGGAATCAGTTACCAACTTGAATCTTTTAGTGATTTAGAGAACTTCAGTGTAATATTTTGACCTCCAATTTACATTTGTTGGACATAAGCCTCCCATTGCCCTCTCTGTGTTGATTTTGGAGTGAATTGGAAGGCTGAAAAGAAAAATGAAGGAAAGCCACAGGATGGCTTTAAAATCTATCCAAGGATATTTAGATGAACTTCATAGGGATCAGACTAGAGAGTGGGACATACATTTTGAGAGAATCTGTTGGGATAACTTGATAGTTTGAGTTTTCATCCTGAAAATGAATCTTTGAGTAACTTTTTATCTCTCAGTAATGTCAGATTTTAACGAGGTGAAGTAAAATTTTCCAGCCATTGAACACTGCTTCATGTTTAACGAGGAATGATAAATTCTGAAGTTACTGTGTGAAATGATCCTGCTTCATAAACTGGTGTGCCTTGGTAAAGGAACCTTCTTGAGCAGTTCTGCTCTGCTGAGTTACGTATTTCGGGGATCCAGGATCACACCCTGGGCCTTAAAATAGCAGCAGAAATAGGCCAAGCCCCAAATCTGTCAGGAGAGGCAGAGGGATACAGATATGTGCTTTTGAGGTACTTCTGTACATGATCGATGTGCGAACTGCAGTTCAATTTATGAGGACTTGGCTGTGTTTATTTTCTGCACAGATGAAAAAGTTTATAGGGAGATTATTCATATAAAGTTTTTTTAAGGCCACACGCCTATGATTTAAAGCTTGCCTCCTCTTTATCACCTGATTGTTAACTGCTTTCCATTTCCATCTCAATGCTTAAAACAAGTTCCTACTCCTACCCCAGAGAAGGCAGCACATCTATCTGATCCTCACACTCCTCATCTGTATTTGATACCAGTTACATGTTGGAGTAAGTCTCAGGGGCATTAATTTATTGTAGCTGAAGGTCGAGCAGCACAAAAACGTTTGATCACTACAGACTTAATACTTAAGGTATTGAGAAGGACAAGGCAGTGTTCTGACAGGTCTTGATGTTTGTTTTTTCCCCCCAAACTTTCTCACCAGTAGCTGCTGTCGTCCTCATTTAACAGTAGTTCACGCCTTTAGGACTGCTGCGATGCTCTTCTCTTTAGGTGAGCATCAGAATTCTCGCAATTCCTTTGGGCTCGAGGAAGGAAGCGAGGCAGAGATGGCCGGGGATCGCCAAGGGCATCGTTCCCATCAGCAGTTCGCCTCCCGCGGCAGCGCTGCCCGCTCGGGCTGGGGGAGAGCGCAGCTCTCCGGGACGAGCCCCGGCGATGCAAAGTTGCGACCGCGCCGCCGGTGCCCCGGGAAGGTTCCGGGTCGGTGGAGCGCCTGGCCGCGGGCATCCCGCGGAGCCATCCCCATCCCCGGAGCCATCCCCATCCCCGCGGTGCCATCCCCGGTGCCCTCCCCGGAGCGGCCGCAGGTGCGGGCGGGCCCCGCTCGGGCCCCGCGGGTTCCCGGGCGCCGCCGCGCGGCCGCCAGCGCCGGGCGGGGCCGCGCCTCCGGAGCCTCCGGAGCCGGGAGCGCCGCTCCCCCGGGCCCGCTCCCCCCGGGCCGCACCGCATCCCGCCCCCGCCGCCTCCCCCGCCGCTGGGGCTCCCCCGCCGCTCTCCCCCGCCCCGCCGGGTTTGAAGGTCACCTCCGCCCGCCCGCCGCCGAGCCACTTTCCGCGCCGGCTGGCGAGCGGCAGCGCCTCCGCCCCGCGAGCTCCGAGTCCGGCCGGCGCGGGGCTCCCGCCGGCCGCGCCCGGGCGGAGCGGAGCGGAGCGGAGCCGCCTGTCGCCCCCTGCTCTCCCCGCGGCCCCGGGGCCGGGCCGGGCGGGGGCCCCGCTGCCGGAGCGCGGCGAGCCCGGGGGAGCCGGGCGGCGGCGGGGGGCGCGGCATGCGGCGGTGAGCGAGGGCGGCGGCGCTGCCCGCGGGAAGGGGCTGCGGCGGCGGCGGGAGCCGCGTCCCGCTGCCACCCGCCTGCCGGGGCCGCGGGAGAAGCGCCGCGACCCTTCGCCTCCGCTCGCCTCTTTATGGTGAGTTCGGGCCGCGGGGGGCAGCGGGGCAGCCCGGCGGGGCAGCGGGGCTGCGGCCGCAAAGTTCCCGGGGCGGCCCGGGCGGAGGGACGGGAGGGAGGCGGGGGGCTCCGGGGCGGCTCCGGTGCCGGAGCAGAAGGATGCCCGCGGCTCGGGGCACCGCGCCGGCTCCGCTGTCGCCTGCGGAGCGCCGTGCGGGGGGCTGCGGGGACAGCGGCACGGAGGAGGCTCCGCACGCAGGGAGCGGCAGGAACATGGGCATTCGGGGCTCTGCCGAGCTGCTCGTTAAAAGAGCGCAGGTGTTTAACTGCTGGGAAACCACCTGCCTGTAAGTCCGCGGGGTCTGCTGGTTTTATCGGCGATTCATCAGAATGTTTTCTCCTGCATGACTGTGTCAGGATAAAGAAAGTATCGGTGTTGCCGTGATCGCTGCGCGGTGCAGGTGGAGCGGCAGTGTGCCCGAGTGAGAGGTCAGGCAGCTCCTCTCGGTGCCGCTCCTCCGCCGGGGCAGGGCTCTGGGACATGGGTTTGCGATGTGAGAGTGGCACTTCCCAAATCTGTGATGTGGCTGTTGGACACTGAGCTGCCGAGTTAACATGGTTCGCGCAGATGGTGAAACGAATGTGGTCTGAAGTTTGGCTGGAGTGATTCACAACGGCGAAGTGCGAAAGATCTGGTCCAAATCCGCAGCTTTTCTGTATCTGCTCTGTGAATTGCAAATGTGGTATAGTATGTTACACTCAGAAGTAAGTTTCGTGTTGACTGTTTTTTTTTTTTTTTTCATTTCAAATAAAATTCAGCTTATTTAAGGCGAGATGGAGCATGAAACACAGCAGACGCTGCTGGTGGTGGCCCAAGAATGTCAAGTACCTGCTTTCGCTTCTCTAGACTCGATGGTACTTAAGGGAGGAAAGATACTGTGTGTTTCATTCGGAAGTGTGAAAACAGCTGTATGCACGGGCTGTCAAAGTAGAAGCAAGGTTTTGTCACTCTGTGGTAGAGATTGATGATGGTGGATGAATTACAGTCTAAAACAGAGCTACCCCTCATAATCAACTAATTACGTTTTAGAAGTCAAATAGCCATGGCTGCCTGAGGAGTTTTATGTGGGGAAGAGTAGTGGGGCTGTGTGAATTTTCAACATGTATGCCAATAGATCATTTAGTTTTCAGGAAAGTGGTTGATATTGATATCACGTGCTGCAGTTATCAGGATTATGGTAGTGATTTAGAGCAGGTATTTGATTTTTATTTACTTTTACTGAAACGTTTTGCATTACTGGATTTTGAGGAAGCTATTTTTATGTAGGAATTCTGTTTATAGTTGAGATCTACTTGCTGTCTTATGCAGGCTTTGAAGGCTTGGCTTCCCAAGACTCATTTACAGTTTATTCTTCTGGTAAATACATTAGACAAAGGATCCGGCGTTTGCTGAAATGAAATCTGTATTTCTAATGTCAAGACTATATTTCTTTATTAATACGTAGCAGAGTATCAGTAATAGAGCTGACAAATGTAACGAATAAAATTCACAGTATGTTGATGATTTTTATAGTTCTTGTAATTGAAGTACTTGGTGTCCTTGACGTGATGAGGATGCTGCTCTGGCTTTCATGAAAGGATACCCTTTACTGACAGAAATACTGTCAGGAGTCAGGTGTGGAGGAAGAGAGTGGGGTTGTGAGTTGCTGTGCAGAATGTGCTCCGTTTCCAGCTCAGGATGCACACGTAGGACTGCAAGGTGCAGTTCCCAGCCCTGAGAATCCTTCCAGTGATGCCTGCACGCTGCACGCGTGAGCCCTTCTGGCTGCTGCTGCAGCACAGGAGGGGAATGGTATGTCCTGAGGCCATGGCTGCCAGTGCTGGTGGGTTTGAAGCCTCTCCTTGCTCCCTGCTCAAAGCTCTCTTGAAGTTAAACACGGAACAGCAAGGCCAGGAGGGACCCAGGCACTCCTGCTCAGTCTCTGTGTTCCTGCCCAAGGCAGGATCTGCTCGTACCTGTGTCATCTCTGATGGCATACTTCGTGTACTTTTTGTATTCCCATTCTCCTCTTACTTTTCTTCCTGCTTTTGCTGTCTTTTCTATGAGTTTTTTTTCTTCTTTTACCTATTATTTTCTAAAGAATCTTATCTTGTTCCCTGCAAACCCTTCCTCTGGTATAGCCAGTCACTTTCAAGATTTTTTTCATTGCTTTGTGGGAGACCTACAGCTTGTTTTCCAGCCCTGTATAATATGCTGGATTTACCAGGTTTCTGCCTGGTTTTTAGGAGGAATGTAAAGGAAATATTACCCTTGCTATCTCTTTGTGCAGACATGTAAGCTTTGTTCAGGACCAAGGAGCTGTTCAGTATCTGCTTGCACTGGGGGAGGTTGAGCTCTCTGGAAATAGAGAGACCAATGGCTGAGTTAAAAAATCCACCATTGCTAATTTTTCACCTTTTAGTTTGAAATTGCATGATCTGATTTTTAAATCTAACTAGAAGCATTATATACCATAAAGGGTAGAGCTCCTAAGTGCTGGCCACAAGAACAAATATTATTCACAGCTATTGAAGGTATGGCTGCCTTAAGCATATTGTTGTCTGAAAAAGATGAATCTGATGTAATTAAGAATAACACATCATAGTACAGCCTGGGAAAATATGTAGTAGCTGAAAATCTGGGTTTTTTTAATGTATGTCAGAACTCCCTCTACTTAATTCTTGGATTTTGATCCCTTCCCTTTTCATGTGGGAGATGGGGATCCTCTTGTCTCACACAGCCTTGTAAAAGTAGAGTGTGAGCAAAACTGAAGAGTTAGGAAGCAAGAAAACAGACAGGGCTTAAAAGAATGGCAAACAGAACTTTTTTTAGGGCTTCTGACTGTTTCTGGTCTTGATAGGGTGAAATCACAAACATCTGTAGCAGAACTTCTGATGACTCCATTGAGCAAAATTGGAGCTGTGCTATTTCCTAAGAACAGAAAGCTCCTCTCTCGGGCTTCTCCCAAGTCATTAATGAGAAGCCTTTTTTTACTTTGTTTTGAATTCTTTGCTTAGTTGCACTTTCTTATGAGTAGTTTTGTTCTTTAATTTAAGTAATTGAATATTCCAGTCCTTATTCTGGGGAGTATAATGCCATCTCTGACACTTCATGTTGTTCATTCTTGCAGATATTATCAGTAGATAGTGTTTGTATCACCTATTCTGAATATCTGCTTTAATGATTAAAAGCTGCTTATGATGCTCTTGAGTATTTATTACACTTTCCCTTCATAACTATTATTTTCCTAAAATTTACTGTGCCAGCAATGACAACTTATTGCAAGTTAGATAATTTTATTTGTGTCCTTGAAGTTGATGCAATAAAAATAGTATGCAAACTGAAATGAGCTGGAAAATCCCTTCTGGGATGCTGGAGTTTGTGTAATTCTGTAGAGCAGCAAGAGGTGGTCGTGTTGGATTCACAGGATGGGTCACAGCTGGCCAGCAGGCAGCATCAAGGGCCAAAAATAGGCTGAAATGCTATTTTCTGCAAAGTAGGTGTAATTTAACGTCTCTATTCTTCTGCTCAAGACTTTGTACTTTGCAGAGATCCAGAAGGAAGAATATTTAGGGAATATTCCAAAATCCAAGGTATTTTGTGATGTATTGATTTGGCTATTTTCAAAGGGAAAGAAGCTGTTTGGTATTTTGAAGGATGTTTCAGAAGTTGGTTAACATAAGACTGCAGCTCTGTGGCAGTTTTGTCCAAGCCAGTTAAAAACTCCTGAATATTTTGCAACTTTGGATGCAGCTCCAAAATCCCGTCTTCCCAAACAGCAAATGTTCCTGTGCTGAGAGCTGAAAGGAACTCAGTAAATATGAGTTTACACTGACAGATGCCCCAGGACCTGCCTCTGCCACTCAGTGCCCTAAAATTCAAATAACTCCCAGACTGGGAAGTGCTGTGGCACAGAGTGGGAGCGTGTGGCTGCAGGCAGCCTGGGGGGCTGTGCAGAAGCAACACAGCCCAGACAGTGTGAGCAAACTGAGATGCAATAAAAGAATTGCCTGTGCTTCAGCAGGGAAGGTGTGAGGGAGCACAGTTACAGCAGGGTGAGCTGAGAGCTTGGCTGTGGCAAGGGCAAACATGCAGAATAAATCACTTGAAGATAAACAGCACGGGGCTGGCTGCAGGGCCAGGTGCAGCCTGGGACCAGCGTTCAAGCACTACCAATACACAGATTTTCTGTTCGCAACACGCTTGGCTTCAGTCCTCCAGTGCACAACCCCTGGCCAGCAAAGTTTAGGATACAGCAAGGAGAGGTTACACAGCTAAAAATGCGAATTTCAATGATACAGCCTAGAATACATCCCAAGCAATTGCTGTCTTTAGGCTCCTCAGTGTTAAAGCAATGGTAGCGAGAGCTGGAGTTACCCAGAATCACACCCACAGATTATTCTGGGTTGGAAGGGACCCACAAGGATCAAGTCCAGCTCTTAAGGGATTGGCCTGAGTGGTGAATTAGTGCCTCTCAACTTTCTGTGTGTTTTCTACTTCTTTGATTTGAGTCTGGTGCAGTGATAGTTGGGATTCAAACATTTCCTTTACATTTGGGCATTTATTTATCACTGTTCCACCGCATTTTCTCCTAGAATCGAATAAAATATGTGTGCTGACCAATTTTCTTGATGAGGACACCCATATCTTGCTCTCCTGGCTGCTGGTTGCTAAGTATTGTAATGATTTTATTGTCTCTGAGTTCAGTCTCTGTATTAGTTGGGGGCAAACATTATATGATCAGAGCATTAAGAAACTGGCCCGAATGTAATTTTTTTTTTCCTTTTGAGAAATTTGGGGAAACTCAGACTTGATATAGAAACTTCCAACTCTAAAAGTGTATTGTTTTGAAGGTGTGAGTATGTGAAAATGTGGGTAGGAAATTTAGGAGAATGTTTAAACAAGCAAGTGCCACTATTTCATATTAAAGTACTCCAATAGTTGGAGCAGTTGTAGAGAAGGTGGAAGAAGCCCTGTGCAGAGGTGGAAGGAAGGGTGGTTGTGTTGGACAGCTGTACTTCTGTTAAAGGAGAAAAGTTTTTCTCCTTTGAGTTGAAATGAACCCCATGTTCACATGAGATAAAACACTAAATCCACGTGTGCTGCCCTGCTAAGAAAGCTCAGGGGAGGTGCACTTGCTTTCCTTGGACTTGGCTCATTCTGTAGTCTGTCCTTTGGGTGTTCTAAAGCTTTTTTATCTTTGCTGCAGTTTACACATGAAAAACACATGTAGGAAACAGTTACACATGTAATGCTGTTGTCTTACCAAACTCACAGTCTGTTGTGCACCTCAAACAAATCCAGAGCCCTGGATTTCAAAATAAAACATTGTGTAATTGTCTTGTTGTCTTGAAAAAACCTATCTTTTCTATGTCTGTTCAATGATTAATGGTAGTCATCTCTCACAAAAGTGGTTTGGCTGGTGAATCAGCATTACTGCTCCTTGGATGGCCAGTTCTTGAGCTTCTGCTTTTATCTTTTAAATATGTTTTGTTAAATGGACCCTTAGGTGCTTGAGTTTTTCCACATGTTGTAGAGGATTGGTAATTTAGGATTTGAGGAGAGAGAAATTAGAGTGGAATGGCATTGATCCAGGAAAAAGGTTTGATAGTCTCTGTCAGAACCAATATTGCTCTCTTTGTCTACCCTGTTTATTCACTGTTTTTGTAGTTAGCATTCATCCCTAAATTGAGGATTATGCAATATTATGGAGATATTTTGTTGAGCAAATGATTTTGACTGTCAATAAAGAACCTGTAAACAGCACCTGTATGACATGTAGAATACAGTTTAAACCCTGCTTTCAGAATAATCTTCTTGTCTTCAAATGGACGTAATTCTGTAACATTTCCCTTGGGATGCAGCACAGCCTGTGTGGTTTCTGACCACAGAGCAGAGCTTACAGCCTTTCTACTTCTGTGGGAAAAGACATTGAAGCATCAGTTTCAAGTTATGCTATGGGGTGGTTCTCTCTGATCAGCATCTCAGAAAATAATATGAAATACTCTCTCCTGTTACAAGGAAACTCTACAGTGAAGCTTCAGGATTAAAAAAAAAAAAAAATAAAATAGTGTCACTCCACTGCAGGCAGTGCACTGTGTCTATAAGTAGTTACCTAAATGTCCTTTCCTGCAGCATCGAAGATAAGCTGCCTAAAATGTCATCTACCACATGGTGATCCCCATTTTGAGCCTGCAACAATAAAAATGCTAAGGAAGTCCCAGAGTGCAGTTTGAATTGAGCCACACAGCTTGACCCAGCAGGAAGATGAATGAATCTAGATATCCTCCTGATCTTTCTGTGATATTAGACCCTTTCCCACTCCTTAATTTAGGGCATTCTCCATATGGCTGCCTCCCTTCCTGGTGCCCTGCTCTCGTTGCCATCGTGATGCTGTGTTAGCCTGCAGCTGCCTCCACGAGGCACCCATCGGCTTTGCCCTGGCTGTTACCAGTGCTGGGCTCTTGCCAGGTACCCAAATTGGCCTTATTAAATGTTTCACACACTTGATTCTGTGTGAATGTCCTCAGTTTAAAACCAGATTAATTAATTCTTATTGTTTTCTAGTCTCTGATATTACCCAGGAGTTTTTCATGTGTGTTTTTGACTCATTATTTCTATTTTACAACATTGCTTTCGCTTTTTTTTTGGTGCTGAAGTTCTGGCTGTAGTTATTTGTTGGAATCTGAGGTATTGGTAATTCTGAGATTGTAGAAAGTCTCTTTCAGCCCTGCTGCCAAAGAAGAAGTCATAATTGGTCTGTGCTGGTTTCCAGGTTGTTTATTCTGTTTATCTCTAACATGTTCTGCTGCCCTGCCCAGCTCTGTCCTGCAGGGCAGCGTGTGGGGCTCTGCCCTCAGTGGGATGTTACAATCATTAAATACCAGAAACTCCCTGGGCTGCATTTACAATAATGTGCCAATATCTGTCACCTACGTTGGACAGTGTGTCCCCAGCCTGAACCAACAGAAAAATGCCAACACCACAGTGAAACATGGAGGGCATGAAGAAGGAGAAAAAGGACAAGACACACCCAATTTCCTCCATCTTGTCCCCTTTGGACCCCTAATCTAGAATCCTAAAATTTTACTTTTGCACCCATGCCACACTTAATTATTACTGATATCAAACACTCAGAGCTTGTAATTCATCCTGTAGGATTGAAAACTCTTTTCCATGATCAGAGATCACAGCCAGTGTCTCTGGGGGCTCTGTCCAGGGGGGTTCCTGACCCCTGCCAGGGTCCCAGACCTGCCAGGGAGCCAGAGGGAAGCCCTGGATTCCCACAGTTATTAAGGATCCTTTGGCACTCTGGGAGAAATCAGCCCTAAAGCCCAGTTGTCAGGTGGGGCAGGGTGGGATTTACCTGTGCCCTGGTGCACGGAGCTCTCTGGGGTACAGGGCACAAGCAGATCCTCCTGCACAAGCCTTACTCTAAAATCACATGTTCTTTGATGCTGAAGCTGTCTTTTGCTCCTCCCACTGTAAAAAGCCTCCAAATCAGTCAGTTTTGGTGCTGGTATGATCTTCCATCCTCACTCTGGGAACTGTCGTATCCAATGAGCCACCTATTTATCACTTCTGCATGGGACATACTGCTTGAAAGGGCAGAATGATGCAGTCAAATAGTTTCAAGCACTGTGGGCAGTATTTTGTTTCCAGCAGCTGCTATTTCTCTGCAGGAGGGTTTGTAATCAACTTGTGATGGGAACACTCCTTACGTGTTTGCCTGTTAATGTGGTTTTAGCCAGAGGTTTTTCCCTTCCCATTGTTGCAGTGCTCATGGCTGTGTTCCTGCTTTCGAATAGACTCAAACTGCTGCTCAGTGCAGCCAGAGAACTGCCTTCTTTAAAATATGGGTGTGTGGAGAACCTGAGTGGATTTTAAAAAGTGGATTTTGCTTGAAATCTCATTATGTACAAACTTGGCTATGTGGGAACCTAAATACTTCATTGTGTTCTAAATATAAGGTGCTGTTCTGCTCTAATGAGCCCAGAGTGTGTCACAATTGAAGTTTTGGTGTAAAGGGTTCTGCAGGACTGTGTGGCAGCTGTAAAGGACAGTGAGGTCACGATCCCATCTCTGAGTACCAGGTAAAAACCCTGCCTGGAATGAGAAGGAGTAATCGAAAACCATTTTAAAACAAGCAATCAAAGTGATCAAATATAGGAAAATACAAGAGCACAGTAAATACATATAGGTAAAAATCAAGTCTCTCCAAAGTTAATGGTTACCAACACTGTTCCAGTCAGCACTATTACCTGGGCTTGAGCTGCAAATTTGTTTTCAAGTGGTGACCACAGAGCTGTGATGGCCCTGTCAGGGTCTGTCACCCACTCAGCTTGTGGCTGATGGACATGGGCCTGACAGCCTGGGGGCTGGTGTGGCATTTTAACAACTGTTGTGTTTTGGGGGGAGTTATGTTGATTAATAAAACAATAAGTCTTAATATCACTGTTCTTTTATTGACATGCTTTAAACCATGCAATTTTTAATTAATTTAGCTATTAGTCACTATGATGCTTTGCTGTGTTACAGCATTACATGCAGGCAAAATAAAGCAAAATTAGGAAGTTTCCCTTGCTATTAGAAGTAACATAGTCTTCTCTTTCCATATTTGTGCTGTTACAAAGGAGTAGACTAAAATATGAATCCAAATATCTAATGCAATTATTTCTAGCAGATAGGAAATCTTAAAATTGTAAAAATTGTTTCCCCAATGAAGCCACTAAATATTTTGTTATTGACTGTGCAAGAAGCAAAAAGATTGGACACTAATTTCTGTGACAGAAAAATATTTCTTGAAGTTTTCTCAGGGTAAAGCTATCTTACTCAAGAGTTATTAAGGTACAAGTTAGGTTGAATAAAGATTTCTCTAGTCTTTGGAATAGTTCTCATATGAGCTATTCCATGGTACATGACCATACTGTTCACAAGGAAGTAATAAATGCAAGTGAGGTAGAAATGGGAAGTAAATGAGAAAGGTGATTATCTCTTCCTGCAGATTTCAGACTTTTGGTTGCCAAAATCAAACTGTAGTTATCATGTGTGACCTGCTCTGAGAGATTCACACTTTGCCAATAAAGGAATGCTTTATTAGTTGCATAAGTGGATGCATCTTTATTAGCTGGGGGAAATTGTAGGTGGTAAATTGGCTGCTTTGTTGCTGTCCCTGTGTCTGAATCAAAGCTGTCCTATCAGCAGATCTCAGCGTTGTTTTAAGCAGCTCATCCTCAGCCTCTGTTTCCACTGTTGGTAGGGCAAATGACTCCTGAGCTGGGTTGTATTAACACCTCATGCATTTGCTGGGTCCTTTGCTACTTAAAATGCCACATAGTTTGGTCTCCTGGTTCTTCTTCTTTGAAGGTCTCCAAAATGAACCTCAAATTCTCTACAGACCTTCTGTCATGTAAATCAGTAGGAAATTATATTAATCATAATGGGGAGGAGGAACACTTTGGATTTCCTTGCATCATGTACCATTTGTGCTTCTCCTCTTCCCTCCCTCACCAGTTTTGCCAGTCCACATCAGGGCAGCCCATGATGGAGCCTGTGCCTTTGAGGGTCATTTTGAGGCCTCTGAATTGATAAGAGGAAAGCTGGTCTTTTTTTAATTGTTATTATTATTTTTTAATGTCCCCGTCCCGGTATCTGTGCAATGGCTCTGGCAGTAGCGTGTGCCGAATGGAGCAAGCAAGGATCCCGTGGTCAAAACTGCCTTTGGGGGTCTCCTAAATATGTATTTTTCCTCTCACTCTCTTGGAAGGCTGGCTCTTGTCTTCTGTAAATTTGAAGAATCTGGAATCACCTTTTAAAGAGTAGGAGACTTCTAGGGTAATAATGTATTCCCCTTATTTTAATTTTTTTCCCCTCAGCATTTTCTCTGCTGATGTTTAATATATAAGAAACTTAAATAATTTAATAAACTGTCTCAAATGAGGAAATTGAAAGGGAATTCCAGATGAATGTTGTATCACAGTGCTATTGCTGCTTGACACTGGGGTATGGGTGGTCCTGCCTGGCAGGGTGATGTGCTCAGTAGAACACACGAGTGCAAACAGCAGGAATGTACTCAAATAACGCGTTCAAAAGGTGAATTTGTGGTTTTCATTTACCTTTTCACAACTCTGAAATGAGTCTAGCTAATGAGCTGGTAAAAGGAATTGACCTTGCAGCTGATGGTTGATGTGGAAATACAGAGATATTGGGGAAGGTGTTTATGACCTGCACTAAGCACAGCTTGGCAACTGTTATTATTTGAGATTTGCATCATTGTTTCCAATACCAAATTTACGCCTCAGTAACTAAATGCAACACGTCTGAGTTGCTGACAGCGTGAATTATGATTTTGAATTCCTTCTATTCTGTGTTTAAATTGTCATCCATAACTTTGTGTTATAGCGCACACGAGGGAGGAAATGCTAAGCTGGGATTCCTACAGCAAGCATTAAATGAATTTATCACACCCTTTTCAAATGATAAATTTAGAAGTGCATGAAGATTTACAGAATATTCCCTATTCACAAGCATGCCAGGTTAGAGCTGCTTTAGGAGCTGCATGCATTAGCTGGAATGTCTGACTTTTGCAGGCTGTAGGTTTGGAAGCTGTTCAGTATTTGGGACTATATTGTGGTTATCAAAATGCCTGTGTTGATTGTGGTGAATGATAAGAGATAATTGATCTTCTCTGCTGTGTTTAGGTATCACTCTGGATAGGTGTGCTAGGTGATATTTGAGTTATATTTATGCGTCTTCTTTGGCCACAGTGCTGCTACAAATAAAATCTGGTCTTGTAATTGGCTGATCATTACTGGGAAACAATACTTGCCATTATGAGCCTGGCCTGAGTGACAGCTCCAGTTACAGTTTTGGATAGTGAATTGGAAATACTGGTCTTTTGTTGGAAAGAAATGAGGGAAATAATTATTTGAATGTAAATTTTGTGCCCTATCACTGGGTGTTTTTATACAAATTAGGCAAAAGTAATTTCCTGTGATGCTTTAGAAGTCAAAGATGGAAGAGAAGTATATTTGTGTGAACTGCTTAACCACAGAATGTCACACACACTTTAACATTTGCAAGTACAGAATAACTGGTTTAATTTGTATATTCAGAGATAGACAATGCTAATTTGTTATGCAGCCCATTAGATAGGGAAAAGCTTGCCGACGCCATAAAATCCTAATCTTGAGAGAAATGCATTTGGAGAAGCCAGCAGATGTCAGTATGTTCTTGTCATACAACCCTTTTGTTTTACACAATAATTTTCTTGAAATGAAATATTATAGAAATAGTAAGTGATGTAACACCATGGCAATACAGGCCTGTTTAGTTTAAATACCTCCCTGCAAAGGGATTTATTTCTGGACCTAGGCTGGCACAACCTCCATGTACACACCAGCTTTCCCTGTGTGTAACTCCTCCTCACACTGTGTAAGGTAAAATACTTTGCTAAATGAGGATGTCATTGATAGTATTGCACCTTAGCTTCTAATTAAGTTTTTTGTTTCCTGTGTAGGTTTCTTTCCTATATTGTGAGGCATTTTGAGAGTGCTGGCACACTCCCTTCTGTTTGCCTAGCCAGGGTGTGTGTTTGAACTCTGATGTGTCTAATCAAATCTGTCTCTCTAATTTGGAGATTATTTTGCCACTGTTCATATGCTGTAATAAAAACCAGATGAGTTGTTCCTTGCCTTTCTTGCTTTTCAAAAATCAATACCATGATGACATTGTGGAGAATACTCTGCCTTCCCCGAGAGTGCAAACTGCTGGCACGGAGTGTGGGAGGATGCAGAATTCCTGATCAGCTGCTGCCCATGCTGAGCCCAGTTTTTCAAGCAGGGGCTGTGGCAGGGTGCCAGGCTGCCCTTGGCAGGGCTGAGCTTTCCTCAGGTGTGCAGGAGCAGACGGGAGCTGTGGCCATGGGCAGGAAGGCACAGCCTGGTGCCAGGGAATCCAGGCTGGGGTCCCGTCTGAGACAGCTCTGTGGGACCGCCCTGAGGCTCCCCTGAACCCAGATCCTGTGTCCCCAGGCTTTGGCAGCACTGTCCTACCCAGGCATGAACATGCCACAGCTGCACAAAGGCACCTGGGTCCCTGCTGCTGTTGGAACTCACAATGTCCCTCAGACATTTTTGGATGTTCCAGGTCCAGGTCAGAAGCATTTGAGACCCTGGCAGGCAGCTGGAAACAGCTGTGATTTTGGATTTGAGCCATGGAATCATTTACCAACCTTGCAGGAAGAACAAGAAGTCACAAAAGTTTAGATATTAGAGTAGAAGTAGTTACAAAGGGAAGCATTTTTGAGTGCTGTACAGGGGGGTTTTGGTTCTGTACATGGCAGTCAGAGGTTTTAAGATGGAGGGATCTGGGCCTGCCCTATCCTCCCTCTTTCTCCTTCCTCACCTCCATGTTCTTGGTGATGTTGGCACTCACAGATTGGTTTGGAGTAAAAAATCACCATTTAATATAGGTAATAGGCATTGGGGAAAAACTGTAACCATGTAACACGTAATGTCCCATATAAAAGAGAGCAGCAGCCCTGGGCTGGGAGAGAAGAAGCAGTCGGGGTCAGAGAGGATGTCAGGGTGTGTGTGTGCCTCTGCCTGGGCTGTGAGCAAACCACAGCAGCCCCAGGAGAAAATCTGCAATGAACTGCCTTGAGACCGAGCAACAGAGACTGCTGAGCCTTTCTTTGGAAGCTCGGGGTGGAGGAGAGACTTTTCCACCACACGGATGCTGCCTCCGGCCCACTCTGGTCACTGTGGCCATTGTCCAGCCCAGTTCCCCCCAGTGCTGATCACCTGCAGCACTCGGTGCCCCAGTGGCTTCACCAAGAATCCTCTCTGGAGATAAAAGGACATTTCCTTCAGCTCTTCTTAAGGAGCTGGTCTCAATTTGTTCTGTTTGTGCTGGGGAGCTTTTTCTCTTCATGAACGGAGCAGGACTGCTGGGAGATGTTCTCTGAGCTTCATTTGTGCCATCAGCATCGTTACATGCTCGAGACAGTAGGAAGATGGAAGATCCCATCTTTCTGAAAATCTTCTTGCCTTTACTATTTCTATTTCCCACAGTGTGTTCTCCTTTTTTTGTAAATTCACAGTCATAAAATAGCGTAGCTTCACTTCAGGTTTTTTAATTACATTTCCAAGGAGAAATTTACATTTTCTCTTTCTTCAACTTTCTGTTCAAGCTCTGTCAACTAGAAGCGTTTGTTTACGTGCCAGACCCATTCTTTGTGACTTACTCCTTGCTTCTCCTCATCTCACACTGTTGGAGTGATTTTCAGATCATGCAAATGAGAATCAAGGCAGGCAAGATAGCTAAAAAATGTATCTCTGGAGTACAACCTGCACAGATACAGCATGCTGAGTTGTAGGCTGGGAAGAAGGTATTTGATTTTCCAAGACTGGTTTTAGTGCATTTGCCCTTAATGCAGTTTCTACAGCTGTTGACAAACACTCCAAAATCCAGTTGAATATTGTGGTTCAGTTAGTCCTGAACAACTTTTTGCATGATACATTAATGTAATTTCATTCAGATTTTAGCTTGCTTTCCTGGAGCTGAATGGAAGAGACCTCAAAATTATAGTTCTCTTTTCATTTTATTATAGGAAAAAAAAGAAAATACAGCTATATGGGGGTCTGCATTTACAACACCTAAATATGTGTTCATCTTTTCTTTTTAGTGAAAATAAAAAGCAAAAAGCTTTTTCCCACCACTGCATAAGAAATAGGAAGCTGTATCCTGTATTGTTTTGAGATCTTTCCTTCCATGGCAGTGAAAGCACTTTCTGATGGTTGACTGTTATTAACAGGTTCTTGGCAAAAAAGTTGGGAATTTCCATCCTGCTGTAGCACTCTTTAACATAAGTACTGAAAAACAGCATTTCCCTGAAGCTTGTGGTCAGCCTGAAGATTTGTCCTGCAGCTTCTGCCCTGCTGCACACAGAGGGTTTATCTAGGGAGATGGAGGCATTAAAAATGGGTAAATTAAGGGAGCTGGTGTCCTTGTGCTTACAGAGACACGTGGATCAAAGTACCAGAGTGATACAATTAATTTTGAAATTAATTTTGATCTGTTACTTATCAACAGTGCTCTTAGTGCATTTCAAACTTTACATATAAATTTATTTGTTTCAAATACAACTTTAATTTGACTGAAATTTACTCTTCTGTGCATGGATTTGTACATTTTGGAAGAGATTAATGGGAAAATTATGCAGAAATGGATGCATAAAGCTCTAAGCAATTCTCCTATGAGTGGCAGGTGCTTTGATGAAAATGGACAGGTGACTTTTTGAATATGGTAACTGGGGACAGACCAAAGAAACCAAAGCAAGAATGCATCTCTGTAGACACTTCTCTTCCTGAAATAAATGCAAAATGTGATCCTCCTCATGGGAGCAAAGCGAGGTTTTGTAAAGGTGATGTGTCCTAGCAGACAGAACTGATACCTCCCCAGGGGGCACTGACAGAAGTCAAACCTGTAATTCCCTGGCAGAGCAGCCCTGCTGCAGCCTCTCCAGCATGAAAAGCATGGCCAAAGGAATATCTCTGCTATCATTTTCATCCAAGGTGATTTGGGAGATGTTAGGATTGAAATTCTAGAGAGCTCCTTGTTCTGTTCTCTAAAATTCCTTATTTCTGATACGGAATCATCAGAATAACACAGCAATTGTAAGATATTCTTAGCAGTAGAACTTCTGATTTCAGTTCAGTTTTAACAACAAACTTTCAACTGAAAGATTATTATTTTTAATTTGGGAGTAGCTTATCCTTCCTAATTCCTTAAAGATTTCCTTTCCCAGGGCTTTCCAGGACATCAGGCAAATTGCCACCTCTGTGCTCTTTCCTATTTTTCCTTTACTGTAAGGTGCTGTGAGAGCTCTTTCAACTGCACTGGGGAAGCAGCAAACTAAACTTTGGAGGAAACCCCAAAACCTGTAGGACCCCCTCCCTTCTTAATAGAGAACTTCCCGTCCCCCACATTTTGCATTTTTTTCTGGCCATGGAAACAGCAGCTCCTGCCAAGGTGCTGCAGCTGTCCCATCCCCTCAGGGCTGAGCAGGTCCAGCTGTGCAACATCTGCTGCACTGCTGCAGGGTTTGTGTCCAGCTGCTGACTGCACATTCCACAGATCTGAGCCAAAGGAGAGAGCACCAAGGAACACCAGCCCTGAAAGCAGTGGGATGGATGAAGTCACATTCCAATCTGAGTTAGCAGTGTTAAACAGAGGCTCAAATTCTGAAATTGCATGTTCTGAGCAAAGGAAGAACAATCTCCCTGAGCACAGGTGCACATTTATTCTGTGTTAGCAGTATTGCATTTGTTTCCAAAGCAATTTATCTGAAGACCACAAACTGAAAACTGTAAAAATACTTGAGAATAGTCAGGTCTCATTCCAGTCCTTCTCACGCTGGAAGAGTCAGGACTGCAGGATAAGAAGGACTCACTGAGCTGCACCTCATGGGGCCATCCATACTCAGCACTGGACCTGTTCCTCCTGCCTCCATGGCTGCTGGAAAACTCATGGAATGGCCACAAAGGAGAAGAAATTGATGGGATGAGGTGTTGATTGAAAGCAAAAATCAAGAATGTGTCTTGAAGCATGACTAGAGAAGAGGTGAAGCAAATACCACATAACACAGGTGTCCCAGCACACCCCGCTGCTGCTGCAGGCTCCCCAAGAAGAGACCAGCAGGGCTGTTTCTGCAGGAGCAGCTGTCCCTGGGAGCACAGAACAGCCCCTCAGCCTGGAGCTCAGCAGCCTGGCTGTGCTTGTTGCTGAAGCACAGATTTCTGCTCATCCTTCCCTCTCCAAGCTCTCCCAGAGCCCAGCAGGGCAGGGGCACAGGGAAGTGAGTGCCTGGCATGGGGCAGGGCTGGCCCTGCCTGGTGGCTTGGTGCCCAGCAGGGACCAGATACAGAGGAGACATCACTTCCCAATTGTCCTGGGAGGGGGAAACAGTCACCTTGATTTAATGTATTGCCAATTAGAACAGAGCTGGGTAGGAGAAAAAAATAAAAAAAAGACAAAACCACTTTTCTTCCCTGACTCAACTTCATTCTCCACCGACTTTATTTCCATCATTTTCATCCATCATTCCATCCATTCCATCCATTCCATCCATTCCATCCATTCCATCCATTCCATTTTCCCAGGTGGGGCTCTGGGCTCCCCCCCAAGCCCCTCCAGCCACCAGGTCTCTGGGAGAGAGGGCTGGGAGCAACCTCTGGTCAGGAATTACCAGAGGGTTTTGGCAGGGGAGTGGTTCCAGACTGGGCAGTGGGAGCTGCATGGAAAATGGAAATTCCACTCTGGTTCTGAATCCTGCTCTATTTCTAACTCTTGTGGACATTGCAACAGATGTTGGAGAATGTTTGATTTGGTTTGTAGATTAAGGATGGACTTTTGTTAAGGAAGCTGAAGTAACAGGCAGCATAGTGCTGGAGAAAATTCTCCTTTGTTTTTGTTTGTTTGGGTTTTTCTGCCTGCCCTGTTAGGCTGAAAGATTTCTGCTCTGCAACATTCCCTGTGTTCCTCAGCAGAATGACTCCACTGGTTTTGGAGGAAGTAGGAAAATGTATTTTTCTGACTGTTGTATTTCATCCTGGGCACAGATCTGAGGTGTATTCAGTGTAGCTGCAAATAAGTCACTATTTTAAATGTGAGATTTCAATAGTTAAACACCTGCAGGGATGTCTGTGAGCAGCTGCTGATTAAAAAAAAAAATGCAGCACATGACACAGTTTTCCCCTACTTGAGGTATTGTAGTGAGAAATAAAGGATGATTTCTCACATAGCTGTTTTCAAAGCCTGATTTTTTCAGCATTTAGGCAGTGCCATTAAGTGTTTTAGCTTTCTGTGTTAGACATTTCACTGCGTTCAGTAAATTTCTCTCACTGGATTAATTTTTGAAGCTCAATCCTCATTTGGAAAAAAGAAAAAAAAGCAGAGGGAGTTTTATTTCCCAGAGGTGAAAGATGCTGGTTGAAGGTTAAGTCACACAAGGAGTCTGAGCCCATGGAGGGCTTCCTTAGAAGAGAAAAACAGGTCCAAGGCTGGGCCCGTGGAGCACTGATGGAGCTCAGGGGGAGAGCTTGTGGAGCAGCTTGGAAACAAATCTGGTGGTGCTGGGGCTGCTGTTTATCTGTGTCAGAAAAGTCCATCCAACCTATTTCATCCCTCCCTGGTATTCCCTGGGGGCACCACCCAGGGGTGCCCTGTGCAAAGGCCTGGCTTGTCTCTGCTCCAGCACTTGGGTTGGTTCAAAAATCAATATTCACAATATCCACAGAGGCTGCAGGGCCCCCTCAGTTCCCAAATGTAAAGATGTTCTGTCCCCAGACACTCATTTTGCCCAGTTTAATGGGTATATTGGTGTGTTCTAAGTAGATCAAAAAATACAGAGGTATTTTTAGCTGCTGTTGGTATTAGAATGATTTATTCTTAATGCCAGGGATAGAAGGGTGAGAGCAAAGGCTCTTGAATATTTTAATAACATAATTTTGATCTATTGGATGGTAGTTAGGAAGACTATATGGCCTTCTTATTCAGAATATGGCTCATCAGGGTGGAGACTCTCCCAGGAATCACAAGAAATGCATTATTCTTTGGAGTATATCAGGGGACTGATATTAGTAACTGATTATAACTTGCTTAATTAAAACAAATTACTGTGAAGTTCTCTGGACTGCATTATGGGGCTGCATGTGTGAAAAGGCAGAAGAATGATCTGGCTCTTTTATTTCATCTGTAGGTGGTATTTACCTGGTTTGATGTTGCAGTAAGGTAGAAAAATTATAAAGAAAGGCCTCATAAAATCAAGCCTGCTCTCCTAAAATCAGTGGTTGGCTTTGTCAGGCTAGCCCTTTGCAGGTTCCCATGTGAAAGCAATCCTGATGTGAGCAATTCTTTAACATAACAATCTATTCCTGGGTGAAAAACAACCAGCACCTGGATAAACTCTTTTTACACTGTTAGATAGAAAAATCAGAACTATGACAACTTTTCCTGCATGTACACACTGAAACTCTTGAGTGACCAATCAATACAGAATAACAACTTGTTAATAACCAATAAAGGAATTGGCAAAAAGCTCCTGACCAACTGGAGTCCCACACCAGGTCTGTAGAACTGAATAAAAGGAGTTCTGTGACCAAGGAAGGGGCTTGGAAGGGAGATGGAGTCTCTGTGGTTTAATCCCATTGTTTCAGAATCATTAGGTGGGGCTGGAGCAAGCAGTGGGTTTCTGTTTAGCTCTGCTGGGGTGGTTGGTTGGAAATGGGTTTTCTGCCAGCACTTCTGGGAAGGTTGAGCTCTGCTTAATGGGGACAGGTTAAGCAGAAGGCAGAGAAATGTCTGTGGGGTCTAACCCTGGTGTGGGGGGATGGAGATCCATGCTGGGAAGCTCCAGGAGCTGTCAGGCTGCCTCAGGCTGTGAGTGGTGTGGGAGCAGGGCTCTGCACTGCTGCCAGGGCAGGGGCTGCTCTGGGCATGGGCCAGGGCATCCTCAGCAGCTGGCTTGGGATGCTCACAGCTGCACTGAGCAGCTGCACCTGCCACTGTGGGCATGCCTGCCTGCTCAGAATCCATTTTTGGAAATCTGGCAGGTGCTTTGCTGGGCTGTTCTGGAGCAGGAGGTGACGTGCAAGGAGTTAGGTGAAGTCCTCCACTTCTGGCCCTAAGGGAATGAATCTCTTCTGTTGTTCTTTGGCTTCTCTTAGAACAGGAACCAAACCAAGCTTTATGAGGTCATGAAATCGTTTGGGTGGGGAAGGATCATCAGATCCATTGGTTAACCCTGCACTGCCAGGTTCACCCCAAGCTGTTAATGCAGGTGAACCCAGTGGGAAGAAATTCAAGTGTCTGACTCAATTCAGAAGGCTGAATGATTTCTGTATTATAACTATGCTAAAATACATTAATATGCTATATAAAAGGAGGATACTAAAACTACATACTACTTTGTACTCTGACTCTAACTCTCCCACAACTTGTGACCCTCTCTGAGCCCAGCCCCAGGTGGGTTGGATTGACCATCAGGCTCAAACAATCCTCACCAGAATCCAACCAAGCAATCACCCCAGGTAAACAATTCTCCAAACACATTCCACATGGGAAAAACACGGAGCAGAAATAGAAATTGTTTTCTCTTTCATTTCTCTCTGTGCACCTCTATGAAATATCCTGAGAGGGAGTGAAATGTGCTTGCCACACCGAGCCACATCCCTTAGCAGCACATCTGCATGGCTTTTAAATAACTCCAGGGATGGGGCCTCCACTGTGGGAACCCAGGGCACTGCGAATATACCCCTGCCTGCCCTGGGGTGCTGACTACCAGGAAAACACTGACTTGGACCCTCATTCATGGAGAAAACTTCCACAGCCTCAAGGTAAACCAGAAACCACAAAAGTGTGAAATAGATTGCAGAGAGTAGTGGACTATGTCACACGGGTGAGAAATTTAGGTTTTAGGATTTTAGTATGTTATAGATGGGTTCAAGATGGAGAATATAGGGTGTTGTCTCTAATTCCTTTCTTCTCTCTTCCTCTTTCTTCTTGGGTGTAGGTGGTATCTTGTAATTGGGTAGAAAAATCCACATTGTGGGTCTTTAGGGGTCAGTTATTGGGGTAGAAAGGAAAATAATTTTGGTGTCACTTCTTAATTGGGTAGTTTAGTTTTTGATTAGACTTGAAAAGACCTTGCTTGCAGCACGAGGTTGTTGGCCATTTTTGTGCTGTTTTCCTGCATGCAAGGTCTGGGCACAGACCGTGTGCTGAAGTTTTGATAAGATAACAATAAACAGAAGCTGAAAACTGAAAAAGTCCAATCCATCTCTCATTCCTGATACAGAACTGCTCCAGGAGGGTCTCCCCTGCCAGGGGAGCCCCCAGGGAGCTGCCCAACTTGGGGCTCATAAACTCACCCTCCACCACTCCCCTGGGTGTCCTGTGTCAGTGTTTGACAAACCTTTCCATGAAGAAATTGTTTGTGATATCCACTGTGAACCCACCCTGGAGCGACTTGACACTATTCCCCTCCTCACTACAGCCTCCTTTCAGGCAGCTGAGGAGAGTGATAAGGTTGCTTTTTTAGAGCAACCTCTAGCATCTGGAACAAGATTCATTATGTTCTTTGTCACAGTGGACCAAAAACTAGCCATTAACTTTCTTTAGGGAACAGTTTAAAAAAAATATTTCTTTTTATTTATTTACTTATTCATTTGTTAAGAAATGCACTTTGTATGTTGAGAAGGAAATAATGTGATATTTTGTAATAAATTCTTTGGATTCTGGGTTTATGTTGCATAAATTATATTTTTACAAACTGAATACAGGCCTAAATTTGAATAATCAGTTTTCTTTCCCATGAAACTGATACCCATTTAATACTCCTTTCATGGTGACTTTCAGCTGAAGCTCTGAAAGGGTTAGCAGCAATTTGTTTCCCTGTCTGTAGCTGAAGTTTCCTTGAAAAGTTTCATTAACACACTATCATAGTTTAAAAATAGAAACTCAAGAGAATTACTCCAACTCAAGTAATATAATGCATCAAGAAGCTTTTCATTTTATATTATAATTATTCCAAAGCACTTCAACCTAGCCACTTTTCCATTATGAGAAGAATTCTACACCATTTTATATCCAAAATTGCATTTCTCAGAAATTCTATGCCTGTGTGTAGATAACTTGCAGTGCTCCTATTGTCCTTGTTTCTTCTCTGCTGTGGAATTAAATCCCAGTGTTTAGAAAACTCCTAAATTGGTTTTGTTGCTCTCCACATGCACAGAATGCAGCAGCTGAGAAGCTGCAGTGCCTGTGGATTGGAGAGCACGACATGGGGGATTTCTTGCTCCAGTAGCTACTGATGGGGTGCTTTTCAAACCTTCATGCTGTCAGAATTCTACTCAGGAAAAGTTCATTTCTCTCTTTTTTCCTTTCCCTCCAGCCCCCCAAAAGAAGGAACAAATACTAGCGTGCTGGCAGCTCCACAGTTCTTCAGTGTTTAGGTATAAATTATGTGTATAGCAAATTTACCTAAACGTCTGTTGGTGTTTTAAATACTAAATAAATTACCAACCTAGTAAGGTTATTTTGAATTAGCTGTGCTAATTCAGTGACACCTGTCAGCTTCTCTGGAAACTGGATCCCAAAGAATTCTCAGTCAGCTTGTTAAACTGAATCGAAACTCAGCTTTGAAAATACAATTTGCCTGCTGGCTTGACACTTACAAATGTCTATTATTTATTTTGGGCAGCAAATTATTAATTTTATTCTGGGCATGTCTTTTGTTTGTTTGGGGATAGTTCTGTGAGTTTTTTTTTGTTTGGGTTTTTTAATGTGTGTGTTCACATACAGTGTAGACTGAACAGAACTGGAGACTGGCAGGGGCAGAAAGGGACCTCTGGATGTGCTCTGGTGCCACCCCAGTGCTGGGCAGGAACCCCCAGATCTGGCTGCCCAGGGCTGTGCCCAGCTGGCTTTTGGGGGTGTCCAAGGTGGAGCTTCCCAGCTGGAACATCCCCAGGGGACTGCCAGGGCTCAGCACCCTCCCAGAGGAGCAGCTCCAGGTGCTCTGGGGGAACCTCCTGCCTGCCTCAGCTCCTGTCACAGCACACCTGGAACACCCTGTCCTGCTCTTACCCCACTGTCAGATATTTGTCCACATTGAGGAGGTTCCCCCAGCCTTCTCCAGGCTCTCTCAGCGTTCCCTCACTTGAGAGATGTTCCAGGACCTTCATCAGCTCAGCAGCCCTTTTTGGGCTCTGTCCTTGTTTCTCCTGTCCTGGGGATGTCAGAACTGGGCACAGCACTTCAGGAGTGGCCTCACCTGTGCTGGGTGTGAGTTGAGGAGTTCTCAGCCTGCTGGCAGAGCTGTTCCTGCAGCCCAGGATGCTCTGGCCCTTCTTTGCAGCCAGGGAATGCTGCTGGCTGTTCAACCTGGCTGCAGCACAGAATCTCACACTCACAGAATCACACAATCACAGAATAATGAGGCTGGAAGAGACCTCCAAGATCATCAAGTCCAACCTATGCTCTAACAACTCAACTACACTGGAGCACCAAGTGCCATGTCCAGGCTTTTTTTAAACACATCCAGAGATGGTGATTCCACCACCTCCATGGGAAGACAATTCCAGTATGTTATTATTCTTTTGGTGAAAAAAATTTCCTAATATCCAACCAGTACCTTCCCTGACGTAGCTGAGGCTGTGTCCTCTTATTCTGTGAGTGCTGCAGGTGGAAGAAACCAACCCCACCTGTCTGCAACCTCCCTTCAGGAGCTGTAGAGAGCAATAGGGTCACCTCTGAGCCTCCCCTTCTCCAGGGGCCTTTCCAGCAGAGCTGCTCTGCACCCCTGGGATGCTGGCATTTATTGGTGCCTGGGCTTGTACCTCCCAGCTGTGTCAGCCCATCTCACCCTCCTGGGGGCTGGCAGCAGGACCCCCTGGGGCACCAGCCCGTTCTGTGTCACAGCAGTGACACTGTGCCCACCATGGCATCAGAAATGATGGAGGTGTTTAGCTGGGCTGAGCCCAGGACTCGCCCCTCTCACTGACAGGCTCAGGTACAGCCTCACCCAGAGCTCCCTGGGGCTCTGAAACTCACAGCCACTCCAGAAGGCAGCACCTTGATTTTCCATCTCCTCTCCACATCATCCCTTCAGCCTCGCCCTCGCTGCAGGTTTGGAAGGGAGCTCAGCAGCATTCCCTGATTTCCTTCTGCACCTTTGTACAACACTCAGGTGCAACAAACACATTGCCTGAACAGTCACACAGATTTTTCCTGAAACAGCAGCCCTTCTCCATTAGCTCCTTGTCCAGATGGCTGAGGATATGGTGGAGCAGGATTGATGGGTGCTGGGGAAATCCACCTCCACGTGGAGCTGGCAGGCAGTCAGAGAGCCCCGTGAAAGGTTGTGGCTGAAGGACACCACTGGTGGGAACACAGATGAAGATATATTCCTGAACTCAAGGAGGAAACACAGAGCGTGCATTACTGCATGCAATGATTAGATGACTGACTAATGAGCCTTGAGGGGCAAGGAAATTGGCTACAAAAGCAATTAAATAAGCACCTGACATTCCAGTGTACTCTGTATAAACACTGAACTTTTACCATGTTTAGTTGGCAAAGCAAAATGAGTGTTGTTTATGCATGCAAGGCAAACTACTACAGGAAGAAAAAAATCTTTAAAAAATCTGTGTTAAACAGATTGTTCTTCTGAAAGTGTTCTGGTAAATGCTTTTCTCTGTCAGAAGGTGTGATAACACATTGCATTGCTGGCACTGTAAATCACTGTCCACAGTTTTCATTAGTTATTCTGGATATTCAAGCCAGTATTCAACTCCATATTCTGCTTTAATCTGTCTTGTTAGATATCATTAGGCAATAATAGCTTTTTTTTTTTTTCTCCTTTAAGGATAAAACTTCTGCATCACAATCCAAGTGTAAGTGACAGAAGGGTCATTTTGTATTGTAAATGCAGGCAAACCCAATGGGAAGAAATGACAATGTCTGACTCAGTTCAGAAGGCTGAAATATTTCTTTATTATAACTATGCTAAAATACATTAATATACTATATAAAAGGAGGATACTAAAACTACATGCTACTTTCTCTGACTCCATCTCTAACTCCCACCCAACTCATGACCCTCTCTGAGAGCCCAGCCCCAGGTGGGTTGGATTGGCCACCAGGCTCAAACAATCCTCACCAGAATCCAACCAAGCAATCACCCCAGGTAAACAATTCTGTAAACACATTCCACATAGGAAAAACAAGGAGCAGAAATAGAAATTGTTTTCTCTTCATTTCTCTCTGTGCACCTCTATGAAAAATCCTGAGAGGGAGAGAGATGAGAGAGATGTGCTTGCCACAATTTTGCATAAAATCTGGTGAACCAACATTGAATACCTGTTTCTGTGACATAAGAGGGCATCTGTGAAATGCACCTGGGCAGGTGGTGGTCAGCTTGGAGTGCAGGCAGCCCACCCATGGACCTTTAAGAAAGGGATGTTGACAGCAAAGGCAGCTAAATGAGCATTTGTCTTTTTGGCAGATGAGGTTTGGGAGGTTTTGGCTGGCTGAAGGCTCCTGCTGCCTTCAGTCCCAGGCTGTGCAGGTGTACAGTGAGAGAGGGCTCTGACTGAGATGGAAGGAAGGTTTTTCCTTCAGGCTCACGTGTTTACACTGTTTTATGCCAGTTCTCATCACACAGAGCTGTGTTCATCTTGTGTGATGAGGGCAGAGGGAGTTCACCCCCAGGAGGGAACAGATGGGAATACTGTGCTCAGGTCTCTCCTCCCAGGTACTTTCAAATCTCTTGGTCAAGTGTTTCACTTGTTGGCCCACCCAGTGGAAGTAACACCTTTGGGATTCTGTTGTCAGACAGTTCCAGGAAGAGATTTGAAACACAGTCCCAGTGAAGCAAAGATGAAGTGTTGATGATATTTTAAGAGCAAACCAGATTCTCTGGTAATGTTGCTGGGGGTAATCAGCCAGGTGCTCACTAAGTCTCTGGCAAACCTTTCTGTGCAGAGGTGCTGAAAGTGTCACTAATTTTGTTCTTCCTGGTAAATGTGTGCAGCTAAAGGAAGAAAGTGGTAATTTTCAAGTGTCAATTGGAGTTGTAACTATGTGTGAGAAGGAGCTGTGCTGGGAGATTGAAGCAAGTGGTTTCTCTCCCCTGTAACCAACTGGAAGCAAAGAAATCAGGTGGGATATTTTTTTCTGTAAGAGGAGTTACAATCACTTCTTAAAAGTGTTGAATAATGTTATATTTGCTGCCAGAAAATCAAGCTTGGCCTTTTAAGGCAGTCTAAAATTAATCATGTATTTGTTTCTTAATTGCCTCATTAAATTCAGGTTTTAAAGTCTTCCTGTACTTGGAAGTCACTGCTGAACCCCATAAGTGTTGTGTGTGCCCTGGTTTCTTCAGAGGATAAGAATTCTAGATTTCTGAGCTGAAAGAGCTTTATTATGAAGTGACATGTCTGACTTTAGAGACAGAGGTGGAATTGGTACATCTGAAATTAATGAATAATATATAAGGACTGATACCAGCTTTGCTTCATGAGTTGGCCTTACTGTTTAGCCTAAAGCAGAAGCAAGAAACACACATGCAAAAAGAAAAGTTGTTAAGGTAGAAAGTTAAATATTTAATGCCAGTCTCTGCTGTATATTTTCCTTTTGTGTATTCATGGAAATATATTTTGGAACTGGAGGCAAATGTTATTTAAAATATAGTAGTGGCAGAAGGGGCATATTTTATTGAAGCATCAAAGTGCTAGACTTTGTAAAAGGTGTGAGGGAAAATTCCTGAATTAGCCTTGAAATTTTCACTGCCATCTTCCCTTTTCTTTGGGGTATTCTGGGCTTCATTTTGGCTTTCATTTGGGATTTGTTTGTACCGACTCTTCCTTTCTTTCCTGTTTTAATGAGGTGGATGAGGAGGCAGCAGTAAGAGGTGATTGTTTTCCCAGTAGCAGTTGTGTCTTTCAAGCCCTCCACAATGCATCCTGTCAGTGACAACGCTCAAAATGTAACACACATCCCTGTGTGCTGCCTTCTGTCATAAAAAAAAGAGGTTTTGTGAGCCTGCTGGGTTCAGGAATAGCACTGGAATTTCTGTTTTGTGGGTAACCAGCAGCTGGATTTGCACAAAGAAAGGTGCTGGGAACAGAATGGATTTTTGGATAAAAACATCAGAAATTGTTAGAAAAATGTAAACTTGGGTATTTTCTTCTCTTGCCCTGGAGGGTGTAGTTGGAGCATTAGGGTATGCTGAGATTTTTATGATCTGGTTTGTTGGCAATGAGCAAAGATAAACCCCTGCCTACCTGTTTGCAGCTGCACAAGTTGCAGTAAATTTGTCCCGGACCCATCATTGTGTAGAAAGGTAGATGTTGTTTCAAGGCTTTTGGTATTCAGCTGAAACAAGAATTAAATACAGATTCTGATGTTTTGCTCCTCAAAGAAGAAAAAAATTCATTGTAGAATTGGTTAATTTTCTCATTGGAAGATCTGTTTTTTAAATCAGTTTTAAATCTGTTTTTAAATCAGTTCTCTTTTGGATGTCTGTGCTTGCTCTCAAAGTTGCAGGAAGGGCTTAGTGAGTTTCCATGGACTTGGCATTTTAGTCTGGGTCACAGGAGCCTGCTTTTCTGTCAGATAAAGCCAATGCTTTGATTCTTCTACAGATCTAGAAGAAATTTTCTGTTAGGCTTTCCTTGTAAGACCTTTTAATATGGAAAAAGCTGTTCTCAGTGGCTGGAAGAAGGAGGAATGTCCTGATCACAGCTGTGTCTTATTTTGGACTCAAGTCAGAAATCTACAGCCAATTCTGCAGGTGTTTTACATGAGAGGCAGCTCCAAACACACACGTGTGTGATTGCACAGATATGTCCACACTTACTTTATTTCACTCTTAGTCAGAGCTTTAAAAACTCTTGTGTTTGGAACCTTGAATGCTGCCAAATGTAGTTGGATAGCAGCTTCTCCAAAAATCTGATTTGAGTAAGAAGAAAAATGTAGCCCCAGATTTTGGCAAGAGAACTTCTATGGGAAGTTAAAATGATGCAGGACTTGTTCCCTGGGGCTGAACAGCCAACTCCAGTGCTCCTGGTGCTGCTGGGAGGCTTGGCAAGCACATACCCTGTAAAGCTCACAAAATCCAGTGTTATTCCACTGAGCTTTTTGGAACACTGTCACCAGTAAGAAGAACTGGTTTAGGTTTTTGTTACTTGAGATAGAGCTGGCAGGCATGGTAGGCAAGAGTAGTAAAAGAAAGAAATGTGGAGCTTGGGGAATAGTTTGTAGATTAACTATTTTTCTCATTGCTGGTTGGTTGAGGTTTTGAAGAAACACAATTCATTGACTATTTGAACAGAAGGATAAATTAGTAGTGTTAAAAGCATCTTTTAGATCACCTAGTACTTAGAATGTAATTTGGTAAGCTTTAAAAATAGCAGATCTCCTTAAAAGTATAAGAAATAGGCTGCAGCTTCAGTTATCTTCCCTATTGACTTAACCTGGTGCACGTGAAGTACATTACAAGGTATTAAAATGCAATTATTGCCAGTATGAACCTGGCAGTGTTGCTGATTTCGAGGCTGAGGAGGACAGGAGGTGAGGCAGCCAGCTCAGCTGTTCCTCAGGGAACCTTCCCAGCTCTGCTGGCAGTGTCCCTGTCCTGGCAGGGGGGTGGGTGCCCTGCTGGGTGTGTGTGAGAACCCCGGGTTTGGTTTGGGTTCTCGTGTGGTGGTAAAGCTTCTCCTCCAACCCGTGTTCCCAAAGAAAAACTCCACAGCCTCTTCTTGTTCGGTCTCAAGATGTTTTTTTGCTAGTTATCTAACAGATTAGGTTCTCGGGCTGCGGCCCTTTGGTCAGCGGCCCAGGCAGAGAGGCACACACTCCTGACACCCTGACTGTCCGGTGTCTTCTTCTGTCCCCGCCCAGGGCTGCTGCTATCTTTTATAAGATATATTACGAATAACATGTTTACAATTATTCCCCAATACCTATTACCTACGTTGCCAAGTGTTTTTCTATTCTAAACCAATCTGTGAGTGCCAACATCACCAAGAACATGGAGGTAAGGAAGAAGAAAGAAGAAGGATGGGTTCAGCCCACTTTCCTCCATCTTAGAACTTCTGACCTCCATGTACAAAGTAAAAACCCCCCTGTACATGCACTAAAACCCCCCTGTACACTACTAAAAAATATTTCCCTCTACTTTGGGACTACATTTACTATACTATCTAGCACTTTGTGACTGCTTGTTCCACCTTCAAAGTTGGTAATTCATTCCATGGTTCAAACTCGAAATCACAGCTAAATCCAGCTGCCTGCTGGGGTCCAGACTGCGTCTGACCACGGCCTGGAACCTCTAAAAATGTCTGAGAGACATTTTGAGTTCCCACAGGTGTGCAGCATCGAGCAGGAGCTTTGTGCTGCCATGGACTGAGCAGAGGGGCAGTGTGGGCACAGGAATTGTCCAGAGTTCTGTTTGCCATGAAGGAATTGGTCTGAGCAGGGCTCCTGCCAGGACCAGAGAGGCAGTGTGGGCACAGGACTTGTCCAGAGTTCTGTTTGCCCTGAAGGAATTGGCCAGGGTTTGTGCCCAGGAGCAGAGGGGCAGTGTGGGCAGAGGAATTGTCCAAAGTTCTGTTTGCCCTGAAGGAATTGGCCAGGGTTTGTGCCCAGGAGCAGAGAGGGAGCACAGGACTTGTCCAGAGTTCTGTTTGCCCTGGAGGAATTGGCCAGGGTTTGTGCCCAGGAGCAGAGGGGCAGTGTGGGCAGAGGAATTGTCCAAAGTTCTGTTTGCCCTGAAGGAATTGGCCAGGGTTTGTGCCCAGGAGCAGAGAGGGAGCACAGGACTTGTCCAGAGTTCTGTTTGCCCTGGAGGACTCGGCCAGGGCAGGTGGGACCAGGGACTGTTCCTGCAGGGTGGGACTGGCCCCAGGTGTCCTGCCCAGCTGCAGGTGTGAGGAGCTGGGGGTGCTGTGCAGGCAGAGATGTGCTTCTGGAGCTGCTTTTCCATGTCAGTGCTGCTGCTCCAGTGCAGTGCAGAGCAGCAGCAGGACACGAGCTTGTGCTTACACCTTTCTCCTTCCTTCCGTGCGGTGTCTGGGCAGTGCCAGTGGTTTTTGCAGGTGTGGGAGGCTGCTCTGGGGCAGAGCAGGCTGCTGAGGTGTTTCACTGGCTGCGGCTGCTCTGGGTTGCCCAGGCTGCGGCAGGGACACCGGGCACATCTCACCCATCCCTGCTCCTCCCGAGCTCGCTGGCCACAGCTGCCCTGGCGTTTTTTGGCTGTTCCCACCCATTTCAAGCCTTCAGCCAGCAATCCTAGCAGATTGCAAGCGTGCTGCTGCAGAGTTTACAAATCTTTCTGCGATATTTTCAAAGCAAAACAAAATGTGCATCGAGGATCTTCTCGTAATTTGGATACACATTAAGTGCAGCTGAGATATTTTATCAGTTTGTGTCTCGTGTTTGCACAAGGTTGATGTATAAATTGATGGTGTAAGCTTTCCAGGGTTATGTGATTCCTGCAGGAAAACATAGAGCTCCTCTCCCACCAGCCCAGTCCAGTGGAGTGTGTTAGAAAGTAAATGAGATTACAAAATACCATGGGCTGTGTTCTGATGCTGTTTGTTGTGGTTTAAGTACATAATTTATTCGCAAATTGGTTGATGTAGATTAACATGGGATTAATTGCCTTGTGTAGAAAAGATTGTTTTAGATCAATTATCTAACAAATAGTAGAGAAATCAAAATTAAGTAATGTGTGTGTTAATGCCATTAATATATTTGAAAAAGCCAAAGGAAGCCCCTGTAATTAGAAAATTTGGAAATTTGCACTTAAATCATTTGTACCAAATTTTCCTGTTATACTTCCTTAAAGTACTCCTGTAGAGGAGTCTATCTTATAAAAACTATAAAAAACTTATATATATAAAAACTACTAGCAGATAGATTTCAAGTTTTTTTTTTTTTTTATTTTGAAATACATATTTACAGGTGAGAAATCACATTAATGAAATGATAGGTAATTTATCACAAAACCTGATAATTTTCTTTAGAATAAAATATTTATGTCCTGCAACTACAAAAGCAGAGAGCAAGTATCTTCAAATATTTTAAGGAAAATCAGTCATGAGATGCCATAAATGTGTAATAGGAGGGATATAGGTGGTTCTTAGTATCAGAACCAGATCTTCCAGTAGAGTGGTTTTTTTTCCTTTTATACTGTTTTTTGCTCACATTTGCTTTGAAGTAGTTTCTGTAGCTGAAGTACATAAAAATAAAAATGTATCAGCACCATATGGCAGTTGGCTCATTGCCTAAATAACGTATGTTCCATAAGTTCAGTTCACTTAAGGATTGCTTCTTTCTGCTTGGAGGGCATTTACTTAGCATTTTCATATTGAAAAGACTGCCCTGAGATCAGAATAATTTGGTGGGTAGAATAAAAAAGACTTTGTTCTGCATTTGGTATAAAATCATAATAATTTCCCCTTGTGTTTACTGATGAAGGGCAATTTAATTCTGGGGGTGGTTGATTCTTTGAATTTCTGGTATAAAGGATTGTGTGGTATACACATTCCCCACAGTATTTATTGCTTTAATAGTAAATTTTTTGTGTTGGAGCTCCACAAAGCACAGATTTAGCTGGGAGATTCACTCTGAACAATAGGTATTCAGAGGAGGCACATTTTTTTTTAAAGCATATATATATATATATATATATATAGACATATTTTTGCTAAAAGAGTGGCCAAGGCAGGAGTTGCAGGACCTTTTGTGCCTCTCAGCCTCCCTTGCAGGAGTGGCAGTGTCCTTGCTCCTGTTCCCCAGGCTGGCAGCAGGGAATGGGATCCTGAGGAGGAGCACAGGCTGCATCCAGCCCTCAGAAATTACTGCCATAGATAAGTTGGAGGGGAGGAAGGGAGAAGACACAGAAAAGCTGTGTACTCCTTAATACATTCATGGTTTGCATAGTTTCATAATTCCTTTTTGACTCAGTCATCTGTAGCAGTTGTATAAATTACTTCTAATGATGCAGTACTGCTGAGGAATTTTGGTTTTACTTTGCAGTGTGTCATTATTAGCTCTTAGGAAAAAAAGAAAACTGTATTGTTTGGTCTGTATAAAGGACATGTAAGAAAAAAGAGTGAATTCAAATCAAAAGGGAAAAGGAATTTAAACCTTTGCCACAGATGTTTTCTTTGGAAAGGAAATTCAAATTTTTACTTTGCAAAGTGAACTAAATGGAACATCTGTGACTTCTTGTGTTCATTCTTCAAGACTCGAGTCTCTTCTACCAATCTTAGAGATGCATATTCATCCTGATCCTGCTTCCATTTTCTGTTAACTTTAGTTAGACAAAGCCTTTTATGAGAAGAAAGATAAAAAAAATGAATTGAGAAAATCATCATTGTGTCAACCTGCTTGAAAAAGCTGCTGGATGGTCGAGGCTGGGCAGAGGTTTCTGTGCAAACATCACTGCAGTTCAAATGTCAGTGAGAGGGTGCAGTGCACAGGCAACCTTCCTGTTGGTTTTTTATAAGCGGAAAAAGTAAGGAATTTAAAAGAAAAGCTATTATGTTTTAGTAATTTTTTTGTATTCTTTGATGGCAGTGCACAATAAATGAGCTTGATTAGCTCTGGCTACTCAGGTTTATATTAAAGATTCTCAGAGCTGCAGCCCAGAGGAAAGACTGATAGTGATTTAATCTGGCCTTTATTTTGATTGTGAAATAATTTGAGCTTTCCAGGGCAACTTGTTTAGCTCTTGAACAATTCCAGCAGCTCCATCAGGTTTCTTTGATGTGGAGCAGTGCAGAGCTGGGCTGTGCTCTCACACTTCCCCTTTTTTTTTTTCTCCTCTCCACTGTAGTACTTGATTCTTGTTTTTAAAGGCTTGCTGGTTTTAACTTCATCAGGTGGCTGCAGAGTGCTCTTGGGGTGTGACAGTGATACTAAGCCAGAATCTGGACCTGTTTTTTAAAGTTTTTTTTCTAATAAGGAGGCTAATTTTTTTTTTGTCATTTTTCATAATATCAGAGTGGAACAGTCAGTCAAAGGAGAGACAGGTGCATCCCATGCATGATGTTTATTTGGAGGCCATAATATTATGCAGCTAAGAGTAGAATTTTTCCTTCTGACACTTGGTCTTTTAAAACATTTTTCAGGCAGCAGAGAAATCTCAGAGACTGTTTTTACTTCTTGCTCAGGAACACAGTACAGGCTATTTAAGTCCCCTTTAGTATTAAATTTAGACCTGTAAATTCAGTATTCTCCTGTAATGTATTCCACGTGAAGAACCTCTGGTTTGAGTTCTGGTAGGGCAATGATGGCTTAGGATTTTAGCTTTTATTTTTTCATATATTTGTCATCCTGCAGTGTTCAGTGTGTAACTCTAAGCTCCATGTACAGTGTGAGCTGCTGCTTCCCCACTTTGGGCAGACACAACAATTCTTCTGGGAGTCAAGGACACCTCACTGCCTCAGGCCAGAGAGATGGGAACAAAAGTGAGCTGGGGGAGAGCAAACCTGGGGTAAATGACTTCATTAACTGAAGCTGTAATTGGAAGATTAACCCCCAAATACACCAAACTTATAAAAGTGTGAAAATCTGTGATCCATTTTTTGGGTGTAGCCCCTGGGGGGCTTCATCTGCCCAAAATGAACTTGGAAAAAAAAAAAAAGCCCTTCAATAAACAGAACTGCTTTTTATTCCCTTAATTTTGTCTGCTCTCTGTTTTCAGGTAGTCCCAACCAGGCATCAGCAGGAAGGAGTTTCTGGCAGCTGGGTCAGAATTTTGGGTGAGCTCCTGGTGGGAGTTCCTGTGGAAAGTGGATGCTGCTGAACAGCCTCACTCTGCTGCTCACCCCCTCCACTTTCAGGACAATGGGCATTGTCAGGGCCCAGCAGGGCACTTTGCATCCCCACAGCAGCACCGTGAATCAACTGCCTTCATCTCCTCCTGCTATTGATCCATCAGCTTTCCTGCCAGCGCTAAATTCATCCTTAAAAAATAATTAGCTCCAGTGGCTTGGCAGAATTCCAAGCAGGCAATTACATTCTGCCTGCTTCAAAATGCCCCCTGTAGCTGCAATTGGCTAACTTACAGTGACAGATGACTCTGTGTGTTGTGATATGTGCTCCGTGGGGCTTTTTATCAGTGGGAAATCTCCTGGAATGCTGCAAATCCTCGCCCTGCAAGAAGCCGCTGACCAGCATGGCTCATTAGCCTGACAAAGGAAAGGAGCCATGGAAAATGTTCCCCCAATGTTTTGAAAGCAAAAAAAAGAAAGATTTGGATGTTTCTCGAGTGTCTCAAAATGTTGAAGGTATTTCCTGTAATGTGCCCTTAGGTCTCTGTGCACTGATACATGGAATAAAAGCAAACCTGAGCCTTGCTTTGGTAGAGCTCAGTGTTAATTATGGACTCAGGACTGACATTTGAAATGGTTGAGAGAACAGAGGGAAGATTTTGTTTGTTAACTGTGGGACTTTAAGTTCAGTTTGTTCAATGGAAGAAAAAATAGATATGAGCTAAAAAATATATTAGCTTGTGTTTCCCTTTCCAAGGGTAGTAAATAATTGAAAACCTGGGTTTGTGGCTTTTTTCCTTGCTGTTTTGACAGAGGAAATACAACTTGTAGTGTCTAAATAACTTGTAGCTGTTATTAAATGGTTTGAAAAGACCAGGAGAAAATGTTGATGTTTAGATATTTGGTGGAGCCCTACATGATTAAAATAATCCTGAAGGAAGGGGAGATGGACGTCCCATCTCCTTCCACAGATGAAGAACAAAGCTGCATTTTGGTAAAGAAAAATCATCTGAATGAACATGTCTGATACACTTTTCTGATTATTTAATTTTTTTGATGTTTGTATTGGTGAAAGAGGTAGAATGGAATTTTCACATGGACATTTTTGGCTTTCACTTTTTTCATTATTGGTATGCTCAAAAGAACACACATGGTCTGGGCATTGAGTCCTTGCAATTCCTCTGTCAGTGGAGTATTTCAAAGAAGAGCATGGAAATAAAAGTTGTTTGCAGCCAGTGCAAGGGTTTTTCTCCCCTTATATTTTGTCTTCTGTTCTTAGGAATTCCCTTTACAGTGTGAAACTGTGGCATCTCTGCCAGGATATGCAGAGTTAGCAAACCTTGCAAATTGAAATCTGAAGAATTAATTCTGGTCTTTCCAGCTCAGGAGTTTGAGAATTAAAAGTCAGTTCTTTCCTAATAATGAAATTGACTTAAAATTTAATAAATACTTCTTTTTAAGAGGAGTTTATTCTTATTCCTTCTAGATGCAGAGTTTTTGGAGAGGATAGTAGAATTTTAGGCACTTATTGTTTCCTATCTGTGTCTCTGCTGTCTGAAATACAAAGGATCAACACTGCAGTTGAATTACAGGGGCTTGGACAGTTTCACCCATTTTGAAGAGCATAAAATTAATAATCTTATCAATCTTGCTAATTATGACAGGAATGTTCTGCTGAACAAGGGACAAAAATTGGCTTTTGAAGAGTTTCATTTAATCTTCTAGCATTGTAAATGTGGTCAAGGTTGTTGGTTGTATAACCTCTTAGAAAAAAAAAAATTGAGAATGATTTTAGGAATAACAAAGTAGCTCAGATGGTTAATGCATGTTTGGGGACTCATTTTATTGCCTTTGCCTTTTTCTTTGCAGTTCTATTTTGTTCTGTCTGTAACCAAAGCTGCCTGGAAATTTTGGAGGCATCTCTCTCACACAACATCTATTTTTAAATAGACTATTACTTAGGACATGAGCAGAATAGCTGTTCTTCATTTCTGGCATGGCTCTGCAGTGCAAATTCCCCTGGACTTTGAAGAATCAAACACTCAGGTGTTTCATCACCCACTGCAAAGTTTCCTCTGCTGCAGGATTAATGTGTGTTAAACTCCCCTCAGCTGTTTGTTCTCCTCAGCATCCTGAGTTTGTGCTGCCCATTTTGGCCCAGGGATTGCAGCATCCTGGAGGAGCCCTTTGGTTGCCCTCAAGGTGTTTTCCTTTTAATTTTTAAGAGCCTTTGTATCCCTTTCTGGCTAAAGGTGTGGTTGCACCCTGGGTCACTGTTCAGAGTGGAATTGGGTGGAGTTGGTGTTTCCTGTGGGTAAGGGCAGCTGCAAACCCCCTGCAGGGGTGGAATGTTGATGGAGCATTACTGATGCTGCAGTTACCTGCTGAAATTGTGATTGATGAGTAATGCAAGGGCTGACTCTCACACTTAAATGCAAATATCATGTATCTATGTTAAGAAAAGTTTTATAGATTTAAGTTATGTTTTACCCCCTTGTGTTGTTATCAGGGGACAGCCTGGGTTTGGGACATTTGGGAGGGTTGGTTTGTCACTGTGGCAACACCTGACCTCCAATCAATATTTAAGGCAGTGATCTCCACCACTGGACAGTGAAGAAGGAGTCAATGGGCAGAACTTTGGAGGAACTAAAGGGTTAAAAGGCAAAACCTCCATTGTGTGGATGAGCACATGGTGGGGAAAATCCATTGCTCCAGCACTGTAATATTTTCTCTGTTCAGTCTTCTGTTGTGATTTCTGATAAAGTTTTAATAAGCCTTTTAAAATGTTTGAAGGTGAGTAGCATTTCTCACAAAGCCAAACCCTAATGCACCCATCAGGCTTTTCATCAGTCTGTTTCCCAGAGCTGAACCTGGGACATGAGGAGCCAAACACCTGAAGAACTCTGAGTATCTTCAAGCATTTCTTTCTTTCTTTCTTTCTTTCTTTCTTTTCTTTCTTTTCTTTCTTTTCTTTCTTTTCTTTCTTTTCTTTCTTTTCTTTCTTTTCTTTCTTTTCTTTCTTTTCTTTCTTTCTTTTCTTTCTTTCTTTCCTTCTTTCTTTCTTTCCTTCTTTCCTTCTTTCCTTCTTTCCTTCTTTCCTTCTTTCCTTCCTTCTTTCCTTCCTTCTTTCCTTCTTTCTTTCCTTCTTTCCTTCTTTCTTTCTGGCAATGTTGGGTGCCTTGAGAAATCCAGATCTCTCACATCATTTCCCACGGGGTTGTGCCTCAGATCATTTTATTCAGCTGGCTGTCCCTAGATCAGTTATTTCATCGTGAAAGGTTCAGTTACAGTTTTCCAAGGCTGAGTTTGTTATCCAAGCTCTGGAAGGCACATGGCCTGTGGGATCCATAGCTCTGCCTCTTCAGGTGGGTCCTGTTCCTCCTTCAGTCGTGTTCTGGGCATGAGAGCTGGCTTGGAGGAGTCTAGAGAGGGGCACCACAAAAAAATGCAGATGGAAAGAGGCTGAAAACTTCAGTGTCGATGATCACAGTGCTTTCTGTGTTCTAGGGATATTCATCCCTGTCTCCTCAGGGACAGAAGAGGGTTTTAGAGCCTACAGATGAGTCGCTGTGGCTGTGCTCTAGCTGTTGTCTCTGCTATTTCCCTGCTGCTTCTCCCTTCTGGGCTACCTCAGAAACGTTGTCTTTTGCAGTGATGGATGGCAGTGGGCTGTGGTTATCTTGTCATTTATTCCTCCTCTGTGCACAGCCTTGGAGCAGCTGAGCATTTTAAACACCACTGCTCTCATTCTGATATCTCCAGACTCATCACACCTCCTCTGGAATCTGTTTGGGTTCTGATATTCAGGAGAGCCATGGCTTTTATTGCTTAAGTCCTCGTCAGGACTGAGTTTGGATCAGTGAAATATTGACTGCCCAATGTTATAAAATCTGCTTTTGGAGATAGAAATGGTATTTTCAGGGTAGAAATGGCATTCCAGAGCCATGGCCTGTGCAGGAAACATTTGCTTCTGCTGAGCCTTCAGTTAGAAAGTCACTTTAGGTCCTAAAATAATACATTGCATAAGTCCTGTTGAAAACTTGGGAACTCATTGAGACATGCAAATTGGTGATTGATTTTTAATTGGATGATGACAAAGTAACTAACAGTGAATGCTAACTAGGAGTTCAAACCTCTGAGAAGACACCCACAGAGATCACATTCATGCTGTGTTTTGAGACTCAGTTTAAAACACAAGGAAAGTCCTCATCAGACACGTTTGGTGCTATTTTCACTCCTGCAGATCCACAGTAAGTGCAGTGAAACAAGCAAAGTTCCCACTGGTGCAGAACTAGAGAGAGTGAGGAACAGCTGGAGGCTGAGACTTTTTAGGTAAATCCTCCTGGAAAAATCACAGGAGTCACTTACATAATGGAAGCATCCTATAATTTTTCCTGTACTTTTCTCCCTTGTTGCCACACATTTCTGTTGCCAGGGAAACCAATCATGAATTGTTCATAGTAAGTGACCTTGTCATTGCTTTTATACACGCCGTGAGTTATTGTGCACAGTATATTTATAGATTAATAGAGGTGATTGTGACTGCCTGAAGACAAGCAGGTTTTGTTTCATTTAATATTTTTTTTTCTATCGAATGGGAGGCTAAAAACCCTAAGAGAGGGAAATGCTAGCATTTGTTTGCAGAATCAATGTTTGTATTATTCAGATGGGGCAAACAAGGCCAATAAGTCAGGAGAGAGCAGGATGAAGAGTGGTCAGCTCAGCCTCCTGCAAGCAGTGTTTTTATTTGATGTTCTTCTGGGCTGGACTTGGATATATTCACATTTACTTTTGTGTTTGATATTTTCAGAGGTGTCAGAATTCTTTTAAGCTCTGCAAAAAGCATGCTTTGTGCACAATTTTTAAATAACAAAACAAATAAATAACAAACAAAAAAACTCAAACTTGTGTCAACCATTCTAAGTGGTAAAGCTCCTGCTTATTCTCCTTGTCCTGACATTCTGTACAGAAGTTAATTAAAATAAAGCTCTATGAACAATTTAAGTATTAATAATGAAGAGATAAATGAATCATGCTAGTTCAAATGGAAAAATAATGCAAAGCTTGTCTGAGATCCACAGAAGGCTACCAAGTCTTTTTATGCATTCAAGAAGAAAAAAGGATTTTATTACATAATCACCCTTACAATCCTCATCAAGGCTGTGTTTTGTAAGTATTATTTTAATCTTGGAAGAGGTGTGGTAAGGTCTGGATTTCAGGGTGAAGTTGGGATAAAAAGGCTGAAGCTGGTGTTTGCCATGCAGTTCTAAGGGTGCAGCTGTGCCTGTGTGCACCCACCAGAGCCACCCCTGAGTGCTCCAGGGATGGGGCACGCCCAGGGGACAGGGCTGGCCTGGCACAGGCTGATGGAGCCCACCCAGCCCCTCCAGTTCTGGGACAGAACTGCCAGGGAGGGATTTGGGCAGCCCTGGGCAGCTCCCACCTGCCTACAGGCGAGTGAGTGGTGTGGGACTCAGATTCAGTCAAAGAGAGAAATGGAGAGCTTCTCGCCAGGCAGAAGCCTGGGAAAGAGTTGGAGAAGAATATAAATAATTCTTTATCTCTCTTGTTATTCACATTGTTTATAGTTAAGTTCTATCACTGCATGTCAAGCACTCTGCACCAATGCTGTTGGTTGTTTTCACTTCAGGACCAATGGAGTTGGTCCTCATGGAGCTCTGTATAAAAGAGCAGTGTATTTTGAATAAATGGGAGTTTTACTCTCAGCAGCTTCTGATCAGAGTTTTCTCATTCCCGTCCTGCCTTGACAGCGACATCGTGGCACCCTGGGAGCTGGAGGTGTTTGGGGTCACTCCTCAGGCAGAGCAGGTGACAGTCTCAGGAAGCCCCGTGTGTGATGCTTGCTGCAGGATTTACCCTGCAGGACAGGGAGGCTTTCAAAGAGCTGGTAGAAACTGTTCTGGCAGATGCAGGGATGGGCATAAAGGGGATTCATGCACTGGGAGATGTTTTGTGCACAGTTTAACATGAACTGGTAGCAGTGGGTCATGCAAGTGCTGCAATGCTCCTGCTGGCTCTTGGGCCAGCTGCATGGCTGAGAGCTCAGCAGAACAAGAGCTCAGGAACCCTCACCTGATCCAGCTGCAGGTGCCCCTGGACAGGCCCTTGGCTGGACACACATCCCCAGCTGAGCAGCACCTGACCATCCTGCTGCAGTCAGTTCACACCGTGCAAAAATTCCCAAAATCTCAGCAATTACGAGGCATTGCTTGTAAGTGTGAGCAAAAGAAACAAGTTTATTTCCAGTTAGCAGCCAGCTGGAATGAATTTCATGATCAGTTAATGCCTTTGAAACATCTGCCATGCCTCTGCAATTACTTGTTGTTCCAAAAGTGGTTGTATTTTATGAAAAGCACCCAGAGTTAACTTGAGATGAGTGGTGATGCAGTGCTGAGTCCCTCAGTGGAAGGGCTCTCACTCAGTCTTTTGAGGAAATGCAAGGAAGCAATGAGCAAAAATAGAGAGGAGGTTGCCCTGTGAATGTTGTGTGCTAAACACAAGTGCTCAGCTGGAGTGCATGGACGAGCAGGACAGCACTGAGCCATGGAAAGTGTCACTTGGAGAGGGCTGGGAAGGGCAGTCTCATGTGCTTCCCACATTACTCACTCACAGTGATCTTTCCCTATGGGATTAAACCCAGACTCCATTTCCCTCATGGTGGAAAAGCCCCTTCCTTAGTCACAGAACTCCTTTCATTCAGTTCTACAGACCTGGTGTGGGACTCCAGTTGGTCAGGAGCTTTTTGCCAATTCCTTTATTGGTTATTAACAAGTTGTTATTCTGTATTGATTGGTCACTCAGAGTCTCAGTATGTACATGCAGGAAAAGTTGTTTGTGAGAGATAGTTCTGATTTTTCTGTCTAGCAGTGTAAAAAGAGTTTATCCAGGTTCTGGTTGTTTTTCACCCAGGAATAGATTGTTATGTTAAAGAATTGCTCACACCAGGATTGCTTTCACATGGGAGCCTGCAAAGGGCTAGCCTGACAAAGCCAACCACTGATTTTAGGAGAGCAGGCTTGATTTTATGAGGCCTTTCTTTATAATTTTTCTACCTTACTGCAGCATTTCCCTCATCACAGATGTGACTCCTGTTGTGTAGATCCTCCTGGAGAAAGCACAGGAATCCATATCACTCACACATATTGGAGCCTGGCACTGAGTCAGTGTGGACAAGGAACACTGGGTGAAGAATTCCATTTAACTTGCCATGCAGCATCTAACTTTACCATTTTGCTTCTGTTTAGTGCATTAAACCACTGGGGTTTGGACTTTCCCCAGGTCAGTGCTGCCTGAGCATCGGGTCCATGATGCAGATGCAGCTCAGCTGCCATCAGCTAAATCAGCATAAGACCTTTTGGGGAGAATGAACTGAAAGCAGGGGTTTTAGAGAAACTGAAAGGCTTTTAGATTTCTTGCTTTACAAAGGTTAAGTAGTATCTGATCAGCAGTCTTTCTTTTCATCTTATCTTTATTTTGTCCTTATGTTAACCTGGAAACACCATTTACTTGCTCCTCATTTTTGCTTGTCTGAGGAATAAAAGAAATTCTCCAGATCTTTCCATTTTCTTTTTTGTTATCTAAAGGGTTGCAGCTAGCTCTTTGAATTAATTTTCCTTGTCTAGTATGCTTGCATGTCCTGGATGAACTTTGGGAAAGAAGGAAGTAAATGTTCTTTTACCATTCAGTGGAGTAAGTCATCTTGTTGATATTTGAGTGTTTTAAATGGGGTTTAAGTATATAGTATTGACAATCTTCTGTAAATGGTCTCAAGAAAACCATTTATTATCCATTTGCTTGAGGGATTTCTTGAACTCCAGTGCTTGGGAGCAGTGAGTTAAATGAGATAATGTGCAGAATAGATGTGCATTTATGGGCAGTGCAATGCAAACACACACAGGGCAGCAGGTGTGGGGAAAACATTCCTTTTTCCCTGTTAACATGTTTTTCTGGGTCCATGGGGTGTTTTTGCAGTCACAGTGGGGAGGGGACAAAACTGGAATATAGGCAAGTACTTCCACAGTCACCTTTTGATTCACCTGGTGGTGGCTGCAGGAAAGGCCCTGTCCAGAAAATCCAACATCTGAGCATCCAGCTGAGCAGTGGGTGCCTCAGGGAGGGGGAATGAAGCTCAAGAGCAGCTGCAGCTTCTTGTGGGACCCAGGCAGTGACACAAACGTGTCACCAGGCACCGTGTGTGTGACTGGGCACCCCAGGACGAGGCAATACATGGAATTTCCTCAGTCACTGCTAGGAGTCAGCAGGGCTGCAGCTCAGGGAGGTGGATCAGCTCTGAAATTGCTCTTATTGATGGCTTTGGGTCAGGGCCTTTGCTTTCCCACTCGTCTCACTGTTCCATGCTTTCCCTGGATTCCCTGCCCAGGTGAGGGGCTCCAGAGAGGGCTGTGCCCTGGAACTGCCATCTGTAGCAAAAGATGCTGATGGTGCTTCTTTTGCAAATCCATATGTTCCTTTCAGGGAAATAAATGCTTTTACTCAAACATATTAGTGGAAAAGGGAGCAACAAGAAACAAGGGGGGGAAAAAAGGACTCAGAAGGGAATATTTGAAAATACTTTCTGTATTCTTTCTTGCCTCTTTTAGATGGGATAGGATTAGTCAGAGGGGATGACACATGTGGAGCTGTGTGTAGCACGTGTGACTGCATTTCAGGGATGGGCTGTCCAGGTCCAGGCTGCAGGCTGCTGCCCACAGGAACGTGGAGGTTTGTTCCTATGTCCCACTGTAGATCCAGGGCTGAGATCTGAGATCCCAGTGCTGCTTCCTCACGTTGTGGTTGGGAGTGACTGGTGCTGCTCAATCCAAACTCACAAACTCATCAGTGACCCAAAGTCACAGGCACAAACTCCTGTGCTTGATGCTTGAGCTCAGAACTGATCCAGAAGCAGAAAGTCCAAATGGGTTTTAAGATTTTTCTGGTCGAGTTGGGCTTTGAGGACAGCATGCAACAACTTCTTATAACATTTCAAATGTATTTTCTAGTAAAGCCTCATGAGTTGAGTTATTAACCCCGCAGGATTTTAGAAATCATAAAAAGGGCTATTCAGCTGAAAATTACATCCAGTTCTTTTAAAATACATAATGGGGGTTTGGAAGTGCTTGATACACATCAATTGCATGCAGAACCTTGAGCCACTTTCTTCACAGGCCAGGCTGCTTCATTCAGTGCATTTATTTTTGACAGGTTTGTTGTTTGAAAGTGAACAGCAGTTAGAACAATTAGATCAATAAAAATTAATGCCTTTATGGGAAATACCTGTTTGGCATTTGGGAAAAAATAAAGGACTCCTTCTGTTCTACATCAAGTCTGGACAAACATCTGTATACTATGGAAAATGAGCCTTTTTTATGTGAAAAAGAGTTTTGATTGTTGATTGAAGGTCTTTTAAATGAGCTATGAGAATTTAAAATTGATGAGTGAGTTCCTACATTTGTATTCCACACACAATATTTCACTGTGCTGTAGTGGTTAGAGGAGTGCAGATTCTGTCTGGGAGTATACATTTACATGCTCAAATATATTGTATTAAAATAGAGATATCATCTGTAATGTTGTTAAAATTGCTGGTAGTCGAGCTATGATATGTGATTGTCACTCTACAGCATAAACCTATATGGAATTTTCTCTGTTGATAAATTATTCCACATGCTCTGTCTCAATATATTTTATGTATAAGTAACATTTGTAAGAAAAACATTGAGATGGCCTTCAATAGCAAGTCAAAATTGGGAATTATATTCTCTGAGATATTCTGGGAGACATTTTGGAATATATGTTAATGTTGCTTTAGGAGATATTACTGTGCTTTAATTCTTAGGCTTTTTCTTCCATTTCAGTCTCTATTTGTCATTTTTATACACTTGTCTTCAAGTCATGAACTGTTTGCAACTCTTTACATCTTTTTTTATTCAGCAATTCCCAATCCTTTCTGTTCAGACTGTTAGGGCTGTGTTTGAAGTTCAAAATCTCAAACTGCTATTTGATTTTCTGATACCCCACCTTTAACCCTTGTAGTTTTGAAGACATTATGGTTTTTATTTAGGATGTGAAGATTATGGTAGCCCTCTGTCTTCCCTGTTTAGCCATCTCCTCTTTAACTCTGGAGTTTTTTAAGTATCTTCTAATTTCTATGTCTCCAGCATAACACAGTAAGCCTGTACTTGAAGACCGTCAATACATACAAATAGAATGTACAAAATGTATATTTTTATCTGTGTTTGCTGAAGATGAACTGCACTTTCTGTGTGATCAGATAAATGGTCATTTTCAGGGAATTATTAAAAATAGTGAACACTGTGCATATACACTGGATCTTATGGATGAGTTGGGTAGAAAATGTTATCACTGCTTTCCTGCATATTCAGTGTTCTGCCCAGGGTGTTTTTAATAGAGAGGGGTAGCACAGAGGGAGTGCTGAATGGCAAACAGAAACTGAGGATGGTGCTGACTTCACTGTTCCATTGGAGTGACAGAGTTTGTGTGGCTGAGATGGATCCTCAGCAGCCAGCCCGAGTGTGCCCTCCCTGCTGCTCCTGCTCAGGGAGTGGAACCTGTGGTGAGGTCTCGGGGTCTCTGTGTCTCTGTGTGTTGGGATGACCCCAGGAGTGGGAAAGTCCTCATTTCCCAGCCCGTGCAGCCAGCGAAGGAGTCTGAAATGTGTAGGATCAGCTTCTCACGGTTGTTTATTTTCCCTTATCTCTGCTTTCTCTGCCCTGCTGAGCTCTGTCTAGCATGTTGGCCATGGCATTCTGTCTGTCCTCTTGGGTGGTGTTTATATTTTATATTAAAAGCTACATGTGATATATTTACAATATTGCGCCAATATCTATCATTTATGTTGGACAGTGTGTCTCTGCCTTAAACCAATAGAAAAGTGCCACCATCACAGCAAGACATGGAGGAAAAGAAGAAGGAGAAGAAGGTCAGGAAATGCCCAAATCCCTCCATCCTGAACTACATTCTAAAAAAGCCCCAAAATTCTACTTTTTCACCCTGTGTTAATCCAACTACCACACTACTCAAACCCTTGTGACTTGTAATTCCTCAAACAGGTTTGGCAGTTTTTTCCACAGGCTAAAATCGAAGCCCCAGGTGTTTTTGACTTCGTGCCAAGGTCTCTGAGCCCCCTGCCAGGGTCTGGAGACAGCCAGGGCAGCCAGAGGGATGTGCTGGGCTCCAGCAGTAAGGATGGAAGAGCCCAAGGCAGTTCTGAGATCTTGAGGTACCTTGTTACTCACATCTTTGTCATAAAAGGGACCCCCAATGCCTGGGAAGAATGAGCTCTGAACTCCAATGATTTCAGAAGGCTAATTAATTCCATTATTATACTATATTACACTAATAAGAACTATCACTAACTAACTATATGAGTAACTAAATAACAAAAAAACTCATGCCTCTCTCCTGAGAGTCCCAGTGCAGCTGTTGGATCCAGTTGGTCCATGAATCCAAACAACCATCACCAGAATCCAATCCAGCAATCACCTTGGGTAAACACTCTCCATACCACATTCCACAAGGGCACAAACAGGCACAGATAAGAATTGTTTTCTCTTCTCTCTGTGCTTCTCCAGGAAAAAGCCCTGAGACAGAGAATTATGTCTCTCTGTTCAGAGAAGGTGAATGCCACACAGCTCTGTGTGTGAAAGCAGCACGTTGATGTTCTAATGCCACGTGAATTCCCTGTGCACCCTGCACTGACAGTCGCTCCAGGTGTGTCCCAAGCTCTGCAGATCTCCTGTTGATACCTGGGCTTGTTCCCCTGTGCACACTCTGCTGCTGGGGCAGCTCGGTGCACAGCAGCTCTGCAGGGAGTGTCCCCTCCGTGCACAGCCGTGCTGGGCACCCGTGTGGGAACTCACAGTGTCCCTCAGACATTTTTGGATGTTCTGGGCCCAGGCCAGAAGCATTTGAGACCCTGGCAGGCAGCTGGAAACAGCTGTGATTTTGGGTTTGAACCATGGAATGATTTACCAAATTTGCAGGAAGAACAAGAAGACACAAAAGTTTAGATATTAGAGTAGAAGTAGTCACAAAGTAGAGGGAAGAGTTTTTGATTGCTGTACAAGGGGGTTTTGGTTTTGTACATGGGGTCAGAGGTTTTAAGATGGAGGGATTTGGGCCTGCCCTGTCCTCCCTCTTTCTTCTTCCTTCCCTCCATGTTCTTGGTGATGTTGGCACTCACAGATTGGTTTGGAGTAGAAAAGCACCATTTAATATAGGTAATAGGCATTGGGGAAAAGCTGTAACCATGTCACACGTAATGTCCCATATAAAAGAGAGCAGCAGCCCTGGGCGGGGAGAGAAGAAGCAGTCGGGGTCAGAGAGGATGTCAGGGTGTGTGTGTGCCTCTGCCTGAGCTCTGAGCAAACCACAGCAGCCCCAGAAGAAAATCTTTTAGATAACTTGCAATAAACTGCTTTGAGACCAGACAACAGAGACTGCTGAGCCTTTCTTTGGAAGCTCGGGTTGGAGGAGAGACTTTTCCACCACACAGAGCCACCCCTGACCCAGGGTGGTCTTTGGCACTCCGGAGCCCTTCACCTGCCCTGCTCGCCTGCCCAGGCCCCAGTGCTGGATTTGGAAACAGAAAGCACTGCTGTATCTGCAGCTGCCTCTAAAAAAGAAGTTTATTGTCTGACAAGCTGACACTTGCCTCTCCTTCGGCCACGTTGTCTCTTTGCTGTGTGGCATTCTCTGGTTGTTGGTGCATGCTAATACCCAAAATGTTTGTAGCTAATCAGGGCATTGCTAACTGCAATCAAACTCTATTTTATAAACTCACTAAATTATTTTCTGACACTGAATTTATTGTAGTTATTAAGAGAGTTATGACCTTTCTCAGTCCAGTACTAGAGTATCTCAGTTCTTTTCCAGTCATTTGTTGCTATGATAAACTCTGAAGTGAGTATTGGGAATCTTCTGTACAGGCAGATGCTCTGGCTCATGTTCATTTAAATTCTAACTCCAGACTTATAAATAAGAAATGAGGCTCAGGAGTCTCTCTGGAATATACAATATGTTTTAACCTGTCAGGCCGTTGGCTGACACTGCTGTTCCCCACTGATAAAGGCGTACGAGTTGTGTGTAAAAATGAAATTCCACTCTTAAAAACAATCATTTAACTGTAAGACTTTCAGCTAGCTAAAATGTGGTTGTGAGTGAGTGGCTGGCAGTGTGGAGGCTGGCACAGCCCTGTTGTGCCACGATAGCACCCTTCCCTTTGAGCTGTGGCAAGAGCAGAGCAAAGCACACACACTCCTCTCCTTGCCTTTGCTCTGCTGCATGGTACATTACATCCTACTTTATTTAGAATTAAATGACTCATGGCAGAGTGGAAAGGAGTGAAATTCCTGATTTCCATAGGCTGGGTGACAAATGGATGCAGATGAGGGGGGTGCAGCTCCTGGGTAGCAGCACTGCTTTTCCAGGGCTCGGGGCTGATGCTGAGCTGAGCTCCTGGCCAGCTCTGCAGGCTGCTGAGTGCATTTTGCATTTGCAAAACGTTCTGTTTAAAACTGACCAGGTTTTTCAGCCATGTGTCTGTTTAATCAAAGGTATTGCCTTGACCTGGGAGCCTCTTTTCATCTTAATTTCCATCAAAACAAGAAAACGCAGGTGCCCTGGTATTCAGGCAGTATAATGAAGAATTGGCATCTAAAATCCATGGTGATTTTTGTTAGACTGTAATAACAGTGTTACTCTTTTGTTACATAGTAATGAAACTAGGATATTTAAGATACAGTTTAATAAACAATAAAAACCTTAATTTAGGCTTTCAAAATTTACTTGTTAATGTATCCCAAAGAATCTTTATGATTATTTCACACCAAGGAGAGGAACTACAAATGCCCCTTTCTGCATATTGATCAGACAAAGGTATTTCTGTGGCTTGAGGTGATTTTTTTATGTTTGTTTCTCTTTGTTGTTGATGATGTAGTTTGATTTGGGTTGTTTGGTTTTTTACTCCTTTCTCACAGCAAGACCAAATTTTAGTCCCCTTTTGATGTTTTTTAGTTTCTGCAGGTTCAGGCACTTATAGGAGATCCAGGGGAGCTTTTAGATATCTCTGTTCTTTATTCCTTTGGGGTCAGCCAGGCCCTGATCTCACAAGTACACCTGTAGTTTATTTTCATGTGCATGAGTAGTCTCAGTTCAGTTAAAATGTGTTTGCAGGATGAGGGTCTGTGATTTTCTCCAAACACTGGCTCTGATAATGCTCTTTTTAGAATTAAAGCTCGTGATTATAAATCTCGATGCCAATGGCTAAATTTCCATGTGACGTGTATCTGTCAATGGGGAAACTTCAGGTCTTCAGATAATGTAAAGAATCTTTCTGAGTTGTGTTTTTAACCAGCCATGTCAATATCTGTAATAAATCCCTTCATTTTGCTTGACTCAACATCGATGATAAAAAGTTTTGGGTTTTTTCACTCTTTCTGCCTTCCCCTGAGGAAAAGCAGAGCCTATTTTTCTAATATTTGAAACTTGTTGGCTTTTAAAAATTAGCTTGAAGTACCTTCAGGAACATTATTTGGCCAACTTCAAGGCAGCTCCCAAAATACGTAATGCTTTTGAAAGTCAAATTAAAGGTTTGTTTCATTTAAGTTGTATAGCTGGATAAGATTAAACAAAGTGCCCTACTTGCACACAGCAATCTATGTGGAATGGTTTTTTGATCCTCTTCATGCATATCTAAAATACACCTCCAATTTCTTTTCAGGATCTGGGCTTATTCAGCTTTTACCATAATGGTTCATTAGCCTCCTAGGCTTTTTCTTAAGAGTTGCAGTCAATTTCCCAGCTTTGCTGTTTTACATTAAATTGCTTCGATTTCCTAAATATAGAAAGGGAAGAGAACAGGCAGGAATCATGGCAAGAGGGGTTATTCAGTGCAGATACATCATTTCTGCTTCACAGCATACTTCCAATATTGCGAAGTTTTTGCCCCTGGCTGCAACTGTGCTAAATTTATCAAGTATTCTCAATTCTTAGAGGGTGATTTAAGTATATGCTGCTGATATTGCTTCTTGTTGGTGCTTGTTATTTTGAGATCAATGGGACTTAACATGTGGAGAGAGGCAGGAAAAGGGTGAAACCTTCATCTCTCTGCAGCTTTCTGCAATGTTCCACTCTAAATCTCTTTGAAAAGCCAGTGGTTACTCATCCAAATACTTCCCCTGAATGTCACTGAAATGAAAAATCTCTGTAGTATATATCTCTAGGACATGCTTTCTGGCCCCTGTGGCAGTGTGCTCTGTTGTTTTGGCTGACACAGATGATTTGAATCTCTCTGAACTGTGTGTGTACTGGATGGAGACTTTTTTGTGCTTACCTTCCACCCTCAGGAAATTCAGGCACTGCAGCCCTCTGAGCAAAGCTTTTCTCCTCAGCTGCACAGGGATGAATTCTGCCCTTTCTCCAGCCATTGCATGATCTGTTCCCAATTAATGATCAAGTTATACAGTGAGGTATTTGCAGGTTTCCCCTGTGGAAATAACATTTTCCCTGCTTTGTGCTCTGTTCCACACAACCCCACAGCCCAGGCAGCAGCTCAGCTCCCACACAGCCCCTTGCTCAATCTGCTGGGATGGAGGAGAGAACTAGAAGGGCAGAAGCTCTGTGAGTTGGACAAAGTTTAGGAACAGGACAGAAAAAACCGGAGAGGTGATGCAGCACATCCCCAGCAGGCTGCTGCCCAGCCAGGGCCCCAGGGATGCCCCAGCCCCTTCTCCCTCTGCTCTGCCCAGTGTGGCACTCCTGGCTGGGGTATCCCTGTGCTCAGCCAGGCCAGCTCCTGCCCCTTGTAAATGCAGGCAAACCAAATGGGAAGAAATGACCATGCCTGACTCAATTCAGAAGGCTGAATGAGTTCTTTATTATAACTATGCTAAAATACATTAATATACTATATAAAAGGAGGATACTAAAACTACATACTACTTTCTCTGACTCTAACTCAACTTGTGACCCTCTCTGAGAGTCCAGCCCCAGGTGGGTTGGATTGCCCACCAGGCTCAAACAGTCCTCACCAGAATCCAACCAAGCACTCACCCCAGGTAAACAATTCTCCAAACACATTCCACACGGGAAAAACAAGGAGCAGAAATAGAAATTGTTTTCTCTTTAATTTCTCTCTGTGAACCTCTATGAAAAATCCTGAGAGGGAGAGAAATGTGCTTGCCACACCTGCCTCTCTTCCCTCTCGCTCTCCTGCCACAGGGAAAGGGAATTCCAGCCAGCCAGGCTCAGTGCAGCAATTAGGAAATGATTTTAAAGAGGGTTTTTTTTTTTTTTTTTTTTTGGTTTGTGCAATTTGCTCTTTATATCCAGTTTTACCACTGTGATTCCAGGTGTTTGTGAGCTTGGTAACTTTGTCAGAAGTTTTGGAAGCAGGCTCTTGCTGAGTGGAAGAAGCTCAGGGACCCACTGATGTTAAGACAGCAAAGCACAGCCCAGCAAAATTTCATTTTTTCAGAAACTGCTACCTTCAGGTCTTACAAGCTTACCAGTTTACATGAGGTAATACATTTCTTCAACCAAATCTGTCCATAAACCCAATGTAAATGTACAAGGAAATTGCTGACCTCTTAATTAACCACTTCCATAAAATCTGTTATTAACCCTGCTCCAGAGAGTTTTAATACCTTTTGTACCATTACACTGAAAGGCAATTTAATGAATACATGGATTATTTCTCCTGCTATTTAATCTTTTAACACTTTCTTGGCAAGTATCTTTGTGGACTCAAAAGCAGCTCCAGGCTGTGGGACTCCTGCATTTTGCAGCACCCTGTGAACTGCACCCTTGAGAGATACATGGCATTGTGTATTTCCTGTTAGGAGCAGGATCTGGGCCATAAGTATAATATTCAATATGGGAAACAAGACCAAATATTGGGTGCACAAGAGTAGAAATTGTAGGGGGTGAAGGGGGTAAGTTGTTTTGAAGGGTTGATGTTCTGTGTATTTTGTGATCTGCAGTGTTGTCCTGCCAAATCATTCCATGGCAGCACAAAATAGTTTCCTGCATTTCATGCCATGAAACACTTGCTGCTGCCATTGAGATGCATTTCTTTTATGCAGCTCGAGGTTTTGCCAGGAGGTTGGTTTTGCCATGCTGAAAGTCTCTTTAATTAATGGCAGCCTGCTGTATTTCATTGTTTCTGCCTCAGACTTGCAAGAAATGGTGTTGAATTTTCAACCATCCTAGTGTTACTTTCTGTATATATTTTCCAAAGTTGTTTGCCCTGCAGTTTTCCAAAGCTGTTTGCCCTCAGTGGCCAAGTAAGAGTGCAAAATCTCTCAGTGCACGTGAGAATAGCTGAGCGAGTTTTTTGCCCTCTGGAAATGTGATGGTGAGCATCCCTCCCTTGAAGCAGAAGATGATTGTATCAGTTTGCGCACAGAAATTCGTATTTTGAGAAGCCAAACAGTCTCCTTAGTGCACAGTGAAAAGCAAATATCTTTGGTATGGGCAAATAAGCTGGAGGATTTCTGAGGTTTGAAAAGTGATTGCTACCTTCTCTTCATAGAAAAGCATTCATAGAACCAAATGTAAGTGATGGAAAACAAATTCTTTATTTTTGAGCATTTGATCTATACATGTTTTAAATGCATATTGTTGGAGAAGTCAGTTTTCAGAGTTATGAACCATAAAGATGAAGAGAATGACAACTGGCAAGAGTGAATAAGAAACAAAAGACTGCGTTGCTGTTGAAATGAAGCAATCATTTTTATGGAAAGTTTCTCTACAACAGAAAATTGAGATGAATGAACACAAAATCTTTTGCCTTAATGATTTACTTTCTAGTCTGTACATATTAGTCAGCTTTTAATTACAGTTAAATAGTTTTTAATCTTTCTTTATGATAGCTCTGCAGTACATTCAGAGAGGAACACTGAAGCATGTGAAGGATTTAAGTTTTGTAATTTGTGCTTTCTAGTTAAGCAGAAATAGATGTATTCTCTGCCCATTTGGTTGCCTGCAGAAAGATAAGGAAGTATCTACATTTTGGGGCAGAAGAGGTAAAATATAGGAAGGACTGAAACTGTAGCAGTCATTTGCAGTGGCTTTCAGGGAAGTTTATTTTGTGATGTTTATTTTGTGAAGTGATAATGACCTGGTAAATATTTAAGTTATAAAACAGAACCTGTATTTGAGCTGCTAAAAGCTATTTTAAAATAGAGTTATCAGTGAATGCTGGACTAAATCACAGGTATGCTTGACTTTAGCTTCTTGTATGGATAAATGTGTTGATAAATAACCAGTCCTTATTCTTGGGCATTTTTGATAGCTTTGTGAAGTTGCCTTGGCAGCTCATGCCCAAATATGATTTTTGATTAAAAAAAAAAAGCAACAAAACTTTTGTAATTTGCTACAGAATTGCATTTTGTAAATATATTTTTTAGATGTCACAGTCATCATCACTTTACTTTTAATTAGCATTTGCTTTTTTCCTGATTTCGGAGAAGCGTGCTTTGAAGGCACAGTTAAAGTGTTCCCTTTTGCAAAAGCTTCCCTGGAGAGGTGGGAAATGTGGAGCAGTGCTAAAACAGCACGGGCAACCTTGGCAGGCAAGAGGGGCTTTTATTTTTGTTGGGGTTTTGTTCTGGAGGTGCTGTGCTTGGTGTGACTTGAAAGCGGTCAGAGAAGGTGAACCTGCAGCTCCTTAGATCTGTCTCCTGCATCCTAGAAGGCAGCATGGGGTAAGTGCTGGCTCTTTTGTAAATGTTTTCTTTTGAGCATGTACCCAGCAGGGGACAGAAGGTGACATCGCCTGTTGGCAGAGCAGAGGTCACTTCTCTGTAATGAAGGGGAGAGGAACAGAGGGTGAGGATGAGCCAAAAATAACTGAATTCATTGTTACTCTGAACACAGAACGTGGAGGAAACCTTTCTGCTTTAAGGAAGTTTATTCTGTAGAAAATTTGATGCTTTCCAAGCAATTGATATAAAGGATATAAAAATATGGCATCAGATGCTTCATTGAAAATTCCCATGGAATATTTTTGGAGGAAGGAAGTTTGACAGTGTATTGAGAGCAAACTCGATATGTTAATACTGTTGAACTGCCACAGAGAAATTATACCTATGCTCAAGAGTTTAATTATTTAGAACTGTAGGAAAACTTTGTTAATTGGTTTTACCTGAGGTTTTCAGTGTATACCTGTTTTTGTCTGGCTCATTACAGCCAGGTGAGGTTCCTCAGGCTGATGGATTGGAAATGCCTGTGTGTAGTTTGGAGGTCAGCACAGCTGAGCCCCTCAGCTGTGCACAATGAAGCCATTAAAGATTTTCACTGGGTTGGGGCACAGTGAAGTGCCTGGATGTTCATCTTGTAGCTGAATGGGGGTTCTTACAGCATTTCTTCTGGGACTGGGATTTTTGGAAGTACAGAAACAATAGAATGAGGAGGACAATGTCTTGCAGAATTCACAAAGTTTTAGAGGCTTGTGGCAGAGGACGGAAGGAGCACGCAATGGGACTTGAGGACACAAAATGTTTGTGCTGCAGCCCCAAGAGGCTTTGTCTAGCTGCAGAACTCATTGTGGCAGTAGGAACCTGCAGCTGAGGAAAGAGACTGGCCAGGATGGATCTCTGCGTGTGCCTGGGAGGATCCTGACACCCAGGGCTGTGCTCAGAGCTGGGCAGGAACCTGAGGTCAGTGGGGATTTCATTCTGGGCTTCAGACACAAACCTTTCCAGAAGGGGCTGAGGGATGGGGTGAGTGCTTTTGGAAAGCCTGTGTGGGTGGTTGTGCACTGCTCTCCTGGCTCTGTGGCTTTGGGGCAGTGGGAGCCTGTGGCTGCTTCCCACATCATGGAAAAGTTGCTTCCCAGAGCCTGTGCTGGCAGACTTTTGGGAGCATGATGTCACACTCAATGTGATTTTAAAAATAGACTAGTCTCTCCTGCTGCCTTGTTTTGTACAGTTTGTATCCTGTCATTTAAAAGGCTACAATGAATAATTTACAAGGCAATAAACCTTCAAGTTTATTTTAGTTTCACAAAGTGATTTCTTGAAAGGACTTATTTGCATAATGCATTTTTGGTTGTTTTAAGATAAAACCACAATTAAACAAGAAATATAACTATCACAGAAAAACAGAGCAAGAAGCTTTTGAGTTGGGAGTGCAGCTATGTGCAGGAAGTCTGTGCTGGGATACATCATCAAAATTACTTGAGCTTGTGAGAGTTAAATTACTTTCTCATCTCAGAGATGGATTTGCAATGTAAATATGCGAGATCCATATGAAAGGCAATAGATATGGAGTAGGAAGCACAGCATTTACTTTGCCCTAGTGTGTCCTTTCTTGCAGGTGTAAGACATTTTCAAAAATTAGCCAGAAATGCTGTGGGATCATGAGCCTGCAATGCATGACAATTGTACACAGTCTTGAGGAAAATAAAATCAGTGCCTCGTTTTCTCAGCAGATCTAAATTGCTGTAGAAAATTGAGCTGTTATGTTAAACAGGTAAGAAACCTTTCTTGGCTGGTATGGCTTGGTGCCAGTGTGCCTTGGAGTGGCTCATACTTGATTTATCTTGTGGTAGATGGAGGTAGTGAATAATAATAGTAACAATAATACCAATAAACAGGAAAAAGATTTTCCCCCTGATTTTTAGGGGGTTGATAAATAGTAAGGATTCAGTGGTAGCACAGTCCAAAATCAACATTTGAGTGATTAAGAAACATTCTGGCTGCAGACTTCGGGATCTTGACAGCATTGTAGCAAAAGTGATGTGTAAATTTGAGTGATACTGGGAGCTGTTGAGCTTAAATGGATGTGGTTATTCAGGCACTGGGAAACTGAAGTTCAGAACTGGTTTGTGGTGGAAGGAACAGCTAAGCACAAGGGCTGAGTAAGCTGGGATGTTTCTGGAGCATTTGTACCTGGACAGCTTTTGAAGACAGAATAAGTCTACTGTGCAAAACTCTCTGAAAATAACTCAGTTATTTTTATTATCTGATCTGCAAGTTGTATGAGCAAGACTTTTATTTTTAAATCATAAATTTGGAGCATGCGTTGTTTGCACTGTGTAGATTCTTAGCCAGGAATGGGTTAAAACTTGGGAAGAACACCCCCAAACAAACTTACCCTGTTTTGCAGTGTTTTGTCCCATGACACTTCTCACCCTGATTCTCATTATTTAGTAGCCATCAGGATGTCACATGCTTTGGAGACAGCTGAGCTACCACAGGAAGGCTGAAAGTCAGTGAAGGTGGAATGCACAGGGCAGCCAAACCACCATGGTCACTACCATCTTCTCCCCTTTTATGTCCTTTTATGTTATGTATCTCTCACTGATATGTTTATACCTGATATTATGGCTATTTATATTTATTTTGGGGTGTTTGTGTGTGTAGACCTGTTAGGGCTCCTCTACATAGCCTAGGGAAGACAGGGATTAGAAAAATAAGCAGAATTTCTGCATTACAGTATGGTGAACATTGAGGCCAGTGGTTTATTTCTCTGCTTGGAAAGTTTTTAAAAAAATTCTTTTACTGATAATAGTATTATAGCAAAATTTTGTCAGCTTTTAGCACCTCAAAGTTAGTCTTAATATAAAAGCCAGAAGGTGACACAAGAAGGGTGTATAAGGAATAAAAAAAAAAGTTGTCAAATATCTCATTCATTTAAATTACTGTTTGAAATAATATACGTAGTTAGCATGTTAATGCTATATAATATCAGGAACATCATAAATATATGCCTGAAATGTCTGTTTTGCTTGGGTGAGGAGGAAAGTTCAGCATTCTGCATTCAGGTGGCAGAAAATTGCTTATCTGGGCAGGACAGTGCAGTTGGATTTCTATTTTGGTCCCTTCAGAGGCAGAGTGCAGTAGTATACAGAGGAGATTAGGCTGTTAATCACTGAAAGCACTTGAGCAGCACTAAATAAGCAGTGTTCATGGAACTTCCAGGGTAGCTGGTGTCTGGAAACCTGCCTGGAAATCTCCTGTAAATCATTGTGATGGCAAAGAATTGATAGTCAGGTGACCTTTGGTTTTGGAGGCATGTGAAAAATGCCAATCACTTGGGTTTTAAAATTTTAAAAGTTTAATAATAATAAAATGGTTATAAAAATAATAATGCAATTAGAGTAATAAAGTTTAGAGCTAGGACAATTACAAGACATAAAAAGCAAAGAATTACGGATGTCGGGATGCTCTTGGACACTGAGTCAGAGAAAGCATCCCTTGTGAACAAAGGAATCACCCTTAAACCAATACACTTGTTGCATATTCATACATCCTTCATGGTTATGCATACATTCTATTCTAAACAAGAAACTCTGTTGTATGTCAGCTGTTTCCTTTAATCCCCAAGGCATCTTCCAGTCTGAGCAAGGCCTGAAGAAATTAGTTTCTTCTGATATGAAGTCATAAATTCCTCTCCTTTGGAAGATTTAGGTGTTCCTTAAAGCGAGTATCTCATTCCTAAATAAAAACTTCCCCCACATACACAGTCTCTATTTTAACATTGTGTTGTTACCTAAAACTACATTTAACACACTATGTAAAAGAATTAATACAGCATAATTTCTAACATTACATATATAATATTCATTGTAACATTTGCGAAAAGCCAATCATAAAATATGCATTTTTCACAAGGCACAATCTTCACCCCACAATTTGGGAATGATTTTGCTGTATTTCACAGCAGGGCTTGCTCAGGTCTGCTCTGCCCCTGTGTGAGCTCCCAGATGTTTGGTATTTGTGTTACTGGTGTGACTGGTTTCACTGGGGTGGGGCTGGGCTGGCAGCCAGGGCTCTGCTTCCCTGCAAGGAGAGCCCCCAGCCCTGCAGTGCTGGATTTGTGGGATTTTGGGCACAGGGAAAGCCCCCAGCCCTGCAGTGCTGGATTTGTGGGATTTTGGGCACAGGGAGAGCCCCCAGCCCTGCACCGCTGGATTTGTGGGCTTTTGGGCACAGGGAGAGCCCCCAGCCCTGCACTGCTGGATTTGTGGGATTTTGGGCACATGGAGAGCCTCCAGCCCTGCACTGCTGGATTTGTGGGATTTTGGGCACATGGAGAGCCCCCAGCCCTGCACTGCTGGATTTGTGGGATTTTGGGCACAGGGAGAGCCCCCAGCCCTGCACTGCTGGATTTGTGGGATTTTGGGCACAGGGAAAGCCCCCAGCCCTGCACCGCTGGATTTGTGGGATTTGGGGCACAGGGAGAGCCCCCAGCCCTGCACTGCTGGATTTGTGGGGTTGGGGAAGGTTTCCCACACAGCTGTGGGAGCTCAGTGCAGCTCAGGGGTGTAGATAATGCAGTTAAACAGAAAACTGCTTCATCCAGTGGAACAACAAATAAACTACAATAAAACTTGCTGGACTTTGCCATCTTTTTGTGCACATGGACATCTTAAAGGCCACTTTGTATTAGTTATTGTTGTGTAAGACCTCTTAATTAATCTGCGGCAAGTCATAGTTGTTGCATATGAAATGGAGGACATGCAGGGATGAACTTTATTCCACCCTCATAATTTCCAAGTAAGTCTATGACCCAACAAGTAGGAAAGAGTTGTATTTTTCAATTCATGAGATAATCAAAATTTATTAAATATCAATTGAGTGAGTTTTGAATAAATGGCTTTGTAAAAAGAATAATAATTTAGCTGTGCTTTGAAAGGGAATGAGTAGGGAAAGACAATAAAGCACCACTCAAATTCACTTGTAGTGAATATTCATCATTATGAACTAAAACTTTAATATTGGCTTTGTGATGCTGTGCTGATTATAGAATTTTTGGAGCTGCAGGATTTGTGCCCAGGTAACCAACTTGTGCCCAGACCAACGTTTTGGCTGTTGTTTAACATATTTAAAACCTGTCTGTAGGTTCAGTGGATGAAGGGTCCCTGGCACCTTTGTTTTAACTTGGCATTTTCATATCTTTTGTTCATGGTTAACTAAATTCTCATTTGAGATCTGTAAGCATTTAACTGGAATTGATCATATCTTCAGCTGAGATTCTATTTTATTTGAGCATTCAGATGAAAAGATAATTGATGATTTAATATTTTGACCAGACAGGGCATAAAACTATTTACATCACTGAGTATTTCTCATTTTATCTTCCTTTACTCACACAATAATGAATTCATGAATATCAGACAAGTGCGTTATAGCATGCTGCAGGATCAATTTTCATTTGAAAATGTTTCTTTTCCTGCAGCTGCAGGGGGATCAATTCCTGTGTGACACTTGGTTTGGGATGTTTGTGTGTCTTTGTTTGTTGCTATAGGACACGTGAAAGCACGACCTGAGCCACTGCTATTGCAAGGTGAAAAAGCAGAAGTTTATTTTCTAACTCCAGTATTGATACTTTTCCAAAGGTGACAATGGATTGGACGGTGAATGTGCCACCTCTCCAATGACATTGGACAAACTACCAGTACATCAAATTTCTCCACCCCTATGAAGGGATGCAAAACAATAGATTGTTTACAGAAAGCTGTGTGAGAAAATTCTCGAACAGAATGTAAACTCAGAAGGCTTTAGGAAATCTTAAGAATCAGAACGACATTTGTTAGTGTGTTTGAAAACTCAGGTGTGATCAACACCACCTGAGTGAAAAGTCTTTCCATTTGAAGTTTTTCCTTAAAATATGGGAGGCCTTGGGAAAATGAAAACCTCGTTCACTGCAGTCATTTCAGAAATTAAACTATTCTTTACTAATGAAGTAAAAGCAGCTGGTTTTGCAAGTCAGCAGCAGCATCAATTTATCGGTGAGAACTTGGTGGGAATTCCTTGGATTAATAATTCATCCTTTAGGTTAGCTGGTTTTGCACAGCCAGAGTTGTTTAATCAGTTGTGCAAGCAGTGCTGGCAGTGGGAAGATCAGGAGCTGCCACCCTGCCAAGTGTTCCTCCTGGGATTTCAGTACTGGGGAACATTGGGATTAACCATCAGAAGTTGGATTAGATAATTTGATTCCTCTCTTCTTAGACATGTCAGCTTTTTCCTTTTGTTTTAAACTTTGTTTTCCTTTATCATTATTATTACTGTTATAAAGAGATCCTAAGAAAACCTCTGTGCCTATTTGGAGGGGTTTGCCACTGGTGATATTGGCATTCCCAGCTCTAACCATGTAAGAACTCCTGAAAATTGCTTTATTTTCCCAGATTTTATTTATGCTTCTCTGTTGCCTTAGCAATAGAAACACTCTCATTTTATCCAAGTTTCTCCTTCCTGTATTCTTTCAAGTATAGGATTTTCCAGCTGTTGCTCTGCCTGAATTTACAAGATACTGAATTCCAATGGATTTTCAAATTTTCAGTTTCTTTATTACTTTTTTCAGCTGCTTCTGTATATTGGAAAATGAGAGCCATTATTATTTGCGAGTCATTATTAGTGTTCTTTTTTTATTGTAAGCAGCTTCTAGATTAGACTGTCTGTATATGGGTTGAAATATTTTTCACATGTTTACTGACTGTCCTGTCATACTGCCAATCATGCTTTGATGGCAACACATTGTTTGCTCTTCGTTCATAAGAGAAGACTTTAAAAATATGGTTTCTTCAAGGTTGTTCTTTACACTGATTTTGCTGAATAGCCATGATGTTGAATTTGTACTGAGACCTCACTAAGCTGACTCGAGAAAATCTCATGAAATTAAACATCTATCTATAAAAGGCATCTCTGGACTTAGTGTAAGCTGGCTTTTCTCTCTAATGTTAAAACATTTCTATGGCTACTTTTTGCTTTGGGGTAGGATCTGATAAAACAAATTGCTACCTGCTGTGTGAAAGTCACCCATGTAATGGTTAATTTAATATTTTTGTCCATATAATGGTTAATTTAATATTTTTGTCTATTTGGATATGAATATGAATTAAGTTGTTAAAGAGAAAGGAAAACAAATGAAGTTGAGTTCCTATAAAGTAAGGGAAACGACTTTGCAATTTTTTAATGGAATAACTGTGGCAAAGTTCTCATGCTTTGCCCTGCAGACTGTAAAGCTTCAGCAGCCCAAGGAACTGTTGGGAGTAGCAGGCTGAGGATGATTCCCTTTGCCTCCATCCCCAAGGAAGGACATCTGTTAGAAGTCATAAATTCACTTATTGTGATCAATGGCTTTGGAGTATTCAGTTCATGTATCTTATATTTTCTTTGTGAATCTTGAGGGCAGGAAAAACCATTCCCTTCCTTGCAGAGACTGTGTTTTCCCCATTGCTCCCAACTTGTTTTAGTTTTCAAAGCTGCTGCTTTGGTTTCAGACCTGAAGAGAATGTTGTGTGGCCAATTCTTTTTTTTTTTTCTGTGTGTACTAGTGAGTTTAAAACTGCCAGTTACCTACATGTAAATCTAGTTCAGTCCATATGCTCTGTAAGTATTTCATTCCTTAAATCCTATATAAGCAGGGAAATGGACTGTTCCACTCAGTAATGATGCAGGATATGAAATGGAAATCCTTGTGGAGTTCTGTGATGTATTTCTGTAATGAGAAGGTTCTAAACACCATAAAGGTTTGAGACCAAATGTCCACTTTCAATCCTACATGAGTAGTATTTGTTCAGAGCATTGCCCAAAATGCATCATATTGCCAGAAAAACCACGATCTAAACATGCTGCTAATTATATAGAGGAGGGGAAAAAAAAGAAACAAACGCCCAAAACTCAACCAAAACCACAAGGAAAATAAAAATTTTGAGCTCCTTACTAGCAAGTGGAAATAATGAGGAGTAACCTTCTAATGAAGTTCCCTTTGTAACTTCTCTGGTTGTCAGCAGCACACATTAATTTGTTGCCATGGTTTTGTAGGCAAGTTGCTTGTCTTGCTGAACAATCTGCTTTGGTGCAGAAACTCGTGCCTGTTTTCTGCTGAGTAAGGCTGAGCTGTCATTGAAGATGCTCAGAAAGATTGTTAATAAAACAGCTGGATCCTGTCTAAGTAGAAAAGGCCATAATGACTGTATAAATGGAATTTCTTAATGACACAACTGGTATTTATAAATTAACTTACCTTTAAGGAAGGTATTTTTAGTGATGAATGAGAAATTAATCTTTCATGGATTGTCTGAAAATATTTTTTCAACAAAATTCCCTTTTCTGTTCCACTGATATTGTTACTACCTTATCCCAACTTTGCTGTTCTGTCAGAGAAACGATTTTTTATGTTTTTCAGTAAAATTATACATGTTCAGTTTTTAAAAATACTTTTCTAAATAGGTGCAAAGGAAAGTCGTTCCAGTAATTTTTTCCTAATCAGTTACTTGAGTTTTATGGGCAAGGAAAACCTATGTGGGAAGTTTTATTTGAGATTTGATAGTGCAATAGCAGTGTCAGTGTTTTATAGCATCAGATAATTCTCATTGTGAGCTGCTGCAGTTTCTGAGGTCTCTGATCTGTGCAGGAATCAGTGTGGAAGAGCAAAAAGGGGTTGGGTTTTTCATGTGCCTTAATTTTTCTGCCAAATCTGAGTCCTGATAATTCTGAATCCCTCAGCAGAGTGATGCTTCGAGCGTGTGAGGAACAGGGAGGGGAGAGGAGCTCATGGCAAGTGAAAAGGAGAATTTCTGTCTTCAGCAGGTCCATAAACACCTGATATCCATGGGTGTCCAGCTGGAATCAGCATTTGGAATTCTCTGTTCTCTTCAGGGTAAAATCTGTCTCTTAGCAGTGTAGGCATTTCTGGAGTGTTTGCCCTGCTCAAATTTGTGGCAGGAAAGAGAGACCAGAAAGGAGATGATAACTGATTCATGAAATACCCTGGGCAATTGGGGATGCTGAATTTCATCTGCTTTAGAGACTCTGTGACCTTCTGTCTTTAGCAGACTCTTGGAGTTACTTTCCTTCCTGTTCATTAATTGGAATTATCTGCTAACTCTCATTAATGTGATCGTCAGTTTAGTTTTGCTGAATTTGGAAGCAGTAAAAACCTGCAAATTATGTTTTTTCTGCCTCTAGTAAGTCAGAATTTGAAACAAAGTACTGTGGTTTTCTACTCAAACCAGTTGTATTGGGGTCTAGTTTTTAATTTTTTTTATATGTACAGGATTACAAAGTAGGAAACAAGACTTCAAGACAATAGAGGGTTTCCTATTTCCAGCAGCATATTAGTATATTTTTATATGCAAATGGATCTAGATTTTGTTGTCTTGCACAGTAAGAAACACAGACTTGCAACCATTGTCTTGGGGGACAGTTCAGGACATCTAAAAATATCCATAAACATATTTTAAAACTGCAAAGATGAATCATTCTGGAATCTCTTGTAGGTTGTCAAATATTCCCCATGATCAAACCTATTCTATTCATCCCTCAGTATCCTGAACTATCAAATAATAATTCCAAAAGTTCTGAATGTGTCAAGAAATCCATGATGTTAAAAGGGGGGCAATTCATTTTGATAGGCCACAAGATTGGTGGCATTAAAAAAACAATAAAAAATTAAAAAAAAAATATAAAAACTATTTTCTTCATCACAAGAGCTGGAGATATTCTTCAATGTAAAAAAAGAGGAGAAATAATTTTTTTATGTTTATAGTAACTTTCTAACACATTTATGCTCTTGTCCTTGAATTGGCACAGAGTTCTGCAAACAGTATGGTTTTGGATATTTGAAAATAAACTGATTTTATTTTATTGGAACTTTAAAAAATGTGGAGAGCCAGATACTATTTCAGCTTTATAGAATAATCATTCTTAATCATTTGCTTAGCAAAACAATTTATTAAGCAATGAAGGATAACGAACCATAAAGTTTTAATTTGCCTTTTTTAATTGAGTTGTTAATTAGGACCCCTCCACAGTTGGCAAGTCTCAACTTGCTTTTTGTTGCTTCTGTATCCAAGACAATTTAAGAAACCTAATCTGTCTTAGTTATTCCAAAAAGACACTTCCATGAATCAAATCTATAGGTGATTATGTTCTAACTGTGCTGAGGCTTCTGTGAGTGCATATTAATTATGTCAGTGGTTAATGATCAGGCAAGAAATATGGGAATGCCAGCAGTGATTGTTTAGCAGAAAGAGAAGAAATATCCTGTGTTCTCTGAAATTTTTAGTCCTTCCACCTCATTTAGGGTAGAAATGTAATGATCACATTATCCTGTGGGAGCACTGGGCTTAGTCTGACATTTTTGATGTAGGAGCACTGTTGAGATCTTGTTATCCATCATAATAAACACTGAAGCATCTATTTCATCTAGCTGCAAATGCTGCTTGTGAGTTTTGTTTTAGTTTTATTTTAAATTGTAAATTTTACCCCTAATTAAGAATTTAAGCAAAGAGCTCTCAACTCCTCTCCTGAGCTTCAGGAAGCTAAGAACAGTTTATTGGCTCGTGGAAGCTCTTTGGCTGAATGGAAATGCCAAGAGAAAGATAAAATATACTTGACTCACCTGTAAAATGTCTGGGATTGATTGTAGTATTCCCCTTGACTGCTCTCAGAGACTTTATCCACTAAGAAACAAATGTGGGTTTCTATTTGCTGTATTTTGGGTTTCTGCAGTAGCACAGGCTGCCTTTTCTTTCTTGCAGCCATAGATCTGTTTCCTACAGAAATGGCTGGTGTACAGGAGGCTGTCCTAACTCAGTTATTTAAAAGGCTAAGAATAATTTATTTAAAAAGTATGCAGCAGCAATTTGCAGCATCTGAGATGCATTTAGATGCCTTATGGTCTACTCAGAATAACCATGTGCTTAAACAGCCATGAACAAAGGCACAAAGGTGCATCTGTAAAGGGCAGCATGACCAGGAATGAGTGAAACTGAAACAGTCACAGATGTGGAGCATAGGGAAGCAGTGTCTGGTGGCTGTTGTCCCGAGGGACCATCTGAGCTCAAATTTTTATGCACTATATTTTTTTTTCTTTACCCAAAGCCAGTTCTTCATGGGAGGAGCACAGAGGATAGAAGAGATGGCAGGAAGGAATTACCTGCAGGTCCTCAGCCTCTAAAGACCTTTTACACGTATCCAAACTTCCAAAAAAGCAGCAGCAGCTGATTAATTTACAACATCAGGTTCTGCCTAAGGGAACACACGCCAAGCACGAGTTGATAAGACAGGCTGGTGAATTATAACAGAATGCTGATTTATACAGCAGATCTCCACTTCCTTCCAAGTGAAGGCATGCCTTCCTATCGCTTTAGATGGGCCTAGGGCAGGGGGATGTAAGGTTTAAATTGTAAAATTATCCTGTTCAGAGCTCTGTGGGGTGTCTTGGTTCACTGACAGAGCCATACGGAATTTAGAGAAGACACTGACACTGTGTGAATATTTTGTGCTCTTAACAGCTTCAATAGCTGACCATGGCAGTGGTTTTGGAGTCACTTGATTTTAAGTATGCAAGAAATAGCCTGAAATCCCTCTCAGTTTAAATGGTGCTGGCTGCTCAGTGTTGTATTTTTAGATAACTAATATGGAGAAAGCGTGAGCTGAGAACATGCTGACTCACATATTATTTAAATCCAGGAAACAAATGAGAAAAAATGCAAGGAAACAAATTTATTTCCTTCATTTTAATAGAAAGAGAAACTTAGACCTTGACATGCTTCCATTTGCAAGGTGGAATAGTCTTAAAATTCATAGAAATGTCTTGCTGCTATTAGTGAATGATCAGAGCATTAACTGAGTTCCTGAGATGCTTTTTTATTGAGAGATTCATTTTCTGCTCAGTGAGCTTTGCCTCTATACTTTGCCATGTCCCAGCTATTTGCATTTCCTTGATAAATTTGAATACTCTGAGCCCAATCTCTCTCTTTCCCCCTGCCCAGAGAAATCTCTACACAGATTTAGTAGCAGCAGATTGCCTTAAAATGTTGTTATTCCATGCAGAGCACTGCCAGGGTGGTTCCTGTGGCCAGTGCAGAGCTCACCTGCTGTTTGCTGCTGCTGGAAGGGGTGGCTGGGCAGGGAAGGAGAGAGGGTGGGGATTGTCCCAGTAGTTCTGTGTTCCCTGCCTGTGGGAATCCAGGACATCCCTCTGGCAGGGGTCAGGAACCCCCCTGTTCAGAGCCCCCAGAGACACTGTCTGTGATCTCTCTCCATGGAAAAGAGTTTTCAATCTTACAGCATGAATTACCAGCTCTGAGTGTTTGATATAAGTAATAATTAAGTGTGGCACGGGTGAAAAAGTAAAATTTTAGGATTCTAGGTTAGGGGTCCAAAGGGGACAAGATGGAGGAAATTGGGTGTGTCTTGTCCTTTTTCTCCTTCTTCATGCCCTCCATGTTTCACTGTGGTGTTGGCATTTTTCTGTTGGTTCAGGCTGGGGACACACTGTCCAACGTAGGTGACAGATATTGGCACGTTCTTGTAAATGCAGCCCAGGGAGTTTCTGGTATTTAATGTTTGTCACATCCCACTGAGGGCAGAGCCCCACACGCTGCCCTGCAGGACAGAGCTGGGCAGGGCAGCAGAACATGTGAGAGATAAACAGAATAAACAACCTGGAAACCAGCACAGACCAATTATGGCTTCTGCTTTGGCAGGGGGTGACAGACAGAGATTTTCTACAATCTCAGAATCATCAATAGCTCAGATTCTGACAGCTGCCCTGTGTCCCCTGGCCAGATGTTCCTGTGAGAGCCCCAAGGAGGGAATGGGAGGATGGGGGTGACCGGAGAGAAGAGAGGAAGGACCAGCAGCCTCAGTGGGGAGCTGGGCATGGACAGGGTCAGCGTTCAGGAGCACACAGAATCACAGGATATTATTCTCTGCAGGTGCTTTTATTGAGAGCTCTGGGAATCAGGGGTACAGACCCAAATCTGACTCCAACATGGCTTTCGAGCTGAACGTATTTTATATTCTATCCTTATATAACTTACATATTAATTATTAAACTTATATTGTTCTACTGTATACATTGACATGAGTTTCTTTTGATCTTTCTTAGGCACTTGACCACAGTTTCTCATGATTATTCTTATGATTAAACAGTAATTATATTTAATTACTAGACAATCATCACATCTAACAATTATATCATTTATCATGTACTAGCTATACAGGTGCAGTTCTAGCAAGGTACACGGCCTTCATGTACCTAGGGTATTTGTTTTTCTCAGGGCCTACTAAGCTTAATTTTCCTTTTAGCCCTAAATCCACATTGTGAAAAGTGCATATTTTATGATTGGCTTTTCACAAATGTTACAATGAATATTATATGTGTAATGTTAAAAAGTTATGCTGTGTTAATTCTCTTAAGGAGTGTGTTAAATAGAGTTTTGGGTTCCAACATAATGTTAAAATAGAGACTATATATGTAGAGAAGTTTTTTTTAAGGAATAAAATACTCAATTCAAAGAACACCTAAATCTTCCAAAGGAGAGACATTTATGGCTTCTTATCAAAGGAAGCTAATTTCTCCAAGCTTTACTCAAACTCAATGATGCCAAGAGATTAAAGAAACAGTTGACATGCAACAGACAGAGTTTCTTGTTTAGAATAAAACGTATGGATAACCATAAAGAATGTATGAATATGCAACAAGTGTCTTGGTTAAAGGGTGGTTCCTTTGTTCACAAGTTATGCTTTTTGTAACTTAGTGTCCAAGAGCATCCAAACATCCGTAATTCTTTACTTTTTATTGTCTTATAATTATCCTAACTCTAAACTTCATTACTCTAATTATATTGCTATTTTTATAACCATTTTATTATTATTAAACTTTAAAAATTTTAAAGACCAAGTAATTAGCATTTTTCACACCCATGATTTTAAAACCCTTTTACTATCAGCAGGGCAAGGAGAAGTGAGATGTTTGACCAGAGAGAATCCAGCACAAACCCCTCTGCCCAGTGCTCAGAGCAGCTCTGGGCTGTTCCCTGCTGTGGCTGTCAGTGTTTGCCTTATCAGCACAGCAGGAGTTCAGCTGGGAGGATGCTGTACCTGAAATCCACAGTGGAAACACGGGCCTGTTCTCCCTTGGTGATTTGTTATTATGGACATGTCTGCAGTGACACCTCAGGCCACTTTTATGGGATAATTTTGGGTGACTGGCCTAGCCTTCCTCCTGCAAGAATTCCCTAAAGCTCAGGCTTCATAAACCTTAGGTGGGTTTAGGGGTACGAGTGCTCAATGCTCTGAGCTGGAGGCAGTCAGCAGAGGAGTTAGAGTCAATACTAATGGAGTGTGTGTTACAGGAACCACTAGGAAGTTTCTTTAGTATTCATAAATCTGTTACAAGATGTGATTTATAAATGCAGAATCTGAATAGAATATTCCCATGTCTTTAGCTATGAAGGAAGCATTCACAATACTGAGGCAGTGTAAATCAAATCTTCCTAGCTTCTCACAGATTTTTTTTTTTTTCTCCTTACCACTGCTGCTTCCCTTTTGTGGAAGGGAATTTGGTTTGGCTTTTTGTTGCAGAAGTGTAAATGGACTCTCCTGAGTTAGTGCCTGCACCTGCCATGAGTGTGGAGGTAGGCAGGCTGTAGAGCTCTTCCTCAAGAATCTTTTAGCAGCAAGGAACCCAGGAAGACTATTAAAAGCATAATGAAAACCTCATTCGGTTTCCTGTCAGTTTTCAGAGCTGTAAGTGGCTCTAATTTGCACAAGATTGGAACAGCATTGAGGAATTACAGTAACTAGGCGAAACACTCACTGGGTTTGCAATTTTCTGATAGCATCCCTTGTAATTTCTTGTAATGCATTTGTAGCTAAGTACAATGACAAATGTCAAGGCTCATTGTACGAGTTTTCCGCACATCAGCGCCGGGCTGGGAGGTGGAATGTCAGCTCAGTCTTGGGAAAAGCTCCTGGGACTGCTGCATGCTCCCATCCCAGCTGGGCTAGAGAGACAATCCTGCTCTGCAGCTGGGGGAGGAGTGCAGAAAATAATTGCTTTCCTGATAGTGCTTTTTTATTGCTTTCATTTTTATTTTTTTTTATGATTTTTTTTTTTTATTTTGTAGAAATTCCAGCAATAAAAATGAAGCCTGGGAAGCCTATTAAACATTTAGCTTGACATCAGCAAATGAAGCCTGGCTCTCCATTAGGTGTTTCCCACAATAACCCACAGGGAGTTGGTGATTAGGAGTCAAAGCAAGCCCATGTGAACTTTTCTGCCTGTCTTGAATTATTTTGATGAACAGCCATGTGCAACTGTGGGCTGCAATAACAACCTCCCAGTACTGTGGTATCAAATGCTGGTCTGCATTTGAGATAAATGCAAATGATTCCATGAAAATACAACCCAAATATGGTTCATTAAATGCTTAAGAAAGTGATTACACACAGTGCAGTTTATCTGGAGTAAATAAAAACCACTCTGGCTGTTGATCTCTGTTACTCCCCTGCAGCACACCGTGCCTCTTGTATGAAGCTGAGAATGTTAATGTGGCTATGAACAAAGATTTATGAACATGGATAATTGCTGGAAGCTGATTTTCCTCTGTTCTTGCAGTTGTGTTACTTGAATGGAAGCAACTATATTGATTTTAGTAGCTGGAAAAGCGAAAGGAAAAAAATCATTTCCACTCTGGTTTGTAAGCCTGTAATAACTTCAGTGATGTGCTTCGAGACTGGTCAAAGAGAGAAGTCTTAATTAAAGCAGTGTTTAGCACATTCTGATTATTTTTGTTTTGTTTTGTTGTTTTTTTTTGTTGTTTTTTTTTTTTGCTAGCATGTGTTTTGAATGACACATCTGAAAAAATACCTTCTGCAAATATTTACTTGTCAAAGTAGGAACAATATTCAGAGATCCTGAGAGACCCTGAACTTGTCCTCCCCCTGCTGTGGTTTGTTCCCCCTGGGCCAGTTTCACCCTGAATAACTCCATTTTTTCCACCATTTCTAATATTCCACTGCAGGAGTTACTGGAATGCTCTTTATGTATTTCACTTTTCTCATGTTGTCTCCAGATTTCTTAGTCCTCTCCCATAAGAACTACCTAAAGATCAGTAGGCTCCAATTTGTAATTAATAAGTTTAATAGATTCGTTTTGATTTTGATAGATGAGTTGCTTGTGTGTGACAGAATTCATGTCTGATGTGTAGCAGAGTTGGTTGCTGTGTGTATATAGTTTATATGTGATTTATTAACTCTGACAAACTAATTTCACCTGTTAAATAGAAAAGCAAGAGGTATTGCAATTTTCTCAGTTAAAGACTGACTATTAAAAATAAAAGAAAATGCTATTTTTGTACTTAAATTAGCTATTCATCATTGTGAAAAACTAAAGAAGAAAAAAGAATGGAGTTTTTTGGTGACATTTAGAAATGTGTCAGATCTTGCTCTAGCATTCTTGCTGCTCAAGGAAATTCTTTACTTCTTAGTAATCCTTCTTCAAACTGTTTATTCAAAATGTAAGACCACTGCAATCCTGTCTGGTCAGAATTTATTTCTGAGCTATACAGGTGAGAATTGACATAGTATAGAGACTTAGAATGTCTGGTTTCTGTTAGACTTAGTCCTACAACGACACAGCATTAATTTGAAAATTAATGGGAAAAGAGTTTCATTTTCAGCTTGCTGTACAATTCAGCCATTTACCTACAAATTTACAGTCATGAGGTGTTGAGGTTTTGGTGGTTTGGTTGTTTTTTTGAGAAGAACTGGAAGGATTTTTTTTTCACATGCCTTTCTTCCAGGAAAGCTCTATTTTGGATTCTTTTTCTTGTGAACAAAGTGCTTCTCTAACAATGGTCTCATTTTTCTGTGCAGAAGAATGAATTTAGCTTCTGAACTAGACAGGTGGCAACTAATTGCATTTCAAATTTTAATTCTTGTTAAAACTACTTCAAATATTTTAGAAATTGGGAATATGTTGCATTGTGCAAATAGGAGCTCAGGCATAACATATTATTGTTTTTAGAGTGAAAATCATAGTGAAGGAAGGAGCATGCAGCAAGATTAGAACTCCCATTTCTTGCAAGGCGTGCTGAAGCATGGAGTGAGCTGAAAAATGTTCATTTTAACTGCAGTTGTTCTCTTTTGACCTCTGAAGCACATTGGGATAGATCTTCATCAGTCAGGGGCGTGCCGAATTGGGCCTATTTTTTCAGTACAAAGACAAAGCAGAAGGTGTGTCCTTATCTAAAAACAGTCCTAGGGATTTTTAATTTTCTAGTAATGTAAAAAAATGAAGCTGTCATCAAGTTGCAGAAAGGGAAACAGAAATTGGAACAAAGCCTTTTATAATGCCATCATACACAGATCTCGCTAGCTAGCAAAATTATTACCTTTTTCAGGTGATTCTTGGTAAAACAATGCTCATCTCAATCAGATTTGATGTCAGCAGGGCACGTGTGTGTCTTGAATGACATTTGCAATGAGCAGATTTTAAATTGAAAATTAAAATGTGGAAGAATTACTAGTTCTTCGTTTAAAGCACACTCAGTGTGGAGGTGTAATTAAAGGAATAAATGTAATTATGGGGTAAGGCAGTACTCCAGAGGATCAGCTGCAGGTTCAGGAGTCACTGGATGGAGGGTGGCTTTCAGAACCATTCTGTGCTGCTGCCACCAGTGCCTGGGGCTGTGCAAACAGGACACACCTGTGGGCATCCTCTGTGGATGCTGACAGTGCTTTTGGCTCAGAGCTGAGGTTTCTGCCCTGCTTTGGCAGGCAATTTGGGGAAGAGCTGCAGTGTGGCAAGCACATTTCTCTCCCTCTCAGGATATTTCATAGAGGTGCACAGAGAGAAATGAAAGAGAAAACAATTTCTATTTCTGCTCTGTGTTTTTCCTATGTGGAATGTGTTTGGAGAATTGTTTACCTGGGGTGAGTGCTTGGTTGGATTCTGGTGAGGATTGTTTGAGCCTGATGGTCAATCCAACCCACCTGGGGCTGGGCTCTCAGAGAGGGTCATGAGTTGGGTGGGAGTTAGAGATGGAGTCAGAGAAAGTAGTATGTAGTTTTAGCATCCTCCTTTTATATAGTATATTAATGTATTTTAGCATAGTTATAATAAAGAACTCATTCAGCCTTCTGAATTGAGTCAGGCATGGTCATTTCTTCCCATTTGGTTTGCCTGCATTAACAATACTGCAGCCCTGTCCCCCAGAGCCTTCTGTCCCCATAGAGGAAGGGGCAGAACAGCAGCTGAGCCACCCCAAATCCTGCCCGTGGGCTCTGCCAGGAGAGCCAGAGCAGCCCCAATCCTTGGAGAACCAGAGCCACCCCAAATCCTGCCCGTGGGCTCTGCCAGGAGAACCAGAGCAACCCCAGGCTGTTCCCATGGGCCCATAGGTGCTGTTTGCACCAATGTTTGGCCAATCTCAAAAGATATACAAAAGCTATATCCAGGCACATTTATGGGATCATCCCCAAATAATCTCTGGATTCTGGTTGGAACAGTGGATTTCTCATCTTCCCAAGGCACCTTCTGAGCCTCAAGAATTAGAGATCGTTGGCTCTATGTACATGACCTATTGTGTCAATTATATAGGGAAAGATCAATCTTGAATTAAGGCTATTACTCCCTTTCACAGTATATTTAAAAATCAGACCTCATAGTGCAGCTGTATTGTGGATGCTAAAAGCCTGATCAGAGAAAGATCAGATAAACTTTCCCAGGCCTTACTCTGGGAATTTTGGGCAAGTTCAGAGAAAGAATTAAAGCAACTCTTAATCTTTGCAGTTGTTTTCTTGTAAGGTGTTTTCAAGAAGAGTGTTGTTTCTAATTAGACAGTGGTGTGAGGGATGTTGATTAAGGACCAGTCAGGTCCAGCTGTATTGTAACTATCTGTAAAAGAATGTGTGGTGTCTAATAAACTTGCATTTGCCTTCTGAGCACCTAGGAGCTTATGTCACTGCATTCAGTCATCCTTAATGCAAGAGTGACACTATCCTTCTTTAATTCAATCTGAATTTAAGATTTCCTTTCAGTTCCCTCCTTTCAGTTCCAGATGCTGGCTGTGCTGGCACAGGGTGATTCTGCCTTTCCTGCTTGGTGCTGGTTTGAGCACAGGGCTGAGCTCTGTGCCCTGGTGCCAGGCCAGGGAGCAGGGCACGGAGGTGCCAGGAGGGAGCCTGGTGATGGATGCTCTGGCATGGAGCAGCCCTGCTGAGATGACAAACTGTCTCCTTGGCCACCTCAGGTCAGAGCTGCTCTGCTCCTCAAACCCAGCTCCAGCCTTTGCCTGGCACGTGGAGGTTTTATTTATCAGCCCTGAGCCATGCCTGAGCTGACCTTACTGCAAGCAGCCAAGCCAGACATGAAATGGCTTTTTCCTTCTTCCTGGAGGGTTGTCTCATGTTAGACATTCCCTGGGACTCCTCCTTTCAGTGTATGAAAAAGGCAAGTGCGAGCTGCTGTAGCTCCACATGGTATCGTAGAGTTGAAATATTGTTTTTTTAAAAAAATAAATTGATGCAGTTTCATAGAGTTTGATAATGTAATCAGTTTTTAGTGATTTTTTTTTTCTTGCTCAGTGATTCTCATGCCATGAAATTATTTTATTAAACCACTGCAAGGGTCACCAGGTAGAATATCTAAAGGACCCCAGATACCTCTTCAGCAGAATCAGCTCACTTCAGATTGGCTGCTGGCCATAAGTTCAGTATGTAAATTGGTTAAATGGGCCACTGGATATTTTGATTGTATATCAGTTTAGAACATTAATAAAACAGGAACAAATATCTAGTTGAGGCAAGGAGCAATTCTTTAAGATGCTGTCACTGTGGTTTCATGTCTTATCGCTGTCATGAATCTGGGGGAATGTTCTTGCATATATTAAGCATTTGAGGTTTCTGTGGCATGCAGATAATCCATTGTGCATGCTCACTGCCTTTGGTGAGGTGAGGCTGGCATAGTGCAGTGCCCAGGGTGGACACAAGCCCTGGTCTGAGAGGGAGGGAGGCTGGTCCATCTCCTGTGTGGCTGCTGCTGTGCAATGTGCTGCAGAGCCCTGGCACTGCCAGTGCAGGTGCTGAACTCAATAGGCATATTTCGTATAATTAATTAGAATTTTTAAAGAACTGTAGAGTATGCTTGCAGATTTTATTCTCTTCTGTTTTATTTCTGGCTACAGCTGCTGTTTGCAACAGCAAATATAATGAAAAAAAAAGATACTGGGCAAAGTACAGAGTTTTATACTTCACCCTTCTGTGAATCTTGCAGTTGAACAGGGGCTGAGATTTTTGGTTTGGGATTTCAGGAGCTGGGTAAAAGTCTACTGAGCAAAACGAGTGAGAAGCTTTAATTTATATCAGCCCACTAATGAACTCCTGTTGTGAGATATGTATAGCCATTACTTTGGTGTCCAAATTATTCTCACTTTCAAACCTTATTTAAATTCTTAATAACCTTTATTAGATGGAGGAGAAAAAATTCCACCCAGAAGCCTTCAACCTCCAAAACTGATAGAACACACTAATAAAATCATGTGCCATCCTAAAAGAGAGAATTATAATGTAATATAATAGTGTCTAAGCTAATGGAATAAATTAATAGAGTTTTGATAATTGATTTGTAGAAATAATAATCTGAAAGCTGATTTTTAATTTTAATTTTTTGTGGTGGCTCTATGTAATTGACTTCATTAGAATGTTCCTAGAGAAATATGAAGTGGGCACTGAAATTTCCAGAGGAGTGTTTACTCCACGTGCTCCTAAACATCCATAATTAACCAGAACATACTTTTACTAGACAAAATATATCTGAAGAAACATCTTCTTCAGAGTATCTACTAAAACCAGGCCCAGTGCATAGATTCTGTACATAGTTCTCTACTCAGGTAGGTTGGAACCTGCAATTTAAAGAAAAGAGAGACTTTCTTAGAAACTTGGAGGAGGAGTGCTGGTTTTAAGAAATTGAGAAGAAAAGTATATTATTATCTCTCATAACATGTTCGCTCTGTTATTTTAGCATCTTGTTCAGACCTCTGCTGACTCTTGAGGTTTTAATGCTGCCCTCTGATATTTCCTGGCACCTTTTCCATCCAGCTGATTTATTAAAAATATGGATATTGATCTAGTACCTATATCCAACTGTGACGGACAAAAACTCTCTAGCAGTTTAAAGTTAGAAAGTGTGTGTTTATCGTGTGTGGGATCGCTCCCAAATCCACACCGCAGCTTCCAGGTGATTACAGAGTCTTTTATCCATCCAAGTATTGAATACCCAAAATACAAATCCATATTCATAATTTTGGTACATCCCATTCCCCACTTTGTATGCTAATCACTCCAAAAGCCATTCAGCATGTGTGGTTTGTCCCTTGAAATGGGTCAGTGTCCCTTTCATGGGGAGGGGTCCCAAAATGAGGAAGTAAATGAAGTCTTCCTCGTTCTGACCTTTCAACCTTTCCAGTGCAAATATGACAAATGAACTCTTGGTAGAATTCCCATTCCTTGTCTTCAGTTGGTTTCAGAACAGAGGAGCCCCACAACTGTCTTAATGTTCCTAAAAGCTCTTTGTCAGTTTGTGTATTCTTCATTATAAACCCAGCTAACTAAACATTGTGCTGATGAGCAATCAATTAGTTAACTACTAACTCTTAACTTCATCAAGGCCTACTCATTTACTCATTTATTATTATTATTTTAATTAACTCTAGTAAGGCTTATTTCTAACTAAAATCGTAGCTCCTCTAAAATCTCAAAATTCCTTAAAGTTTGCGTTTCACAGCCAAGTCCCCTGTGGCCGATGCACTTCACAGTTCCTCAAGTGCCCAACACCCAAAGCATCTAACATACACACAAGCACGAGGTTCAAGTCAGAGATATGAGGTTACAGGAGTGTAAGGTCCCTCCTCCTTGGCAGAAGGAGATTCTGATGGCAGGAAAACACGCAGCTTCCCCTGCTGAGGAATTGTTTTTTGGGATGAATGTCCATCCTGTGCTGCAGGTGGGATCCTTTTTGCTGCTGCTTCCACCCTCCTATGCCTTTTGCAGTGAAATCAGTTAACTTTGCTGGAGTTTGTGGAACCGAGCGTGTTGCCAACGTGACTCCTGTGCAGCTGTGCTGTCCCCAGATCTGGGGCTCCTCTGGGGCTGTCACAGCTCGGTGACACTGCTGGAGAGAGGGCAGCTCTGTGTCAGGGAGGAGCAGGGGATTGGAAAGTCGCACCAAGGGACATTTCACGCCTGACCAAAAGCCCCAGGGCTGGGGAAGGAGGGCTAACAGGGCTGACGGCAAAACTTTGCAGCTAATGACAACTGGAGTTTTTAAGTGTTTGGGATTTTCTTTATCTTGAACCTATTGACTTGGGTGTTCATGTAAAAGCAAGGCAGGGCTGACCTAACTGCTGATTATCCTTCAGCAAACAAGGAGAAAGTGAAGAGATGCATTAGGTCATCAATAGCAGTAACATCTCCTCTGTTGTTCAGGAAAAAAAAGAAAAAAGTCTCTAAAGTGCCTCTTGTCTTGATTTCCTCCTGCTCTTCTCTGTGACTGTGTGCCTTAAAATGTTACTCAGGTGGAGAAGGCTTTAACTGTAAATTCTGGGTGAGGGTTCAGTGGCCCATGGGGCAGCACAGACACTGCTGTGGTGTTGCAGTGCTGGATGCACCCCAGGGAGATGCATTTCTTGCAGAGCAGCTGAGTTGCAGGGTGTGGCTGTGGGCACCTGTGGATGCTGAAGGTCACAGCACGCTTTGGGAGGATGCTGGAGCCTGGATTTCAGGGTTTAGTTCCTGTGGATGAAGGTCACAGCACACATTGGGAAGGTGCTGGTGCCTGCATTTCAGGATTCAGTTCTTGTGGATGAAGGTCACAGCCCACATTGGGGAGGTGCTGGGGTCTGGATTTCAGGATTCAGTTCTTGTGGATGAAGGTCACAGCACACATTGGGAAGGTGCTGGTGCCTGCATTTCAGGATTCAGTTCTTGTGGATGAAGGTCACAGCACACATTGGGAAGGTGCTGGTGCCTGCATTTCAGGATTCAGTTCTTGTGGATGTTGAAGGTCACAGCAAGCTTTGGGAGGATGCTGGTTTGGATTTCAGGGTCCAGTTCCTGTGGATGCTGAAGGTCACAGCATGATTTGGGAAGATGCTGAGGTCTGGATTTCAGGGTTCAGTTCCCATGGATGAAGGTCACAGACACTTTGGGAGGATGCTGGGATCTGGATTTCAGGGTTCAGTTCCTGTGGATGCTGAAGGTCACAGCACATGTTGGGAAGGTGCTGGGGTCTGGGTTTCAGGATTCAGTTCCTGTGGATGAAGGTCACAGCAAGCTTTGGGAAGGATGCTGGTTTGGATTTCAGGGTTCAGATGCTGTGGATGAAGGTCACAGACACTTTGGGAGGATGCTGGGGTCTGGATTTCAGGGTTCAGTTCCCATGGATGAAGGTCACAGACACTTTGGGAAGGCTCAGGGGTTGGATCTCAGGCCCCAGCAGAGCTCCCAGTGCTCCCAGTGGCTGTGCTGGTGCTGAGCCATGGGGACAGCAGCGATGTTTGCTCTGCTGGGGCACAGCTCAAACCCTGCCCACCCCCAGCTGCAGCTTTGGGGTGGCACTGCCCCACTGCCCCAGGGAACCTGGGCAGAAATCCGGGCTGGGGCACCTGGGCACACAGGCTCAGCTTGTGCTGAGCTGCAGGTGAAGTTTCTGTCAGCTGCTGGACTTCATGCCCTGCAATGATGTTGAGTTTATAGTGTTATTTGGTCGATTAAAAATAGTAATAAAAATAATAATAAAAAGTAGTAATAAAAATAAGGTAAATAGTAATAAAAAATAGGAAAAAAATAGTGCAGATTTGTTGTTGTTGTTTTGTGTAGGTTTTTGTTGTTGTTTTGTGTAGGTTTTTGTTGCTGCTGTTCTTGGTTTTGATTTTTTCCTGCCTGAAGCCCCTGTGCTGAGCTCGCTGTGCCCCTGCTGTGTGTGCAAACCCTGCTCATGGAAACAACAACTGCGCTCTCTGCTGGGGCTGGGCTGTACCTGCCTGGCCTCCGGGGTGGTTTTGAGGAAAAATGTCCTCAAAGACCAGGAATTGGAATTTCAGGATTTAGCACGAGAGATTAAGTAATTAAACCGAGTTAATTTAAAAATTGAAATACAATTATATAGTAATTTATAGTATTCTTGTGTCTTAAACCCCAAATATTTTGAAGGACTCTTCAATATATTTCAAAATATTTGTTTTTCTTGTGCCTTTAACTGGCAATTTGAATGTTATGGGGAAGGGGGAAAGTCATTAAATATGTTTTCTACACCACACATCAAAGGTGAATTTCAGCCTATTTACTCTTTTCTTTCTTTTTCTAATGAAAGGGGCAAACATGAGGTTCCTAAGGGTTAACTAATTATCCTTAATGTGTATAAGATCTTTGTTATTTATTATAACAAAAATGATTTATTACTATTTTAAACCATATCTGTGTTCACCGATTTTCTGTTCTTTGGGAATATACATTTTTTTTTTAAATTCCCTCCTGCCAGTATCCTTGGTGAGATGTACTCAAAGGAATTAGCATTAACAGTTTGTTTGCCTTCTCAGTGTCTATGAGCTACTCTTCAATTACTTTTCAGTAATTCAAATCAACATTCAGAATTGATTGTGGATGTTGTAACCACACAGGCAGATATCTTAAGATAGAATATTGTACTGGGAATCAGCTTTGTGAATTCGAAGAATGTAAATGCTATGTAAATCATAAGCCATCCTTAGATGTCTTATATGCATTATTTATCATTATTAATTAGGACTTGTGGAGTCATGGGCTGTAAAGCAGGCTGGAAGCCCAGGTAGAGCTCAGAATGATAGAGTAGTGTACAAAATGATATATAGTGTGCTTCTGAAGTGAGCTGTTAAAGGAGACTTGACATTCCCTAAGGAGCTGTTCCCTGCCACGGGGCTCTGCTCCAGGGATGCTCTGTGGGTCCCTCCTCTCCCTCTCTCTCTCTCCCTGCTGGGCTTTGCCTCTGTTCCCCCTGGCCCTGCCAGCCTGGCTGAGGCTCAGGGTGCCCGGGGTGGGTGTCCAGGACAGGCTGTGCCCAGGGTGGGGCACCCCCTGCTCGCCCAGAGCCCCCATGGCAATGATGAACAGTAAAACCAGGCACTTGTTCGGGTTTTTTAACAATTCTGTTTCCTCTAGAGCCTCTAAAATCCATTATTCTCTGGGTTCTCTTGTGTTATGTTGACAAGCAGGTGCTAGCAGTTGGTGTGAGTGGCTGGGGAGTGGTGCCTGCAGGAGCAGAGCTTTGGGGCAGCACTGCTGGTTCACTGTGGGCTGCACCCCAGGCTCCCTGCTCAGCACTTGCCTCTCCCAGGGATGCAGAGAGCTCCAGTGCATCCCCAGTGCAGCCTGTGTGTGCGTGTCCCCACTCTTCCATTCGTTTGAGAATGACAGGCCAACTTCATAAACTCCGTTGGTAATCACAGTTTAATTCTTACAGGTACGCAGTGCTGCTGTGTTTTATCACTGAAGTTATTTTTATGAGAAATCCATACCTATTCTCCTTTTGTGGTTTAATCTGGGGGAGCTCTCCCTCCCTGCTCCAGCTGTCAGTACTGCAGACTCAGCCAGGGAGCTGAAAATCCTTTTATTCCTCACCAGCAATAAAAGTTCAACACATCAAATTATCTCCCCATTTATTACTGTGCCACCTCATCAAAAGGCTACTGCAGGAAAATTTGTGAGAAATGATATATCCTGCAGATAAAGCTGAGCCAAGGCATAGCCAAGGGGCTCTTAAAATAAAATATGTTACTCAGATGGACCTGTTCTGTACTGTTTTGTCCTAATCTTCACCTTTCCCCACCCCCCCCCCCCCAAATTATCTCATTTTCTTTTCCCCCTCTGCTGTTCTGTCACTTCTCTCTTTGATTCCCTATTTATCCCTTTCTTAGTCCAGAACAGGCACCAAATGTAGTTCCCCAGTTTGATCAGACTTGAAAAATGAACCTTCCATACTTTGCTTTCTTGATGGTGATCTGTGTGGTTTTTTTCCAGCAGGTGTTTTATTACAGCAGGGAGGGAAGCTGGGGCTGTGTGCAGGGCTGTGTGCAGGGCTGTGCAGGGCTCTGGGGCTCCTGGGCACACACTGGGGGTTAGAATCTCATTTTCCTGAGCAGTGCTGAAGCACCCACGCAGTGCTGGACTGGCTGCATTTGTGCTCCTGTGCAAGCCAGAGGAAACAGATGTGATTAAAAACCTGCAGAAGTACGATATATCCTGCAAATTCCTTCAGGCAGGAGGAGCACCTGGAGCTGTGTCACAGAGCTGTGGCACGGACTGAAGTGCTCCTCAGAGATTCAGGCTGCTGCCTGGGTTCTGGCATTGCTGGAGCCCTTTTGTCTCTCAGAAGCAGGGGTTTGTGTTCAGCTTGCTGGAGATGTGCTGGCTCTGTGGAAAGAAGCTGAGGTGAAACCAGAGCTTTGGGTTCTCCTTGGGGCTTGGGGAGTCAAAGCTACTGAGCTTCTCCTGGGATCTGGCTTGAGCAGACCTTTGTAGCCTTGTGATTGTCCCTTGATCTGATGTCCCTCAGCACTTTGCTGTAAATTCCTGTCCCAATACACCCAAAGAGACAAACCAGCATTGAGATACAAAAACAGAATCAGTGAGGTAAATACTTCCAGAAAAGTGAAGTTTTCCTTAGGATTTCTCCTTGAATATCCCAGTCAAAGAACTTTGTGTGAGTGGTTGTATGTGCTTTAATTTCAGTATTAAAGTTATGTGCAAAACCACTGTGGTAAGAAGCTGGTACGTGAGGGTAATATGGGGTTTTTTATGGATTTGGAGAAGAGGTTTGTGGATTTCTCTTTTCCTCTTTAGAGATTGTAAAATTATTTTTCATTTACCACAAATTACTAATAATTGTAACTGATGAAACAGGAAAGGAATATCCTGACAGAATACTGAGCCACTGACACAACTTTAAGTGGAAATAAAGATGAACATTTCTGTCCAGTTTTTATTATGAAACCACCTATTTTTATGTCTACTGTTAATAGAAATTGCAGTGAATAGTATACTGTCCTTAATGGTAGCCAAAATTGCAGCCTGCTGTTGCTTCAACTTTTCAAATTCCTTGATTTATTTCTATGTTCCCTTTGGCTCAGAGTCAGCCCCTTCCTTCCACTTCATGTCATAATCTTTCCTAATTATTACTTTGTAATAAGGAAAGGTTAGTTGGAATAAATCATACATTTGCATTCATATCAGATGCATTTTTAAAGTATAAAGAGTTTTGTTTTAATCTTTGTAAAGATTCACATGACATATTTCGCCATTGAAATTTTGCAGCAAATGTTATATGTGTGGCCAAAAATATTTCTAATTAAGTCTGAAAATGTAAGACCAAGAGTAAATTCTCTCTGATGTGTTTTTGTTCTTTGCCTCGTTGTGCTTTCACTGAAGGAAGCAATTAAAACGTGTGTATATATTACATCACATTAGAGTAAGAACTGGATTTGCTTATGGTGCTTTGTTATCTTTCATCTTTCAAACCACATCCCTGCTTATCAAGTGGTTTATTATTTTAATTTCAGGTTATCTCTGTTTATGCTGCTGTGTGCCTTCTATTCCCAGCAACTTGGAGAGATTCTGCCCTGCATTGTGGCAACACACTTGATAAAACTTAGAAATGCAACTTGTGTTATATCAAAATATTATCTTTTTATTTTCCTGTTTCTATGTAGGTGTGCTTAAACACTTATTGAGCTGGTAATTGCCTTCCTTGCAGCAAAATGCTGGCCATGGGACATCCTGCTCATGGTGTTTTTTGGGAGCTCAGTGTGTCAGCCATAAACCCAGGGGCTGCAGGTGTTCCTGGAGCTTTTTAGCATGGTTGGGTTGGGATGTGCTCTGTGCTGTACCAGTTCTGCACCACAGCCCCATCCCAGCCTGGCTCCTGGTCATCGATTCCCTTCCTTGTGGGCAGCTGCACAGAATCCAGAGCAGCCAAAGAAAAAGGATTCTTAACTGGTCCTGGGGGTTTTCTGGGGTTCTCTTGCCACCTGAGAAAACAATTGTTCAATCAGAGTTTTATTTCAAGTTGAAGTGTAGATCCCACTGACCTGGTGTTTCTGTGCTTGTGTTGGTGTGTGGAGATTTCCTGGTGTGTGCAGGACGTGAAGCACTGACTTGGATAATAGAATAAATCAATGTTGGACAAAATTTCACCACTGAAAACTGGAAGAATCCAGGCCATATGGAGCTTAATAATGGCTGCTGCTCTGACACTGAGCTGCCTGCAGTGACCTTTTGCAATATGGTTCAGGTGATAAGAAGCTTGAAGTTATTTTTGTTTCCCCTAGAAAATGTTTGAAATGCCAGAGAAGCATTTATGAGATAAACTTGCTCCCGAGTTTCTTCTGAAAACCACTGTCCTCTAGATGTGTTTTTGTTTTTATGCAAAAACAAAACAAAAAAAATTAATTCAAATGTAATTCCCCTCTTTCAGAGCCCAAACAACTTGCACATGTGTATGGTTACATGACAGGAACAGTATAATGAAGTGTATCAATAGCATTTTAGAATGCAGATGAGTTCCTTATGTCTCAGGGAAGAACACAAATCAACACATAGAGTGAGCTGTTGGCTTTTTTGTTGCATGGCAGATCATGAGTTTTGTTGTTCCAACACTTGTGCTGTATTTATTTCTTTTAATTAACATCTGTCATGTTGCTTGGTTTGGCAGTATCAGCTCAAGGGATGAGGGCAGCTCCCGACATCCTGTGTCTGAAGGGGAATATGAGGAAATTGCTGCATTTGGGGCTGCCACGGCTTGGGGCACACACTGTGAGTTCAGAGAGTTCTAAAATAAACATAAAAGTGGGAATAGACCTGTAAGATCCTACCTTACCATCAGAGGAGACATCTCCTTGCAATTAACCATTGATTTTTCTGCTCACAGTCAGTGAGTCAGAATTCCAGAGTTCTTCTATTTAACTGCACCCATATTCCATTCATGCAAATAGATATAAATCATGGAATCCATAAATAAACCATTTATTAAAATAACTTCCATTTTGTACTAAGGCAGTAGGGGTTTATATAAGGTCATATTTAAATTATTTCCTTTGCCTTACAATTAGGTAAAAGATGTGAAGTCCTGGTGAGAATAGTTTCATACCACTGAAAGCAAGATGCTCAAAATGTCTCTTATTTCACATCTGCTGTTGTCAGTGGGACTTTCAGGTTAATCCCTTTGGATTTTGTTGTGTGAAATAGGAGGAAGCCTGTTTGTTCCAAAGTCCAGGCACTCTTGACCAACTATTGAAATGTGCTATAAAATACATTTAAGAGGTTTGCAAAGTTGCCCATATTTTAGAGTAAGCCAACTTTATGGTTCTCAGTGGAATTACCTGGGCAGTAAAGTGCTATAGATGTCACTAATCCCAGACCCACTGATTTTCACCTTACTGCTTCTGTATTAAGGGTAACCTAGGCTGAAAAGTGAATCAGAATTTGTTTTACAGTAGAAGCTATCAATCAATATATATTGTTTTATATTGTTACAGTATATATTTTCTATACAGAGGTCATATAAGACTTGAGAAATTCCTTTAATTTACTCATGTGTTTGCCCAGGTTCATGGTCATGAGCAGCTCTGTGACCTCTTTCATCTGTATTGTTAAGAGTATTTTATAGAGGAAAGAGAAAGCAAGGAGATTTTCAGAGTAATAGCCTTATCATGTACTGAAAGCCATGACCTGTTTCATAATGTGTTAATTAACAAGGAATAAGTACAAAACAATGCCCATTTAGTGGAAAGGACGATTTTAACTTTAACAGTTTAGCAAAGTAATAATGAGTGAGAAACAAAGTACAGTATTTCACATGCTGTACCTTGCTCCACATCCAGCTGGCCTATCAATTATAACCTGGACTCTACAGATGGTGCAATATATCAGAATTAAGTCAGTCACTTAGTTTGTTCCCAATTAAGTGCTAATACTCCCAGTGGAGGATATTACCCTGAGTTTCAGTTAAATGTCTGTCTCTAATGTCCCTTTATGGTCTTCTTGGGGCTCTTTAAAGAGATGCCCTGTCATGTAGGCAAGAACTTTTTCTGCCTTGTTCTTCCAAGTGCTGCCTGCATTGCACTTTGTTGTTATTTGGAAGTGACAGAGAGGATTTGATATTCCATGGAGCTGGGAGGAGAGGTGTCATGCACAATAATCTCAGGATAAGTACGTTGCCACTGCAGTGTGTGTGACTTTACCCCTTATATGTGTGCTTACTGTTGCAAAAATGGAATGTTTCAGCGAAAAACAAGCATTGCAGTGTCCAGCCTCTTGTGGTGTGGGTTGGAATCCCAATGAGCTGCTCTCCTGAGGCTTGCAGGCATTTCAGGGCTTGCTTTTCTCAGTGAATTACTGGGCAGGTGACTGGAGCTTGTGTTCTCCTTGCTCCATCTATCCTCTTTTACTTGGTGTTACAAGCCATTGCAGGGCTGCCACCAATAGATTGATATCCAATTCCACTGCACTTCTTTACTCTTTCTGGGTGTTAGTGGTGGCCCAGTTAAAGGCTCATTAATTTTCTGACACCTTTCCTGCCTTGTATCTACATGTCAAGCTGGTGCTGGATTTGGTCCCTTGATCTAATGGACTCACTGTCTTCCCCTGTTAGTCTTTAAGGTGACCCTTCCCTGGGAGGAAATCCTTTGGCAGAATTTGTTGTCTGAACTGACTCCTGAGATTCCAGGCAATTACATGAGCTTCTGAATATCTTTATTTAGAAGTTTAAAAGACATGTTCTTCCAGTGCTTCTTAAATGACCCTTGTGGATTTGCTGGCATGCTCTGGGAAATCTCTGTTGTAGCGTGTTCAGTGAGTGCAGCAGTGCCTGAGTGATGCAGAGAAATATAAAATAGTTCCCAGATCCAGAGGGTCTGTGCTGAGGGGTTTCTTGGCAGCCTGCTTTATCATTTATATCACAATGACCTGGAAAATTTGCTTTGTCTGCTCGTTGTCAAAAGCGTCCCTTTGATATTTTTAGTGCCACCAGCAATGAAAGTTTGGTGAATTATTAGATTTACTGAAAATTGTTTAAATGTAATTAACTTTGCTGCTTAATCTATGTGCAGAAAAGAAAAATGTCAACAATCTGTATTTTTGTGGATGTGAAATATAAAATACTGTTTAGGAAAGAAACTTTTTGTTTGTAACAAGGGGAAATTATAATTTAGTTCTAGTCCTAGTATTAGAAAATGACAAAGCGTTCTGTACTAAGTACTAAAATTGACAATGGCTCAAAATGCATATGGATTTCTACGGATCAAAATTCCAGGTGTACTGGACTACTGCAGCTTCACTTTTCAGCAGAATTTGGAGTACTCTGTAACAGTTTGATTTCTGTTAAGGGGTGGGGTTTTGAGTGTGGTTTATATCTTTTTTTTCTTTGGATTTGGCCACTTAACATTTCAGAAAGAAACCATGCCATAAAATCAGATGCATTGATTTTATTTGCATCAAGATTAACAGCCTCATTATGAGGTTTTTTATTAAATACCTTTAAAATAAAACCAAATGATTATGTCGTGTATATGTATAATACTTTTTTATCTGACATCTCTTTCACTTTGCTTGAATTTTGTATTGTGTTGGGCATTTTATCACATTTTTTTTCCCTCCTCTTAAGAAAGTAAATAGTGTTATGGTCAAGAGTCAAGCTACAGTGGCTTCCTATTATCTTTTCCATAATTCTGTTTTAGGAGATGTGCTGTGTGACTTTTCAGTGTACGATAAGTGAAATTGCTCCTGACCTGAAGTTTGGAAAAAGAACTCATAATTTGCTCACTAAATACAACTAGGTTTTTCATGTTTTGTTTTAATTAATGGAATAAACCCAGTAAAAATATTATTTGAATATTTAGTTAAAACACAAAGCAGTTGCAAGATTGCAAATGGACAATTGCATGGAAACCAAATGCATTGAACATTTTAGACAGTATTTTTCACTTCTTGAGTGAATTCACATTTCTAGAAACAAAGCTCTGGAGTTAGACTAGGGGGTTAGATTTCACAGGTTTTTTTTTTAAATAACAGATTTGCATGTTGTAGATATAGTCAAATATTTAGAGTATGCTAGCTTCTTATCTATTTTTGTTTTTTATTGGGTCCTCAGGTAGAAATGCATGGAAGTTTGGACTTTTAGTGGAGGGAAATGTTTTATGAGAAAGCTAATTATGATGCCAGAGTTGTCCTATCATGGGAAAAGCAGGAGGTAATGATGAGCTGTGTGCGAGGAACATAATAGTCATTATGTGCCAAGGTACAAGTCATGTATCTCCTAAGCCTCTGTCTTCAACCTTTCATTGTAAGCAAAATGTATTTTCGTAAATGGTATGGCAGACACTGGTAGAATGCAGATAAATAACTTAGCAGTGTCTTGGTTTTATTTGTTTCAGTAGGACATTACTCAAATTTCTGTGCAAAAGAATGACTTGACAGAGAAAAGAGGCAAACAAACTTGCTGATAGCTGCTTGCTGTTTAACAGCTAAAATATCAGCAGAGATAATAATAAAAATAAGTGCAATCAGTGCAAATAGAAGTAGAGAAATAAAAATAATAGTTGGAAAATAATTGCTCACATGGCTTTATACTTGAAATGTTTTCACCTTGCACCATTTTTAACGGGATCTGGTAGTCCTGACCTTGGATTTCCTGCTTGTGCTGCTGAAGGAGCAGATGGAGCCCAGGCTGGGTGTCCCAGTGTTGGAAGTGGCACCAGACATTTGTGTTCAGACACCTGACCCCAGCCTTGTTGCAGTGCAAAGCAACACCTGGAGGCAGGAAATGCTGATGGAAAGGCGTGAATGTGACTCGTTTTCAGCTTGGTTAATGTCACTTCAGAACCCTCCCTCTCTCCAAAGAGTTGCCTGTAAATCCTGCTCACATCCATCTGATGATTTCCATTTGTTGCTTCTCTTGTGGGTCTCTCTTGTCCCAGTTTTAGCTTTGCCAGGGGAATGTAAAATACGTATTTCAATAGAGCTTTGGATTTTCCTTTCTAGCAGCAGAACACTCCTTTAGCAGTGCCACCCTGTGCACTTGGAGCATGCTGCATGTTGGAATTTTCAACTGAAATTTTCCAAGAATACTGGGAGTCACCTGGCTCCCTTTCACTGTCTTTGTCACTGTTTTATCTCAGGTTTAATTGCTTGGAATGGGACAGTAGAGTGAAGAGGACAAGGCTTTTGTGTAGGTTGTGGGAAAGGAGCAGCAAACATCCAAGGGACGTGGAAGGTTTCTTTGCAAATCCCCAAGGCCTGCAGAGGATTTGTGGGAGTCTATAGTTACCCTCTATTTATGTGGAGATAATGGAATGCTGCTGTCAGACACCCCCAAAAAAAGGGTGGAGAGGATGAGGGGCAGGGAGGCTCCTCTCAGGGGGACACAGCTAAGGAACAGCAAGCACTGGTTGAGGCAGCATGGGGAAATGCTCCTTGGATATGGGAGAGAGGAGGAGCAGGAATCTCTCCACAGTGATTCCAGAAACACCAGCTGCTTTCCAAAGTGTGAACACGCAGGGCGTGAGAAAACCTGGTTCATTGGAAAAGTAGTGCAGTTTGAGCAAGAGCTGCAGTTGGAGCTCATTGACCTCCAGAGGCCTGTCCTCCTGACCCCAATTATTCTGCAGCTCTGTTTGTCCTGGAAGGGTTTGCAAATACACACATGGACCTCTGTATTTGTTTTAGTAGTGAGGCTGAGCTGCTGAGCCCATTTTGCTACGTTAAGTTGTAGAAAAACTAGCAAAAATGATAGTGTTGCAATAGTGTGAGTCACTTTTATTATACAAGTGTTTACCCTGGTTATTTCCATCCCATTCAAAATGAAGCTCTAAACTGACTGTTACAGTGACAGCTGGTTGTTTACTTTTCAATTTGTGATGAATTTTTAATGATTCAAAAAAATTAAGTATTTGAGTATGAGGCATACTTGATAAGCAGAATTAATAAACTGAAATAAGTAGGGTCATATTAAAAATGTAGCCCTCATAGTGATTTTTCCTTCCAAGATTAATCACAACCTTTTATTTCTCTTCATCTTCTAGTCAAACACTCCTGTGGACAGCAGCTGCTAAGCTTTTTCAATCTCTTTTCCATGTTTTCTGTTGTTACTTTGCAGACCCTTTGGGAAGGAACAGCACCTGGGTGAAGAAAAATGTATCTTTTAGCAAACCCATGGCCATCTATTTAATGTTGTGAGATTGTGAGAAAGTTACTTTTGCAGTGGTAATTTCCACGATGGAGATGTTTCTGCCCTCAGTTGCAGTTCATTCTCTATGTGCTCTCCGGAGCTATTAAATTAAATTGTCTTTCAGCTGTTGGACAGAGGCAAACCCCTAAACCTCTTTTATTACAAAATAATGCTTCGGATTTTTTCTGCAGCCTGAATTTAAAAAGAGGCTGAGAGGAGGCAGAGGGGCATGAGTTGATCAGTGATGTGAAGTGTGTGGAAGCCAGGCTGAGAAGCAGAGTTGGGTTCTTCTACCAGTAGGGCTCTTCACAAAGTCTCTTCTCTTATCCTTGCGGCTGGATTTGACCTTTTTGAGTGTGCTAAAATTTTCCTCTTCTGTTTGGCTGTCAGGCTCTTTTTTTTTCCTCTCAAAAGATTGTTTCTACTTGCTTTGAGAGGGAAGGGAAAAAATCAGCAACCGACACTACTTTCATTCCCAAAATTCAGTCCCCTGCTGAAGCCATCAACACCTCCTGAAATTCTGAATGGAAAAGCATTGCCTCTTTTTCTTGTTTGCAATGAAGTGAGGATTATAGTAATAGTATAAGTATTAGACTGCATGAATTATATAATGAATGTAAAACAAAACTAGATTTTGTGAGGCAAAAAGGGATTTAAACAGCTGCTTGAAGTAAAAACAGATGATCCTGGGAAATCACTAGGAAATGGCATATAGTACTAATAATGTCAGTATTATTATTTTTACTTTCCTGATATGTCAGCATGTTGTTTGCAGTATTTTTTTCATAAAAATAGAATTTATTCAAGCAATTTACCCTTAATGTGTGTAGTACAAATAGTTTATATTGTGCTTATATATCATATTAACAATATTTGATTTGTGCTTTCTTTACAAATAGGAATCATTGATTTTTTTTCCTGTGGTTCTCATTTTGCACTTAGGCTGGTGTTTTCAGTTCCCATTTTGGGTGCTGTGCTTTGAAAAAGCTGATTTCTCATAAATTTATTCTCTTTTATAAGAGGTCCTAGGTACCATATTCATTTTTTAGGAAATGCTTGACTCTCTTTTGAAGCCAATTAATGTCTTAAAAATTTCAGCTTGCTCCAGGAGAGCACTAAGCATCCTTCCCCTTCCTCAGAACACAAACCTTCCACTCGAGCTCAGGTGACATTCACTTCGAGTTCTTACTGGTTTAATTCTCTTCTTTCTTGATTCCACTTTGTCCCAGTGATTGTGGCAAAAAGTCTCTGGAGATGATCATCAAAAGTTTCCAAGCACCTGCTGCTTGTAAGGGAACCCCTGTGAGTATAGAACCCTTATCTTGATTCTTCTAAATTCTTTTATTTAATTTCCCCATCTTAATTTATCCACTGGCAAAATTTGTTTGAATGTGTTCATCAATTCCTGCTTCAATGTTTTTTGAGGTGCCTGGAGACTGCTCATGTCAGTCCTACCACACACCCTTTTTTTCTTATATTCTTGACTCAGACACAGCCTCTAGATTTATTTTCTGATGTTCCTAGACTAGGAACAGCTAGGGTTAGTGATAGGGTTTTAAAGGTTTCTGAAATTATTAAAAATGTTGATTAAGACTTACATCTCCATATAGAATGTTTGAAGTCTTGGTGAGCATAGTGGGACTCTTTAGGTATACCTTGATTTTATTTAGTTTCATTTTCTTGTTGATTGAGGTAGCCATATAAAAATGCAACAAAATCAATAAATAAAAATTAGGCCTTTAAAAATTTTTGTTTAATATAATGACAGTTCTTTAGCTGCAAAGATGTAGAAATCCTCAGCTAGAAGTGTATGTGGTGCTTTGCATCTTTCTTTATGTACATGGAATTGAATTTACTGTATCACTCAGATATTTTTGTTCTTGCTGGGAGCAAATAAATTTTGAGCAGCAAAAGACTGTTTAGAAAAACTTCATAGCTTTGTGAAGACTGCTTCCAACATTTTAGAAGGGAAATATTGAAAGTTACTGACAGCTGAATACCTGGGCAGGTGTGTGGCTTTGCACCAAGGATGTGTCCCCATGATTCAGTTTTGTTTATTTATTATTATAAATAGTTATTTATATTTATTTATGAATATTTATAATTTTATAATTATTAAGATATATACATATTTAATTGTATTTATTTTTTCTATTATAAAGATGGAGGACCTTGGGTTTGGTGTGCTGCAAGAGTGATAAATCTGAGTTAGATCTACTTTCTAAGTCTCTTGAGATTAAAGCTTTTGGAGAAGAGATCCATTAATGTATTTTAAATCTATTGATTCTCAGTAGAAAGGGACAATTTAAACTCGGAAGTCACCAAATGAACTTTCCATTAAGTTGGGGAGCCTGTGGTCACAGCTCATTGGATCTTTATGAAGTAGAAAATGTGATGCAGACCACACTGCCTTTCTCTTAGAGGAAATCATGCATTTAACCATGGAGCAAATACTGTAGCCAATTACATGAGCATACACCTATTTTACACGTGGTTGATCTTCTGAGCAAAAAGTATTAACAATGTGCATGCTGTCTTGTTTTAGGGGACTATTTACTTTTAAGTCAGTGATATGGGATGAAGTTTATAGAAAAAAAAAAGATTAATATATGATTTATAGCAAAGTTTTCTAAATGGAAAGCAGCCTTGCATAGAAATGTGTGATGGTTTTCAGCTGACATCAGCAAAGACTAATTATAACCCTGCTAGATATTCATGTGCCATGCTGTAGCCTATGGATAAATGCTAACATCTGAAACTGTAGAAAAGAAAGAAAAATGTTCAGTATTGAAATCAACTTCTTAAAACTCTTTCAAAATGACTTTGACTTTATTAGAGGATATAAAAGTGCTGATTTATAACTTGGCTTTTTTTCTACTTTAGAGTATGAGGTTATGTAAAAATCTTTACTTTCAAAACATCTGTTCTTAAATGTACCAGGGTGATCTTTCTATTAGCATTAGATATTTACAGTGGAACATCTTGTTTAATGTTGCTAAGCCTTCTGAATTGATCTGGTTTTTATATATATAATAGATGTAGCCCCATGCACATGTCCACAGACATTTGGAAAATGCCTTTCTGGAGTTTAGTCACAGCAGTGACTTCCTCACTGTCAGGAGTTAAGTAGCACATTGAAAGCTGATAGAAAAGTTGAGACATAAACTTTTACAGTAAAATATCATGGGTGTACTTGAGAGTCTGTAAATTCCTGATTTATTTGCCAGTCTTCATGTCTTTGTCGAGGCCCTGGGCACTTTGAATGACAGAAATTATTTTCTCTTCCACATCTTTTTGCCTTTACATTAAAATTGGGAGGACGGAAAATGCTTACAGTGTAATTTGAATAACACAAGCTCTTTTCAGCAGTACCTTTGACTTATTCCATTGCTGAAAATAAATGAGGAGCTGAGAAATTGCAAGCTCTGTCATGATGGGTTGTTGTGTCTGTTGGCACACATTGTGCCTATTGGTATATGAAGATTAATGTGTTGCATGCCAGCATGTCCTTCCCTATGCAAAATATTCTGAGAGTGTTGAGGGGATTGGTGTAAGAATTCTGCAGAGAACACCAAAGCTAAGTGAAAGTAAATTAAGCATACCCATCTGGCTTTACTTCCTTGCAATTGGCCCCAGCTCTGGCTTCCAACAGCAGTGATGTTCATTCTAGCTCTGATTTACAGGGCAGGTTTCTGAAGCTCTGCTCTGTGCTCCATTAGTCACGATTTCTCCTGTTAAGATTTCTGGATGCTGAGGATGTGTGCACTGAGGGAATGACAGAACTTTGCACTGAAAGTACCCAGGATGTTCTTAAAATGTGATATCAGCCTGGAAGTACTGCCTCTGATTTCAGTGGATGCACACACTTCCCTTTTTCCTGCCACCTCACCAACGCTGTGGCTCATAAGAAAGCAGCTGGAGAGACTTCTAGTCCATATTCCAAAATGTCAGGGTAAGGATTAGTCCAGCTAGCAGCTCTCTCACAAGCTTTGCTATAAATACTTGCATCAAGAGTGCTGGAATTTCAATTTTTGTGTGATGGTTGGCATTAAGTGAAGGCTTGATATTGATGGGTGTTACTAGGCAGTCTCAAAGGATAAAAATAAGGATTTTATTGGTTATAATGCCTTCACTCTGTGTTCTACTATTGACTACTTGCCCTTATACTTCTAAAGCTGAAGTAGCCTAGAAAATACAAATTCATATCCATTTCATTTCAAGAGCCAGATGGTATAAATCTATTTAGATTACATTCAGGTTTTATTACAGAAAGGTACAAAGATCCAGCATTCTCCACAGTCTTGTCATGTGTACTTAGCTAGGTGTCAAGGATTTTAGATGTCAATCTAATCTCTCTTAGCAGCATCCCTGGTTTCCTCAGGCAGATCTCTTGATTGCAGTGTCACAATTCTGTGCCTGTGACAGAGGAATCAGTGCCACTTCACCTCCCCAGGCAGGGCTATCTCAAATTCCTGATGTGTTGTACTGGGACTGTGATCCTGCTTAGAGCCTCTCGGGGCTGGATAAAATACAAATGTTCATAATCTTGATGAAAGGCTGTGTGGGGCATGCCACTAGGTTTAAGTGGATTTTTACTGATCAGGTTATACTAAGAATTGTTGTCATGGATAGTGTAAATTAACAATTAATAAATATAGGGTGATATCGAGAAAGAATAATGCAGGAAAAAGCTTTGTTGCAGGACAAAAAAAAAAAAAAGTAATCATAGCAAGTCTTGTGTGAAAGCGACATAGAACAGAAATGAAAGAAAGTGCAGACCAGCCAGTTGTGCTGTATGAAATGTGAGCATTGCTGGATTCTTTTCATGTCATGCCAAGGTAGAAATTCTTGTTTCTGTCTTACTGTAGCCTGTCCACCCCGAAGTGGATGGACAAGATGAAAACTGATTCTCCACAGTCTCTGTTTTACAGCTTCACTATTTTTTCTCCTGCTTTGAGCTGCAGACTGACTCGTCTTTCTTCTTTTTTTTTTTTTTTCTTTTATTGCCTGTAAAATGTGAAACAGATTTGTTTAGAAAGACACACATGGTTCTCTTGTGTTTCTTGCTTTTGCTCTGGTGGCTGGGCACCGAGTTGGATGACTAAGCAATTGTGATTTAGGTCTTTCCATCCTTCTGTCCTTCCTTCCTTCCTAGAAAGCTGAAAAATATGACCTTTTTCCTTGAGCTTTATGTGTGACTTAAATGCCATTGCTAAGGCTCTGGAAAACTTGGGGATAAACTTTAAAACCGGTTTTGTATCCAAACTCCTTCTTTACGATGCATAAATTTCTGGATAGCGAATGTGTTGAAGGATGCTTAATAAAGGAACGAAATAGCAGCCTACAGCTAAACTCAGCTTTCTGAGCAAGAAAGTAGAACCTTATTCCAAAAATAGGGAGCAACTATTGCTCAACAAAGTGAGTAGTGCCCACATACACTGAGCAGTGCAAAGGCTCCAGCTGGGTGGTTTGGAGCTGAGGAGGCTCTGGTGCTGAAAGGTGCTTATCCCATCTCCTGAGAGGTAGGTCTGCATGTGCATTCCTTGGGTTTGCCTGGAGCTCAGAAACAGGACAGTTTCAGCCAGGATTCCAGGTGAATAACTGCCCCTGACAGGAGTCAAACATTTTGGTACCAGCCAGAGGGAGTAATTTGACTTGTTTGCATATTGAACAGCAGCCAGGGAGTTCTGATCGTTCTCAGAGAAGTGCTCCAATTTCCTAAGCTTAGTATAGAAAAAAATAGAAAATTTTTTGTTTGTTTGGGTGAAGGAGTGGTGTTTGCTGGTGGGTGGTTTGTTTTTTTTTATAGCTTTTAATTCCTTTTTTCTGAAATGCTAAAATAATATTCATGTATCATGAAGTTGATATCATTGCAGAACTCAGTATCATTCAGTTGTGATTCCATAGAACTTCTGCTGCTGATGGAATAGTGTCTGGATTCTTCCTTCTCATACCTTCAAAATCTTCAGAGACACTGTTTTATGCATATTCATTCTTATAGGAAATGGTAGTGCTAAAGTTTACTAGTAAAATCCATCTTCAGCACAGTTGTTTATCAGATCTATGCATTCATTAATAAAGAGTCCCTGCTGTTGTTGGCTCCAGTACAACTTAATTAATTACTATTTGAAATATGGATGTGGTAAATGATCCAACTTAGTGAAACAGGAGAGCAGCTGTTACCTTGTTTTATGTTTGAAGTCACTGGCTTTTCTCCTTATTTGTGTGTGTCATCCCCTTTTTCATCTTATGACAATAATTCTATAAATTTTGGACTCAGATTCATCTGTAAACCCTGCCCCCTGTTTTGTTTTCCCACTGTGTCATCTTGTTCTCCTCTGTTCTCCCCATTTTATCATCTCATGTTACACCATCCATTCCTGTCTGTCCCTCTTTTCTCTGCCATAGATTTTCAGAATCCTGCTTTCCCTTTCTCTCTGGTTCCTTTCTTCAGCTGTTCTGTGTTCCTGAGAGCCAAGTAAGTTTTTTCCTGCTCTTCTGGAGAAACTGTTGCTTTTTCCACTTTTTCTGAGATGTATCTCCTGGTGACATATACCTAAGTGCTTTCTCAAAACAACCTTATGGAATTCATTAGGAGTTTTCCCTAAATGTTTCCATTTCCCCTGCAGCTGTTTTCTCTGGTCACTTACTGAACTCGATTAAATTTTGCTCCTCTGTCTACTTACTCTTCCCTTTCTTACTTTTATTTTCTTTTTGCTGTCTAGAAGAGACACTGAGAGCTGCTGTTTACTAACACCTCAGATGGCTGCAGGGTTCCCTGTCAGCATTTCTGTGCAGTGCTGGGAGAGAAGGGACACATTTCAGTCCTGAAATCATCAGGTCCATCCTCGCTGTCCTTCCCCTGGCTATCCTGGCGCTGGAGGCTGTGATTTCTTTTCTGCTGAGGGATTTTTGGAGAGCTTTCTCAGTGAAGCTCTCTGGGTTTGTTAAGCCCTGCTCTGTGATCTCCAGAGGTTTTCAACCTCAGCCATTCCCGAGATGCTCGGAAGGAGAGAAACAGGAATGGGGAGCAAAGGAATGAGTGTAGGGAGCACTGTGTGTTCATGGAAAGAAACACCATGCAGAGCTAACAAATGCCACAGCAGAAGCAATTTAACCTGCTTGTCTCAGCACAGATGCAAATCCCAATTGCAAAGTTTCAGAGAAACTGAAACAGCCAGGGGATAAATCATAATTGACTTTATTCTAAAATAAAGGCAAACAGTGAGTAGCATTCTAACTCATTTATTTGTTCTGTTAGCTGTGTGCTGTAGCATTTGAAACATGCTATGGCAATATAGTTTTAGTTATTTTAAGGGCAAGTCTAAACTGAAAGAATATGTGCAGAAATGTAAGCACAATTTGAGTCTTTGCTGCAACTCTTAGGTATCAAGGTTCAGTGTTTCATTTGTTCCAAAAGGTTTAATTATTTCAGAATGGAATAGTTAGGGAGGATCTGGGAGTATTTGTAGTAGGTAGAGCTACAAAGACCCCTAGAAAGAATCTTCAGTGGTTGATGTTTTTATAAATACAGGATGAAAAGATTTTATGTTCTCCACTTTTGAGACACAATACAGGAGTGTTTAATGAGGAAAAAAAAGTTTTTATGAAATAATTGAAACAAAGGAGAGTGAGGTAGAAAAAACACTGCAAATGTAGGACTTTCTTTTTAAGGAGTGTGATTTTCTTAGACTACCATTATAGAATCAGACATGTACTTTAAAAAGCATGCAAGTCTCAAAGCTATTTCATGTTTGAAATGAGATGTTGGATTACAAAAAAAAAAAAAAAAAAAAAATTTATTTTCTTCATAGAAGTAGATGGAATTCCCTTTATTTCATTTATATTCAATTCTCATTATCCTGGGACACAGAGTAAGGGCTGTGTGAAAAAAGAGTAGGAGAAAGAATAAAGACAGAATTTTTCATTGTCCAAAAAAAGTGTTTTTTCCCTATCCATAGGAGCTAAGAAAGCCCTTGTGCTTAGAGGAATGAATAATGATTTATCAGTCTTGAAGCATATGGAACTGAGTAAGTTCATGGAAAGGTTGTCTGTTGGGTTCAGTTTGCTTAATGGAAAGATGTATGAAGGAATGACATCAATCTCTGGTTTTTTCCTGTAGCTATTTGAGGTTAGCTATTTAAAGCAATTGTATGAAGTTTTAGAAAGGCAAAGTATATAATGTGTTATTAACACATATTGCTCATTATTATGCCTTACACTGTGTCCCACTACTAATTGCTGTCCTAGTAACTTTTTTTTATACCTTCTTGCTGCCCCTTTTTATTCTCTGCTGCCCCTCTCTCTTTGTTTTGTCACTTTGCTACTAAAAGCAACAGATGCAAAATTATGTGTGCCTGGGCTATAAATGTTTTTCAACACTAAGCATTCCCCACAGAGCAGTACCCATTCCCCTGTATCTTCTGTGTTTGTTTTGTTTGTGGGGTATTTTTTGTTTGGTTGGTTTTTGTCTTTTTGTTTTTTTTTTTTTTTTTTGGTTGTTTTTGTTTGGTTTGGTTTTTGTGGGTTTTTTTGTTGGTTGGTTGGTTTTTGTGTTTGTTTTTTTTTTTTTTGTGGGGGGGGGGTTTGTGTGTTTAGTTTGTTTTTTTCCCACAGAATCTTCATTTCTTCTGGTTTTTGTACTGTGAGCATGATGTGAGAGGCGCCCAGCTCCTGAGCCCTCTGAGAGTGGTGTGAGCAGAACATTTTTCCTTTCCTTCCTTTTAAATACCTCACAACAGTATCCAGTATAATCTATATTCTATAAATAAAATTTTCCACGTGCTGAGGATAGACTAAAAGAGCTGCAGGGTCTTTCCTTGAGCCCTTTAGTGCAGGTTGGAATAATCTTGGTCGGGTTCCAGTCAGCTGGGAGCTCCCCAGACTGGCAGATGTTAAAGCTGAACATCCCAGCTCCTCCAGAACTCTGGGGTGAATCCATCAGGCCCAATGGACTGGTGAATGTGTTTGTCTGCTCCCTTTAATAGAAATTTCCCTCAAGGTGTTTTGTGAGTGAAGAATTGTCCTGACTCATGGTGTGATAAACAAATGCAGCTCAGGAGGTGCCTGGATGCCAGAGAGCAGAGTGTTCACCTCCAGAATTGCTTTTCATTTGCCTCCTGTACTGATGACATGACAGTTTTAATCTCATTTGAAATCAAATGTGAGTTCTAACTGCAGTTCAAGTAATGAGAGAGTAGCCCCAGATTTTCTCTGCCTGTTGTGATCTGCTCTCTGCAGGTTTTAGCAGTTCTGCTGTTTCCAGAAGGTTTTCTTCCCGGTCAAGCCGTGGCTCTGTCACAGGGCTGTAAGATAATACACAAGGGCTTTTTTGGGGTTTGGGTTGCTCTGGCTGAGGCTCTTGGAGGTCCTTGGCAGACATGAGCACTCTGACACTCAAGTGCTCTGTCGGAACTCAAAATGTCCCTCAGACATTTTTGGATGTTCCGGGTCCAGGTCAGAAGCATTTGAGACCCTGGCAGGCAGCTGGGAACAGCTGTGATTTTGGGTTGGAACCATGGAATGATTTACGAACCTTGCAGGAAGAACAAGAAGTCACAAAAGTTTAGATATTAGAGTAGAAGTAGTCCCAAAGTAGAGGGAAGACTTTTTAGTGCTGTACAGGGGGGTTTTGGTTTTGTACATGGGGGTCAGAGGTTTTAAGATGGAGGGATCTGAGCCTGCCCTGTCCTCCTTCTTTCTCCTTCCTTACCTCCATGTTCTTGGTGATGTTGGCACTCACAGATTGGTTTGGAGTAGAAAAGCACCATTTAATATAGGTAATAGGCATTGGGGAAAAACTGTAACCATGTAACACGTAATGTCCCATATAAAAGAGAGCAGCAGCCCTGGCGGGGAGAGAAGAAGCAGTCGGGGTCAGAGAGGATGTCAGGGTGTGTGTGTGCCTCTGCCTGAGCTCTGAGCAAACCACAGCAGCCCCAGAAGAAAATCTTTTAGATAACTTGCAATAAACTGCCTTGAGACTGAACAACAGAGACTGCTGAGCCTTTCTTTGGAAGCTCGGGGTGGAGGAGAGACTTTTCCTCCACACAGAACTCCTGACCCAGGCCTGGGCTCCGTCGGTCCTCAGCATGGTGCATTTCCATTAGTGGCTTCACAAATCCATATTCCCTGCCAGTCAAAATGAACACGAAGTCTCCTGTTGAAAAGAAGCAGCAAGGTGATGTCAGGATGCATTGTTCAGCCATCCACGGATCTGTTTCCACATGGAGAACCAGGGGAATCAGGAGCAGGGATGACACAGCTGTCTCAGGCAGTACGGTGTTTTTGAGGAGTGTTTGAAGCGAGGCAGTGCAGGCAGTGCCTTATCCATGGCTGTGATTATCAGCAGGGTAACAAAGCACAGTGCTGGTGGTTGATGATCATTATCTCTACAGTGCAGGCAGTGGGATGTGTGCTACATCACAGTACTGTTTGTGTGTGACCAAAAGTGAGAAAAGTCTGTTCTTACAGGGTGCCCCAATGATCCCTGGACAGGGCGCTCAGCTTTGCAGGCTCACAGGCTCCCCAGGCCTAAGAAATAATTATCTCAATGTTCTGCTATATTTTCTGATTTTCCTTTCCTCACCCCACAGCAGGCAGCAAACTACTGCTATGATGTTGTATATTTCCCAAATAGGACCAAAACCTGCACAATTGATGGCAACATTTTTGTGTCTGTAGCAATCCCTCCAGAACAGGTAAAACTGTGTTGCACAAGGCTTGTAAAGAATGCAAGCGTGGCTTTGGGAGACTGGCACAAACATTTCTGAAAGCCTTGGCTGGTTCTAATACAGCTCTTAAAAGCTTTTATTTTTCTTAAGATGGGGGAAAAGTGTGTTTTGAAACACAGTTTTTCATGGTCTTATTGTGATTTTTTTTCTGTCTCTATTCACTTGAAAACTTCAAGCCCCAGAGAACACAAATTTACATTCTTGTTGTGGTCTCAGTTGAGAAGTTCAACATTATTGCAGGTAAATTCCTCCCCTGTCCAGGAGTTCATCTCTCTGGTCAGAGTGGAGATATTTCACTGTGTCAGTGGGCATTAGGTTTATGGATGAAAGGAGGTTTGGTGTTGAGAATTACAGAGACTTTGTTGAAAATAAATGTTCCATGGCTGACTGATGAGGAAAAAAATGTGGGAATAGAAGAATATTCCAATATAAATTCATGATGCAGAGTGAAATTTAGTGATCTGGTTACATGTGGCTAAAGCAGGGCGATTTCTTCTGCCTGGAATATTTATGGAGTGCCACTGGACTGCATTTATTTTGCAAAGCTTTAGAAAGGGGCACATGGCATCATGGATTGCCTGACATAACCAAACCACTCAGACTAGAATGCAGTTATAACAGAAAGTGATTATAGGAGAAGTTTGTGAATTTCCAAATGGGTCTAACAAAGATGTTACTTGTGTGTGCTGGGATGAACCTGGTTCCTTTCTATGGAGCACAGTGAACTCACATTTCAAGAGTTTCAATTTTTTTTTTAATAAAGTGCTTTAAAATCTCTATAATAGGAAATTACTTCAAAGAGGAAAGATTAAAAAAGAAAAGTAAATAAAAAGGAAATAATATAATTAAGGTTTGACCCTGTAAATTGCTAACCTTCAAAGCTAATGCTGGAGAAGCGCAATATTATTAGCAATAAAAAGAATTTGCTTTGCCCTTTTAAAATTACCATAAACCGATTGACTGAAATGGAATGATGTTAATATTTAAGAAGTAGGACACTAGATTCTATTATCTCAGAAACTCTGTCACCTGGTACACTCTGTAGTCCTGTTATCTAATTATTGTCCTTAAATTGCATTAGTGTGCCAGCAATTTGTCTGCTGTTGGAAAAGTAATTGACATTTGAGTTACTGCTTCATATTTGGGAGACTCACTAGGTGGTTCCAAAGAGCCCTCTTCTGTCAGAGCAGATTAGCTTAATTTTACCTAAAAGAAAAGGGAAAGTCTGCATTTTTGAGTATGCCATTTACACAGTGCTCTTGTAATTTGGTATTAAAATTCAGGTTATGTATCACAGCTGATTGCCAAGAAAGAAGAGAGGCGGGGGGAAAGTGGCAAATTAATAAATGGCATTTTTTTTTGCCTTCACATTCCCTTTAGTGCAGTCTGGTCCTTCAGGGAGGTTCAAGAGGATTCTGCTGGTGGGAAGGGGCAAAGCAAATTCTGCAATGTGTGCAGGGAATGTTTGACAGTCCCTGATCTCAGGGCTTTGCTCACACCCACAGCACTGCTCCCATGCCTTTGGGAAGGAATAGGATGCTCCACTTCACCTGCAGAATCCTGACCTTCCGCAGGAATTTCAGTTTCCTCTCAGTGCTTGGAGGAAAAGCGCTTCCAAAACCCTTTTAATACAATTTCTTTGATGAAAATGTAAAGAATAGATGTAATTCCATGTAGCCTGGGAAGGGGAAGAGCAGCCTCTATTCCACCTCGTATGAATGTGAATGTCCACAAAGGTTTGGTTTCATGACTGTGCAATCCAAAGCTTGAAACTTTCCAGACAAATGTAATTTGGGATCTAAAGTTGATTAGAGATGCATGATTACAAAATGTGCGTAATAGTTTATGTGACAACTGGAATTAAATTTAAAATATATTTGAAATTAACATGAGGAATGTAGCTGTCTGGTAGTGGTGATAATTTTGCTAATATAAATTGTTTAGAGATTTTCAGTTCATGTTTAAAAACAAGACAATCTTAAATCTGTTCAAAATACTATTTTTTCTGCAGAGCTGTTGCATAAACCACAGTGCATTGCCTGAATTTATAAGATTGTGTCAGTGCAATCCAAGTGAAGTATTTGGGAATGTTGGCTCAAACAGGAAACTCACCTGAATTTCTCTTGATAATAACTTTTAAAAAAAGATTTAAAGCAGTGGTTACACATCTCTAGAGGCCTCTCTCGATATGTCTCTAAAGTATTTCATTTTCTACTGACAGGAATCAGGATTGTCTCTCTGCTCTTAATGGTTTACATAAATACTTGTGTTTTTTCAATCATTATTATGAAATTGTTAAGGCCTCTTGCAGACCATGTAAATTGATGGACTGTTTTACAGAAAGCACACTTTATCTCTTTCATCTCAAAAAACACAAAAAAAATTAGAAAAAAGGGTAGAAAAATATAAGCTTGATTAAATCATCAAAATATCAAAAGGCTGCTGCAATCCTTTGTTGTAGCTTAATTCGCCATTTAAAAAAGTAGGTTTCAAATTCAAGCATTTTGCCCAAACAGTGTTTGAAAAGAAAAGACGCTTTGAAAAAAATACTCGAGTTTATTCTGCAGGCCAAGTGGTGAGGGAGCAAAAGTTGGTAGAGTGAGAAAGGCAACACCTATTGCAAAGAAACCCTGAAAGTGATGTGTTCCAGAGGAACAGCTGATGCCCGTGCACTGTGCTTCATGTGAATAATGTGCTGCTGGAATTGGAGGGTCTGCAGAGCACAGCCTGCCCATTTCTGGACTGGTTTTGCTTTATCTGAAATGACCCTGGTGTTATTACTTCACAGCAAATTAATAGGGTATTGATAATGCTTGGCATTTCTGTATTTTTATAAATTTGGTGCTGTCATAATTTGAGGAAGAATGAGGGGACTCTCCACCTGATCAGAGGGAAGCTGGCTCTGTTTTCCAGGCTGGGAGGATTGTACCTGGGGGGACAGGTGAGGTGACACCTGGGGTGACACTGGCAGAGCACTCTGAGCCCCCTGAGCCAAATGTGAGCATTATTTCAGGTTAAAATTCCAATAGTGCCACTAATGATGCAACTCTACTATTAAACCAAGGAAAGAAAAATAACCTTTTCTCCCTGAAGAAGGATGTGTTGGAAAGGTCAGAGCTGCTCGTGGAGGCAGCGAGGGGCCTGGTGGCAATAATGGGAATGCAAAGTTCTTGAAATGCACTCAAAGTGGAAGTTTTCAGCAGGACAAAGAACACTGCAGAAGGAGCTGTAATTTCCTAGATTTAGGATTCTTGCTTACAACGCTGTTAGTTAGGTAAGGCCAGGCTTTTAAAGAGCTTGGGAGCAGAATTTTATATTCTCAACCTACACAGCAGCTGCTAGATGTTCAAAATAGCTCAGCTCCTCACAGCTCCTGTTCTGCCAGGCACCGAGCTCTCAGCAGAGTCTGGCTCTCCTTGGGGTGCCAAAATGAGATCTGAACTCCCATGAAAACCTGACTCTCATGAGAATCTGTGAGTGCATTGATTCTGTGGGGAAAAATCAGTAAAATCAAAATCCATCAACTGGATATGAAAATTAGTTATAGCATATATTTATTTCATAGTAATTAACTTCCTGTCATGATTGTCATAGGACTGTGATAACCATAACATTGTTCTCTGATTAGTTGGTAAAGGTACATACACTAAAATTAAAAGGTGAACTCTCATTAATGTCCCTCTTCTTTACATTCTCTGGTGCCTTTTTCTTTTTTTAAGGCACACAGAGGAATGATCATAAGGACTTTTCCTCTAAAGTTTAATTCAGAAAGAGACAACTGCATGTAGAATGTATATTTAATGCAAGTATGATGCCAACAGTAGATGCAAACAATTCTAGTCTAGAGAAATACTTCTTGAAAGTCTGTTGTCTCCCTTGCGTTCTAAATAGAAAAAATTGAATTTCAGTAGATGAGAAGAGGAAAATTTGCTCTAACATTGCCTAGAGGGAAAGTGAAAAAAAGGGAGCTGCTAGAAAAACTCTTGTCTTTACAATGCGAACATAATTCAAATATAAAAAGTTACACTAGTGTTTTTTTTCTGGAGGGGAGCTGGTTTCCAGTAATGCGGGGATTCAAATCTATGTTTAACAACATGGATAACTGGGTAACACCAGTTATATATTTTAATCTATTTAACAACATGGATAACTGGGTAACACCAGAAAGGGAAAGCAGTTGTTGGATCTAGAGAGATCTCCAAAATGTGCTTCTCACATATGTAAGAATGCTGCCTTACAATATAGATTTAACTTTTCCTTCTCTCCAAACATAGTCTCTGCAGCATCTTTGTAAACTTTTCTGTGGCTTCATTCCCTTAGAAAGAATGGTTTCCAGTGACCTGTGTGGTACAAAGAGAGAAAATAGCCATGAAAAAAGCCTTGCCATGAATGTTAGCTTTCACAATTCCCAGTCTGTGTAATTCTGTACTTTGTCTGACAACCACCAGTGCCACCAACACATAATTCATTGTGGAATGAATGCTGCTATATCCTGCAGGATATATACAATAAATGTAGATGTGCAAACATCCTGGCACAATTATCTGTGGGTGCTGTAGAGGTACCTACACATCTCTTAGAGGAGGTATGAAACGCCTCCTGGAAGGAGGAGAAAGCTCTGTACCCAGGCAGCAACAGAGACACCAGGAGCACCAATGTGCTCCCAAAAAACATTCATGAATTTAGGCTTGAGAGCAAGTTCACTACTCAGAAGAAAACAAGTATTTTTCTTCCCCCCGCACCTTTTGTAGCATCTTAATTCAAGCAATAATACCAGGAAGTCAAGTTGTGCAGCAGATGTATAAGCCAATGCATTAATTTAATGCCAGCTTGTCAGTCGAGCTGCACTGTGCTGGTTTTGGCATTAGCTCCATTAATGGAAATGTTATGTCATTTGTGATCTGTGTTGGGCTTGTCAGCAAGGAAAGGGAGAATGCAATCCAACATGACTTCTTCTTTGTCCTCTTTTGAAACCATCTTTGGGTGTGTTGGAATTTTGGCTGTGTTTCTCTCATTGTGAATCTGTAGGCATCTAAATATTTCTCGAATTGTGTAAGATAAATTGCATTTTTTCCCCCTTTTGTGAGTCTGTAAAGATTTCCATCAGCTGTCACCTGTATCAGTGGTACTTTGGAATATGCCAGAAGATTTGAGTGATATTTGAGCTCCTTGGCATCTTTGGTACCTAAACACAGGGCTGCCAGTGTCGAGGGGATTTTTGGGACTTATTTCAGGAAAGGGAATACTAAGGTGGAGTACTGCTTCTAAAGGGAGTAAATCTGTAGTATCCTCACTGTGCCAAGAACAGCCTTTGGAAACATCACTTTGAAATGCAATACCCTGCGCAGATGTTCAGTCAAACAAAGATTTAGAGAGAGATGTAAGTTCCAGGAGTTAGAATTTGGAATGGGAATAGAAATCTGTAAATGGATACACAAATCAGGTAACTCTTTATTATTAAGTCCACAGCAATTTCACATGGAAACAGAAGGCAGAGCTGTAGTTCCCCTGCACTTACCCAGGAGTGAGCCTTGAATTAACTTGGCTCTCTTGATGCCTTTTGGGACTACCTAAAACAGAGGCCAGACAAAATTAAGGGAATAAAAAGCAGTTCTATTTATTGAAGGGCCTTCAGGTACATTTTGGGCAGATGAAACCCCCCAGGGGCTACACCCAAAATAGATGGATGGTCACATTTTTTCACACTTTTATGAGTTTGGTGTATTTGCATATTGGGGGTAAATCTTCCAGTTACAGCTTCAGGTAATGAAGGCATTTACCCCAGGTTTGCTCTCTCCCAGCTCACTTTTGTTTCCATCTCTCTGGCCTGAGGCAGTGAGGTGTCCTTGACTCCCAGGAGAAGAATTGTTGTGTCTGCCCAAAGTGGGGAAGCAGCAGCTCACACTGTACATGGAGCTTAGAGTTACACACTGAACACTGCAGGATAACAAATATATGAAAAAATAAAAGCTAAAATCCAAAGGCATCACTCTGAAAGGAAGGATCCCATTGTCGTGGTGCAGTGGCAGAAGCGTGTTTGTCCCCCAGGTTTCTCTCCGTTGGTGCCACAAACTGAGCCCACAGCAGCTCCTGGCAGGGTGGCACCCCAGGGCAGGGCAGGGGGCAGCTCTGGGCTCCGAGCCCCTCTGCTCTGCAGCCACCAAAGCTCTGCAAACCCTCTGGGAGAGCCGAGGCACGGAGCAGGGACAGCCTGGAGCATCCCCTGCCCTGCCTCGGAGACTCGCAGCCCAAGGCCGACCTCAACATCTTGTCTAGTTGAAGTCACAGAGCAAATTTCCTGTGACATTATCTACAGAGGAATTTAAAAAATATGTAACTTCCTTTCTTTTTTATTCCCCAACTAATTTTAAAAAGCAGTAGTGGCATCTTTTTGCCTTTTACACGGACTTACTCATGCAAAATGAATATTTTTTAGAATAAGTGCCAGAAGGCAAAAATTGTTATCTTTGAATTGAGCTGTTTTAAAGAAAGTCACCTTGAAAATGTATTTATTTATGAAACTTTTATGTCTGTAGGCCTGCGTGAGTGGACATCTAAATGTAGCACAGAGTTACCAACACAGAACTGCTGCTGCTGAGCAGCACCTATAAAACTATTGGCAGTTCTATTCAACTGAGTTCATAGTCAAAAAAAAAAGGTGAAAAGAAATACGTGGTCTGCCAGAATTAAAATATACAAATAATTTGCCAAATCTGGATTTTTAGGACAAGCAGCATAGCTTAACTTGAAAACTACACTCAGAAACACGTAATTTTTATGGAAATAAATACGCAGACATTATGAAATGTCTGAAGTGTGGCTGAAGTGTGAGCACAGTGATGTTTTCTGAGCACTCAGAAATCCTAGTGACTCTTTGGAGTGTTTAATGGTTGAAGTGGGGGAATGTTTTTTTCTTCTGAGACATCAGGATGCAAGATTCTGGTGCTGTTCAGAGTCTTATCCAAAATCATCATTTTTATGTCTCTGAAAAAAAACCTGAAAGACAATAGAGTGAAAATTAAAAGTAATTATTTAAAAAATGTTTTGTACTATGTCTTAATTTTTCTGGTAAGAGCTAAGGGATCATTGGTCAATGTGTTTTCCTCCTTACCCTGTTTCTCCTGAAATTTTTGAAAGGATTTGCCTTTTAGCCATATTGGCTTAACATAATTGATCCATCCAAGAGCTGAATTTTCTATGGGTCAAATGTGAGTTAAAGTTTAATTTTAATTTTTTTTTTTAATATGACATTTTTCTAGGAGTATTCTTTCCTTGTACTGAGCAAACAGAAGGATCTCTGGTGCAAGATCATTGTCACTGTGCTGTGCCCTGGAGTTTCACTGATGCTTTGCTTAAAGGAAATGGGGCAGTGTGTCGTTTGGTGTAGTGACAGAGAGAGAATCAGGAGAAAACTGAGAATTTTGGAATGCAGGCAGGGGAAGAAATCTGAATCTTCGTCATTTCCATGTGTAGGCTGCCAGTCCTGATGCTTTTGGGGAAAATGTTTGTTCTCTCCTCTCTCTTCCCCAGTTGCTATAATAAATTAATCCTGGTTTTGAGAGCTAACGAGGCTCCTCTCAGAGCTATGGTCGTGCTTATGGAATAACAAAAATTGTGAGAAGCACAAAAAAAGAAAAGGAAATCTTTGTCTTGGTTTAGAAAGGACAGGGTTGTGTGGGGCTGGCAGTGGGAGGGAAGCACACACCTTTTCTGATTAGCCTCTGCACTTCTGGGGGTGGAAATCATAAAGACTTCTCAGTCGTAGACCGGACATGAGGAGTTTTTTTAAAATGCACCTTCCAGTGGCAATTCCCCTGCCTTGCAGCCTCAGACCTTTGCTCTGAGGCTCTGTCCCTTTGCCAGCAATGCTCTTGGGCTCATCCACTCACTGATTTGGGCAGGTTGGATTAGGTACTAATGCAAGTCTTGGTGATTTCTCACAGTAATTGTTTGATTCAGGCTGCTGGATGTTCTCTTGGAATTGTCATTTTAGCAGAGAGCCTTCTGGAGGGCTCAAGAGGAGCATAACCCTTGGGTTTGCCTCTGCTGGGGGGTTCATCTGTGTTTGCATTTCATCAGGTTCTCCAGCTGGGCACTATAACTGTACTATAATACATTATATATTATAAATCAGTGAGTGGATGGGCACTTGGCAGCCTTTAGTGAGCTGAGCCTCCCAGCTTAGGTGCCAGCGAGGGAGGAGCTGCTGCTGCTGGGCAGGGCAGGAAAAGCACAGGGATGCCAAAGGATGTGCCAAGGTTTCTTCACAGTGCCATGATGAGTGTCCCACAGTGTCAGCGCTCAGGAGCACACACAATCACAGGATATGGTTATCTGCAGGTTCTTTTATTGAGAGCTCTAGGAATCAGGGCTACAGACCCAAATCGGACTCCAATGTGGCTTTCGAGCTGAACGTATTTTATATTCTATTGTTATATAACTTACATATTAATTATTAAACTTATATTGTTCTGTTATATACATTGACATGAGGTTCTTGTGATCTTTCTAAGGCCCCTGACCACAGTTTCTCATTATTATTATGATTAAACAGTAATTATATTTAATTACTAAACAATCATTACATCTAACAATTATATCATTTATCATGTACTAGCTACACAGGTGCAGTTCTAGCAAAGTACAAGGCCTTCATGTACCATGGGCATTTATCTTTTTTTTTTAAAGCCTACTAAGCTTATTTTTCTTTTTAACCCTAAATCTCCATGATTTTAAAACCCTTTTACTATCAACAGCAAACTGCTGCACCTATATCTGGGATGTTTTGCTTTAAATGCTACTCACTTTTGAATTCTCTTTCAAAACTATTCAAACTCTTGCAGGTTCAGGCTTTCAGGTAAAGGCTCTGAACAATATAAGTTCTCTTCCTACCCTGAGGTACTCCCAGGCCAGGAAAAGCAAATGGAGAGGCCACAGCAGCTCTGGGAAGTTGAGTCTTGTCTAAAGTCATGCGCAACAAAAGGATGGAGTATTAACCATTTCTTAAAATAATTCCCTTACTTTATTTTGTCCTGGATATTTCCCCACTCCTTGTTTGTCTGATAGTTCAAAGGGAGCTTTTTGTTTTTCTTGTATTTCAGAATCTCTGTTTTAGTGACATGTTTAATGGGAATGGCTTATTTGGAAGATAATTTGAATTACGGCTTAATAGGATAAAGAGCATGTTTAACAATTTCTGTTTATTAAAATTGGAACTGTGCATTTGGCCTGCCTGCTGTGCTGGGGAGGGGATGCACACACAGGATTTTTATGACTAGTGGCAAAATGCTGGAGGATGCTTTTATATTCCTGTGGGTTCTCTGATATGATAGAAACAATGTTGGTTTTACAATAAGCTTCAAAGTTCTGGGTTTTTTTCTTTTCATTTATTGCTCAGTCACAATTATCAAACCAACAAGATCATGTTTCCCTACAGTTGTATAAAATAACCATATATGTCATATAGTTGTTTAATGACAGATACTTTAAAGATTTTTTTTTTTTTTCAAGAAGGAAAGTAATTTTCAGGTCTTTAGAGACTGAAACAGACAAACTTGATATTTTTTTAGAAAAGCAGGAAGCTGAGAACAGGGCTAATGGCAGAAAATAGCTGGCTTTGATGGGTGCTGGGTTAAGAAATTGAGAAGTTCTGAACTCCAGAGATTGCTGAGATGTGGCAGTAGGAGCAGTATTTATGCTTGGTACCTGCTAGGGTCTGAGAAGAAATGTGATGTAGTCAAAGTTCATAGTTGAAAGTGTTGGGATAAGATTTTAAATCCAGAGCCTCGTTTGGGAGCTTTCTCTGAAAATGTTCTGATTCATGCAGCAGGGATAAGAAAGTTTCTATTCTAGTTAAATTCTTGCAAAGGTGGTAGAAGACTTCAAATATAGATTTTACTGAAACAAAAATAAACTATTTGGATTACACCTCTGTCTTTTTGTATTCAAAGAAGAATGCAGGCCTTGATTGCTTCGTCAATTTGACTCAGAGAGATTATAGTCCCCTAATTGTGCCAGGGCTCCAATGGCTCTGTTCATTCCTAAAGTATTTCAAAGAGAAATTCTAGATGGTGGTCAAATATAATATGTGGAAATCATCTTTAGGAAAGAGATGGATAAAAGAAGCAGCTAAGTACTGAATATGGAAATGAAGTCCATCTCTGATCACTAGGGAAAGGCTCCAGCCTGTAACTGTGGGAATTCAAAGCTTCAGCAAAAGAAGGCAGAACTGCAATATGTTCTGAAGTGAGTGCTGAAATTCAAAGCTTACAAAGCGAGCAAGCAACTACCCCTCCCAAAAATGTTGAGAAAATCTCTCATTCTGTTCACACTAGATTGAAAGTGGAAATAATGCAGTTCATCTCATCAGTGCCATTTTGTTACCTTCAGCCCCGTGTTCCATATCCCAGGCTAATAAAGCTGTTCTTTTGTATTCTTTTTTTCATTAAAGAATTTACTGAGGACCAAAGTGGTCATTTCACATGGACAGCAGAATAATTTCAAACACTAAGAAGAAAAATTGCACACAATTTTTTGCTCATTTCTTCGGGAACTGGAAGCGCCGTGTGGATTGTTTCCAGCTCTGCCCGAGGGGGGCTGGGACAGACCGTGGAGGCACTTGCTGGATTTAAAAGGCTGATTTGTGGAATTACAGCTGAGATATGAAAAATGGCTCAGTGAAGAACTGGTGCCTATTGCAGGGTTATAAAAGAAATTCCTCGTTTCCTTTGAATGATGGTTCCAAATGGGAGTGGAGTGTTGCAGCCTGTTGTTCTCAGGTGATGGCTCTCGTGGGATGCAGGAGAATTCGTGCCTGGCATCATCTCGGGGAAACAGCAGGGAGGAGAAGGAGAGGGGGGACTGATGCATGGCTGTGTTTGTGTTTCCAGCAGCTCCTCTGAAAGCCTTGCTGTGATACCTGCGAGGGAGGCTCAGGTGGCTGCTGATGGTCCTTGGCAACAGGGAAAGGCAGTTTTGCTTGGGAACAAGTAGTTTCCTTGTTTGGGGTTTGGGAAAAAGTAGTGTCCTTAAGGGGAAGGGCATGAATCTTTTTTTTGATAAATCAAATTTAAAAATGCAGTTTGTTAATTGAGTGTGAGGGGGAAATTGCATAAAAAGAGAAAAATGAAGTATCATGTATGTAGTGGGTATATTCTTCCCCCTTCTCGCAATTTTTCATAGAGGTGCACAGAGAGAAGAAAGAGAAAACTTCTATTTCTGCTCCTTGTTTTTGCCATGTGGAATGTGTTTGGAGAATTGTTTACCTGAAGTGAGTACTTGATTGGATTCTGGTGAGGATTGTTTGAGCCTGATGGCCAATCCAACCCACCTGGGGCTGGACTCTCAGAAGGGTCACGAGTTGTGAGTTAGATATGCTAGTTAGAAAAGGTAGGTTTATAGTTTTAGTATCTCATTTAAATAGTATATTAATGTATTATAGTATAGTTATAATAAAGAAATCATTCAGCCTTCTGAACTGGAGTCAGACATCAGCATTTCTTCCCACTGGGTTCACCTGCATTTACAATATCATGTACTTTATTTTTGATAATACTTAGTTTCAGGATTTTTTTTTTTTTTCTGCAGTAGTGACCTACATTTCAGTGCTCTGTCATTCCAAACACATGGGATATTTGAAAATTGCTATATTGAAAGCTCTTAGCCATGCAGAAGTGGAGGTGTTTAACATGTGATTTCAGTTCTTCATACCCTTGTGTCAGTTCCATTCACACACATATGTTTGGGTGGGATCTGCATATCAATTACACATTCTAAGTCTGTAATTAAAAGTTTGGGAAGCATCATAGTAGGTATATAAACCACCAGTTTAGTTCTGCATGGTAGGAAATTCTGAGCACCATATAGCAGAGGGGATGTGGTTTGTGCTTGTTCATCAAGCCCTGCAGCTCCAGACATAGGCTGATGTATTTAAATGTGGATTTAATTTGTGGTAAATACAGAATACTCTGGCCACTGCCTGTGTTTTGACAGGCTGTGGCATTGCCCTTTGCAACAGCTTCCCAGTGCTTCCATTTTTCCTTAGTCCAACTCCACCAAATGACTTGGTATCCTTATCTACTCCATTCTTACTTCTGCAGCAGTTGAGGAAAATTATTGAAACCTGTTCCTGAGCTCATTGCTGGGGTGCTGTGCTTGGGCTGATCAGCACCCATTCATTGCATTAATTCTCTCTCAGTGGGACTGAAATACATGGGAAGCTTTTCTCTCTGTGCCCCCAAACCCTCCAGTCAGATCATTTGCTCTCCTTAATGATAAACACAGAAAGGATAAAGGGAGACCCTGCACTGCTGCTGCACTGGGAGAATCTCTGCAGGGTGGGACAGGAGGATGTGGTGATGGATCAGCATCCATCCCAAAAATGCCAAGATTCTGTTAGGGGGGATTGTGCTGTGTCCCTAAATCCCTCTGAGGCTCAGTGGTATCATCAGGTGCATCTTTGCTGGAAGAAAATCTGAGTTAAAGTCAAGTTATACCTTGCAGAACGTGCAGAGTGGAAGTTTGTGAGGTTTGCATAACTTGGGATGTTTCTCATACAAGTATTATGACTGTTCATCAAGATATCTTTAATAGAATCTCTGAGGAAGTTAATTTTAAGCAAAATGAAAGTAGTATGACCAAAGGACAGCAGTCTTCAATGAACCTTTGGCTTTATAAATTGATTGTTTTAGTAGACTGGGAAATGTTCAAAGGGAAAAAACAATCCTACTTGCCATTATTTACCCAGATGCATTTTGCTTTTAGTCCCTGTGTAGTTGTTTAAATAAAATGGATTTGTTTACAAAATAACAGAAGGTTATTTCATAAATCTTAGTAACTGTACTAAATTCAAGAGGTTGGAGAAGAAAATATGATGTTTTCTGCTTATATTATGTGACTTTATTTTCTTTCTTCCCCCCTCTCTAGTGTGAGTGAAAAAGTGAGATATAAGGTGACTTATCTGCATGTGACTTCACCTATGATTTGTCTTCTTTCAGTGACCCAAACCTGACCATTTATTTTTGTTTCAATCATAATTTTGGTCCACTTGAAATCAATTGTTAATGTAACATTGCACTGTTTGCTCAGATATTCTTGAAGTGCAGAACGAGAACTGAAGCTTCTTCCTCTGACTCCTGAGATACCTTGGCTGATATTTTTCTGTAGCTCTTCTTCTCTTATCACATTCTGTTATTATCTTCTCTGCCTTATCAGTACCTCACTGAAGCGTTATTATACTAAAAATATCTATTTTTAATATATTACCAGGCAAACTTTTCAAGCTTCTTCAGAGCTTTAAAAACCTTTGAACTACTTCTGCCACAGTAGTTTTAATGAAGCTACACGGAACAGGGACCACGATTCCTTTAAACATCAGCATTTCTTGACAGAATGGAAAGATGAATAGATGAAATCCCTTGGAGGCCATGGAACTTTTCCCATTAATTGTAATGATTTTGGATAGAAACCACAGAAAGAGAAGAAATAAGTGTAACAATATATATAATTGGATGTACAAAGGGATGTGAGTAGGAGTTCTGTGAAAAATCCTTTCTCTCAGGAGCAGAGGGGCTGTGATGGGATGCCTGATCCCTGGGCAAGCAGCACAGTGCAGCTGCAGAGTGGAAGTGCTGCTTTTCAGAACATTATTACAAACAGACCCTGTCAAAATTTGTGTTGATGAAAGCCCTTTGAAAGTGTTGCATTGTACCAGGGAGGAAGTACAGCAAAACTTTTTTTGTTATTCCTGGATGTCTCAGTATATTAATTGGCATCTAGAAACAGGGGAAAAATGCTTTGTATGAGGAAATAATACTGGAATTTTCAGGTAATGCTTTTGTATTTGGTCTTTGACAAATCCCATTGGATGTTTTTGCATTACTTATGGAACAGCCAGAAATCTCTTTTTCCTCATCTATGAGCGACTTGCATAATGACGTAAATAAATAAATATTTTGGGATGGCTTGAAGGTCAATTTTAGTTTGTCTCTCTACATCAGAGTGGGCAGTATTAACCTGGGTGTGCACTAATCCTAGAAGAGCTGCTAAGCAGTGCCACTGAACTCCCAGCTGCTGGCAGCTGTCTCCTGCCCAGCTCTCAGGGTGGTTTACAGTGTTCTGATGAACTGAAATCACTGCTGGTAATGTGATATAAACTCATGCCACAAAACCAGGAGCCGACAGCAATTTGCTGCAATTTGTATGTGTTGTGTCTTGTCTGTTTTGTGTGTCAGGGTGTTTTTTTACTGACCTTCCAGAGATGATAAAACAAAAGGGATAAGCACTTACTGTGGCTTTTCTGGAATTTTAATATTTTTTGGCCAGTGGTTCAGTTCATTACATGTCACTATCACAGGATTATTCTGTCCCTTTTGATACCAGGCAAAGAATAAATGTAAAATGTATCAGCCAGAACCACTGAACCAGGTCTGTAGTCTTTGGCCAGTGGTGCTGAAAGATGAAGTGCTATGTTTACAATTCCAGTGTAAAAAGTTTATTGAAGTTACAGAGGGATTGCATTGATTTCAGTGCATTGGTTTGAGTGAAAATTGAAGACTCTTGCTTAGGGCAAAAAAATACAGGCCTACAACAGTGCTAGGAATGACATTTTGAAACTTCTAGGCAATATTTTAAATAGGAATCACCCTCTTGCACAGTTTGCCCCAGGGCCGCCCTGATAGTACATGAGACTATAGAAAGTATTTGAATTTGAGGGAAAATACAGTTTGTAATTCCTGTGCATAACACAAGGCCTCACCATCAGGAATCCTTTCTGGAGGTACTTATACATGGAAACTGTGCCTGTGATTAATAGATGGTTCCAGGCTGTTTTAGTGAACAGTGACTTTGCTATAAACAGGACTGGGGAAAAATGATTACCTTTAATAGGCTAGCAGCTGTAAGGGTGCCTTTATATTAAGTAACTTAATGAATACTGATCTTGAAGCAATAAATCAAAATGCAAACAATCTACTCTAATCAAGTAAGCAGAATATTTCAGATCCCTAAATTATATTAAATGAACACTTCAATCAAGGTCCGTACCTGCACGTGTTTAATCTGGTTACTGTTTGTGTAACATCACTTTTAGGATATAGAGATTTAACACACACTTGTTTATTTGTTTTTTCGTGGTTTTGGATTTGGATCTTTTTTTTGTTGTTGCTTGACATAAAGAAATTGCTTGCAGAATAATTAATAACCTCTGGTAAATCCTGTCCTGGTACTGAAAGGTTTTCTTCTAAAGAGTGATCAGTGAGGTTCTTGTGATAGGTGTTGCAGCAGTTTCCTCAGGTAGATGTAGCTGCAAATGTCTGTATTTATAAATTAATGTGGTGGAAATATGTGTGAGCACACAGCATGTGTGTGCATGTGCACACCCAGGGCATGGCAGCAGCTCCTGCCAGGGCAGAAATCAACACTGACAGTGCCATCCTTGGCTGGCAAACCAATATCTGTGCTCCCCCTGTAAATACACCACGTGGAAATGAAAATAAATGACATTTTGTCTGCTGAGGCTCTGATCTGGAGTCCCTTGCAGGATTCTGGGTGTGTTTGTCACAGCTCCAGTGCAGGCCCTGGCCCTACAGACATCTCTGGGCATGTAAAAAGGGGGAGTTTCTGCAAAGAGTTTCCAGTGCAAAGTCAGAAGTCTCTTTGAAGGTGCTGCTCTCACCTCGTTTAGTACATATTTTTCCACTTTATTTGTCCCCCATCTGCGAGGCAGAGGGAGAGCCAGAGGGGCACTTGTATTTCTGTTCAGGCATTGCCTGAAAATCCACCACTAAAGTATTAATAAACGATTTTATTTTATTTTATTTTATTTTATTTTATTTTATTTTATTTTATTTTATTTTATTTTATTTTATTTTATTTTAATTTCTTTATTATATTTATTATATTTACTTATTTTAGTCAATTAATAATATTTTCTTGATTTATACCTGGCATTTGTTGGTTCTATTTGTTTGTTTGAGATTTTTCTGTAAGTTTTGTTTTGTGATTTTTTAGAAGTGGAAAATTACACCTATGAGGCATCTATAGCTGATTAAAATATTCAGAGGTCCTCAGTGTTTGACTCTTCCTTCATTCTGAGAACAGATTGCTGGTTTTTCCTCAAGAATCATTAATCTCTGTGTAGTTTTGTCTGGGATCAGAAAGGTGCAGTTGATCTGCTGCTTGGTAGGTTCCCAGGAGCAGAGTAGCTTCAGAGCAGCAGAAGTGGGAAAAATCAAAATTGAATTGTGTTTGTAGGCAGCTGGCCGGGGCTGTGAGTGGCTGGGAAGGTCTGCAGTGTCTGTCAGCAGGGAGAGGAGTGCAGATGCAGCTCCAGGAGCTGGGCTGCCCTTGCCCTAGCAGAGAAGGGGCTGCTGGAGCCCCAGCTGGGACTGCAGCCTGCAGCTGCACTGGCTGGCATTGCAGAACGGGCAGGAACCTTCAGGAAGAAATCCAGAACAGCTACTTCTGCATTAGGCAAGCACAAATCTTAAACCTCAGCTCCTGACAAGTACCTGCTGAGCTTTTGGCTGGCTGGGTTTGCTGAGACACCTTTTTATTGGCCCCAAAGTAAAAATAAATGGCATTAACTAAAACTGGTACAGCCTTTATGGCTGTGGTTGTCCCTGAGCACAACACTTTGTGAAAAATGCATATTTTATGATTGGCTTTTCACAAATGTTACAATGAATATTATATGTGTAATGTTAGAAAGTTGTGCTGTATTAATTCTCTTATGTAGTGTGTTAAATGTAGTTTTAGGTTCCAACATAATGTTAAAATAGAGACTATGTATGTGGGGGAAGTTTTTATTTAGGAATGAGATACTCGCTTTGAGGAACACCTAAATCTTCCAAAAGAGAGGAATTTATGACTTCTTATCAGAAGAAGCTAATTTCTTCAGGCCTTGCTCAGATTCAAAGGAAACAGTTGACATACAACAGACAGAGTTTCCTGTTTAGAATAGATTGTATGCATAACCATGAAGGATGTATGAATATGCAACAAGTATATTGGTTTAAGGGTGATTGCATTATTCACAAGGGATGCTTTTTGTGACTCAGTGTCTGAGAGCATCCAGACACCCGTAATTCTTTAATTTTTATTATCTTGTAATTGTCCTAACTCTAAACTTCATTACTCTAACTGTATTATTATTTTTATAACCATTTTATTATTATTAAACTTCTAAAATTTTAAAAACCAAGTGATTGGTGTTTTTCACAACTTCATGAGATGCCCTCGTGTAGATGTGTGGATAGGTGTCAGGGGTTGGCATTCAATGTATTTAGTTTAAAAATACTGTGAAGAAAACAGTGGAGCTGCACTGAACTGATCTTCCTGTGTATCCAGCCCTACAGATAATAAGCAACAGAAAGCATAAGGGAACCTGAGGGTTTCTGCTTTGTTTTGAAAAATAATTGCTCCTGGGTTTTCTCCTGTTGTTCCAGTGCCAAGGCACCAGCCTGGAGCCTGTCAGAGTTCAAGCAGCATCTGGATGATGCTCTCAGTCATGGGAGTTTGTTTGAGGATCTGCAAAGAGCAGGGACTTGGACACAGTGATCTTTGTGTGGGTCCCTTTTTTATTCTGTTCTCTGATTCTAGTTAAACTATTTACACCAAGGGTTCAGGCTGTGGTTTACATCATACTTCGTACTAAAAACTGATAGATCACTTTGTTCTGGGAGCAGAGCTGATCCTCCACACTGCACTTCTGGTTAAACTGGAGGCCAGTATAAAAATATCCACTGAAATTGCCCCAGCTTTTAAGCTTTCATTTGTATTAAATAAAAGTTGCAACTGTCAGTCACAACTTCCAGTACTTTAAACTCTGAGAGTCCCTTTCATGTCACTTCTGAATGTTGCTTACTTCCACTTGAAAAGAGAACAAAAGCTGTTTTACTGCTTTTTAAAGGATGTTTCTGCAGAGCCCAGAGCCAGCCCTAAGCAGTTAATAGTGCAGGGAGCTGCTCCTGTGGAGCCTCTCAGTTCCTGGGCAGTGATGTTGATGTTCCTGCAGCTGACAGGAGCTTTTATAGCCCATCTGGGGAGGTGCAAGAGGCCACAGCTTGGAAACTGCCATTAAAATGCCTCTGTTTTGTAAGAACTGCACATCCTTGATGCTCTCATGATGGAATTCCCCCTAGCAGAAAACACAGGCCAAAAGTTAAAAATGTTACCATAGGACAGAATGTAGGTTAAAGTGCCTTTATGTTTGTTAATCCTTTTATTCTCTCCAAATTAAAGTCCATCTTACAAAACCAATAGTTCACTTGCTGGAGTTACTTCCCTTCCATGGTTTTTGTGATCAGAAGTCACACATTGCTGCCAGCCTGATCTTTCAAGGTGTTTCAGCACACTGATCTGTTTATTTGAGTAATGCATCCTAAAAATAATCCCTTGGAAAGTGTGGCACAAATGTTGGCTGCTGTGCTGCTACTCCCAGTGGAAGGACTGGCATGATAGAAGTGCAAATTATCCTGAGAAGGGACAACTTCTTCATGTCTGGGCCTGGTGCTCATTTTCAAATTTATCCTAAAAGAGAGGCAAAGTCCTAGGCATGTACAGAGGTTCCACCAATAAACAAACTTCAGCTATTCTGTGACCACCTCTCCATTTCAAAATCTCGTGGTAAATCAACGTTAAATGAACCCTGCAAAGTTGGGATCTGCATTTTCTTGGTGTCTGTGCTGGATGGGGATTGTGTACCCACAGAGCTCTGTCTCAGTCCTGTACTCCTGCAGCTGAGATAAATGAACATCACTAATTGCTTTCAGTAAGATGGGATTTTTGTTAGGGATTTGTCCAAAAAGGTATATTTGATTCTACACTGTGGAGATTTTTTTAACCTGATGATGTGTAGAGTGCCTTTTTTCTGTCTCAAAGGATGGCTGAGGGGAGCAAGGTAGGGAAGGTTTGTCAAATTTGCTGCATCGCTGTTGACAGACCAAGTTATTGAATGGGATTGTGAAGATGGGGTTTGGGTTTTTTTGTATTATGTGCTTTTATATTTTCTACTGGCTGCATTGAAAATGGCAGTTTCTGCCAAATATTAATATTTAAAATTTTAAAAATCCTGTCCCTTCTCTCAAGGGAGAGAAGTTCCTCAGTGATTTGTGGTCCCTTAATGGTAAATGCTTGCACTCCGGTTGGAACTATATTAAAAAGGTTCCTTTTCCTCATGACTCCTCAAGCCTGATACAGAGAATCTGGACAGGAGGAGGGATATGCCTCTCAGAGCAAAAAAATCACCTGCTGAATTAACAAAGCTTATATTTTGTTTTATTCATTAATATTTTTTAAGCCATTCTTTCATTGTTTTAAAAAATCTGCACTGAAATGACAGCAAATGGAAAACTAAAATCCTGGTACTGTGATGGGAACAGATGCTGAACTGCAATTCCTTTGAATGCATGGCTTCCCAAGTCAGTCAGAAATTTTCTCCTGAATAATACAGGAAATTCTGCATTCTCTGTGTCAAGATTTCATTTGTTCTGTCTCAGAGTTTGCCCAATGCACAGGGGTGAGAGGAGTCTGTGTGCCTGGAAGGATATGGATATGCTTTAATAAATTAAACAGATCTGTTTTTCTGTCATTTTAAACCAAATACTTTTTATTGATTCATGCAAGCCTCAGAGATTCTTTTCCTCTGAAGGAAAGAGAACTTAATGAAAATTCATAATTCGGCAGTAAGGATGTTTTCTGCTCTCACCTCTCTCTTTTTTTCCCCTTATCTAGCAGTTTTAGCAAGTGTAGAGTTGTGGTACTGATTAGCCTGGCAGCAAAAAGGGTAATGGTTTCTTTCTGAATGTGTGAGAAGGTGGGAAATAATGCAAACAGAAAAGCAGCTTGAAGCAGTTAGGTGAGTTAGTCTGGAATAAAGGGCTGCAAGTGCTCTCCTCCAGGAACACAGAATTTCTGGAACAAGCTGCAGATTGAAGACAGGCCCCAGGAGATTTTCACTTCCATTATTGTTCACCTGTGCATCCAAGGAGCTCATAACAATACCATTGCTGCAAGGGAATCTCCTTCAGTAGTATGTCAATATACATATAGAAATAACATTCTCTGCATAACACATTAAAGAATTCAGGTATTTTAAGTAAATCTGTTTATATGAAAACTCAGCAGGTTTGCAGATTGGTGTCACAAGGCACTGAAGAAATAGCATCAAGCAACTCACTTCATTCTAGTAGTAATTTTATTTGTAACTTGGCACAGATGAATAAGGGGAATTGAAAATGTTACAGTCACCATATCCCTTTCTTCCCCCATTTTCTCTTGAATCCTATATAAAATTGAAAAAAATACATTTTCTACACATATGTACCTCTTAAAATGGCAAAAGTTGAAACTAGAATGATAATGTGAACAGTGACTAGTTAGAAATTTCTTAGGCTGAGTTTCAGTGTTACAGTCATTTGCTTAGGCTGAATTGTAATTACTCATCTTGTAAAGAAAGACTTTTTTTCTTTCACTCCAACCATATTTATTCATTTTGAGACTATTCCAAAATGAAACTAGTCAGTTTAGTGGGGTTTGTTCTATCCATGTACCTTCTCTATTTTCTAAGCCGTTGTTTCATGTGTTCTCTGGGAGGTATTGGAAAAATCATTGAATCCTTACAAATTAAAATTGTACTGGGTTGCAAGACCAGTGCCCTGAGGAAAAGGCTGCACTGAGATCTGACAAGACCTTGTTAGAACACCAGAAAATTCTACTGAGTGGTGTCCTTCCATAAGTTTTTGATGACAAGAAAAGTTTTGTATTTTCTTAGGCACCAAAGTTGATCAATTATAAGTAAATTCAGAGGAAATCCAGACCTTATTTCTCCAGTTTATGTACTGTGGGGGCTTGTGATATCTTCATTCATGACTCTCAGCATGAGGACTCTCAAATTTTACTGTGCTTCAAGGGAAGCATTCCCCAGCAATACCCAGAGCTGGCTTTAAACCAGAGCCCCAGCAAGAGCAGGTTTGCAATCTGTGATGGTTGTTTTAGCTCCTGCATGAGATGGAAATGAAGGTGAGAGCTGATTAACCCAATCATTTGGGTTATGGATGTGCTGGTATCTTGTTAATCCTTGGTTATTACAGAGAACAGCTGCATAGGTGATAAATAGGAAATCAGGGTGGAACTTGAAGCCAATATATAAAAATTATATATAATTATAGATAATATATGTGAAATCCAGTATTTTATACACTGACCTCATAGTTGCAACGAGCCAAACCCAAACACACAAATAGGAACTGTGAAAACAAAGAGGAAAGAGGCAGTGCTTGGATTTGATTTGCTTTGCTGAGTCAGGACTGTAAATATAGCAGGTCTGACCTAAAACCAACTTGACTACAGAAAAAGTGGGTGCAGGTTGTGCCTCACCTCTTCACCACCTGTGGGATCTTTCTCTCTGCTGGAGCAGGAAAGGGAGAGGCTCCCAGAGCTGTGCCACACACTTCATTTTATCTGCCCCAGTGACTCCCAGCAGCAGTGAAATCAGGCTCCTGAGGAACTCCAAAATAAACAGCATGCAGGACCTTTATTAGCCTGGTGGGCCTATATTCACCCACAGGACAGGTTCCATCTAATTCAGGATACACATTTCTGATGTCAAGCCACATTCATGACTTTGTTGCAATTTGAAATGTAAATTAATATGCCACACGTAACCTTCTAACTATTTGTGTTTCTTACTGGTTTTAAATACTCTGCTGTGGCATTTGGATGTATGGAAATAAGGTATTTTAAATGCCATAAAGTGATACACTGATTAAATCCTATTTAATGATAGTTGTAAGTGATCTGGTGTTGATATTTGTGGATGTAGGTAGATCATAAAATAGTTCATCACAACATGAATCTAAGGGAGAATGTTTATTCTTCTTGATACCTACTACTTTTATAGTTAATTTACATCTTGTTTATCACTTCCATCAAAGAAAATGAATGGAATCCCTCACTCAGCATGTCCTGAGATTTGGGAATGGGACCCTTGAACAGCTGAAAAGGGGATTTGTGTGAGGGCTGCTGAGCTTCACTCCCTTTGGAGCCTTCTGTGTGCTTCCAGCACAGAGGGAAATATTCCCAAAGGTGAAACACGGCTGATGTGAGCCTCTCTCTGCGTGCTGCTGCAGGGCTGGGTGTGGATTTGGGGTGAAACAGCGCTGCTCACACCCCTGGCTCAGCTGGTGCTGAGCAGGGCTTGCCCTGGGGCTGAGCAGCCTCACTCTGCCCTGACACTGAGGAGAGGGGCACAGCTGACCCCAGCCATCCCAGGGGATAGTCCAGAGCCTGGGAATCATGCTCAGCTGGGAGGGAAAGCTCAGGAGCTGGTGGGCACTGCTCAGTTAGTGAGGAGTGACTTGTTCATTTACACCACTTGTTTTTCTTAGGGTTTCTTTCTCTCCCTCCTTTCTTTTCTTCTCCCCCCTCTCCCTCTCCCTCTCTTTTTTTTTTTTTTTAATTTTATTTTTTCATCCCAATTTCTTATCCTCTTTCAGTTATAAAGTTGTTCTGATCCAAATTCACAATTTTTCCTGCCTTTACCTGTCCTGTGCTCTCCCCACCCCACTGGTGGGGGTGAGCAGCTGGCTGTTTGGGGTCTGAGTTGCCAGTGGGGTTTTTAAACCCTTCCAGGCCAGGAGGTGCTGAAGTGGGTCATGATCCTTGCTTTGTATCTAGCCAGAGACTTGCTGCCCTGCATTGCCTTTCAGATTTGGGAAGGTGGTGGGTTCAGCTTTGGTGTTTTCCATGTTATGGCCAACAAGCAGGGAATTGTCTGTCACCATCACACTCCAGCCCCGAGAGATGATTGCCTGTGCTTCATTCCCACAGTCCAAACACGGCGTGGAAGCACTGACAGGCACACTTGGGCTGATTTTCTTTGCATCTCCTGCCCAGTGCCCTGCAGCAGTCCCAGAGCTGTGGTGGCAGTGGCAGCAGCCCCTCGTGTGCCTGTGCACAGACACAAAGGGCTTTACAAATCCAGGTGTCTTTCATCTCCCAGTCTGCCCATCTCATCTGGAGATTCAAAAATCTAGCCTAGTTTCATTTTCTGCCTTTTCTCACAAAAGTAGTTATGTAAAGAGCTTTTATTTCCATTGTGGTGCACCCATCCTGCCTTTTAAAATTCCCTCTGGTTCCATAAAAAAAGGACATTTCCAAGAAGTGCAGTTGCACATGGATGAGTTGAAGCTCCTGGTGTTTGGAATGAGTGACAGTGGCTCAGTGTTTTCAGCTGTGTTTAACATTGCAGAACAGTCATGGCTGTGGTGTACAGTGTCCTGGTCCTCTGATGCTGCTGTGGATAGACCTGCTCTTTCTCCTTTGGCAAAATTGGTTTTTCTAGGTGTTCATTGTCTAAATGGCTGTGTTTAGTAATTTCACACACTTATAGAGAGCTTTCCATAAAGCAAATTTTCTCTTTATATTCTAGCATTATATCTGTTTTAGTATGCTGGCTTGTGCAGTGGGTTTGTATTCCCTGAATGTGACACCCTGGTGACCTACTCATATTTATCTATTTATTTATTCAGATTTATTTCTTTACTTATTTACTGCCACAATGTGGGTTTTCTACAGAGATGTAATTGACCTGCCATGACAAAACTTCCACTTTGCTTCACTGTGCAATGGAATACCTATTAGGAGGTGAAATTTTAGGAATTTATTTCAGTCCTCTCTTTCAAAGGTTTATCAAGTTTTAATATGCTGTCCAGTTCTTTCTGCCAAAATGTCTTCCAGAAATAAAAACCTGCTATTAGTTGGTTGCAGACTTTTGGGAAGATGCTTAGATTTTAGAGTTTGTGATGCTATCAGTAATAAAATGATTTAGAACTTGCTGCATAGTTCAGCTATTAATAATAATTTGGTCAATGCCTTAATTTGTCATGTAGATAAAAATCCCTTCCATTCATGTCTATCAACTGTGGGCAGCTTTCTGCTTGTGAGCCTGACTTTTTATACTGTCATGCTATGGAATTTATTTATATTTTTCTGTATGTGCAAAAAAAAACCAAAAAATCTAAATCATTCTGTAGGTGAGATTCTCTCCCTGCCCAGGTCCAGGCATGCTCCACTAGCAGGGAGAAATTCTTCCATATTGCCACCACCTGAACAAAACCACAGTAAAAATCATTGTCTGTGTGAGCAAAACACTCCATCGAGTGCACAGAGCAGCAGCTATGGACAAACTCATCAAAACCTGTAATCCTGCAGGAGACAAAGGAGGAAAAGCTGAACTCTGGTTCTCCAGTGGCACCCATCCATGGCAGAAATGAAGGCAGGCCTGCTCTGTTAGCTTTAAAATCTTCATTTGAGTCACTTGTTTTGTCTGTGCTTTGTCCTCCACTGCAGATAGAACTTTACATATGAAGCCTCCTTGAGAGAGGGGGTTCTCAAAGCTGATAAAAATTTGAAGTGAAATACCAAATACGGATTCTTTGTAGCTTCCCTAGCATGAACTGGTTCCTGTATAGGCTGGGTTATATTTCCATAGGTGAAGCACAAAAAATATTTCTATTTTTTTGTAGCCAGGATGGGGGTTAATGTTTGGCTGTCACCACAGCAGGCTCGGGGACCCAAGATTCCAGCATTTCCCTAATCCAGTGGAAAGATCCTGCTATTCCTTTCAGTTTTAAGGCTGTGTTCCTCAGTCCTCTTGGGATACCATGGGTCAAGTCAGGGTGGCACTGACTGCCACGAGGATCCTCACTGGAGTAAAGCAATTGAGATGAGCAGAAACCCAAAGCCAAAACCACAAACTTGCACCAGCTTTGGAAAACTGACACTGCTCACAGGGATTTCTAATTTAGTCCACTGGCAAGGTGCATTAATATGCTGCATAATTGTTAGATAAAGGTAAGCCAAACTTGGCTTTCCATTTCTCACAGCAAAAAAGACACTAGATACTTTAAAAATATCACTTCATTTGTTATGGTGAAATCAAGCATTAAGTACAGTGCTGAAGAGATAAAATAACTGTCTTGAGAATTAATTGAAAGTTGGATAGGACAGGGATCAGAATATTCAAATTATTTCCAAATGCTTTCTCTTTATAGTTGGATTTACGATGTAACACAGTTTAAATAATCTGCAAATTTTTTATCTATTTTTGATGCCAAAGCTATCACAGATCTCTCCTGGCCCTCCCCTGGTATGAATTTGTGATTTTGCTATAGAGACATTGATAGAAATGTTTTTGATATGTGTTACTCTGTATGTCTGCATTTGTATTAAATACCTGATTTAAATTTTATAATCTTCTCTTGTAAGAATTTTTTTTCCTTCTTGTTCTGCACATTTTGCAGCCAAATTTATTTTCTTTGTCAAGGTGCACAGACATAGATCCCCTCCTTCCACCCCCAAACTGAACTAAACCCGTCAGTTCTTACAACACCAGTCCAAAATAATTTGGGACAGGATTACATGAGAGTAGTATGATTATGATGGTGAGAACATTTCTCTCTCCCTTTTCATACTTAAAAAGGCTCTTCCAGCTGATTTTTACAGCCTAGGTGATCCATTCTTCATCTTCTTTTATTATCACTTAACATTGTTTGCATATTTTTGTCTCTGTTGCTGTTACTGATAAGGAATTCCTTTAGACTGGATTGTGTTTGCATCGGCAAAATCTGTGAAATTCATTATATACACAGCTGAAAAGAAAATGGAAAATACACACTTATATTGGTTCCAGGAACTATAAATTTATTTGAGCTGTAACATTACTTCAAAGTGATTTCTTGTCTAAGATAAAATTGGTTTAAAAACACATTCTTTTCTTAAAATAGTTGAAAATGTATTTTCAGTAATATATTACTATGACAGCAAAAAGTAGAATAAATAAAATCTGAACCTGATGAAGAGGAAGGAAGGAACAGGGTAATTTAGAACTGAAATTATTCTGGAGCTGATCTTTAAATATTTCCAGGGAAGGAGCTTGCTGTGGGATTTGAAACTGCCATTCTTCAGGCAGCTGTGGAATCAATTTCTCTTAAGTGACAATGCCACTGGATTCCGGCTCCTCACTTTGGAATGAAGTGTGTAATTGTTTTTCCTAGAACTTTCCTGGTGTGCACTTCTGAATAGTTTCTAGATAAAGTGATTCAGAATGTTTTATTTAAAATAGTGCCCTATAATGCCTTGCATTCTGTGTGTTGCAGAGCCTGGTGCATGTGTGTTGTTGCTGTTTCTGAACTGAATTCAGATTTTCTCCTGACTCTGGGACAGAGGTGAATTCTGTTCACAGCTGTTGCTGCCTCCTCTCACATCTTGTTCCTCCTGTTGATGGAAAGGCTTCCTTAGCTCATGATTTTCATTCATCCTCTGGATCCTGAGCACATGACTGAGTGTCTTTCTAAGGAGCAGAGTGGTGAAAGCAAAGTTCTTTCACCAGCAGTTGTTTTGGAATTTTGTTAATGCCATCAAACTTCTCATGCACAAATTATTCAGTTCAGTGCTGAGTAATGAGCTCAGCTGAACTAAATGAGTTCCTTGTAGCTCCCATTAGCAGGGAAATTATGCTCAGATGAGCTCCATTCAGAGCCATCCCAGCCACAGGTTATGGTCTCACACGTTAAAACAGGGGGTTAAGATCTCCTCTTGGACTGAGAGAGAGGATTTCTTCGAGAATCAAACAATTTTAACAGGATGGTGTCTCGCTAATTGGTTTTTTGGTGTTCTAGGTATGTCTTTGTCTGATTCATTGTAGCATCAACCAGTTAAACTTTTCCTCTGAGCCTTTCCCAGGGCTTTATCTGTGGAAGAATCAGAGTTGGATTTGTGGAGAGGATTGGCCAGAGGTCAGGATGGATTATTTTGGGAAGGGTTGAAGCTTGTGGTTTGTTTTTGCTGGTCCACAGGCACGGCTTTTGGGGTTTTGTTGGGGTCTCTCAGTCTCGGGGTTTGGCATTGAACAGAGAGACATAATTCTCTCAGGATTTTTTTCTGGAGAAGCACAGATAGAACAAGAGAAAACAATTCTTATCTGTGCCTGTGTTTGTCCCATGTGAATGTGGTCTGGAGATTGTTTACCCAAGGTGATTGCTTGATTAGATTCTGGTGAGGGTTGTTTGGATTTATGGACCAATTGAATCCACCTGTGTCAAACTCTTGAGGAGAGAAAGTCAGGAGTTTGCTAGTTAGTAATAGTTCTTGTTAGTGTAATATAGTGTGGGAATCCAGGGAATCCCTCTGGCTGCCCTGGCAGGTCTGGGACCCTGGCAGGGGTCAGGAACCCCCCTGGACAGAGCCCCCAGAGACACTGTCTGTGATCTCTGTCCATGGAAAAGAGTTTTCAATCTTACAGGATGAATTACCAGCTCTGAGTGTTTGATATAGGTAATAATTAAGTGTGGCACGGGTGCAAAAGTAAAATTTTAGGTTTCTAGATTAGGGGTCCAAGGGGACAAGATGGAGGAAATTGGGTGTGCCTTGTCCTTTTTCTCCTTCTCCATGCCCTCCATGTCTCACTGTGGTGTTGGCATTTTTCTGTTGGTTCAGGCTGGGGACACACTGTCCAACGTAGGTGACAGATATTGGCACGTTATTGTAAATCCAGCCCAGGGAGTTTCTGGTATTTAATGTTTGTAACATCCCACTGAGGGCAGAGCCCCACACGCTGCCCTGCAGGACAGAGCTGGGCAGGGCAGCAGAACATGTGAGAGATAAACAGAATAAACAACCTGGAAACCAGCACAGACCAATTATGGCTTCTGCTTTGGCAATGGGGCTGAAAGACAGAGACTTTCTACAATCTCAGAATTATCAATATCACAGATTCTGACAATATAGTTATATTATAATACAGTTTAATGAAGTAATTAATTAGCCTTCTGAAATAATTAGAGTTCAGAGCTCATTCTTCCCAGGCATTGAATAATTTTCTGGTATCAGGGGCCTTTCCTGCAGGGAGGAAATGGGTGCCTGGTTCAGCCCAAGCCTGGCAGTGCCTCCTGAGCAGGGTGATGGAAAGCACATCCCTGTGCACGCTGGCCAAGCTGCAGCAGCAGTGAGCCCTCAGCCCCAGGGCTGTGTGTGCCAGGGGAGCAGCGGGGCAGGCAGGAGGTGGCCCTGGTGACAGCAGGGAGGATTTATGTGCCATCAGGGTGATTTGGGTGACAGCATGCTCCCTCCCCAGCTCAGTGCTCCCAGGATCTGTCACCATCCTGGGAATGAGGCAATCATTTACATGGGAATACTGCTGGAAGGGTGATGGCAGAAGGAAGGTGCCATTCAGCACAAAAGGTGACAAAATCTGATTGTTACGTACCAAGTCAGTACATTCAACTTCATATCTCTCTAAAGAGCAAGGAGGGAGAGAAATACCTTGCCTTACACAGAGACATGTTACAGGAGACAAATGCCAAGTGAATACTTTATAAAACTGCTGTGCTTTAAAGCATTTTGCAGTCAACAGCCTGTCTTTTGTCTGCCCTTCCTTGTGACAGCTGCAGTGTGCCATAGACCTTAAATCAACAACAACAAAAAACCAGTGGAATATCCTGCTCTGGCTGCTTGGCAAAGAGCTGCTGTTCACCTCTGCCTTCTTTAGAGAACCTGGCTCCCCCCAGCACACCTTCTGCCCTGCCTTGACTTGCACTTTTATTTGCAAATTTTCATTCAGGAAAATGGCACCATGGTGAAGAAATTAATGTAATTCTGATACAGATGTTTTGTGGCAGAAAAGAATGGCAAAAGTAGTAGTGGAAGGAAAGAATAATTGAAATCCTGATTATTAGGTAGAGTGATAATAATCAGATCTGGTGGGCTGTGATTTGTGTGGTGAAGGCAGCACTTGAAGCAGAGGGGATGTGGCATAGGAGAGTTTGCTGAAATTCCTTGTGCCCTTAGGTGTAAAGTTGTGTTTGAAAGGTGTGAAACAGTTTCAAATACAGTCAGAGACTGGGCCCAGCGTTTGTTCTGCTGATGGTGTAAGCAAGCAGGGACTTAAAAATGGATTGTGGATGGCTCTTGAGGAGAATATTGTTTATGTAGAAGCTTTTTCTCCTGGCACTCCGTGCTGGAGATGAAGGACTGAGCAAAGAGGCTTGGTCAGAACCAGAAGCAAAACCTTCAGAACTGAACTGAAATGTTTTTTTTGGTCATTCAAACCAACCTAAGAATCATCAAAATACCAGCTGAAACCAAGGTTCTCAAATGAGTACCACTCTAGAATTGGAGGGATTTTTAAAGCATGGCAATTTTCAGTAAACTGGGACAATTATTAATTACTCCATCAGCATGTGTCTTGCTTCCTATGAAAAAGGAATAATTTGTTCTTCCAGTTTCCACCATGCAGTTTTCATTAGGTTAAAAACCTACCTGGTAAAATGTGGGGGTAGGATTAGGAGCTTGAATACAGTACATAGGTTGTCACCCTTTTTAGTTTACCTAGAAACATAAAGGTTGAAACTAAGATTTACTTTGTTCTTTTCCACCAGGTTGAGAGAATTCACCTGAATGCCTTGAACATAAGGATTTTCTCATTTGGTTCTCAATTTCTTGTGAAGACTCCTTTAATACTTAAATTTCTCCAATCTCTAGTGGAATCTGTAAATAGCCTTAGACATTCTCAAGGAAAATCATTGGTGCAGTGTTTAGAAATGGAGTTAAGTCAAATGTTCCACTAGTTGCTCGTTGTTAAAATAATTGATATGTCAATTGGTTATATAAGAAACCTTCATTTATTTGTCGTTCCTATAAAATTTTCTTCTTTTATTGTTCCTTTGGAATTACCTGAAATTATTGTCAGAGTCAGATGGGCAAAATTTTCCCATGATCAATTCTTATTTTTTATATTTTTTATATTTTGGAAACAAGAAAATAAAAGATTCCCTTGACTGCTTTTCCACAAACTAGAGCAATATCTGCTTTCTTGCTGCCACATCCTGCCCCTACTCTGAATTGCAGTGTTCTTATTTCAGCCTCTAATGGGAAACTCCTTTTTTGTGTGCTTTCGCACCTTTGTGTCATTCAGAGAATTTTCATGCAGGTGAGATGAAAAAAAAGAAAACAACTTTCAATTATCTTGTGTTACTTTAAGTTACCATGATGGATCTAATTGTGGTCTATTTGCTGCTTCATGTTCTGGTGAATTGGCATTTGGGTCACAAATCACATTAGCTTTTTCATCCTAAGCAACATCAGAAAGCATAAACCTGAAGCTTCAAATGATATTTTTAATCTCAGGAAAAAAGCAGTGATTTTGTTCATGTGTTTTTGAATCAACAGCAAGCAAATCAAATCTCCATGCTGGCTAAAAATTCTTAGCACAATTGTAATACGGTGCCTATTGCTGCAAAAGTCAAATTACTTTAAAAAGCACTATTGAAACAAACACTTTAGAGATTAATTAATATTTCTAAAATTATTCAAATCATGTTGCAGATATTTATTACACGTGTTTTGCATACATTCCAGGTTTCTATTTTTGCTGTGCACTTGTTTTTGTGGACATTTTTGCCTTAGGATTATACCTGGAAGCCCCAGGAAGATGTGGAAGTGAGGTGGCAGAACAGTTACATCCAGTCCACAGTGTTGGCTTTGTTAGTACAGTCAGCAGAGATAATAATGGTAAAAAAAGCTCAGCTCATCTCAGTTCTCAGAACATTTACCTCTTTTTTTTTTTTTTTGTCAGCTTGAGGCCCTGGTTTTGTGTTCTGTGCACTCTGTTGAGTGTTGCATCCTACTTTCTTTTCTTTTTTCAGTTGGTTAAGTTTTATGTCTCTGCAAGAAAATGCAGTTGTATTGAGCAATTGAGATCTGCAAGCAAAGCTCCAGAGAGGTCTTAATGTATGTAATTTGTCACTGCTATTTCAATCTGTGAATAGAAAATAGACTTTGTTTTAAAATTCGGTTTTTATCTCTGTCTTTTTCATTACCCAGCAGAATGTGTTGGTGATTGTGGGGATGGGGAGAAGGAGGAGGAGCCCTTCTGTGCAGGGATTTCTTGGGGCTGTAAGGGGTGCAAAAGGTAAAGAGCTCCAACAGCAGAGAGGAGAGGGCAGAAATGTTGAATATTTCGGCTGTGCTGCAATGGCACATCCCTGTTTCATATCAATACCTCAGCAATCCCCTTGATTTTATTATTTGTAATACAACTATTTTAATACAACTGTTTGTATTATTGTAATATGATTATTTGTAATAAAATTATAGGGTTAGAATTAAGCACAGCTTAATTCTCAGTTTGGGCACTAGGGCTCTGAACATGTTTATTTCCTTGGGATGTGTTTTCATACTTGCCTGGTTTAATTTTATATGTTCTTGTTTATAGCATAATTTCTGTACTGCACATCTGCATTGTGCTTTTTAAAATTCCTTTTCACAAGTTCAGAAATAAAACTCCACGAGAAAAAGCTTTGAAATGAGGCAGGCCAAGCTTTACAAATTGCAGAGTAATCCCAGACTGCTGTTTTACTACTATTTCCAAGTTATCTCTGCCTGGAGTAAGAACAAAACTCTTTAATATAGGGCTTCTCTCAAGTTTTATTAAGCCAGTTGCTTAGTGTGAAATTAATTTGTTCAGGAAGAATATAAATCAGCTGAGGTGAAAGAAAATTGATTTTTACACCACCTTTCACTTGTTGCACTCTTAGTGGTATAAGCTTCATTAGACTCTTGGAGTGTTTATAGGTGTTATAAAACATTTAACACTTGATGTATTGAGGTGCTTGAAGGGGTTTCAGGCATTAGAGGATTATATTGAGATTCCATTGCTATCAGTCTGGTATTTGGCACTCTGGGAAGGAAATGTGTGCTCTGTGTTGTCATTTTAGCCATAAATAGAAACTTTTTGTCTGGCACCACAAGACTGATAGATGCAGTAAGAAACTCCAAGACTTGGAGACAATGCTGTAGCATCAAAGGCAAAATTGGTGTAAATAGTTTCACAAATATAATGGGAGTCACAAAAAGAATTTGGAATTGTGCAGGAATTCATAAATGCTCCAGTCTGGTGGGCATTTCCCTTCTGTGTCCCAGCTGTCAGTCCAAGTTCCCAGAAATGTGAAACTTGAGGTGTTTCTCCCTTGCAGAGCATGTATAATTATACTTCTATTATAGTACACATGCTGACATGGCAGTGTTTTGCCATGAAATAAAAGAACAAGGTAGAAAATACAAAAAGTACTGAGAAATCCAATCTTGAGAGATATAAAACACTTCACTTTTACGTTGTAGGTCTTAAAAATTTAGCAGTGCAGTTTATTACTGTGTTTTCAGCACTTTTTAGAAATGCAGCAGGTTTTACATATGATGGCAGTAATTTTCTTTCAGACTATGTAGTAGATGTGTGCTTTCCTAAAGCCAGGTGATTTATGGAATAAATGGAATAATGCCTGTGCTTGGTTTGTGGGCTTTGAGCTTTGCCTCATGTACCATAGTTGGCATCAGTGCATTGCTGAGCTGTTCTGCTAAGGGATGGTAAGTTTGGAAAATATGTCCAGAATGCTTCCACGTACTGCAAATCCTCACTTAATGTGTTCTTGGAGGTGTGTTTGAGCCAGCTGACTCTGTGTAAATTGCTGCTGCTGTGGTGGAGCAGCTCAGAAATGAGTTTTCACTCACTGCACACCTGGAGCAGCAGCCAACGCTGCTCATTCTCCCTGGTCTCCTGCCAGTGGGGCAGAGACAGATGCCACTCTAATTAATAGTCAAAATTAATACCCTTCAAATGATTGAGGGAGGGCAGTATAAACAAGTTAATTTTCTCTCAGTTTCCAGAGATTTATTTTTCTCCTTGTGTCCCCATCCCTGTTTACCCTGAGAGTTGTCTTTGTGAGTGTGGAGAGCAGACAAGCACAGCTCCTGGAGGTCATCAGTGTACAATGCTGAGGAGAAGAAATGAAGTTTATTTCAGCAATACAAGCTCTGTGCTCATTCTTTATCCTTCTAACCAAAGATGGGTATTTACTTCATGAAGTAAAGTTTTTTAACTCTTCACTATTAGCAAATAAGAAAGCTGAAACTGATCTTTCTTGATATTGCTGGATTTAATTTCAAAATTGTGAAAGCTTGATACATAATTTACAGTCACTTGGACAGAGGCTTTCTCTGCATTTTTATTTGAAAAGTGAGGGCATACTTTAGTTGTTTTCATAGGATTTTTTTTTTCATAGGATTTTATGTCACCTCTGAGGTTGGTTAGTTGGGATGCTGCTGTTTTTCTTATGCTCAAATAACAGCACATCATCTCTGGTTTGCTTCAGCATGCCAAGGAAAACATGCAAAGATGAAACAGGTTACTTCCCACCATTAAAAGGGTATTTTGATTCCAAGGAAGTACAAGCAGTGCATTCCTTTTGCAATAAAAATGCTGGCTTCATTTAAAAATGTTTCCTACTAATAAACAGCTAATTCCATTGATAGCACATTAACAGAATATGTAACTCAAGTAAAGATGCAACTATAAATCAAATAAAGCAATTACATAAATTGGAGCATCTTTGAAAAGTAGGACAAGTTAGCTGAGTGTGTTGTTTATTTAATACCAGCTTAATATCACAAGAGCAAACAGGAAGACAGGTAAAGTAAATTAAAATATTAATTATATGGATCTATGCTATAACTTATAAGAATTGCTTACTTACTTCTCCTCTTTAAGGGAATTGCTGATAGAAGTTAAAGCATAACATCTTGAATTATTCACAAGTATCTGAATTATGATGGGTAGATCTAAATGATATCCAGAAGAGCTTTGATATTTAAAAAGGACAAAGACATTTTACCAATTCTCTCTGACTTGTGGCTCTGAGACTTGAATCATTCCTTCCTGCACAGCTTTTCAAGCTATAAACTATGAAGGTATGTTTTTGAGCAAAGAAAACAATCTTGTTTTGGTTTAGTAGGCTAGATCTTAATCATTACTTAAAATGTTTAATATTGTGTTTAATTTCAAAAGCATTTCCAAAATGTTTTACAAGGCAAGATTAGGGAAAAAAAACCCCAAAATATTGCCATGATTCCTTTAGACAAACTGTTGCCTGACAGCAGTGAGTACCTGATGCTTTTGAAGTGATTGCCTTGTGTAAGAAGATACTGAGCCATTTTTAATTTGACTTGGAATAAAATTCCATTGGAGCAAGCTGTTATCTCCCAGTCCTTCTGACAATTTTTCTTAACCCCTGGAAAGATGAAGACACCTTACAGTGCAGCCAGACAGGATTTGGTTATTGCCCAGAAAATTGGGTCACTCAGGCTGGGATTTGCAGCTTCTGGTAAATGTGGCAGCTTTTTGAATCCAGTCTAACTCTTGATGAGTTGCAAATAGAGAGAATAACTTGGATATTATAGCTGGCAAGCAGCTTGGGGCACTTGGTGGCTGCTCTGGAGGCTGTGGTTGCTTCCCAGCTCCCAGGGACTGAGCTCCTGCCTGGAGAAGCCAAAGAGCAGCAGAGCAGCTTTCAGGAGGATAAATCAGCTTGCAGAAGATTCTGCCTCCTCCGAGTTGCCAGTGGTGGGGAGTGCACTGAGCCAGAGCCAGGTTTGGCAGGAAGGATTGCTCACACACCCGTGGGGAGGGCAGCTCTGGGGTACATCCAGCTTTAGTGTTGTTTCAACCACTTCATCCTCAAGCTGAGCTCAGGTTACTGTACTTCCATATCTGCACTCTCTAAAGAGAACTGCTTATCCGTTGCTTAGCATTGGAGATGATCTTTCTCTAAGGCTCAGTTAAGAAATCTGTGAAGAAAACTATTTTTATGGGAATAGAGGAGCTATTGCTTCATTCCTGTATTAAGTCTGAGAAGTGAATTCTGATTGTGAGTGGAATCCCTGAGAAACGTAGTTTTGGTCAAGAAGAGAGTAAGGATGAAGAGCACTTTATGCTGTGATAATCATATTTGTATCATCTGGAGATTCAGCTGCTTATTCCCTCTGGAGATTGAAAGTAGTTCCATTTTCATGGTATAAGCCATTCTCCAGTGTGCCTCAATCCTCTGTATCTTGTGTTCCACAAAACCTCTGATCCTGGGGGACGTGGGCAGAGGGATGGAGCCAGAATTCCTGGCTCAATCCCGATGGGCAGGTCCAGCAGGCAGGAGGAGCTTGGTGCAGGGCTGGAATTCAGTGTTTATCCCTTGGTTTTCGATGCAGCTTGGCTCCTTGTAGTGCTGACTGTCTTGCTGCTCATGAAATGTAAAGGGAATTAAGGGGAGGGACTGAATGTGCAAATTTGGGATTGTTTTAGAAGGCAGTTCTGCAGGAAAATTCATAGGGAGAATGATCAAGTGTTAATAGAGGGAGTTCTGTGAGGGTGCAATGTGAGGATTGGCTGCACAAAGTGAGACTTGTCATGTTCAAAGAAGTGTGGGGAGTAGGGAAAGAAATGGAATAATTTAAATATGAAAGGCAGTGAAATGTAATGAATCAAAGTGTGACTAACAAGGTGATTTGGTGAGATGGAGTTAAGCTGGATGCAATGTGGTTTTAAAAGAAAAAAGTAAATTTATTAATAGAATTGTAGACATTTGAAGCAAAATACAAAACAAGCAAAAGTGTCTAAGGGGTGCTAATGTTTAGTAACAGTTTTTCAGTGTAAAAACTATCTGGAATTTAATTATAATTTTGTTCCTTTTACACCACTTCCTACATCTATAATGTTTACGTAACAAACAAAAAACACCCTAGGAGCAAGTTGCCAGGTTGTTGTAACATAAAGTAAACATTAAATAGAAAAATTTAAGAATGGGCTATGACTTTACAGTGCCACTGTAAAATAAACTATTAATATTAATATTAATATTAATATTAATATTAATATTAATATTAATATTAATATTAATATTAATACAATTAATATTAACAATTAATATTAATACAAAGCACAGTACTAAGCAATGTTGGATAAAATATGAAATAAAACATGACTAAGACTGAGGGGCAGAATGAAGTTTAAACAGCACCTCGAAGTTTGTTCACTGGGAACATGGGATTAGTGAGACCACTGGTTAGGTACCATGTTTGAGTAACATACATTGAGGTTTTAAATATTTCCAGTGATTTTGGCTTCACAGCTGACATGCTAAATACAAGCCACAAATTGTTGCAAGTGTGGGCAATTTCTTAAATGGTTTAAAGTAGTGTATTTCTGGCTGAAAGGATTTGGGCCTACAAAAAAAGAAACTGCATATCTTATTTGATGTATTCCTGTGTCTGATGAGCAAGACAAGGACTGGGGACGCACTGTTCTGATATTGAAATAAAGTATTTATTTTGGTGCTTCTTTACCAATATCTAAACTTAGAGTAAAATTTCTTTTCTCCTTTCATTGTTTCCCTCACTAAATGGCAAGTACTGTTGTTTCTTTTATAAGAGGAAAATTTCTGATTCCTTTTAAGATTAAAAAAAAAATATATATTCAAAGTGAGCTCTGCACTGAGAATTTGTATGCTGAGCCTGTCAGACTGTGAATCTTTATTATTACTGAGCTTTATCCTTGAGTACATAGCTTGCAAGGCAGTGTGAATATTAAGTGTCAGGCTCAGATGCTGTGTGAGAGATTTGCAGGATGGGCAGGCTCCTGTCCCAGCCTTGGCAGCCCCTCCCATGATGAGTGGGTTCATTTGCCAGGTGTCACTTGGCTGGGCTGCAGCTCCTGTGCTGGCAGTGGTGGGGAGGAAGCACTGCCTGCAGGCTGGGATTCTCCTGGGATGCTGGGGAAGGTCATGGAGGAAGGAAAAAAATCTGTGGGACTGGTCATTCAGAAATGTGTGATGTTTACAAATCTGATTCTTTTCCTGCTGAAAGAACTTTAGTTTAAAAACTCACCTTTTATTTATTTACAGATAACCAATCTTGCCTTAATCATTTTGCACTGATGTCCATGGGTTACATAATTTGTACTTTTTGGTCCTTTTTTCTCCCATGGAAAGTCATGTTAACTCTTAGGGAAAATCTGCTGCTCGACACAGCTGAGCTTTCTCTTTTTTTCCTTCTGATCAGAGGAGAGTACTTCAATTCAAGTGTGGGATCTGCATGGACTTCTCCCTGCTTGTGATTTTACATTTTGTAATCATTGTCAAATTGCACCCAGCTGCAAGAAACAATAAATAATTCTTTCAGCCCAAGGCTCTCCTGTGTTGTACAAAACAAACACTAACCTGTCTTTTGAAATCAGTTGTAGTAATTATGTGTAGCAGGAGTAAATCTTCAAACATGGCAGGCTTAGATTATTTTATTTTTGCCTCTTTTTCAGACTGAAATGATTTTTCTGCATGAACAGTAAGAGTCCTTTTGATAAAACTACAATAGCCCCTGTGCCAAGGGTGCAGTAACTTCTCCCTTCCGTGCAGCAGTGGCCTGTGCTGGGTGCCACGGGCTGGGGATGCCTCCAGCGAGGTTTATGTGTCTGGGGGAAGGCTGGACCCCTTCAAGCCATGATGACCTTACAAAAGTCCATTTTCCTGGAGATTCCTGGTGTTTGCCAGCTGATCCACCCCACCCCCTCTCTGTCTCCAGCGTGTGAATTGATTCTTTTATTTTCTGTGGTGGTAGAAATGTCTTTGGATCAGAAAATTTGGTGTGTCTACCCAAATTAGATTTTTTTCTTTGCTTTGTCCACAAGAGACATGCTCCAGTCTGTGGAATGTGATGGACCCTCTAACTATTATTTTTCTGTTAGGGCTCAGAGATGTAGCCTAGAGGTGTGCTGTTTCTCCAAGAATAATTATGTCATAAATCACAAAGCTCTTGGATACAATGGTGGGCTTTGATTTGTTTTTATTTTTTCTTGTTCTAGTCCTTGATTTGAAATGTTATTAACATCTACATTTCTTAACCAATGTCAAAATTTCTGTTAAAAAAGAATAACAAATAGGTAAGTTTACCATTCTTTTCTCTACATGGGCTATTTCTTTCTAAACTGCATTGCTTATAGCGGTGTGATTTATTTCTTGACCTGTGATTGATGAGAGAACCACTAGTTTAAAAATGCAGAATGCAATGCCTCTGTTCTGGAAGTATCATGTCCCTGCTTTTTAGTGTTTATCAGGGCTAGCAGCTCACCACTGGAATTGGTAGGAGAACTTCTCTAGTGGCAGATGAGGACAGTCAAGCCTTTTTCAAATGATTCTGTAATTTCTGCAGCTCGTTTGAGCACGTTGTTGCCTGGAATGAGTGATGAGTGATCTCAGTTGGGCAGGCACAGCTGTGTGTTACCATGGCTGACAAGGGAGCAGCATTGCTGGTTTGGTGGAATTTTCTACCTGCTCTACTGTAGAAAAGTGGGGAGAAGCAAACAGACAAAAAACCACGAGAAGAAAAGCTCTGTGACTCATAAGAGTCATGATGGCAATAGGAATGGGGAGGCTCCTCATGCTCTGGGCTTTGCCCCTTCCCTGCATTGGCAGAGGAGCTGACACTCCCTAAGCTGAGGTTCTGCCTCTGAGCTGTCTCTGCAGCCAAAATTCTGAAAGGTCTTTTTATAAGAGACCCACATTCCTTTCAACTTCAAGATATGTTTGCTGCCATACTTAATCCTACATGTTTTATGGTGAATAAAATAAACATCCACATGGCCTCAGTCACAGGAGTAACCCTTTTTAACTCAGTGGCTTACCTTCTTTTTTAAAAAGAAAGTATTTATTTCAACCTTATGGCAGTTTCAGTCACAGGTAGGGGGATATACATGGTAAATGATGGTTTGATCTCAGTAAGATATGGAAATAGAAACAAGGATAGCCTGAGGTTATCACAGTCTAGTTCTGTGCTGCAGCACATGCAGCTCTGCTGCCCTTTAGGGCTCAGAGGGACACGAAGGATTTCTTACACAGCTTGTACAATATTTTAAAAGTAATATTTTAACAGATCTGTGCCATGTTTTCCTCTGTGCCACCGTACAGTTGTGAAGGCAATAGTGGTCACAACCTCCACTGCACAGACCCTTCAGTTGATGTGTTGAAGTTCTCTGTTACCAGTCTTTTGTTGCACAGAATATGCACTGAGGGGCAGAGCCCTACGAAAGGAAGCACCTGGAGTTCTGTGCCTAAGGTTCAGGACAGAGCTGAGATTGATTCTGTTCTCACCTTTCCAGTGTCTGCCCTCATGTAGAGATATAAACAATACAGAATAGAGCATCAACCGGCAAACAGTGCAGAGCACTAACATTTGCATTTAATATTTCAAATCAGTTCTTCTGCCAAGAGAAGCTATTCAATTTTAAGTGCTATTTGGACAAATCCCTGCTCACATTCACTAAATCTCACTGTTTATCCTCCTATCACAAAGAAAACTTCCATGATTCCTTTGTACAAAAATATGCTCTCTGCATCCCTTGGATTCCTAATGTGCTGTGTACCATTTTCATTTTGTCTAATTCTTAGACAAAAGAATTGCTTAATTTTGAGAGATCAGAGACTGAGACTTCATAAAAAAGTATTTTCAGAAGACTTTACAGTATTCATTTTATAGTGTATATTCGTTTCTAGCAATAACTGCAGCTGTCTTCTTAATAGTCTTCATGCTCTTACCCTTTGCAGTGCCCAATGGATCCCACATGTGAATTCTTGCTTGTGATGTTTCACCTCCAAAACTTCCTTCCTGACATTATATCAGGTGTTTTTTCTCCTCCTGGAGTTTCTTCTGTGCCCTCTTAACAGGGCCTGTGCTTGGTGCTTTGTCCTGCCAGGTTCTCTGCCCCGGGGCACCTTGATCCCATCCTGCTCGTGTCACACAGACATGGGGACATGAGGACACCTTTCCATGGCTGCTGAGAGGAAGAGGGAACCTGTGAGGGTCTGAACAAGCATCCAGCACATCCCTGGTGGCTGTGGCTGCACTGAGAGCTGGGTGTGAGCCCCTGGGTGCAGGTGAGCAGGGCCTGGGGCAGCTCCCAGGAGCTCGGGGCTGCCCCAGGGAGCCCAGCTGGGTCTGGAGAGCAGAGCCAGCTCCTCACACAGGAGCTCCACGTGATGCCTCAGGTTTTGGCTTCTATTTTTCAGCTTCTGTGTTGCTTTAGTGTGTGGGTCTGGGATTCATATTATGGGATGGTGAGCTCTCTGCACAGAGCAGGGACACAAAACAATTCCTGCTCCAGCTGGGCACCAAGGACAAATGATCCAAATCTCAGCCCAAGAGCACAAACAACGTGGGCTGGAGAGAGAAAAACAAACAGGATGGGACTGCCTGGGCTGAAGCTGGAATGGGACAATGAACTCCAAGGTGCCAATGGAGCAGAACTTGTAAAAGTGAGACATCCCGTGACCAGCCGTGCATCTTGGGACCATTTTGGTGCACCTGGGGTGCAGCCCTGGCTGGGCTCTTGTGCTGCCCAAGGTGGATCCACTGAGGAGATCCTTTTAATAAATCCCTTTAGCTCTGCCCAGCCTCTGTTCTGGGTCAGCCTTCACAGGGCATCCCACTGGCAGCCCCAGGACCCAGCAGGGTTCTCCAGGAGCTGCAGCCCATTGGGATGGAGGCAAGGGGACCCTTGGGGCCCAGAGTCCCCACAGGAGCCCAAAGGCTGGAGAGAAGGGGCAGTGTAGTCACAGGGCATGTCTGAGGGTCACCCAGGCTGGAGATGGAAACACCAAGGCACAGTTGAGGCCAGGGCCCGGAGCCTGAGAAATAATAATTTTTTTCCATTGTAATAAGAAATGCTGTTCTGTAAAATATTCATTATAGTGATTGAATTTTAAAAAAATACAAAGACATACTAAGGTGATGCTTAAGATTCAGCAGTAAATTTAATGGTAATAAAGTGCAGCTAGAAATGCTCAGTAAATGGTTTCAGTCCCCTCTTCTAAGGCTAATCAATGCAGTGAGCTGCTCTGTGTTGAGTATCCTGGCATAAATATCAAATGTGGTTTATCATATTCCAGTTGCATTTAGTTTTTTCTTCTTTTCCCTTTTTTCAACCTGATGTTCTGAGGATTTCCTTTTAGTGCCTACAAACATCTCCTTTTGACAGACAGTGCAAATTAAAAGATATGGCTGGGCAAAGGAAACTGGAACCCAAATATGCCCCCTGGGTTTTCATTTACAGTTAGAAGGTACAGACACAATTACTGCTGACAGAAATGCAGAAGCCAGTGGCAGAGTGCATGTGGCAGTAGAGTCATGCCAGGCAGTAATTGGGAAGATTATTTTTAATCAGAGCATATCCTACAGCCCAAACATTAGAAATCTCTTGTAAGGCTGACAGGAAATTAAACTGAGACCAAACAAAAAAGCCTCAAAATAGAAGTAATATGGTTAGAAGTCTAATGATGGCAGAACTCACTGCTTGTTGTATTTGGTTCTTATCTAAAGGGAATGGCTTTTAACTTGCAGCAGGAGATATCATTGTTTAATTGCATTTTTAGAACAAAATTAAAAAATATCAGATTAGATCAATTTAGACGTAGGCTTTTGATAAAGGTCTGAAGCAGTAGATGTTAAGTTAGAGTTAGTAATTGTATATATGTATTAGTAGTGATTTTTATTATTGCTTTAGGTTGTTTTTTTTTTTCTTTAATATAATGCTTAACGAAGCCACTTCTAATGGAAAATAATAACATGTCTGGGATATTCTTGGAATGCTTGGCTCTGTGATATTTGCTGGATGGCCTGGGGCTCTGTGTCTCAGTGACCCTGCAGAACAACCTCAGCTTGTTGGGGCTGCCTGAGCTGCTGCCCCAGGGAGAAGCCCCTGGGGTATCTTCGTACTGACACTTTCACCTGGAAACACTTTTTCATTTTTAAGTGAATCTTAATAGATCATTATCTCTGCCAAACTTCTCCCTACACACTCCAGCTGCCTCTCCAGTTTCCCTTGTCTCTGAGCAGAGCAGGAGCTGTGGCCAGGTTCTGCTGCTCTTTGTGTGCCTGTCATGTGCAAATGTTGTAATACCAGCTGCAAGCAAAACTTGGCTGATTGGGAATTTATTTCTCAGTCATAGGAGTGCAAAACTTGCCTGTTTCGTGTTTTGCCACAGTTTATGGCAGTTGTGGAACTGCAAATTTAGCACTGGAAATGTGCATGTGGTGTTTCTCCACAGGATTGTTTGTAGCCGTGTGGGCAGTTCTCAATGGCATTTCGTGTCGGTGTGAAGGAAAAGGTGAAAAGCCCAAGTCCAGAGCCAACCAGGTTATCCTGAGACCTGCAAATAGGATTTTATCACCATTACAGTAGGGCTTTTTCACACAAAACTACTGGCAGTTTCCAGCTTCTTCCAGTATTTCCTCCTGCTGAAAGTTGCTTCATAAACTCATGTGAATATGCCTGAAATCTTGCTCATTGTTTAGCTATTTCCAGAATAGTTCAATAACAAATTCAGTGTACTTGATAAGGTAGATAATTTTGGCTCAGAGGTCTGTACAAGCCCTGGAAATTGTGACCTGCAGTGGGGTGGTGATGGAATGTCACCAGGGCTGTGGGATTTGTGACCTGCACATTGAGTGGTGATGGAATGTCACCAGTGCTGGTGGTGCCCAGGGGGCTGCAGTGCCCCAACAGGGCTGGGTATTCCCTTGGGTGGGCAGAAATCTGTACAAAGTGTTCCCAGCAACACAGAGATGAACAGAAACTTGTGTGCTCAGCTCAGAATTGGTTGTTGGGAGGGTTTGGGCAGTCAGGCAGCTGCCATTGTTACTGACAGCATCAGTGTGAAGTTGGCTCTCAGCTCTAAGAGATGCTCCCCTAGTGATGGTCCCAGCTCCAAGGAGACAGAAATTCAAGTGTTTGCTGTTCCTGCTTGTCACCTTTCCAAACTCTGAAGTTCTTTTATCAGTGTGTGATCATTGCAATGCTGCCTGAGCATGTGCCTTTCTGCTACAGGTGGTTCTTGTTCCCATTTTTCCTCAGTTGCATTAGAAAAAAACTCCACTGATTTTTTTTATTTAGTTACTTATTTTTTTTGTTTAATATGAAGCCACATATAAGGGGCAGGATGTTTTGTGAAAAAATACCCAATATGTTTACTGTTAGGAATTTTACTGAAGTGGATAAAAAGTATATTAATTTACTCACAGAATGATTTGTTTATACTCTGACCTAGGTGTGTATTATCTTTGGAGACTCAGAATATGAGCAACAATTCTATTTTCAGGAGTATTTGTATCAAAGAGTACATATTGCCATTTTCATGTGGAAATGAAAAATGTATGTAGGGAGAATCTGTTAGGTAAAACATGGCTGAGCTTACTGTACCTACTAAAATTCAGTGAATGATTCAGTAAAATCTTACATGCCACAGCTGCTCATTAATAAGAAAGAATGGCATGGAATAGTGTGTTACCCTATTGGAATTTCCAAATAGGTGCTTGTAAAATATATTCTTAATGCCCTCCTTTTGTTTATGAATTTTGTGGTAAGTTTTCTTTTGCAAGAAATGCTACAAATTTTCAATTGAAAGATACACAAAAAGCAAATTACAGTGGTGTGTTCCTATTGAAAGAGAAACCTGTGCTGGGAAAAATTTACAGCTATTGCTTAATAATGTCTATTTAGTAGGCAAATTTGCAATGGAAACATAGATTTTTGGTTTCAAATGCACTGCACACTGTCTGAACACATTTACTGTCCATGCAATGTTTAATAAATAATAAAATCACACTTGTGAATTGATAACCAGATTTTGCTGTTTGGCTTTGTGCTACAATAAAAACACACTTCTGACCCAACAGTGTGTGCAGTGGCAGCCCAAGCAGTGCATTAGCAATTGTAGTTTTTGTTGGATCTTCCTGTGAGGGCAGAGCCCAGGCAGGAGCTGCCCTGATCCCTCATTCCCAGTAAGATTGTGTTTTTCTCTCCCCAGGAAACTCCCCAGAAGCCCCATGCGAGTGGTGCCTATTGTTTCCATGAGCGGAGCCTCCTCTCAGTAAGTCCCTGGTTTTTGTCTTGCCTGTTGATTTTCCCACATCTCTCCTGAGCTCCCACAATTCATGCAGAACTCCTTGGGACTCTCCAGCTTGCTGCAGCACCAGGCTCACAGAGCAAAGGCTCTGAGGGCTTTTAGTCAGCAGTGACATCCTTAGGAAATAATCTTGCCTGGTTCTGGCTCTAGGTTAAAGTTATTTTCTCTTGTGTTTGCCTTGTGCATGTTTGGGTTGTGCCACTGTTGTGTTTGTGTCACCTTTGGCTGATTACTTTGTGTACAGGTTACTCACAGACACTTTTTGCCCTCAGAACAACTATGGATAATTATTTCATCATGCTTGCCTTTAGAAAATGGTCTCTCTAAAGTCAGAATAGGGACTATCATGAATTAAGCTCCAATATTTATAGGACATGTGAAAAAAATATTTGTGGTGATTAATTTTTTGCCTTTTCTCTTTTTTGCCTTTTCTCTTTTTTATATTTCTCTTTCAAATCCAAAACACTTGTTGCTCATTCATACTTGGAGTTTATTCTTTAGTGAAATTTTTCTTTGTAGCACATACATAAACCCAATAATGATTAAACACTTTTTATTCAGGGTATAGTTTTCTATACTTATGCTAAACACATAAGTATCAGAGAAAACTGTAATTCGTGGTAGATGTGTATTTTCTACTTCTTAATAATAATCATCTGCTTAAAATAAACTCCAGTTCACAGATATTTTGTATTAGGTAATAAGCATGGCTTGTTCTCTATTAGGCGGAATATATTTTTGCTTTATAAACATTTATAATTACACTCTTCTTTGTTCTGTGTTGCACATGGGTATTGAAATATACTGTGTTCACTTTTTTGTTCCTGTATTAATGTGAGGAGCTGAGTTCTGCCCCAACACCCAAAGTTTCATGTCACCGAAAAAATTAGACACACAGTCCTTGCTAGAAAAAAAGAAGAGTTTTGCATTTATTCTCCTACACTGAACACAATCTTCCTCCTAATGTCTTTGAAATAAGATTTCATTATTTCAAAAAGACTGCATGGCTTACTGGATAAAAAAAAAGCCTGTTCATCTTGAGGATAGATTTAAATCAATTCTGTAGTGCTCAGCATGCTTGTTGCTTTCAGCTTTTCCTCTGTCACGAACAGTGTTTTCTAGCACAGAATAACCTTACAGCCCTTAGCAGAATTTGATGCAATTGACAGCTTTTGTTAGAAAAATTCTGGTAAAAATTGCACGAAGGAGGTTAGGGTTTCCAACCCAGGGGAGACAGCGGTCCCTGAGATAATCAGAGCATGTTTTGAGGAAGCTAACATTAATTTGGCTGTGAACACAGTGCCTCAGTAGCTATAAATTTAGTTTCCAGGAAAAGATATTCATTTTCCCTCAGCCAGCTAAGGCAGAGGTTTGGGCACCTACAAGAAGAAAGAAGAAGAAAATGCTCGTTTGGAGCCTGAGGAAGGTTTAACGCTCCCGAACCTCCACGTGCATCATTTGTTGATTATTTTCCTGGTGCCCATGGCCCAGCAGCAGGACCATCCATCAGCTGAGGGTCCCTGTGTCAGCAGGCTCAGCCCCAGCCCCGAGTGTTGCCTGGAAACAGCTCTGGATGGGAGCTGGCTCCTGGCAGCTCCATCTGGCTGGGCAGGATGCCCTCCTCACCCCTGGGACATGGGGCACAGCTACCACACTGCTGAAATGCTCTGTCCCCTTCCCTGCTTGCAAAAAAGCATTTCAAACCAGAAATTCCAGTCCAGCACACAGGTGTTAAGGTGTTGGAATTGTATGTGTTGAAGTGAATATCTACTCCTTCTCAAAATCTCTTGTAATAATTGGATTTTGTTTTCAGTGTCCTTGGGTTGAATTTTAGTTCAGTTCCTAGCTATAGTTGCTTTGCAGTGTTTTTCCTATTTCATTTTTGATAGAGAAATATGTTGAGGTAAGTCTAATTTTAACAGCCTAGCTATGGAGGATTTTAAAATTCAGTTTCACAGCCTATGGATTTGGGTGTTTGACCTTCTATTAATGGTGCAGCAATACCTCCAGTACTCCAGCAAAGCTGCAGTGCATTGAGCAAACCAGTAAACAAAACAATAGAAGAGAGCTCCAGAAAACCACTGAAAATAAACACGACAAGCAGAGGAGATAGAATTGTTCCAAATATACAGTGGGAAATCAAGGCACAGCTAGTGACTGGCAGGGAAGCTGTAGCAGAAATGGATGTAAAACCCAGATAAAGCAGAGTTTTCACTCATTCCCTGGCATGGAGAGGTTTCCCCATTGCCTGGAGACCAAGAGGTGGGGATGCTGCAGAGGGCAGTGCTAGGAGCAGCACCCTGCTCTGGCTGTGCTGTCCCTGCCCAAACTGGGGCACAGGAGCTGGGATTGTCTCAGTGCTGGCAGGGAAGGGCAGCTTGCTGCGGGGCTCTCAGCTCACAGGGCTGCACTCTTGGGCTGTGTTGCATTTCTCTGAGCTTGTTCTGAAAGATGAATGGCTGTGCTTTGCCCTCCCCTACACGCCTCCCGTGCCCGAAACTGCAATCCTTTGGCAAATAAGACATTTCCCTTTGGTGTTGCACCAAAGGTATTGCACTTTCTTCTTTGAAAAAAGAAAGAAAATCAGAAGTGTTTCAGTGTTTGGCAGAAAGTTTCTACAATTCTTGCCCATCCTATTGTTTTTCTCTAACTCTTCAGGTTGTGCATACAGCAACAGCTGTTCTATAATTTGATAAACATACTGTAATTAAGTGATCTTGTTTATTAGTAACACCTTTCCCTGACTAGGAGATTTTAAAGTAACAGAGAAAGGATGAGCCAGGGATGCTGCTTCATGTTAATTTGACAACTTCATCCTTTGGAAGGTCTGCCATGATTTTCCATGTTTTAAATCCTGCTGGAGGTAAAGATATTTAAGCTAAAAGGTTTTTTCTCTCCAATCTTACCTTGGAGAGGAGTCTGGCAGTGATGCAGAGGCACCTGCAGGAAGGGCTTATAGAGCCAGTGGAAGAAAGGCATTTAAACCCCTTTTGTCTAATTTTAGAGTGAGCTGTGTTTTTCTTGGAATTGTAAGCATGCAGAACAAAATAAGGAAGAAATAGCTGTAATCGCATGGAAAATATTATAGAGCATTATGAGTCCTTTTTTTCCCCTCATTAAACACATCTTGAAAAATTGTTAAAACAATAAATCTATTTTCCAAAATATCATAGCATGCCATGGAGGAGTCTGAGGAATTTAGTGTGATCTAGGGATTTCTACCTGAGAGGCATGAATAAAAATTGTGAAAGAGACCTATTATAAAATACCACTTTCTCTTAGAAAGAAACCAATATTATGACTTCATTCTAATAAATATAGAAGAAAAAAAATTATTATATTCTTTTTATTCATCTCTCTCTATTCTGATGCAGTCTGAATGAGAGTATTAGTCTAGAGAGTTGAATATTTTTAAAATTGCAGCACTTTGAATTACTGATATGTGCAAATTACAATAAAAAAGGGATGAAGAATGGTAGTTAGACAACGTAAATGATGCAGTAAGTTCTGCTCCATTACTTTATCTCAGCTAGGATGGGGAACTGTTTAGTTGTTAGGATCTGCTCCACTGTCATATTATTCATTGTTGTTTTGCAATAACTTCAAATATCTTCAACAGTTATTGTAGGAATTCATTAAGGACCAGGAGCAGCGAGGCATTTACCTGCTCCTAATGATGAGCAGCAGAATATTCTCATGGATATTTTTGCTTCAGAAAAAGCTCAACTAGGGGAGCTGAGCCTGACCTGTGTTGGATTTTTTTTTTTTTTTTTTTTTTCCTAGGTCTGCTGCTAGGTAATTCAGTATTAGGTGGCTGATTTGAAATATTGCTTTTCCATTACTTAGAGATGTTTCACTAGATCTGTGCTTTCCTGTTTAGGGAGCTAAATATACTTTTGTTTAATTTGATGGGCTTGGGGTTTTTTAAGCCTGCATGTTCCAAGGTTTCATTTACCACAGTGGCAGAAAATGTTGTGGATTTTTTTCTTGCTGTCACTAATGTGAAGTTTGCATGAGTAAAATCACCATTTGTTTGGACAAAGGAGCAGTTGTGTGGGAGCAGGTTTATAGGAGTCCCTGTTAAACCACTGCTGTAATTTGTAATTTCCTGAATGGTAAAAGGGCTACAGACCAGATTATCAGTGGTCTGCTTGTGATCTACTGGTGGTTCTGCTGCTCAGTTCACTGAAACCATGATCTTCCTACAGAAATAAAGGAAGACACTGTCCTTGTTTAGATTGTGCTTTATCACTGCTGCAGATGATTTCTGTATTTATTTGGGCAGCTAAAGTTACTCTCTCAAAGCAGATTCAGGAGCATAAGGCTCACTGAAATCAAAGAGGACATTTGAAAACAGAGGCAGACTCCTAACACGAGGGTTTTCTTGCAATATCACTGTAGATTAATGCCAATTATAACTCTGTAACTAAAATTAGCATTGTAAGTTTCCCTTGGCTGTAAACAAATGTACATGTAAAGAAATATTGTAACAATTTCCTAATTTCTCCTTCTTCTCTTTTAAGAATTCGGTCCCTGTTTCTTTCTGATGGATCCTTCTGTGAACTTTCTGAATTCTCCATATTTCCAAGTGGTGTTTTGAGTTAACCAAGTAAAAGCCTTAAGGGTTAAATGCAGCCTGGCCTGTGCCTGTGAATTTGCTGTACGTAGCAGCCTGGTTTCTGACACCACTGAGATACTCCCTGCATAAACATCACAGTGCAGACATTTTCCTACTCAGACTTTATGAAAATTTCCACATGCTTGTAAACACCCAAAATACTTTCACTGGCAATTGTTTGCACTCTGGATATTCTCCAGATTGCAGCATTAAGGGGGTTTTGATCAAGTTCATTTCCACAGCTCCGTGGCATTTAAGAGATATCAAGTTCCAATATTCCTGTGAGATTAGGATGTGCTATTATCTCTTTATTACAGAAGGAGAAGCCAGAAAATTGAGCAGCCTGAGTGATGTGCCAGGAGAAGGACTGTAGCAGAGCTAGGATTTGAATTCATGTTTCTGAAATCCCCAATCATTGCCTACATTCTTGGGCCATCTTTCCTCTGCTCTGCCTCTAATCCAGTAACTTTTATTGTTAATGATTTTTTCATTGAACAGTGAAAGAAACCTTATAATTTCATGCTTCTTCCTGTCTCATAAAATCTGAAAATTTTCCTTAAGAAAATCCTGCAGTTATTAAATGTGTATGGAAAGTGTGTGATATGCAAAGTCCTATCAGCACAGGGCAAAGCTAATTGAAATATGCCATTCCTGGTGATGATCTGGGTCATGTCAAGGGTGTCCCCATCCTTAAATGAAGATATACACTTGATCCCCTTTTCTTTAAAGAGCTTAAAGACTTCTGAAACTTTTTCTGGGTATGCAGGGTGGAGGTACAGCCACGGCAGGCACTTGGGCATTCAGTGCAGCTGATTTTAAGCCTGGCCTGGCTGCTCTGAGTTTTGGGGCATGCTGCTGGAGGAAACACTGCCACGGTGGGTGCTGCTCCACCCTGCCTGCACTGCAGCCTCAGCCTGGCTGGGGCAGGGAGAGCCCTGAGCCTCAGCATGGCACGCGGGACCCAGGGAGGGCCTGGGGGTCAGTGAGATCCCTCATGGTCGGAGTGAGGTCCCTAATGGTCGGAGTGAGGTCCCTGAAGGTCGGAGTGAGGTCCTGAGGGTCAAAGTGAGGTCCCTGAAGGTCGGAGTGAGGTCCCTAATGATCAGAATGAGGTCTGTGAGGGTCAGTGTTGTCTCTGAGGGCCAGAGTGAGGTCCCTGAAGGTCAGTGAGGTCCCTGAGGGTCAGAGTGAGGTCTCTGAGGGTCAGAGTGATGTCCCTGAGGGTCAGTGTTGTCCCTGAGGGTCAGAGTGAGGTTCCTGAGGGTCAGAGTGAGGTCTCTGAGGGTCAGAGTGACGTCCCTGAGGGTCAGTGAGGTTCCTGAGGGTCAGAGTGAGGTTCCTGATGGTCAAAGTGATCCCTGAGGGTCCGAGTGAGGTTTCTGAGGGTCCAAGTAAGATCCCTGAGGGCCCAAGTGAGGTCCTTGATGATCAGAGTGAGGTCCCTGAAGGTCAGAGTGAGGTTCATGAGGGTCAGAGTGAGGTCCCTGAGGGTCAGAGTGAAGTCCCTGAGGGTCAGAGTGAGGTCTAGAGGATCAGAGTGAGGTTCCTGAAGGTCAGTGAGATCCCTCACGGTCTGAGGTCCCTAATGATCAGAGTGAGGTCCTGAGGGTCGGAGTGGTCCCTGAGGGCCCGAGTGAGGTCCCTCACTGCTGTGGTCACTGGGGAATCACTGTTCCTGCACACAGAGCCCATCTAATGCCCCTATAAATGGCTTTCCATCCTGATCTGAGGTCCTGCTGAGCATCCCTGGGCACAGCCTGGTCCTGTTCCAGTGGGGGAGCATCTCTGCTGCTCATGGAAATGAACAGGAGAATTGGATTGCAAGAATTTCAAAGGTGGGGAAAATTAAATTTCCTTTTTGTCCCGCCATTACATTTCAGGTTAATTACTGAGCTCACAAGTCTGTGTTGTAGTGTAATTCCTGTGTAGCACAGGCACAACAAATAAACAACACCCCTTGTGGGAATTTTCACTGCTCCTGCAGGTGTGTTAGAAATCATATAACTGATGGGTCTTTAAATTTTGAATATGGAGTGGTCATTGGAAAATGCATCTCCAGGGAGGAAGGAGAGCTCTGGGGAATAAGAAAGATCTGTTGATGTAAAATGAAAAGTTTATGCTCATACTACATTGTTTGAGAAATTTAAATAGGTGAAACAACATGAGTTTGGCAAAGTAGATTTGTATCTGGCAGCATTTGCTTTTCCTTCAGAACCGTTTAATATCAGAAAATGAGATGTACCTCCCAGAACTGCTTCTGGCTGTGGCTCTTCCTTGGAGCTCACTGCACTGTGGAGCATTCTAGAGCTTACCACTGGGGTTCAGCAGTGTGGGATTTCTCACCAAGTAGTTAGCCCTTTATCTTTTACACGTTTTAATGTCTTTTACATGTTGAAATATGTTTGTATCTGTTAATGCATTAACGAGAGCAGTTTATCTGTGACCTACCAAAAGCACACTAACCAGGGCAGATTTGGGCAGATAGGTCAAGGAGCAGAGTCCTTGTCTATGTGTGGAGCTCCAGCTCACTGGTTGAGGAGGGAGAGTGAGAAAAAAGAAGAGAAACAAAATAATGAAGATAACCCTGATGGCTGCTCAGCCATAGCCTGACCACAGCAATAGCACCCTTATCAGCACTGCTTTAGTCACAAATCCAAAATAAAGCCCCACGTGGGCTTCTGTGATGAAAATCAACCCTACCCCTGCCACACCTAAAATACTCCTGGTTTTCTTCACTGTGAAGTTTCTGCTCTCCTCATCTGCACCCCAGAGGAGCTGTGTTGTGAGCACACCTAGAAAGGAGAAGAGAAGCAGTGGCAGGGTGGTTTTGTTTGTTTGAGAGTTTGTTGTTGTGGTGGTTTTTTCCCTTATCTTGAAGGATAGTTTACACAGCTAAATGACACAGTTATAAAATATATATATATATTGGGCCTACACTGAGAAAAAAATTGATCTGAAATCCTTCACAAATTATGTTTTTATCAAGACCAAGATGTTGTGTGCTATTGATTTTCAGATCCGCACAGCCTACAAGTAATAGAAATTGCAGAGACAAAATAATTTAAGACTGTTTTCTGTCTTTTGTGTAAGCCAGGTTAGGACATTGAAGAACAAATCAATTTCTTTGCCACTCAGCTTCCTTGAAACCCAAAAGAAAATTTCAGCATGAGTTATGATTTCCAAATATTTGTATTTTCTGGTTGCAAGTCTGTTCCTGCAGGCAATAGGCCTTGTTTTGTCTGACACGCTTTTTTGCACCTTGGTTGCTAGTAGTACGACAAGTTGTAAAGAAAAACATAGAGGAGCACCATGGATGAAACCTAGCAGCAAAAATGTGAAATAGAATGATGTAAAAATCTCATGCAAGTAGCAAGATCTGCAGAGGATTCAATCCAAAGGAAGGGGGGCAATGCTGAAGTGGCAGATGCCCCATCTCCTGGGCTGGGCTCTCCTCCCCTGTGTGCTCTGATCACACTTTGAGGGGTTCAGTTCTGCTAAAACAGTTGAATAATCTGACAATGGGAGCTGGATGGATCAGGGCAGAATCAGCTTCATGGAGGTGTCTTTGTCACTCAGGGCAGAAATTCTGAATACATGAATTATTGGGCTTCAAATAACACTCACCTGGAGAAATAAAACAATGATGAGAGCTAATAAGACAATAAACCCACTAAAACTAATGAAAGGAGACAGTACACAAGTGATTTTATGGCAGCACAATACAAGTTCCTATGACTGACTCGGGAATGTTTATTTACGGAATGCGTTCAGGAGGATTTAGATTTAAAAGCTAAAGAACAGCACACTCTGTGTTTGATAAGTTGTGGATAAAAAAATACTTGTTTAGACTTGTTTAACTACCACAGGAAACCTGCATTTGCATAACTTGATGAATAATATTAGAGTTGGGCTTTTCTTCAGCTTTGTTGGGTACCAGAGGGAGAAAGCAGTAACATTCTGCAGAGTACTTTTAAAGCAGCTCCAAAGTTCACTTGTTGAAATGCTAAAAATATTTTGTACCAAGTGATGTGCAGTTAAATGGAATAGACTGATCCTCGGTAGGTTTAGGGGTATTTGTATCATCATCTAGTTTTCCCTGAAAGACACTTTGATGCAATAGGAGACAACTTTTTCAATGATTCATATTCTTAAAGAAAATGGCCCATATTTAAATTGACTGTGGCTCTGTCTCCAGATGTCAATTAATTATTTCTTTCAGAACACTGGTCCCAAATGCAGATCCTTGTTAACAGCTCCCTCACTACTGCTCCTTCCTGGTTTCCAAACTCTGCCTCTGTGGTTTCTTGGGAGACCTTTTTTAGTGTTCAACGTGGGTAAATTATCCCAAGCACTGCTTTGCCTGCACCCTCTGGAGATTTCATCAGTCTGTCCCAGGCACACTCCTCTTCCTCTTCTTTCTGTTCCATCCCACTTCTCCACTTTGTGGGATGCTTCTCCTGCTCCCCTCAGATCTGGGAATGAAGTCCTGCATGGATTCATGCTGCATTCTAGGGGGAGATTTTGTCCCTTCCTTTATGGGCTCTGGGTTCAGTGCTGAAGGAACAGAAAGGAGAAAAACAACATGATTCTTTCATTGCTAATAGTGCAGGACGGAAAGAATGAAAGCCCTAAAATGTATGAAAAGGCCACCTGAGAATATTCTAACCTGAAAAAAAAAAAAACAAATTCCAGATTTCCAAGGACTAATCTTCTCTGCAGCAAAGCTGGGAAGGTTCTCATACAAAAATCTGTACTTTAGGGAGGGTGTTGCAGTTCAAGCAGCTAATCCCCCCTGATTAGCTGCTTGAACTGCCACAGCAATGGAACCACTGCAGCAAGGTTGGGCTGGAAGGCAGAACCCAACTATGACACAGCTATTCAGGAAACCCCACAGAATGGAATCAAGATCTGTCTGTGGCAAATAGAGTCATTGCTGATAAAGGACATGTGGTGCAGATTGCAGATACAGGTTATGCTGGGGCAGGAGGAGAGGGATTCACTGGAAGGATGAGGAGGGCAAGGGAAATGCAGCCAGACCCAGAGGAGAGCAGCAGTGTGAAAAATGCCAATCACTTGTTTTTTGAAAATTTTAAAAGTTTAATAATAATATAAAAAATAGTAATACAATTAGAGCAATAAAGTTTAGAGTTAGGACAATTACAAGACAATAAAAACCAAAGAATTACAGAAGTCTGGATGCTCTCAGACAGACATGGAAAGCATGCCTTGTGAACAAAGGAATAACCTTAAAAGCAATAGCCTGTTGCATATTCATATATCTCATACATGGTTCATAAATTCCTTGCAAATTAAGAACTTTTCTGGTTTTTGTCAACTTCTCCTTAATCCTGTTGGCTCCACAATGACAGAGAGAAGGTGGAAGAATGTTTGTCTTTTCTGATAAGGAGGCAGTAACTCTTTATGGGCCCCCTTCGCTGACATCTCTGTGTGAAGAGTTTCTTAGATTATCTCATCTTCCTGCTTGAGCTTGTAATAAATCCTATATTGCAGAATTTCTGCTTTAACGTTATGTTGTAACCTAAAACTACATTTAACACACTACATAAGAGAATTAATACAGCATAACTTTCTAACATTACACATATAACACTAATTGTAACATTTTCAAAAAGCCAATCATAAAATATACATTTTTCACAGCAGCCTTAGACACACTTAGTCCCTTAGTGGGGACTGGAAATTAGGATCTCAGCACAGAGGGGAGAAGTGATGGGGAGATTTTAAGGGCACATCCATGAACCAGGAGGCTGAAGTGTATTGAATCCATTGGGTCTGCCAGAATTTCACTGGAATGAATAAATGGTGATTTTTACAGTGGAGGGACTTGATGAAGTCCATGGGAATCTACAGTGTTCAGTCGGTAAAAGGGACAAAATAATTTCACATATTTCTGTTGAGACAGGATTGTTCCAAGCAGGCAGAATGAAAACTGACTGGTAAAGTGCAGAAAGCTGAAGGATTAAGTGCCAGAATCAAATTCACTTGGAGAATTTCATAATAGATGGAAATCTTTCCTTGATGAGGGTGTGCATGGCTATTATTGCTCAGAAGTGTTTTTTTGGAAACATCAGATGGAGTTCTTAGCAGCATTAGTTCCATGCTTGACAGCTGTCAGAAAAAGCAAATTGAATATTTAGCAATTTTGAGAGAAGGCATCCAACACAGAAAATACAGCCCTGTTTCTGCTGGAATTGGTTTCACATGTGCTGCTGTACACAAATTTTGGATCCCCTGTGTCTCATAGAGGTGTGGTCCAGGGGAGGGTGTAAGGAATGGCAGAGGGGAGGAGGAGCTGCTGTGCAGGGGCGACAGGGAATTCATAGTACAGCCTTTCCCTTGGGAAAGGAGTGACAGATGAATGAAATGGAGAAAAGGATAGATTGGAATTATTACTGATATTGATTTGAATATTGATGTTCTAGTGATATTACTCATAAGGCAGGGATTATGAGCTCAATGACCCATGAAAAGCATGGCTCTTTTTGTGCTACTCAACAGCTTTTCCACTGGATACTTCAGATGTAAAACATAAATGCAAGTTAAGAATAATTGTCTAAATTACTGTATGGTATTTCTTACACAACAAAATGCAGGTTATCCCTCTTTGCAGATTACTGTGGGCAACACTGGTGCTTGTATTCTTTCATAAACACCTCAAGGTGATTGTTGTTGGACAGGGGATTTTAACTAACACAATCCAGTTAAACCAGCTCCTCTGATGTATGGCATTAGAAATGTATTTATGGATCTGGTGTGTGGCTCTTGGTTATGGTTTTTTTGTGTACAGAAATTGTGTATCTATAAATACACAATGGGAAATTTAAAGACAGGTATCAGCATTTATGTTATTCAGCAGCATTAAAAATGTATTTGTTGAATTATGATGAAAGAATGCTATTTAAATCTTTTAAAGTAGCAGTAGTTTTCTTGAAAGCTATTTGCTGTTGAATGGATTCCTATCACATTATTTTAGATTCCAAAATGTTTTATTGATCTGTTTAGTGAGAAAATCAGTGTCTTGGCTGTCGGGTAAACCTCATCTCAGGGTGCTGTGATGTGGGATGCAGTTTCAGTTTCGCTCAGCTTTGATACTTAGCTACCCAATCCTCTTTTTTTTTATTAATAGTAGAAGAAAATCCGTATTTTATAGTCAGCAATACCAATGATGCTGTAAGCCAGCTGCTTTCCCAGGCAGTGCTGGTGGGAAGGGAAATGCTCTCACACCAAGTGTGTTCCTTGTTGGTGGCAGTGCCCCTGGAGCAAACCTGGTACGTTTTGTAGCTCCCCTTCTGTGTTCCTGCAGCCTCTGGGGATACATTCATGACTTCAATTATAAGTCCAAGACTGGAAAAACCAGTAAAATACATTATAGTCAGACAACCTTTCCAGTTATTTGAATGTGTGGTTTTAATGATCTTATAATTTAAGTGTTTTCTCAGCCAAAGATCAAGGAGTGTCAGTTTAGTGTCTGGGGGGATGGGCTTTTCTTTTTAATCTCCAGCCTTAATCAACCTTTTGTGTCTTCTGCTGCCCAGAGTAGTTGTGACCTGGAGTGGCCTGACACTGTTTTGTGGATATAATTATATGATCAATAATAAATATCATTAATATAAGAATATGGTACAGGCCACAGTATTTATTTGCTGCTTTTTTACCAGCATTCCTAAGTTTAGCTGAACACAGAGAATAATGAATTATTTCATTAATTTTTGGAGTAAATTTGGGTGTTTACATAATGGAGAAAAACTGGAGGAAAAACCCATTTACATAAGAATTCAGGAGCAAATGAAAGAAAGCTAACTGCATCCTCATTATTCTATTTGAATGCAGCATGCCAGCCAACTCTGCCATTTGGTGGAAGGCCTTATTAATGACTCCTAAATGAGCAGACTTGGGATGGTGATATTATCTGTGATGCATTATTGAATCAACAGAAATAAACCTGCTGTCATTAGCCTAATTATTTAGATATGCTGGAAGATAATGACTATTTTAAGTGCAAATAAGCTGCAGTTAGCAAGCAACTAACCAAATAAATAAGTGAGGTGGGATAGCAAGGCAGTGACTCAGGGGAACAGGGAGGGAAAGGGGAGAAATGCAATGAATTGTTGAAGAAAAATGCTCAGGATGCCATTTCTCACTGGTCCAAGGAGGGCAAAGCACTGCTCCCCGGGATGGAGGGAGGGGGGGATTGATAGAAAGGCAGAGGTGATATTGGATGGATGAATAGATAGAAAGAAAGACAGAAGTGATATTGGATAGATGGATAGATAGATAAATGGATGTGATATTTTTATTGGATTTAAGGTTCTTTCAATTTTAACTCTCCTGCTTTGCCAGAACATCTGTCTGAAGTGAACTCTGAGCCTGTGCTAGATCAGCTCTGCCACTGGCCATGGGAGCATCTGTGAGTGCTGAAATTGCCCACAGATGGGCTGGCTGGGCTCAGCAGCACCAGCTCACTGGGGTTTGGCTGCTCTGCTGCCCTTCAGTGGAACAACCTGGGACTAGAAATTGGTGCCCAGAAGGTAAAATAACTCTTCCTGTTAAGAGTTAGGGAAAGGAAAAAAAAAAAAGAGAGAGAGAAGGAAACAAAATTAACTTCCTGAAAAATACTTGTCAACTGTAGTTGAATAACAGCTAATTTGAATGTCAAGTTTTCTCATTAATCCTTTGATTAAAATAATTTACTTTTTATAGCCAAAATACTTGCATAAATATAGAAAATATAATAATGTAAAAGTTATATTTAAAACCCTTTTTCTGAGGTTAGATGTGTTGGTAATTAAGTCTGTCTGTCAGAAGAAAATAAGGGTTAGAGGCATGTTCTCATAGTTGTTTGCAGGAATCTGTCTTTATGCATAATTTTTCCCTGATTAGCTCTTAAAATAAAGAAAAAGCAGTTGTTTTGTGTGCTGTTTTGGGTTGTTGAGATTTTTTTCTCGATATCAATGTGAAACTAGTGACAAGAGTTCTTTCTGATTGTAGGAAGCCTGTACTGTATAACAGAAGAGGAAATTTTAGAATTAAATTTTCTTTAAGTGTCTGTGACTTCACAGTTTGCTAATAAATTCCTTTTCCTATTTCATTATGGATTGTGGGGCTTTTGTTACCTGCAAGATTTTATGTAATTTCATCCTGGTTCTATTTTAAGTGATTACAGACTGGAAGATCCTCTGAGCGAGGGGTAAAGGGGAGTCCTTTGCTCTGAGTGCTCAAAAAGAGACACAAAAAAAAGCCCCAGAAGGCAAACAGAAACAAAGCTTCCTGCAGTTCAACTGAAGGTTTCTCCTTAGTGGAATAACTCTCCTGTTAATTCTCAGCTCAGAACCATCTCCTGTGAGTGTTTACCACCCATTAGAACTCATCCTCTATTATATTTAGAGCACAAGATTTATGTGGTATGAGTACATTTACTTTCCATGCTTCTTGTTGGGTTATTACCTAAGGATTTTTTTAAACTGAGTTTTCTGCTCTTTCTGAAATTCACTTAGAAAGTCCTATCAGGCATTTTCATATGCAAAGTGCTAAATGTGTTTCAAGCAGAAATGCACTGTGCTCTCCACCTTGAGCTTCTAACAGGTGCTCACAGACTGCAGTTTTTGTTTGTTTTTAATGAGGCAAAGGATCAGTTGTTGAGCCAGGACAGAATTCCTGTTGTAGTGACATCAGAGAAGGGTTAAAATGCCAATAATATCAGGACTTTCTCAGGTCTAGTGTTTAACAATACAATGGTGTTAAACATGCTGAGATAGATGTGGTGATATTTATTTCATTTCTCATTTCAGTGGCTTCATGTTGCTCATGCTTTGGCATGAAAGGTAAATTAAATGGTATTTCAGTTAAGAGAGTTGCATGTGTCTTGATACCAAAGTAGTTTCCTTTCTGGAAAAGTTTAACCTACAACAAAATTGTAATGCTCAAAATAGACAGAAGAGAAAGCACTGCACAGAGTCCTTATGAAACCATTCTGAAGCTGATTAATGTTTCATGGAGTTTATTTACAATATGTATAATAGAATTTTGCATAATTCAAAAGCATGCTATTTGATCTTGCAGCATTTATTGAACTAAGAGTTTTTATAAAATGCATAAACAAATATATCAAACCAATGGTAGAAGCACTCCAGGGTAAAGTACATCAGCTGGCTGAGAACTCTATCTAAAGTGCTACTCGAGATTCTCAATGTGCAAATGCCATGTACACAATGAGCCTCTAAAACACATTTTCATATTTAAAGTGATTCCTCTATCCTTTAGCACAAAAAACATTATTTTTGGAGTCATAATGATTGGAACCAGTAGGGCATAAATAGGCACAACATGAAGATTGATGCAGGTCCTCAGTAAATCCTGGTTCTTGGAGAGGGTTATTCTTGCAGATCTACAGTTTGAAGATTCAGTCTTTTGGGAGTCACTCACACTTCCCCTGCATGGGGGGTGGGGGATGTCATCAAACACATTCCAGAAAGAGCCTTCATCCAGACAGAGACACTGATTATCCCTGGGGTTTTCAGTGCTTTTCTGATATCATTTTCTTGTTATCATCTCGATATATTTTTCTTATCCTTGGTCCTGGTGTGTCTGGTTCTGTTAGGGACATTATTCATGTGGAGGGAGCCTGCAACAAACCCAGCTGCAAAGGCAGTGGGCTAAGCTTGCGATAACTGAAATGTGTCTTGAGACAGATTTTTCCTTTCCAGGTTTTTCCATTCTTTTTAGTTCCAGATTTTTCTTTGTTTAGTTAATGACATGTAATCATTGCAGCAGCCTGTGAAACAAGCACTGAAACATCTGCATGTTATTCACAAGCCATTGCTGCTGTGTGTAGAAGAGAAAAATACCCCTCACTGACTTCTCCCACCTCCCAGTCTGGACTGAAGACTGGCAGGACAGAAAGCAACCTTAGAAAAACTGATAATTGGTAATGGGAAGTTAGATTCAAACTTGGGTTAATTTGCCAATCTCAACTCTTTGGCTGCTGCTGCTTTTAAAAGTTTTGGAGGTCTGATTTCTGTGTGCGGTTTTGGGTGGTGTTTTTTTTGCCTGCCAAGTTTTCCCAAATGCCACAGGTTTATTTCACATCCCATCCAATCTCCTTGGCTCATCCAGTGTTTTTGTCAGGGAATATCTCTGTGATGCTGTGGGCATGAAGCAAGCAAAACCAAAAAGAAAAATGCGTTGTTTGGAAGATATTTAAGAATTCCATTGCCTGGAAGAGGAACAGCAGAATTAAGAATTAGTCAGTTTTCTTCTTGCTACATAGAATTCTGCAATATGACATCTCCAAGTATCATCATTCTGTGACGATATAGGGACAGTGACTAATTATTTTCATTCTGTAACTTCCAAATCTATGTTTTGTTGTTTATTATCCCTGAAAGGCCTCTGACTCTGCAGCAGTATGGAGGTTTGCATGTAAAAACAGAAGAGGTGCCCCACCACAGATCTCAAATCCTCCAGTGGTGCAGTTGCAGACCTCCCTCTGTGCCTGTCCAGTGCTCCAGGGAGGCTGTGGAGGAAGCACTCACAATGGTTTTTAAGGAAGAATAGGCCTTAAATGTAAATCTGGTTGTGCTACTAGAATCATGATTTATTGAATCACAGAGAGATTGGAAGATTATTATAGAATATTATTTAATATATTAAATATATATTATTCTATAATAATCCGGATTATTATAGAATAATAATTAAATGATTAGTATAGAATTATATTAGATTATTATAGAATTATTATAGAATCACAGGTTGGAAGAGACTAGGAGCTCCCTCCCCTGCCATGATCAGGGACACCTTCCACTGTCCCAGGCTGCTCCAAGCCCCAGTGTCCAGCCTGGCCTTGGACATTTTCAGGGATCCAGGGGCAGCCACAGCTGCTCTGGGCACCTGTGCCAGGGCTGCCACCCTCCCAGTGTGGGATGGTGTCTTCTGTAAAACTAATAAGAATGTGCAGCTGAGGATGGTGGACTAAAGGAGGGACCAAAAATGTAATGAAAAAAAAAAAAATCAATGATATTACTGAAAAAGGAAAAGAAAAACTGTTTTAGCCTGTGGAAAGAGCCATCAGTGTGCCTTCCTGGCACAGAAGCTGCATGGTGTGCTGGGCTGCTGGAGGAGGGTTGCTGGCACATGGGGTGGCTCCTTCTGTCTGCTCAGCGCTGGGGAGGCCATGCTGGGGCTGTGGGGCCACTCTGGCATCCCAGGACACAGCGATGTGGCACTGCTTAGCCTGAGGGGGGATGCTCAGGGGTCCTGCTCAGCTGGGGACAGGGTGCCAGGACCTTTCAGCAGTGCCTGGTGACAGAGCAGAGGTGCACAGAGTGGCACTGGGGTTCCCCACTGTGAGGCTGGCTGAGCACTGAGGGCTGGACACCCGGGCACCTTCTGGGCTCTGGACATCAAGCAGGGACACCCAGAGCTGCCCTGGACAGTGTCCAGCCAGCTCTGGGTGTCCCTGCTTGATGTCCAGAGCTGCTGTCCATCCTCAGCAGCCTGGGGATTAATTGTGAAAAGGAGAGGAGAGAATGCTACTTTACAGGGAGTAGTGATTGACATTATTAAATTAGCTAAGAGTCATGCCCTTTCATTTATGTCAGCCACTGCCCAGTGTGATCTCCAAGCATTTCAGGCTCCTACATGTTGATACATGGAGATAACATCTGTGCCACAACAGTTAGGGAATTTTGTCTTTTCCTTGTGTGAAGGATGAACTTGGAATTTAAATGAACAGAATATATCCTAAACCAGACAACAAGTGCACGGCAAGCCTCCTAATAGCAATCATCATTTAGTGCCAGGGAGAGGCTTTCTCTGTTGGAGATCTTAAAAAAAAAAAAAAAAAAAAATTAGCCCTACTCTGTCAAGGACAGCAGAAATAAAATTTGATCCTATACTGGAGCTATGGAATGGAGCAGTGAAATCTCAAGGTGCCCTTATTTAAACACTTGTCTAAAGACAAGGTTTAGGATTCTCTTGGAAATTTGCATTGTCAGCTGAATGCATTGAAAAGATAACATTCCCATGCAGAAGTGAGCTAGGGTATGGAGTATTTTAAAACAGAATATCCTCATCTAAAAAAACCAAACCAACCTCAAACAAAAAATCCCCACAGCCCAAAACAATGTGATCACTGTAGTCCAGTGTACCCAAACTGATTTGTTCTTTGATTTTGCTTCTTTCTACCTACACTCCTTGGCAGTAACACTTCTCTGAAAAAGAATTTTCACTCTGCTGCTTTCCTTGCTGTGCTAATCACCTGTATCTGAAAATACATCTTCAAAATTGTTTTACTCTGACAGGTCAGCAGATAAAAACTGGATACCAGGGGGTAAATGCACTCACTAATAGACTTTCTTTCTGTAACCTAAGCAATATTCCAGAAAAAAACCTTGGGTCATCATTGGTGTTAGATTTGAAAATATTACTGGAGAATGAAGTCCTGTACTTAGTTGCTGGAGACGAGATTTTTTTTTTTTTTTTTGTCTCAGGTTCTGGTTCTTCTTGTCTCTCAGCTAATTTATGTGATAATTACCACCACAGCTGACTGACCAAAATCTTTAATGATAAAACTATAGGAGCCCAGGCACCATGGTGGGAGCAAGCTATTAGTGCCTCTACGTGTGAGACACACAGAGTGCTTTCCCCTCTCAGATTTCCCTTTAGCACAGAGTTACTCAGTGGAAATTCAAGTGTCTCCAAACTTTGCCTGCTCCTCGATTCCAGGTCCATTTGGGAGGGCAGAGCTTTGCAGACAGAGGCTGCTCTGCTGCGGGAACCTCTCTGAGCTGGCTGGGCAGTGTGAGCTCTGGAACGTGCTGATTATGCTCATATACACAAAAGGCAGGGTTGGATATGTTTCCATCTTTTTCACACTTGATGACTTATGGTCTATCACTGCTGTGCTATATATTGTCTGTAAAAAGTGATTTCTCAGGTTGAACTTAAGAATTGCTGAATTATTGATGCATTTTAAGCATGCATTAATGGCTTGGATGTGAATTTCTATATTTAACATAACCACTGATAATCTGGGCCTACTTAGGAAAGAGTGTGGTCAATTATTTTTCCCATTATCTAATGTTTGTTTCAGGAAAAACATGATTTATAGTAATCTGATTTATTGAAATATGGGGATTTTTGGCAATTTTAGTATTGTAGAACAGGAGGTGTTTATTAATTGCCATGACCTAAGGATGACTTGAAATGTTGTCCTTTCTAATAGCTGAATGCCTGCACACCAAAATAAAAACATCCCTCAAACAGATCTTTGAAATTATTGAGCCATTGGTTGTTTCAGAGCAGGTTATATCACAGCTTCAACAAAAAACATTCTTCACTCTGGAGCCTGGATCTAAAGCATCCAGAATCTCCCAGTATGTTCTACTAGAGCTTAAATAATACTGTTGGTAATAAAATCCTGGAGCAGGAATGAATGTAAAAATAATACTGTTTTAGCTGTTGGCTGTATCAGGCAGCTTCTCTGACTGGAAATGGATTGGGTTTTGTAGAGTTAGTTTTGTTTGCTTCAGCTGGCCCTAATGTGATGGATTGGGCAACTGTGGGACCACTGGGACCAGCATTTAGGAGGAGAGGAGAGCACTGGAAAGGGCAGCCCTGCTGCCTGGGTAATTCTCTCTATCACTGCCTTGGGGTCTCACACTGCATTAGGCAAGTCCGGAAAGAGCTGCTGCATCCTCCTTCCCACTCTGAGGCCTTTCCTGCTTAAAAAAAAAATATAAAAATACCTTGAAATCTTGATTTTACACAACTGGTCAGGGACTAGAAAATTGATTGGCAATGCTGATATCAACTTAAGTTTGCTTTTAAAATCAACAATCTATTTCCAGCAGCCAGAGCACGATAGCCAAGGTTTCAAAAGCAGAGTGCCAGAAGGATTCTCATGCCCAGGTCAACAAGAGGGAAAGCTTTCTTTGAGCCACTTCACGAGACAAGTGCTTTCTCTGGCATCAGTGTTTGTCCTGGTGCCAGAAGCCTTCCTGTGACAACAAGGCATGAAATTTCCCTCCAGCCTGGCATCTAGCTGGATTTGCTCAGTGTGGTAGGGACAGCCAGTTGAATAATACAAAGTGATTTTCAACAAATTTAATGCATCTTATCTAGTTGATATCCTCTAGGACCACTCTGATACCCTTTACTGCTTTTTAGTGATTTTTTTTTCCCCTGTGTAAAAAAATAGCACTTTTCCCTTAATGAAACACTGTTCTGTCACTGAGGATGGGATGTGGACTTGTGGAATCAGACTCCAGGGACAGATGAGCTGTTTTAACATTCCCTGGAGAATGTTACTACTGCTTGGAATGTAGGCTGCAGGTAATAAAATTGGTGTGTGTTATTTTGGACAGAAGAGGGGAAATCTCTTTGATTTCTTTTATTCTTGGAGCAGTGATAATAGTCCTTTAGGGGTGCTCCATAAAGTGTTGACACTTCCTAGCTAATTTCTGTTTTTAAAAAAAAACCTTAAAAATCAAAATTTTCGAAACTAGCTCCACCACACTAATAAGCCCATCTACTGCAACTACCAACCTCCCTGGCCTTGATAATAAATCCCCTACTACATTTTTAAAGCAGAAAATGAATTTTACAGTTGAAACACTTTTATTAAGCTTGCAAATGTGATGCCCACCTTCCATTGCCTGCTTTCTATACAAATGAAGTGTCATTTGAAGGAAGAGATGTCATTTGGTACCTTAGGAAAACATGGTGGTAAGGAGCTGTTTCTGGTACATTCTTCATGTTCTCGCTGGGGTTGGTAACTTTCAATACTCCTTGTGAGAAAGGCATCAAAGCCTGAAGGATGAAACAATAAGAGAGGGATATTGCTCGATATTGTTAGAGCTGACTTTTTTCTTGAGGCTGTTTTCACACTTCCTCAGGCGATAAGATATTTTAAAAAAAGTATTCTCTAACATGAAGCCCACTTCTGGAGTCTGATAAGATGAAGCTAGACAGGCCAAGAAATCTTTATTTCTCTGCAGTTATTGGTTCGTGTCTCATGTCTACAGATTAAAGAAAAAATTGATCTTGCTTTCAGACAAAGAATTTTCACAATGCTGAATTTTCACAATGCTGATTGTTGAACATGTGTTAATTTGCTGAGTTCTTTTTCCTCCTCAATGAGTGGAGTGTTTTTGTTATGGGGCTTTCTTCAGGTTTTTATGAAAATGTGTCTTCATTCTGCTTTGACTTTTTTTACACATTAGTATGAAAACACATACTGCAAGTATTTCTTAGCTATGAAGGCACAAATCTAATCTTACCACTTCAGTTTGCAAGATAATGTATTTCCTCTTTCATCATTGGATTTAGACTTACTCTTTAAAAATAAAAAGGGAAAAAGGAGATAGGAGACAAGACTTTGCTAAGCTGAAAGAACATGAAATATTTTTTTTCCTCCTTGTCTTCCTAAACATACCCATGTAATCCACTGACAGGAGAGATGCCAGGAAAAAGTGCAGAAATACCTGTGTAATGACCTTTGCTATTAAAATTAACGTGTGCCTCCTGCACCTGTTCAGAAATGGTTTAACATTCTTCTGCCTGACTTCAGAAACACTGGGTAATTAAACAGTACTTTCAGTGAAGGTCAACTCTGAATTAGTAGTTCATTAAATTATTTGTCATGCTGAATGTTACTCCTGGTCACCAGCAGAAGTGAATTCAAACAAAGAGCAGAGGAATGTCATTTCTGTGCTCTTATTGCAGGGAAAATTGCTGTCTGAGCTGTTAGGTCACCCAGCAGGGAGGAGCCCTCATGCCCAGCACAGAAAATCCTTGTTTGCACAGGGATTGGTAGAGGTGGCATGCTCAGGAACATCTCAGGAGTCTGCTGCCTGCTCTTGTTTCAGGATATGCATGTAAGAGTTCAGCTGTCCTCTTCGCGCCCTGAAAAATTAGTTTATATTGGCAAGGATTTCTCTTGTACTGTCCCACCTTTTACACCAGCTACAAGGAGGACCCGTGCCTTTTTATTGTAATTTTACGTGGTGGTAAAAGTTTGAGATGGAACAGATTATGACTTAGACATCCCAACACCTGCTGAAACAAACCCAACTATGAAAAGGATAATTAAACCTGACTGTAAATACTGCAGTGTGAACCACTTGGCATCCAATTTTCTCACATGTGAGAGGCAGCAATGTATTTCTGCGAAGTTCTGATCTGGCTGCTCTCTCTTGCATTTCCAGCACTGGTCTTCAGCAGTTTTTCCCCATAAGGATGGGGACTAGAGCCTCATGTTCCTCCTTGGGCCTGTAGCATCCATAGCTAGGTGCAGACACAATGTTTGTTCTGTTTTCTACCCAGATTGAATGTTTTTAGTTCCTTCCGTGCTTGAGTAGGGTTTCCATTTACAATCAGTGGGAATTTAGGATTATAAGTTGGACTGATGCACCCTCAGGTTGATCAGGAACACTGTCAGGTGCCAGGACATCCCCTGGTGGCTCTGAGTCCGTGGCAGCAGACCCAGAGCATGTCCCAGCAGTCTGTCTGTCCGTATGTCCCTCTGTCCGTGCTGCTGGCTTTGGAGCTGCCCTTGCAGGGACGCAGGCAGGGGGACCAGGGCGTTCCTGCTCCCATCAGGTGTGCCTGGATTAAAACTGAGCCACAAACAGCTGCGAGACCTCTGCAATATTTATCAGACTGTACCTATAATGAAACTCTGCTCTTGGTAATTGCTAGGAGATTAAACCTTTCCAAAGACACAGTGAGTGAATACTAATGCCCTGCTCTCCAGAGGAGGGGACGTCAGGAGAGCTGGGGAGGGAAGGAGGAGGAAAACCTTTCAGTGTTCAGGGACTGTGATACCAGGGAAAACATCATTATTTGTTCAAGGCACCAGAACAGGATTTTTGTAGGCCAGATCAATCTACAGATGCTCTGTGAAGGAGAATTATTCCAGGGCAGTGCATGTGAAACTCTTCAGGTCTGAACCTTGGTCTGCTCTTTGGGGATTTGGGTTAGCATTATTTGTTGAACACTTTTTGCTGTGGTATTTACAGAGGGAAGGAAGAAAACTCTGCACTAATGAGATGTGTGAGCTGTTGCATTCTTGCCATCATTCCTAAGGCTGATCCTGACCACTTTGGTTGTCCATGGAAGTCAGAAGAGGTTCCCCCTGCACCTTTCAGCAGGAAGGACAGGAATTTTGCATTATCCCGGCTCTGCCCCTCTGGTTGAAGGGGTTTCTGCCACCACTGCTTGTCCCCCTGTTGTTTCCTGCTGCTCAGTGTCAGTCACAGGCTCAGGAGGGGACTGGTGGGGCGCAGGAGCTTCAGCAGGTGTGACACCTCCCTGAGCTGCCCGTGGGGCTGGGCTCAGCCTTCAAGTGCCCTGCCCAGAAAATCCATTACATGGGATAGAACAAGCAAAGTGTGCATTTTATAGGTAATTCCCTCTCTTTCCACAAAGACAATTTGGGAGAGGAGTGCTGTGTTAAGAACCCGTGGTGCAGCAAGGTCAGTGGGGACAGGAGGGAAAGGTTTTCCACCAGAGCCCAGGGAGGGCTCTGAGACTGTGGGAACTCTTGGGTCAGGGAACTCTGCCACAGCCAACAGGATTCTTTGGAAAGATTGGTAATACCAGACTTCCAGGGCCAGATTAGGACTTTCCAGTCTGAACTGCAGTGGGATGGGTGCTCCCAGTGCACTCACACAGGGTGGGGAATGTCCAGTGGCACGAGGGGGCAGCTGAGGTGTTCTGAGAACATCACCCACAGGGAAACTGCTATGGATGACAACCCAATAACTGCAATTTGTTCCTCTGAACGTGAAGAATATAAGGTAGAGATCAAGTGTTGACCCTTTTTCAATGCCCAATGCTAATGTGTAGATGGTAGCATAGCCCAAAACCCAGGTGTCCCTAAATATTTTTTATATTTGTCATTTATATGTGTTTCAAAAAACCCACACAAAATAGACAAGAGAATAAGTAAAGAATGCCACATAGTTGAATGGGAAGGCAAATAGATGGATGATACAAATTAGCCACTTCTTTCTGTCTGGTTTCTTGAATAATAGTTACATTTTATTAATGTATATTGAGCCAAAGATATAGCCACACACTAAATCAATTGCTTTTGAAAATAGTATTAAGACAAAGTAGAAAAGGGTATTTTAGATGGTCAAGAAAATGGAAACTTCAAAAAAATCTTTGCAAGGCTCACTGAAGAGATATTAATTTTTCTGTGGACTTTGTAAATATATGTCCATTAGAAACTCCCAAACTCTAAATGAGTTCTAAATTATATATCCTGTGAGGGTAAAAAAAAAATCCAAGTTTTCATTTATATATATTAAAATTACAGCTGAGATCCATGATTTTATTGTAGTGCCTCAATCCCATTAACATTGAGAGAAGTTAGATATTTAGATACCTTTGTGGAGAAATCTTACAAAATGAGGTTTTTAATGGACAATTTAATGAAAACGCTGCTGTGTGTGCAACAGCTGACCAAAAAAAAAAAAAAAAAAAAAGAACCCCTAGAAAAATGGAGAAAAGAGGGATAAGAAATCATTCTGAAGATTTAATATGTTATGAAATCAATTTAGGAAGGGGAAATAGTGAGTGCGGAGGACACGGGTGCTTGTGCAGCCTCTGTCTCTGGGGTTAATTCCAGCAGGCTGTGCTGTCCTGGCTCTCAGCCCTGCTGGGACCGGCCGTGCCCTGAGCTGGGATTTCACACCTGCCACTCGCATCCCACTGCTGCTGCTCGGGGGCTGCAAGGGAAAGGAGAGCAGGCAGCAATCTGGGGGTGTCAGGTAACATCTGTTACCTAAAAAATCACCCTGCCGAAGTCCTGAGTGCCGTGCTGTAAAAGTATACTTGAGATATCTCACAACATTTTATAAAATGGCCCTATTATGTGTGTTATAAAAAAGGCAGGCAAAGGTTTTCCTGAAGTATGCTTAATGAAAATGAGGAATATACTGACTCTGCCAGGCAGGAAGAAATGTTTATATAGAGAATTTAATCCTCCACTTCGAGGTTTTCTGTTGTTGTCTGCAAGCCACCCCTGGCAGGGAAACACGCTGTGATTTCCTGAGCAGCACTGATGTTCCTCATGTCATGACACAATTTTTACTAAAGGCTCCTGGGAATGCTCTGGTAGCAGCTCTGTGCTGTGGAGGGAGAATGAGAAGAATGAGAAAACTTTGCTGCCAATAACAGTTGTTGTCTGCAAGGCCAGAATGAGTCAGCATAGGAAAATACACTTGCTTGTGTGATGTTCTTTATTATTCTGACTGTATTTCTAAATTCCCTGAAAAAGGTTCCTTGAAGAAACTTAGGGATTGCCTGGGGAGAAGAAAAGTTTTGCTATGAATTTTTCAGGAAATCCTCTCATGATTAATTTCTGTTTATACTTGAAATTTCTGTTCCCAGACAGATTTTCCCCATGTTAAAGAAATTACTCTGTAGGAAAGAACAGAATGTCTGAAGAAGACAGTAAACACACACCTAAAATGGTAATTTCATTATGATGTTTTTGTGCTATGCTTCCATCCATGTTTCCAAGGGCTGATTTGATTATGTAGTAGTTCCTTTTTAGAATAAACCAGCATGTTTAGGAAGGCATTGACTCATGGCAGAGCTAAAACTGACAACAGTTAAATGTAACTCCTTCCATTAACAATAATGGAATTCATGTTGTATCATTATCATGGTTGGAAAGCCTGTCAAGAAAGGAAAAAAAAAAGCACAGCACAGCACTGATTTATATGGTTTTTATGTTGAGAGCATGTGTCGGTGATCCCAGCTGGACTATAAAGGGCACAGGCATTCCATTGTTAAGATTTAGGTGCCATTTGAAAATACAAAATCAGGTTTTGAGGCAAGGGTTGAAGTTAAATCTTGACAACACACAGAAAATAAAAAGTGTGTAATGAGAAGAAAGAAAAGATACTAGGGAGAGGTCAGAAAAAAAAAAATTCTTTAACACCAGAAATCTTTTAAAGAGTAAAAAGGGGCACAATAAAATATGTTTAAGTCCAAGGGGGTAGTTGATGTCAGGCAGTGGGAGAATTTCTGGTGAATTTTTAGGTTGCACACTGAAAATTCCCCCACTGAGCTGGTGAGAGCTGGTGGTGCTGATCTCACCAAGGTCATGGATGTGAGCTGTGTAGGGGTGATGCACTGAAGAGTTGCACTCAGAAATCCCTGTGGGTCTCTTCCAGCTTGGAATATCCTGTGAAATCCCTCTCAGAAGTGGCCCAGCTCTCTGGGCAGAAACGCAGTGGCTGCAGCTGAGCCTGTGGTGGCTGATGCAAAGAAAACTGCGTGAAGAACTTGGGAGCAAAGGAGGATTGTATGGCTTGGGCTGCGAGCTGGTGAAAAGTGTGGGCTTGGACTGAGAACAGAAAAATACTTTATTTACAACAAATGGGGTCATTCCCAATGGAAAGATGAAAAGAAACTTATTTTCTCAAGCTCAGTCTGAGATGAGTCCAGGGGTACAGGATGCTATGGTTCCAATCTTGGCTTTGAATTGGACTGAAGAACAGTAATAAAACCAAAATTGTTCAAATCATTTAAGAAGAAAAATCCCTTCTGTGCTCATGCTCCCTATTTAAATTTCCTTAAAACAGCATTTCCCTCTTCTACCTGCACTGCTGAGTTTTTAATATATCTATTTAAATGCAAATTTTGACTTTTGGTCTGTAATCACAGAAATGTTTGACACATAAATTTTTATCAGCAATGTAATTTTATGGAGGAGCAGCAATGGAGTGGTAGGCCACAAATACCAGGGTGATGCATTGCTGACCCTGTTTCAGTGTCAGCTGATGGGAACGATTGTTTCCTCAGTGCTCGACTTACTGAGATGCACGTGGTGCTCTAGAGAACTTTTTAACTGTACTTGGAGTACTTGCTTGTGTACCCAAACTCCCTGAGGACCATCATTTCTTTGTGTGCTCTGCGTTGCTGGCATGGCAGTCTGACAGCTGTATCTTCAAGAAGGGAAGGCTTTTTTCCAGCCTGGCATTTTTCTCCCCTTCTCAGTAGGTTGATTCCCATAGACTCGCCTGAGTGGGGAATATTTTACTCGCATGCTGCCAAATCCAGTGCAGGTTACTCTTTGCTGGCTGCTGAGTGTGTGGTTTGTATTTCATCTTTCCCCACTCCCATCTGACAATCTGGCTCTCTCCAGTCCCTGTCCAGGGGGTTGGTGGCCACCTGTGGGAATAAGAAAAGCATAAACTTCCACAGACACTGAAGGGTTTGATCTGCAGCCGTGGGAGAAGCTTGGATTAGTGTAAAAATAAAAGTACACAGACAATATATAGGAGAATCATAAACATATGTTTCTATAGTTGTAAGTAAGAATATGCCTTAAGTAAGTGAGAAACTGCATTGATAAGATGGTGAAGGGTTCCTGATGTAGGGGTGTGGTTGTATAGAGTATGCTAAGGGTTCAGAAGTTATAATAGAGGCATTTGTGTGAGACAGAAGCCTATTGGACAAAAGTAGCTGCAGTGCAACAAAATTAAGTAAAAGTGATAGGTCAGAAATGCAAAATAAATCTCATAGCATCAATTCATTGGGTTAGAAAGTTCTATATTGCCTTGTAACAAAGCACTTGTGTCTACTTGGAGCTATGGCCAGCTGCTCTCATAGATCTCACTGCCTCTGAGCCTGATGTTTGTCTGAGCAATAAATCATTCTTAGCCCAATGATGGTCCCATCCCTCCATTAAAAGCAGTGATAAAGATAGCCACCAGCCCTGGTGTCCCTGCCAGGGCCACATCTGCTGAGCAGGGCCACAGCTGCAGCACGGGCAGAGCTGCAGCAGGCAGGGCGTGTGTGCCAGAGCTGTGCTCCTGTCTGTCTGCTGGGCAGTCACAGCAGGGCAGGACACCAGTGCCTTTGGCTCAGGGTGTGGCACAGCTGGGGTGGCACTGCCACCACCGGTGCTGTGTGCCCAGACAAGCCACACACTCTGCCCTGTGAATCACAGAATATCCTGGGCTGCCAGGACCCACAGCATCATCCACTCCCACCCCTGTTCCTGCACAGACACCCCAACAATCCCACCCTGTGCCTGAACACTGTCCAAACCCTCCCAGAGCTCTGGCAGCCTCGGGGCTGTGCCCATTTCTGGGAGCCTGGGCAGTGCCCAGCACCCTCTGGGAAAGAACCTTTCCCAAAATCCAGCCTGACCCTGTCCTGGCCCAGCTCCAGCCCTTCCCTGACCCTGTCCCAGGGAGCAGAAATTGGAGCTCCCCTGTGCTGCCCCTCATGAGGATGTTGAATGAGGGTCCCCCTCAGGCTCCCCCAGGCTGAACAAACCAAGTGCCCCCAGCTGCTCCTCGTGGCTTCCTCTCCAGTCCTTCCTCATCCTCATGGCCTCCTCTGCAAGCTCGTATGGCTTCATGTGCTTTTCATACTGGTGCCCCAATCTGCACCCAGAGCTCCAGGTGAGGCAGCGTTAGGAAACGATGGTTTCCCATTTGTATTGACTGGTCAGACCATGGTGCCAGGCATGAAAGGAGTGTTAATCCCTGTCTTGATTTCTCAGGGATAAATAATATCTGAACATAAATTAATTTAAAGAAACACTATACTCATATAGTGAGCCAAGTCTGTGCCTCCACTTAATTCTAGTATTAACTGAGTGTAGGTAGCTTTCATTTTACTTATTGTTCAAAATAATTCTGATATTATGGCAAGGATCAATACAAAATGTCAGATATTTATTGTACTTACAGAAGATAACACACCTTAAGTTCTGCACATTCTGCATTTTATGTTCCCTAAATGCCGTAGCATTAATTACATACTTCAGATTGCAAATGACAGAGGATTTGAAGGGCACTGTGCTACATTTTCATTCTCATCATCTCTATTTTCTGAATTTAGACAGGTTACAAAGTATTACTGAAGACTTGAGCAGTGTTGAAGCCATTTAAATATAGGAGTAACATATCAAGTGTATCAAATAGTTCAGTTCCTCGCTGTTTGTCAAAGGACAAGGAATTTGGAGAGGAGAAAAATCTTGAACCAAAAGCTGTTTGACTGCATCAAGAGTCTGGAGAAATTATTTCTTACACACTTCATTCAGTGGGTTCATGGCTGATTTTCCTGCTCACTGAAACATCCTGGGGCCTGTTTCATTGCCACTCATCTCTCCTTACTGGCTTTGCTTTGCTCTGCTAAGATCTGTTTATTCACTGCTGCTGAGGTTGGAGTGGGCTGGATCATTAGATAACTGTTCAAGGTTAACCAACTTTTTGTGCTGAAATGGCTTTTTATGAAACACCTTTTAAGATTTTGAAAATACTTGGCATTAAAAACCTGAGATTTGAGTGCAGCCATCATCATATTTTTAGTGAGATTAAGATTTTGCTCTCTTTCCTCCTCTCTCTCAATGTTGTAAAAACACTCACATTATTTTTAGTCCATTTCTTCTTTATTCGTGTGCAAGAACAACAAATGTCCTGAGTAGATCTGTGAAGTGCTTTACTTTCCAAGTGCTTATGTAATTTTCTGGACACTAGTGTTTAAATATTTGCATATTGAAAAAAATAAGTATTTGTATATTCAGAAATACCACACTAGTGGTTTTCACTCCTTGTTGTGGTCAACCTTTTTTCTCTTAAGCACTAAGCAAATTTTATAGCATAGTCATGCAATTTTTATAAGAATTTTGACACTGGAAATTAATTGTAGGCTTGACCAAGATATGTGTTCAATGACACACCCACACAGGCCAGATTTCCTATAGAAGGTTGTGATCAGCGTCAGCCAGTTTCTCTTTATTTGTGTTGGCCCTTTCTTAGGTTTTTATCTGTGTTACGGCCTCGGTTTTTGGGTACTGTCTTCACCAGATGGATCTTGAGAGTTTGTGTCCTCAAGTCATCAGAGCACAGGTCTGCCAGTTCAGAGCTGCATCTGCAGCTACAGGTGCAGCACCAGGAGAATCCCCTGCACCTCCTATGGTCCAGGAGGATTTTCAGCTCATGCATCATTCCCATGAGCCACTCCAGGACACCAGCTTTAATACAATTCACCTTCTTGACCCTCCTTGTCATGTTTTGCCTTTTAAATTACCTGATTTTCCAGCTTAATATGTGGTAAACACTTCATTAATCATTTTGGTCATGGTGTATTTATAGAAGAGGTGGAAGTGGGGAAAACGGACTCCCAGTAGCTAAAGCCAAACCAGGGGTATAGCCCAGATGAAATTCAGGAAAAGAGAAATTCTAAAGGGAAGAGAGAACTATTTTTATTAGCAGTTTGTCCCTTTATGGTGACCTGGATACCTGTGCTGATCTTGGGGAAGGGGAAGCCTGTTATTGCTAAGCACTGAAGGAAGCTCTCTGTGCTGATCTTAGACTGCAGAGGAAGCAGGGCAAAAATGGAATGTGAAAGGGAGCTAGCAATAATGCAGCATTTCAGACCCATTTTAAGGTATTTAATATATATTTGTTGTCATGCCTTTTTTAAAAAGCTTGTCAATGTTTTATTTCAGGTGAGAAAAGTACAAGCAAATAGATGATTAATGGTGAAACTTCTATCAGCTACTGTAGGAGAGGAGACAGCACATATTGAATGTTAGGTTCTGGATGCAGATTTGTGGGGCTCAGTCCTGTGCCAAGCTGTTGTTCAAGCTGGATTGCTTTATTTATTAAATAAATAAACCACTCACTGTTTGATCCAGTGCCCAGGTGGAATTCCTTCAGATGGAATTAGCAGCTGGCCAGGGGGATGGGGCAGTGCCAGTGAACTCTTCATGTCTCCACAGGACTCAAAGTTCCTCCTGGTGGGTGTCAGGGCTGAAATGTGAGTGAGCTCCACAATGCCCCAGCCTGTGGCTGAGCACTGCTGGTTTGGGATTAGATCCAGGCACTCATATTAAATATTGCTCCCATTAGTTCCTGCATGGAAGAGGCTTCTGAAGGGTTGGGATCCTGAACTGCAAATAAAGGAGCAAGAGGATAAAAAGAATAGAAATAGGTATAGTTCTTCCTCTTTCAAAGCCTTCACAAAGCATTGCTGGATTTATGCCCTGTTGGCAAAGCTGAGTTATTTTTATAATTACTGTATTTGTGCACCTCTCAACTGGACTCGGTAGGAGTTCACTAGGTAGAAGTAAAGTTGTGCTTGCTAGGCAAGCCAAAATCCAAAATAGCAGCAGGTCTGAATACAAAAACAAAATTTTTAAAGAGAAAAATCTAAGAAATAAAGTATCTACTTTTACTTGAGTGTTAGGACTGTTATAGCTATAAATCCAAATTCACTGCCATTACTCATCTCTCTAAGGTGTTGATTTTATAGAAGTGATGCTAGGGAAACAACCCACCCAAAAGTGAATTAAAATCTAAATCTTAAGTTATCACACAAATGTTTGCTATTTATACTGTCCATCTGTCTATGGTGCCTGACAGATAATCAATATACTCTTACTAAAGAAAAAACTCCTGTTGCTCTGGAGAAACACAGCACTGAGCCCAGCCAGAAGCTCCTGTAATACCCTGGCAGCTCTCTGGGCATAGCTGCATTTGTAGAGTGGGCTGAGAAATAAGGGCAGATGAATATTTTCTGATAACTGAACAGTCAAATAGTGGGATTGAAAGCAAGAACAAAACATCTGTGTCCTAAACTCTGTGTTCTTGATTAAGGCTGCTTGGGGCTGCAGGGAGTGGGCAGTGCTGCCTGCTCTCAGTTGCACTAACACTGATTTATTTGTGTTTTTTGCGTGGGGGAAATGTTTTCATTTTGCTGCTGAGGTTTGGAAGAAATTCAGCTTTTCTTGCTTGGTGATCAGCAAGCTGTTGTGTGGAGCTCACTTATTATGGCTCCAGTTTTTCCTCCTCCTGGGCCTTTCTGTAGAAATGTGGGACTTTTCAGGGGGTTGGTGTCAGTGGGAGGTTGGTGCTGTCTTTTGGTGGAAAGAATGCCTAAACTGCAGCTTCTGCAGATGACTCATGTATCACAGCTAATCAGAGTCACAGTGGTTCTTCATACATCTGATTATCTATGTTTGTAGCAGGCTTATTTTCATTAGGGAGGCAAACTCTAAAGCTATAATAATCCAGTAAATTATTATGTACAATTTTATAGATGTGAGCTGAATTTTTTACTTGGTATCAAAGAGAAATGGTCACTGCAATGAAACAAATTCTACTTGTATTTGTGCAAGTCCATGAACAACTAAATATGTAAAACGAAATATATTTTTTCTCATTTATTTTTCAGGTTTTGCAGAATGCTATTTTTTGCCTGTTTTTCAGCTCATGATAAACTTTTGAATCTGAAAGCTTTTTGCAGGTCTTTGAAGTACAAGTCTTTATCTAGTTTGGGATGTGTGGCTCTTCTTAGCAAGTTAATAGAATCTACCTCCCAAGACATTACGGGGTAAAATGTTAAATAAATGCATTATTATTGCATTAAATCTCAGGGAAAAAAATGTCCAGTTTGGGTATAATTTTTTTGTTATTGAGTGACTTTTCAGGGTTTTGAGAGTTCAGCCAAAACAAAATTGAAACAGTCATAATGAAAAAACCAGCAGCATACAAGTTCTATTTAGTTCTCCTAGTGAGGCATTTTTAATCTTTTCAAGGGTGAGTTTGCGAGTTAATTGTTGATTTTGTCAGTTCTATAAGCACACCAACATAATGAATTTTTGACCTGCTGGAAGAACAATGAACACATCCAGCTTTGAATTTTCAGGAGTGCCACGTCTGTGTGGTGGGTCTGCTTTGGCATTATGGGGTTTAGAGCCAAGAGCAGCCCAGGCTCAGGACTCTGCTGCTGTCTGCATAACCACCAATGCTGTGACAGCATTGCATGAGCAGCTGCTTTGAGCAGGTTAATAGTCAATAAAAGTGCTGGGTACATTAAAAATGGACGTAAAAGCAGAGAGGGAGGAGATGCCTTTGCCTGGTGGTATGGAATAAATCCTGTTGATTTAGATTGTTTAGCTGTAATTGATCCCGCAGCCTGCAGCAGCAGCAGAAACCCACGGAGGCATCCAGAAGTTACCTCTAAGTAGCTGGGTCTGCAGAGGGACACCTTTTATCCCTGCCACTGGTCACTGGCTGTGCCAGCTGTGTCTGGGGGCTCTCTTGCAGTGTCTCTGGTGTGTATCCCTCGTGCCCCTGGAGCTGTCCCTGCATGTCCCACGCCCCTGCAGAGGCAAACCCTGGGCAGCAGCCTCTGCTTTTATTCTTATCGTACTGGCACACAGAATATGCCCAAAATACCTCATGCAAAACCAAAAAAAGGAGACTAGAATATTTAGTGATTGATTCTGCAATTAGAAAATTGCTGGTCATCGTCCTGCCCCGGGACAGATTTCAGAGTAGTGATTGAAGCCAGAAGGGAAGAGACGTTGTCTTTTCAAGTCATTCTGTCAAATCATTTAAATTAGTTTAAAGGGCAATTCACCCAATTTCAGAAAATACTGTTTGTGTCTTTTTCCACTGTTCCTGGATTTTGAAAAGTTATAGCTGATGTCTCGAGGAAAGGATTCAAAGTGAGAAAGCAAGCAGCTCCCTGCACAAATACACAGCACCGGTTCTGCATGAGAAACAGCGCTGAACTTCGTAGGAAGAGTATTTTGAGCAGGTCCAGTTGATAAGCACTCCAGAATCAATATTTCATGTTATTCTACTATACAAATATAACACTGATAGCGGCAGCACTACAAGAGGCTGCAAACAAGTCAATGTCACAGGCAGTTGGCATTCAGGCTGCATGTCCAGCAGGCAGCTCCTGCAGCTCTTGCTGTGCTTTGGGCAGGGATTGTGATGGAGTGGCAACACCAGCCATGCTCACATCTCTGGGTAAGTCTTCCTAACCTCCTGCCCCCTTTGCTGGAGCCACACTGGGAAATTTCTATAGAAAATCTCATGCCGAGTTTTTATCTTTTTTTTAAACTGAATCGCTGTGTTGAAAGGATTGATTTTAATTCCCTGAAATCAAAATTTTGTTACTGATCTTGAAATAGACCAACCGCAAATATTTTGCTCAGGGAATTAACTCTGGTTTTGAGTCAGATAATTCTCTCACAATAAAGACTCTGGGAATTCTCTGTAAGGAAGATCAACGCTCTTTGGCATTTATGTTTTTAGTTAGAGGATGTAGCAATGGGAAGATAGAATAATGAATTGCCAGGAAGGCAGGGAAGTTAGAGGAATATAACTGGTGCTTATGCCCATTATTGTTGCAGGTTTTTGACATTTAAAGTGGTTTGCAACCCTTCTCTTATCAGAGCTAATGCCAGACAATCAGTCACCCTGGCACAGCAGTTCTGTGCCTCACTGTTAGTAATGCTGCTGATAATTGATGTGCAGCAGCAGAATTTATAAATGAAATTAGCTCCCCAAAGTTTAAGTATGACTGTGATTGAAGCAGTAATGATAGAGTTCAAGCAAGTACATTTGCCATTTATCTGAATGTATCATTACTGACAGTGCTTTTTCGTTAACATTTTGTTATCCTTATTCATGTCATTGTTATAATGTCCTCTCAAATACCTGCAAATTAAACTGACTTGTACTCAGTGCCGATCCTTCCTGCCCACCCCTGCACCTCCTTCTTTGGAATTAATTCGTGCAACATTTGAGTTTTAAGATCTCTGAGAGCATCTAAAACATAATCAGAGGAAAGTGCTGTGCAAATAATTGGGGAACAGCTCTGGCTTTCTTGTCTGTGAAGGCTTCTCCATGCTTTATTTGTCAGAAAGACACAACATTCGTATTTTAATTCGAAATTCAAAAAGTTGGTTTTAGCTACAAGTAAAAGTGAATAGAAAGAATTTTTAGCAATCCAGCAATGTTTCAGACTTTGGACTCAAAATCAAGAGAGCCCCACATCACCATGGATGTGATATCTTTAGCTAATCCTGGAGACTCTTTTTTAAACTCTTATGAAAAATTACTGAAGCAGACACAATTTTGGTGAGGATTCCATGGCAATCTGAAAATAAAGTGGTTAAACATAAGTTGAGTCAAATAGATTCTGATTTTTTTAAATCTGTATCTGTTTCCTGAATCTTCAAAACCAGAACTTGATTAACTGATTTTGTGATGTTTTTGTCTTATTCTAATTACTTTTGCATGTAGAGATTTTAAAGGGCTATAGGGTAGAATGTTTTTAGTATTATGAATATCAAAGAATTTGTTAGAGAAAGTTTCATCATCTGTATTCTGTATAGCAAAACCCCACAAATTCTGTGCAAAGAGGTGAGGTTAGAATAATTCAAATTACCTTGTTTTACTTTAGGATAGATAAGTACGAATGTTTGCTCTTTTTTTATTTGGTTTAGTTTATTTGTTATTGTTTGCTTTGGGTTTTTTGTTTGTTTTTGTTTTGTTTTGGTTTTGGGTTTTTTTTTTTTTTTTTTGTTTTGTTTTGTTTCGTTTTTTGTTTTACTAGACCAATTTCTCTAATAAATTATACTGAGATCTGAAAAGGAAAATGTTATATTGCTATGTTTCCTATCACTGGAGCATTTTTTCTGAAATTTCAGTAAAGATGGGAAAAAATCCAACAATTTAAATCAGGCAATATGTATAAACTCATACAAATGCTTTTTTTTTTTTTTTATAAATCCAAACCCTCAGCACTGACTTAATTTTAGTTCTCAGAACTATTTTGCTTTAATCCCCTTCCATCCACGAATTAAACTGAAGAAAATATTGACAGTGCATGTACTGCATACCAAGGGAATGGTCCCCACTTCCTGGCCTGGCTGGTAACTTTTGTGTTTTTTACCTCATGAGGAGGTTGAAATGAATGAAAACAAATGTGGTTTCAGAAGGGTATGCCTGGTTTCAGTGGTGCTCATTTCAGTCTCTGCAGCAGAACTGGAGGACTTCCAGTTAATTCTCTTTTTTAGTATAGGAGATGTCATCTTTGAGCACATTCAGTGTCATAATGAGACAACAGCATCTTTCTTGCTCAAAACATTGTAGAATATCCTATATACACATATGAGGTTCTCTCTTTTTGGTAATATTTAATTATTGGGACTCAAAGGAGGTAAAGAAGCTTCACAGATATTAGATCTTTGCCTGTTTAGTGTTTTGGGGGGATTTTCACCTGGATTTCTTTCAGGAAGACAGTAGTGTTTGATTTCCTAGTCACATTTATTTTTAAGTGTTCCCTTTAACAGCACATAATTTGTGACATCAGGTTTTGGTTGCTTGATTGAATGCAGTTTATTCTTCTAGTGGTTTATATTTAATTAGTAATGTACTAATTGATACACCAGACAAGTTCAGTGATGTCAAGGACACAACCTCCCCAAGGTTTTGCCAGCCATCCAATTTATATAAATTTCCTCTAAGTCATGACAGTGATGCTTTAATCCATTAAAACCCACATGGAAATTCAGAGACAGAACGCATTTCTTCATTTCCGAGTGTCGACGTGTAAAACTTTCCAGTGCCAGGGTTTAACTGTGTGCCAGCCTGTGCCAGCCTGTGCCATGGGGAGTGTGGCACCAGCTCTCTGCTCTTCTTGCTGGTGCCAAAATGCTGAGGAGGGGCTCAGCCCCCCTGCTCAGGGCTCTCTGCTCTGCAGAGCTGTGAGGACACTCTGATGGAAGTTCTTGGAGGGGTGAACCAGTGACTTGTTTTAGCTGTTCAATTCTTGATTAGAATTGAACGGCTAAACAGATTTAGAATGATTAGGCATTCAGCATTTCCATAGCTAGAGACAGACTCCATTTAAAGTAAGGGGAGTGGGGATTTTGGAGTTTGACTGGGAGTAGCAGAGATCAGAGTCAGGTGAGGATTGCTAAACAGCTCTCCGTGCTCCCGTGACAGTGCTGAGCTCTGCACAGGGCTGTAACCACAACCTGGCAGTCTCAGGTGCCTTTCTATGAACTTCTCAGAAGGCCAAAACCTTGGCCTCCACTTTGGGCAGGATCTGTGCCCCTCTTGATACAAGTCTGGAAGTGGGGAGTCAAGCTGAAGGACACCACTGAAGGAATGTCTGGAGCAGAGCTCGAGAAGTCCCTCTCTGCCACAGCTGGCAGCCATGGGATGTTGAAAAGAAGGGACACTTTGCTGAAATGTCAGCAAACCTGGGATTTATCTTTGTGGTTTGTTTTTAAGGACAGTCTTTATTAACTCAGTCCATAAACCGGTTACCAAAATGGTAACAGCAGTAGTTGTCTCTGCGTGTAGCAGGAAGGAATTTTCATAAAAGTTAATCTTCTCCGAGCAAACAAATTTTAATCTGTGGGTTCCATCATCTTCTGCTTTTTAATAGTATTGCTCTTTTAATATCACTTCTTTTCTAACAAGATCATACCCTGCTCCCTTAGGCCATGTTAAAAAGGTCAGTCACTGAGTGGTATTTTAATTTAAATAAAGAGTGAAAGACAGAGTGTTTTTGCTAGAATACTAAAAGATCACCTATTTAAATCTTCCTTTTAATGTCTGTTTAACTATCTTTCTTTGAGGCTCTTTCTATGACCTTCAACATAATTTAAACTTAATTTTTAATTCATTATTCATGCCATTAAATACTGAAACCCGTTTCTTGCTGCAGTTTATTCCTCTATTAAATGCATGTGTTCTATTGGTTTTGTTTGGTCCTGTAATGAATTCTGATGTACTGGCACTTTAAAATACAGTAGAGAAGAATGCTTATTTTGAGAGGTAAAAAAAACTCAATGTGTAAATGTTGTATTACATCAACAACATTATTTAAGGTAAAATACGGGGTGGGGGAAAGTCAGGTTGAACTTGGGGCCTCTTACCTGATGAATTCTGTGTAAATGGCACTGTCCTGTGCTGCCCTGCGTGGGCTGGGAACAGGCTGCCCTGAGTGTTCCCAGTTTCTGGAGGGCTTCAGCTGCACACAGCAATAACTGTGGCAGCTCCACTGACACCCCGACACCTGCTCTACATCATTGTTTTGGCTTCTCCATCTTTTTCTCACTTGGTAATTGAGTTTCATGGCTTGGTGCAGGAGATGGAATGAACTGCAGATAGTTATGTTATTATAGATTAGCCATAGTGATACTGGGGTTTGTAGAGACCTGATATGCTGCAGGAAAGCACCCAGAACTAATATCACTGAATAAAGGAAATAAATTAAGCCCTTAAAATGATGTATTTTCATTGCTAGGGAGCAGTTTTTTCCACCCCTGCTAAAGCTGATGGGCTGGTATCTCATTTGCTGTGCCCAAGTAGGAGCTGCACCCTTGCACAGCAGAGACATAGATTCTCATCACTGCAAAACACATGCACAGTTAGTTTGTTCTTGTCTGTCAGCATTCAGGTACTTTAGTAATATAAACTCCTTCTTTATCTTTCCTCACTTGATTCGATTGCCTTAAGCGTGGCACATTCACAAGCAGTTGGGCAAATAAGGAGAAAATCCAGTGTTCTGTTACTGTTGCTTCCCAGAGTTTTTGTCTGACAGTCATTAGCAGTACAAATTAATTGGAGATACTTTTGAAGAGGTTACAATGCACTGTTAAGGAAAAAATTGCTGAAGAAAACAAGGTTAAGTTTCAAGAGTGAAGTAGCAGAGCTATAATATTTTACAGTGTTCCTTTAGGGATTTTTTAAAGCAGGGGAGAGAAAGAAGGCATTTCCCAAAAGCACAAAGCTTCCCTAAATTTGGGAACAGCTCTGTAGGTGGCAGGAGCACTGATGCCACATGACCCTGGGGCATTGTCAGCACTGTGACAGTGACCTGCAAACTTTCTGGGTACCTCTGCAGCTCCCTGAGCCACAGGGGACCTGTTCCTGTGCCTCTGGATTGCCCTGCAGGTCCCTGAGCTGTGGGTGACACTGTGGCTCTGGATTGCCATGCAGGTCCCTGAGCTGTGGGTGACACTGTGGCTCTGGATTGCCATGCAGGTCACACAGCCAGGGTGACACTGTGCCTCTGGATTGCCATGCAGGTCACACAGCCAGGGTGACACTGTGGCTCTGGATTGCCATGCAGGTCACACAGCCAGGGTGACACTGTGGCTCTGGATTGCCATGCAGGTCCCTGAGCTGTGGGTGACACTGTGGCTCTGGATTGACCTGCAGGTCACACAGCCAGGGTGACACTGTGGCTCTGGATTGCCATGCAGGTCCCTGAGCAGGGTGTGACACTGTGGCTCTGGATTGCCATGCAGGTCCCTGAGCTGTGGGTGACACTGTGGCTCTGGATTGCCATGCAGGTCCCTGAGCAGGGTGTGACACTGTGGCTCTGGATTGCCATGCAGGTCCCTGCTCCAGGGTGACACTGTGGCTCTGGATTGCCATGCAGGTCCCTGCTCCAGGGGGACACTGTGGCTCTGGATTGCCATGCAGGTCCCTGCTCCAGGGGGACACTGTGGCTCTGGATTGCCATGCAGGTCCCTGCTCCAGGGGGACACTGTGGCTCTCTGTCTGGTTCTGTGGGACCACACCAGCCACTGCTGAGTCAGCAGGGTGTGACATCCCTGCCTTCTTCCTTCTGCCCATTCTGCAGCACATCAAGGAAATGCAGAATCTGACCAGGAGAGCTTCCAGAGAAAGGCAAGCCTCAGGCCCTGCCTGTGCTGTGAGAAAAGAGAATCTCAGCTCATCACTGAGCTGTAAGCACTGCTCCCAGCCAGCCCAGTGGCATTTTCACCTGTCCCAGTAATCCTGGGAAGCCAGCATTCCCCAGGGACCCTTCAGCTGGTGGCTCCTCTGCTGAGCAAACCCCAGCACGGCCCTGCCACCCCCCGGCTGCCAGGGCAGATTGATGGGCTCCACAGCTGTCTTCAGTTAATGGAATCCATATATTCTGTCACCCTGGAAGACCTCCCTGGGAAATTACCTCCCCTTTCCTTGCTCTTTGAGAAGAGTTATTGTCTGGGAGCTAAACGAGGATTAGGTGCTTTTATCCACAAGATATATCTACATATATCTTCATTTTTTTCCCCTCATTTTTTTACTTTTTATTCTTTTTTATTTTTTCCTCTCCTTCCTTTCCCACCTCCCCTTTCAACATCTTGAAGGAAGGAGACAATTTGTGACAAGGTTAAATTTTTGTACTGCTTGTTGAAACACTACGTTAGGGCACGATTTGAACAGCATTAGTGAAATACCAGCTTTCTACTGGTACGCGTTTCTTCGTTCTCAGTTCTGTTTTGAAAAAGTACAATAATGGATAGAATAATCTTCTAATTCTATCTTATAACAGATGGAATAGATGGAATGTGTGTCTGGGACCATATGGCTGCTCGTTTGGGCTGTTTGGGATATCCTGTTGCTTTTACCATATATGTTGTTGCTTTGGAACTTGCTGGTGTGGTGTTGAAGCACATACATTTCAGTTCTTCACAATTTCTTAATTAAAACCATTTTAACTGTGAAATAGAGCTAGATCTAGGGCTGCCTCACTTTTCTGTAAAGCTTGATATGAATTATATGCAGAGAACCACTTTACTGGGTGCGTAGACAGAAGATAAAAAAGAGCCTTCTTATGTATATTTCCAGTATATTTTAGTGTCATCAGTGCAAAAATAATTCTGTTAATTTTGCTAAATGATACTGTGCATGTGCTTTTCTCAGTTTACACAAAAGTAGTATTTGTGAAAAGCTTAAGATAAAAATTATCTTTCAATTTGCCAGAGAAATGAGTCTCCTGTTTCCATTAAAAAAAAAAAGATGGATAATCTGGAGTTTGTGAAGGGGCCCATATTAAATTAATTCTTCACAAAAATTTTGTGTATTGATGAGCGGAGGCTTATTAAAAAAATGTGATTATGTTAAGATAGCATTGCTGTCTTTCCGAGATTTGGAAATTTCTTTGATAAATGACCTCTCTTGAGATTCTCAGCAGAGAATTTCAGAGCTGGAGTGGTTTCCCAGCCCATTGGTGGTGCTCTGATTTGTGTTATTGTCCTGGACAGGCGAGCTGTGCTGGGGCACAGCCGTGACCTTTATGCAGAACAGTTCCCTGTCGCCTGTTTGGGTTCTGCAGCAGAGCAAGGCTTCACTCTGCTGCCAGTGCTGGCAGCACATGGTGCTAAAGAACAGATTTTTGATGGCTTTATTTCTTTCTTTAGTTACAGCCAAAGCTGAGTGCTGAGCTCACCCCAGGGGTGCAGGGTGACCCCAAACTCGCCGTGTGCCCAGGGGCACTCTCAGGGCTTTGGGGCCTCCTGCAGCACTGAGTGCTCCAAAGGCACTGGCAAGCCACAGAAAAAAGGTTTATGAGAGTGATTATTCCATCTCTTTATCCATCTCCTGGAGAAAGAACCCACACTGGGGCCCTTTCTGAGCCCACACTGATGAGCTCAAAATACCACCTCTCCATGGTATTAAATATGTAACTTTTTCCTTGATTAATTAATAGAGCCTCTTTACTGTGGATTTCCTCAATATGAGTCTTTTCTCATCCTTGTGTGAGGCTTTGGTATGATATACTCAAACCAGTCAGAGGTGCAGAATTTTTCTGAATAATAAAATTCCTGCTTTAGTCTAGATTCATTTTAATTCTTTTTGTGATAATGCTGTTTGAAAATAACAGTCTTTTGAGTCACTTCTGCCAAATTTAAAATCAGTAATTTGAACAAAAGCAAAACACCTTTTAGAAAGAGAAATTCACTTAGAATGCCTTTAGAAGTGTGTGATACACTGCACACAGAAGCTTTAGGTCCCTCAGCTTCAGCATTTGTCCAACATGAACAAATTTTTCCAGCATGAGCCTATCTTTAACTGAGATGGAAAGTCAGTATCATTCTTTTGGTCTCAAAATGCTTTATTAAAAGTATATATTTTGTGTGAGCCTTTGTACCTACAGAGACTTTTTTCCCTAGATGAATTGAAGTGGTCCACACATGGATATAGAAGCTATTATTTTCCCAGCAGGATGTTAAACTGCTCATCAACTCTTGCAGAGCCACAACACTTAGGAAAACCATGCAGGTGAAGGAGCTGCAGCTCTAATAACCACAGGTCAGCACTTCATCTCCAGCCAGGAAATCTTTCCCCCCTTCAAAGAAGCTTTGCTCCCAGGACCTGGACACTTTATGCTGCAGAGAACTGTTTTACTGGGGCTGGAAATCATCAGAAAAATCTTTAAGTTTTTGATGAAGCAGACACAGATTCTGCCTGTATCACAAACCTGCTCTCCAGGTAGGTAGGATCTGGCTGCTGCTTTCTGGCCTTATTTTGCAGGGTGTTGCCAGTTAATACCACCCCTGACCCTCCCACTCTGACTTAGAGCCCATTAGTGTGATTGGAAACACAGAAAGAGGAGATCAGGTCTATCGATATCAAAATACATTTCTCAGTGTCGAGGAGGATTTGCTAAACTTGTTAAACCACTTGTGCCAGGAGTTATCCATAACTGTAGATTACACTGAGAAAAGCAGGTAATTCATGTTTGTTCCTTCTATTTTTATGTGGGGATTTTTGGTGGTTTGTTTGTTTTTCCTCAACTGTACAAACATGTAACAATGCCTATTATGAGAACTACAATGATTTCAAACTGATAGGATTGAAGAAAAGTAAAACCGGATTAGAGTGACCCCAAAGAAATAGCACTGTGTTTGGACAGGGACTTTTCATGGGGACACGTAATGATAGGACAAAGGGGACTGGCTTTAAACGGAAGGAGGTTTAAATTGGAAATTGGAAAGGAATTGTTCCTTGTGAGTGTGGTGAGGCCCTGGCACAGGGTGCCCAGAGCAGCTGTGGCTGCCCCTGGATCCCTGGCAGTGCCCAAGGCCAGGCTGGACAGGGCTGGGAGCAGCCTGGGACAGTGGAAGTTGTCCCTGCCATGGCAGGGGTGGAACGAGATGAGTTTTAAGGTCCCTTTTGACCTAAGCCATTCTATGGTTCTATGAATATTTCGCATTTAGCACTTAAATAATCTGTATTATATGATATTTTAACACCCCGTTGAGCTGTGGAAATCCACATTAGCCTTTACACCTTTGCTGTGGGTAGTGTTCATCCCATTTTGCTGACCTGGATTTTCTCCACCTTGCTATTTGTTCCTCTGTTTGCAGTAATAGTTGTCAAGTGATTTGCCATCTTCCCAGATGCCTGTGCTGCTCACAACTCCCATGGACAGTGAATGTTTTCCTGGCACTTCTCTTTGCATTCTGTAGTACTTGTCAGCTTTCTAATTTCATTTCTATTCACGGGGGTGCCAACAAAGATTAGAAATGGCTATAAACCCCTCTTCTCCAGATTATAAAGCTGTAAGCGATGCTGTTTAGGACAAGATTTCTTTTACATGTGGCTTGCTTCAGACTTAAATACTTTCAATAACTTTTTTTTTTTCAGTGTCTGAATCTATCCTCTTCTGAACATATTTGACTAGATATGCCAAGTTCTATGTTTTTCTGGGAATACAAGATGCCCTATGCTATTAATCTTTTTACAGCAATGATTGACTCAAATGGTTTGTGGGAAAAGGAAGAAAAACATATTTAGTAAAGATCTCTGGTAGAGTTAATTTGTCTCCCTGTGGCTCTGAGATGTGCAATTCAGATTTCTGCATGCTGTGGACACCCTTGTCAATGTATTGATGAAGGCCTGTGGGAATACAGCAGTTTTAAACAATATTTTAAAGCAGAAATTCCCAAGTACTTCATATGAATGATGTTCTTTTTGTTCTCAGCAACTGTAAATACAGCAAAACTGAAGAATATTTTATTTACTTTTTTAAACAATAGATGAATTTCCAGGATGCTCATTAAAATGGGAAATAGTAAATGATGAAAGGTTTTCTTTAATGAAAAGTAAAAATGTCATGACATCACCAGAATATATTGGAGACTAGGAAGCAGAGCAGCTCTTGCCCAGAATGCTGATGAGCTCTGCTGCTCAGGCTTTCTCCTGCAGGAAGGAGAAATGTATTTTCTCTTTCTGTTGTATGTTGTTATATATTTATCCACAAAAGTGTATAATGCAAAAGAAGTTATTTCATCAGTAATGTCCAAGAACTGCACACCAGGCTGGGAGCAGCTGAAATTTGTTCATTAAAAGTTCATGGTCTGTTGACCTTTTCTCGTTCGAGCCTTGTATTGAGTCCACTCCTTATCTCTGCTGTGCATGGCAGATTGTTTAGCATATTTCTTGTGTAGAGAGTGACTTTGAGTGCCACAAGGACCTCACTTGGCACTTGCAGGCATAAGCAGAATGTGTTTGAAAATGTTGCTGTGCTCTCTAGTGGATAATTTAGTTATAAGTGTCTAAGAAATTAGTATCAACAACAGTTACCAATTTATATTTCACTTAACGGAAAGACCTTCAGCAGAAGGGCTCTGCTGAAGTGCAGGGCTGTGTCTGCAGGGAACACTCACAGGTTTTCCTGCACACATTTCATTTCTGAAATAGTTAGGGAGAGCCCACATTCTGTAGAAGCTCTTTTTAAAGACTGATTTTCAATGAGCAGGCAGCAAGAGGGCTTTATTTGACAGCCTATCTCAGCTCATGGGAGATGAGCTTACTCCACATCTTGTCCTTGCCAACAACCCTTGGCTGGCCCCTCGGGCACCCAGCTGTCAGTGTTTGAGACACATCTTACCCCTCAAATTCTGGGTTCCACAACCAGGAGCAGTGTTTGCCTGCTCCTGACCTGTGATGGTGCTAAGACTCTTTCCTGGATCAGTCAGTGAGCTTGCATTTGGCCTTCCTATCTCCATTCTTATTTCCTTTAGTCTGTTCAAGTCTTTGTACTCCAGTCTGTGCTCCTCAGTGCTCAGGCAATTATTTTCCAACCCTATTCTTTCCAGCCCAACAACCATCTCTGGTGGCATCCTGCAGAGTTCTTAGATAGTTCAGTGGTGATTTACACTGTGACTTAGGCTGGCATTCCAATTGGCCTCTCCTTTCCTTGGCCTGTCAGTCATTCTGCATAGAAGGCCTGCCATTTCTGCTCATCTGAGTCATTTCCAGCTGCATTAAATTTATTGAGCTTATTATTTTTTGAAGATTTATGTACTAGAATTGGCATAAATAAAAATGTCCTTCGTGGGATAACTTGATTTCTGGTGTTCAACATGGAAGATTGGCTTCTTTGCTGTGGGCCCAGAACTGTGTACAAAGATGCTGGAATGGTGAATCATTGCTCTAGTGACCAAATAATTGGAGCAGCAGATTTGAATCAAATGACATCCTATCCCATTTCACAAGAAAAATAACTTGGTTTGATTCTTCATTGAACTCCTGTTGTCAAATTCAGCACTGAAAAGCTGTGCAAACTTTTCCCCATGCAAACTTTTCAATGGATGCTTTCACAGAATTCCTAAAATCTGCTTGCAATTGCAGCTGTCTGCATTTCTGCCTCTGTGTGCAGGTGCATGGGGAATAGTTCAGTTGTTACTGAGTTGTGCTCAGCAAGTGATTTCATATCTCCTTGGATATGCTAAAAATTATCCCATTTTGTGTAATTTTGTTGGTCTTTATCAGTTTATGGTATAAGTTCATCCTGAGAATTAAATCTTGCTGTATTCTCAACAGCTCTCCAAGTCTGGATTTGGAGTAGATTTAGACTATAATCAAAGATACCTGCCAGCCTCTCACTGTTCCAGGTGATTCAGTTGTCACTGTTCAGGTACCTTTTTTCAGTCTTCTGTTTGCAAATATGTAAACAAATTGAATAGGAAATAGGAACAAGAATCTAGGAACACCCTTTGGTGGTGTTTTTCTTCTCCTTGGTTTTGGCATTTAGATAAGATTTAATTTAATTTCAGATTTCATGCCAGATTTCAAGGTAATGATGAGTTTTAATTTTACATTTGTTGTTCCATGCTCTCATAATAACAGTATGAATCCTACAATTTCAATAAATGCTACATAACTCCACAGGTTAGAAAACACAGTTTATTTGCTTGGGGTGATGAGTAGTTATAAAAATGTAAACAAATATGGAATATTTTATTCTCTTGAAATATTAGTAAATTCTAAGGATGTAGATGGAGCAGCCATTTGAAAATATTAGAAGGGCTGTGTTGGGAAATCTGCAGAGTAGGTGTGACACTTGGAAGGCATTTATGTCATGAGGAGCAGCTGAAGCCACTGTGTGAAGTTGGCATGAAATAATAAAACTGCCAGAGCAGAGGTGATGTGATGCTCATTCACTTCTCTAGGTGTGGAAGTTAATAAAAATAGGAGAATCATTAAGTGGTGTTCCAAAAATCATCCTACTCTGAGTTCAATTAGTGAAATCATCCAAACTCCACAGCTCTTAGAATAATACAAAAAAGACTTAATGATGTGTGAGAATTCGCAAGAAGGCAGGAAATTTTCTTTTCTGTTGTAAATTAAGCCTTACTCTTCACATTTTATTAAAAGGTGATGGCACTTTATTGCCCAAGCCCTGGCTTTCAGAGCCTTCCAGCCTGTTGTAAACAATGGATTTAAACAACTTCTCTACAAAATATTCCTGCCCATTGTACCTGACATTGTAATTCAAAAAAACATCTCTGGTGATTTTCTGTTTTCCAAATAATCACAATCAGGTTGTGCTATACTTGCTTGTCTGTTAAGGATATTAAATATATATGTATAAAAACATATATATAATGTTTATTCAGTGCAGCAAATCTTCAGATGAGCATCACTGGGGCTTGGGGGCTAATTTGGATCACTTGTTTTGCTTGCGTTCTGTGTCTCATTGATGGAATAATGGTGAACTGTATTTCTTATAAAAGTCTCAGCAAATGTATTCGTTTGGGAACATTTCTATGACTTTTATACATAGAAATATAAAAATATAGATATATCAAAAATATACAAATATATATGTCTAAAATGATAATCTCCTAAATATTTTTGCTCTTTCTTTTGAACTTTTCACTAGAATGAGACATGACATACTGAAGCTTTGAGTGATATTTTATTGTAATGCAGTAAAAAGTTGACTTGCAGTTTTATTATTACTGTAATTTTCATTCAAAATTTTATATCCACAAATTAATATTTTTTCAGTTAAAGTCACTGTGGAATATGTTGCCCTGACTTGTGTCCTGAATTTTCACTCTTTCCCTTATGTGCTGTTCAGAGTATGAATGCCATTTTGTTTCTCAGGTAAAATTAACACTTAATAGTGTTTTACAGCCTTTTAGTTTATCTTCTGAACTGGGAGCATTGAGGATTTTCCTAACGAGAAGAGAGGGCAGCAAAGGCTGTGAAATTCTATGAACATCTAGGAGTGGTGGCATTGGTGGAACATTAATTCTACAATCAGGATACTGGAATGGAATAGCAGAGCTGACTTTTTGTGTGCTTTCAAACAGAAGCCTGACCTCTCTGGAAAAGCATGTTCAGTGAAAACTGGTGCCTGGAGCAGGGATGTGGGGAATATATTGTGAAAGTGGAATTCCATGGTTGCTCATTTGGAATCTCGAGTTTCCTTCAGTGCCAGCTCTAGCTCCGTGTGCTGTGTTGTGTCAGTATTCCAGTATCAGGCTGCAGAGCTCTCAGTGTGCAAATAATGAGATTTCATTTCCTGCCACTGGGGGTGGGCAGCAGGGCTCGTGGCCTCGATGGCCCTGATGTCCCTGAGAAAGCTGAGTTTGCATCTCTGCCACAGCACCAGTCCCGGGAGGATGCTGGCAGCTGGCTGAGCTCCGAGCTCCAGCTGCTGCCAAAACATCTGCCCAGCCTCCTTCCACCTGGGCCAGCTCCATGTCCAGGAGAGTCTGTCAGCCCTCAAAATATCTGCTCTGTTTGCCCACACTGCCTGCATTTTAAGAAATTCTTGCTGATACAGATTCCTCAGGGCCACATTTCTGATGCCCAATTTCCAAGTTCTGTTTAGGTGGAATTGCTACAGACAACCAGGTATGAGTGCCAAAAAGAAAAAATAACCTTATAGTCACAGAAATGTATTTTATCCATACTTCAGTTATTCAGTTTTTCAGTTATTTCAGTTTTATCCATACTTCAGTTATACTTCCTGCGTGTCTGTGCACTCCATCCCTTTGAGTCACCAAAAATGTCCACTGTACCCAGGGAGTTATGAAGCAGCAGAATACACAGTGTCCTCTTAATTTTCCTGGTTTTCCATCCTGAAATTTGTTTCTCTCTTTTCTTGGTTTTCCATCCTGAAATTTGTTTCTTTGATCCCATGCAAGGCAGAAAGGGGCTGTCCATCTAAGTTTTGCTTCACTCTCTTGGGAGGGACAGTGTGGCATTTGTTTTGAGATTCCTGCCATTGATACTGAGAAATGAGAAGGGAAGTATCTGATGAACTTGTTTTCCTTGCCTCTCATGAACAATATATGACAGCTTTGAGAAATCGTGTTCAAAGGAGTCATTATGGTGCCATTTGAATTAGTGAAATAAAAGTAAAGACTTATTTTCTAACAGCTTATTTTCCCAGTGGTTGTCCAATAATAACCAGCACTTCAGTCACAGGGTCAGGGAGTTCACATGTCATTAGCACACTCTGAAAGCCTGTAATGCCTTTTTGATTTATTTAGTTTTTTATTTATTCATTTTCTTGCTCTACAGTTTGGGGTGGAGCCCTTGCAGTCCTAAACCAGGGAATGCCAGAATTCTTTGGCAGTCCACCGTGCATCCAACAAGGAGAATTCTTCGAGGAATGGCACAGAGGATGTTGTTGCTATTGTGACTATTGAAATTATCTCACAGGTTTTTGTGCTTTTTGATGGGTACAAATTAGTCTTGTGATGGGTAAGCCTTGGAAATGGATAATTCTGAGTTAGAGAAAATTTTTTGAGTTTTTACTTACCAAGATCTGCTGTTGTTTTGTGATCAGTTGTGCTTTGGGAGCATTAAAGCATTGGAATGAGAATTCTGCTTACCAAACCGTAACAAAAAAATTTGTTCCACTTTGAGATTACTTTTTTTTAAATGAAAACCCAAATGAAAAGTGCTCAGAGTATTTACACTTCAAGTGACCTCAGCACAATTCACAGTTGTTCAGCAGGAGAAAAAAATCTCCAAGTTCTGATGTACTAATTTATCTTTAAAAAGATTCCACAAGACAAATAAAACCACTTATATTCATTTTTCTCCCCAGCCTGCTTCCATTACTCACTAGTGAACAAGACATAAAGGTGATCTGAGCCTAAGAATTTAACCAGAAATAAAATATAGGAATGTATCCTGGCCCTCACATTTGGGTTGTATTTTCCTTTAGAAAATTCTCTCATGTGCTTGTGGGATATCAGAGATAATGATGTGTTGAGTAGGGCCAATGAAACGAGACTCTCAGTCAATAAATTTGCTCAAAATGCAAGCAAGTGAAATAATCTATTGTCTGGTGGAGCTGTTCTATGTAGGTGCATAGTTCAAATCATTTCAAAGCTTAGGCTCTAACAGAAACGGTTGGGTTCGAGTATAGCACACCAGAAATTAAATGTCATTTATGTCTCTGTGCAAGAGTGCAAGGGAGAAGAATTGAATGGAATTGAAAATTTTATTCTGAATCTTATCCTAAATTTACTTAAACTTATCCTATTAATGGTGAACTGGTAACCATACTGGTAGAAGATTTCTATTTAGAACCAAAAGTAACCAAAAAGCATTTCTAGCAGCAGAATAAACTTCCATTAGAATTTTTAAACATGTCAGTGTTGGGTTTTTTTTAATAGTTAAGAAGATAAGGTAATATTTTTCCATTGTGACCTTCCCATTACATTTTGGACTGTCTGCTGTAATAACTCATGTTGATGTGGTCAGTGTAGTCCAGCAGGTCCTGGATAGTGCAGCTAAAAACTCATGGCAAATACTGACTCTTAAGAAGGGTGTCTTTCTCAAAGAAGATTTAAATGATCCAGGTTTATTTATTTTTTTTTTAATATTTTAATGTATTCCCACATTTACAATATTGGAAGTAGCAAGAATTGTCTCCCTTCATAGTGGCATTTGCTTAAAATTTTTGAGTCAAGACCAGAAACCTTCTGCTGCCTTAGTGGTTTATCCATTTTCTAGACTCTTTTCCTGCTATTTTGCATGCAAATCCTGTGCTGTCTGCAAGCTGGGCCATGGATGGGTTTTATACACAGGTCATTAAAGAACTTGCCTGTGCATCTCCAGATTTATTAAGTGACTTGGAGTGCCACTCTATCAAGCCATTGTATCCAATTAGTATTTTTCTCCCTTGCAGAAGAATTTCTTGAAAAATATTTGCAGTTTATGAAATTATATATGCAATTATATAGGCTTCCGGGTAATAACAAGTATATTTTCATTTTTCAGTCCATTTTATTATGCTTTGTTATGAACTGTTTACAGCAGTTCTCACTGGCAGGGGAGAGGAGAGGGAGGGCAAATGGAGTTGAATGTGGAGTAAAACCAAGGGAAATCTCATATTAAAGATTCACCAATGAATCTTTACAGAGTTTATGCAAATCCAGTGGGTATTTTGTGAAAGTGTTAATGAGTGTCACATCCTGATTACTGCAGATTTCCCCTTGCATTTCCAACCGTACCAAATCCAATTGAAACTGCTAAAATTAACACCACGAGTCCACAACATTTGGTCAGAAAAACGTGTGAAATCTGTTTTTAAAATATTGTGCACTCATTATTCTTGGAAACGTCTTACATGGAGGTTGATATAAACTATCCTGCGTGCACTCCTTGATGGATGACAAACTTAGCGTTGGTCTCCCTAAATCCTTCTGAAGGACTGTCTATTTCTGAGCTGTGTTTTGCATCTCACTATAAAGCAAAACCTATTATTAACTGCCCTGGCAGTGAGGATCCTGTTGGGAATGTGCTTGTTTACCAGCAGCTACCAGGAGCAGCCCTTTTTGCCAAGCACATGAGTCCCAGGATGGTTTGGGTTGGACCTTCACCCATCCAGTGCCACTCCTGCCATGGACAGGGACACCTTCCACTGTCCCAGTTTGCTCCAAGCCGTGTCCAACCTGGCCTTGGACACTTCAGGGATCCAGGGGCAGCCACAGCTGCTCTGGGCACCCTGTGCCAGGGCCTGCCCACAGTCAGTAAAAGATTTCTGGAAAGGATTTCTTCCTGAAGGACATGCTGGTCTTTCTGTTATGCGTGAAGTGGAGCCTGTGATGTGTGAGGTGACTTCAAACTCATTGATTTAGCTAATCTCAAAAATTGAAAGGTAAAATTTAAATTTAAAAAAAAAAATCATTTTGTTCCCCTTTACTTAAGAGTTATTGTCAGGGCTTTGAGCACTCCAGCCAGCTCACTTCCCTGTTTCCCCATTCCCTTTGCATTCTGCTGCGTGGGCCATCTCTCCTCTGAACCTCTCTCAGCTTTTGCTGGCTTTGAAGTTCTGAGACAATTTCACATCCCTTTTGCTCTCTTTTGACTCAGTTTGGCAAACATATCCTGTCTTTACAACTAGGCCAAAAAAGCTCTTGCAAGTTGTGAGAACAACTTAAATCCAGACACACTTGGGGAGAAGGAGATTTTCCTAACACCACTCCAGGACACTACTGGAGGGATGGATCAGGATGTGGCACCAGGCAGTTGGGCATGGATCTTTTATTTCTCTGCCAGCCTGTTAATATAACCCAGAATGTTGTGTTTGTGACCAGCCACGATCACAATGAAATCACAATGAGCCTGTTTATTTCCAGATACGTAGTGGCATCATTCATTTGCACATTAAAGGGAACTTCGATGCAAGAAGACAAATTCAAGGCTACAAAAGCTCTGTGATTATTGTAATGCTAATCTGTATTCAATCCCATGGATGTGTCACATCTTGAATACTTTAAAAAATTAATTAGTCAACTGTGTTGTGCCACAGATGAGCAGGAGCAAGAGGCTGCTTGCATCCACAAGCTGTGACATTCTCTGTGCCAGCAGGACTTTAAAGGAGAGAAGGTCTCCAAGAATTGAGCTGGAGGTGGTCCCAACCTCTGCCTTCTACCTGATAGTGCAGAAAGTGGTGGCATTTGTGTCATTGTGTTATCTTAAGTGATGAAATTATGTTTAAATTATCTCAAATAACAATCCCTATGCTGCTTTATATCCTGTATTTATGAAGATATTTCAATCTGTGCATTCATTTTAGTAGCAAGTAAACATCATGCCTCTAAAGCTAGTGACAAAACTCTCATTGGTGTGTTCTGCAATCTAGAGAGCAACTGCAAAGGAAAATAGGTGGAGTAAAGATAAATTCAGCTGCAAAATAAAGATTGTCATTAACTAAGTATAAAAGTTAGGCAGTTACTCATTTTCTCAACAGAATTCTACCTCCATCCAACTCACAGAGCTGCCCAGGAGTATTTCTTTGCCAACTTTCTGGGCCAAATATCTTCTATAAATCTCTAAACTTCCATTTTCTTTCTCAGATCACTGCAGGTAGGAGCAGGCACATGTTAGACTCACACCCTCCTCACTGGGGCTGTGCTCACTCTGCACAACCAAGGGGGAAAAGGCAGAGCAAAAAGTCTCAATTCTGACTCTTTGGGGCTCTGTGCCTCTAGGGATGGCTGGGGGAGCCTTGGTGTTCCCTCAGTGCCTTCCAGCTGTGCTCCTGGGGCTGGGCAATGGTTTATATTGAATTTATCTGGTGTTCTGAGCAGCACGCAGGGCCCTGCTCTGTGCCATAGGCTGCACTTTATCATTTGGAGGTGTTACCTTGCTTGATTTGATCTCTAAGGAGAAGCACTTCCAGGTTTTTAGGTATTTTCCATTGTGCTTTGACATTTTCTCATGCTGGTGGGGTGAGCACTGTCACATCTGTGTTTTCCTGGTCATGGGGCTCTGCAGACAAATTAACCTTTTGCAGTTTTATTGAGGAAATAATTTGCATTAATACGGGGGGAAGGGGAGAAAAAGGTTGTGGAATTGGAAGACATTTTGAATTCACAGCATAGTAAAAATTGTGTTTTCTAATTACTAAGCAAAAAAAATACAACTTGTTTGGGAAAAACACCTAAATGCAGATCCAGATTACCTCGGAAGGATATATATAGTGAGATATTAATGTTCACTGTTGCAGCCTTAACTTGTAATCCTTGTTCCTGTGGAAATGCTATCTGCTTTAGGAATGCAAATTCTTGTGACTACTTTAGCATTTCAACAGGGCTGTGAATATGTATAAGCACAGAAGAAATTCTTTTGCTTGAAGACTTTTCAGAAACCTGTTTCTTTTTCATGTTCCTAGATTTGTTGTTACCTTATGTTTCACATTAAACTTTGCAACAAGCTCAAAAAAAGAGTCAACAGTCTTGAAAGTGAATGCTGCTGGTGTCTGGTGCCTTCCTTACACTTGACAAAAATGCAGATACAGATTTTTTTTTTTCTTGATTTGATGCTTCTTCAGAAACTTTGCTTTATTTTTGGGCTTTGGATAAGTAGTTATTTTTTGAACTTGACCTCCTAAGCAGCAGTGTCTCTGAAAAAACTCCCTATCCTGTGGAATATGCATTTTTGTTCTTTACAGGGGGTAAGTACAGGCATGACTGGTTATTTTTATAGCAGTCTTCATAGCATTTATGCAGGAAACTTTTTTGTGGTAATGTTTGAAGCAGCATTTATTAGAGCAGTACTAGTTTACTTGCATCAAAGTTATGTTCCTCTGCTCTTTTATTGATGGTGCTTGATTTCTTGTTTCTGAATGAAATTAGGTATGATCTTGGACAAGATATAGAAAATAAAATTTTCATTTAATATGCTGCAAACTTTTGCATTTAGCATTGCAGTAAGAGTGTGAAAGTACCTTTGGACACTTGCAATGTTTTAGTTACTTCATTTGTAAACTGCTCTAATTGCATGAGTGGCAGAAACAGAACTAGAACCTTCAAGAGGCATTGGTGACATCATTAGCAAATACAACTTGGGAAAGGCAGTCCCAGCTCCTAATGCAAAATGAAGCAAGTCAGATCAGTATAATCACATTTACAAATTCTTTATGGAGGCTACTTGTGAGCAATTGGCTAAAGAAAAGCACTGACATTTTAAATATACAGAAAAATTATTTCTGAATACACCTAGTATTTTGTGTTACTGCTTTTCTGGAACATCTCTTACATAGGTCCAATGTTAAACCCAATTATTTTTGTGTACTTTTGTGATTACTTTGACTGTGCTCTTAGCAGCGTTGTGTATGCTTGCAGGATCCAACCCCTGGAGAACATTTTAAAATTCTGCTTGGTAGAGAAAAAAACTTTTGTTTCCTGATTGTATTTCTTTTGATAGTTCAGGTTTAATATCCTTATCATTTTGATTCTCTCTAAAGGATACTATTTAGCATGACTTAACATCATGCATTCTCAGAGGTAGATTTCCTTGAGCTCCAATTTCTCTGTTGGGTTTGTGGCATCTGATGGATGTTGGAAATTTTCACCATGTTGGTTGTCTGGCTCAAAGTTGCAAATGGAAACCACAAAACCTTTTGAAATAAAACTGCAGCACGTTTGTGATAAATCACAGGATACTTTTCCATCTGAATATGCTTCATTAGCTTCCCTTGTGTGGTGCTGCTCATTAGATGGCACGTAGGAAAAAACCATTCCAGCAGGAATCCATCAGGCATGGAGAGCCCCCGTGTGTTAGACATGGACGTGCATTAAAGATTAAACCACGTTTCACTGCCCTGTTTAACTGTATTAAAAGCACTTTACACACTGGGCAGGTGCAGAATAACTTTCTACTCAAGATGCTACTTTTGAATTTTGCCAGTGTTCACTTTCCTTCAGCGGTTATGTTGATTTTTTATAGTTCCCACAGCACAGAAACTTAATTCAGGAAATTATGGCTAAATCAGTTACCCACTGAAGACTTTGAGCTGGAAGCTTTCTAGGATGACACGTGCACCTTTGCATCAGTTTAAAAAAAAAATCTCCAGCTGCACCATTCACTTAAAAAGCTCATATTTTACAGTTAGTTCCTTTGGTTGGCTTCTCTGTAATTTTCTTTGTTAGTTGGAAAATTCAGAAGAAAAACACTCCCTTTTTTAAGGAGAAAAAGACATAAGGGATGGCAAACAACTAAATTCATTTAGAACTTTTGATGTGACATGAGGCATAATGCAATGGTACTCGCCTGTAGCATTCAATAAGTACATTGAAAATACTTGAAGATTTCCGGTAAAAGAGAAATCTGGAATTACTGGAACCTCAACAGCCGCTGCCATCACAGTAATATTTCAGTTCTGTAAGGTTTGTCCCTGCAAGTGTAATGGGAAGGACAGAGGTTCAGGAGGTGCCTTGCCCATGGCAGGAAATGCGTGTATGAGAAGGTCTCGGTGAGGATGACAGCAGCTGAACCACAGCAAGGCCCTGTGGTCCTTCTCAGCTTTTGCTCATCCCATGGAGCACTTTGGGTCAGAGTGTGGTTCCAGTGGGTCTGGCTCACCCACAGCTGCTGGAGTACCCCTGCTGCCAGACAAGGGCATCCCAGCTGAGCTCCTGCAACCCCCCTGCAGTGACTCAAGGACAGCCCTGGCATCCTTGGGCCATGAGAGATTTCAGACATTTAACCCTGGCATTGTTGGGCCATGAGAAATTTCAGCCATTTCATCTCCAGTTCACCTGGGAGGTGGAAGAACCACCATTAGAGATTTCAGCCATGTCATCTCCAGTTCAGTTGGGAGGCGGAAGAACCATAGTTACCTGCCCCTGAGAGGGAGTGCTGCAAAGGAATGTGTAACGTGCATGGATTTTTATTCAAGGTTACTATTTCTATAGACTAAAACATAAATTTGCAATGATATTTTTTTAAGTTGGGCATAAGAATTCAGACCATTATTTTGATTTTGATCCTTGTCACAACTTTGTGTGCTGCAGCTCTTTCTGCAGCAGTGTGTGCTTTGCCAGTGCTGCCCCCTACCCCCCTTATTTTTTTTTTTGCTAATGAGATGGTTCAAACTCTTTTTCATTACTTGAATAAAGCAAGGAGATCTCTGAAGAACAGCACCAAGAACCACGTGTAGCATGTGCCAGAAATTGCAGGTCCTCTGATAGAAGGTCCATAGGTGCTGCAAAGGCTCAAAACAACAGGCCAGAGGTAAAGGAGATGTTTTCTGACTGCTTGGTCTCTAAATGGCCTCGCCCTGGAGAGCCTAGTTTTGTAAATTAGCAGTGCTGATTGCTGCTGGTGGCATTTTTAATGGAACTGAGCTTAATGCTAGGAATATATGGTAAAAGTCAGATTTAAATAACAGAACTAATAAGCCAACCCATAGTATTTTGTTGATTCTAAGTGGTAGAAGATGGTATTTTAGTAATCCCTGTATTTTACTTCACCCATGTTTAGACACACAGGGTGATTTAATTTGAATTTCTAACATTTCAGTGCTTTAATGTTCTGAAACATATTAGCTCTGCCTTAGCAGTTAGTGTTTATTCAATCTCAGAGCACTGTAGGGTCATTAATCCTTCAAGCCCTCCTGAGAAGTCAGAGATGGGAGACACTGGAAGTCATATTATTCTAATTTTACAAGTGGGAAAACTGAAGTGATGAATAATGTGGTCAAGGCCACACAGTGAGGCAGTGTGAGCTCTGAGATGTTCTGGCTATTAAGCCCAGTGGTCAGGCCAAGCCTTGCAACATTCTCTTTTTAAATTATACACTTTATTGTGATTAAGGTGCCTTGATGGTCCCATCGTCTGTCTAGGTAGAAAGTTTAATAAGTTGAGCATGGCTACAATAAAGACTTCCAAACAAGGAAAACACTGAAATTACAGCCTGTATTTAATATTACTTTCTTTATGTTAAGTTTTCACAGAACATAATTAAACATTGTCTCTCTGCCAGAAAGTATTTGTATTTACAAAAACTAAATTATTGATATCAAGTTATTTTCCAAGAGATCAGATTGTTCTTGATTTTGATTGCAGAATAATGATAAATACTGAAAGATGTTTTAACAAACTTCAGGGGTTTTTCGAGAAATAGTGAATGTGTGGTATGAAAATTCATTTTACAGAATTAGAAAAGTTCTCTGAGCAGCATCTTGAGAATTTTTCAATAGAGTACAAGTGGTTGTTTGCAGATTGTAACATCAGTTGCATAAATAGATGTACTTTGAAATAGCAGCTTATTTGATAGGGCATAAGCAATGCTTTTGTGTAGTGAAAGGGATCCGTTTTTAGTGTTTATCTGAAACTTTTTCTTCTCCACAAATGGGTTAATTGCTGCCATCTCTTGTGCAAGATTTTCAGGTTTTGTTTCAGTTCCAGCCAGTCTTTGTCTTAAAAATGACATAGCCTGCAATATTAGTCTAAAAGGAATTTCACAAGAGATTCATTTCATCCAAACACTAAGCATTTTGTATATATGACTGATCTCAGTAGTGAACCCCTGCAAACTTCAGCAGCACGTCTAATATTTTAATAAGCAGCTAATATTTAGCCCATCCATTAAACCACTCCATAAATGAATTATTGAGCGCAATCTGCTCTCCCGTGCCCACCTTCCTTTCCCACAAGGCTGTGGTTTTTAGCTAAGCCGGCGTGGAGCTCTCTTATCTCCAAATAAAACAAAACGGCTCCGCCGAGCGCCTGCACTGCCGAGCCCGGCGGGGGAAGGCAGCGGCAGCCGGGGGCTCTCGCCTCTCTCGGCAGCACCGGCAGCGCAGATGGACAATCACAAATCCTGTCCCACGGCACCGTGAGTGATGCCGGTGTAGCGGGAGCCTCGGGCAGCGCTTCCCCGCCGCGCCAGGACCTCGCTCCGCGGGACAGCGGGACACAGGGACAGCGGGACACACGGACACCGGGCTGGCCGTGCCCCGGGCTGCGCTGGATGCTCCGCGGGCTGCAGGGCCGGCCGCGGCCGCCCGGCTCCTCCGACCATGAAACCCTGGCAGCTGCTCGCAGGCGTGGGAGATGCCCTTCAGGTGAGGCAGCGGCGGCTCCGGAGCGGGCGGGATCCGTCCGGTGCCAGCGCCCGAGCCCGGCTGTGCCCGCCGGGAGGGGCCGGGGCATGCGGGGCTGCTGCGGCCGGGCTGCCCCACCTGGGGGGCCAGGTGAGGGGATGCCGGCCAGGTGAGGGGGATGCTGGCCAGGTAAGTGATGTGGGGATGCCCATCAGGTGAGGGGGATGCTGGCCAGGTGAGGGGTGGTGCGGGGATATTGGTCAGGTGAGAAGATGTGGGGATGTCGGTCAGGAGAGGGGTGCGGGGATATCGATCAGGAGAGAAGATGCGGTGATGCCGACCGGCTGAAGAGACTTGGGACTGCGGGCCAGGTGAGGGGGTGCGGGGATGCCGGGCGGGTGAAGGGATGCCGGCCGGGTGAAGGGATGCCGGCCGGGTGAAGGGATGCGGGGATGCCAGCCGGGTGAAGGGATGCCGGCCGGGTGAAGGGATGCGGGGATGCCGGCCGGGTGAAGGGATGCCGGCCGGGTGAAGGGATGCGGGCTGCGGGCGCGGCCGGGCTGGGCTGGGTGCCGGCCCGGAGCCGAGGGATGCTGCGGGGCTGATCCGGGTGTGTGCTGTGCTCAGCACTCAGCGGTGCTGCCGCGAGCGTGTTTCTCTGGCTGTGAGCGCTCCTCGGCGAGATGCCGACAGAAAACAACGTGCGGGAGGGATTATCCATCCTCCCTCCGCGTTTGGCTGAAGTTTAGGTGAACTTCATCTTCAGAAAGCTGCTTGGCTTTCTGTGGATGGAGTATGTATTAGCATTTATATGAAAGAGAGCAGGAGTCTCATTAGAAGGGGGTTTGTCAGGTGCATTATTGCCTGGTGATTATTATTGCAGGCAGGTTACAGGATTTCTGACCAACGTGGGCGCCTGTTTAACTTTAGGGTCCCTGTGTGTCACCAGCACAATATACTGATCTTAGAAAACACAATTTATGAGTATTTGGAGGTTTTATTACTGTACTTGTTAAAATGCATGGGGTATAACAGCAGCAGTGTTTTGTTAATAAATACAATTTAAACACACAGGTAATTTTGGCTAATAATCCATTTATATATTTACATTGAAAAAAGGCAGGAACAGGATATAAAAGACTAGGATTTAAAAATGCCTATCGGTTTCCAGCTGAATATAATTGCAAAGTAATTTAAATACTTTGTATTACTTTAGCAATATTCTTCCTTTAAAAACCCACACACTTCAAAGTGTGCAAAAAATGTTGAGGGGAATGAATGGGGAAGGTGGATTTCTCTAGCTTTTAAAATAAAGGACTCTTGTCCAGACTCCTAATAGGGATAGAACATTTTTGAAAGACTTGCTGTCACATGGAGGAGTCTCTGGCTCAGCCCAGTAGTGGAATGCTGGGCTCTGCAGTTCCGACACCATAAAATCACATTGCTTCCAGGACTGTACGTTAAATTCCACCTCAGCTGCTTGATTTTGAAGGCATTTAGTAAGATCCGAAACAGCCTTTGTATTTGTCACTTCTGTAGGAATAAGAAGTTTGGTCGTACCATAGAAGCAATTACATAGAAAGTTTGCATTTTTTCTTAAGAATTATTTAGAAAAATCAGTTTACATGCAGTACATTGATTCCATGTGTATTTCTAAAATGAAGCAACAGATAGGTAAAAAGTTTGAATGTCTTGATATTCTGACTGTACATTGCAGCTTTTTTCTTAGCTATTTAATGTTCCTGGTATTGATCTGTTTCTTGAACATGCAAGTAAGGCTGAAGAGTGAAAAAAACTCCTTCTCAATGAACATAGTTCCCTTTTCTACAGCAGAAGCAGTAGTGCTTTGGAGAATTTTTAGTTTTTCAGATTTGAATCATTTAATGAAAAAAAAAAAAAAAAAAGTAGACTTTGGGATTTTATCCTTTACAGAGGCTTCTCTGTGAGTGCCTGGGTATTGTTTGTCAATCATCAGCTTTACTTCCTTTAAACCTATGGATCTAGAGGGGTTTGATTATCCCTTTGGGGTTCTCCTTCCCAAAGCAGTGTGTTTTTTGGCCTTTGAGATGCTGTGAACACACAAAAGCTGCCATTGCCACTGCCTGCTCTGGGAGCTGTGGGCAGGAAGTTCCATTTAATCAGGGTCTCTCCACATCCAGCACCCCGATACCTCGAGGAGTGTCAGCACAGTTCATGGCACCCCTTTCCAGGCACAGTTTTAGAAACTCTGAGCTTTGTATTCTTGCCTACTCCCACTTAAATAAATATTTGAAATCAGAATAACTTAACAATGGATGGATGAAGCAACTTCAAGGTGTTACCTTCAATCTTTGCAACTTCAAGGTGTTACCTTCAGTCCTTCCAGCTTCAAACCACTTACTTCAGCAGCATCATTATCATGGAATTGCTCGAATTTATTCTTCTTGTAGTAGAAGTTTCACATAGGATCTCAGTTTTGCTCATACACCAGAAAACTTTTCCAGGAACAAGTAATAAATTGATTGTTCGAGTGGTCAGCTTGGTGGTATTTGAAATGCTAGAAACGGTTGAGAGAAATGTTCTCAAGAGTAGCATTGGATGTTTGGGCTTTTCTTCTTGTAAGGAAAAATATTGCTATTAAATTTTTAATTAATTTAATGAAGATAAATATCTTAGAAGTGGTAACTAAAGCATCAATTTAAAGAGGAGAAGGGGGAGAAATGTGGTCAACTCATGTTTTTAGGTTATTGTGATGGTAATTGTGAAAAAGTAAACTGGGGAAAAAATACATAGGGAATTTCAACTATAGAAAATATCTAGTCTGAAGTTTACTTTGTATTTTAATTTAAGCAAGCAATGAATATTTTTTAACTCCTTAGTAAAAATCAAGCTACTAAAGTCAAGCTTTCAGTTGATTTCAGTGATAGGGATTTTGGAGTTTTTGTTAGAAGGATTGTGTCACATGATCATACCTTTCTAGGGTTTAGAGATGGGAACAAAGACTTCAGAGGGCCTCGATTATTTCAGAGAGTTTTTCAGTGTTTTGCGGGTTTTTATATATATATTTCAGGATTGAGACATAATTTATGGCATCTCCTAGGAACTAAGCATAATTTATTTGAGGATAAAGTTTTGAAACTATTACTGGGCCATAAATAGGTATATTTCCAATCTAGGTGAAAATCAGCTTAGCAGAGTTATCTGCCTTTAATTCCTGTTGTTGGAATATGTGACAAGGGAAGAGAATGTTTCTCCTAAGCTGAACTGAGAGATCAGGAATTCAGGAATACACTGATCCCCAGCTGCTGGCTGTGCCTAGGGATGCCTTCTGGAACACAAGAAGTACACAGTCACCAGATGGAAGAGAAACACAGGCTTGTCCTTTCAAAGGGCGCATCACAAATACGTTTTATTTAAAATCCAAACGCTGTGGGACTGCATTAGGGTGAGATAGCAGTGGAAAGAAATAAATGTGTCACTGCCAAAACTCTCCTGTGGTGGCATTTCCTTCTAAGTTTACTGTGTCAGCTGTGGAGTTCTTTGTCTGTAGGAATAAATCTTTTCCATTTTATTTTATTTTTATTTTCTTTGTAAGGTATCCAGTGGAGATGTTAAAGAACGTGGCAAAGTCGCTGTCTCCAGTGGATCTGTGCACTCACTGCTTTTACCTGAGCTGAACTTCAGTTTGGACAGTGTGGGAACGTGTTTGCTTTGGGGGATTGGAGTTGAGTCCAGCATTTCTGCTTTCCGTTTGTCCTCACCATGCCTGTTGCTCTTTCCATTTCCCTTATCTGTGCTAAATTGCAGAGGCTGTGATTCCCTTCATTGTCTTTGAAAATGAAGCACAGTGTGGCTTCCTTCACCAGGTTGCAATCAGAGACTTTTTTGTTTGGTTGTTTTTTTGTTTTTTTTTTTTTTTTTTTTTTTGTTCTGTAGTTAATTACAGATTTCATGCACAGCAATGAGGCTTCTGCAGAGAGAAATTTTACTGATGGTCAGGAATATTTCAAAAATTGCTTTCGTCTCACAGGAGTGGAGACACGCAAACTTTTTCTATTAAAATGGAGAAACTTCTTGAGTCAGCAGTAAAATCCAGATTCAGCAAAACTGGGTTATGAATCCGAGCAATTAAACATGACAAAGAGCCCAGTTTTACTGCCTGGACTTAATAACCTTCCAGTATTTTTTCTGAGACATAAAAACTTCAAAATGTTCTTTTGTATCAGGTGTTGACAAAAACAAGGTATTCCTCCATACCCCACAAATTCTTGAAAATCCCTTGCATTACTTTTGCACCCACAGTTTTTATTTAAGTATTTTTATTCTCAGGAGAAAGAAACATTGTTATTTTCCTCTGTTTTGGATACCTGGAGTTTAGCAGCTACTCATGAATTACTTGCATTTTGGTAGAGATAATTAAAAACACACTGGTTAAATATTTAGATATTATTGAAAGAAAATTTTAAATCAATATTTAATACATATGAAATATAAGGTTTTGCTAATGATGGTTAGAAATCCCTTTAGTGTTTTCACGTGGAAGAGCAGAGGATCCATTTTGTTGTTGTGTTTTTGGTTCTTTTTTAATCTTCTGTTTTTATGTATTTGATGTTCAGAAATTTTAAGGAGATTTCCTCTCTGGTAATTATGGCAAATTTAGTTGGGAAGAGGAGGGGAGGGACATAAGCAGATGTAAATCATGGCACTGATGACTAATGGCCCAGCCTGAACTTGATCAAAACGTCAGCAAAGATTTTCTGTTCACTGCTGCTATGGTGGAGATTGATGGGAAATCCTGAGAACAACCTCCCACACTTGGTAATGTGAATTATTCTGCTTGTGCTGTGCTGCTCCCTGGACAGGTGTTTATGTCTTTTTTAACTTAAATGTTTTCCTTGTTAAAGTTGACCTTTCTGATTCCATGACTAATAGGAATCCAGGAACGATGTTTGATCGTTTTTCCAGATAAATGAGTTGTAGCTTACATGAGGACTTGTTTCTGACTGCTAATTAACCTGACTCTAATGGCTTCTTTAACTGTGAAAACCTCTTACACCAAGTGAGAGGCACATGTGGCACTGAGAACTTGCACTACTACCTGATGCTCTTAACAAAACCAGCATCATTTTGGGAATTTAAACTGAGCCTGAGTGTCTTTGGAGAACTGAAGCAAGTCTTCTCATAACATAACATTTAGATCAGGCTCTGCTGGGGCATCCTGGCTCCCTCCTGGACTGTTTTATGTGAATTTTATGTTTTCATGTAAGCATGAAGTGTTCACCTTTCTCCAGGTGCTCTGCCTTTGTGCCAGGACATGTCCTGGTGGCTGTAATCCTGAGGACAGCAGGTCGCCTGCTGGCTGTTCATGGCCCAGCTTTGCCATGTGTTATAGCAGCAGGTTGTGTGTACAAGAGCAAGAGATGCATTTTATAGAAGAATAGATCTGCTGTCACCTGTGCTTGCAGGGAAGGTTTGGTATTTGCCTGTGACACAGAGTAATCTGAAACCATTCATCTGTTTTTTTTATTGGAATATTTTGCAAGAGTAAGGAAAATTAATATGATCTCATGCTTTCATTTGAATACCTCAGCCATTTGCAAAACAAGTGTTTATTGATAAGGTCTGGATAATGAACAGTGGTGGGATATCCTGGTTTTCCATCTTGCTGGTTAAGCCAGCACCACTTGAGGCTGTAATCCTGCACTAATCTTCACAGTTATCAGGAAAAGCTGGATACCACTGCTGTGCCAGGGAGCAAAATCATCTCAGAAGCAGATCTGATTTCAAATGGCATTTCATTCCAGTTGTGAGGCTTTCTCAGTGCCAGCAGAATCAAAAATCCAATTGTGGCAGACTGAGCTTTGTACCAACAGAGAGGCTGTTGGAAGCAACTTAATTTCATTTTAACTTTCATATTTGAAAGCTTGAGCCTTTTTCTTATCCTTGCTCACTCTTTGAGACACAACAGGAAGAAAGAATTTACTAAAGGGAAATATTAAGAATTGGCATTGGGTATTTGACTATATTTTCCTTACTTCCAATTATATTTTCAAGATGTCACAGTCTCTTCAACAAGTTTCTATGTGTTTATGAGAGCTGGTAAATCAAATTGAGCACAGTCATGTGACAGCCTAGCAGAAGTTCTGTTTGCCCAATTTAATCTCAAGAGCAGAAGGTTTTAGCAGCTCCCTGTAGTAGCTGTGGCTCACTGATTGCACCCCTTCTGAATGCAGGGACTTCAGGATGGTCTTTAGAACTGGAGCCTGGGCGTCAGGGGAGAGCTCAGCTGTGAAAAGTGCTGCAGCCTGGGAGTTATCAATGAAATTAAGCTTTAAAAGGACGGTCTGGGGGATGCTGATATCTTTGGCAGCAACTACTGATCCCTTGAAAAGGCTGACCTAGAACAGAGGCTGGACAGAGCTAAAGCATAAAGCAAGGATTTGTTAAAAGGATCTCCTCATGGATCCACCTTGGGCAGTACCAGAGCCCAGCCAGGGCTGCACCCAAATGACCCAAAATGGTCCCAAAATGCACGAGCGCTCCCGGGGCTCCCCCTGGGATCAGTTCTGCTCCATTGGCACCTTGGAGTTCATTGTCCCATTCCAGCTCCAGCCCAGGCAGTCCCATCCTGCTTGTTTTCCTCTCTCCAGCCCACGGTGTTCGTGCTCTTGGGCTGAGATTTGGATCATTTGTCCTTGGTGCCCAGCTGGAGCAGGAATTGTCTCCCTGCTCTGTGCACAGAGCTCACCATCCCATAATATGAAGCCCAGACCCACACACTAAAGCAGCTCAGAATATGAAAAATATAAAAGTTAAAACCTGAGGCACCACTACAGGAACTGAGCTTCTGGGGAATCCTTCATGTCTCATAGGATGAGAAACTGCACTGGTCAGGTCTTGGTCTAAAAGAAGCAAATTTTTAAAAAGAATAAGTGTAAAGAGCAAACATCAGCAATGCTGTAGACTGTTATGAGCTCTTCCTGCAGCAGCCATCAGCTACTGGGCAGTGAAAAATAAAGCTCAAGCCTGTTTGTATGTTGGTATTTCTTCTAATTAATAGAAGCATCACGTCTATATGTGAGTGTTTCACTAATTAATGATTGCATTCCAGGCCTGGCCAGGGCACTCTGCAGAGGGGAGGCATTGTGGCAGTTCTGCTTTCATTCATTTTTGCCCACGTGTAACTGAGCAAGCAAAGAACAAAACTCCATCCTGGTGTTACAGTGAGCCATTTATGTGAAAAAATCCTTTTATCCCAGTTTGGAAGAAAATTATAAAAATGTCTCATCTTTTCCCATGTACAGTTTTGGGTTTTTGTCACTTTAAAGGCTTCATCCTAAATATTGCTGTGGATTTTTAAAAACAGTGATGCAGAGGACACTCTTCCATGTCATGGAGCCCAACCCTGCTCCCTGCAAGGAGTCAGGTGTCACTGGTGATTGACATCCTGTTAATCTTTCAAGCTGTCAGGAAGGGAAGGTCCCTTCCCTCCTCAGACCACCTGTTCCAGTGCTAAGAAGTCTTTGTTATCTTGAAAAATATTTTTTTGCTAGACAAATAAAGATTTCCCATGCTGCAGATGACCTCAGTGTTTCATCTTCTCAGGGAACCTGAAGAAAAAAAGATTTCGTTGCTCCTTGTGTGAGTCTTTTATAACAGAGGCTGTGATTCAGACCTGAGGTTTCTGTCCCAGGCATTTTAATTTCTGTATTTTGCTTCAACCTGTCCTAGTTATCATTTAGATTAGAAATCTTTATTTTGCATCTAAGACATTCTTTTAGAATGTTTTGCATTTAAATAAAAACACTGCATTTTAGTTTACCTTGGAAGAAAAATATTGGCCATGATTTTTAATCAGGATTATAATTATTATTGTATGATGTCAGACATTTGAGGTTGTAGCTCTCACAGCTGACTGAGATCTTTAAGCTGCCTATTGGGCTTTTTTGCAACAGAGGTTATGAGGTTTTTTATTTTGCCAAAGTCTGCTAGAAAGCTTTATTACTCTCTCAAATTTATAGAAGTGCGGATATATGTGTGTGATCAACTGTCTCATAAAAAGATAAAAGTTATAAACTTCTGCTGATACATTCAAGACTTGATTAGCTCTGCCTGCTCCTGGTTCACATCCTTTCTCTGGATGAATTTCTCTGAATTATTGCTCTGTACATTTATCCTGTCAGTTTAACCTCACAGGACAAGTGCTGAGGAGGGAAGTGTTGGGTGCAGGAAGGGCTGGGAGGTGATGCAGACCCTGCCTGAGCAGTCCAGCCCTGCTGCACTCCAGGGAGGTGAATCCAGGAGGATCTGAAGGACTGTCCTTGAATAAGCTCCTTCCTCCCAGCCTGTGGTACCCCGGATCCTGGGTTATCACACAGCAGCTGGGGAGCAGGGGCTCATTCCAGCCCCTCTGAACTGAGGAGGAAGCACAACTGGGATGAAGTGGAAAAAGCCTCTGCAGTTTTGAAACACATCTATGGAAAATGAGGCAAATCTATTCCATGAATTTGTAGTAAGCCTTTTTTTTTTTTTTTTTTTTTTTTTTTTTTTTTTTTTTTTTCTCTTGGTAATTAGCAGCTAAATGAGTAATATAATAAAATAATGGGGTGTGAGTCACTGGCTGGTGCACAGCTTGCTTTTGGCTATGGCATAGAACAAGAGAAGTGGAGGTTACAAATTCCAACTGATCATGCACCAAGTGTATGACTCAGGTAGATTATCTTGTGCCTTCTCAGGAGGGAGCTGGCTTGGGCTGCTCTTATTTCCTTCAGGTTTTAGCACCACTGGAAGAGCCAAGGGCATTTTGCCCATTAAGATAACACAGGACAAAGATGGATGAGGGAGCTGAGATTCTTATGGGGAATTATCTTTAGGAATGGCATGCGGGATGTATACATTTATTCCCCCCAAAGCTTTGTGTCTGTGAAACACAAAGACTAAAATTCTAACTGGATCCAAGCACATTTTTTCAGACAGTTATTTCACTGAATAAAGGGAGGAGAGTTAGGTAGCTACCAATCCTTTTTGGTTACTTTAACAAATTTCCAAATTTTACCTATGTTTTAAGAAAACTTGAAACGTGGAAGAAAAGAGCCAGACAGCACTGCAACTTTGACATATTTCATTTTGGCATTATAAAAGGAATTGTCCTTTTTTCCCCACTGACAAATTTCCTTTTCATTTTCCTGAATTGTAGAAAGTGCCTGGGTCCAACTTGAGTTAGTAACAGATGTTTCATTTGATCTTTCAATCCTGCAGACACGAGACTGCATTTATGCTTAAAGAAACAAAATCTGACACGTAATTGGATGTAGCAGCATTGACATGTTCTTCTCCATGGCTGCAGTGAGTAGGCTGGGAATCTGTGGGCTTAAATTACATAAAGGAAGGTTTAGATTGGGCATTAGAAAGGCTTCCTGGTTGTGAGAATACTTAATATTTAATCAGATGAGTTAGGAAGATTATGGGATTTCTATTACTGGAGACTTTTAGGAAAGGGTTGGGAAGCAAATGCCAGAAAAATGCAGCTATATATGTAAGCATGTTATACAGAATTGATTTATAGCTGACAGAACTCGTTCTCAGTTCTGTGTTTTTCTAAGATAGAAAATCTTTCTCAAATACCAAATTTAATTCCCATTTAGAGGCGAATCTCTCATGTTCTTGCCAAAAGGGTTTTTAACCCAAGTTCAGAATGTGACCTCCTGCTGCTGTCACTCTCCATGAGGTGAGGCACTGAATCAACATCAGAAGTATTTCCTAGGAACAGAGTTTGGGAAATACTGGAGTTTTGCAAAGTTTCTGATAAAACCCTGTCTCTTTTTGTGAGGAACAGTGCAGTGAGGAGTGTGCACCTCTTCAGTCCCTGCTCCCAGCTCCCCTCTGGGGTGTCTCCTCTCTCACACTGTGCTTGCTGGGGACACTCAGCTGGAGATGGCCACTTAGTTCTGAGTGAGTCCTTGGTCTGTATTTATGGGAGTTCTGAGTAATCCTCTTAATGATTAGGACAGGTAAAATAGAATTGATATCTTTGAAGATTGTACTGTATAACCTCTTTATAACATCTATAGTACATACCCAAGCTCCCCTTATTCCTGTAATATTGCCTTTAGCATTTTAAATACAGACATTTGGAATCTATTTTTGCTTTGTTAATAGAAAGCTATTTTTTTTATCTGAGGACTGTGCAGACTTTCACATCTATTAATAACATAACATTAAAGGTTTTTTTTAATAACAAGCTGATTACAGAACATATTAGAGCTCAACATTGTTTAAGACCCTTTATTCTACTATTTGAGAAGTGTAAGAGTGCCCTGGGGTCAGAGAGGCTCTGTTGTGCTATTTCCTATGTAGTATTCTACACAGTGAATATAGGAGCCAGCAACCTCTTGTCAAAAAAACCTCCAGCTGAAGAAATGATAGAAATCAAAAGGATGTGTTCTTAACCAGTGGTCTTTGTCTTGGGAATTTCATTTTACCAATTGAAAGTAAAGTTGATTCGATGTGAGCACCATGAGAAGGATGAGCATGCTGGACACCCTATTTTCACTGTGTTTTGGGTTTTTTAAATCTAGTTACTAGAGCCAGCAACATGTTTGGCACAGGATAGAATATTGTGTTATAGAGAACTGATTCAAATCTTGAAGACAGTGCTCCATCAGTTGCTGTGCTTAGACAGAGAAGGAACAGCAGGGAACCAAGTCCCAGCACCTTCCCCACTCCTTTTGGTACAGCACAAACCCCTATTATGTCTTAACTGTAATTTTTAAAATTAATTTTCTACTTCTGGATAAACAAATATTAAATGATAATATTCTAGTTAGAAATTATATTATTTTGAATGTAACACTGCTACTATTAATCAAGGTCAAAGAAAACTGTAGTTTTAAAATAGTCTGTGACAAATAGCAAACTGATATGAAGGCACTAAATAGCTTTCTGTAATATCTGTATTAAAAGAATAGCTGCCAAGATGGTTATTACTTACAGGCATTACAAACTTCAACAGGTTGATAAGGAATTTAATATTTTCATATGCTTCAGTGTAAAGCCATCTGTCACAGTGACAGAACAAAGTGTTGGGAAGGAGAACAAACGTATGTTCATGGAAGTTCTCCATGAAATGTTAACAGGGAAGACACAAGATGCACAGCAGTACCTTGTAACAAGTGGGCAAGGGATTTGAAACAACATGGCCATCATCTTCAATATTTACAATTACCATTTCTTTTCTAATTTCTTTTTGTGTAGAAGTGCTAAAAAAATAAAAGTCTGTCGATACAGATGGTGAGGGAGACAGATATACCAAGGAAAATAGCATTTGCATCCACCTTTTGTAGTTTTTCATGTTTCTGCTCTCGTTTCCTGCAGTTTTAAGCTTCTGTCTGGGTACATCAGTGTATACATTAGACCTCAGGCAGTGTTTCATACATCTGCTGGGCTTTTTAGTGCAAATTAAACAGCCTCAAACACACACAGGAGTTGAACTTTGCTAGTACCTTCTCCCCATCCCCCATTTGGGAAGGATTTTTATTTGAGGCTGCACAGAACAAATCACATTCCAGTGTTTGAAGCCAGAAGGTGACATAGTGTGACTTTTAACCTGTCATAGCCCAAATGTGGGACACAGTGTGGGCTAGTAAGAGATATAAAGGGATTATAGGGGGAAAAATGGGACTGAGACATAAAAAAGTGTTCAAGAAAAGTTTACTTTGAATCTTTTGTCAGTGGTATTGCAAGAAGAAAGGCCTGGTTCTAAAAAATCTATATGGTTGGATTTTTAGTTATAAGGTATAAAGGATATATTTTACAGAGAACCTGTTATTTCCAGGCCTCCATTCTCTCACCAGGTTTGGGTGACTGAGAGCAAGGATTAAATTCCATTGTGCCTTAGCAGCACTGTGAATTTTCTAGGAATCATATTTTTAAGTTTTAGAATGATAGCTCCAAAAGAGATGTGTTCTGGAGGGTTAGGGAGAAGGTTATGGAACAATTCCCTGCCCCATTCGGGTCTGAAATGTTCCATGGACCAATTTCCCAGCTAGAACTGGCAGCATCCCCAGTGAAGTGGGAATGGCAGGGCTCATTTTGCCTTTTGAAGAATTTTTTAAATTTTGCTCTCATCATCAGTTTTCTTCACCCGATTTATAAACATAATGCGGATTCATTTTCATCAGCCTTCAGAAATTCAAGGCAATGAGATGTAGAGGTGGGATTTCACAATCCCCTCGAGGTAACAAACCACAGAAGGATTCTGATGTTGGCATTTGTGCCATTCCGTGCTGGCTGGGAACGTGCACATCCTTCCGTGTTGAGAAGTTTGGGAAGTTTGGGATTGACTGCACTGGGGCATCTTTCCACTCTGTGAAGTTGTCCCGTCATCGCCTTAAAGGAGCAAAATGTCTGAGTTTTTATTTGAGTTCCGATAAATATGCAAATTCCCAATTTTTGCTCGGCAACACTGACATCGTGTGGCAAAGAGGAAAACCCCAGCCCTGCTTCAGTACCGAGCAGGGCGTAGTTAGGAAAAAAAAAAAAAACAACTTCTCAATTTTAACAAAACAGGCAAAAAGAAGTGTCTCCAAGACATTCAGTGTTACCCTCTTAAATGAAGACAAAGAAGCAGGTGGAGAGAAGTACAGTGCCTTGCTCAGACTTGAGCTTATTTCATATCTATTTTACTTTGGGCTGAGCAGGGTACTGGGAGCAGCTTTACCTTGGATTTTAATGGTGAAGGGATGAGTTTGGTCCTCAAGGCAACAGGTTGCAGCCATCAGGATATAATGTAGTTTGCCTTTGAGCACCCCTTGTATTTCCTCGGGTTTCCAGGTTTGGTAACATATCTTTGACAATGAGTCTTGCAATAAACACCTGCAATGCTTAAAAAAAGATTCTGTCAGGTAGAATTTGTGGGAGGAGAGATATCCTTCTGCTTGTCTATTAATTTTCATTGCATATTCCCATGTCCTTTTTTTTTTTTTCCCTGAGAACTGAATTTTCTAGTCCTCTAGCTAGCTCTTGGTATTTTTTTTGAGTCTGCTTTTCATTTCCTTTAAAAATTAAGCAGCCTTAGTGTTCTTTTTGTGGGTTTTGTGTAAGAATCTTGGAATCTTCTAACCAGTATGATCTTCTGTCATAATCATAGATGTTCTCTTGGACCCTCTTCTAAAATTTGCATTCTAATTTTCATTCTGACTAAACTCTGCAGCTGAACCAGGTGTGTTGTTACTGCAAATTACAGGGAAAAGTTCCTGTCACATGCCAGTGATTGTAGTGCTCTGCCAAGGGGTCCTGACTTGTTGTAAATAAGGTTTACAGATTATGAAGGTGCTGCTGAGACTTTCTCTTACTCACAAAACAGAGAAAAAATTGCAGTATTTTTTTGTGCTGACAAAGCTTCTTTGTCAAAACTCATCTCTTTCCCATTGTATTTCTCCCAGAATATGAATTGTAATAATACATTTGTAGCTCTTTTAATTTTACATATATTTATATGCATGGTAAAAATTTGTGAAGCTATTTTTTAGTATTAATAAATTGGCTTTTCTTACTCAGTGGACTATTCCCTATTATTTGACTTGTATTTTGATGAACAATGGAAATTGGTGATATGATTGTATGCTAATGCTGTCCAGCATCAAATGTTGTGAAAATCATTGTCTAATGAATTCTATCATGCCATTAATTAAGATTGATATTAGCAAAATGAGCTTAGGGATTTGTTACATTTACTGATACTGATTCTCTAGAAGTCACAGAACCACAAGGACAATGCTGAATATACTGTTTCCTCTAATAGAAAAAACTATAGAAACAATAAAATATGAGAAACATGCACAGCCCTAACAGATTATGTCAATAATCTGGGTGGGATTTGCTTCTTTTTGTGGAAGTTCACAGTGTCCTGAGAGCAAGGGTTGAGCCAAGGCAGCTCAGTTGGTAATTAGTGTGGGCTTCCTCCTGTCCACATCTCTGTGCACTCTCTCTTAAACTCTTTCCAAGTCCTGCAGCATCTGCAGCCAGTCCTGTTTGCTGTTGTACTCTCTGCTGTTTGTTCTTTCTGTGCAAACACCGAGCATCTCCTTCTTTGGATTCCCTGGCAGTACTATTTTCCAGCTGTCAAAAACATATTGCTTTGTTGAGAGATGAAATTTTCCTCCTAGAAAAGCCTGTTTTTTGGCAGGTAGCTTGTCCTGTGCTGCAGTTTTGGTAATGAACCTTGCCCATAGGCCCCCAGATTGCACAGGGGATCCTGCTGGGGATGGTTTTCCCCCACTAATTATGGTTGTAGCTGCTGGTTTGTGGCACTTAGCACAGCTGATGGGCTCATATTTTTGAGGATGTCTCTCAGGGAGGATCAGGCAGAGGATGGACCAGTTCAAGTGTAGTTCCCAGGATGAGGTATGAGATGGAGCAGCAGCAGTTTTGGCGTGGACAGGAAGAAGAATTGAGGTCCCTGCTAGGAAAAGGGGAGAGGGAAGGCAAGAACAAATCACTGCAGGTGCTCTGGGGGTGGTGAGGGGATTTGTGTGTTCAAAAGTGCATCCTCACACATCTGCACAAACACAAACACCTCTGTTCCTCTAAAAACCTGCCTGTTGCTGCAGCTTCCCTTTTGTCTAATCCACATTGAAGGAGTGTTGGGAATCACAACTCTCCAAGGTCTGGGTTGAGGATAAGCACCTTAGGAAGTGAGAGGAACTTGAAAGGATAGGGGGTCTATCACAAATTGAGATTCCTTGCCCTTCTGTTCCCCCTTTCTTTGGAGTCTTGCTGATGACACTGAATTTCAAATGGAAGAAGAGAAATAACTTGAAAATTTCCAACCCCCTAAAGGAGTAAATGCCAAGTGCAAAGCCACTGATTAAAAACATATCTCTGAGGAGCCTAACAGGAGCTAATCCTTAGGATATATTTAACTGTCTAATCCCTTTCTCTGGGAAGTGCATCAAGAGGTAAAAAATTCTTCTATTCTCCATAGGTTACCTAGTTCTTCACAGAGCCATTCCTTCACTTAGCCCAACTTAGCCCTTTCTTTTGTCTATCTTTGACAGCTGATGAACAGTTAGGCTTCATTAAGAACACCATTGCAGTGCTTAAAAAGTACTTATTGCCAAGAATAAGCCACAAATTTCAAAGTTTATTTACCATGGGGGCTCTAGTTAAATAGTTTCTCTCTCTGCTTGCACCTCTGTGGCGTAGCAAGAGCCCTCCTGGCTGGAAGGGATAATAGAGGTATTATTTTCTCCCCTTAAGCAAAATGATGAGTTCCTGAAGTAATTGGCTGCAGTGCAAATTATAACTGCTCCTTTTGTCGTGACAGGACTATAATCATTTTGTGTCACTGGTCACCCCTCTGACAGCTTTTGGTTCTCAGCGCTACCAAGTGGAAGAAAAAGGAGAAAAAAAAAGAGAAGCATCTTTGTTCTTTAGCTGGTGGCAAGGTATTTGGTGTTTACATGTTGTATTCTCCACTGTGCAGAGAAAATAAGTTGGTGATTATTGGAATTATTTTTACAGCGTAGAATAATTTGAGTGAATACAGGAAAGCTACTTGAAATATTAAAAAGCATTTCTTGTAGTCTAGGTTTTCTAATATGCAGTTTCTGTGAGATGTTTTAAAGTGTCACTTCAAGTCTGCATTATGTATCTGCATAACTAATGTGAGCAAAGAAGAAAAGAGAAAGGAAAGCTGCTTTAAGTGAGGTAGTTAAGCAGTTAAACATTGATGGAATTGTGCTCTGAGACCTTGGGGTGGGGCAAGGGAGAAGGGCATTGTGATATAATAGATGCAGGTAAAAAACTATTTTGGTGCAGTTGTTGGTGTTTTTCATCAGCATCTCCCACGTGGACCATGATTCCAGTACACACTCTTGTAATCTCCTGCAGTGGCAATGATTCAGCTTAAAAATCAATAGGGCATGAGGTGTTTCAAGTTCTCATTATTGTAATGTGTCAACATCACTTTAGTGACCCCAGAGCCCTATGCTGGCTGATTTGTTCTCTGATTTATTGTGCAATCTTGTAGGCAAACTATAATTTCACTTGTAACCAGAAACTCTGCTTTTATGGTTTGTGTCCCAGTCTCCAGCCATTAGGATGCTCAGAGATAATCAATACTTGTGTTTGCTGCTGAAGGTTGAATGAAGTTGTCAAGCAGCTAAATTACAAAGAATACAAACAAAAGAACATTGTTATGGCTGAGCAGGCCAGGAAATGTTTTTATTTAAATTTTCATTCCCTATCAACTCAAAAGTGTTTTTACTGCTTAGCATTGTCATTATTTATATTCCCCTCTATGCCTGCCAGTTTCAAATCTTGAATGTAGTGGTTGTGGTGATTTACTCTATCAGTTTGTCTTTAGGTTATCTGTATTCCTTTATGATCCTGTTATCTCCTCTGTATCTGTCCAAATTGAATAACATCATGAGCAGGAAACAAATTATTTTAATTGCTCCAACTCAGCTTATTGTGGCTTTAATACATCAGGGGCAAAGCAGCACTGTTATTTTGCAGTGCTTCTCTTCCAGTAATGCTAATTTTGATGTTTGTTTCCATGATCAAAGTGCTGCAAGTGATACCAGCAGAGTCTGTATCAGTTTATCCTGGGCAATATCACACCAGTCAATGTATTTAGAAGGTCTTACATAAAACTGATGTGGCTTTGCACAGTCCAAAGCTCTTTGGATTTGCATCCCTCCCATACCTAACTGCATTGGAGGAAGCAAGATCTACATTTCTGATTTTTCTTGAAAAGCTGGTGACTAGACAGTTTTTCCAGTGCACACAATAGATTTAATATTTTCCTCCTTCACAAGCGCTTGTTTCAGTGGAGCTTTCACCTTAACCATTGACAACTCACAGCTCACCTAAAGAGAGAACTTCCAGCAACATGTCAAGGTATGGAGCCTTAGGTGGAATAAATCAGAAGTTGTGTGGTTTTTAAAAACTATATGAAGGGATAAGATCCATATGAATCACCAAATCGAATACAAATAGGAGAATATTAAGAACTGGAAATAAAATGGAAAACAACTTATGTCTCAGCTTCAAGGTCAGAGATGGTTGAATTTTTGTAGTTGTTTAATAGGAATTTTATAGTTAGATTATGGAATGTTTATTTTGTTATGGGGGGATTAGAATGTTAAAATTATCAATAATTTTTTGGTTTCTGTCCTCTTTTTTCTCAAGTCCTCCTTTAAATTGTAGTCTCTGAAACTCAGTTTTTTCTTCAGCTGTGTCAGTGTAATCTGGGTGCACACCAATAAAATGGGGAACACTTTTTAACAGCTCCCATGTAGAAGCATTAAAATGTAGATTTCCCTATTGCTCAGTAGCCTACTAATATCCAGTTTTTCCAAGGACAGGTTGGTGTCATTAATGAACAAGTGCATGTACAAATTTCCTGGTGCATTTGTCAGATGCTGAAAAATAGGAGTGTTTGGAACTGTAGGAAATGGTGCACAGATTTCAGGTGCTTCCTCAAAGAGGGTATTAGCAGCCCTGGCTCACTGTGGAAAGAGAGTTTTTAATAGGAAAATGCCCCATAATCATTTACTAAGCTGATCTATTTAAAGACCTTTACATGAAATTGAAATAATTGTCATGGGGTTGGTATGGTTTTAAAAAGTTAACATCTCTGGCCTTATATATCACAAAAAAGATGTGGGTCTTTTCTGCAGGAGAGTTTGACCTATATAACAGAATAATCTGGCATAATGCAGAGCAGGGAGACGAGGGAGAAGATGGGCTGGAGCAAACCTTTCAAGTGTTGCACAGGCCATGAAAATGTGGGGAGCTGCTGGAAGGTAGATAACCTGTGCAAATTAATCTGTCTCCTGTACATGCCATGATGTATAATTCAATTTATGTTGCCAGTGTCCCACATTCTGGAGGCCAGGACTGGTTTCAAGTTTCTTGTCTAAGCCTCCCCTGTATCCCTTGAAGTGCTTATTTAAAAACAGTATGACATAAATACATGGAAAACTTGCAAGAAAGTTCTATTCATTATTAGTTGGAAAGCTTCCTCATCCTCAGTATAGTTTTTGAAATTTACAGAAAAACTCTTTGTAGTCTGAGCATTTTTTTTCCTTTTGCTAAATACCCATTGCACCATCACCCAGAGATTTCTAATGTGCAAAACATCAGAGATTTGGGTCTTGTAGCTTGCTCTGGATGCTTTGGGGAATTAGAGACATCTGTTGCCTTATAAGCCCTGTGTAACAAAATTAGATGATTTTTCCCATCACTATTTGCCATTTCACCTGTATGCTGTTATACTTGGTATCCTGTTAACTATTTCTAGTGCAAGAAGTATGACTATTTCATATTCCATCACAAAGCAGACCTCATTTTGGTTTGAGTCATGCAATTAAATAAAAGGGCCAGCAAAATTCTGGCCATTTTCTTTAATCTAATCTATTTCCTTTGATCTGGAAGGGGGATCATCTCACTGGGATGAGATTGAGTTGTAAGTATTTCCACTGGGTTTTGAAGGCAGCTGATCAGAAAACTTCTGCTGGGATCTCCTCACACTCTGCTGTCATTAGGTGTGGAAAATGGAGACTTGTGTTGGGCCCAGGAGTGTTGTCATTATTGCCAGTGAATTCTCCAAGCACAGTGTTAAGGAGCATTGTAGGGGGGAAAAAAAGCACTTTTTACTGCTTGTTTTGGGGTTTTTTTTTAAAGCTTTGCTAGTCACTGTAATTCCAGCTGGATTTATTGTTTTCACTGAGTGTTATTGAATTCCTGCTGGTGCTGTCACTGCAGGAAGCTGGAGCAATACCTGCATCCTGCTCAGTTACCTTTCGAGGGGCTGTGAAGCTCAGGGTTCTCAAAGCTCTTTGCAAAAGTGCCTTCTTAAAAGGATATTGTTTGTGTGTGTACAACGCTGCTGTTCCTGCTGAAGCCTGGACAAACCATAAAACCTCTGTGGCTGCAGAAAATTACCAAGTGCTGCTTTACCAAATCAAAGATCCTGTGCTCAAATCTGAGAAAAGAGAACTCCCACGGTGAGAGACAGCTTGTTACAGTGGCATTCAATTCAAGGTCACACACAGCCTCAGTCACGGCAGGGAAAAAAGCCAAATTAAGCATTTTTAGCAGTGCAAATATGTTGAGAAATATCATTAAAGGTGTGAAGATGCTGGAAAGGGAAACAGTAAAACCCGTGTAGCAGAGCAGTTGTGTAGGCAAAGTTACAAGGATGGGCACGGAGAGATGAAGTCACTTCACATTTTGGGTATCACTAAAATACTTTCCTTACATGATCCTGCTTTTGTGTGTGGCTTTGTGGCATCTCACTTTAGTGATTGCAACTCTTAACCAGTTTTTTTTTTTCTATATGTATAAATTGCTCTGAAATAAATGGGAAGGTCATTCCCTGTCACAGCACTGATATGATGATGGGAGGTGTTTGCTTTTTTCTTGGGACAAGCAATATTTGGACTTTTGGACAAAGTTTACATGTATGAGATTTCTTAAATAAGGCTTGCCAACCTTTATGCTCAAATACCTTATATATGTAGCAATAATTCTGTATTTGTTCTTTAATGGTATACCTAATGCAATTTCAAAATAGAAATGGTGTCTCCTTTGCGCGTTACTGAGGAAATGTTTGCATCTGCAAAAAACAAGTGGATTGAGATAATTTTTCATTCTGATGGGATACCAAAGCTTGAAAGAAATACTGACAGTTTCAACATTAATATAATTTAAATTATATTTTATAATATCCTTATGTGATATTAAGTAGTAAATATCATTGTCTATTTTAAGCCCAAAGTGATATTGATCAGAGCATGCTAAAATTGCTACTTTTTTTTGTACACAATATTGGCAAATCAGTAAGTAAACTAATTGGAACTGTTGGTTCGTCTTAGGGATCTCTGAGTTAAACCATTCTGTCTTGTAGGGGATGGATGGAGATGCCCAGACCATACCCAGGCCCAGTGTGAGCTCTGCAGAAAGCCTCTTAGAAGGGTCATTCCTGTGCAGAATTGATTCTTGGGTACTGCTTGTTGGGATGGTTTTTTCTGCCCATTCTTGAACTCTAACTCTCCAGTTTAGAGTCATGCTAAAGTAAATGAGCAAGGTGATGTTCAGGTGGGTGCTGTTGTTCTCTCTGTGCTATTACCATTCATGCTGAAATTGTGCTTTGTGGACAGTAACTGCTCCCTAAAATGGGATCTGGAAGCATTACAAAGTTCAGCAGTGAGCCATCTGTTTTGGGGTGGGAATTGAAATTTTCCTTTTTGGCAGATTTCCATGAAACTGGGATCCCACTGGCATGCAGATTTTCCTGGAAAGGATTTTCCAGGATGCTGCAGAGAGGGCTGGTGCTCAGGCTGGGCACTCAGTGAGCTGGCAGAGGAGGAGGAGGGCAGTAGCCTGGAGGTGTGTGTCTGTTCCAGGGCAGAGGGAATGCCTGGGAATGCTCAGGACCACACTGAGCAGGGCTGGGGCTTCTCTTAACCATCCCACATACTCACAGTAGGTACTCATCTAAACTTGGATTTCACATTTGGAATTATTTGCCATAGCAAATGTTCTTCTATCTTTGCTGGGCAGAGATCTACAGCAGAGCCAGAGCTGTCTCTGACATGAGAAACAGTCATTTTAATTTCTCCTTGTTACATGCTGATTCCTGTTTGCCTGTTGTTACTTTAGTCACATTGTTTGCCTTCTGACTGAGCTCTGAATTGACTGTTCCTACTCCTGCATGGCTTGGTTTTCCCTCGTGCATTTGCCATGAGCTCCTTCTTTCTGTTCCCCTCAATGTTCCTGTCACCTCCTGGAGTTAATGGAATTAAATTCTAATACTAACACTCAATTTGCAATTTTGGAGACTTGAAACGTCACCTGCTCTGCATGAAGGAGTAGCTCCTGTGGTAAAATGTGAATGTGATATATTTTTAACAGAAATCTCCTGCACTTGAGAGGTGTTTTCCATCCCCAGGAGTGCTTCTGTTGTAAGGGTTTCTCTCTGGGATGTCCATATGCTCTTTTTCCCACAGTGCTTACACATCTCAGGATGCAAGAAACTGGGCAACACAATTTTAAAAGAAAGCCTTGGGAAGCAAATGCAATAAGTGACATGGTTCCACAGCCGTGACATTTGTGAGAGTGTTGAACAAACACATCAGCCACTTGCAGGAAATATCCTGGCAGACCTGAGGTGCTCACTGGAAACAAGGAGAGGATTCAGAGACACAGTGTGGGTCAAACAAGAAGCAATGCAGCTATGGGGGAAGGAGCCTGTGTTTTACATCCTTTCCTCCCCAGGTATGGGGGGAGTTGTCTCTTCTCTCAAAATTCCCAGGCAATTATATTTTGAAAGAAATTGAACATAATATGCAGCTGCTTAAATATTTGACATGACACTTCCCATCCTGCCTCAGCAGGTACTTATTGTTCTTTTGGCACTGTTCTGATCAGCATGTGATGCCTTTAAAGTACTCTGATAAGCAAGAATCCTGGCTGTAAAACATTCCTGGTGTTGGGATATCATTTCTGAGTCACTGGTTTGATGCACAGAAACATATGGCTGGTTACAGGAGCAGACTGAAGAGATACAAATGACAGTGTGACACTTTGGCCAGGGCTGGTATCACAGAAAAGAGGGAGGCAAAAACTGATGTATATTTTAATTACATTATTTGCATTGTTAATATTAATCACTGATGAAAAAGCACTTTATTTCAGGGGGTGCATGCATTAACAGCTCTGGTATTAGATGTAAAAGCAAATGGATCTGGGACCAGCCGGGTCCCAGCTAAACATTTGTTCCTTCCTTTCCCAGACCTGCAAATCTTCCCATCCCAGTTCCTGTAGGATCAATGGAGCAGATTAAATGCAGGAATAAGTAATGAGCAACATTTGCCATAAGTCTGAAGTTTTTGGATGGCCACTAGAAATGAAACCAAGATGTCCTGGAATATTTTGTCATTTCAAGGCTTGATGAGGAGTTCTGAGTATATTTCAAAGTTGTATGTTTAATTTCTGATGGAAGCTTGGGCAGGGATATGGAGGTTACTTGGTAAGAGAGCATTATCCAAGAGATCAGGGTCCTAGAGTTAAGCTGAAAATTCAGAGTTCTTTCCCAATGTGAATGACTTGCCCATGGACCTTCCACCATTATGACTGATTATATTAATATATAATCAGTTTTTGAATATATTAATATGTAATCTCTTTTCCCAGGTAATTTCTAATCTAGGTGCTCCAGCCTTTCAGGGTTGAACAAGCATTGACACTGTAAAATGCTACTTCCAGCTATTCCATGTGCTTCCCAAAAAGTCTAGAAAGGTCCTTTGCAACTTTGAACACCTTTCTTTTATTTTGCAGACAACTAAAAGGAAAACCAGGAAAAATCTTTTTGAGGGAAGAAGAAGAGTGATGTGGTTTTGGTGTTGTTTTGGTTTTGGTTTTTGTTTGCATTTTTTTTCCTAAACAAGAGTTTCACTTTTCATGAAGATGAATTATATAATAGAGATAGCCCAGAGGTCTGTAATTAACTTTATCACTTTATCTGTTTTTGATCTAGCAGGTCTTCAGAAGGAAGCATTATTGAATTTACATTCATATTATCTCTTTCTCCCCTAAAAAAAAAAAAAAACAAAAAACTTATTTTCTCAGTCTTTAGAAAAGTGAAGACAATGTTATTGTGTTGCTCTGTTCTACCATGTTGCTTTCAATTCCTATTTAATAAGACACAGGACATCTCTCATAAATTCTGTACCATCAGTGTAATGTTGCTTTGATGATACATTGCATGTTAAGTTGGGATTGGCATGAAAGGATAGTGAGGGCTCAGGAGATATTTTTATATTATTTTCTATTTTTTCCCATCAATGTTCTGCATCTCTTGCTGTGAAAATCTATGGAGAGCTCTTGGTGTGAAGTTTGAACATGGGGTGTTCTGCCCTCTGGTCATGGGCCTTCTGCAGCTGCTGCCCTCTGCTCCTCCCTGTCCCTCCTCACCTGGAATTAGCTCTCAGTGCCCTCCCTGCAGCTGAAGAACTCCTTATTTTGGCAGCCCTTCTGGAGGGGCACGAGTGAATCTCAACAAAAGTTCCATTTCTGGAGCAGAGCAGGCCCGGGCAGCTGTACTGACCCTTTTCCTCTGCTGTTGCACTAAGGGTAATACTTTCCCCACAGGATTCCACTTGCAGCTGGCAGAAGTTTGGAAGCTCTTTTCCAACATTTGAAGTTGCTCCCTCTTCATTTTCCTGCAGGTATTTATAGATACACTGGAATTCTGGTGCCTGTCCACCTGAAAAGCAATACATCTCCTCTGTTCTTGCTTTTCTTTCCATGGAATAATGATGACCTCAGCTGCAAAAATGAGGCTGGGCATGAAATGTCATTTAGACACCTCAAACCTACTCTTGTTGCAATACCATTTTCCATGGATTTTTAAGTTTTTAAATATCTATATAAATTAATACTTAAATACCTATGTAACCTATCTTTTAGATAGGATCCTATATTGTATAATGCATTTATTGCCCCTAAAAACTCACTCAAAATTGTATTGTTCATTTCTAATGTAACTCTTGCTGTCTCTTCTTGCCCATCTTGTTATTTCTGTGCTTTTCATACCTTTCCTTCGTAGTCTATACTCTTTTCCACATGAAAAAAATTCATCACTTTTTCTTCCTTTTTATATGCTAGTTCTTCAAGTTGCTATCTTCTTGCAGTGTGGTACAGGATAATCAAACCAGCAAACTTTGTCCTTTTTGAAGTAGCGGTGTTTGAACATTTGAAATCCCACAAAAGAAAGGCAGATCAGTAGTTCTGGCATTCTTCAAAATTGCTCTTTCATTTGAGAGGAATAGAGAAGCTCTGGGTGGGCAAACTGAAAGTTGTGGTGTGTGTTTAATGAAGCTGTGGAGGGAGGCAGGAGATGGATTGGTAATGACTCGATGCGGTGAATGCAGATGTGTCCACTTAAAGGAGAAAAATGTGCTTCAAGTATAATCTTATATTTGATAATCAGCCCACGGTTGGAATGTATCCAGGGCTTCTCAGGAAGGTCTGAGATCTGCTCCCTGGAGATGAAGTTCCAGCAGGCACCGCCCTTGGCCAGCTGAGTTTCACAAACGTGAGCATGTCTGCTGAAGTTTGGGATTTGGACTCATGTTCCTGACTGCTCCGGGCACGGTGCTGTGGGGTGTGCTGGGTTTTCCCCGCTGGGATCCAGGGATGTTATCAGATGTTATCACCTGGCAGCATCCCTGGCACGGCTTCCAGGGGATGCTGACCCAAAACCCAAACGCGGCGTCCCGGCTCCGCAGCGCAGTTGAACGGGCTGTGTTGGGACTCCCCAAAGAGCCCAAGGGATGTGCTCATCAGTTCCACACTGCAGCTTTTGCCCAGGTCTGGCTCCTTCTCCAGGCTCTTTAGTGTGTGTGATGGGATTGTTTTTCCTAGGAAAGCTCTCCCGAAGCCCGTGTAATTAATGTCTGCATTCCTCATTATAATTGTGCAGCCTGGTGGTGGAGAATTGCTCTCCGCACAAGGAATTCCTGCCTCGGGAAGCGCTCATGCCTTTCCTCACCAGGAATCATTTCCAGGAGTAGTTTGGGGGATTTATAATCTCAGGAACACCTCCCAATGCAAACTTTATAGCTCTTAATAGCTGTTACTTCTCCTTACAAAAGTGCATCTCTCCCCAGACACGCTTTTGACCTGGGGCAATTAGTTAACAAAGTAGTCATTAGCTATTGATAATGATCAATTTGTCAGGAATTATTATGCAATAACGCCATATTCTCTATTAATTAGATAAACCCATGTTAATTGTGGGTGCTCTTAAAAGCACTTTCTTGGAGGATCAAGTGGGCTTGCCATAAGACAAACTGAGCAGCAGCTTTGCAAAAGTAGAGTAAATTATATGAGGAATTAAGATATCTATTTATTATAATGATACTTTTAGAAATGTTCATGATTTAACAGGTTTACAATTTTCAGACATAGCTGCTCCAAAGGGAAAGAAATTAATCCAGTCAGTTTTTCCAGAAAGCAGGGTCCTTTCTGGTCCTTTCTGGTACCCTTTTCTAGAATAAGGAAAAAAGCAGTATGCACACAGACATAAAACTGTATATACCTCAAAACTGCCCATATGTGGGACAGGAATTCTTCAGTGTGCATGTTCATGAAAAAAATCTCTTTTTAGTTCTTTTTTTTTGGCCAGTTTATGATGCATCACAGAATCATGCATAATCTCTTCAGAGGGATGTGTATAGTTGTTGATGATTAAGAACTGAACTTGTTATAGCCATATAATTTTTTTGTTTATTATAAAACTCAGTTTCTGTTTCTCATCTATTGCTTAGTTTCAAGTATCCAATACAAATTTCTGTTTTCTGAAGAAGTGATTCTGCAGTAACTCAGCATGTGGTACTCTCATCACATCCTGTTAGAATATGGTCATGAAAACATGACCTTAGAAATATACTAAATTAATAAAAACCCAAGAAAATCACTGCACCTTGGTTAGGTGGGGAGGGCTGTGATTCAATGTGCCTATGTGAAATTCTTCTCGGGCTCCATTCAGTTTTAGCACTAATATGTCAAAATATGCAGAGTTTTAGGCTGTTTCCAGCAGTATTTGCTATCAAGTAAAGTATGGGGTTGAGTGGATATTTTATTATAAGTGTGAAAAATTATTTCAACATAACATTGCAGTTGAGTTGTGGCCACTTGATGAACTTAAGCAAGAACTCTTGCAGGCCCTTGCAGACTGGAATTCATTGTTTCAGCAGCAAACAGAAGGTGAGAAAAAGCTATCATATTAACATTTTAACAAAATAAAGCCCCAAGAGTCCCCATTGAGGGATGGGATCCTGGCATTTTTTAATGCCCGTGTGAGGAATCCAGTGAGGATGACAAGTCAGAGCAGCAGGTGAGATCTCCTGGGCAAGTGGCCCTGGGACAGCACCTTCAGAGGGCTGGGTGGGGCTCCCTCCATCCTTCTTGAGTTCTTTTAATCTTCTTAGAGAAGGGGAGAAGGAGGGGTGACGGTGGGCACAGCTCTGACATCTGACTGCACCATGCTGATAAGACAAACCCGAAATTCATCCTCATCTCAAAGCTGGAACTTTAGTTCCACAGATCCTGCCATTTATTCCTGCATTTAATGCTGTTGCTTCTAAATTTCAGGTCAGAAAGTGAGGAAAAAAGGGGGGGATTGTATTGAGTTGCTATGGAGCAAACCTTAAGGTGCTGCGGGGTTTAGGTATAAAACATGGGTTCTTTATAGCTCCCTGTCTTTGTCAGAATGTTTTCCATTGTGTTTGTGTCTTGTCAGTGCCTGAAGTATTGATTTCCTGCCAGTGGGAACTGGATTCCCAGTGAGCCTTTTTGTCCTTGTCTTCAGCACCCTTTGGTAAAGTCACTCAGGATTGTTTGTTTAGTTTGGTTTTACAAACCATAAAGTATAATTTTATGTGTGGCTTCCTCATTGTAAAGGTAGCAGCTTACCCTTCTTTTTTCACTCTGATACTAAGGTTTTAAAGTGGCAATTTTAGGGAAAAAACAGCAGGTTAACTGATATACCAGGGAATTTTAAAGATTGGTTTCCTCTGGTGCTTTATTCCACGGTGCTGGCTTATGAACTTATTTCAAGGCACAAACTGGAAAAAGTCATGTAGTGCTTATCTGCTGCACAATTAAACATGATTTCCCTTTATGCATGAGCAGTACCGGGTTATTTGTAGTGGTCAAGAAAAAGTAGATGAAAAATAGAGTATAGTTGTTTGATTAAATATTTGTTTTAAATAATTACTGTTTTATTGCATTGGAAAAATGCAGATAACAACAACAATAACAACAACAATAACAATAATAATAATTCTCCCTTTTTTGACTTGAAATGCTTGTGTCATGTTTGAAGATATGTATTAAGCAACACTTTTTTCTTGCTCATCAAATGAATGTGGGAATTTGCTCATGCTTGCAGATCATTGTTTGTTGGTGTGGTGTAATTAAAAGGAGATTTCAGGTCATGATCTAGTAGAGGTTTTATGTTGATTCCTTTGCTGTATTTCAGCAGAGAAGTATTACACAGTAGTCTTGTCTGTAGTCTGAGCTGCCTTACCCTGTCAGTGTGACATCTCTGACACCTGGCTGTGCCTAAATCCACTGCTGTTGCCTCTGGCATCATTTCCAGCCCGGCTCTCCGTGTACTCTGAGCTTGGATCCATCATCACTCAGCTCTGCTTTTCCAAAGACAGTGGGCTGTGAAGTCTCTGTGTGTTCATCGCTGTGTTTTGGATTTTTGGTGGGTGATGCCTGTGATCTTTGCTCAGCACTCTCATGTGCCACATGATTTGTCACAAAACATGTGGCTGGTGCCAGAGGTGGCCAAGCAGCAGCTTGGCCTTTCTTTCCTGCCCCTTTTGCATCCGTGGTGCAGAACAGCTGATGGTAATCACTACAAACATTAATTATGAGCTGATAGACAAGGGCATAATTGAAGCAGAGATGAGTTAGAACAGTCATCCAACATCCAGACCTTTAAACCGGCTGATATATCTCTGCCTTTGATTAATATGAGGGAAATATAATAGGAAAAATCATTGTCAAGGGCTCTAGTTGTCCAGTTCTGTCCTTCAGTAAGTGTTAAAAAGCAATAACTGGACAAAGAAATCAGACAAACAAAAGTCTGTACTGAATTAATGCTTCAGTAAAATGTTTAAGTAACATATGTCTCAAACTGGCTAGAGTCCTAAAGCAGGAGTAAATGACTTTAATTAAATGATTGATGGGTGGTTCAGAGAGAGCTGCCAATGCACAGTGACTGCAAGGTCAGGAGAGCTGGAAAGGGGACAGGGAACTCGGGGACGAGGGGACAGGGAAGGCCACCTGCCCCAGAGGCAGCAGCAGCACAAGCAGCCCTGGCTCACTGGGGTTGTCACTACCAGGAAGGTTTAAGAGCTTTGTGCTTGGCTGTCTCACAAAAAATTATGCAAAATATCCAGCTGCAGTGTTCAGGAACTATAAAACTTCAGAACTTTTGCTTGTAAACAACAGAAAATAATTTGTTCTGAAGCAGTAAAATCCTTACTCTGGTGATTGGTGACTGGTGATGACACTAAACTTCCCAAGGCACTTTGTGATAATTAGAAGTATCTACAGTGTTAAGCATTTTTGTTGAATGATTCTTGGCAAAGTGGGTGCCAGTTTTCCTGTGAGAGGGGTCCCTTATATATATGTGACCCTTTTAACTGCACAGTTTAATTTAGACATCTCTGCCACATCTTCTGAAGTACTGATATGAGATAATGAGCATGGCCAAATCCTGGTTCGGTTCTTCTTAAGTGCCTGTGAACCAGAATTTTGTCTGTGATTCTCTAAGAATTGTGTTTCATTATTATTATCATCATAATCTATTTTTTCAGCTATGGTTGGGTAACATTTTTGCTCTCACATAGGCAGAGAATGTTTTTTCAATAGACTATTGCAAGATTATTTTGAATATTACCTTCTATTTCCAGTAAGGTATTGCTAGCAAAGCTTTTCTTTGTGTGCTATTAAAATGTTTATATCCCAACTTTTCTTTGTCCATCAAGCCTTTCTAGATATTGCTGCAGTTTTCTTCTTTGACAGCCTTGGTGGCACTTCTTAACACCAAGCAGAAAACACTGTGCTCTTCCAAATATTTTCTGTCTGCATCCTGTGGCAGATCATTGAGTATTGGCTGTTAAGGAAAAAGTGAAATGGTCTGAGGTGAATTTACAGAATCTAGGTTAAATAATGATTACTCGTCCCAGTTTCAATTGTGTCCCAGATTTGAATTATGCTACATAGTCAATTCAGATAAATTAATGGTGAATCTGTTTCACAGCTGATTATTAGTTTCCCCTGAGATTATATTTGAATATTTTTTATCTTCTATAGTTTCATGTATTTCTTACTTTGTTTTTAGATTTTTCTCTTTTTTTTTTTTTTTAATGGCTATTGGCAAGAAAAAGGTGAAAATATTTGTTTATTCAGAGAAGATGTAGTTCTGAATAAATTTTGAGTAATGTGAAATATTTTTACTTTTATGGCAGTATTGTACACCTTAGCAAGTAGAACTGGGAAATTGGAAATGTTGCTTGCTGGGTCACCATTTCAAAAGCACCTGGATGCAAAAGCAATGTTTCCTATGCTGATCATCATTGCTATTCTCAAGTGAAGGCTGAGGAGCCAGGCTCCCCTTCAGCAGGATTTGTCTGGCTCTGGCACTGCCAGGGCAGGGCGTGCCTGCTCCACAACATCCATTTGCAGGAGTCTCAGCAGCCTGCAGAAATAATGTTGTGCCAAAGAAAAGCACCCCTGCCCTGGCAAACATGCCATCAATTCCAGCCATTGTCTCTGTGTGTCAAGTGTAATGCATTGGGTTAGGATAACCTGAACTAATACTTTTATTTTAATGAGACAGGTGAATAGAAATTTCCCAGAAAGGTATTTAAGGTTAAGGTCATAAATGTACTTGAATTGCTGTGTTGTTGAGTGTTTGTGGTGCACTGTATCACAATGAGATAAAACAACAATAACCTGAGTGACTGGGGCTGTGGTGAAAGGGAGGGTGAAAAGAAGCAGAGGAGCTGCATGAGGTTATAAAATGTTTGTGTCCTGAACAAATAGTGGAAATGTGAATCCTGAAAGCTGCTGAGGGCACAGGTGGCTGTAGAAGACTTTAACCCTGTGGTTCCCCAAACAAGTGGAAGGACAGCACTGGTCAAATGAAATAAATCTTTCTGCTGACAAGAGCTCAGGAAGCACAGAGCCTCCAGCTTTGTAGAATAGCTTCAATGTATTTGAATATTTGTATTTCTGTTGCAATGTAGTTGATATACTAGTGACAGTAAAGGTGCATCATAATCAGTGGGCTGATGTCCTAATGAAATTAATTACAGGTACAATTTGTGAGCAACTGTCAAACAGTCTGTTAAAATACGCTTTGCTTTAGAAGAGGGGCGCCAATCAGTGCAGTGTTTTGGAAAGAACCAATATGTTTGGAATACTGAAGCTATAAAAGAAAAAGTAGTTTGAGTACACTGAACAAAAGAAATCCTTTTCCAACATCTTGGTGTTGATCTTTCTGTCTTTGCAGTAGTAAATAACATTTACTTGGCCTTTCAGCTTATTATCTTGTTATTAGGAAAAATACTTCATGTACAGATGAAATTTTACCCCAAACATAACTGACATTCAAACCTGATATAAAGATGAATCACACAAATGACAGTGTTTACTTACAAAGTAGGGATTTTTAAAAATTTTAAATCTCGGGGAAATTACCAATTCAGGTGCATTGCACTGCAGACAGTTTGGTGTGGAGGAATCTACACTGGAAGCACGGTGAGTCCTTCCACTATAACAGTCATTAAATAAAGGACAAAATGGTGGAATCAAAAGAAGGCACAGAGGTGACAGTGACCTGCTTTGCTAAATCAGAATAACTGCTTTAAGGTCCAACGCTGCAGGAGCTAACCTTGAAAGTGCTAAAAATCTCAAGTTTGTGACATTAGCAGGGTAGAAATAAAAAAGCTATGAATCACTGTTAGAACAAGCTTGTGCATCATTTCAGCATGATAAATTAAAAAGTGTCCCCTGCAATCTGCATGTGAAACCCTGGGCACTGCTAAGCTGATGTAATAAACAGCAGCCACTGCCACAAATTTGAGCACTGCTTGCAAAATGCCCAGAGGAGGAAGATAACACAGGGTGAAAACGTGTGGTGCTGAGACTTCTGGCTTTGTTATTTTTTCCCGCTGGTCTTGGGCTGGACCTTTTCAGATGCACTCACTGATAGCTGATGCATTCATGACAGCATCATTTTCCCTTTTATTGATTCCCATTATCTAAATTGCCATTTAAGACATGATTTTATATGTCTCTATTCAGGACAACATTGTGCCTAAACTGAGCTGCAGGTTGTGATGAAGTTTCATTGATAGGAAGGAACCATGGTCAATTAACACAAAATGGAACTTTCATCTGGATCTGTAACCTCCACCTAAAACTATTAAAACTGCGTATTTTTTTTTTTTTAGATTTTCAGATACCTCTCTTGCTGTGTTTATGTTGGCTGAAGGTGTGGTGGAGGAAAGGGGAAAATATGACTTTTGGCTTTATAAGTATCTTACTCTACAATTTTTTATCTCTTCTTTGTGGTAAATAACAGTGAAATTCAAAACATCAACAAAAAGGAAACAAACAACACTGACCCCCCCAAATTAGAACCAGCGGCAGAGTTGAGATTTCTCTGGCGAAGCTGCCTTATTGTTTGTACCTGAAAGATGCACTTTCCTCAGAGAGTTTTGGACCAGGTGAGGAGGAAATGAATCATATTTGCCTCATTGTTTCCTTCTTAGACAAACAGGAATGCAAATCCCCCAGATGGGACACACAAAATTTTGAAGCACTGATTTGAAGACATGAGCCATAACCAGGATGTGGTACCCAAGGATGAGCCTGGGCAGGGCTGCAGCAGTGATCATTAATGAGGATCATTATTAATGACATAATAATCATTAATGAACGTGCAAAGGCTGCAGCCATGCAGGTTATAGTGAGGTGACTGAAATACATCCCACAGCTTAGACTTCCTGCTGTTATGTGATTGGATTGTCTTCTCTTTAGAAAATAGTGTGGGGAGGATGGGGATTGACTGAATGTGGCACAAAGTTGTCTTAATTTTTGTAGCTCACAAAGGGGTGAATACCTTTGACTTTGTGGGGGTAAGAAAGAATGATTGTGTTGTTTGTAAGGAATACTTTTGAAATTCTGTCTGGCACAGCAGAGTTTCCATAGGTGACAGTAGCAATAGCTGTTGGTCTAATGGGTAGTCATTATGAGGAGGAATTAAGTTGTTCTTTGCAGTAAAATTATCCAAGGGGAAATTGCAGAACCAAATCTGTTGCTTGGAGTTATTTGCCTTTCCACTGATTTGGTTTCATTACACTCTTTCATGATGCTGAACTTGAAATTTCTTCACTGATTTTTTTGCACTAATAGCCAGCTCTGCTGCTGCTATGTTACATTCTTCTGGGGACATGACCCTTGATTCTTTTGGAAGTTTCTTTATCTCATTTTTCCACAAACTTTTAAAAATGTCTTTTAAACCATTTCATATATTTTTATCAAAATACTACATGGTACTGCAGCAGTGTTGTTTGACTCATGTTTTCAGCCCTCTGCTGTCCCTGCACAGCCTACATGGTACACTCCAGTTACATCAATTCTAATATTCTCTCTGCTTCCTTTTCCTCCTTGAATCTGTCCTCCCTTTATTTATGTTTCATTCTATGGTATATATCACTTTGCAACAAAATTATCATTTTGTCTGAAGGCTTTACGATGGTGTTTGCAATGCATTCCCTGTAGAGATTCTTCAGAATCAGATTCTTCACTTTGCTTTTACCTTTTAGGTAGACAATAACAATCGAAAATCCATCTGGGAAAGCTGGGAATAAACTCATGATGGATCTGATTCCTAATGGATCCTGGTGAAGTACATCTGTGCTTTATCCCAGCCATCCTACCTGCTGAAAGCAGAGAGCACATGGATCTCTTGGTAGTTACAGCATTTCTCTGTGGAAATGAATGTTCAGGCCATTTTGGAGACTTCAGAGAAGACAAGTGCCAGCACAGTTTCCTTTGAAACACGTTTCCAGGGCTGTATCCAGTCTAGGGCACACCCCAGAAGTTATTCCAGATGTTCTTAGGCCAGAAGTGCTCGCTGATGGCTTCGGAATGCAGCAGGGCTGTAAAAGGGCTGTGTTCATTATGGCACTCTCAAATTTAGTTGTATGATAATATTCCCTCAGAAACACAAGCTGATAAAGAAAATTTCCCCTTCAGAGGAAAGGAGGTGTAGTCTGTCCTGAGCTGCAGACCAGTCACTATCTTTGAGGGGCTCTCCCTGCTCCTGACTCCGTGGTTTGTTTGAAAGTGATACTCAGAGCACCAGGCTGGCAAATGAATTGCATGGTGAAATTATAGAAGAGAGGATGTGAAAAGAACCTTAGCATGCACATTGGATTAGTGATTAGTTTACCTCATCAAGGTGCTTATATTTGGTGGGATAAGTGCCAGTTGCTTTGAGCTCTGTAGTGATTCAATAATGTTTTAGGCCAATATGTGGAACAACTGAAAATTGAGCTGTATTAGGTCATACATAAAAATATGTTGGGTCACGGATTTGCTTCTATCCACACAGCATTTATTTAAAAAGACTGCAGCCACTATGTAGGATGAGTAGCTACCAAAAGGGGAGATAGTTCTGCTGCAGTAAATGAAAAATACTACAACAGGGTTGCAGGTGTACAGCAAAACCCATCAACAGAACCTCCCAGAATAAACTGGGAATAATTTACTTCAGGTTGACCCTTCTGCGAGCAGGATGTGGAGCCCTCAGGATGTTCCTTCCCACCTCAGTCACTGTGATTCAAACATGAATTCCCCAGGGCAGCTGAATAATTGAAGGTGCTGTGGCATTCCAGTGTGGCTGACTCCACAGACAACAAATGCTGTCCTTCCAGATAATCCACTCCTGAAGGGCTGCTCTTTTTTATTTTTTTTTTTTTTGGTAATTTGCTTAACAGGTTTTCTATTCCTTCTCAGCTGTTCTAACGTATTTAAGGAAAATCAAATCCCTTCAGTCAATTTTAATTCCATATTGTATTTAAAATAAGTACTATAAGCTTCAATTGTCTTCAATGACAATATTTGTTTTGTTAGACCTTCAAGTAATTTTTTTTTCTTTGTCCTCTTTTTTTTTTTTTTTTTTTTTGTTTTGTAGTAGTAGTTGGCTTTAGGAAACATGTTTCATTGTATTATTTAGAGAATGACCTTCAGTACTGATAACATTTTGTTATAGTGCACTTTTTTCCTGTGCACTATTTAAATAATGAATTGGAAATCTACACAGTTAAATGAGATATGACTGCACAGATTTCTGTATAAATTGGGAAACTTTATCACCTGCTCTGCAAGGACAACCTTTACCAGTTGTGGATATTTTTCTTTTTCAGAAAACCTTTCTAGAGGAATTCCAAATCTCTCATGTCCCAGGTCATTAAACTATGTGTGCAAATAGTCCTGGTACTGCAGAGTGGTTGAGTAGAACAAGAATCTTTTTTTGTGCTAACTTTTTCTAAGCCACTGCTTTGAAAATGTTTGAAGGAACAAAATACAGGATAAATTCTAGGCAGAACAATTTGTGGTTCAAAACACATAGAAAAGAGTAAAAAAAAGGTACTGTTCTTTTTTGTGTCTATGTCATGGTAGTTTTTATATGGAATTCAGACAGTAGAAATATTAAATAACTTCAGATATTGATTAAGTTTGAAAAGCAGTTTAATTTTTTTTCTTAAGAAGTATGAGAACATTTTTGTATTTTAGATTTGGCTAAAATTATCTGTCATATGCAGATGATTATGCAATATCTGCCAGCATCCTACCCTAAGACAGTTTTACCAGATGGTCAAGCGTATTTCATGTGGCACTTGTTTAAATGCAACTATATCTAATTTTTCCTGTAATTATTAACATCATCTTGCATCTAAGGACTTGATCTGTATTGAATTAACTACTTCTAGACTACTTCTGCCACATTTTGGAGTGAAAAGATGGTATGTCAACCTTTGTAGTTGGCAGACAAGTATTTTGCTTTAATATCTAAGAGAGCTATATTATCACGACAAAATTTTATAGTAGGAATAACAAATATTTTATCCAGTGATGATTATGCTGTTGCATAAGAAAAAAGGGCTTGCTATTTAATTTATGTGTCTCCAAGCAAAATGGGACTATGGCACTGAGACTTACTAAATTCATTCTGAGTATTAAAGCAGCAATTTGAGGTACATGTGACAAATAGAAAGTCTCTTAAAAATGCATTTGCTTGAATAAAACCCTAAATTAGGGATGTAGGCAGGCTTGCAGTCACATCAGTGATGGAAGATGATAATCAAACAAGATCTTCACTGGGGGATGGACAATTCCATAGTTTTATAATATTATTATTATTATTATTCCACATGTACAGTGGATACTGTGCTGTTCCCCCTAGTCCTTTGCTCTTTAAATTTTTGCTTGCTGCATTTTCCCTGGGATCCTCCTTTAGAATGTTCTGGGGTTTGAGCTGATTCCTCTGTTGTGCTCTTCTGTAGACAGCCTGGAAAAGATTAAATTATGACCTTTTCAGTAAAGCCTAGTTAAGCAAGTAGATAAACCCCAGTGCCATGGGTAGATACAACCCAGTACCATGGGTAATTAAAAGCCAGTACCGTGGGTAGTTAAGTCAGCCAAGGGATGCCCAACATGCAATTTGGGTGTTTAAGATTTATTTCTGAGCTTCAGGCTGCAATTTTTGCCATGGGTGCCATAGTTGGCAGTTTCTCATTTTTTATTGGGCATAAAAAGTAATAATATGGGACTGTTATTAGCTACAGAATAAAGCACTGTTAGCACTCACTTTTTATGTTAAATCCAAGTACTGTATTGATTTTGCAGTAGGAAGACATGCAAGTCAGAAATGCAGTAAACAGTGAGCCATTAACAAAGTATTGGTTTGAGGTGTGAAAGAGAATTGCAGAGTTCCAGTCAGAAATAACAGAAGGAAGGATATAAAAGAAGACAGTGGAAAGAGAAAGCAAGAATAAATATAAGTTAAATAGTATTGAAAGCACATTCAGTCACTGAGAGGATTTTTACTGCATTCACTTTTTGCCGTGAGGCATCATCCTGTGTAGTTCAGTACCAGCTTTCTTGAGAGCAAGAACTGGAAGGCTTGGCCTGTAGTTTTAGGATGCTTCCAACAAAAGTAGTAAATACACCCCTGAGTCTGCTTGTACCTCTAGTTAATGGCCATAATCTACAGCAGTTCCAGTCTAACACCCTGCTGTGCACAAAGGGAGCTGACCCTTTAACAACAAACACTAAACTACAAAGCTCATGTAGCAGCAAGGGCAGAAAAGTTTAAATTGTCAGTGAGATGAAGTGCAGCCCAACTTGTCCGTGCAGCACCGGGTCAGGCAGGGTGAAATTCACATCACTTCCAATGAGCTGGGCCTCACAATCTCCTGGTTGGCAGCACTACATTTATATTAAAACATAAAATCAAAGTGACAGAAAAAGAACATTTTCAGCATGGTTCTTGTGGACAACAGGACTTGTGAAGGATGTTTTAGCTGTGTAATTTATTCCTGGATAATTGTGATTGACACCCATGGGGGAAAAATGCTTTGGGAACAGCTCTGACTCTTGGGTAAGCCCTTGTTTGGATGCCCAGGTTTAAATATAGATATGTGATTCTATTTGTTACTTTAAGAAGAAAAAGTATTGCTATCATGAGCTATTAGTTATAGACTCTATTATCTCTTATTTTTTAGAAGGTTTAGACTGTCCAGGGGTCCAGACTGCCAAGACACAGGTGAGGAGGGAGAAGTTTCCTGGGTTTTACCTGGTGAACTACTGTCAGCTTGCTTTTGTAGGATTGCATCTTGTCTTGAAGACACACATTATGTGCAGTAAAACCCTTGTTATCAAATGAATTTGTGGGGCTGAAGGATAAGGTTTTCTTTTATTCAGGCAAGGTGTTCTTGTGTGCATGGCACCTGGCTTACAATTTGTATTTTTAAAGTACATTGAAGTACACAGTTGTACAGCCTGTTGCACCCTTACTAAAACCCCTTTATTTTACAGGGTTTCCCCAAATTCTCTGTAATTTTGCAGTTGTTTTTCATGACCATAACATTCTACACTTATAATATCTCAACGAAAACACTAGGATGGGATATCAGCAAATCCTGGAAGGACTGTGTCTGATCCAGCAGTAATTTGCATCCACCTGGGGGTGAGTTAGGATGTTGTGTGGGCAGGAATAATCTGAGGAATGGGTGCACACTGCATCTCTCCTGGCAAGAGGTGGGTGTCCGTTTGGGAACTCTGCTCCCCAGTGGCTCACAGTTGCTTTTATTTTCTTAATAAAGCTGCATATTAAATTTCTCCTTTTAGGCTGCAGGCATTTCAAAAGACAGGCTGTACTGTGCTACAGATGCTGGTCATAAATCAAAATACTGGTGGAAAGTGGTAATAATGATGGAATATTCCATCCACTCTTTGTTGGCTTTTCTTCTTATTTTAGGACTTTAGAACTGATTTGTGGTTGGAGCTTTTACCCATCCCATCTCCAGCACTAGGAGCTGGTGTGGTGGTGGGCTGGTAGGATGCAGGGGTTGGGATGGGGGCAAAGATAACCTGTGCTTTTCAGGATGACACAAATAAGCTCTAAGGATGCTTTTTTTTTTCAATAGATCCCCTTGCTGGTGGTCTGTCTGTAAAAAAGGACGTGCAGGTGCTGGTGATTACACCAGGGATGTTCCTGCACTGCTGAGCAGGAAAGGGTCAGACCTGAGTGCTGGAATCAGGTTGTTCCTGACCTATAGAAAAGATTTGAACTCTCCTAGCAACTCCCACTCCAGGAAATGTAGAGCCAAAGGTTCCTGCTGAATTAGAAGAGGCTAAAGGAAACTACCTGGAATGTTTGAGTGGATTGCCAGGCACATCTTTGCCTGCATAGTAGAGATGGTCATTAATGTCAGATAACCATTACTGAGATCAGGTATTCAAGAGAAAATAATGAGCTGGTTTTCAATAATTCAAATATTTCTCTTTTCCAACAATTGCTTTTCTTCTACCTTTTGTATACACCGGCTTTCCCTCTTTAGCCACATCTGATCTTTTACTTGGAAGAACTGTAATAAATGTAGGTGTTCATCCTTTCTTCTAACAGACAATTGTATGAAACTTGAAACCCTGCATTGATTCCAAGGAATTGGTGTCATTTGTTGTGGACAGACTCCTCTGTATATCTGTTGCCTCTCTTGCTTTTTGTAGTATGTTTCCCAATTTTATTTTTTTTTTTCCTTCCCCCTGTCCAGCTCTCTGGGTTTGTTTTTTTTTTTTTTTTCCCCTCTGTTTTCTTCCCTTTTCTTTTTGACCTTTTTTTCTTCTCCCCTCTCCCTTTTTGCTTTCCAGCTTCAGTTATTTTAGAACATGGTGTTATGGATCCCTTTTATTCTCATGTCAGCGTTTCAACCCTCATCAAAGATCCCATCAGCTAAAACCAGATTCTGTACTCACACACAAGCCCCCAGCAAATTCTCTGATGTTGTTATGAAGGGCTCAGACACATTTTCCTTCTTGGAAGAAGGAGAGAAGTGGGAAGGGGAGGAGCAAGTTGCTGCTAGAGAATCTCTTAATTTCATCCATTTTGAAACTGATCTTTTGTCTACATTGCCACTGCCAACCAGCTTTTGGGCCTCTCTTAGCCAGCTGTTCTTGTTTTCTCTCAACACTTGGCTGTCTACCTGCACAGTTTCCTGCTCTGTCAGGAAGTAGAGTTAAATAGTTTACTCCCTAAAGAAACAGGAACTGCACTGGGAATTTATTTTTTCTTTCCTTGCTTTTTGCTTCTATTGCACCTTTATGCCATTGTTTCAACCTTAAGTGGTGCTTTATGTCAGATGAGGGACAGACATTTTTCTGAAAAATGAAGGTCCCCCTTAGTCAAGAAAAAGTCCTGGGCTCATTACTCTGTGGAAGGAAAGCTCAACAAAAGCTGGGATGAGAAAGAGCTGCTCGATGACAGAAACAAAACATAACTTCCAGTGTATTTGTCTTGGAGTAAAAGTAATATAAGCCCTCTATTGAACAGGTAACCTATCGATTACAGCGCAGCCAGAGCACTCTCAAATCCCTACCAGGCTTTCCCTCTAATGGATATTAATGTCTCCAGCTTTTCTCATGTTGGTTTGGAGAAATATTAAGGGTTAGAGCCAATGTAACAAAGAACTGTTCCACAGTTCTGGTATCTTCTGTCTTTAAGAGCCACTTAATCAATTTCACAGTTGTCTAAGGATACTGGTTAATTTGCATTCATGTTATGTAATTTAAAGATAAAATTATTCATGTTTCATTTATTAAAAAAAAAATATTCTGCAGAGGCTTCCTTCTACTGTCTGAAGAGAGATTACATAAAGAAATGTGCTACTGAGTGCATTTATCAACTAGAAAAAGGCTCTCCTTTTATCTGAGCAGCTTTTTCTAAATATTTCTGTTTCCTTTTCCCACTGTGTTTTATATAAATTTGTGAACATCAGGAATATAATTTCTGACATACCACTGGGGAGAGATGTGGAGGGATGAACACTGTTGCCCTTGCACTTCAGTGGAAGGCTGGGGATGTTGAGTCTTTACCAAGGCAGATGTTCCCAAAATGTTAAATTCTTGTTAAATTGTTTGATTTCTCTTGTGTATCTACTGTAGGATAGTTTTTCAGTTACTACAGAATGATAAATATTGGTTAATGTACAAATTTCCTACAAACATATGCATGTATACATGTAAGTACACATACACATAAATAAGAGATCATGTCATAAATGGATATAAAAGAAGCCTGTTGCAGTACATTTCAGCTTCTTATATTACCAAAGTTAAGTGAAAAAGTTTAAATGTTCTGTGCACTGATTATCTGCTGTTAAAAATTAAAAGGATTTAATTGCTTGGGGTTTTATATTAATGTTTAATAGACAATCTTTCACCTGAATCAATTTACATTGAGGACAGAACTCTGTCAGTTTGCATTGCTTCTGCTGGTAGACTTAGTTGATCAAGAACATTTTTTGGATAAAACCCTCTAGTTTCCTCCCAAAAGCTGCCTCCATGTCCTGTTTTACTTCTTGCCTGCCTACTTGTGTTCCCCAAAAAAACTTCTCCGTGCCAGGTCTTGGCACAGCCCATGTCTCTGCGGAGGTTCGCAGGGAGTTTTGTTTTCCAGCTTCTGAACAATGATCAAAGCTGTCACATCAGTCAGTTTTATTTCATCCATGTGAAATTTCTTCCTTACTCTCACAATTCTTTTATCTTTGTTTCAACTACCAGCAGCTCCAAAAGTCAGATTCACTCTATGAATATGCAAAAATGTGTCTCTGGCTGCTCCCTTCTAGCACGACTGTTCTCCATCCACGTTTCAAGCCCTCCAGAAGTTTGGAAGTCAGGGGAAGTTTGGAGTAATTCAGAGGCTGAAAAGTCCTGCATCCCTCTGTAGTACAGGGATGTTTGTAGCCAGCTGAAGAGTTTTCTTTACCTTCTGCCATTCTTGAAACTGCTACTCAGGGATTTCCTCCCCTCAGTGCCTCCACAGAGCCACAGAGTCAGGGCATTCTTCAAGTTGTGTGTGTCTGTGGTTTCTCTTTATCTCTGCTTTGGTTGTAAATTTATGCTTTTTAATCTTGTTTAAAATCATTTTAATGTCATTCTCATCACCATAAAGAATAAGTCCAGTTTTAGTATTTCTCAATTAGATTATTTTTGGCTATTTTTTGAATTCTACTGAAATGGAGGTTTAATTGGGTCAATACGGTGCCAAAATTCATGTTATCTTTCACCAAATTGTTTTTATTTCCAAAATAAGAAGCTGTAACTTCAAGCAATGTGATTCCATAATATTGAAAGCTAATCAGCTCTGTTGTGTGTTGAGTGTGCATGGAAAGAAGAATTTCATTATTTGATGTTTTGTCTGCACCTGTAAAGCCAGAGGCCAAATATTTGGAAGAAAAGCTTTCTAAAACCAGGTTACTTTATTAACTCACAGCTAGTGTGCAGGGGTTTGATTAGAGTTAAGCCTCAGAATCATGGAATCACAGGATGGTGTGTGTTGCAATGGACATTTAGGGTCTTGTTCCATACCCTGCCATGACAGGGACACCTTCCACTGTCCCAGGCTGCTCCCAGCCCTGTCCAGCCTGGCCTTGGGCACTGCCAGGGATCCAGGGGCAGCCACAGCTGCTCTGGGCACCCTGTGCCAGGGCTGCCCAACCTCCCATCCAGCCCTGCCCTCTGGCAGTGTGAAACCATTCCCCCTTGTCCTGTCACACCATGCCCTTGTCAGAGCCTCTCCAGCTCTCTTCCAGGCACTGGAAAGCTGCTTTAGGTTCTCCCCAGAGTTTTGTAATAATTTGGAAGGTCTGGTTCTACCAGAGCCTGTGTGTGTGTCGCCACACGTGACAGAAAAAGCCCCGTGGGGGTTGAAATGTATGGAACAGAAGGGGAAGGGCAGTGAGGGCTTGCTTAGGCTGGCTCAGTAACACACTGTGTGCTAAACCTATGGATAGAAGTTCCAATTCTTTCACATTAATGCCCTGTCCATTGTCATTACAGGACGCCTTGAGCTTTCTCACATAGTGCGTTGAGGTTTGGTGAGTGACACTGCTTTTCTCAGAATATTGCTCCAATCCTTGCCTGCTGAATGCAATCCACAAGCTGTGGGTGTCAGTCTGGAGAGAGGAAAAAAAAAAGTGTCTGAGCAGCAACATTTGTCTCCTTGATGTTTAAAAAAAGACACTTGGGGTAGTGGCTCTCGGTTCAGTTCTCACTTTTATCCTGCACTTAAACTTCTGATTAAGGTCATGCAGGACACCTTGTCATCTTTGCACCACTTAGCTTGACTTTTATCTGATGCTGAAGAACTCGCTAAGTTGTCTTTGAAGAATAATGTTCTGAGGAAAATGGATCTAAATGGATATATTGGGTAAAATAAATTCACCTGCAGGCCTGTGAAAAAGCACTGTAAATCTTGCCATGACCCTGTTCACTAAGGAGGTTTGTTGATAGCATTATATTAAATCAGGAGCAGCAGAGGAAGCTATAGAGATATTCAGCAGTAACTGAAGAGGGAGAATTGCATGGCTTGTGGGATTACAGAATATGGAATTTTGTACTTCCAGGTCATTACTTTGAATTCAAATACACTCCTGGTAGTAATAAAAATCTGTTACCAGATGACAGCTCTCCAGTTTCATGTATGGAATGAGCTGAGGTTTTCTCTCCACCTGGTAATGGGCAGATGCCTGCTACAGGAAAAGTGTCACAGCTGACACTATCAGCTACCTCTATTGCCATCTCAGGGGGTGGGCAGCAGATAAATACCTATAGCACAGTCACCTCTTTGACCTTAGATTAGATTCTTCTCTGGTGTTCAGCAGGGAGCTGTGTGCAGGGAAAAGTTTAAGGGATAATATATCTTCCTCCTTTATATAGCATTGTTGAACACTGCTGCAATGAACAGGAGGTAAAAATTGAGGGCAATTTCCAAATTGTTGCTCATAAATTAAAGACTATGTGCTATTTTTTATTTCATGTGGCACCAAACAGGGTTTCAACAAGGGAGGCATCTGAAAGGAGGTGTAATTAATAAGTATTTTGGCATAGGCTAGCATTACTCTTTCTCCCTTATTCTCTGGGGTTTACCATTGTTGACACCACTGAATAAGAAAGGTAATTTATTCTGGATGTGTAGGTGTTACAGAATATAGCTGCTTTTGAAGAGAAGATGTTGTGTATTTAACATGTCTGATTTAAAGACAGTCGTCCTTTGGTGCTTGCAGAAGTAAATTCTGTGACAAGTCTGTGTGACTCATGAAGTGGGAAGTCCTACAGGAGCTCCCACAAAGTGGCTTTTCTCTCTTGAAACCAAATCATCTCTCTTGGGCCTTCTCTGGGGTTTGTTTTGCTCTCAGTGAGATGGAGTTTCATGTGAAGCTCTCGTTCCACAGGAATAAATACAAAAAGCAGTTGCCTGATGATTCCTGAGGTAGAGGCTACTGTGAAAATCCTCATGTCTCCAGATAACTGTGATTACTGATAACCCAGCTACCATGGGAAAGAAGTATATGGATTTACAACAGATCCCATGCACAGGGGGATGTGTAGGCAGAGGAGGAGCTGGAGCAGTTCCTGGTGTGACAGGAGGACTGCAGGTACAAACATCACTGTGGCAACCCATGGGGCAGCATTTGCACCTGCAGCCCCTGAGCCAGCTCTTGACTTGCTTGGAGGTGCTCTCCAGCCATTTGCCCATGGCTCACCATGAAGCAAAGAGAGGGCAGATGTTGTTTCAAGCCCAAACAACTGCTCTTGGTGGTTGGAAATAATTCAGATACTGTTTATAAAACACTGTGACAGATTGCACTGGGTACAAGCCCTGCCTTTTGCTGGAGGCATTGTCAGTACAGGGGATTTGAGGATGTAAAGAAGAGAAGCCTACAGAAATCCCCCTGCAATTATCTCCTAGATATCTCCTAGATATCTAATTCAAGAGAAACAATATTCTTTGCCTTTGCTCATGAGCTTGATGCTCACTTTAAATTGAAGTGTATTATACTTTTTTCTGGATCAGATCTTAAATATGTTTCAGAGAAGTAACTACTTCTGCCACTCTTACTGTATAACCTATTATATGCAGCATTTTTTCTAAATGCAATAATTTGTAAACAATTATGAAAACTAATTTATAAGTAACATAGGATGTTATTTGCCCCAAAGGCATTAAGGTTAGTCAAAATTTCCAGTACTATGTGGTTTTGTGTTTTCTGTTTGGTGTTTTGGGTATTATTATGAGAAGCTGTAAATAGCAATGCTGATAGATTTTTTTGCATTGGAATTAACAGGAGCCCATAAAATAGACTTGGCATGGAGTAGCAATCTTTATGCTGATGAACATGGCAGACATGCCCAGCTTCCACCTGGGGACAGTTGACACAGATGGCAGAATGGATTTTACCATGTGCTATATGTCTTATTAATTGCTGTGCCCATTACTGTAAACTCCAGAGCTTTCTTTGTTCCACTGTTGTGGACAGTTTGTCTGGTGTGTGCTTACTGCAAACAATCAGATTTCTCTATTTATTTTGTGGATATTGTGGCTTCTCTTCTCCCTCTGTCTGCTCTCCTTCCCTCCCCCTGGTCTTGTGCACATCTTGTTTTGGGAAAGATCAAACCCACCCATTTCTGAGGTGGTTTAGCATTTTAAGCAGAGAAGAGTTGGAGCGACAGTCTAAAAACAGGTAAAATGTATGTGAGATTCCTTAGCAACGTTTATATCCATGGAATATGGGCAATTATACCTTTGAGTCCACTCTTTCAGGTCTGTAAAGATTTGGATGACCAGAGATGCTGTGTGCTGTGGTTCCTCGGGGTGAGCTCCTGCAAAACCATTAAAATCATTGTGTGGAAAAGCAGATGGACAGAACTCATCGAAATCCCCAAACTGTAAATTCTAGAGGGACTCTGCCCCTGTTGCTACCAGGTGTGATCCAGACAAAGAAAGTCTACAAACTGAGTGAAACACTGCCTAAAGTATTCTGGGTAAAGCGAGGATATTAAACCAAGAAAATACATGAAACAAAAAGCACACAGATAGCAGCACATCCTGTGTTAATTGTTATTTTTTCTGGGTCTGACAGCATTATAAGCAGCCAGTGGGTAGCAGTAGGTACCCACTGGAGAACAGTGTGAGTTAAATATTTTCTCAGTCCTGGGCTTGTCCTAAATAGCTGGTGCCCTATTCGGGGAAGTTGATTGAGCTGTTATTGTCACTCAAGAGCCTTGTCCCTTACACAGTCGAGCATCTTAAATGCTGAACCACTGTCAGGTTTGCTGTGGTAGCAAAAGTGAATTGTAATCAAATCCTCTGTCTGGTGGGACTTAGCAGAACAGTGGTTATGGTTGGAGGCATGAAATTTAAGTGGGCTGCCTCTGGGGGCTTCCAAGGAGTCAGAGAAGTCCTTGAACTGTGACAAATAAATTAGGACATGAAATCTTTTACAAAACCATAAAACCTTTGCGAGCCATGTCCATGGTACAAAAGCCCCTGGAAGGCAGGCAGGCTGTTCTGGCCCCCAGCAGCAGCTCAGAGGAGGGAAGATGGACAGCACAGTTCACCTTCTAACTCACTCATTTCATCTGTGCCACTGCCTGATCCTGCAGCTGTGTTTCACTGGTGTGGGAGTCCAGGGCATCCCTCTGGCTGCCCTGGCAGGGGTCAGGAACCCCCCTGTGCAGAGCCCCCAGAGACACTGTCTGTGATCTCTGTCCATGGAAAAGAGTTTTCAATCTTACAGCATGAGTTACAAGCTCTGAGTGTTTGATATCAGTAATAATTAAGTGTGGCACGGGTGCAAAAGTCAAATTTTAGGATTCTAGATACGGGGTTCAAAGGGGACAAGATGGAGGAAATTTGGTGTGTCTTGTCCTTTTTCTCCTTCTTCATGCCCTCTATGTCTCACTGTGGTGTTGGCATTTTTCTGTTGGTTCAGGCTGGGGACACACTGTCCAACGTAGGTGACAGATATTGGCACGTTCTTGTAAATCCAGCCCAGGGAGTTTCTGGTATTTAATGTTTGTCACATCCCACTGAGGGCAGAGCCCCACACGCTGCCCTGCAGGACAGAGCTGGGCAGGGCAGCAGAACATGTGAGAGATAAACAGAATAAACAACCTGGAAACCAGCACAGACCAATTATGGCTTCTGCTTTGGCAGCGGGGCTGAAAGAGACTTTCTACAATCTCAGAATCATCAATAGCTCAGATTCCGACACACTGGTGCTTTCAGCATTGCTAAAAGTCATGTTTTAACAATTACAGGCATATCTATTAAATCTATTGTGCAGCTGGAATTGCAGCATGGAAAATAACCTCCTTACAAGGCAATTACTGTAAAATGTTGTTCCTTCCTTGCAAGAACAACATAAACACACTAAAGTTTTTTGCAATTTTTTATTAAATAGCTGTTCTTCAATTATTTAAAGGTTTCAAAAAAAAAAAAAAAGAAAAAGCAAAATAACCCCCCAAATGTTACCAAAACAGCCTTATCTCACATCTTTGTTACCAACACTTTGCATTTCACTTTTCATGCCAGATTTCACAACATCATACTGTGGTACAATTATGAATTTTAAAAAATGCATAATGATTTTTGACATTCTTTTCTGTTAGATGATGGCACAGGTTTAATTCTCAAAACACTTGAATTATAAGATTTGGATGAGCTAACCAATAGTCCATTCTTTTTTTCATTCTTTTTATATTCATAGAATCACTAAGGTTGGAAAATGCCTCCAACATGCCCAAGTCCAACCTGTGTCCAATGCCCACCTTTTGTTTCACAGACATCACATTATTTTGCAGCGTGTTGGTTTGTTCCTATTCATGTACAAGGTTCTTTTGTGTTGCTTTGTTTTGTTTTTTAAAACATCCTTGATGCTGAAGTAGTTGTAAGCTACAGTTAGAATTATTCTTTTACTCATTTAAAAAATTGCTAGAAGGTATGTGGTAGTTAGCTAAATCTTGAGTTGGCTTATTCAATTTTATACAGGCTTTTATTGCAACAGCAATAAAAACACTGCCTACACATCTTGTTCTTTAATCCCAGGAGAATTGTATGTGTTGTACCAGGTTATAAGGTTTAAATTATGTTTCCCAGGACTTAAAGTTATGTGATGAATATTAAGGCAATAAGTTACAGGCAACCAAGATATTCATAAATTGATGGGGGGGGTGGAGGGGAGTTAATTCAGAACAATGGTTGAGCTTTGCAAAAACATGTTTTTTGCTAGATACCCCAGGAGTGTCTGTTATGGAGACTGGTCTAGCTGTGGTTAAATCAAGGTTTGAGGATGGTCCCACTGAGATTAGAAGTAAAAAAACAAATCAATATCTGTTTTGTTGTTGCTTATTATTTTCATTTTGAGTAATTTCAGAGAAAATATGAATATCTTAGCAAATGTTATTCCAGAGGTGCAGAAAAACTAGATTGCTTCTTCAGCCATGGAGAGCAGATTTGAATTCCTGGCCTTAACAGGTGCTTCAGAAGATTCCCATGTCTCAAGTATGTTTTTCAATTTATTTTGAATGTAAATCTACCATTGCTGTCTATAGAGAGGGATCTGCTACATGTGCTGATGTGAGCTGGGTCTGTTTCCAAAGTGAAATACAGTAGAATTATATTTCTAATAGAGAATATTATCATGCCAGAAGTCTAACTGAAATACATGAGATATTTATGTCTTTAATCCACCCATGCTTATTTAAGGATAATTTGATGAAACAAGGTAAACCATTCCATTCCTCATTTTCATATCTCTTTTTTTGATAATTTATTGATCTGCAAAGTTTTTAAAGATACATTAAAGATACATATTTGCATTTATTTCAATTTTAAAATCAAAACAGTAGCATTAGAGAAGTTCAGGTTGTGATTAACAGATTTAAAAACATGAAATGTTTTCATTTAACACCTTCACATGTGGCATTTCTATGCACATTCTGACAAGAGAAAATCAAACCCAACATGTAAAAGACAAAACCCAATTTAACTCCAGCTCTGGGCTGTTTGTTTGATATATCACATGGCTTTTAAGGCTGCACCAGCAAGTGTGTGGAAGGCATCATTTTTAGAAGTTTCAAAAGTAATCACATGTTGATAAGGAGTTTCTTTTTCCTGGAAATGGAGTCATCACTTTCAATGATTTCTTTTTTCTATAGTGCTGTCTGAGGGCTTTAGAATTTCTCATTTGCCTCTCAAAGACTTATTTGCTTGGCCCTCAGTGCAGCCCATTAATATTTTCTGAAAGATATAGATAGGATTCTGTCAAAGGCCTTCATTGTCTTAATTGGTGGATTTGATGGGCCAGGGAAGTTCTCTCACCTGACAGTGGATAGGTGTGGCAGGTGTCAGGAGATCAGTAATGACTCCACAGTGGGGTCTGATTGAAGGACATTTAGTGCTGCTTACAACTGTGTCATCGACTCCTGGAAAATCAGTACCAGGGGGACTAATAGGACAGATCAGAAGGTCTGAGCAGAGCTTCTCCTACAGTCCAGTGCAATTGCAAGGGTTAAATTCACCACTGTGGCAGTGGGTCAGTCAGTGGAAGGACATGGCTGATCACACAATGTGAGTTTGTGGGCCCCAAGGGCAGCTCCCTGGGGGCTCCCCTGGCAGGGGAGACTCTCCTGGAGCAGTTCTGTGTCAAGAATGAGACATGGATTGGACTTTTTCAGTTTTCAGTTTCTGTTTATTGTTATCTTATCAAAACTTCAGCACTATGTCTGCACCAGACTCTGCGTGCAGGAAAACAGCACAAAAATGGCCAACAACCTCATGCTGCAAGGCCTTTTAAACCTAATCAAAAACTAAATTAACCAATTAAGAAGTGACACCGAAATTATTTTCCCTTCTAACCCAATAACTGACCCCTAAAGACTTGTAATGCAGATTTTTCTACCCAATTACAAGATACCACCTAAACCCAAGAAGAGGAAGAGAGAAGAAAGGAATTAGAGACAACACCCTGTACCCTCCATCTTGTATTCATCTGTAACATACTAAAAATCCTAAAACCTAAATTTCTCACCCGTGTAACATACTACACTACTATCTACAATCTGTACAATCTCTTTCACACTTTTGTGGTTTCTGGTTTACCTTGAGGCTTTGGAAGTTTTCTCCATGAATGAGGGTCCAAGTCAGTGCTCCCCTGGGGGTCAGGACATCCCAGGGCAGACAGGGGGATATTCCCAGTGCCCTGGGTTCCCACAACACAATGCATGCAGGAAAGCCAAAGCAATGAAACAGCCATCTCCATTAGAGCAAATTTACTGTTTCTTCATGGAGAGAGATGATTTGTTTGATGAATAATAACTCAGGGACACAGCTGAGGTGCTGCATACAAAGACCTCACAGTGCAGTAATAAGAAAAAGGCATTTTAGAAGAGAGCTGTTTTGGATACAGGGAAGTGACAATCATTGCCTGCTTACAAATACTGAATAAATACTTGAAAACTTCTGAGCTACGAGTGACTATGATTTACATGCTCCATGAGTCCTAGTAAGCTTCTGATTGCTGGTGCTTTTATTGCTTGTCAAAATGTAAATCTTGTTTTTTTAAAAGATGGGAGTTGAAATCCTAAATCAGTTGTGAGCTTGGGTGTTATTTGGGTTTGTTTAATATTTTGTTTGTTTGTTTTTGTTTTCTAAGATATAATTTATATGATGAAAGAAAGTACAGAGCAAGTAGCAAACTAGAGATTTGACTTAAATTGAAGTTGAACACACAGAAATGAGACACAGATTAGGGGCCTTCTTTAGGTTAATCAAGAAGAGAACTTAATTTTGCAATTGTGCATGTGACGTGGGCTTGCAGTTTCTCTGTGTTCATAAATATAGTGGATATTAAGCCATGAGAACTGCATGGATATTTAAGCTCAGTATGCCCATTTTCTGAGTGGGATCACAGTGTATTTGTTCATCTCTTTCAGCACTTTCCCAACCAATCCACAGGAATCTTACACAGAGTGAAAGAGATTAATTCAGGTAGGCTTTGCCTTTCTTTCAAGGCAAGAGGAGGTGCAAGGTGTTGCTCATATTTTGAGATTAGCTGATAACATGCCTAGAAGAGAATAAACAGCATTCCCTTGGTCAGCAGGGGCATGCTGAGCATTAATACTCTGTACGATCTCTAATCCATACTCCAATAGTTGCTTGACCATTCAGACTTGTAGAGTAATTCCCAAGGGATCCTTGGGTATTTCATGGCAGAGACCTGTGCCACTTTCCAGTGCTGACAGAAAGGCTTTCTTTGACTTTTGTCCTTGTGATACCAGTTTTCCAGCTGCATTTTCTATGGGGGAACATGCTGTTATATCTCCAAAGTATTTTTTAAAAAGAAGTTTATGGGGTTCTAGAATAATTCTATGATACAGCAGTGCTGGTTGAGGTAAAGCTCCTCCTGGGAAGATGCTTTGCTGAAATTGGGGTGCTGTGTCTCATTATTGACCCAAGATGCATCAGTGCAAATAAACTTAAGCTAAGCCTTCACAGTATTAAAAAGTATTTATAGTGGGCAGAGCAGAAAACTAAAAGTAAGAAAGGGAAATAAATTGAGAAACCTTCCTAATTTGCTCATTCTGAGGCTAAAATGTTATTAAATCACTGAGCCAATTTAACAGCAGCTGGGATAAAGAACCTGTTCTTTGAACTTTCCCTCACTGCTTGGAACCAATAGGTTTGAGATTAATGATCCAAATGTGTTTTAAGTAAAAAGTGTCAAACTATTTCTTCCTTTGGCAATTGACAAAAAAAAACAAACAAAAAATGCTTCATAATTGAAGCTTTTCAGTTTCAAAACTGGGGTTTTGAAACAACAGTGGAATTTGTGGCCCTCAGTGGCCTAAAGGAGTGTTCTCTACCTTTTGCTTTTAAAAAGCATAATCTGATTTTGAAAACCAGTTGAGGAATACACTGACTGTATTTAAGTATTCTCCTAAATTCACTTCTGGACTTAGCAATTAGAATTTAATGTGACAAGAATGTATTTACATTCATGCTTTCACACAGAGAATGAAAACATCTCCATAAATTAAGAGTCATGGTAACCTGGCAGAATGGAGGAAGAAAAGACATTTTTAAAACAGTTGTCTAAAACCTGAGGTTTTCAAATTGCTTTTTTTATACAGGATACATGTTGGTTTTACAGAAGTTGATTTTTTGTAGTTGACTGTTGAAGAAATAATGAAAAAAAATATTTACAGTATTGCTCTCATAAGCCCAGTCTTTTATGAGCTTGATAGCATCCTGTGATAAATACTAAGCACAAATATTCCTGCAGCTGCAGTTTGTTATTACCCCTCCTAATTGTGCATGGTTTGTGATATGTAAGATTAGATTTATTGTAGGCTGTACTCACAAGGTTTCCACACCAGCTTTCCCACCCCTCTCCTGAAGTGCCTTTTTTTCTGTGTATGATGTGCTTGGCTGTCAGGTTTGTGAAAAGCTTTGAGTACCAAGGAGAAAAAACAGGTGTATTGAGGTGATGTTTTTGTGAACGCTGAGAAGGGGCTCATCTTGGAGGCCTGGCACGTGGTAGGTAGCTGTACTGGGTAGGTCAGGCAAGAAAACAACCTTTCCTGATGCTTTGACATGCCTTTCTTGGGTTTATGTTTGTTTTTTGGGCATGTGCTGGCTGTGTATTAACGGCAGTGTGGGCTGCTGTTGTTGCCATCACGGTTCATGGGTGCAGCTGGAGGCTTGGGTTTGTCATCTGCTCTGGGTCTCCAGGCCAGGCTCTGGCTGTGGGGGGCCCTCAGCCAGGCTGGGGACACCCTGGGGACACCCCAGAAGGGATGGAATGCTGCCCAGCAAGCAGGGTGAGCCCCAGCAGAGCAGCTGCCCTGCAGAGTCCCTGCAGCTCCTCTGGGAGCCCTGCTGGCCTCCAGCCTGGAGCTGTGCCCTGCAGGACCTGGGGCAGCCTGGAGCTGTGCCCTGCAGGACCTGGGGCAGCCTGGAGCCATCCCCTGCAGGACCTGGGCAGCCTGGAGCTGTGCCCTGCAGGACCTGGGGCAGCCTGGAGCCATCCCCTGCAGGACCTGGGGCAGCCTGGAGCTGTGCCCTGCAGGACCTGTGGCACCCCTGACACCCCTGCTAGGGCTCAGGCTCACCCAGAGCAGCTCCACTGCCACTGTGGAGGGACACTGAGCGCCCTGAAGCTGCTCTGACCCCTGCATCTGCACGGGGTGATGAGCTGGGGTTCTTGCCCACAGTTTCACCACCACTCATACCAACAAGTGCGTGTCACGTCAGGAAATGGAGAAGGGAAGTCACTGTGTAATTCATGAGGTGTAAGTTTTAATTATTGCAGTGACCTTTCCGGCTGTCCTTGTCTTTCTGCTTATCCATTGAACTGTGCATTAGGCTCCCTGACTTGAAAGTAAATGATTCCCAGCCTTGTGGGAGAGCAGGGATCCTGGAGAAGGTTCCAGCAGTGCTGCTCTGTCCTGCTCCTGTGGGCAGTGCTGAGCACGTTCCTCAGCCAGCACAGAGCCTGGGATGGGATGAACATTACGCCACAGGAGGGCTCTCTGGGGTTTTAGTGTCCTCAGAGGGGCTTTTTGAGTTTATCCTTTCAGCTCCCAAAACAATTCTTCCTGCTGTCTTGAGTGAGTGTGGAATCTTGGTGGCATTATTGTATTGGTCATTTAAATGCCTCTTTACCCCTCCTCTGTTTGCTCATTTAGCTATGAACCTGTCCATGCAGGAGGTGGAGTCTCCTGCACAGAAACAGGAGCTTTGGCAGGTATTTTATCATTTAGCATGGGAGATGACACAGGTAGGACACAGGAACAGCCACAAAACCATGGGTGAATCGCAAAGGCTGAATTTGTTTTCATTCTGTTGCAGACTGGAGGATTCCCAAGGCAGCACCTGGCCAGACACAGCCTGGTGGGAAGGCAGGTCCCACAGAACAGGTCTGTGGCAAGCACATTTCTCTCCCTCTCAGGATTTTTCATAGAGGCGCACAGAGAGAAATGAAAGAGAAAACAATTTCTATTTCTGCTCCTTGTTTTTCCTATGTAGAATGTGTTTAGAAAATTGTTTACCTGGAGTGATTGCTTGGTTGGATTCTAGTGAGGATTGTTTGAGCCTGGTGACCAATCCAACCCACCTGGGGCTGGACTCTCCAGAGAAGGTCACGAGTTGTGTTAGAGTCAGAGAAAGTAGCATGTAATTTTAGTATCCTCCTTTTATATAGTATATTAATATATTTTCACATAGTTATAATAAAGAAATCATTCAACCTTCTGAATAAAGTCAGACATCATCCTTTCTTCCCATTGGGTTTGCCTGCATTTACATACAGGTCCTTGCTGGAGTTTCACTGATCCTGCTGGTGTCACCTGTGTCCCAGGGACACACACAGGTGTAGCTTACCCTGTGCTTTGATCTTTCCCATGGCAGGGCAGGAATCCCAAAGGTGTTGGAATGGTCTATCCAGGCCTCTGTTATCTAAACACAGATGGTCTACTTGTCAAGTACTCAAGACTAAGCAACAATTAGGATGATATATGTTCTTCTACACCCCAGCTGAAAGTCACTTGGATATGCTTAAAATCCTCCTTGCCTTTCCTCCATTTTTTTTCCTACATCTATTAAAAGTGATTATGCAAAACACCCTTTTTCCTGCACCTTTAGCAAATTCCTGTCTTGTATTTTCACCTGCAGTTTATCAAAAATATGCCATGTGCAAAATGTCCCTTTATTAGATGTGTGAGGAAAAGAGCTGCCAGTGATTAGATTGGCTGTTCATCCTCTCTCTGCTGGTCCAGCATCGCCAACATTTGCTTCCTGAACGTTAGCCAAAAATTATCTTCTCTCCAGCTGGATGGGGATGTTTCATCATCTTTAAAAACTGAGGTGACCATTATGTTGTTATTGTTAGGCAATTATTTCCTGTTCTCGTACAAATTTACCCTCTGACCAGTTCTGGCCATGATGAATCTGGCAGAGGAGCCAGTGCAGACTAATCAAGGCTTGTGAGAGATGCTGTTACTGTGATGCAATCTGTCACCTTCTACCCCTGCAGCCTTTGCCACTGCTCCTGCTCAGGAAATGTCATCTTTATTAAGGCTTCCTACCCCTAACTGATCACCTTGCCTGCAGAAGGAAAAATACTGAGATTCCAGTGGTTGTACCAGAGTGGAAGAGGAGCACGAGCTGGTTTTATGCTCCCCTTGGACAGTGCTTGAATTCAGCAGGGAGTTGCTCTGGATCTCCATGCACCTGCTGCTGCCTGAGGCACGAGAGGCACAAAGAGGTGCAGGGAGAACTGAGTTTGCTTGGAGGATCAAGCTGGTGCTTTATTAACCAGCTAAATGCACACAAAAGATGGAGCCAGACTCCCTGGAAGTGCAGTGGAAGGATAATGGACACAGGCTGCAATACAGGAAATGCTTTCCAGACATTAGAAAAACATTGTTGACAAAGAAGTTACACAGACCCCAGAGGAAGGGTCTAGAGAGGCTGTGGAATCACTGGGTTTGGATGTCCTTGTTGTGAATTCTTCAAAAAAGACACTTTTCTTCTGCTCAGAAATATATTATGATTGATTTTCCATATAAACATTTGTGTAGATATTTAAATACCTTTAAATAAGCATTTTATCTCAGCAGTAGGTTAGTCATAAGTGATTTTAGAAACGAAATAGGTGTGGGGAACAGAGGCCATTTGTTTCTGTCTTTTTTTGAAGCACCTGGAATGAGCACAGGGAGAGGTGAGGCACTGAACTGGATGGGCACTGGTCAGAGCCAGCACCTCAAAGCACAAAACTGTTCAGACGCCTGACTTGCTGAATGTGAAACTCCTGTGTGTTTACTGGTTCATTTCAGTGCCTAGAATTCTAGTTCTCACATAAATTTCCAAGTCTTACTTTTATCCTGAAGTAGGTTAGAAAGCTTTTCTCCCTCCTCCCAGCTTTGCTTCCTTATGTTACAAATGGTATGGCCAACACATGAGACTGTGTAGGGAAATCACCCATGGGGAATTCAGTTTTGTCTGCCCTCTTACATGACATGTATTTTGAACCATAAAAACCATGATATTAATCTCACACAGAGTTAGGAGTTTTAAAATACCTTTTTGTTTTGGTAATTTAGAGGAAAAGAAAAGAAAGCAGCTGGTTTTCCTTTTTTAGCATTTCAGCTACTTTTGGTTTTAGATTTTTTTTTTTATTTTTTTCCATATTCTCCTGCTTCCTGCTTTTCCATTTTACATAGCATTTTGTTATGCAGAAAAAGATTTATAACATGTAAGCTTAATAGCACTAAACACTTGTTTAATTGGTAGAGATTTGGGAGGAGGCCCAGACTAATTAACACCAATTTCTGCTCTATTGTCAGTGTTTAATGGATCTGAAGACCAGATCTTTTTGGAACTAAAGTTATACTGAAGGCATGTGGAAAATAGAAAATAAAATCATGTATGGCCACCTTGACAAACTGTCTGTTCCTGGAATAATGGTTGTTTTTTATAAGTAACAAGATGTATATGCAGTATAAACAGTGAGTTTCCCTTTTGAAGCATTGTTTATGACAACATAAACCCTCCTGGAATTCTCCCCAAATATATCCATATACCTCTAATTTCACTATTTCTCTTCCTTGAGAATTGAATATTTAGTGAATAATGAGCACTTTTACTACAAGAAATCCTGAGAGTGATCTTTATTAAAGCTCATAACTTAACTTGTTGTTTACAAAAACACAGAAGCTAGAAAAATATGCTAGAACTCTATATAAATTCTTACTAAAATATCTTTAAAGGTCCCAAATGAGGAAAGGATAATTGCAGTAAAAACAGGATGAGACTTAGGTTCCAGTGTATTGTTCTCTGGCTATTTCAAGTTTTATATGGTGCCCCCAGGGAAGGATCCTGCTCAGGAGAGCCCTGTCCTGGTGAGCAGCAGAGCAGAGGATGCCCAGCCTGGCAGAGCTGCCTCCAGACACTGAAAGCCAGGTCAGATGAATCCAGTCTGTAAGAAAATGATTCACCCTCTCTTGGGTAATTTCCTACAAAGGCCTTTGAAAGAACAGGAGCAAAGGAAGTTTTGTGTCATCAGAATTGTCTGCCTTTGGAGCCTTTTCATTGCTTGGCTTCCATTTCACCAACTGAGCTGGTATTAGTGGAATTCTCACCATCTTCCAAGTGTCTGCTTGACCTTTTGTTGGGTCCAAGTGCCCTGGCATTAAAGCACGACGCCCTGTGATTTAATTCACTGTTTCTTTACATTTCTCTCCCTTCTTTACTCTCCAGCTCAGGAGCATCTTGGCCAGCTGTGATTTTGTATTCCTCTTGTCACTGCACCATATTGCTGCTCAGAAATCCAACTGGGGAGTTGCCACTGTCTGCTTTTCAGTGTTAAAACAAGAAGCTCTGGTTCCAGCCCTCTGTTTGCCCTCTGGAATGTGTCAGGAGTGTCAGGGGAATGTGGGCTGAAGTGGCTGTCACTGGCTGCTAATGCAAACCCTTTGCTGCTAATCTCCGTGTAAGGAAATACAAATCTGGAATTACTTGACAGGATTCCGCTGAAATCCTTGGCATTGGATGCCTTGTAGCTCCCACTAGTGTTTGAAATTTTGGTCTCCTGGCACTTGCCAGAAAATATTTCCTTTCAAATAAACTATCTAAAATGTCTAATATGCTTTTATGCAAGGATTTACTTGTTTCTCAAATTAAAACATCAAATGCAGTCGAGTATTTGCACAGGGTATCTAGAGAGATGGTAGAATTCCTGTTCAGGGTTCTTTTTAAGAAAAAGACAGCCAATAAAAATGGATGGTTGTTCTATATATTTGATGATGCTTCAGAGATGCTGCATCATCCAGAACACTTCCAGGCACAGCTGAGACCTGCTTATTTTGTCTTCAGAATGAATGCTTTATTCCTGTTCATGGAAATTTAAATGGTGGTATCTTAGGGAAAAAAACATAATTTTTCACCCAGGCTGCTGCAAGGTATAAATGCATTTAGCATGTCTTCATCTCAGATTCTGTAGTGTGAATCACATGGAAATGATTGAAGCAGAAGTAATTTTGGTTGTTGGCCAGATTTTAATTTTTCACTGCCCAAGTGTTTTTCACATGTTTATTTACCTGAAGATGAGAGAGCACAAGCCAATTAGCATACGGTTCTAGGAAACACAATGGATATTCCAGTTAGTAAAAAAAAAAAGATTAAATGTGTTATTTGTCATCAAGGTGCATGATATGTGACTGGCCTTTTAATGGTTTTTAGAAATGTGCTTCACATAATTCGAGGCAAGCTTTCTTATCAGTATGTCGTGCAATTAATTTAATCTTGTTTCTGTTATTTCCACAGTATTTTTCAATTCAGTGAACCTCATTACATTTGCAAGTGCATTAAATTAGAGTCTGGATAGAAGAAGAGAGATGATTATCAGTTAATTTAATTATATTTCTAGGTTTGCCCATTTAATGATATGTCTGCCATTGTTGTTGCAGCCTTTACAGCAGTAGCACTGTGCAGGAATTAGTTCTGATTCCATGTAAAGTTTGTGTTATCTGATAACTCCTGACAACTGCTGCAGCCACATGTTCAGTAATTTATGAGTCTAATCAAAAGTCATTTTCTTTAAGCCTGAAGGCTACAGTATGGAATACTTTCACCGTAATCACCACACCATTTTTGACTCTGCATATGTAGGAATGTTTTTGCAGAGCTTGACACCATGAATTAAGAAACACAACTTCATGTCCTTACAGTGCTTGCAGGAGCAAGGGAATGTTCCACTGGCAGGGCTCTTCCAGCCAGCTGGACACTGCAGCTGGGAATATCCTTGTTTTTAAGGAGGAGACAAAAAACAACGCCCAAAATTCACCATTATGCAGTCCTTAATATGAAATGCTCTTTACTTTTACTAATAAAATTATGTGTTCCTTTAGAGAGATGCTACAACCTGAATTTTAGTGCTCAGCTTCTAACCTGGTGCCTGTCCATGTTACTACTTTTTGCAGTAAATAATATCTTTATACTCCTTTTGCAACTCTGCACTTTTGTTTTTTCCCCTAAAGTTTTGTGCCATATGTTTGAAATTTCAAGGTGCATGGCGTTTGCCCTGGCATCCGGAAATCCTAAGGATGAGGCTGCTGAGACTCTCCAAAGCAGTGCTGCATTATCAATTATCTGGATCAATTGTGGAGCTCATTAAAGGCAGATCTATTAAGGCAACAGTTTTGGTTTTTAGACATTTATAGATACCCAGTATGAGTGTGAGAGAAAAAGAAATTCAGCTCTGAAGTGCTAAATGTTCCAAGTTCCAATATTTTAAGATGGCTGTTTCTGAGATTTTAGTGTCTTAAGATTTGGAAGTAAATCTTAAAGGTATTTAAGAAATGGTAGCAGAAATAACCCATAAATGAGGAAGAAAAAATATTTAATCTAGATTTTACTACATTCTGTGAACTGTTCTTCTATTCCTATATTTTGGAAGGTGAAACAATTAGGTTTACATTTATATTTACTATTTGCCTATGATGAACCATCCTGTGGCTGCAATGCAAATAATGCACATAGGTTGTGTACATGAAGTTGTTTCTTTTTCTGGAAGTATTTGCCACTAGCATAAGACCCTGATGCCAGAAGGTCCCATGACCTGTCCTATTAGCCTGGCAATCTGGAGAGTTGATGGAATGTTTTGCAGTGAAATAGATGGATGAAGCTTTTCAGGATAAAGATATTTTAATATTTCTGATGCCCTTGATGGGAGAAAAAAAAAAACAACACAAAAAAGCAATATATTTTTGAAAGTGAGACATATGTGTTGGTGCAGAGTGGGAGAATCAGAGTGAAGAAACTCAGAAGGGCTGAATTTGTGAAGCTGTCCTTGCAGAAAAGTCCCATTGTCCCAGCTGCTCTCTTCAGTGATGGGGTTCCCCTGCTGCCAGGGAATTATTCCTTACTATGGCTGAGTAAAGCTGTTGTAGGGCTGGTCAGTTGTGGGACACCAGATTAGTAAGAGATATCCTACTTCTCCTGGGGTTTTAAAACAACTCTTTTACTGCCTTTTGCCTTGCCTGATTTGATCAATCCCATATCCCATGACACGCCTTCACTTCTGTTTACACCTCTCTATTTTTTTTTTTTTCTCACTTTTGCTTACTTTTACTGTAAAGCTTCTTTTGGCAAGGATGACTGATAGACAGGCACTAATTTATTCAGGATATTGCAGGGATATGCCAATACTGGCTGGATCCAATGGACTTGGTGAAAATTAAAAATATAACAATTACTTACATAGCTTGTTTTTTTGTGAGGAGTTTGTCAGGGACAAACCTCCTTCTCAGTTTATCTTGCAGGTTTCCAGTTGGGCTTTGAGTACCACATGTTTGTTTTGAGTTGCAGCTCACAATTCTGTAACAATGAGAGTTTTTAAACCGTATTATTTTTCTAAATAAGTACAGTCTCTCTGTTCAGCTCCATTGGAAATAAGTGCTTTGAATTTCTGCCAGTACCCAGGGTCTCTGGCAGAGTCCCCTGGAAACCTGCATGGGCCAAAATGTAATGTTATGCTCCTTCATACTGGCAAAATCATCCCTGGGAGACTGCAGAGCAGGGATAAATCCAGCTGCTTGTCCAAACACAGAAATAAAGCAAGGATTTATTAGCTAGTTTTGACTGTAATTTTGTCTGATTACAAGAGCCCTCAGCTAATGCTAAGGGCAGAAAAACAGACTTGCTCTGACTCTGGATTGCAATGGGGAGAATGAAATAGATTTAATTAATAGATCAATGAAATTTCTGTTTAGCTATTTGATATATGGGAGAAGGAAGCCTCTTCTTAAATGAGGATAAACCTACTTGCTTGATCATCATCCTACATTACAACACTTTTGTATTCCCTACTTAACTTCTCTAGAAAATGATTTTGGGTGGGGTTTTGGTTGGTTGGTTGGTTTGTTTTGTTGTTTGGTTTTTTTGGTTTGGTTTTTTGCTTTGTTCCAAACTTGTTAATTGCCTATGACTTATTTAATGATGCTTGCTGTAATGTGAGTGATTTCTGCTCTCCTTGTTTTTGTCAGTTCACTTTGGTATTTTCCCCCCAGCTGGTATTTTTGGAGGGACTGGAATAGAAAGAGGACATCCCTTAGTATTCTGTGTTGGAAAAGTACTGCATTTCCTTTTCTGGCAGGAAGAATTCTTCCAAATCCCTCCTTGGTCTGAGCTGCTGCTCTTGACATCTCATTATTTGACTCAGCTGTTTCTGTTTCACCTTCACCCAGCTAATTAAGTAACTCATTGAATGTATTATTCAATATTTGATCCTGCTATCTGAGTCGGTGAGAGACGGAATTTAAAAAAAAAAAAAACAACAAACCCAAACAAAATCCAACAAATGGGATCAGGGGAAGGATTGTCACTGGACAGGGTGGGTGGGAATGGGGCTGGCAGTACATGAATCACACTCTGCTTGAGGCAGCCTTGGGCGGCTGGGAGGGGACTGGGATTGGTGCTGATCATTCCTCACTACCCGACAGGGACCTGGGGGTTGTGTCAGGACATCTGAGGCGTTCTTTGCCCTTCTTTCAGTCTCTGTTTCCTGCTCAGCCCCGTCCTGCAGGGCTCCCCTGGCTCTGTGTCAGTCTGATAGGGCCTTCAGCTGCTCTGGAACTCGGCTTAGCTCATCATCTTGGCTCCCCTGCCAACACAGGCTACTTTCCAGGGGCTTTTGGCCATTTGGAAATCATTTAGTTCTTTTTCTTGGGTTAGAAATGTAAACAGGAGCGCTCTGCAAATGAGCAAAATCCAGTGTTCAGCTGTAAATGATCCATTTGCATTTCCGTCCCTTTGACTTTGACTGCCTTTGTGACTAATCTTTTGTACATTAGTGTTACTACAATTAAATTCCCTTTTTTGCTTTAGACTATTTTTCCTTAATATTTACATTCAGCTACTGAATTAAACATGACTAAAAATAATATTCTAATCCATGTAAAACCTACATATTTTTATCAAATCTTTATAATGCAAACCTTTTGAAATATATATATTTTTATAAATCCAAATAGCCAAAAAATTACTATCACCAGAGAAATCTAGCCTCAGAGTATGATACTGATTTTGGATGCAGGAGATTGAAGTGTATGAATTCACAGACTGATTCATACCGTGTATGAATCAGGTACAGCAGGGATTAGAATGTATTCCTTTAGAATCCCAGAAAAGTTTTCTGGCCAATTTGCAGTTCACTGTTCTGAGGAAGTGTCTCCCTCTCCTCCTTTGAGGGCTGGGTTGTGCTTTCAGCTGTGATCAGCAGCACACTGTGGCCTCTGGGGTGCCTCAACTGGCACCAGAGGGAGCTCAGAACTCCCCGTGAGTGTTGAAAGTGATTCTGGTGCCAGCCACCAAAAAGGCACTGGAAAAGTCCTCATCAAGCCTTCCACAAAACACCTGATACTTTGTCTCTAGAATAGTTCTTACAATACATGAAATAGTTTGAGTGCATCAGGGCAAAAACTGTCACTAGAAAATTCTTCTTGTTGGTTTTAAATGATCAATGCTTTTTCTCTCTGTTATATTTAAGTGGGAGCTCCATTCTGAAAGGTTTCATGGCAAAACAAAAAGCAAACTGTAGCAGATGCCGATTTTGTGTAATTAATGTTGCTTTTGCATTATGTTTTGAAGATTGGGGTAGTTCCTAAAACAAAATCCTAGAGCTTTTTGAATGTACGTGTACTCTAAATTTAGGGTAAAATACACTGAGGCCAATCACTGTCTTAGTTGGGCATATACCTAATATGTTTCATTTTCAAATAAGAGTACATTTTGCCTTAGCTAAATCTGCTTTTGGTCTGAGCAGTCACATACTTTTGGGCCTTGATATTCCAAGGGAAAAGGATGACTTTTGGTAGGAGTAGTGGCTTTGGAATGGACTCTGACCTCTGTGCCTTGCTTTTGCAGATGCAGTTTTGTTAGCCCAGAAAGAAGGTTATTGTTCTCTGCAAGGAAAAATAAGTATTTGGCTGGGATATCTCCAGATTAGTATTCTGGCAGGTACCTTTTTATACTCATCTTCTTGCTAACAAGAAGATACCTAAATATTTTATTAAGCTACTAAAAGACTGAGAACATTTTATGAGACATGAACTTTAATGAGACATGAAGTAGGAAAAATTAGACTCAGTCTTTCAATAATTTGGAACAGTGAAAAATGTTAACTGTCTTATCATACTAACAAGGGCTCAGAATATACACAATTGTATCAGCAAACTGGATTCGTATTCAGTTATTTTCTTGGTTTAAACTTGTTTTGAATCTCTTCTTTTTATGTGCTTTTCTAGGGAAAGGCTCTAGCAAGGTGTCGTACTGCTTTATGCCAATGAGAAACAGAAGTTAAAACATATAAAAACTTAACTAAGTTTGGGGGTTAATTTAATGTACAAAAACTTAACCAGAGTTGTAACAAGCAGTTAGTGGTATTCCTTTTTTTAACATATGATTGTCTTAGAGCTTAAGACTGGTTTATATTTGCACGTTTGTATTGTATATAACATGTTCAATGTACTTTTATATGCTGAATTTGGATCAAAAAATACTTCATGAAATGTGACTTTCTCTTTGCTGTTTAAATAAGGCCATATATTAATTATGCTGTATAGGGTAATAAACAAGCTTCTCAAATTATTTAAGCTGTGAAAGTTGAGCAATGACTTCCAAATTCCTGTAGATACTTGATGAATACATATGGGTTTAATTCATTTTCACTGGTGCAGTGTCTTCTTTTAGACTTGAAATAGTCTTCAACTGAACTTAAATATCAACTGAATGATTTCTTTTAAATCCTCTAAAAATTCTCAATTGTATTTCCAAACCTATTTGTTCCCCAGACAGTAAGATAAATACTTGTCTTTTTTCTCATCATGTGCTCCCACCCAGCCTCTTTGCTAAGGCCACCTTCTTTCCATGTCTGTAAATATTTATATCCAAATACCTTTCAGGACATTTTTTCCTCACACAGTTGTATCTATAGCTAGAAAATATTCCTGAGAGAAACCTGCTGCTCTAAATTTCCAGGAGTACCAGGAGCAAGGTGCCCTGATGCCAGCACCAGCTCATTTATGGCTGAACAGAGGGAGAGATCAGCCAGGTACAATGAACACGACTTCTCCCTGCCTGTTTGGGGCTGTGGTGAGTCACAGCAATTATAAACACCAGAGCAGATAAACATCAGTTTTTCATAGTGTTTCCTCTGTATTTTCATTGCTCTACAAATCCAGCATTATTATTTTTTAGAGTGCATGACACATCCATTTCCAGTTCAGTTCTGTGTTCTTATCTCAGAATTCTGTGCTCGCACTTGAAATATTAATGACTTTAGCACAAGTTATATTAATGGAACAGTTATGTCTTTTGGGTTTAAGTAGAATTAATTTTAGGAAACTGCTTCTCATGAGAGTAATCAGAAGCAGCTGTTGGTATTGCTGCAAAATATTAATGCACAATTAAAAAAACCCCAGTGACTTAGTAAACAGGGCTGTTTGCTGGAAGCATACCTTTGCTCTGCCTTGCTGTGGCCATATATTCCTGAATTCAAACCCTGTGGTGGGTGTTCAGTGTGTACTGAAATTTCAGCTTTTACTGTACCTTTTTAATGCACCACACTGAAGTTTGTTGAAAATATATGCACTAAGATTTTCTGAAATGTTTCTCCTTGAAATAAAAGACCTTAGAGGTATTATTCACATAATATTTCAAATTACAGCTAATTTAGTTCTCTACTGTTTGACTATTTTCCACGTGTAAAGGGTGATTTTAGTCACAGAGCTGCTGCAAGTTATTTTCTGGCTGACTTGTTTGTCCTCTGGAAGATTTGCCCCGCGTGCCTCTGGCTTGGAGCAAGGCCATGCGCTGGGTTGTGTTAGGTAGTGGATTGTACTCACCTTTTACTGACTGGGGAGCCCTTCTCACCTGGGGAATGTATTTTAGCAAAATCATTGCCCCCAGAGAAGCTGTTGGAGGGGGAGCTTTGTCCCTTCCAGGCAGAGCAGAGCACCAGGAGTGATGGAGATTAGGATTTTGTGCATATCTGCAGGGTTTAGGAGCAACCCTGCATTTCTGAGAGAGCTCTGAAAGAGCTGGAGAGTTCCCAGGTGCACTGAATTCCTTGCAGTGTTCTGTCGTAGTTGTTCTGTAGCACCAGAGAGATGTTCTTGCCCTTTGTGCTGCTGGAGAGCTGTGTGCCTCTCACCCTGGCAGTTACAGACCCTTGCATGTCCTTGTCACCTTTTTTCATCTCCTTGGAACCAGTCTGTCTGATTTTAAGTCTTCCTTCCCAGCAGTTCTACTGAAATCTTTGCAATATGTGGGGATTTATGTAGAATTTCTCCAGAGAGTTGGTCAAATCTATTCCCTTGCTGTGCCATCAGTTGCCTAAAGCTGAGTTAGTGAACAACCAGACCTCTGGGTGCAGTTTCTGTAGCTGAGGGACCTCCAGGATTCCTGGAGCCTCACAGATGATCACATATTTAAACATCTGAGATTTTGTTTTGCTCCAGCTGGGAGTTGCACACCTGGGAATGTGTGCTGCTGAAGTTTGTGCTCATTTTATTCTCCCCTAGGAAATGCAGGTCTGCTGCCAGCTCTGCCTGTCACCAAGTGACCAGGCAGGGTTAAAAAAGAACCCACAGGATAAGCAAAGACTGTGGAGAGGCTTCACTAACCAAAGAAAGGGACCTTTAATATTATTACTATTATTATTATGAATTTGGTGAATTAATTTCCTTCCTTTTGTTTGTCTTTGTGGTTGTTCAGGGTGATATTTGCAATGTAAGCCTTTGGAGCATGGCCTTGGAGTGACTCTTGTTCCGTGGTTAGTGCACCATGACAGCAAGGGGAGATGAAAGGAATAGCATTGCTGGGATTTCTTTCTTATTAAAAGTGTTTCTTTTGAAGGATATGGGAACAGCTCTGGTTTTAGGTTATCACTCAGCCAGCAGACCTGTTTTCCCATCTCCCCCAGCCTATCTTAAGCTTGTAGGGATCCCAGTTTATACAATTCTCTACAGGGCTTTCTGTTATCTCCTTCTCTCAACTGACAATTTCCCTGTCCAAACATAAACCAGGCTATCTTGCTTTTCCCTCCTTTTTCTCTATTGCTTTAAAAAATAGCTTTGAAACTCCACTGTTGTGACTCTAATATTGGCTGCACATACACTTGTTTTCCTGCCTTGAGCCCAGCTCAAGGCCTGTGTGCACACTGGGACCTCTCCTCTCGTGGGTGAGCACACCCAGCTCAGGTGTTTGTGTGTTATCACCAGCTCCTTGCAATTTTCAAATGACAACTTTCTCAATCTGCCAAAAGTCCATTGTCTGAATAACTTTTATTTGAGTCTACTTGCTCTCTCTAGGCTTGAACCTACCTGGTATTGCTGGACATGGGGTTTGAAATAAATAATTTCTCTTTTGAAGTGTGTATTTGTAAAAATGTAACAGCAGTTAACTAAGGTATCATCACAGTGTCATGGTTGCCAAAATTTCAGTGGAGGATATAAACATATGACCTATTCTAAAGTAGGTTAAGATATACTCCTTTTTAGTGTTGTAGATTGTAATTTTCCAAGTTTCTTTTTCCTTGAAAGAAATATTTATGTCATATCCATGGCTTTTTATTCAGTGTGTTTTCTGTGGTCATTAATAAACCTGCATCTGACTTGTGGGTAAAATAAAAGAACCGACAAAATTGAACTCAGTGATTTACTAACACACAAAATAAATCATCATTATAATGTTCAACACCTACAAACATGGATTGAAATCTATTTTTTAGGCATCTAAATCAGAAATGAGAGTAAAAGAAAGTTAAATATACATAGGCTCTTACCTTTTCTAAAGGTTTGAAACATCCACAAAGAGGCAGCATTGTCTGGGTGCTGTGGCAAAGGAGGATGACTTCAGTAGTCATTGTGATTATTATTTTTGGAATGAAGAATTGTTATTTCATCTTTTTTAAAAACCTTATAGTCTTTTTTTTTTGGTCAGAAAATCATGTGCAAAGAAATAAATTGTTTAGAACCAGAGCTGCTGCTTTGTAGAGTACAGAGTTGAGACCCTGGGTAAAACAGTGGTGGGTGGCTGAAATTCCTGTGGGGAGGTGGGCATGGAAACCTCAGCCCAAAGCCCTGGGGCAGTTTCAGAGTTAAGGTTCTTTAGTGTCTCTCTGAGCTTTTACACTGCTGCCTTTTGATTATTTGGAGGTTTCACAAACACAGTGCAGTTTTTCAGTGTTTTTTTTCCAGCTGTCAGAAATCCTGATTCAGATTTTTGTCTGCTTTATCTGCAAGTTCAGTTCTATGGAATAAACTTGATGAACTTGGAGCAATCAGAAGTTAGACTGGGAAAGGTCCACACTCACAAACCCTCAGTGCTCCATATTCAGGATATCAGAGTTGCTGCCTCTGTTGAAGTACAGGCAGCTATTATCACTCTTAGTGCTTTCATTGTCTCCTTATACCCTGTATTGTTTAAGTATTTGGATATTTATTGCTTAAATATTTGAATATTTGAATCTTCTATATGTTAAAGTAAGTTCACATACCTTTACAGAATTGAGGCTGAATTACCCACTCTAATTTCCTAGTCAAATTTAGACTCTAAAAGTGATTCATGATCTTACCTAGTTTCACATATGAAGAAATCAACCTGCTGATCAGAAGTTGTCTCTACTCTTGTGGAGTTCCCTTTGCACTTTGAAATTCCTGACAAGCAGCAGACAGTGGCTGATAAACTATTTGCCATGAATGGCATCTGAGAATTCTGTTATTTTTGATTTGAGAATGCCAGATGGGAATTATGTAAAGCACAGTTAGCTGGAGCCTTCAGAGGACGTGCACATTTGGGGAGATAATTCTGCAAGTGCTCTCTTGTTGTTTTGTTCCTTCAGCACTGCAGGAGGTCTGAGGACAGGAGAGATCACTGTCCTTCATCTGCTGCTTGGTCCTCCAGAGCCTGGGATAATTCTGGTACAGTCTGAAAGGGTTTTTTGAACCTTTTTTCATTAATTACACGTGAAATGTTTGCATTGTGGAGAGGCCAGCAGAGGCAATATTTAGTGGAGCAGCTCTGCAGCAGAATCTCAGTGCTCATCTGGTGCTAAATCCTGTCCTGGGTCTGCTCTTCTGAAGCTTCTTTATATCTCCTCAACATCAGCTTCATATTGGCTTTACTGGATCATTTTACCCCATTAAGAAGTGGATTTTTCTAGCCTGATAAGTGAAAAAAAAAAGTGTCAGTTGTTGGTGACTATCTGATGTGATTTACTCAATATTATCCTTTGATTATCATCACATAGTTTTAGGGAATGTATTTCTCTGACTGCATCATTAGGCTCAGTAAGAGAGATTCCAGTGTAAAAAGATGATGTTCAACATTTTTGTTGTAAAGTTAGCTACAGTTTTAGATGTTCTTCTGAACTTGTCATAAGGAATGATCAAACTGCATGGCTACTCAGTGAAAAATTAACTAGCAGCAAAATGAATGCTTTCTATTTGGTGGGAATTTAAAACTACAGAAACAAGGAAACAAAACTGATAGCAGATCTCAGATTAATTTACCTCAAAGTTCTTTATTATTGATCAATTTTGAGGCAGTTTTTACCAGTTATGACTGCAACTCCTCATCATTCCAGGGATTCCAAAGGGAAATAACTTTCTTTAGCAGGATTCCTCCAGTGAACATTGCTCACCCTAACGACTTGCTGATGCTATTTTTACTTTTGCATTTATGGTATTTCTTTTATGAGATAATGGATTGTGGAAGCAAGAACTTGTGTCACTCAGATGTTTTAAGGACAGCCTTTATATACAAGACTGTCATATGTTGAAACACAAAATGGAAAGGCTTTTAAAAACAGTGACTAAAAAAAGCATATTTTCCTGATTTTGTACTAATTCACCTGTAAACCTTCTAAAAATCAAAATTTCTAAAAAATTACCTTATAAATTCATTTAACATTTACAATTTTGATGAAAATATGCTTCATTCTATCCACTTAAAGGGATTTTAGAATCCTTTCAAGCTTCAGTGAGTGCTGAACAGTAGTTCATTATGTTTGTATTTAAGGATGCATGTTTTACAGAACAGCAGCTCTGCTTTAGTGGAAGATATTACTGTAATTATTTAGTTTCTGTTCACCTAGGATAAAGCATAACAGTATTTTTCTTTTTGCTTTAGAAAAGTAAATATAATGGTTGTCTTTGAGAGGATATATTAGTTGTGTTTTCACTTGGTGGATGCATGGCCCTACCTGAGTGTTTTGGTGCTGTTCTGAATGAATTTATAAAAATATTATGGTCTCTTTTAAAACAGTGAGTTAAAATATGTTTAAAAAAATACTATTCTTTGCTTTTGGGGAAAAAATTGAAACATTTGGCCTTGCTGTAGCAAGGAATCTGGAGCTTTGTCACAGTTTGTCACATATGTGACACATGTCACATCTGTCACATGTATGACACACTTTCATGTTAATTCCTTGAATTTTGGGACAACACTGAGATCAATACCTGGCAGTGATGCCTGTGATAAAATAACCCAGCACTTCCACAGGATCTCAATTTCCTCTTGGAATCCAGTGATGGCACCTTTTGAGATGGAGCTCTTGTTATCATTGCAGTTTTACTGACAGTTGCACCCCTGAAATTTGCTTTAAGAGCAAGAAGAAATGCAAAGTTTAGGAGTGTAGCTGTTTGGAGAGTTTGTTATTTGATGCACTTGAACAAATTAAATCTGAAGCTGGTTAAATTGAAGGAATCCAACTAAGAAAAAATCAGATTGTTGTAATTTACTTTGTTTTGTTTCGGGTTTTTCTGGTCTCTCTTTTTTTTTTTTTTTGTTTTGTTTTGTTTATTGGGGTTTTGTTTTCTTTTGGTTTTTTTTGTCTTTTTTATAAAGCACCATGTCCTAGATAGAAAAGTTCCAGCCTGTTTACATTATAACAGTGATTCTTTTCACTCATTCTAATAAATTATTACTTTATTATTGTTATTATTATTGCTACTACTGCTACCACCACCACCCTAGCAAGATCCTCACCATTGATAAGGAATAAGAAACTACTTTATGGGCACATTGTTTACTGACATATTAGTTGAGGCACAATTATTTTAATAGATCCACTGCTACCCCCCTTCACCTTGGTAAAGAATATTGGATTTTCCAGTTCAGTGAGCGTCTGGTCATTATCATTCATGTGCTCTATTGCAGTTATTGTTAATGGTTATATGAACAGCAAAATAGGAAGCATATATCACCTGTCAGCCTGTGTTCTCTAGGCCCATCTTGGGTTAAATTATAGTAGGATTAAGAGCAGAAGCTGCTAAAATTCAAGTTTTATGAAGAAGTTGTGGATTTTTTTTCCCCTCTAAGGTTTTGGATTTGTGTTCAGTCTTTAAGGAAAAAGCATCAATATATTAGGATCATAAATTCTGAATTGGTCTTGCCAAAAAGTAATTTAGAAAATTTACCAGATCAAATAAAAAGTGTGTTAACCTGGTTTATAGAGGAAGAGGGAGAAATACATTTTTCTGCTCTAACGTGATTCTAAAAACTTTCTAGTTTAAGGGAAATGTGTGCAGTTATACTTACCAAGGGGTGAAAATAATTCACCAAAGCAATGTTCTGAGCTCAGGAACAGTACCATTTGTGCTCCATCAAAAAATGGGCTTTATGTATTCAGTTTTTTAGCTTTGAAATTGATCTCCTGTCACTATTTTACTTTGTTTTAAATTGTGCAGCCTAGATACTATCCAGTATTCATGCTTGGGTGGTTTGTTGAACTGAAGGAAAAAGTTTATCAAAAGCAAATACTTGTGTATTTTAGCCTATAATATGGAAAGGACAGAAAATGTGATGTGGGGGTGATCACATCCCTGATGAAAATTTATCCCTCAGATTCTTTTTATCATGCTGAGTTGGCATTTCTTTATATGAAATTCTTCATTTTGTGCAGTTTTTTTTTTAAGCAATGCCATCAGATTTGGTGAGATAATATTTTAAATGGAATTTTGAAATAAGTATGGCAATCTTTTTCCTGTGTAAACACTACCACTACCTACTTCATTAATTAAACTGGAACATTCGCATTTTATCAAGTCCCAAGTAGTTGAAGGTTACAGGATTGAGGATGAAGGATTCTCCTTAGGATTGAGAGAAATGTGTTGGTGTGAATTCTAACATTTGAGAGACCTCTGATGCATTTTAAATACTGCTGTAGGTATTTAATTTTCCATGTTGAAACGAACTGTTGACACCCAGTCAACTGTTGATGAACAAATTCAAACCAAACAAAAGGGTGTGTTTTTCAATAGTATATGTAATTACACAGTGGGGTATTTCAGAGGCCAAAAAGAAGAGGAGTTTCTGAAACAGAATGGTTGGGTTAGTGAGATGAAATCTTCTGGTTATGAAATGGCAAAGGAACCCTTACCCTGCTCAGGTAAAGGAGCCCTTACCTGCTCATGTAAATCAGTTCTTACTCTGCTCAGGTAAATCAGTTCTTACCCCTGCTCAGGTAAATTAGTCTCTGCTGTGCTCAGGTAAATCCACCTTTACCTGCTAAGGTAAATCAGTTCTTACCCTACTCATGTAAATCAGCCCTTCCCTGCTCAGGTAAATCAGTTCTTACCCTGCTCAGGTAAATCTGTCTCTGCCCTGCTCAGGTAAATCAGCCCTTACCTGCTCAGGTAAATCAGTCCTTATCCCCTCTGGAAAGCTGCAGAGCCCACAGCCCCAGTGCTGAGGCTGAGCTCCTGGCTGGTGCATTTCAGGAGAAAAGCTTTGTGTTTAGACAGGAGGGACAGTGGGACTTACAGAGGTACTCTGGGGGTTTCAGTGCTGCACAGCTCCTAAAAGTCAACAGTGTGGTGATGCTTGATGCTTCATTCCTGCTGGATTTTCTGCTGGGAATAGATGATTTAAGATGTCTGCTGAGTGAGAAATTGCAGATTATGAGACTAATAAAGATAAAAAAACTTTAAAAAATGCATTTTGATGGTTACCTTTTTCCTTTCATTTCTCTCCTAGTTTAAGAAAAGGAGGAGGAAACTGCTTTTCTTATTTTTTTTGATTGATCCAAATCTGTTTATTAACTTCTTGTTATGCTGCTTTAAGATTACCTGGCACCTCTCTCTCCCAAATGCCATAGCTCATTTTTGCATTCATCTTTCATACATACCTATGTGGGGAAAAAATTTGCCAGTCTGAATATACAGTGAAATCAGTTATAAAGAAAATGTAGGAACTGTTACATTTCAGTTATATACTGAAATGTCCTCACATACTGCACAGGATTACACGGAGATATTTATTATCTGCACTCCAATTAAAAATACTGCACTGGTTTGTTAGATACTTAGAAGTATTTACTACAACCAATATTCCTTATTTAAAAAGAAGGCTAATTCCTCAGTGCACATGGATCTACACAGAAAACAACAAAATCTGTGTGTACAACAGAAGAAAGGGGTTTAGGGGCATGAAGGGGCTGAGTGGTGTTAGGGTTTGTTTGATGCGGGGAGGTTGGTTTGATTTGGTTTGGTTTGGTTTGTTTTTTTTTCCTACATCTCTTGACCAGCACTGAGACAGAGTTGTCCTTTTGCAAGAGGCTGCCAGGGTTGTTTGTGTTCAGTGATCCTTGCTCATCACTTTAGTGCTGCTATATAGGGCAAAGCATCTGTCTGAGAGGAAAGAGGCAGGAAAAGGTGCAGGAAAAGCATCTGTCTGGGGAGAAACAGCCAGGAAAAGGTGCAGGAGGAGCAGGGCACCGTGTGTATGCTGACTGCAGAAGGCCATGGGTGTGCTGCTAAGTGGAAACCAAGTTGTGAGCTGCAGCCCTGGGAGCAGAGCACGTGCTGGGGATGCTGAGAGCTGAACATTTGGGAGCAGAACCATGTCTGTGCCTCTGACATTGGCTGTTTTCCTTGGCAGTTCTCCCTGCTGGGCTGGCTGAGCTGCTCTCTGTGCCAGGGGAATGGGTGTGGGACACTGCTGTGACCAGTGTCTTTTCAGCTGAGTGCTTCTGAAAATGTTTGGGAAACCAAAGGGTTCTGCTGTCTTCGTGACAGCACAGCTTGGCAGATGTTTCAAAGCAAACTGGGCTTGTTTACCCTACACTGGGCATGGAAGAAGAAATAGCATCTCAGTCACTCTCTGCTTGCCAACAAGAACAAAAAACTGACTATTGGTCGATAAGGAAACTTCTCAAAGCTAAATTATATCAACTTGGTGCCCGAGGCTGCAGTCTAATTCTTTATTTCCCCTGGATGTTGAAGCAATAGCTGCCATCATCAGAGCTCCTTTGGAGTTTGCTCATGACAGGAGCAGTGCTTTGGATGCAGTGTTCACTCTTGCCTTTTCTTCTGCATTCCTGTTAGTGGGATGGCACACTGCTGGGCCAGGAGGCTGAAAGCACTCCAGTGTATGAAGCACTGATCATTTGTGACCTGACTACTCGTGACTTTTGAGAATAGGTAGGAACTGAAATCTTTTAAGTTGCTGATGGCTGTGGGTTAACCCCAGTAGGCAGCAAAACCCCACTCGCTCCCCCTCAGCGAGGCAGAAGTGAGAAAGTTTGTGGGTTGTTTATTAAGGGAAGTCTTGAGTCTAATATGAAATTCAGCTTACTTTTTAACTCAAGAAAGCAGAGTAAATACATAGCCAGCTTCTTGGGAGTGTTTTGCTGCACAGAAACACCCATATTTTGTGGAAACATAATAAAAGCATGAAACTCGACTTGTTGTGATGATCAAAGGTGTAGTGTAATATCAAAGAGAAAATAGATGATTACATAATCCTAATTTTCCAGGGAAGTTCTGCAGTCATCACACATCTTCTGTCACTAAACAATTCCTGTCCTGTCACTCTGTAAGCTTGAAAAATCACTATTTAATTTAAAATTTATGCTTTTTATCACTACATAGCCTAAAATGTCTGAATTCCATTTAAATGTTCAACAAAAATCCTCTTCAGTCTTGAAGGAACTTATTCTGTAAAAATTGGACTTAAGTGAAATTGTTTTATTACTGATTTATACCCTGTGCCCACACAGTTGCCTCTCAGTAAACACAGGATCCTTCCTGGCAGCCACTTCAGCATCTTCACTTCATGGAGTGAATCTTCCTCCTCCTCTCAGCATCCTCACCTCTCTTTTAGGTCTTTTACCAGCTGGACTAGGGCATGGCTTTGCAAGTGATGTTCTGTCTTTTCCTCAGGCACTCATTTATGAAAAATACAGGAATATCTTTGAGCTTCTGTTTATTTCTCTGTCAAATGTGGCAAAACTTAGTAAAGATATTGTAAAGATTTTTAGGTGTCTTAGGTATGAAGCAATTTTATGTGTTTGTTTCATTTAGGAACCTGACTGGAAATATATAGATTCAGTCAGGAATTGTGTTGTGCCCTTGTGCTGGTGTTAATTTGAAAACATAAACTGTTAAATTAGGTTTCTTCTTCTAAAAGTTGCATCTGTACTCTGGTTATATATTGTCAGTTGTCACCTAACCCAGCTTACACAGTGTGTGGCTGTGCTGAAATCACATCAACAGCTTTCTCAGCTCCTTGAATTTATCAGGAATTTCTATTGAACGCCTAGATTTTAGTTATTTCAAACATATGACTGTTTATGTGGCTGTTTGCCTACCTGACACCTAAGGCAATTTTGTTAGATAAATAAAATATAGTTTAAAAATTTTAACAGTTTCAAACTGTTAAAATTTACAGTTCTGGAAGTTCCTGTGTATTTTCAGCCTTGAAAGTAGAGGGACATATAGAAAAGGAATTTCAGATTTGACCTGTGGGTCAAAATTATCCCACAACCTCCCCTGGGTTGTGGGAGTTGTATTTAGGAATCTTAAGTGTTTTTGTCCAAACTGACAACTTTAAATGTCAGTTTCCATTGCTGGCTTTGAAAATGAAATATTTACTAGCCCAAAATTAAGTCTTAACCTCATCTAGGCTTCAAAAGCCAATATTTACATCTTGATACTGCTACATGACTGATTCACATCTTAAAATTACATCTGTATCTTCCAAAAACACTGCCCATTTTATGTGTGGTTCTGGGATATCTAAGGAGAAAGATGGAGGTTTTACACTCGGGTACCTTTGCATCCCTGGGCTAATGAAACATCTGTTTGGAGAGGGGAGGGGAGTGTGAGGCACGAGGATTCTGTGCTGGCCAGAGACGTGTCTGTGCATCTCGGAGTGTTTGGAGAGCATTAAGAAAAGGACAAGCAACTCCTGAAGGTGAGAGAAGGAAATGAAAGAAGAGCGTGAATGTTTTATATACTCCAGTCCATAAAGCTCCAGCAGCAGCAGTACCTGCTCCCTCAAACAAGTCTTTATTTAGGAAAAAGTCAAAGCTCTCCTTGGGAGGAAAAACAAAATTTTAACTCCTGATAGGCTTGAAAATGAGCATAAGCACTGGGCTGGAAGCAGAAGAAAGCAGAAAGCAGAGCTGGGTGCTCACTGGCACAGCAGGGTGGTGGGTGGCTGCGTGGGAGGGCACACACACACGAGTACTTTCAAATCTGTATGAAAAATACAGCAGTATTTTTATAAGCAGTCATTTTTTGATTATAAAGTTTCAGTCATTTCAGTTTCCAAGAGTCTTGCAAACCTTCCTCTTACAGTCTACTTTTGTCTAGAAACAAGACAAGAAAGCTCCCTAAAATCTGGAGAAGTTTGATTTTAAATCTCTGACTGGATGGGTTGTTTCCTATTTGACTCTACTTAAAGTCCCCAAGGCTGCCCTAAGGCATCACAAATAGGTGCAGATGGCCCAATTTTCTCCTGGTTTGAGCTTGTACACACAAACCTCTTGTTCCACAAATGTTAGTAAGTAGAGTTTAAGCTATTTCTTTCAAAATAAGGCTCCTCTCCAACATCTTTGACATTGCAACTGTTGAAGCCATTGAATTCCTTGAATTGGTTTGTTAATTTGATGGGGCTTCTGCCTGAGTTGCTGGGGACAAATTTAGTGAAGACTTGAATGTCACATTCTAAGGTTTCATTTTTCATTTATTTTCTTCTTCAGTAAGTATTAATGTGTGGTTAATTTGTTCTCTGGGATAGATGAAATAGAACTAATATGAAATTCAAATGAATTCTTCTGCTGGCAGCCTGTTTGTTAGCAGCAATAATGAAACATAATGGCCAATGGATAGAGAAATGTATCAAGTATTTTCCTTGATAATTCAGGGGTTTGAGCTATTTAACAGTCAATAAAAATATCCAAAAGAATCAATAACCTAGAATTTGACTGTGTACTTTTTATATAATATATATGTATATATATTCTTACTTTGTGTACGATCATGTTACCTTTTTTAAATGCTTTAATCATTAAAAAAAGTCCATTTCAGCTGTACAAATTTCAAGCAAACAAACAAACAAAACGGAAAAAAAAAAAAGAAAAAGCCAAACGATACAAAGCACCTTTCATCTCTAAATTACTGGCCGTTTCATGAAACTGGAAGGCAGCGCTGGGAAGAAAAACCCACCATTTGTTGGCACTTGTTGGGGTGCCAAGGACAGGTGTAAAACCCCTGCCCAGCAATAGGTTTATCTTTCACGGGAGGCTGGAGAGGACTTTAGGAGGTTATTTGCTTCCACCTACTGCTCAGCCTTTGTATTACAGAAGAACCCGGCTGGGATGCTCGGAATTCCAGGGGCTCATCCTTCCTCCCCCAGGGATTTGGGAGTGCAGGGTGTGCACGGGAATTCGCTTTGCTGTCACTCTGCCTTATGCTCACCTGAGGAGAGAACATCCGTTGGAAATCCCGATCACTTTTCTGAAGTTTCTGCTTCGCTGTGGTTGGTTGGGAGCTGGGATGGCGGGGCAGCCGAGGGAGGAATCGGGGTTGGGATGGCAGGGGGGGAGCACAGGGCACTGTGTGATAACGCACTCGGGGTGTGGGCTCTTAGCACCAAGGGCTGCTCCAGGATAGGCATTTCACTATTCCTGCTCGCAATTCAAGGAGTGAAATTAAGCACAGAATTACAGAAACTGTGTAAAATAAAGTATATGCAGGTTTCCACTGCATCCTAAAGCCAGAATCTAATTCAGGGTCATGCTATTACCAATACTATTGCTTTCTAGAGCTTTCACTTCACTCTCTTCAGTAACATTTTTATACTGCTACAGTTGATGAAGCGGCAGATTTGTTTCCCGAGGGCTCAGTGTGTTAAACTTGAAAAATCCCAGCCCTTAAACTTGTGCTTGTCCTGCATTGCTCCCAGTGTTCTGCAGGACACCTTGCTTTGTTTCCCTGTTGCTGCTACCAAACAAAACAGACCAAAAAGGCAGTTTATATAAAACATAAGCTCTTAATATATTTGTAATAATATTATTTATTTGGCTGTTATGCAGACACACCTAGAGAAAAAAGGAATTGTGTTGGTTTTAAACTGAAATGGATGAGAGGGTTTTATATTTAATTCTGTATTTTCCATGAAACATCCTATAAAGTATTCTATCATTATATAGTTTGTCTAAAATAATTCTTCAAAAGGAACGTATTTTCTGAGTTTTTACTTTTTTTTTTTGTGATGTACCAACATTAAAGAATGTGCCTGATACATTGTTCATATCTCTAGGATTTTACAATTGCTTTACAGAAATGGTGCTTCTCCATCTCAAATAATTCATAGAGCTGGGAAATTTGCAATACACATACGAAGTGACAGCACTTTGTCATTTTGCACTTAGAGAAAGTAGCACAGATGTCTCCCAGAGAAGAACATTCTCATTTTTTTCCCGTCTTGCTCTGAGAGTGACAGATGATTCATTTTGATGATTTTTGAAGCTTAGGGTCTGTGTACATTTTTTCCTTTAAAAGAGGTATATTTAGGCTGTAGACGTATACTCAAATATTTATATTTCAATATAGATTTTATTAAGTCACTTGCTTCACTGGTTTAAAGAATTACAACACTAATTGCTTCAGAAAATTAACTGGTTTTTATCTTGCCCTTGTGCAGAAGTCTGAATCCAGGTGTTTACTCTTGAAGACATACAGCTATTTCTCTTAAATCCAACTCTACATAATTTCAAAGATAACACATTCTTGAAGTGAGACTGAACCCATGCAGATGTGGTTTTCACTGCTAAAGCTGCAGTGGTTAACTTGTAAGGGATTCATTTTCCATATCTTCAGACAGATAGCCAAACTCTAAGGGATTAAATGCTTCTGTAACGTTCAGGGATAAAACACAGAGCAGAAATGCTGGAATTTGGTGTTCAGCCTGAATCTTTCCCTGGGGCTGCTCTGAGCTCCAGGTGAGGTCTGAGTTCAGTTCCAGGTCAGGGCTCAGTTCCAGGTGGGGTCTCAGTTCCAGGTGGGGTCTCAGTTCCAGGTCAGATCTCAGTTCCAGGTGGGGTCTCAGTTCCAGGTCAGGGCTCAGTTCCAGGTGAGGTCTCAGTTCCAGGTCAGATCTCAGTTCCAGGTGGGATCTCAGTTCCAGGTGGGGTCTCAGTTCCAGGTCAGATCTCAGTTCCAGGTGGGGTCTCAGTTCCAGGTCAGGGCTCAGTTCCAGGTGAGGTCTCAGTTCCAGGTCAGATCTCAGTTCCAGGTGGGATCTCAGTTCCAGGTGGGGTCTCAGTTCCAGGTCAGGGCTCAGTTCCAGGTGAGGTCTCAGTTCCAGATCAGATCTCAGTTCCAGGTGGGATCTCAGTTCCAGGTGGGGTCTCAGTTCCAGGTCAGGGCTCAGTTCCAGGTGAGGTCTCAGTTCCAGGTCAGGGCTCAGTTCCAGGTGGGGTCTCAGTTCCAGGTGGGGTCTCAGCTCCAGGTGGGGGTCTCAGTTCCAGGTGGGGGTCTCAGTTCCAGGTCAGGGCTCAGTTCCAGGTGAGGTCTCAGTTCCAGGTGGGGTCTCAGTTCCAGGTGGGGTCTCAGTTCCAGGTCAGGGCTCAGTTCCAGGTCAGGTCTCAGTTCCAGGTGGGGTCTCAGTTCCAGGTGGGGTCTCAGTTCCAGGTCAGGGCTCAGTTCCAGGTGGAGGCTCCAGGTGAGGCTCGTTGTCTCGTTATCTCCTGATTGAGCAGGGGAGCTCAGCTGGGCTGGCCCCACCTGTGGTCAGTGGGGCTGAGGCTGCTCTTGTGCCTGTTCCTTGCTGCTCCAGATAAGCTGTGCTGGGAGGAAAATGGGTTTTTTCATCCAGGTAAAACTTCATTTTTAATTGAGTAATGAATGCTTATGAACTCAGGCCTCTTAGGAATTGCTTTCAATGGGAAAGGACAGTGGTGAAATGGCAAACTGCACTGTTCCATGGGCAGCAGAAGGGATCTGAGTGCTGTTGGCTCTTCAGGTATATCCATCATGCTGAGAGTCTGTAATAGCCATGACTACAGTCTGAGAGGAGCTACTTTGTTCTGCTTTCAGTTAATTTAGGTCAGTGTGTGAGACACAGCCACTCTTGTCCTTGGTAATATGGAAAGAGATGATTCATTTTTGATTAACCAATAAATATGTTAAAGAACATTACACTCTTTCCAAAGGGTGACTTAGGGCACAGCTAGGACATGAAGACCACTGGTGCTAATGGAGTTTGAATTCATTCCCCTGAGGGAGAAGGCTTTTGAAAAGCTGAGCTTTTTTTCCCTCCTCGAAAAGAAGCAAGTGTAAATATCCAAACAGGCTCAGAAAGGGAGCATGTAGGCAGAGAATTTCCTTCTCCTCAACGTGGAAGATGTGGGGAGAGACTGGTTGGCTGCCAGTAAGGCACACTTGAAAGAAAATTTTGGAATGTTATATTCCCCAAACTGCAGTCTGGTTCCCCATGAAAAGTGATGGAATATAAAGTATTAGAGGTGCTGATTCATATATTAGACTGGCTAGAATAACAAATGTTTTTTTGCTGCTTAAGAAGTGACACAACTTGATATGTCTTATGAAACCATCTATAATATAATTTGCTATGAATTGAAGTATTTTTATCTTACTTGGTTGAATGGTTTAATTTTTAAAAATCTTTTATAGGTGTAAGTAGGAAGTCTTTCGCTTTGAAGTAAAACCAGGCCTTCATTTAAGATGCTGTTGAAGAAACATAAATACTTCATCTTACATTTGTTTTCATTTTTAATATGAGCTAATATTTGCTATCAGCCTTTGAATTTATGTCCAAGTAACTAACCAATAATCGGAAATCTGATTAGAGTAGTTCCAGATTTGGTGAGAGGTTGAGGAAGTACTTTTCACAAAAAGTTGTCCCTCAGCCATATGTTATTATTTTCCCAGTAGAAATCTCTAAAGCTGCAATATTTAAGCAAAATTTGCTTCCAAGAATATCCTCACTAGAAAAGTAAAATTGAAAAGAAAATTAGTAGGTCACTTGTCTACAAGTGTTTAGTGACTTGAATTGTACTTGGCTTACTCAGTTTCCAGTAGTAACTTGTGGTAAAAAGGGCAACTGAAGCAATAAATTCCTTTTGAAGTGTAATTTTTGTGATAACAACTATCCCTGCGTGTCTTCAGCCCCAAAATTCATAGGTTCATTGAATCAAAATACTTTAGGAATAAAAGAACCATGTGTTGTGAGTCATTAGGTTCGAGATCATTTGTTTCACCCCTGAAGAAAACATGTGTAAGATACCCACATGTGTACAAGTCTGTGCACACACACATTTACATGTTTATCATAAATAGAGGCTTTGCTGTTCTTGCATGTTGCCAGGAGATTCAGACACAAATATCTGTCAGGTCCTGGCTAGCACTTGATAACAGACAGAAGGTTGAGCAGTTTTTCCTCTTTAGCTTACCTTTATAATTCTTTCAGCTTCCATCATTTGTTTATTAAAAAAAAAAAAAGAGGAAGAAATATTTTTTCCTCAAGATGGAAGCGAAAAAGAAAACGTATAATAACAAATCATATTTTTTCCTGAGAGCTGCCTACAACATATTGAAATAGGTATGGGGTTTTTTTTGTGTGTGTTCTTTCAATCCTGTGTTTAAATTTATGCCTGTACTAAAGTTTAATAAACTTCACCTAAAGGCACAACACTTGATATCATATATTTAAATAACTCTGTGTACAAAAACAACAGTTTTTCAGCCTGAGTTACTCCCCCAGTGCTGGTCAATGTGTTTTGTGACGTGGGCTTCTCTGTTTGTGCTTTCAGGACACTAAAGCAGAGAGCAGTTCTGGTGTAGAAACTGAGGACAGAAAAGTAAGTGGCTTGTTTTAATGTGATTTTTCAGGCAACTCTAGTAGCTGGGATTTTCTCTGGTTATTGTTTAGGTTTTTATGTTAATTAAGCCATGTGAAATTATTTTATGTCTCTTTATATGTATAAGTGTTCATGTTGTATTTTAACTTCAATGGGGACAAAACAGTCTTGCTCTATTGAATATAATTGTTAAACATTTGAATAACTGTTTTTATTGAAGAAGAAGGGAATTATAGTCTTGATCTCTTTATGCTACAAAAAAGTTTACAAGGCAGTTGTACATTGTATCCTTAATTTATATTAATAACAAAGTTATTGTGTGTCTGTCATGATAAAATTGGCATACCTTGTTAAATGTTTGTAAGACAGCAAAATGACTGCTTTCTCTTGCTTTAGAAGTAGCACCTTTGAAATATATTTTTTCCTTTTAAAGAATTGATTAAAACAAATATTTCCAGTTTTATTTTCTTTGGATAAATATAAACCAGATACAAAATAAGTTTTCAGTTGTGTTTACCTTACTCACGGTAAAAACTTACCAAGAAACAAAGGCTTCACAAAGAAGCTTCAGCTTAAAAAAAATGTATTTGTAAGAAATAAATATCAATCCAGTTTTAAAGAGAGGAATGTGTTTTGCTTGGAAATCTGTTGCTACTGAAATTTGAAAATCTGGATTACTAGATCTGTGCAGGGTATCCCTGTGTGGAATAGTAACTGAGTCTGGGGAAGTGTTGAGCACAGGACGTGTGGTTTAAGGTCTCTAACTCCAGCTGGTTCTCACTCTGCCCACTGAGGCTGCAGGTTCTGGGCATCAGCTTCCATCAAGCTCTCCAGGTATTTCCATTTAGGTTCGTGTTGCTTTAAATTGTGCTAAAATCCAGGCTGGCAGTTTACTTCTAAAATCCAAGTTTTGGCTCTTTTTTTAGTGTTGATAACAACTGCTAAAACTGCCCAAGCCAGAAGTTCTTTCTATATTGTGAATTAAGGGAACAGGTGTCAGAGCCTGACAAGGCTTTGAACAACAATTTATTAAAGTGATATATTTCTTCTTTCTGGTATTGCAACTTTTATCTAGCAGAGCACCAGCCTGTTGCCAATAAACTGTGGGGCTTTTCCTGGTTTGTTATGCCATGGTTTGTACCCTAGGAGGAATTTCAGGAGATGTGTGTCTGATACCTTCTTTTGAGACTCAAAGGGGCTGCTCTGAGCTGGGGTAGTTTCCACCTTCAGTGACTCAGGATATCCAGCTTTCACATCCAGAGACTGCAATTAGCAGAAAGAGTTGTCTAGAAAACCCCTGGATTTTTATTCTTCCTTTTGTTATTTTGTGGAAGCACTTTGAAACAACAGGGATGTGACACCTGTTGTTGCAGGATCTGTTTCCTCTTTTCTCTGTTTGGTCCCAAAATGGAAGCTTCCACCAAGTTTAAGTGGCAGTTGTTCTTTCCAGTCCAGGGAGAGAGTTACCAGTGATCATCAAATACAGATCCATCAGTCTTGGTTAGTGCTAATGAATTGTTTCATGTTTGTTGAAAGCATCAATTAAGAATGTAATGTAATTCATAAACCTGAAACATTGTAAATAAATATTTTTATTTCATTGAACTTGAAATCAAGACAAACTACTGCAATTAGGGCATGCATCATTAGTATCTAATAATTTGCACTTCCATAATGAAATATACTACTAATGAACTATATCATTAGTAATTAATGAGAAATTTTCCCAGTTAACCACAAAATGCAAACCTGCAAGGTGCCTTTTCTTGTGTTCCTTTTTTTTTTCTGAAGTTTCCTAATCTATAACTTCTGAAGTAGAAGTTTATGTAACCATGACTAAAGCATTGCCTGCAGGCAAACTCCAATTTAATAAATGTACTTATTATTTTGAAATCTATTATTCTGTAAATTCCAAAATAGCAGTTAATTATCGTAACCACTTCATCACTGTGATCTCTCTCTCCCTTTATTGTCTTCAACTGACCTTTCCATGTAAGATTTTTATTTATTTCCTGCAAGACTAAAAGCTCCCAGGTTTAAAAATACCATGTGACAAGCAATGCACAGTCTGCTCTCTCTGCCTTGGATAATTATGAATTACTTAATTGCCCTTAGCATTCCTAGCAGAAGACCCATAAGTGCACGTACAACTCATTTCCTACATAATAAATACTTTTTTCTGCATTTGACACTCCCAAACTTTCCCGTTTGGATATCCCAGCACCATTCTGAACATCACAATATTGGGTGTTTAATGACTCATACCATCACAGAAATGGCTCAGTTAACAAATGGATAAAAGTGACCCATAAATTGTCACAGGAAGAAACATGTTAAAAACATACCATGTGTGATTTTTGTACAAAATCCATGGATATCTGCAGCTAGCCATGCGATGTGTGGCAATTTGAGACATAATTCCAAAGCCTGTGTGATGTTCTGCTATTGCAAGGCCAGTGGCAGATGGTGAGGTTGTTTTTCCTTTTACCCATGTTTTCTGATTTAACCCTGTGTGTTGAGCACAAACAAAATGGTTCTGGTGGAAGGCAATTAATAAGGATATTGGCCATTTTGCCAAGAGGGAGAGCACGTGGATTCCTTTGAAGTCCTTCTATTTGATATACCCAAGCCACTGTCTATCTCTAAGGCTTCTAATGTGTACGGCCTTTTTGTTGTTGTTGCCCTTACACATCATCTCCCATTACCTGAAGAACTTGCCTTGTTTTTTATAAAACTATACTTTATAAATCTTCCTTGTTTTTTATTTAATCTCAGTTCATATATTTACTTGTTCTGAGCAGTCTTTTTTTAAAAAATATGTTTATATGGGACTTGCTTCAAACAGTAATCTCCAAAAATATAAATAGAAAAAAAATGTAAATAAGATTTCTCCAAGTCCTGCTCTGTCTTTGAGATCTGAATAGAACACAAAGGACATATTTTGTTTTGCTCTGCAATTGTCATATCATCAAATTAATTCATGGCAATGCTGTGAAACCCGAACTCTGATATAAAGTTACATCCCCTGACATCCTTTGTGTGACATTTACACCTGACACTGCAAACTGGAAGTTAACTTACAGTGACCTTTCTGTGCTGGATAATTTTGTCTCAGCTTGTTTTTACTATGCTGGGAATGTTTTATTCTTTATCTCTGGCTGTTTCATTTCTGTTTTATTTCAGTTTATTTTGCCCCTAATGGGGCTGTGCTGGCTGTAATGTGCAGTGTCACTCTCCTGCTGCTGGCAGGCAGAAAATGCCCCTGTTCAGCAGCAGCTCAGCACCATTAGCAGGGGCTCAAGGTCACCTAGAGCATCCTGATGCATTTTCCCTTCTGGAGAAGGAAGTGGCTCATGGACAGAATATTTTTGAGAGGCATCTTGACTTGAAAATGTCCCACTTCAGAGCTGGCAGTGCAGAGGCTTTATGAGAGCTGCAGGGTTTATGGCAGTGCATCAGGGCCATAACCTGATGGGTCAGGAAGGGAGGAAGGCTCCCTGGAGTGCCATAATGTTTCCTAACTCCCCATTACCTGCTGGGGGATCTGGGGTAGGCAGTAATGCCTTTCCTTTTCTCTGCCTGCTGTGCAAAATATTTCATCTTTTTTTTTTTCCTTCAGTACCTTCTGTCACTGGATCTCAAATTACTTTACAAACAAATTAAAAACACCTATGAGGAAAGTACTTACAGCTATATGGCTTGAGTTACATATGGAGAAATGGATATATGAAGGGCAGATGTAGGCAAGGTTACAAAGTGTGTCTGAGACAAAATGAGGAGAAAAAGAAACAGCATTATAAATATATTTTGCTTTGTCTATTCAATGGCTTCTTGCAGGTTGCTTTTGGGGTTCTTTTAGTTTATTCATGGTGATCATAATAAAGACATTTTTTCCTGGAATTTTAAGGGAATGGTGGTTTTTTAGGTGAAAATATTTATCCAATTTCTCTGATCTTCAGATTACTGTATAAAGGAATGAATAAGGGTATCAAATAGTGAGGAGCACCATGGAGGGACTAAGTCAACTCCTGGCATTGTAGATGTGGATTTGTTATTAAGCTGTTTTCTTTCATGGTAGTCCTTTTTCCTGCTGTTTAGAGGCTCTTTAACACTGAATAGGAACAAGTGTCATTTTTATTCCCTTGTGAAAGCATCCTGCATAATTGTGTAGATTATTGAGATGCATTTTCACTCCCATTGAAAGAATTTTTTTTTTTTTTATTGTGAGGGAAGATTATAGATTCCAACAGATTGGTAGAGAAGCATCTTAATTGTATTTGGGTATAGATTTGGTTATAGATTTGGAGGAATCTAAGGAAGTTTTGAATGCTAATGGCCCTTCTGGTGTCTGACAGAGTGAACAAATGATTCCTCTTTCTCCTGCCTCTTGCCCTGGCGTACAAACAGTGCCAGGTGTTGTTGAACCATTGCAGGACAGGACCACACGAGGTGGAGAGGGCTGCCCACAGAATCCAGGAAGCAGGGGGAGTAACCCAGAGGGGAATAATGAGCTGCTCCAGGAATAGCATCCTGCTGTCACACACGGCAGATGCTTCCCCTGACATCTCAGCTCATGTAAGTCACATTTACGTGACGCTTCCTGAGCCTTCCTCAGCGCAGAGCTGGAAGTTTCCACAGCTTCCACAAAAGGGTGAAGTTATCTAAGGGCTGTGTGTACGGGGTGCTTTGCTTGTTTGTCTGTTTATTACCAGAAAAGTTACTTGAAATTCATGGCTGATTCCTCCACAATTATTTGAAATTAAGATCTGTTGCTCTCCAGGGATCCTAAAACTCAGAAAGTTGGATTAAGCCCATAATCTATATTGTTGAGGCAGGATTTATTGTTATTCATACTACTTTTAGTGATATTTTAAAATAAAAGGTTTTTTTCCTCCTTTGTCTTAGTTATATGTTCTTTTCAAATAAAAGCAACACTTCTGGGAAAACAGGGAGCTGAAAGTTGCCCTGGAACTTAAGACACTGCATTATTTATTAGTCAACCTAATAAATATTGGCAATTCTAATGTGAGGAATTGCTCAGAAATCCAGTCCATTTCCTGGCATGTGGCTTGACAGAGTGCAAAGTCTTGCTGCAAAGTTTCCTGGTATTTGAATGCTCATAATGTCAGCCCTATTACTGCTCTCTTGTTCTCGCTGTCACTGACATGCAATTATGGGATTTCACAACTGAAGTGGTGACAGTTGCTCCTCTGTGTGTGTGTGTCTGTCTTTCCCCTTAATCCAACTCTATCTAGCAATCTGTAATTTGATAAAGTGGAATTGAAGTGACAGGCATGACAGAAGTGCCAAAACAATAATTTGACCTCCCACTGAAGTGTCAACGTGTTCTGCTGCATGACTTTTACATATGCTGAATACACAGAAGGGACATGGATAGTGTATTCTCTGTGCTGCAATACCTGCTAAGGCAGAGTGCTAAAAAAAGCTTTTACTACAGCGTGGCTTTTGTCCAATGTGTTCCATCTTGAACCATCACATCTCCTATCCCTGCATTAATATGTATTAACATGATGTCTGCTGAAAATAAATTGCATTTTTTTTAAATCTTCATTTTGAAGATATTTTGATAAATCTTGAACTTATAATTCTGTGATTGTCTACAGAATTAGTTCTCAGGCTTTGTTTTACTTTCTTTTTGAATCTCTTCTACCTTGAAATAAATTTCATTAGGTGTATGACACACTCCTGCTAATAACTCCTAAAAAGCTTACTGAGCTAGAAAGAAAATTCTTTTATATGCATGAATAAAATATTTATTATCAGTGAAGTAAATGTATGCACAAGTTACTTTGGCATATATTCATGTGTACTGTACCTGCATTGCATACAAGTAATTATGTTTCACTTGGGGACAAGGGAGAGGGCAGGAGACAGAAACTGTTTGCTTTAGTACTTGGCTAAATGTAAAGTTAAAATATTGAGATTCAGGGGAGAAAAATCAGAGGGAAAAGGGAAGCTGAGTTGATGCTAATTCTCTGTCAAAATTAAATGAAGAATAATTTGAGGAAGACTCAAGTCTTGCTGAAATTTTGTTTACATTTGGCCATTAAGTTTTCAACAGGTATAAAAAAAGAGGGGAATTGGCTTTTGAAGTTTTATAAAAAAGGGAAAACCCCACAGATCTATAAATACTAGTATGCTGTGAATGGGAACATGTCTTGGGTCTTGTTGTGTTTGTGAACCAATAAAACTTCACAGCAGTGGGAGAGTGCAGCTTTTGCTGCTGTGGTGGAATATTTTCTTTTAAAAGAAAAATTCTTTTGGGGATTCTCTTTTAAAAGCTCATGGGTTGTGTCAGGTTTCATAACCCAGGCTCCTCCGTGTGGGGTTTTGGAGTGTTTGCTCATGACAGAGAGCTCCATGGTCATTGATGCTTTAGAGACAAGTTTCCAGTTGACATTTCCTTCTCTTTTTTCTCACTTTTTAAAATAAAGATGTGGGAGATTTGATAAAGCAGGACTGAGCTGACAACATGTACCTATGACCCACCTTATTGGCAGGTATTTTTGTGGTCACAGGGTTTTTTTGGACCTAGTCTACAGAGCACTGAAAGATAAGGCAGGCCTTATACTGGTGTGAGCAAAATTATCTCTGTACAGACAGAAGAGTCTCAGGTTGGGAGATTTTCTTTCATTTAACTTACTGCCAACCTGTGCTTAGGTATAGAAATGTTTTGTTCCTACATTTTAATTTTCCTCTCAGTAAGGAAAATAGACACTGATAAGCCTGTTTTCCTAAACTATCCTTAAAGAGTCCTGTTGATGAGTTAAAAATACAGAGATTATGTACTTCTCCAGAAAAACAGAGTGGAAATGTGAGTTATTTTATGATTTATTCTGAGTCCTTGTAGCAGTGCTCCTGTTGAGACAAGCCCACCAATACACTGCTATGGAGGAGGAGGCTGCAGTTGCTCTGTCTTTATCTAAAACAGACAAATGCTCTGACCTCAGGCTGCTTCTGTGTGGTGTAAAAGTTGTGTAGTCCTCTGTACTCTTCACTGAAACTTTTGTATAGGAAGCTTGGAAATGGCACTTGAGATTTGTGAGAACTCAATGCAGGCCACTGCTCAAATCATAAAATTGAGAGAAAAAACATTCTGTATCAAATACTGTGTCTCCGTGGAAAGTTTAAATTTTCATATTGAAGATTTTAGTCCTTTTAGAAATTGAACACCTGCTTCTATTTTTGCATTTGTTCTCCTCATAATGAGAATAAAAAAGTAAGAACAATAAGAAATTCTTATGGAAATATTTAGGAATATTAGGTATTAAAAATCATCATTTGTTTCATCTACTGCATGTCTTCAGCCTTCCTGTGGATGGGAGCAGGGGCTGTGCACTGACCCTCTGTGCACGTGGGCTCAGCACTGAGTCAGTTGGATAGGCTTGGAATCCTGCACAGGAATGTTTGGCTCCAGAGCAGGAGCTCTGGGATTCCTCCTCTCTGTTAACCCCTCTGTTGGTGCCCAGGTGTTGTCCAGTGCTGGGGATTCTTTTTGGGCATTGAGGCTCTTTGGAATCAGTGATTCAAAGAGAATTATTGCTTATGCTTCCCCACATTGTCACAGGGAAGGAGGAGGGACAGAATGTCACCCAAAGGCTCTGACACCTTGGTGAGCTGGCTGAGGCAGCAGCTGGTACCCCCAGCCACCTGACACTGGGGTGGGAGAGACACAGGAAAGGTAAAAGCAAGAAATTTAATGAGTTGAGATAGTTTATTAAGTGAAGAAACAAAAAACCCTAACCAAACCCAACCCCCAGGAGATGCAGAGGAGGTTTCCAGCTGCTGAAAGTGTTTCCAGGAAGGAATCTCAGCAGCAGGACAGGGTTCCTCTGGTCAGTGAGGAAGTGATGCTTTGATGAGCCATACACAGCATGAGTTCAGCTGTAGGATTGATTTAATTTTACTCAAAAGGAGTCCATAACTCTCTGAGCTGCCTCCCTTCACTGTGCATATTCCTTGGGCATTATAGGGCACATTTCCACACTGAATGCACAGGGAAAGGCTCATGGCATGTGTGTGTGAATGCAGAGATCTTCTCTCATCTCAGCACAAACTGATCAGATGGCTCTCCAGGAGCACATGCATGGCAAGATCATCAGTGGCAGATTGTTTTCAGCATATTTGAAGGGGACAGACTGAATCAGATGATTGTTTTGTTTGCCAAATTAATATCTGGGATGTAATCCAGCCTGATTAACAGCATGGTTGTGATTGGATCAGGAAAGGGTAAGCAGACATTTGGAAGGTTTTTTTATACCTGCTGGCTCTGTTACTTTCCCAGTAGCTTGAACATGTGCAAGAATATGCTTCTGTCCAGTAATCCAATTCATTTCTCATTGATTCCAGTTTGTCTTTTTTATTTGTATTGGATCTCTTGCCAGGTAAATCTTTTCTCTGTAGCTTTAGGTGGCTTTTTATGGTGTTGGTTGGGCAGTTTGATCAAAACTTCCTAATTCCATTATTTCAGAACTGATTTCTTCAGCAGTGATGCAGGGTGTCATTTTGTCTAATGAAGCCTGTGATTATAAGAGCACTTACATTTAAATTTACATGTATCCATATTTAGAAACCTGAATATGTATGCATTTTTCTGTAGTCTTTTAAAAATGGTTGAGGGTTCTTATGTAAGAAGGAAAATAAGGGTTAATGGAATTTTTTTTCAGGTTTTTTGAACAGAAGTATGTTTTATTGTCTTTCAGTGTGATGGATGAGACAGAGACCATGGTTTATATATAAACCATGTGCTTTCCAGATTAGATTGATGTAATCATAGCAGTTTTGCACACTTCAGCTAAACACTTGTTCTTCTTGATCAAGGTCAGGAAAATCCAGGGATTCTGCCATTTATCTCATCTCTTCAGTACTAAAACAGGACAGTATTAAAAGGATTCGTGTACAAGCATGTCCCACTGTGTCATACTTGCTGTCTCACAACTTTTTTCTAAAAGATCAGGGATTATTTCTGAAAAAAAATAGAGTATAAATATTGAAAAAAGAATGCTGATATTCAAAGTCTAAACTAAGGCTTATTTTATTCTTCATTTTATCAGCAGACTAATGTACAAAAGAAAGTTAATTTAGCTTTTTTTTTTTTTTCCCCTAGATAATGGCAATATGCATACCATGCAAGGAGCAAACATTTTGATTTCAAAACAAAGTCATTAAAAAAAAAGTCTCATCTCTGTTACCCTCTTCCCTTTTCAATACTTGATAAAGGTTGAAGTCTTAAGGAACAGAGAAGGTTTGTTACATGTGTGAATTGTCTGAAATCCAGCAGGGAACATCTGTTTCAGCAGATTTGTTTGTCTTTCTTAAAACTTTGGCTTGCTGTGGCCTTTTGCTGGTAATTGGTTAATGGGTAATGTAAGACAAAATTTGCAGGGAGCTGTGAAATCTTATTAAACCATCTGAAATGCTGTCATACCAGCTGGATGGAAAAAAATTCTTTGTGCCTTAGTTAGGACACTCTTATTGGAACCTCCTGAAACTTTTTGCCTTTGCACCCAAAGTTTGATGTTTTATTGTGTTGCTGGCTTGCATTTCCTTTCTCTTCATCTGCCTGTACTGTTGTTTCTCCTAAACAGATCCCTGTATTTCTTTGGTTCACAGCAGCCAAAGAAAATCAGGTTTGGCTTTTGGCCAGGTGTGGGAGGTGACATCCTGACTGCCTCTCTGACCTTGCAAGTCAATCTCTCCCCCATTCCTTTCCAAAGCAGTAGAACACATTCCTACATTAAAAGGGTTGCTTTGTATCTGCTTTGAAGTCTTTTCACTGCTGTTGAAGGTGCAAAATGGTTACTCAGTGTATTTCTAACTGACCTTGGGATGAAATTTCTTCTGACAGTATTCAAGTAGTTTAGAAAAGTTGGAAAACCTGAAGAACTTCACCCTTCTTTATTGGTTGTATTCTACAAAATGCATTTGAAGAATTGTGGTGCACTGTTTATTAAAATGTAATGAATTTTCAATCTTTACTACACAGTCTAAGTAAAAAAAAATGCAAAAGGTAAATTGAAAACCCGTAGAAACTGTATTGCATCAAATCTATGAGAGCATTAAAATTCAATAGCATGCAGAAAAGTAACACTACATCTCTCTAGTACAGCTTCATTTGTACCAAAGTCTCTTTACAATTGTATGTCAGATTAAGAACATTATTAATTAAGAACATATATAAATTGTTTCAGTTCTTTGGAGTACGAAGTTCTTCCTAATTTAGTGACCAAGTTTTGTGTATTAAAATATCTTCTGCCACCCAACCACAGTCTTGGTTTTTAATGTCCGATGTTTTAGTCTACAACATTGACATGATAATTTCCCTATGTATTTTATTATAAAGGATTAAGTAATTGCATATAATCACTGATAATGCGACGTAGAAATTATTTTTTTTCTGTAACTTATTCTAGGGTGACATTTAAATGTCCAAACCTTTTTTTTTTCTCTTTCCATGTGATTACAGAGCCCTTGTTGATTTGATACTTTAATTATATAACATGATATCTCTGTTTTTTAATGTTGCCCCAGCTAGTGGACTTTACTGAATCTGCCTTGACTCTGTATTTCCATTTGGGATGTTTGGAAATAGAGCTTGTTATGTCAATCAATTGCAAAAGTTGTCCATGTCCACCATAGACCTAGGCTTGATCCTAGGACAAATTAGCACATGCTTGTGTTTTCCACCTGCATTATTTTTTCCAAATTCTGTCCCAAAGAGCTGATTGTATCTCAGCTGAGGCTGATTTCTTTGAAGGAGGTGTGTGCTGTCACAGCTTTCCTACACTGTGCAGAATAACCCCATGCACACACCAGGTGCTGGAGTTCTGGCCAGTTTTTGTTTGCAGTGAGAAGAAAATGCTTTTGAGGGACTTGCAAATTCATTTTTCAAACCAGCACAGGTAGTTTCTTATTTACACTCACCGGCATTTCTAAATGAATTTAAATGGAATGTTGCTGTATGATGAAATTCATTTGAAGAACCTCCAAAAACTGTAATTCTGGTCATTCCCTCAGTCCTTGCCAATTGCCATTAAGATAATTAATAGAGCTGGGTAAGGTTGCTGTGTTTACATTGCAGCTGTGATTCCAGTGAGACTGTCTCACTGTGTGAGGAAAAAAATCATCCAGTTCCACCTGGGGAAAGAAAGGATTATGTGGGCTCACTTGCTTCCAGCCTCAGCATCTGGAGCAGATGCAAATCTTAGTTGTTGCTGTGAGATTTGGAGATTATTGGGTTCCAAAACTTTTAATGTCTCTTCCTAAAGTCAAGCTCTCAAAGGAAAGTATAATAATTTTTAGAAGTTCTGCACACTTTTCAAGTTTCTTAACCAGTGCACACTCTGTCAGAGTGTTCACATTTATTTTGGAGGCTCTGCAAGCTGAGCTCTGTTGGGAATTTATTGACTTTATGCCTCCAAACCACATGGCAGTGTACTCAAATCTGATTTGCTGTAATCTGACACAGAAGGCTGTAAGAATTGAGTCAGATTGGAGCCTAGACCAAGTTATTCTGCATGCTAATGAATTTAGCTTTCAAAACATTCCTTGTACATACTCTTTCACCTCAAACAGTGCTTCAAAATTAATAAAAGAGCTCTGGAACTTCATACTCACTTAAAAAAAAAAAAAAGTTGTTGTAAATGTCACAAGCTGCTCTTACCTTGCCTCTTACTTCCCTGTGTATTTGAAACATACCCAAGCTTGTTGTGAGTTTCCCCAGGGCTGCATGTGTCATGTACTGGGGATTTTTTTTATCCTATCTATCTGAATTTTAGGACCAGACTGATGATGTGAACACTCCTTAGTTACCAAAAAGTCTCTCTATTTATTTTATTTGAGCTTTGTCTAAAATATCACTCAACCTGGGTTTGCTTACCCCTAAAGCTGGTTAGCTGTGGGCACTGTAATAATCATTATAAGAAAGAGAATGCTCATTTTTGGTTTTTTTTTTTACCTAGCATAGTGAAGCTCAGAGTCAATTATAAGTATGTTGTTTAAATGTTACAAGATACGTAGTTTAAAATATGTTCTTGTTGTAGTCCCTTAATTAATGAAATACCACTTGGTGCATTTGCCTGTGAGGTCCACAATTGTAAACTATTTAGCAATGATTTTCAAATGACATAGTTTAACTTAAAGTTTAAACTAATAGCCCTATTAAAAAAAAAATACAAGAGAGGCTTAATTCTATATTATATAATATTTGTAGCCATAGTTTTTGTCAGTTGGTTCGAATGTTCTGCTCTCATGTTCTGTCTTTACTTGCGAATCACATTTTCATTTATTCATGCAATGCTTCTCCATGTAAACACCACAACTCCCCTCAGTACTCTGTATTTTTAGAAATGTGCACAGTACTAAAGCTTGCTCTTTTTACATTTAAATCTTGAGCTGGCTGCATTTCCCCAGCCCATGATGATATAGCTTCCATAGCCAGACGATGGCACTGCAGGCTAAAGAACACACCTGCCAGTATTCCTGGCTCCTTTTTAAGTGGAATAAGTGTTGGGTTTATTCCTCACCCCCAACGACTTCATTTCATAATACCTTGGAAGTTCTTTTAAGGCCTGTTCATCCTCAGCAGAAGCCATGGTCTTGGTTCTCCATTACTGCACTGTCACTACAGCTCTTCTGGATGTTTATTGGACTTCTTTAGGTCTGATACAATGCCAAAATATTTTTTTCTACTGCCTGTGTATTATTCCTTAATGTGGTGAATCCTTACTCCACTAAAAGTTTTGTGTTTGGCACAGCAAAATTAATTTAAAAATGTCTTCTCTCTGGCCACTCCTTTTCTTTCTACATCTTTTCTTTGCTGCTGTTTGTTATATGTAGTAAAAATGGAAACGTTCCAATGGCCACATCTCTGTAATACATTAAAAGTTGGAACTGTAGTTCCATGTTTATATGTTGTATCAAATCCATTGTGTGACAGCAGCTGCTCTTTCCCCCTGAAGCACACAAGATCCAGGCAAGGAAGAAATTAAATTGTAAGGCATTACAAAATGCAGTTTACTTTTCATGCTGGCCTCTGGAAACTAGTCTTAAACATCATTTTTTACACTTCAGCCTAAAATGAGAGCACTTTTTGTCACCAAGTGGCCTGACTGTGGCAGGAGCCTCAGTGCTTTTCTTTTACTCTTTTAACTCCCTCCTCCTTTTCTCCCTGAACTCTTGATGTCATTTAGGCATTATTTGTTTTAGATTATTTTATTAGAGGGAGAGGATTACTGCTGGATTTATGTCTCTTGATAAGGATTTCCATTTTATTTATTTATTTCTGTTCATAATGAGCAAAGAGGAGCTGGGGTAGCCAATTCTCAAAGCAGGAATATGAATGATATAACACAAAACCAGCTTGAAGGATTTGGTGATAAGTAAGTGAATTGTTCTGGGATGATGCTTTTGAAAACAGAGTTTATTTTATTTATTTTTGTAATAGTCATGATGAAATTCTTTCATAAAAGCAATTCTATTAATTTGTTCAAACCACAAGTGAATACATTGCTAAACTGAAAAGTACACCATTTCTAATGTTTTGATTTTGCTGAGATTTGCTTTGCTCTTTAATGTGATTGTAATGCTCAAGTGTATTTATCTGAGCAAGTTTCTTACCTGCAATAGTGGGGTTTATTTATTTGTTTTTACTTATTGCTGAGTGTGGGATTGCCAAACAACTTGGGCTTTCACAACAAGGTTGCTGTTACAATATTGTTCGCAAAAAACATTTGCACATGAGTCCCTAAGGGATGGGCTAATGCACAGTGCTTGACATTTCTATAAGGGAGGATGAAATTAGCAGTGGATTTTTTACTCTGGAGCTGCCATGTGACACTCCAGGGGATAAACCAGAGACCCACAACTATTAACTTGCCTTTTCCAGCCAGTCGATGAAAGCCTGACTCCTGTGGCCTGCAGGGCACAGCACAGGACCTGGCTACTTAGCCAGGCATTTATTTACAGCATCTGGGGGAGCTTAAAGGCGTTTTTTGACTAGCAAGATTAGTAAGTGCCATGGCTGTGTGTAGGGAAAGCTGCTATTTTTTCTGCAGGCATTTTAATATAATAATATAGTATATAAAAATAACATAATATGTTATTATAGCGATTTATAATATAATAATTTATCAATAACTCTATATTCCTATATAATATAAAAAATAATATATATAACATATAGAATACATATTTATATAATAATATAGGATAATATATATTTTATATATTATATAATATATATTTAATATATAACAATATATTTTATATATAATATAGGATAATATGTAATTATATAGTATATTAATATTTAATATAATGAATTATAATTTTATAATATATTTCTATAGAATATTATAGTAATATATCTTTTATATTATAATATATTTAAAAATAAAGCAGTTTTTAGTAATAGGTCAGAACTTGCCTGACCTCTGTTACTCCCTGTAGCTTTGTGCCACTGCTGCTATGACAATGTGCATTGTCTCACAGTGTGATTGATGATGGTTGATGAAATTGCCAAGGTAATTTCATGTGCCACAGAAGCACATTCTAAGTCTAAGCTCAGTTGCCATTGCTGGTATTAAACTTTTTATCAGAATTTTCAAGCCCGGTGTTATAATTATTTACACATAGCCATTTATAGTCTATGGAAAGGGTAATTCTTGTTGTTAGACACATTAATGACATCCAGCTGCACCCTGGACACACCTGAACAATAAGTTATAGAATTTGGCAGCTGTGGGGTTACTTGGCTCAGCTAATTGTGTGCTCATAGTAATTAATCCATGTTTTTTCAAGCTAACTGCAGCAGCTTTCACGTCTGCCTGTCTTGAGATCTGATTAACCCAACTGGACTGTGATCCTGGCCTTGGAAATCTATGAACTTGTGCAACAAAGCTTAGAATTTGCAAATTCTATAATGAAGTTTGCCTTGGATGTTGTTTTCGTTTGTTTGTTTGTTTTGGTTTGGTTTTTTGTTTTGTTTTGTTTTTTCCTTCCCCATATTCCTTTTACTGGGTTTTCTAATCTTTAATTTCTCAATAGATAATGTAAAGTCTTTGGTACACAGTCTTGTTTATTCAAAGTTTCTACTTGTTGTTTTTGTCTCCTCAAGGCTGTTTTTTTTTTTTTTTAATTTGTGCTTAAGAATCTGTTAAAATTTAGGCTGAATTTAGTATGTGTTATCCTTTCTGTAACAGTGCTCCTCAAAGGAATATGACACTTGTTTATGGTATTTTCTAATTTTTCAACAAACTATTTAAGGTTTAATGAAGTTGAAATCAACAGCCAATGTATGGATAGATGCATAAGAAATTTTGGTGTCTGGGAGTTGTATTTTAAATTTGTTTCTGAGCTGGGAGTGGAGGTGTGCGCTGTGGAGTTACCACTTACAGCTTTTAACTAAATTATTCTTAATTGCAGTTCTATTAGTATAGTGAGTACTTGGGAATCTTGAAAGATCTTTCACATGAATAAGTCATCCAGTGGTGATAAATATTTACCTGTCATGAAGTGGGAAATTAAAAAAATAAACAAGCTGACAGAGCTTCAATGTTACATCAGGGAGTTTATCTTGTAGAAAAAGAAATAAACTGTATCTTGCTAGGGTTTATGTTCTAACTTAATATTTCATGCTAAGAGCTAGTCAGTGAAAAGAGCTTCCTAAAATATCTCACCACTTTTTTTTTTTTTAGTAATTAAGACAGTTTAATTCCTTTTGAAAATACTGCAATGACTGTACAGTGCGAGGGCTGGATGTTGCCTGAAGGGAGCTAATTACCTGCTTGGTGACTTGGATGGAGAATTTGGCTGTTTGAGGAAGAATTAGGAAAAGTCTTTAGTCCCCTACTGGTTGCCAGAGCAGCTGTGGCTGCCCCTGGGTCCCTGGCAGTGCCCAAGGCCAGGCTGGATGGGGCTGGGAGCAGCTGGGACAGTGGAAGTGTCCCTGCCATGCAGGGGGTGTCAGAACTGAAAGATCTTTAAGGTCCCTTTCAACTGAAACCATTCTGGGGTTACACGATTTTCTGACACTCTGATTTTTCTCTGTGGATTTTTGTGCATGACTTGTCTTGTTCCTCTTCCTGTGTAACCTCCAAGTACAGTTTGTTGCTGTGAAGCCTCAGGACAGGTGGAACTGTTAATTAGGTCACAGAAGAATTTTGTTTATTTATTATTCCAGAACCAGCTTGTCATATAGGGACATAAAAATAGTTATTTTGAACTGCTGTAATTTTTCAGGTACATGCATATCTCCTTTAGAATGATCCCCGTGATGTGTTTTTTTTAACTTGAGGAAGACAAATGATATTGTTTATGTGATGTGTGCATAATTCTCAGTTTAGACATTCTTTGCATTCAAACAAAACCTTCTGCCACTGCTGACTAATTTGAGTTTCCTGTTTTCTGTGTGTGATGATAATGTGCAGCTAATGGTTCAGCCTTGAACATTTGGTGTCTCTTTGGCAGCAAATAACAAACCTGTAATGCTGCTCTTCAGACAGGGGTTCACCTGAGAGATGGGAGGGGCAGGAAATCAATTCTTCCAATTTCTTATAGGAGATAAGAATCTCTTTGAGTTGACACAGATTAATTATACAGACTATATCAGTTGTCTTCATCAGAAACCCTTGCTAGTAAATCAGTCTTACTAAAATGGTTAATATACCATCCTTTTGAGCAATTCATAACTTTGACAAAACAGTATATAATCTATCTCTTTTTACTTTCTTTTTTAAAGTATTGTTTTATTATTGGGGATTTTTGTAAAGCAGACCCACTAAATTCAAACTTGAAAATGTGAAATCAATCCTGACATTTAATTAGATGTTCCGAGTTCTCTTCAGTATGATCGTGGAAAGCAACTGATATTCTGAGGTCATGTAATTAAAGAATTCCCTATAGCTATCCTTTAAAGGTTTTATTTTATTTAGATATACATGTGCATTTATGGAAATGTGCAGCTGCCTTAAAAATTCTCCATAATTCTTACATATGAAGTTTTTTATTATTTCTTTAATAGCCTGCTTTTGAAAATTTCTTGTTAATTCACTCTTAGCTCTTGTATACTGAAGAGTAGGCAAATAGCAAAAAGAAAATTAGATTTCTATCTAGTGGTGGTGGAAATCTTGAAAACACAATGCAAGCAGTATAAATGCAAAGAGGATAAAGGGGGAAGGTGCCCTATTGTTTCTGTGGTGGTACCAATGCAGTTTTTCAGGCATGCACTGGGGTCTCTTTGGCCACCTTTAGGATGCTGTGGTTTACCTGGATGTTGGACATAATCTCTGGAACAATTATAACACTGTACTGGCTTATTTTACACATGAAGGTACAAGTTATTTTAGAAAACAATTCTTTCTGTGGTTTTTGTTTTTACAGTGCTGTAAAGCGGACTCATTTTTAGTGTAATTGGTTTTCTTATAAGGGAAAAGTCAAACACCTTCAGTGGTCTACAGAATATGTTGAATTTTCTTATAAAGAATACTTTTTTTTTTAATGTTTATCCAAGCACATTATTCCATACATGAAATGCTGACTTAGCTTCAAGTGGAAGCAGGAAAGGAGAGACTAATGATGACCTGTACCATGAGTTTTATTCAGCTCAATGACTCCCTGGGTGTTCTGATCTTAGAATTCCTGTACAGGAGGTATGCAGCTGCCAACACACAGGAGGAAATGTGAGGGACATTTCCAAGGAGCTCTGAGCTCTTCATCATCCTTGTATTCTGATTTCATGTGAAACATTCTGAGCTGGCTGGGCTGCATTGCTGTCTTTAACCATGGTTCTGTAATTGTCTGTAATGAAAGGGTTTTCCTTAGGTCAGGGCATTCTGGTGCTGGGTGAAACAGAAAACTCTCCCCTGAAACACTTGCAGGGTTTCAAACAGAAAAGAGTTTAGAACTGCTGACCTTCAATATTCTCTGCAAAATGACCTGTTGTAATGTGGGGAATATGATGGTTATAGCAGCTGATGGAGGAAAGAAATGTATTTATTATCAGTATGCAGATTTTTAATGTTATCTGATTACTTTGCACTGAAGAAAAAAAAGAAAGTAAGAGGTAAAGTTTAGCTGGTTTTCTCTAAAGTTTTCCAATATGTGAATTTTTTCTCTCTGTTTGCTAAATTGATGAGTCATGCATGGTTCCAGATAAAACATGCAAAATACTGAAGTGCATGGAAGAAATAAAACAATATTTTCACAATCCATTTTCCCCTTATAAACCACCAAGTTGATATGGTTTAACTGTAACTTTTCCAGCCAATTCAATATAGAAAGCATCACTATTAAAAAAAAAAAAAAAAAAAAATCCAAACCCAAAAAACTAGGGGAGGAAAAGTTTCATAAGACTACAAATGTGTTTAAAAGGAAATAACTGATTAATTTAAATTTCTGGGAACTAATACAAATATCTGCACAAATTTATTTTGATGCCTACCATCTACAGTTTTCGTATTACACTGTCAACTGAGTTTAATGCACATGTGTAGGAATAAATATATTTACACTGGCAGAAATGTTACCCCTGTAGATGTTGGAAATAAGAACCAAGACTGAGGTAAGTGGGGATAAGAGTGTTTTCAGTCTTTTGTTGTTGTCAGTTCATAAAACATAAAATACGTAAAGTGTTGTTTTCTGATGACTCCCTTTATAAACTACAAAAGTCTACAAATGCATTTAGTTATTTTCTGATTATAATTCTACACTAAATCAAAAATTACTGCATAAAATCACTTCCATAAAGACAGCTCAGTCTTTTTAAATGATGGTCTGGAAATAGGAGATCCTTTATTCTTGTTTTTCCTTGGGGTAATGAAAAATGAAAAAATGCTGTACAAATGTCAAAAACATCGTCAGGAATAAATTCTGGGGGTTGCTAAATGAAACTTTGGTGCTGGTGGCGAGCAGCAGGCCCCCAGCTCTCCAGCAGGCAGCACCAGGATGCTGGGAGCAGTAAGAGCTCAGAAACTCTGTGCCACATTCCATCACTGATTCCTCATTTTCTAAAGTCTCCCAGGCACGTGGCTTAAGCTCTGAAGCAGGAAACTCCACTACCAGCAGCAGATTTGTAGCTGTCTGCACCATATATTAAAAACTGTAGGATTTGTGTGAGTTATTCTCTGCCACAGTCTCATTATTTAATGGGTTATATAAACAATGTTTGTGTGATATCTTAAAGTGAGATTTTGGTTGGTTTTTACCATGTCAGACACGCAGTTGCACTGAGACACAGCTTATGTTAATGGAATAACAAGAAACTGAAGGGAAAAGTGAAAAATAAAGGATGTGAGAACCCAGAATAGGACAGTTAATAGTTCAGGAAGCTCATTCTTTCCTGTTGTAAAATCCAAACTACTTATGTTGGGATGTCTATAACGAAGAAATGAAAATATCTCCTGCAAATCCTGGCTAGTCAGAGATAGGAGCCTGCATTGCCTTGTTTTAAGGGCAGGTGATGCACCCAGGAGGGACCAGTGCTGACAGCAAGGCCAGTCCCACATGGGCTGTGCTGTTTGTGCTGCAGACAGGGCACGGATCCTGTGCCAGGCTGAGCATCCCCCAGGGATCTCTCCCCTGCCTGCTGCCAGCCTGAGCCCTTCTGAGGGTGCCCTGGGTGTCTGCTTGGGCAGGCTGGGGCTAGAGAGTGCCCTGCTCTGAGAAAGGGCCCAGTGGGGAAGGCAAGGGCTGGCTGTGGCAGTGATCTTGAGAATTGGCTGCCTGGTGTTTGTTCTCAGTGTGCAGGAGATGATGAGAGAAATGTCATCATCTCCTATTGAGTACATTTATGGGGGCGTGGTTGTCTATTTAACAATTGGAATGAGAGAGGAGTGGAAATGGGTATCCACAGCTCTGTCTAAAACCAGATTCAGGTTTTTCAGCCATTGTGACTTGGCCAGTTGCTATCAGGGAAAAAAAAATAATATCTGGGCATCTGTTCCTCAGAACTTGCTAAGTAGTGGAAGCAGTGGAAAGGCTCCTGAGTGACCAAACAGCTCTTCGTGTATTGGTGCTCTCCTGGGATGGGTTGGATTTCCAGCAGTGTATGTACAAGTTTGGGAGCTAAATTTGGAGATTGGCATTTAGCTTTCAGGGAGACATCTAAGTTAAAGAATATGTATTGTTTTAAAGTGAAAAATTCATACTTCAGTTGATAGCTAGAAATCAGCACAATATTCCTTCCTTCTAGCAAATGGCAATCTCTCTTTATTGCAGTGTTAGATTTTTCAAAATTATTTTCAACCCTAAACAGCCAGTATGTTTTTGTTGCTCAATTTATACAGAACTCTTGCCTCTATACTACTGAACAACCTAAAAATTTTATTAAATACTGAACTAACAGATGTTTTCGTATTTTCTAAGATGACCTATTATCTGTTCCTTCTTTTAGCTGCTTATACAATTTTTTAATGTTTCAGTATGCTTTTAGCAAAGATGAACCTCTTTTGATCCTACATTTTGATCCCATTGATCCCAAAACAGTTTGTGGTGTGTAATTACATGTGCAAGGTGATTTCAATAGTAACACCTATTCATATCTGTGTCATGATCCAAGTAGAAGTTAAATTATTCATACAAGTTTATAAAGAAAGATTTGAACTTTCTGATTTCCTCTGCAGCTTTCCATATATAATATACTACATCTGGGAAATCACATGAGTTATTAATATTTATTTCTTTAAATCTTGTCAGATCACATTTTCTGTGTCTTACATATGGTCCATCAAGTGTTTTTCTTTCTTGTTGGGATAGAAAGATCTTATCCTATTATTGGTGAAGGAAAGTGTTAGAGAGTTTCTCTCTGGCAAAGGCTTTCTCCCAGCTGCTAGATGAGTAAAGTGGTTTCAGAGTCACTCAAATTTATTTTTGCAAACTTTGCTGTCTCAGTAGCAGTAAGGTAACATTCCTCTTGTTTGTCTGCCAGGAGGGAAATCCACTCCTGCCATATAAAACAGCACAAGACCTGAGTTGATAATTGTTGGAAATAACCCACAAAATTTAGTGTTTCTAACTTGGGGAGGTTTCTCTGTGAATGGGTTGCTGGGCATATGTTCTCATTCTTATGTTTGGGCATGTTAGCATCAATTCTGCTTGTGGTTTGATGGTTTTAGGGTTATGTAAAACCTTGAGCAATATTTCAACTGTTTGATAGGCAGTGTGAAGCTTAGCAGTGATCTTGATATTGCAGCTTTCATGTGGAGATAAGGGTGGTGGTTCTTTTCATTGAACTGGCAAAGAGCCAGCCTGACTGGAGAACAAAATATGATCAATGGAAATTCAAAGAAAGCATTTTAAAATAAGTCAATTTGGTAATTACAAGTCAGTATACCAGTAGATTTTCACAGCAGGGAGGACAGCAGGGAAAGCAAAGAGTGCTAATTTTATTTCAATTAAGCTTTTCTGTTAATTGGGATCAGAGGATTCTGTCACAAAGTGGGGGAGGAGGAGCTGTGTGATGATAGACTTGCTCCATGCTTGACACAGTCAAGTGGCTTCCATTACTGTGGTTATAGCATGAAGTGTTTTCAAGTGCTGCTGAAGGAGCTCTTCAGGTTGGGAATGAGCATTCAAAGAGCAGGATACAGCTCTCTTGATCTCTCTTCAGTTCTATGGCTTTTACAACTTTCAGCAAGACCACAGGGCTACTACCCTTTCCCTGCCAGAAGAAGAAAACAATTAGTAGCTAGAAGGGCTGCTAGCTACTGTTTAGAGGGCAGGTGGAGAAAACACAGATTTTTTTTTTTTTTTTTTTCAGTTTCGATCATTAGAACTCTGCTTAAACTAAAGAGTCTGTATGGTTTGTATCAGCCTTGTGGGAAAACAGTCACTGTGATTAGACATGAAATTTTTCAAACCTTCTGTAGCTGCCAGGCCCTTTCAACTCCTGGCTGTGGTTGGAAATTAAGCAGAGCTGTTTGCTTTGTATAAATAAAGAATTTTTTCTCTATATAGACCAGTTAGTAAACAAAGTCCAGTTTTATATAGGAAAGAGATTGTTTTAGATGGCTGTGGTTTAGGTGTTAGATATGAATGTGCCTGAACCTCGGCAGAAGCATTCCAAGAGAAGATTCCCTGGTAATGTGCCTCTTCCAAGCTGACACCACTCTCCACCCACACAAACACACCAGTACTAAACAAATGGCTGGCCCAGATTTTAGCTTGGGTTTGTGTGGCTCTGGTCTCCTGATCCATGCCCCAACAGGCTCCCTTTAACTGATCAAGAGTCATAGTAAGGCAATGTTTATTTTTTATAGAACTCCTAAAGAAGTCTTCTGTTCCAAGAACTGGCTGTGGGCTCACTGTTCTCTTCTAAAATTTTCTGAACTGCCTTACCAAACACTTGGAAGGATAAAAATAGTAAGCCCATTATCTGATAATTACCTGCTGCAGGCTGACTACTCATTTGCATGTTCTGATTCTGGCTTTGCATTATATAATTGTAATCTTTTGATAATATTCCACTTATGAAGGGACTTGGCTTTTTTCCCTGTTAGCCACACCATCAAAAAGCTATTGCAAGACATTCTGGATCCAAATGGTAATGTTTGATCCAAATATGTCAGGGGGCCAGTGTGTTTCAATATCCCAAGCTAAGCCTGTAGCTGTAGCACTCAAGTAATTTTGAATTGGAGTAGATTTGTAATCAGTGAACTCAGAATGAAAAAGAAACATCACAATCTATTTTGGCAGATTTGTTAACCAGTGCTGGAAAGATTTTTATAAAGCAGCAGTAGGGATTCTTTATGAAGCTGCTCTAAAACAAGTAATTGAAAACATAAACCAAAGATTTATGTGGGATATAGATTTCCTAATAATTATTTGGTTAATCATGTGCAATGTGAGCCTCTTCCTGAGGTTTCAAGGCTTTCTGGACTCTACATATCTTCTTTTCCCACATTGTATCTCAGAAAGTCAGGAGGGCCCTTTCTTTAATGAGCAGTGTAAGGTATTTGTATTTTAAGTTCATGAATTCACTTGTTAGGACAGTGTGTTCATAAGTTTTAGTTTGTGTGCAGTATCATTACATCAGATAATTCTGCACAGATAATTCATTTCCTTGATTTAGGATGTTCTTAATTGCTTTACTGAAGGGAGATTGAGCACCTTTTAACCAAACAGCTGAACGATTTGCTATGACAATTCTGCCACTGTGCATTCACTTAATTTCCAATTAATCAAACATTCAATAAATCATTAGTATAATTACACCTGCTCAAATATTCCTACCCCAGCACATTAGCTATGCTCAGGCAGACTCTTTTACCAGCTGTGTGAATGGATTCATTTGTCTGACCCAGTTGGTTGCACGTCCTTGCTTCTTATGAGCCTTGAGAAATGATAGGGCAGAAATTTTAATTATTTATAATACCAGGCATTCTTTTGATTCGTTGTTCATGCTTTTCGCTTGGGTGCTTCTATAGCAACTTGAAACAAACAGCAGTGCAACAGTGGCTGCTTAATTTCTGAAGATTTTGAAATCATTTCCATTCCCCTGCTGTGCCACTTTCCTAATTACACCGTGTCTCCAAGTGCATGATAATTCCCTCATCACCATGCACTGAAAGCACAGATGATGAAAACAGCATAGCCTGTGTCACATAAATGTAACCAAAAACTGATCTCAAAAGTACTTTACTGAAAACCAGTCAACTAGTCCCAGAAACTAATTTTAGTATCTGTTTTTAAAAAATTGCACAAATAGAAATCCAATGACATGTCTTCAAAATATCTGTGTAGATGTGCTTAGTGTCTGAGGAAGGCTGAAATTTGAGGAACTCTCCAAGTATCGAAGCAGGTAGCTTTGAAGCACCTGTGCTACGTAGGTGTGTGTTGCTATTTGCTCCCTCCACACAGATGAGAAATCTGCATTTCCTCAGGTACAAGTAGTATTACTCAGTATTTGTGTCTGCTGATTGTTGTAAGCTTTAAATCATACTTAATGTGAGTCTTAAAGTAAACAAACCTGGACATGCAATTTCAGTCTGTAATATTTTAAATGGGAAGCTCTTTATGTGGGTGTAGACACATTTTAAATTGTGCAGCGTAGGTTCTGTTGCTTCAAAAATAGATTTACTCGTTACAACTTGCCTGCATTTTATCTTTGAGTTAGGACTTGGAAGAGATAATACTTTAATCCCTTAGTACAAATAGGTAAGATTTTTTAAAATTAGCTGAAGGTGTCATGATCCATACAAATAGTATTATACAAAGCATATTCAGTAAAAAGAAAATAAAGTATAAACAGAATAGGGAATGGGTTGCTGGGGGAAAGTTAACCTATTTTACTAAGGAGAAGTTCTTTATCCTGAAGGGAAAAGTCATCAAAGAATCTATTAAAAAAAAAATAAAAAATGGAGATGAGAGAAAGATACAGTAATTGGATATTATTTTAATTACTTAAACATTTCTCAAGTTTTTGTCATCTGTTAAAAAAAATATTGGTAGAGTGCATCAGCACATGGGTTCTCTGACCCTGTCAGTCTGTTAGAGCGCTGAGTGGAATAAAACTCTGCTCTGGATAAATGTTTCTTGGCTCCCCATGGCATGGGGCCTTACTGCTGTGGCTGGCAGAAATGTCTTGGTGCATGGAAAACAGGAAGATTTATTTATCCATTAAGCTGCATTTGGGTTTGGATGCTCTGCCCAGTGTTATTGAGTAGGAGCTTCCCTAATTGTTTGTTTACATTTCTAATAGCAGCTCAGCATATGATCAGTCTAAAGCATCTGCATGGCTGGGCTCCCGTGGAACCCAGAAATCCTGCTGGAAGGTGGGGTTTGAGCATTCTGTGGAATGCATGAAATGCTGATTGAAAGTTTTAATGCTCCTTTTTTAGTTTCTCTTGCATTTTTGTGGTAATGCAATACACTAACATCACCAGATATACTTCTCTACCTTTACAACATTAAGATTCCCTTTTGCTTCAGATCAACTTTGGATCAAGTCTATATTCTCAAAATTTTGCTTCACCCATCCATGTTTTATAGTCCATTTTTACATTTCCTTTTACAATTTTCACTCTTTAAAGCTGACATGCTTTGTCTTAGGCATTTTATTTTATTTCCCCTCATCCCAATCCTTTTCACACCTTCAAAATGTCTTCCCGAGTCTGAGCTCATTTAGCTTTACTGAAGTTTGTTGTAAATAATTTATTACCTTGAAACATAACAGTCTAGGAAATTAATCATCATAAACAACAGCACAGCTTTTAGTTGCCTAGGGACAGGGTCATAGTCTGCACAAAATCTCTTCACCAGTTAAAACAAGGATATAAAACTCCACTTTACTTGCCATCACAAGGTCCTCTTCCAGAGTTTCCTTTTGAGATTTACCTTTGTTTCTTTTCTGGTTTATCAAGTACACTTTAATGTGTGGGTTATTTTTCCGAAGCTCTTTGACAATTTAGTGAAAGTATTATAACATTTGAGTTTTTTATTTGCTAACATTTTTTGACTAATATTGTGTAACAGACTTTCTCTTCCCCAGCATTTCTCATCCCTCTGGGTCTGGAGGGGGACAGTTTAATTCCAGATTGACATTCTCAGAAATACCCTGCCAGTTGCTGAGTGTTTTGAGCGTGAAAAGATGATACCTTGCAACTGGTTTGAAACAGAAAAAGCAACCTCTAGTACACACAAATTTGAATTAAGCAGCCAAAAGACTTTTGGCTCCCTTGTTTGGGTACCACAGCATGGAAGGTTGGCTTGGTGGGCAGTGTCTGTGCTTGGGCTAACTCACCTCTGGATCATCCTGAGCTTGATCAAAATCTGTTTGCAGTCACAGAACAAACAATACATTAGTTTGATGACATCGTTACCTATGTAAATCTAAGTAATTTTAAATTCTTAGTCCATTCATTCACCTCCTTTCTGTCTGCCAACATGAGCTAACTTTGTAATAAAGTAAATAATAATTTATATATGTATATATTTTACATTTTACTGGGTTTTTTTTTATTTTGTAGTGAAAAGTAAATAATATCACAGGATAACAGGTAGAAATAATCAACACCTGAAGTAAAAACAAGCAGAAGTGAAATTGAAAATGCTCCCAAAACATGCTTGGAAAAGGTAGACACAAAGCTAAATTAAAAGAATTTAAATCTGGACATCCACACTTAGGAAAAAGCCTCATCACTTGAACTCTAGAACACCATGTAACTCTGTCATCTTGATGAGGGTAAATCAGTGTCCGTCATCCCAGACTGGATTGCAAGCAGCAGATCACATTTCCACTCTTCATTATGCAGAAAAATGGCATTAATGTTGTTGGGATTCTCTAGCAGCAGCTAGCCACGTGCAGCAGTTCCTCAGCTGAAGCATGCCACTGCACAGACAAATCCATTTAATGCCAGCTGCAATGTAAGAGTTATTTCAAATCAAGGGGAATTAGCTTCCCAAATTGTCAGATGTACTTTTTATGGATGATTTCAACGAGCAGAAGACCACACTGGAAGCAGGAATCGAGAGATTTCAAATGCCTCTCTGTGCAGCTGTTTGTCCCCCAAACTACTCCTTCCCTGTGACCCCTGACACCTGTGGCAGATCCCTCTCACCTCTCAGGCCTTTCCACAAGCATTTAGAGAAGGGCAGTATTTAAAAGCAAAATATGAGCATAGAAAGGTGCTGTTTCCATGAGCTGAGCAAGAACTCCCAAGACTGCTGATTTGGATGATAAATTTCCCCAGCTCTTTATTTTGAAATCTACAATTATTATGATTTTTTTTTTTATTTGATGTCAGATTTTGATACCAGCCAAATTTCTAAGTCCCCTTTTTAATATTGGATTGCTTTAAAGCTTGTATTATTTTCAATATTCTTTCTAAATAATCTTTCTAGAACTGAAACAGATATGCATAGCACCTCTGAATTCATAATTTATACTATGAGGAGTGAGTAGGATTTTTTTGAGGAGTGCTACACCTCCCAATATATTATCAGTAAAGACTGTTTTATGAGATATTTATAAGACCTCCTAATTTGATATTAACAGTTGATTAAACTTAATAATACTGTGAGTATCATTTCAAAGCATATAATTGTAAAATGCTTTGCCTTTTGGAGCCCAGAGGAGTTTCTATGGTGATAACTTTAGAGGCTTATAAATGTTTTTATGTCTTTTTCTCTGATTAATAAAATTTTTATTATTTTAGAACTTGTTTGGATAGTCTACAATTAAATGAATTTCGTGAGCAAACTAAATTAAAAGCCATAGTCATCAATACAAAATGAATGATTTGGCCAGGGATCCAGTTGTGAAGGTTTTGTGTGTCCAGATGGGAGTTCTGCTTTGCCATATTCATCAGCTGGGAATCTCAGGGCACCCTAACATCTGTGGGAGGCCTGAGCACACATGTTAGATTATTTCCAAACTACAGTGAACAGCCTATTCTTTTCTCTCAGAAAGAGATGATGATTTCTCTCGGGAAGAGATGATGATTTCTCTCAGAGATGATGATCTCTCTGAGATGATGATTTCTCTCAGAGATGATGATCTCTCTGAGATGATGATTTCTCTCAGAGATGATAATTTTTTTACTCCATTGGTGAAGGGAGAGTGGCTCCACTGAGCCAGACTGAGCAGGAGGGATCTGCTGATGGTGCTGCAGAGTGGCAGGAGGGACTGGCTGCTCAGTGACCTGGTGCTGCACATTCTCATGGCTTCAACTGATTTCTCATTTCAGAGGGAGTTTGGAAAGGCACAGACAGAGGACAAACAGTTCAGAGCTTTCTCTGCCAGCATAAAGTGAATTTCCATACCAAAAGGCAAAACTCAGTGCAGTGATCAGTAGCTACTGCTTCTACAACTGTAGTACCATTCCTAAAGCATGTGATGAACAAAATCTAGCAGCACTTTGGACAAGATCATCAACTCTATCATTTCCTGGTATTCCAGGAAGGGCAGAAAGGGTCCCAAACCGAAGAAGAAAGCAGAATTCCTTTGCATTGCCTATAAATCTGTGGCAGTAAATATAAAGCAGATTGCAAAGAGGCAGATTTGATGACAGAAAGGATGTCCCTGCCAAACTGGGGAGTTTGAGGCATGTTTCACCCTGGGAGAAATGCCCTGGCAAGGTCAGGTACCAGCTTGGCAAGGCCCAGCTTTGTGCCACTGGTGCCAGCTCTGAGCTCATCCTGCCCTGGCCCTGCCTTGGGCTAACATCTCCTGTTAGAGAAGAGCCCTTGCTGTGTTTGGCTTTCTGGGTCCTTCTCTGCACTCGCTCGAGCTGGAATTCATCTACAATGTCCTTCTGAACTTCTTCTCCTTTCTGGCTGTCATTCCATAGACACTTCCCAATCCTTACTCTAGTTTGTGCCAAAAAATGTTGATTTTTTTTGAAGTTACTGTCCAAAAGTAGATTATAAAGATAGTCATATTAAATGTTCTTAAGTAAAAAATCTTTTTATGAGTGTTTTTATAAGCTCATGGAAATAATTTCCTGCCAATTTATGTGTTGGTTTTCATTGCAAGTTAAATTTAGCATGGGCTACTTTTTCATAGAATTTTTAAGGTGAAGTTATACACAGTTTCTGTTGGCAGAATCAGCTGGCATTTTATATTTCTGTCTATAAGAAAGCCAGTGTTTTCTTACAATCTTGAACAGTGAGGGATCATACACCCCATACCACTACCACCTTGCAATGCAAAAATCAAAACCACAACCCAAACTGAAAAAAAAACAGCACAAAACACCAAACGAACCAAACAGAAAACCCCAAACAAACAAAAATACCTGAAACACTAAAAACACACCAAGCACAAAACAAAAGCAACATCAGCTTAACTCACATAAATAAATATTTATGCTCTTTAGGACAAAAAGCTTTTTCCCTTGAGCACCACATTGCGTTTTTCTTGTGTTTTTGGAAGTAAATGGTTTCTGCTACACCACAGATAGAGTTAAGGATGATTCTGAGAAAACAATCCTGAAATTCTTTGCCTCCTGTCTTGAACTTACTCCTTTTAACTTCCAGGAGTCCCCCAAAGTCACCAGCTGTTCTCGCAGCTTGCTGTACGGGTGGAGCCTGTGCTGACTGCTCACAGAACATCATCCCTGGGATTTTGTGACTCGAGCAAAAACGGATCTTTGTTTTACCAGTCCAGGAGGGGGCAGTAAATTTCTTTTTATTGTCTTTGGACTCGAGTCCAACCTTCTCTCACCATGAAAGGCTCTTCTCTTAAAAATAGCACTTTTTAAAATTAGAAACCAGTATTGTTACTCCACGACTTCTTAGCACTGTCATTGTTTTTAACTCCTTTTTCCTGACAGTCTTCATAAAATAGAAAATTACCAGAACTTTCAAAATCAGTCATTTGTAGCTTTGATCTTCAATATATTCAAAATAATCTGTAATATGATAGGCATTTTCAATATTAAAACTTCATATGTAATGCATTCCATTCTTTTGTCAGTTTTGTTGAAAATACTCATTTTTCAAGGAGCACTAATGAAATGGAGCAGACTTTCCCCTCTGTGCTAAAATAGCCTTGTTTTCTTTTCTAACCTTAATATTCATGTGCATATACATACAGAGGAATCAAGCTGATTTTAAATACTCCAGAATTGCATGTTTGCATTTCTCAGTATATTGCAGTGAAACAGAAATGAATAGGAGGCAAAAAAGTCTGGTTTGTGTGAATGCACATCATTTTTCTTGGCAGAAAAAGTTATTTTCTTACTTGGCTTGGAGGTAAAATGGAAATGATTATTGGATCTGAGAGGGAGAAAACACAAGTACAGATCTAGTGCATATAATATTGGCTGGGGGAGGACAAGAAGCTGTTGCACTCAGTGGATTCTTTGGAGTTTTGTTTTTGCTGATGGGAAAAGTTATTAGCATGAAATTTCAGGTTCAATTAAAGTGGTGTTGTGAGTCCAAATAACCTCCTTGAATGTTTTCACTGCTTATAATTGCTGTAATTCTCAAGAAGTTTTTGGGAAAAAAAAACCCACAAAACGTAAGTGATAATACACTTATAGCTGGTCCAGAAGTTCATCCCAGAGGAAGCAGAAATAGAACTTTTCATCTTGATCCTCCTAAAATGGGATATTTTTATAAGGTTTCTTGAGGTGTTGTTGTGGTGGTGTTATTATTTTCAATTAATTGTGATTATTAATGACTAGTATTTAGGCACACATATTCATAAGCTGGATGGCTGATAAACTTTGTGAGCTGATGGCCCATAAAGCCCTGGCTGTGGTGTTCTGAGCAGTAGAAATGTTGTGTTCAGGGCCTCCAGTGCAATTTGTGCCATTATTTGGAAGGTGTTCCTCATGCCCTGGGAGCACAGGTGGTGCCCCCGGAAATATTTGCTGTTTATTTGGTGGATGAATGTACTGAAATATTTCCCAAACCATTCTTTTCTTTTTTACCCTGTAATTTCTGTGTTTAAAATGTGTTCAGATGATGGTTCATCACCCTGTTGCACCACAAACAGCAACAGTTTATATCTTCTGAAGGACAAACTGCTGTCAAAAAATTACTTTTCATTTCACGGCTTTTATTTATTGCTTGTACTACTACTATCATTATTATGCACTGTAATAATTATCAAGTGAAAAAATATCCCAACTGTATCTTCTTATTGCCATTTGTGGAGTTAGTGCTTATGGGAAAAGAAATTATTTCATATGGAAATGTGTCTGAAATAAATTCTAGCCTACAGTTTTAGAATAGGAGTGGGCTGGAAGAATGTGGGAGAAGCTTTGTGAGTGATTTGAATTAATAAATGCAGGATAGATTTTGAGTGAGTGCCAGCTCTTATGAGTACAATAGATCTGTGTAGAGCTAAAACTCTCAGACCAAGTTATCAAAATCAGGAGCTAAAGTTGCACATGTAAATGTGATTTCTTTCCCAGATTGTGAGCCAGCCACAATGGGTGATGGGAGTTGATGGGAATTGCTTATGGTTCCCAGCCATTAAAAATAGATTGCTGGTAGATATTTTATTGTTTACCAACAGATTATGGCCAATATATGATGGATGTCTATGTAGCAGCATTCACTGATGATATGTAATTTCATTGACAGTTCTCCTCCTCCCCTACTTTTGTTTTTTAAGGTTAAGAATCCAATCTCTCAATGACTTCATTTGCCTTAACTTAAAAGTAATATGTCATATAATATAATTATTTAGGATTTTTTTACATATATAATAGCTAGTAAATATGATTTTCATTCAAGTGTTTCCTCAAAAGAGAAGGAAAGCCTCTGCAGGCTTACAGAAGGGTTTTAGCTTGGTGTTCACTGCAGTTATGCAGCTGAGGTCATGCTGGGAGGTGCTCCAGTGAGTCCTAAGCACATTCCTTTGAACAATCCCCTTTCTTTGTCTCCTGTAGAGCTCTTGATTATTCTGTGCTTGTGTTTCCTAATTTAAAGCTTTCCAAGTTTCCCTGTGCTTATTGGTACTTGGAATTTGGGGTGAGGGATCTCATGGGCTGCCTCTGCTGCACTGTGTTTCAGCTCTCCTGCACTGGCAAGAAGAATCAGGGAGGTTGGGTTATACATTTGATGAGTTTTACAGCTTTATCACTCCTTACCCACATTCTTTCCTCTGTAGAAATGATGTATCCTTAAGCAGCAACACTACTGAAGCTATTTTTAAATCACTGTTGAGAACTGCTACACACCAATATCATGCATTTTTCATTAATCTAATCTTTTCAAGATTTCTTTAATTCTTGCTTGACCTGAAATGCTTCCTGCTACATTTTGTGTGTGGAATCACTAGTTTTACTACCTCTGACTGGAGGCACACGATGGTAGTAGAATACAAATTACATTCATCAGGACTTAGAAAATTCAATAGTCAAAGTGGGGAAATGAGCTTAAGCACAAACTCATCAAGGATGAACCTCAGTCCATTTTTCTTTTTATAGTTTAGTGTTAAAAGCAATAGGTACTGTGTTCTGAAACAGTGATACATAGCAAATAACCTGTTACTTTCAAAACACTATGTCATTATTCTGTATTAAAAAGGGTCACTTTTAGCTCCTTCTGTCTTCATAACTTCCTAACTATAGCTAATGTCTGGTATTGATTCTGAATAATTTAAATCGCAATAAAATTGGATTTTCATGACAGTCAGTCAAGAGACATTTTATATTTAATGTTCATTTAAAGAAACGTAGTGCCTTCTTACCTTCTGAATTTCAAAGCCATTAAAGTAATTGCAGGTCGTTAAGCTAAATTTCTTTGAATAATCAGGACAGTTAATCTAATTCACACACCATTCAAACCAATGGGCAGGAAAGACTGGAATGCCAAGCATGGATTTTTGAGAGATTCACCTGGTGGGTCTTCATATGTGCTCACATGCTTTTCCTCAGGAATCGCCATCATGCTTCAAACTTTTGGAATTTGAAATTGTGTTCTGCTTTTAAAATGTATAGTCTTCAAAAGAGAGGAGGCTTAAGAGGATTGTTTTCTTTTCCTTGGAATAACCAAATCACTGTGTAGTCATATAGATCTTGTGTGCTTGCAACGTGTTTTACCAGAACTTGCTTTATGGACATGTAAACTATCACAAAAACATTCCCAGATGATGTCCCATATTTAGCAAGTGTTGTGATTTAGTGTGAAGGAAGTTGGAATGCAAATGCATAAACAAACAGCATCTAAAAATAAAAAGTGTCTGGGTCTTCTCGGGAGAGCAGATACATTTCATCCCTTAAGGTCACTGCTCACTTCTCTGGAGGTGGCAAATGAGGGCAAGGCAATGGGTTGGTGGTGGAGCAGACTTGAAGCACCTGAGTTTGCAGACAGAAGCAGTGTGTGCAGGTGTGTGTCTGTCAGGCTCTGCCCATCCCTGCAGTGCTTTCCCACACATCCCCACCCTCAGCAGGGGCAAGGACAGAGCAAAAACACCGACTGCCTAATTGCCTGCTTCATTAATGAGCATGAAACTCAGAGACACGAGACTCCGAGTTTGGAGTCTTGGCTGTGTGGGGTGTTTGAAGGAGGGCAATGGTTGGGATCCCTGGACTGGAGAAGGACAATGGTTTGGGTCCCTGTACTGGGGATGGCAACCCTGTACTGGGGGAGGAGAGGGGTTTGGGATCCCTGTACTGGGGATGGATCCCTGTACTGGGGTTGGATCCCTGTGCTGGGGTTGGATCCCTGTGCTGAGGAAGGACAATGGTTTGGATCCTTGTACTGGGGGAGGACAGTAGTTTGGGATCCCTGTGCTGGGGGAGGACAGTGGTTTGGGATCCTTGTACTGGGGGAGGACAGTGGTTTGGGATCCCTGTACTGGGGAAGGACAGTGGTTTGGGATCCTTGTACTGGGGAAGGACAGTGGTTTGGGATGCCTGTACTGGGGGAGGACAGTGGTTAGGATCCTGTACTTTGAGTTGAGCTAAGTGAATGCAGTTCATGAGGTGAACAAGAACAAAACAAATGCTCCTGAGGGCAAAAAAGGGAGTGTAGGGCTTGTCTGTGCATTGGTGTCTAACAGGCCTGCTCTGGAATGAGGAGAACTTAATCTCAATGATGAATTCCTTCAGTTTGAGCCTTAGCAAGCAAACAAAGGATGTTTTGCACATCCTCGTGCTGATGCCATGCCATAGAGGAACCTGGGACTGCCCTGGGCTTTAGGATCCCTGCACTTAGGGATGGCAGCTCCTCTCCCTGACTGTTCCCTCTCAATACCCTCCTTAAGGTGCTCTCTTTGTGACCAGCAGATCTCTTGCATCTGCCTACACCTTTGCAGCTGTGTTTCATAATTGGGATTTATACTCACACACACTGCTTTAAATAAATTTAAATTTTCATGACAATAGACCAAGATAAAATTAAGGGGGATTTTTTGTTCTCAAAGGAAAGCCATAAAGTAGCTGTCTTATTTTTATTCTTTGTAGGAATTACAGTGCACTTAAAAAAAAAAAAAATTAGAAAAAAATCTCCCACAGAGATTTAAAATAAAAAAGGCAAGCCCCACCCCCATCTTTTCATACCCAAGACACATGACCAGGAAAGATTTTAAGCTCATTGTTGATCAGCTCATTGTCTGTCAAGATCATGGAGACTATTCTCGGTGGAAGATTTTCAGTCAAGATAACACGGGTGGTTTTGACTTTGCTTTTGGCTTGATGTTATTTATAATTAATTAGTTTACCATTCTTTTTGTAAAGGTATTGAATGAACCCTAAATTCCTTATTACTGTTCTGCAGAATCTAAATATGTTTGGAAACTGAGATACTTTCCACATGTCATGTGTGCTCTGTCAAGAACTGATTTGTAGTCTTGCAGTATAAGCAAGTTTGAGGTATATGTTCCAAAAAATGTAAATATTTAATTTCAGTACCAGCTCTAACTATTCTGAGATTTGATAACAGAATTTTCCTGTAAGACTCCCCCTGTTCCTTAAACAGACTCACTAGATCTACATTTGATTTTGCTTTCTTAGTAAATGGATATGTTAGGTAACTTCAGTGAAATCAGTGGGATTTAGCTTCCAGTTTAGGCAAGATTTTCAGCACTGATTTGAATGGAATTGGCTATTTTTGTATTATGTTATATGAGATTTGAATTAAAAATTAATACAGGTTAATGATAAGAAATCCTGCTTTGAATTGCATATTATTTTGATTAATAGTCAAAATTATTATTGAATAGTGGTTTGAAGCTCCTGTTATGTCTTTAGAATGTGAGAGAATGCACTTAGAATGGAATATTGTGTTTTTTATTCTACCAATTGTTTTTTCAATTGTTTTAATTTTTGGTCTATATTCTCACTTTTATTGATATAATGTCTGAAATACATTCATATGTATGTTGCAGCACACACATTAATTATCTTTATTTGACCACTTAAAGCAGAATATTTTCTTCCTAGTCTATGTCTTGACAGTCAAATACATTTTACTGTTAAAATATTGAAGACAAAAAACCAAACTAAAAGCAATGGCACCATTCAATAACTTGGAGCTAAATGCATGTAGGCATGTGGGAAAAACATATAAATTATTCCCTGGAGTTAGATAATGGATGTATTTATTACCATGCTATGTAAGTGCCACAGTTCACATGTTCTCTGGAATTACAGCAATGATGTGTTGTATTTAAGCACATATATTTTAGTTAGGCCTTTTGAATTCTTAGGAGTTAATTTCCCTTCCCTTGCTCAAAGCTAATGAACATTTTTTTTTTCAACTGAGTTGGCTTGCTGACCTGTTAGGTTTTGGTTTAACTTCAAAATTATGTTAATTTTTAAAATTCCTCTTGAATTTTCCTTTATTTCAGTGACCAATTTCCTTCAAGTTTCCTTTGACCAAAATTAATAATTACGTCTCATTATGCTCAAAGTCTAACCTTTTTAATCTGCATATTTCTTGTGGGCTATGCTGGCTTATGTCCACCGCAATACATTAGAATGGAAAACTATTAGAAATATTGATTTATCATTTATAAAGCCCAAGTGATATATTGAAATGAAATTTGGATGCCATCCAGCCCACAGATAACACTGGCATTGTTGGATGAAGCTGCATGATCTCATCCTAATTAATGTGCTGGTTCCATGTGAAAAGCACAGGGAAAAGAGCCCTGGGAGCTGGTCAAAAGTAGGAGTTCAGCAATGAAAGCTGCTGAGGGTTGTGATTGTTCCAGCGTGCCACCTTTAATATTTAATATTCCATATACAGAGAAATCAGCACTTGGCTTTCTCTCCCTTCCTTTTTGCTTTTCCCCCTGCCTCAGCACCACCTTGCTCTGGAGCTGTTTTGTGTAGGGTGTGGTACATGTGCACAGTGTGGGTGGATCCAGCTCTGTGCTGCTTATCCTGCACTGCACTTGGTGCAGCAAAAGCTTCTTTTAATCGGGTGAAGTTCAAATCAAAGGAATTCAAAAGCATTTATCTCAACTTTGACACGTTTTTCTTATGCTAAACCTGTGATCCCCACCACCTCCTGCAGTGCAGCACCTCCTGTAATATCTCTTCCACAGGGCAGCAACTGGCAGAACAAGAGGACACAGTCTCAAGCTACGTTAGGGAAGGTTTAGGTTGGATATCAGGAAAAAAAAATTCACTGAAAGAATAATAAAATACTGGAATTGTCTTCCTAGGGAGGTGGTGGAATCACCATCTCTGGATATGTTTAAAAGAAGACTGGACTTGGCACTTAGTGCTATAGTCTAGTTGTGGTGTTAGGGCAGAGGTTGGACTTGATGATCTTGGAGGTCTCTTCCAACCTCATTATTCTGTGATTCTGTGAATATAGAAACTTCAGAAAATAAAGGTGTTTTCAGTTAGCATGTGTAATGTTAATACTCAGTGTTAATGTTAATACTCAGTGCCACAGTGAAACTGAGAGTTCTCAGCACATATTTATGTGTCATTGTTCAAATGCCAGAGCCTTGGGCTGAGGTTTTATGATATACTGACTATTTCAATAGCACAAATGCTTTACAAAGTCCTGGCTGCTTGTTTCTCCAGTCCTTCTTTGGGTTGACTCAACTAGTTCAGAGTTTGTAGCTTAGTGTTAAGGCCCCAGCTTCAACAGAATTGCAAGATCATTTTACTGGTGCATCTTCCAAAGGTCTTTAGAGGTGGGAGAAGTGTGGCTCTGTGACAGGGGAGAGGCAAGCAGAGAGCTGGGAGTCCTGTAGGGAGCCTCCCTGAGAAGGCAGAGCCTGTGGTGTGTGTCTGGGCTTGCAGTGTCACCTACAACACGTAACTGGGGGTTTGCCAAGAGTGGGGAGAAGGGGGAAGGAGAATGTATGAACTGAAAGTGAAGGCATGTCCAGCAGAGTGGGCATAGGCTGTGTCATTCTCATTCCGTAAAGACCTCCATCCAAAATGATTATTCTGAGCAACTGCAGAAGAGGGTGCAGACACCTAAGTTCTGGTGATGGGGGTTTCACTGCCATGCAGATAAGAGATTATTGCTTTCAGGGTTCCAGCCCAAACTATGGGATGTCAGTATATTGAGGAAAGTTTAGCTACCTAAAAATAGAATATGACTGTTCTCCTTTTTTCCCCCCATTTATTTTACTGTTCTGCTTTTTCCTGCTTCCATCTCAGCCAATGGGGATTCTGATAGAGCTGGGAAGTGTTCCCTCAATGCAATGTTATTGCTAAGTTATCCTTAGTTATCCCTAAAAGTTTAATGTTAAATAGTGTTATTCCAAGGCCAGGCAGGTGATCCTGCTCATAAGGCAGCTGCTGTGAACAAGGGACACATGAAAGGTCCTATGAATATGGAGTTACTGAAGTCCCCATTTAACTGAAGCCCCTAAATTGTACAGTTCACCTGAACTCGCAATAAACCTTGCTAAATCTGAAAAGTTAGAATGAAAACAACAACAACCAAAAAAAAGGAGGGTTTTCTTCAAAATGAGAAACACACTGGGTTTCATAAATGGATCATAAATGGACTCTATACCAACATTTAGGCATTATATATTAATTTCAGTGTATAGGAAATAAATAACTTGCAATTATATTTACTTTTGCTTTCAAATCCTGGTGCTATGAATAAAACACAAGCATATTTTTATTGTTCAGAGAAAAGTATTCCATATATAAGCAATAATTTAGAAAGTTCTCTGAATATTTGCTGAGCAAATTAAGGTTAATATTCACCCTAATGCATGGGGACCTGGTATGCAACTTGTTAATATGCAATAATATATTTGATTTCTTAGCACATATATGAAAATCCATCCTTTGCTATCTCAGAGGTCAAGCTAGGTAATCCTGAAGCCAATTCACTTTTGGAAGAATAGATAAATTAATAATAATAAATGAATTTATGAGAAATGTATAGGTTGGGCTGGGCAGTCTATATTGCACTGAGGACTGGGAGAGAAAACCTTGTCTGGTGGTGCTGTAGTGCTGAAAGCATTTCACAGAAGCACCGAGTGGGGTGGGTTGGAAGGGACATTGAGGATCATCCAATTCCACCCCTCTAGACCACACCTCCCACTAGACCAGGGTGCACCAACCTTTACCATTCTCTATGAAATACATTGCTTGTGCTTTGATCTTCACAATGACAGGGAATAATTCCAATTTAGGTTGGAAGGAGGCCTTTAGCTCAGTCTTGCTCTGCCAGCATGTGAAATGGGATCTTGTCTTACAGCCTTCCTGCTAATGTGCCTCAGTCTACTTTCCATTAGTTTCAGGGAAACTCTGAAGTGCAAATAAAACACTTTATTTGGAAATATTTCATGTGCAGCTCTGTGCAGTTTGAAATAAGATATTTAGAGAGAGACAAATTCTAAGAGGGCTACGGGATTACAAATCACAATGTAATTTTAAAGTTGTAATGAGAATAAGTTGCATGGGAAGGTCTCTTAACAATTATTGTCGTGAAAATGAAGTAGCACAGCGTTAATGTTTCATGTATCCTGTGAAAGATGATAATAAACTGTACTGCTTTGACCTTATTAATGGTCTGTAATTTGACTTGCTGGCAATTCGCATTTTTCTTTGGTTACAGCCTTAGTAACCTCTGAAGAAGAGGTAGAGCTGACAGTCAATCTAAACATAACTGAATACTAAAAAGGTCAGAAATATCAAGAATGGTAATTCTGAAACATCCTTCTCATGACAAAGGTAGGAGCAAAAAGGCACAATGTGTATGTTCAAATTACAAAGCTTATTATGGGAATTTTTCTTTTATTTAGAAGTGTAAACAAAACCACACTTTTCCCTTGCAGCTCATTGGATGCACAGATATGTGGTTTTTGTTTTTTTTTTTTCCTTTTTGTAGAATCATTGAATAGTTTAGGTTGGGAAAAAAACCTTTGAGATTGAGTCCAAGTACTGCCAAGGCCACCACTAAGACAAGTCCCCAAGTGCCACATCTGCACCTTTTTTAAATCCCTCCAGGGATGGTGCCTCCATCAGTGCCCTGGGCAGCCTGCAACCTGACCACCAAAGGGTGAAGAATGTTTTCCTAATGGCCAATTTCAGGATCTCTCATCCTGTCCCTTGTTCCCTGGGAGCAGATCCCATCTGGCTGCACCCTCCTGGCACAGAGGTACCAACAGTGAGAAGGTGTCCCCATCCCCACCTCCTCCAGGATGATCCCCTCAGGATCTTCTTGTGGCCAAAGGGCAGTACCCAGCAGGCACCTGGGAACCTCATCTTGCCCTAGAAGTTTCAGTCTTTTATTTTGGAGAGCCCCCTGCTCTACAGCTCCCTGTGGCCAGGTGGGGCCAGGCTCTTCTTCCAGGGAACCCCTGACAGAAGGAGAGGACACAGCCTTAAGCTGCACCAGGGGAAGTTTAGATTAGATGACAGAAGAAAGTTCCTCACTGAAAGAGAGACTGGGCACTGGAATTGTCTGCCCAGGAGGTGGTGGGGTCACTGTCCCTGGATGTGTTTGAGAACAGCCTGGATGTGGCACTCAGTGCAGTGGTTTGGTTGATGAGGAGGTGTTAGGTCATAGGTTGGACTTGGTGATCTCAAAGGCCTTTTCTAACCCAGTTCATTCTGTGATTCTGTGAAACAAACTACAGATGAAGGAGGCTGACTTCTACACTCTGCTGAAGCTTTTTCAGTTCCACGGGACAGTTATATCTTACTACGTATTTTGGCTATGTAATTGGAAACATAGCCAATACATAATTTTGAATACATAATTTAAAAAAATAGAGTAATCTATAGTCAGCCTGAAAGTTTCATGTTTTTCCCCTTAAAACAAAAGCTTCAGATTTTCCAGGAATGTACAGAACAAAGTTGTGGTATTGAACGTGGAGGGCAAAGGTCTGATTAACATCTTAACAACAGTCTTTGATTTCTACTTACTTGACTGAACACTGAATCAGGCAAGTACAACCCAGTATTTTGTGATACTCAGCAATGCCATTGATCAATTTATTCCTGTGCCATTGCAGAGTGAAATGAGTAATCAAACCTAAAAAGTATGCTTTGTTCTTGGGGTTTTTTTTTGAGGCTTATGTTAATGGAGATAAAGAGCATACAACATGTATCTTAATTTCCATGTGGAAATACAGCCATCAATAAAATCCACTTATTTAAAAAATAAATAAAATCCAAATTTTTAAAGTCTATAGCTTGTTATAGTTTTGGAATAAGAAAGCAAAATATTTTGTGTTTTCCTGTTTATAAACTTAGATCTTTTGCAAGCCCTCTCTCATTCCAGTGTATTTCTAAATGTAAAGCATGTAGGAAGCTGCTGAGAATGGTATAATGTGGTATTTTTTGCAGTTGGTTTGATACAGATTGGCACAGTGTACAGATTAATGGTGACAGTGGAGAGACTGTGTGGAATGCTTTTGGATCCAAAAGTTTTGCTTAAAATTTTAAATTATATTTAGGCTATTTCTCTGACACCTTTTCAATTGTAGGTTAAGTTTTTGTTTTTTTTTTTCCTGGAAGTGTGTGTGAATGAGGTTTTTAACAATCTGTAAGTATAATTTCATATACAGCCCTTCTCATGTAAAATTGAATCCATGAAAGAAAACCAAGACAAATATCCATGGCAGCTGAGTTCACCTTGTTTTGCCAAGTGAGCTGAGCAGTACCTACACAGTTCCTTCTGCACTAGCTGGATCTTTGGGAAGCCAGGCATAGCTTTGGGAAATGCCTTAAACAATTTTGAGATGTTGAAGTTTCCAGTTTCAGCAGTATTTAATAAACTTACCTATATAATATGCATAGGATAAAAAGTCTTCAGGCCAAATCATGATGTGTTGAAGTTAAGGAGATGTGTAAACAGCAGTGTGACATGAATACCTGTCTAGGTGTTTCAGGGATGGTTTCATTTTTCTTTCCTTCTCAGTCACTCTAGCGCATTTAAAGATTTTTTTTTTTTTTTTTTTTTACTGAGACAATATTGAAATTCTTTCCAGTGTCATATACTTTTTAAGACTTCAGAGCAGCTATATAACATCATAGGAAATGATATCAGAACACTTCAAAATTCACAAAACAAAGATTAATGACTCAAAATAATATTTTTTAATAAAGATTGACCATTTAGTAGAAAGAGTACATTCATTCTTGGAAGAGATTAGCTAAAAATCTTGAAAAATTAAAATATTCTGAGTTTAGGAGCTGGCGTCAGACCCCTGTGTTATGGACAATGTTTTTGGTACTGATGAGCCACAGCTGCACAAGTTCCAGCTTCAGCTGTAGAATGCACAACTCTCCCATATTTGCCAAAATTAATTTTAACACAACTTTGTGGATTCATGAAAAGCCTTTCTCAGACTCCTGATTTGCACTTAGAAGTGCTGCTTTTCAAGCTTTTGCCTTCGCAGCTCTGCACACATCTCACCCCAGTCCCATTTTCTGCCCAAACACACCTCTAGCCCACACAAACAGCAGCTGCACAATTCTTATTGTTGCACATCATTTACAATTTAACGCTGAATCAAAAATCTGAGGCTCTAGAAAATGTTCTACATGCTGAAGAGATGAGCCCTACAGCAGTTTAAGGTGTGGGTGGTTCTTTAGGTGGATGGTTCTTTATCAGTGAGGGGTCTCTCACTGCTGTCACTTTTGCCTCTAACTCCAGGTATCTCCCAACCGGGAATGTGGAACCTGAGAGTGATTTGAAATATGTGAGGAAGATACTCATTGAAATAGTAGAAGAAAGTTATATGACCATTTTTTTTACCAAAATTGTCTGGAATTGACTTTCAAAGAGCTATGTTTACTGTGCTGTTGTCATTTGCTCTGCATTCCTTAGAAATCCTTAATTTGGAATAGTATGATGAGGAATAGTATTCCACTGACCCAAATATGTATTGCAACAATTTTCTAGGATGTCTTGTTTGGCAGCTACTGTTATTTTCTACAGTGTTCAAATGACAAATTAGATTACCACATAAATTATACCATTAGTTTGTTATTAGTTTATAATTAAAAATTACTTAATCTGTACTTTACAGATTTTACAGATGGGAAAAAATAGTCTCAGTGAGAGCCTACTGTAGTCACATGGAAATGGATTTTGAATAAAGCAGAAGAACAGCGTGGTTGGAAAATTAATTAAATACAAATGTACATAGCTGTGATTGCTTGGAATTTGTAAACAGCCAAGCAGCTGACACAGCTCACAGTGCACAGGAACACATGGATGCTAATTCCAGCACTGCAGAAAGTTCTGTTGCAAAGTTGTGTGTTTTCATTTGTGCTTTTCACGACTACAAATCAAAAATAAATGTTAGGTTTGTGTCAAATATTACACAATGCATAATCCATGGGGAATTCTCACCCGACTCTGAAGTGAAGATATGAGCTGCTGCTGCATTTCAGTGTTAGTCTGGGATAGCAGGAGCTCATCTCACATGTTTATTCATAAATCCTCTTTATGTGAGTGCAGTACAGGTCCTAAAAAGTGTCAAAAATGTGTTTAATGAAGGAGAGGAAAGGAACTGAAGGGTATGTGGTAGATCTTTAAAGACCACTGGCATTCATAAAACAGATACAGGTGGGACATAAACTGCAGAACTAGATAGGTGAGGAACTTGCTTATAAAATCAAAATGTGTTTTATACTGCTGGATCTGAAAGGTTTGAACAACAGCTTTTAAAGGTAAAGGTACATTCCAAGAATATTCTTTGGTTTAGTGTGCATTATACACATATTTATGTAATCCAAGAAATATTGTCTCTATTTTAGTTTGAGATGTAGTAGCAGAAAAGTAAAATGGCAAATTCCATGATCACTGTTTCTTTCTTTTCAAACTTCACTTGGAAAACGTATTTTAATATATTTGGAGAATGTGGAGTGGAGAACAAATCTGGCTTCTCTATCAGTGACTCTGCACAAAGATAGGACAGCTCCTTTACGAGTGATGATGACTTGGATTTGTCAGTGTGAATTTGGACTTCCCTTGTATTCTCAACTCTGTGAGCATTGCACAGCTCCTGCAGGTGTTGCTGCATCCATGTGGACTTCCCTTTGTTCCTTAGCTGAGTAAAGTCTGAGCATCCTCCTGCCCTCATGGAGGCCCTACAGCAGTTACAAACCCCTTTGCAGCTGCAAGGCACGTTTGGGAGGTTTACTACAACAGATCTGGGCAATGAACGTGGCCTGGGCAGTGTTTAAACAGAAATATGTCTGTGGACAGAGCTCCTCACGAGAACCCCCAAGAACAGCCCAGGAAAACTTATGATTAGTTATTTGTGTGTGCATTTCTAGTCCTTCACAGATGTTTAAGGACCATTAAAGTTCAGTCATGATTTCATTGTTGAGAGTAGAAGCCTTTGTTCATTGGGTAGGTGGCTGATATGCTCTTCAGATTATTTGGCAAAGGAAAACACTCATAAATTTTCTGTTGAAAATACTGGGATAAAATATTTTTTGTGTGTTATTTAGTTAATTGCATGCTCCTGACGTAAACCAGACATTATTATGGAATCATGAAAGACATGAATGAAGCCAGTATTAGACATAATTGTGCAATAAAGGAAATTCAAACCTTCTGCCTTGCAATATCCCATGAAGTGGCTCTGCCAAGTTCCATGAGTGTTTGGAAATATCCAAAGTAAAAATATCAGAGAGTGCTGATAGTAATTGTGTAACACTGGAAACCTTCAGGAATGTAATTTATCATCATTCAGAAACAAACCTCACTGAAGGTCCTCATCTATGCACCTCACAGAAATAGCAGGAACCTAAATGTGGCTGGCATTTGTCACAGAAATCTAAGATTGTGTGGATTTTTAGTCTTGTGAGCACAAGACTCCTCTAGATTAAGAAGGTGTCCTAAATATTTTTCTTTTAATGTGGTTTGTTGCTTTGCTTATTATTAGTATCCCAGAATGAGTGTGTATCCCAATTCAGAGTGGTGGAAAGATTAAAATAATATTTTAGTAGAATAAATAGACCTTGATTAGGAAAAGAAGAGGGAGCAATCACAAAGTAATTTAAATGCTTGTGTTTTAGTTTTTAAAAATTAATGGGAACTTGAAGCTTGCCTCTTCCTGAAAGAAAGACTAAAATTACATATGATACTAAGTGCTGTGGAAATTTTTATTTTAATAGATTGAAAATAGTGATTAAAATGAAATATGTACAAGCTTAGGGTGGGAAGGGAAGGTGCTGCTTTTAGTACTACTTTGTGCCACATGATATAAGTTTTTACCTGCCACTCCAAAAAAACCTCAAAAAATCAAATATCTCCCTTAAAATTTAAAGCAATTCTGCTTTTAGTAATGTATGACTTAAAAATGTGTCCATTTAGTTAAAGAGTAAATATATGTACTTAGAATATGGTTTTTGAATATTTAGCTCCAGCCTGTAATCTGGATGTACTATTTATGATGTAAGTACTATCAAAGAAAGCTAAGTTTTCACTGTTGAAAGGGAGATTAAAATTAGATGTGTCATAATATTGAATTTGCACTTAAATCCTTTGTTATCTGTAACTATATAAACATAAATAGGTAACTACACAGTGTATTATCTGTGTATATATACACATGTGTATCTATCATTCAGTATCTACATATTAAAAAAATTAAATAAGATCCCATTAGAAATATTCTCTTGCTTACAAGCTTTAAGTTAGAACTCTGTCACTTGAGGGCATTCCTTCCCTTGCAGGGCACTACCAGTGGTTTAAGTGAATTAAAAATATCTTCCAGCTGGGGGCTCAAGGAAAAAGCCTTCAGTCTGAGAGGAAAAGCAACAGCTACACAATTAGGCCAGGAAATAAATAGAAAAGAAGCCTAGATTGTTATTCTAGAAGCCTCTGTGGGCTGTCCCATGGTGTGAGTTGCTCTATGGGGCTGGAGACCTTGAAGAACTGTTTTGCATTCCTCTCACCTAAAAATCAGCATAGCAAAATGGAGAATTCACATCATATTCAGGAAGGAGAAATCCAGTTTCTCAGGCTGACACTTTCTTAAAGCTGTGAATCTTGATGTTTTAATCTCATGCATTTTGGTAGTGCTTGATATTCATAACTGGTAGGTTTGATAAATTTTTAACAAGAAAGTTGAAGATTATGAGAAAACACAAGGGGAGTTTTGCATTTCTCACCTTGTACTCAAGCCTTCAGGTTTAATTTTCACTTTTTGCACCAAGAATGTTCCTTGGAGAAAGATTGACTAGATCTCATGTTGCTCTAAGCTGGCTTTAATCCATTAAGGTAAAATAAAAACCCAAACCTTGCAGAGTTAGCTTTCAAAAACCCCAATTTTAGTAAAGGCAACAATATCAGTGCTTGAGATCAAGAAGAGATCCATTTAAAACTAATATAAGTGTATGTTTTTACTCATAACCTATGGGATAAATCTTGTAATTTCTGCATAAGTAAAATAACAAATATATCAAGATGGGAATACAGTTCAAATATCTACCTTGCCCTAGTTGTATTATGGAAAGAAAATCTAATAAAAATAGATTAAAAGAGAAGGCCGATAAAAATTGGAACGGAGACACCAGCTAGGAAGCACAATTAAATTTATTTTAATTTTTAGTGTTCTCTATCTTTTATTCATAATTCAGAAAATTATATTAATATGAGATTGGAGTTCCTGAGTTGATTTGAAGGAAACCATTACCTGCCTTTCTGCAATTGTGGCTATTTTCTTTCTGTTGGGTGGGCCTATTTCAGTTGATGTATGTTAACTTTCACACGAGCATCCCAATTATGAGTGTGCTACAAGTCCTTGTATTTACAGAGGTGCATGTGGGCTCTAACATTCTTCTCATTAAGGACAAATTAGAACTGATGACTGTAGAATGATGGCACGAGTTAATTGCTCAGGAGCATTTGGATAACTCACATTGGATTTACTGCCTTAATGAGAGGGAAGGAGGAGGGAGAAGCAGAAAAGTTGTCACTAATAATGTCTTGGATGTAGCCTGTATGCAGAATTCTGCTGTTGTGGGTAATGCCAATGGATTCCCTGCTTGGAATAACCCAGTGGTGGCACAGCTTTGCACAAACAGACCTGACACCTGCTGGGAGATGCTGCTGCCCCAGTGCCTCGTTTTTAGGAATATCACTGGTTTAGAGAGGTTTCTCATGATTCCTCCACTGTTTGGGCGAGGGTTTAATTTAAATGCTGTCATTCAGAGCACCTTGATTCCCTGTGAAAGGCCTGTGCAGGAAATTCATGATGTTTGAGCATGGTAACTTGTTGAATGCCTCTGCAATTGTCTATGGCTGGTGCATGGAAACACTGCAGGTTAAAGGAGAGAAGGCACACACAAATTCCAGTTACTCCTATGGGAACAGTTCTTGATGAAACTATATATTAAAGGATTTCACAAGCATTTTAAGCTTTGGTTTATGTTATTTAGGAGCTCCTGCTGTTTACCATCTGTGTATTTGCACTTAGTATTATTTGAAATAAATTACTATTTCATAAGAAAGAAATTACAAATTTATTGCTTACTTTTAAAGGGGTATACACCTTTTTATTTAATTCCTTTGTATAAAATCCTGTTAATTAAAATTCTACTATTACACATCAAATTAAAAGAACCTAAGAATTAATAAGAATGTTGACTTTGAAAAAATCAAGTGTAAACATTTTTTGGGAGCATATTGCTGCTGTCATGATGAAAGTTGTTGCTTCATTTACTTCAGGAACCTTTGTTTGGCAGATCAGGCACAATTTGTAGTGCAAATTTCATGTTTTAAAGAACAGGTTCATGTTGGCTCAGTGACAGAGTCAGCAGGGCTCCTTGTCTGTGGGGCACAACCCAAACAAGTAACTCTGGCAAGTTTTTAATGCACGTGTGTCCATGGCAAGGTGTTGGCCAAACTTTGTCCACTGGGCTGAATTAAGACTTGGGAAATGTGGAAACCCAGGGCAAGGGGAATATTTCTCTGTCTGCCCTGAGGGGCTCTGACTCCCAGAAAAGCACTGACTTTGACCCTCATTCATGGAGAAAGCCTCCAAAGCCTCAAAATAAGCGAGAGACCACAAAAGTGTGAAATTGATTATAGAGAATAGTATAGTACGACACTTGGGTGAGAAATTTAGATTTTGGGATTTTTAATATGTTGTAGATGGGAAGAAGATGGAGGGTATAGGGTATTGTCTTGTGTTCCTTTTTCTTCCTTCTTCTTCCTTCATGGATTTAGGTGGTATCTTGTAATTGGGCTGAAAAATCCGCATTGCGGGTCTTTAGGGGTCAGTTATTGTGATAGAAGGGAAAATAATCTAAGTGTCACTTCTTAATTGGGCAACTCAGTTTTTGATTAGACTTAAAAGGCCTTGTGATACAAGATTGTTGGCCATTTTTGTGCTGTTTTCCTGCATGCAAGATTTGGTGCAGACAGCCTGCTGAGGTTTTGATAAGAGAACAATAAAACAAGAAGCTGAAAACCAAAAAAAATCCTGTGTGTCTGCTTTTCCTGACACAAAACTGCTCCAGGAGGGTTTCCCCTGTCAGGGGATCCCTAAGCGGGAGCCCAAACGTGGGGCCAACAAAGCCATAGGGAAACATTACAAAAATACACATTTGTTTCCTCTATTTGAGGAAACTAACTCCAAACTCTTGTAGGAGAATCAATTGCAATAAAACCCCACATCTTTGTAAAAAGCTGTAATTATTGGTATTACTGTAATTGTTATTGTAATTATTAAAGATTCACCTGCTTCTGTAGTGTCTTTAAAATCTTTTGGCACCCTTCTGTCTTCATAACATAAATTCAATAACCTCTTTGGTGTTATTGTTGTTCTGTGTTTATTTTAACTGGGCCATGTCTGGCAGACTTAGTTCAAAATGTGTGAACAGTTTCAGACGAGCAGGTTTCTTTCAGATCCTGATTTGTAGAGTAGGAATGATGTTTTCTATAATGAATATATTGATAAATTGTTTTGAAGCATTGGCAAAAACTTTCATGGAAATGGAAATAGAGTTCTGAGGGATATATTTCTGTATAAAATATGCCTAATGTTGGGGTTCAAGTTTGTATTGTTTTTTGACTCTCCCATCACATCTGGATCACATGAAAATAATTCAGGAAGCATAGATACCCTTCCTGGAGCTAAGTTTCTGGAAATTCAAATTATAATGATATAGAATACTTTCTTGGCATTAGGGGATATAAGTGATATTTTGTTTTGTTTTTCATTGAAACTATTGGAGAGAAGCAGTGGGTATTTATGTTGCAATGCTGGAACGATGCATGGTGGTGAGGGATGAAACTTATGGACAGTTATGTTAAAAATACACAAAATAATGCATATACTTGCCTTCATGTCTCATCATTCATTCCTTGCAATGTCTTTGTTACTTCTAAGAATACTGAAATTTATTCTAAATATACTAAAATTAATAATTTTGAATTGCTGTTAAAGACCAAATTATGTTCAATATGGCAATATGTATATTATGCTGACTGCAAGCTCCTATTGGCTTAATTGGAAGTAAATCAGTAACTCCGAAAGGCAGTGCTGTGCTGCTGTGCAGCTCTGATCACTTCCTGATCAATTCAGTTGCTGATGGGAAATGTTATTTTTGGTAGGATAGATTATTGAATAAACTAGAAAATACTGCTTAGCATGAAGAAAAGCCTACATAGAAAAGTGAACTGAAAATTTCAAATAGACAGAAATGGAATAATTATCTGTTCTCAGCAGTTCTTTTCATTTAATATATTAAATTAGGTGTAACATTTAAACTGGTTCCTATAAGCATATCATTAGAATTTTTAGATGGGAGAAGACAATCCATAAAAATATTGGTGTTGCTGCTGGAGATAGCTTTAAAAATAAGGATTTTTATCTATTCTGAAAAATGGGGTGGTGGGGGGAAAAAAAATACCCAGTGGAAAAAAAAAAAAAACAGAGCAAGGGAGAATAGTAAGAATGGTATATTATATATATATATGTACTAGGAATGGTATATGATTCAATAGCAGTCCTGGATTGCTTTTTTTGGGCACGAATGAAGCACAGAGCCAAATTCCACTCAGCACATTGCCCACTCCCCTTCCAGCAGCAGGGGCAGGGGAGGGGACTCTCACCACTGAATATGCCCCAGAGGGGGAAGGATGGACTCACTAAATTTGGTTTTTACAAATCCCAGGCTGCACAACTGCTGCTGCATTTCCTGCATCGTTGCTGCTGTCTGCAGGGGCTGATCTATTGATTGTTTGTTGTAAAGACATGAGCAGAGACTTCACCACAATCAGATTTTGAACTGTAACATTTATAGTCCTGTGCCAATATTTTTCTTAACAGATTTAGGCTGTTCCAAAAGTTTCCAAGCTGGAATTATTGTTGTTTTCTTATTTAAAATATTTGCAGTTTGAATTCTTAATGGTGCAGTTCAGTTTGTTCTGTGTCCTAATTATGTTGCTCCCTCACATATCTTTAGGTTTCTTTGTGTGGAAATTTGCATTTCCATTTCATATCATTATACTAATGACCACATATGATCATTGTTTCAGTTGCTAATTATTTTAAGCAAGTAATGTATAAACTTGTCATTTGATTTAAAAAATATACTTATTTTAAATATGGCTAAATTTTGCTAAATTTTGCCAAGGGTTGTTTGAAATTACTTTCTCCTATCATCATAATTTCAGTCTGAAATATTTTTATTTTGTTTAAAAATCAAAACTAGTGGGCAAATGTGTAATAAGAGTTTGGTAGCTACAAAAGATAGATGCATTAAAGATCAGAAAGCAGATATCTGGTTTAATCCATTTTGAGAATAAATGGAATATTTTTCTGGAGAAAAAAAAAAAAATCCAGATTCTGCTTCCATACCAATAATGCCACAGAGACCATTTGTTGTGATGCATGTGTTTACTAGTGAGTATATTAGGCTTTTGAGTTCCTCAGATTATCCTCTGCCATGGACAGAAAGGAAAATGAGGTGAAAAGAGCCATAGGGTTGGCTGGGCTGTGTTTAACTAATATTAACTAATCACCATTCCATCAGCCATTCTTTTGACTCCTGAGGATCTGGCACCTCTTTCTTCACAGCTCCAAAGACTCTGGTGCCTGTCATTTTCCAGAGGTTGAACAGGATGAACATGCAGAAATGTGGTGGCAAAGTCTTTCTGGCACGCAAAAAGCAATGATTTCCCAGAATAGAAATCTGAATTTGCAGTGGTCACAAGGAACTTTTTTACAGCACTTGAGTTGGAAGGAAATGAGTGCTAGCACCTCTCAGATCACAGAACTCACTGTCATTCTTTTGTTTCCCTTCAGTGAGCAGGTGAAGTGCAGGAATGTTCAGGTGCCCTCTCTCCTGTGCTGATCTCAGTGCCTCCTTTGGGTGACCAGGGCCTGCATTCCAGCAGAATCACTGCTGGGGTGACATCCCTAAATTATTGTAAAACCAAAGCCAAGCAGTTCAGAATGCTCTCCTACTATCTTGCAAACTCAAAGGAAATAAAAATAATCCTCCAGATATGTTTCAGTCAGAGGTACAAATTAAGTCATCTGATATATTTTTGGTAATTTTCTTGACAACCACTTACAGGACAGATTATTGAAAGTTTCTGTGAAAATTGATGGTTTTTTTTTTTTTTCTGCAACCATAAATACTTTGTTTATTCATAGATAATTTTAACTACAGTAATCAGGTTTTCTGGCCTAGCATATTTATATGGATAAAATGATGAAAATAATCAATGGAGAATGGTAAGAGTAGAGTAAAAAATAAACTAGATTTACTAGCACAATATGTTATTGACCTAATGAGATTAGATTGTATTCCCAATTGCACTTCAGGGAGTATAATTCAATCTGTACTCACTTGCAGTAGTTTAAAACACTCCTCTTGTTCTTTATGCTATTCAAATGGCTTCCCCATCCTTAAAAGCTGAGCCTTTTTCAAAGAGGCATCTACAGCAAGACTATCTCTGTTTCAGAATGGGATGGGGGGTGCCTGGATGAGTCCCATTCCTACAGATTATCCTACAGGCATAATATAATTGACTCCGTGGAATCTCAGGAGATGATCAAATCTAATCTTTGGTTGACAGTGGCTCTAATGCCAGTGGTAAATCAGGTCAGTTGTGGATTTGTCTAGAAAAGTCTTGAAAACCTCTGAACATGGAACGAATATAAAATCCCTGGCACATTCCCCACCTGGAGCAGAGCTTTTCCATAGTCTGCAGGCTCAACCTACCCAACTGGTCTGATTTTCTCTATTAATGTGGCTGGGAAGAGTTTGACATCTTGCAACTACTTTACAAGTAATTGCAGGCTCCTGTTATGTCGGAATCTGAGCTATTGATGATTCTGAGGTTGTCTTTCAGCCCCGCTGCCAAAGCAGAAGCCATAATTGGTCTGTGCTGGTTTCCAGGTTGTTTATTCTGTTGATCTCTCACATGTTCTGCTGCCCAGCCCAGCTCTGTCCTGCAGGGCAGCGTGTGGGGCTCTGCCCTCAGTGGGATGTTACAAACATTAAATACCAGAAACTCCCTGGGCTGGATTTACAATAATGTGCCAATATCTGTCACCTACGTTGGACAGTGTGTCCCCAGCCTGAACCAACAGAAAAATGCCAACACCACAGTGAGACATGGAGGGCATGAAGAAGGAGAAAAAGGACAAGGCACACCCAATTTCCTCCATCTTGTCCCCTTTGCACCCCTCATCTAGAATCCTAAAATTTTACTTTTGCACCCATGCCACACTTAATTATTACTTGTATCAAACACTCAGAGCTGGTAATTCATCCTGTAAGATTGAAAACTTTTGCATGGACAGAGATCACAGACAGTGTCTCTGGGGGCTCTGTCCAGGGGGGTTCCTGACCCCTGCCAGGGTCCCAGACCTGCCAGGGCAGCCAGAGGGATGCCCTGGACTCCCACACTGTTAGGTTTTCTTTAGGATTTTCTCTGCCAGACTGTACATGTCTGTACACTCTCCCTCTGAGCTTTAGGCCCTTTGTTATCATGGCATCAGCAGGACCTTCTTCAGTTTTACATCTTTCTTAAACTGGAGGAGAACCAAATTTGGTATGGTTATAGTCTGAGAAAAAAACTACTTAAACAGCTGATCCAACAGAGCAATTACTCATGAGAATACCTGAAAGTATCTGCCTGTATACATTACCTTTTTATGCCAGCTGTACTGCTTCTGGTGTTCCTGTCAAGTGTTAACACTAGACACTTGAAAGGAGTTGGGAGCTACAGGCTTTTTTCATTAATCAGTAATATTAAATTAGTTGGTTAAATATTGCTGTGTTGGCAGAAATTCAAGACAGTCTGAAAAGGATGCAAAAACTGATCTCAGCTTGAATGAAGATACTGGTCTGAGTTCCCATGAGGGGATGTTTAATGAGGAGGCAACTGTAAGAGAGCAAAGAACTTTCTGTGGAGATATTGGCAAATATACTGGGTCAGGAAAATTTTTAGACACCTTATAAAAACTGTGGTATCTGATTAGGGAATACTTCAGGTATCCTTTACTAAGAAACAGCTTTCTCAGACACATGGCAAGATTTTGGGGGTGTTCAGAGAGAGGAGCTGGACTCAGTGATCCGTGTGGGTCCCTTCCAGCTCAGGCTGTTCTCTGATGCTGAGATTGATTTGCTGTTATTGGGACAGCACTTCAGAAAAGGGCCAGGGAAAAAAAGGGATTTGTCAACCAGATACCCTAGGGAGATGGATTTTAAATCTTAGGATTTAAAGTGTTTGTCTGTGTGCAAAACAAAGTATTGATTACCACTGTAATCAAAGAGAGATTTTAATGGTTCTCACAAGTACTTTCCAAGCAAATAAGGTGAGGTTAGTGAAATGACTTTCCATGCTACAATAGGAGTTATATTTATTGATGTTTCCCAGAGTCATCTAGACTTTGTGTGGGATAAAGGCTCTTCTCAATCAAATTTTATGGCCTGGCTTTATGTAACTAATTATTTTGAAATGCATAGTTTGAAAATAATATTGAATATTGCTTACATAACTGCATAGATGTTAATATTTATTACACTTAAGATTTTTAGCAGTGAGCCAACAAATATCCCAGTATTGTTTGGCTTATTTTCATTTCCTTTCCTATTTTCTGAATAACAGAATTGTAATTATTTTGTACCTGTAAATTAAATGTATCAGTGTTAAGAATGCTTTTCTTTTCAGAGATCTGGTGTCCATATAACAATGTTTGTTACCAGGGTTTACTCAGCTTGGTAATAGTGGAGTGGTATTACTGAACACGGGATCAATTGTTCTCCTTAATCAATAAATCTGTCTCTGAATTGGTTTTAGGGTAAATCATATGTATAGACTGAAGAGCAAAACTTGCCTGTAGTTTACCTGCTAATTGAAATGATTGTGCACAACAGTGTTTATGTTTTGTTGCCTCTTGCTTGTTCTGCTTTTTTCCCCTCATGAATTCTGTCCTTGTGTGAAATATCACTGTACATCATGCAGAGAGTGTAATTCAACCCCTTCTCATGTCAGACTTGTGAGCATTAGAGCAATATTATCATTTTTCTTCTAGGGCTAAGCCACTGAATCACAGTGGTTTGTATCATTATCTCTATAACTTGGCAAATATGGCTAATCCTTTCGACTCCTGAATTATCAGATGTTTTATGAGCAGATTTTTTTTTTTTTTTTGTGATGTATTCGACTGTAAGGAAATTATATTTAAGCAGAAGTAATTTGACTGAATTCACACTATTGGTTATTGCCTGTGGTGACGGTGCAGTGTTGCATTATGCTTTATGACTTTTTGTCTTCTTGAATAATGATGTTTCTGTTTAACTGAGACTGTGCTAGAGCCTCAATCAAGAATGCTGAGTACCATATGAACAAGAGGGTTAATCAGAAATTCCTCAGAGAGTAGTAAAGCATACACGTTTTACATTTATGAACACTGAACCAGATCAATTTTTTAATAGTATGGATTTTTTTTGCTTTATTAAATGATAGAGCTGGCCATATATATTCTTGTCATTAATCAATAATTTCTACTGTTTTAATTTTATGTTATGAAAGGCAAGAAAGCTCATCTGACTTAGGGAATACTAAGTTGACTCAGGTAAAGGATTGCCAAGGGATGGCGATTTATTATGAAATCTGGGAAAGATCAGAGTGAATCTTCCCACTCAGTCTTTTTTTTTTTTAATCAAGCAGAATCGGATTTGCCAAGTAATGGAAACAAAAAACCTCTACTTAAGTCAATTATTTCAATCTCAATTAAAAATAATGTTCGTGTCAGACTGTTTTTAATCTAAGTAGTTCTGCTGGTCTGAGCCTGCTGCTTTGTGTACTCAACACCTCTATTTCAAAGGTATTAATGATATGGAACTTTGAGTAGATTTAGGCAATGCATAAATCTCTGTAGGATAAGAGTCCCATGTGTTTACAGTAGAAAAGTTCTTTACTGGGCTGGTACAAATTAAACTGTAACTCTTTCATATGTTACAAAACACCACAATGAATTTTAATTTGTTGAGTTTTTCCTTTGTAGATGATTGGTGTGGAATTATCCATTATATTTATAAATGTATTTTTACTTTGGTAGCAAAGGCAAGGCATATTGTAGAGGTATATTTTAGTTTGATGGCTCAGCAATAAATGTTATGTATTTGCCATTTTCAGGACTGCTTTTTGTTTATCAACCTGCAGAATAATCTTTAGGTTTGTATTTGAGGGATGTGTCATTTACAAGGTCATTTAAATGGTAGGCATTGGTGCAGGATTACAATAATAAATAATAATGATTCCTCATAGAGTGTTCAATTGCTGAACTTTTTAAATTCAGTGTGCTTAAAGGTAAGGAATAGTAAGGAATAGTAATCTCATAAATTGCATTAATCAGGAAATTCCCAGCTCTGTAAAACAGAGTAGCTTGGTTGTGAGGCCCTTGCACTCTGGAACTTCAACCAGACTGAACCAAAGCTCTCTAACTATTCCTCCATCTGTGGAGTAGAAGCAAAGATCTAACCAAGGAGGACTGTACAAGGTGAGAATTGCAGCAGCTCAGTGGAATGAAAGGTGCATGGAAAGGGAACACAGTAAATCCAGTTTATGTGCAGAGAAGGCGTTGGTTAAGCCTTAGGTTAGGGATTCAGTCACATTTTCCTTTCCTCTGTGCTTTAATGTGAGCATAAATGTTTCCAGATCTGAGCAAATGCACCAATCACCTTCAATTTATGGAAAGAAATATGGCATGGGCTGTTATTTTGGGAAGTAATGAACCAAAGCCCCTTGGCTTTAGCTGTGATCCAGCAAAACTCTTAAAGATGACAGTGGCTGGCTGCATCTGCATTCTTGACTGCACAGACTGGTTTGGTTTTTTTTTGTGTGTGTGTGTGGGGGGGTTTGTTTGTTTGTTTGGGGTTTTTTTGTTTGTTTTTTTGTTTGTTTGTTTGTTTTTATAATCTCAAAACCCAGGATGGGGTTCCCCCTGGAAAACTGCCCTCAGGGATAAGGGCAGATAATAGAAAATAACTGATGGCTTTTAAAAGACATTTTTCTTATGGCACAAGAACTCATTCCCATGTGTGGGAAATCAGGCAGGTGAGGCAGTAGAATATGAGTGAGTTAGGACCTCCTGGAGAACAAGGAATAAATCCTGGGAAGATCCTAGGGGTGTTGCCAGCATAGGATCAGGAAAGGTAAAGCACATTTGGAGTCTAGAATTAGTCAAGGAATTTGAAGAACCAAAGGAAGAGCTTCTACTGGGATGCTGGTCAGAAAAGGAAGAATTAGGAAAATATACCCACTCACCCACTCCAAAATAAATAAGACAGGAAATCAAGTGGCAACCAACATGGAGAAGGCTGGGGAGTTTTTACTCATAACCACTCTTCCCACATCTCTCAGGTCTCTGAGCCTCAAAGCAAGGACTGGGCAAACCAAATCCCTCCCATTTAGGAGGAGGTTGGGTTTGAGACCCCAAGAGGAACCTGAACCTACACAAGTCCATGGGAAATAAACAAATGTGTCCCAGGATCCTGAGGGAATTGGCAGATGTAGTTGCTAGGACACTTTCCATGGTATTTGAAAAGTGGTGGCAGTCAAAGCCCTCAGTGATTGGATAAAAAAGAATATTTAAAAAAAAGGTAATAAGGAGATTCTGTGATTTGGAGATGCTTGACTTGGAGAATTTGAGGAAATATTTTCAATTTAAAATAATCAATGCATCCTAAAAGGAAGTTTAGATAGATGTTTTCTCTAATCTGTCGCTTCAAAATATGGGGCATAGAATGGTGTTTTCCAAGAACTTGAATCTACTCAGACAGATAAAATGGTTTGTGTTTCACATACAAATACCTCAGCCCAGCTATTGGTGACCAGACCTTTAAGACTTTGTTAGTGTTGGAATATTTGGGGTTTGTGCAGTCTGAAAGCTTCTTAGAGGACATTATAAATCCATGAGTGTGCATGTGTGACCTGCAGTGCTACTTTGGCTTGTTTTAAAGTGTATTTATATTAGGATGCATGCAGTGCCCTTTCTAGGAGAGCTCTAATAATATGTGAAAGTGTGGTGAATAACTTAAAAGATTATATTTTCTGGGCCTTTTATTACTGTAAAACATAAAAGGGAGCTTTGTGGTCCTCCTTATAGCCCATAGTCTGGATAGATGTTTACAGATATATATATATATATATATATATTAAAATACTTAACTCATCTACTTATAAATCATCATAAAGAAGTAGCAACTCTATGAAAGTAAAATCGATACAAATTGCATATGGCTCTTGGGATAGATTTTATAAACGGGGTGTTTTTCTTGTAGTAACATAAACATCTATGAATATTAAGCCACGTTTTTTGCAATTCAACTTTAATGTTTCAAATATAGAACAGGGACTATTTTCCCCTTACTATGTAATTTCAATTCCCAGTTTTGCTGATGGCATTTATGATCATAAATAGAGATATTAAAAAATAGAGGCACAAAATTTGCTCAAGTGATTTGCTGAGCAGGCTGCATGTGCATAAGTAAAAGATGCTTAAGTACACTTAGAACTTTAAAAAATGGTCTCCTTGATCAGTTCTTTTCATAGTGAGGATTATGAAACTTTAATGGATTACAGCAAATACAACTGATATTGTGACCCTTGCAATGATTTAATTTGAGTGTGTTTTTGCTGCCTTTTGGGACTCCATGAAATAATCAATCCAGAAGTAGTGTAACAATGGAAACAATTTAGGAAGTTTTATTGTAAAGCACTTAATTCCACTAAGAATTTGTCTTGTGGGATTTCTCCATTTTGTTGCTAATTTTACAGTTTGTTGGCTGTATGTGCCTGTACATCCAGATGTGTCACTTGGGAAGGGAATGGATGTGGCCTGGTTATGGGAGTTGCTTGCAAGCAGTATTTTGGGAAATGTTTGAAAAACAATTATAGTGGAATAATAACTATTTCAATCCCAGCAGAGAAAAGAAATGTTAGGTGTTGGTTGGAAGTTACATTTCAAGAGTGCAATCTGTAGAGCACTGGTATTGCTGGAATGGAGACTGACTGTGAGGACATTTGATAAAATTCCATGCCACTTTACTTACAGCACAACTTGATTCCTGCAAAATTTGTACTTGTGCAATTTCGCAGAAGTTTCTGAAGGGCATTAATTTGTTTGCAAAGTTTGTGCATTTTTTAAATTACCCAATGAATGCAGCTGACATTAATCATGAGGTGAAGAGACACTGCTCAGAGTGACAATAGGACTGTGCATCATAGTCAAGAACTGCACACCAGCTGAAGTGACTAGACTGAAATAATTTCAAAAGACAAAACACAGAGGGCTCTAATCCTATTAAAACATGTCAGTAAATAATAGGTTTTTGTTACTGGTTTAATTTCCAAAATTTCTGGGGTATTTAGTTAAACACTTAGACGGACTAATTGTAAATGATATATACCCATAGTTACTTTGGTTAATAAAAATGGTAATACCTGTGCAAAACAGAACTGCTTTCGATGCTGTAATGAAATTGCATCTTGGAAAACAGCATAATAAGGCAAGAATAAAAACCTAGGTATATGTAATTTCAGATTCAATTTCCTCTGGATTGAGAAATACTGTCTGGGTGTGGGTACCACTTTTAAACTGTGCAGAACTACCTCTATCTTACTGCACTGTTCACTCAGATTAATTCCAAGTGTAAAATTGTACTAGGATTTCTGTAGTTTTCACAAACTGAAATAAGATTTTTAAGCTGATTCTGAAACTACAGTTACTTCTGAACTTTTCCCTTGTACTTCTCTATAATGATTATTCATGACCTAAGTACATCAAAACAAAATTAGGGCAGAGAGAGCTAAAGCTGTCCTTGTCTAGCCTGGAATATCCTGTATCATACTCAGATTTTCTGTACTTCCATTCAAGACTGGAAATGATTTGTGGAGTCAGAATGCATTTTTATCTTTGAGGTTCATGTTTGAATTTGAAGAAATTATAGGGAAAAGTCTTAAGAATAACCAGAAACCAATGGTCATCTTTCTGAATTTACTACTTGTATTTCTTTTTCCTGTCTAATTTCCTTAGGAACTGAGCTCATGTGAGAACACAGCCTGACCCACTGCTTGTCCAATATGTTCACAGCTCAAAAATTTAATCTGGAATTTCTGCCTGTGTGAAATCTTTTGTGTGGCATTTATTTTCACTTTATAGGCAGGCTTTTGCTCCATTGACATTGCTGCTGTAGCTGTGGGAACATCACGTTTATTGGTGAGGTTTGCCTGCATTTTTAGGCTGTTGTCTTCATTTTTCTGGTGCTAAATAGACATAATGGGTCTCAGTATGAGCAGAGCACATTTTGAGCACTTACCCATCTCTTACAAGGTGTTTGGACATCAGTGAAGAACATTATTTAAATAATCTCTATTTTTCTAAGTTGTGGAAAATTCATTGTGGAAGATGGAGAATAAAAGCAAAACAAATGTATTTAGTTAAATGTAGCTGCAGTAAATTATGTAGGTAAGAGACACTAGCTCAGATCTCTACAGAAGCGGGTTTTTGTTGTTTTTTTTGTTTGTTTGTTTTGTTTTTTGGGTTTTTTTTGTATTTCTTTGTTTTTTTCCCTTGCAGCGTGAAAATGTAGGAAACTCAGGAAACATGGATAATTCAGGTATCAAGTAAGACAGAAACTAGTAGCAAATGAAACAAATTCCTTCTTTAAAGCCCCAAAACAGAGTCAAAATCCTTCTGGATAGATTCTAATAACTCGGGCTGAGAGAAGAGAACTATAAAATGTTGTGGGCATGTAGAAGCACTGTTGGTGGGTTTTATTCTACACTGTGTGTGCTGAGATTCTCAGTCTGGAAATTCACTGCTCTGCCTCTCAGCTTTCCTTTCTGATCCTGCTCAGCTCATGTGGATTTAACAGCCAGCACCATTATATGAATGATTTTGCAAACAATGTTCTTTTTTTCCCCATATTGAAAACTTGGAAAGTTGGAACATAGGTTTTGCATGGTAAAAGCCTGCTTTTAACATCTGTTTTTTGGTATTCTCTGTTGAATTTGTACCTATGTTTAAAATAATCCTTGAAACTTTTCATCCTACCTGTTTCATCTCAGAATATTGTGTTCCACTGAAACAGGAGGCAGATGGATTGCAGATTTCTGTGCTTTTCTCCCATGGGTTTGTGCACATCTAAACCTTGGTCTGGAGGTGAGGAGCTGAGACTGCCCCTTTTCTGTGCACAGGAGGTTCTTTGCACCAGGAATGGTGTGTGCTGTCACACACAGCACAGAGAAGCAGCCCAAACTGGCCATGGTGTGAGCAGTTGTGTCAGGGATGGGAACGAAAGACTCCAGTCTCCAGAAGGTGAAAAGAAGGTATTTAATAGAAATTAGCATGTCTTTTATAACTCCACTCACTAAGCTGAGACTTGATTGGTCTTAAAGCAAAAACCTCTCACACTACTGGTCAACTAAGAATAGCACACTCTGGAAAATCATATTTATAAACAACCTGTGTAGAAAGAGAGATAATAATAGTTTTAATTTTTTCGCTGAGATTTCTCACAGCTTCCCAGGAAAATCATGGGAGAGCTATGTCTGTTTGTTCAGAGGATATATGGTTACCACACAGTTGTGGCAAAACAAATTCTGTTTGCTTTGTGGTATGATTTTTTGAGGTCTCTCATAAGCATCAGTCTAAATCAATGATTGGAAGTTAGGGCAAACAAATAAGGTGTATATTATATTTTCAAATACTGAAAATATACAATCACTTTAATTTGTGAATGTGAAATGGTATTCTGAGAAAAATTCAACTCTGTAAGATGTGGTAACCACCTCCACCTATCCCTTCATGTCTTTTGCATCACCAAAATTTTAATATAGACATATTTCAACATCCTTTCATGAGTTATTATTAAATTGTGCTCTTATGGATGTTACTTTAATATAATAGTTTCAGGTTTTCCTGTTCTGTGTAATCTATTTTATCTACCATTAGTTACTAGTTAGTGTTCTGAAGAAAATAATCAGAAAACAGGTCTTGTGCCAATTCACTCAGTCATTTTAGTAACAATATTATTCTGGAGTGGTGTTTTATTGGTTTTGTTGGGATTTTTACTGTGATAGAGTTTACTCAGAGAAATGAGATGATCTCTGATTCTCTGGTTCCCTCCTTGGGTAAATATAGCCTGACTAAAAGTGTCTGGAAATGTGAGATCACCAAGGAATCAACCTCATATTTCATTTCACTGCTGTTAGTTTCAGGTATTTCCATAATACCTTTTTCCTACAGTAAATAAAACTCTTGAATAGTGATAAAGGATGAGACAGAAGAAATAAATAAGCAGCACAGTGCATAAATGTCATGCAATCCCTCCCTGCAAGAGATCATCTGACCACAGGGAAATCACCACTTACTCCTGTGAAAGCTCTGAGCTGACTAATGAATCAAGGGTGCCTGTGAGGTGATGGAAATTGCTTGAAAAAGTCACCTGCAAGGCTGCCTTTTATGTAGATTTTTCTCTAATAGTTTATTTAAAATTCACTTGTGAATTGTACTTCCACCAGGCTTCACACAGCTCTCCCTGCTACCACACACACAAATACTGCAAAAACAAACACTGCACCACACACCTTGCAAGTTATTCTGCACAGGGCCATTTCTACTTGAATAACAATTTCTTTTGGAGATTTACTATGTTACAGGAATAGCTTTATGTGAAATCTTGTGAATTTGGAATATTCATGTAAGATAAATTACTTTTAAATTGAATTTCAGGAATGCAATTGATTGTGTTTGCCTCGGAAGAATAAGGAATTATCCACACAGTTATCTATGACTTAGAAATGCTGCTTCTGCACAAGTAGCAGAATAATTTGGGGATATTTCTGATAAAGGACAGTATATTTCACATTGCTTTAGATTACTTAAGAAGCAGAAAAGCAATGTTTTGGTAAAGTATATTTCCAATCCATCTTCTAAAAGTAAGGTAAAAGTTGAATTTTCAAGTTATAAAAGCAGAAGTATCAAAAAGTTTCTACCTTCTTCTCTGAGACTTTTCTTAAAAATCTTTGCACATGTTTCAAAGACTTTTTTGTTGCACGTTGTTCTCTTTCCTAGACAGCATAGATTTGAATTTACTGTATTCCTTAGAACATTGCTCCAATGTATGTTATTGACCAGAATTTTCCAGTGGTTATGAAAAAACCCCAAAAACAGTCATAAGACATGAAATTGAAAAGTGGCTGTATTTTATTCTGGCATTCTACATGCTTAGCTGTAAAACCTTTTCTGCATCTGTCAGCAGGGAAATCATTCTTGCAAATTATTGAGTGGAAATAAAAGGTAAAATCCATCCAGGAGGGACAAGAACATTGGAAGGTCCCTTAATCAGCTTTCTAATTTACAGTGAAAATAGATTTTTTATTAGTCAGGAATAGCTTGTAACACAACATGGTGTTACCCACTTGAAAAAATAATTTGGTTTTGATTGCGAAGGAATCAGCTGCTTTCTGATTGCTGGGTTAACAATAAATATCTTGCTTATGAAGCAGGAATTTACTACTTCATCAAATGAGTGAAGAAAGAAACTGAAATGAACACAATGAAGATTTTTTTTTAAAAAAGGCAACACAGTTGGATTTGATTTGAAAAGAAGAATAGCAGGCATATGCCATGTGTCATTACAGGAGAGAACTGGAGACAGTATTATTCATTATGTGGTTTCAGAGTGCCCTAAATTGGAGTATAAGATTATTGGAAGTGGTTGATTTCCCCAGATTACTGCTTAATAGTGACTAAAGGGCCCACATTACTCATATTTGCAAAGAAAATAGTGCCAAAAAGCAGCAGTGGTTGACTGGAATGAAATGTGGAGCCCTCAGGGTTTTAGCTTGAGATGCAGCTTAATTGTGTGTCTCTTGTTTAATACAAATGTCCCCGAGTCTCTGAGGCTGCTGTGCTCTCAGCACTTGCAAATTGATCCAGCACTTTCCAAAGTATTTACTGGGGATTTTTTCTTCACTGCTTTCTAAACAAATTATTATAATGACTTCACAACCCAAGTAGGTTTCCCTGTTTCTGGCTGCTTATCATTACCAAATTCCTTCATCTTCCTGCCAGCTTTTGTTTCTTTCCTTTATCTGCTTAAACTTCTGTAGTGCCATGGCTGGAAAAGGGTTAGGCTGATTTCAGCAGTGCAACTTTCCTTTTGCACTTCTAGAAAAACATGGAAAAATGACCCAGCTGGGATTAGGGTGCATTTGCTGTCCTACAGCTGAGGTGTTGCCTCTTGATAATGAAATATAAGTGTGGTGAATTACTTTTAACTAAAGTAATTTGTATTTTCAAGCAAAGTTGCTAAAGTACTTCTAGAAAGTGTTTGTGCTGTGAAGTTTCTTATACTTTTAGGGGTATATATTGCTCTACTTGGACAATGTTTTATTAAATTGATTGTGGGGTATACACCAAGCATTATTGAAGAAAAGCTAAATTAGAAACAACCTGAACTTTTCACAACTTTTACCAAGAAAAAAGAAAAGTTCTATTTCTTTCATAGTATTTACAGTTTCTCTGCCAGATACTATGAAACTAAGTGAAAACACTACATTGCTGTGAAATAAAATTATTTTGTTGTATGAAGGTGCTGGACTGATGTACAGAGGAATGAGTTTGAGTTCAGTGTTGTGTTGAATTCCACAGGACTTCTGTGATTCTATTCCCAGGTGATGAAAGGGAAATTAAAGTACTTTCTTTTTGCCTAGAGAAAATGTCAGGTCAAAGAAGGCAGGACTTTTACAGAATTACTTTGGGAAAGAACCTAAAAATTCATCTTGTTCATCTGCTTTAATTATCCAGACCTAGAACTAAAGGATTGAAATGGGCTATTGCAAACAGGGAGATGAGCAAAGGAAGAAATGATTCTTGATTTCTACTTTTCCTTCAATACCTCATACATTTGAATAAGGTTTAAAAGAAGCTCCAGATTGTGGAAATGATGTTTCCAAGTTTTGGATTCAGAGGGATTGCTGAAGTCTTTGAGTCAACATGTTGACTCAAGAAGTATCTAGGATTAACTGCTAAAATATATTAATATTTACAAACTAAACTCAAGATTTAAAATATATTCAAAATAAATGGAGCTGTTCACCTTTGGAGTTTCTCTGACCCCTGAGTAGTCCATCTTGTAACAGTGATGTCATTGCTGTGTTCTTCATTACTGAGGAGAGGTTTTAACTGTTAATTTTTGCTTTAGCTTAAAAGATTAAGTTGCTGCCTTACAATGTTCAGCAAAATTTCCAATGAATGTTTATAACTTCTGTAGAGCGGAGTTTTTTCTAATATTTTTGAGAGACATTGCTCCCTGAACTCAGTCACTTACGCAAATGAAGTTATTTATTACATTGTAGTACTTTTAAATTTTTCCTTTTCAGAAATTACATTTGCAGTTGCTATTTCTGCAGTGCAAAAAAATGGAAACTGTGCAGGAAGGACCATAATCCTGAAGAATCCCTGAAGGGTTGTGCAAGTAACACAATGATTGAATATCAGTAAAGGTGTATGAGGTGATTTGATAGGAGCATTTTTAATGTATAGGAGAAATTCAAGATGCAGAGTGAAATTGTTTGAGTTCATTTTAAGATGAAAACTCAAAATTTGTATATAAAAATTTTCTAGAAGGAGGAGAACTGTATTAAAAGCTACAAATTACATTTGAAAATATGAAGGACTAGTTAAAGCAAACACATTAACCATCATGAAATAAGGTTTTATTGATCAGTTATTAGGCGATGAAAGCTCCATTGTGTGTAAAACCCCACTGAAGAGATCAGATTCCTTCCACTGCTGTGTAGCAAGAATTAATGTTTTTCAAGATTATGTTTTTAGCTCCTGTACAGTTTAATATTGTTCTTCCACCCCTTGGGCAAAGAAAGGACATCTTTGGTTATGTTATATTTTTCCTAAATCAAAAACTGCTTTTACTGTATCAGGATTTCAGGAGAACAGGTGGGAAAAGCTTCTTCAGGAGCAAGGGCTGGGCTCCACACTGGCTTTGGTCTCACAGACCTGCAGGAGCTGTCAGGAGGTGACAGTGGCTGTCCTGTCACATCCACCTGGGCCAGGCTCTGTCCCCAGAATCTCCGGGTCTGCCTCCCTCCTCCCAGTGCCTCCTTCACTGCCTCTGGGGACACTGCACTGCTCTCCATGCCCAGCAATATCTGCTGCTCTGCACATGAAGGCATTCCCCAAGTGTGCACAAAGGATATTTATCTCTTAATATGAAATGGCAGGAAGGACAAGGGGCCTTGTGGCTTTTTATTCTCTCTGAAGCATCAAAGCACGGAGCCAGCCAGAAACAGGTGGATGTGAAAAGGGCTCTGGTGTCTTGTTGCTGTGTCTACTTCACACACCAGTGTTAGGAGCAGCTGATCAAATACAGGATTTTTTTTTTTTTCCCTCAGATCACTTGGGACTTCTCTTGGGGTCTTGTCTGCAGCAAAGAAAACAATTTGAGTAATCATATAATCATCTCCCTGCCATTTTGGGAGTGGTATTTGTTATTTACCCTGCTCTGGTATCTGCCTTTTTACTTTATTCCACTTCTTCTCCTGCCCTCTCAAAAGGATGTTAAGACTGATTTTATGTTCTGTGGCCTGCATGTCAGACCAGATGGTTTGGACCCATCAGTCTTGGGTTTCTGTGAAAGCTGTGAGGGCAGGGGTTCTAAACTGACTGTGCTGGCTGGTTACTGTACCAAAAATCACTGCTGTGCTTTCTGCCTCAAAACTCCCATCAGAAAAACTGGATATTATTCAGCAGCCTCAGACATTGTATATATTAATTGGAAGTTTAATCATGTCAAGAAAATATATTATTTGCATTTGATCTTCCACATATTAGGGGAAGATTGGAACTCAGATCAGGTATTAATTGCTGTTCAAATATTGCATGTTTCCTTTTGAGTGATTACATACCACTAATATTTTCCTTGCACAGTTGATTGTCTCACCCTTGTAATATTCTCCTGTTAGTTCTTTTTCTAGCCAATGGATGTGGTGCTTTACCCATTCCACTTTCTGCAAGCCTCATGCTGTCAATGTTCACATCTATTAATGCTGCATCTCAAAATGCAGAGTGTGTGAGGGAAGCTAATTGAAATGGCTGTATTTATTCAATTGAAATGACTGTATTTTATTCCTCTAGCTGGAGAAGTATCAATTCAGTGCAAGAGTGTGTCTCAGGGCTGGAGAGCATGGAATTCACATGCACAATAGCAGCAATCCACTTTGTGCTGCAGATAATAGGAGACAGCACTTTGCTGAGGGCAATGACTTTCATGTCTGCTCTGTTGTGTGAAGCCAAAGCCTAAGGCACTCAGATAACACATATTAATAGGGACAAAACTTCCAGTGTTCTGGGAGTAAATATTCACCCCTTCCATGTTAATCCATCCACTTTGATTGTGGGATGTAAAACCAAATGGAGAAGTAGCCTTCTCTGCAGATGGGATATTTGAAAGTATAACTGACTGCATCAAATAGGCAGAACACAAATGCTGTGTGCATGGAGCTGTGCAAGGGGAAGAAATTCATGTCACCTGCACCTCTGGGAGTTATTGGAAAACACCAGTTGCATGTATCTCTGGAAAGAATCTGTATTTCCCCTGTACTTCCCTCAAAAGAACAGGTAGTCTGGATTTCAGGTTCACCGTAGGAGGTTTCTGCTGAGGGTTTGCATAACATTTGCTTGCACAACATTCTCAGTGCTTGCTTCTCTTGGCTGAAAACTAAACCTTTTCCAAAGGCTAGAAACTTGCAATCTTTACCTAAATAAAATATGTCCTTGTCATTACTGTGTACGTAATTCCCTTCAGTGTGGGAAAGAGCTGGGTTTGCCATAAAAGCAGACACACCTGGGGGAGCTTTGCTTTCACGTCACAAAGCTCTGCTGTTCTGTTATCAGTGCAGTTGCAAGATAAACTTCTTATCATTTAATGTTATTAACAGCAGTTTATGTTAATAAAAACTTCTTGTGAGCTTCACTCTTCCCAAGAATACAGAATCCACTGATTTGTTCTTGTTTCCAGGTTTACCAGAGCATATGAATGGTGTTTTTTATGGCAGGGCACAGAACAGGGACCAGTGGAAAGGAGAACAGCTCAACCTGCTCAAGGGATTTTGCTCCAGCACATAGATTTTGTGCCAAAGAATGAAATAGTGTCCTAATGATGTTTAGTTGAGCTCTAATAATGATCTAAATGTAACCTACTGTGGCTGCTGTATTGCTTTGGGTGTTTTATCAGCTGAAGAACAGCTCAAATCTAATAGTTCAAATGTATGTGATATTACATAATCAAATCTAAAAGTTCAAATGTATGTGATATTTATTGCACAGGCAGTGTTTATTTGCATGGCTTTGGGTTTGGTGCAGAGTTATACCCACTGAGAGTAACAATTTGCTAAAATTTTTGGGACTATATTGTAGTAACATGCAGCATCTGTTTGTATGTAATGCCTTTGCACATAAAATGCATGGAGCTTATATAAGAAATCTCCTAGATACGTTTTGAAAGAGACATTGTCTAGAAAATTGCAACCCAAATGCTTCTCTGTTCTCTGGAAAATAATTTTCTTCATTTGAAAGAGCATATGAAGTACTTCAAATGAAAGGATTTTAGATAATCCTGTAAGATGCAATGAGAAATCTGATGAAAAAAACATGGGAAATTTGGAAGTAAAATATTGTTCTGTTGTCTTCATTTTAGCATGAAAAGCACAAGCCTGTAGTGTGTATATTTCTAGCTCTACTTTGCCTGACTTCTCCTCCAGTGTCAAAGCCTTAAAACCCTGCAATAATTTTATTCCATTTTCTACTCACTTCACTACAAGACTAAAAGGATTTTAATTAGACCCACTCCACAAGCTGTATGAGAGCATCAGCAGTGCCTGCTCATGAAATGAAAAACTAAATGAAGCAAAAAGATGCTCAAGTCTCAGGCACGTTTTATTGGGGTTGACAGTGGTAACTTATTTAGCAGGAAAGAGGCACTCTCTTCAGACCCTGAATTACTGCAGCAGCTCTGGGCTCTGTGTCATACAGGGGTTCCATTAGAACATCAGAAATACTATGGCTTTCCCTTGGAAGTTTCAGTAAAGCAGTGTTTTGGCTAGCACACAAATTGCATGTAAAGTGTATTGTTTTCCTTCCTCTTGGTTTTTCTCATTCAGGTTGCAACAAGAGGTTTTGCCATTTAGAGCAATCTTATCAATGTGGCATTCACAAATCCTGACACCGTGGGGTAGCATTCATTTGTTCAGCTTCTTCTCAGTCTTTTCAAAGGAAACAATTAAGTTCTTTTAAAAATGATTCAAAGTTTTCAACTATGAATAAAACTGGTTAAATTACATTGAAACGCCCAGATTTAGTGTGAAGCTGGCACAGGGCTGTAATGTAGCAAATAGAACAAGAACTGCCATCATTACAGCTCTGAAATATTTTGAAGCAGTCTATTGGGCCTCATTTTGTAATTCACTAATTTGATATTCAAATTCTGTTTGATGTTGTTCCTGCAGCATCTCTACCTAAATTAACAGTACTGAGTTATAACCTAATAGACCCGTCTTCCACCCACACTTTGATTTGTCAGAAACTATTAAAAATTAGTCATTTATTATTTAGCAAACCATTATTGTGTGTTTCCTCTGATCTGTAAGCAAAATTTCAAGGCATTAAAAAAACTTAGAAAATGGCAGTGGAGGTTGACATGAAATCATCACTTCCCAACAATTAATAGCTGCATAAATGTATGAAGCCAAGCAGGCTTTTAAAACTTATTTTTAATTTAATTTTTATCCTTGGTGAGTATGAAATAGCCTGTTTTTCTTGCTTGCTGAGCAGGCTCTGTCTCTGCTGCCTTCCTTGGGAGGAAGGACACACATTTAGTAGGTGCATTTCTCTGCTGCTCTGCATTCCCACACAGAGCTTGGTGCCTGTTCAGCTGAGCAAAATGTAGTCATTATGTGAAGCAGAAATTTCCAGTGTCTGCTTCTTTAATCCATTTATCCATTTTTTTTTTTAATTAGAATTACTTTTTGTATTTCTGGTAAAACTTTAAAACTGCATTTTGCTTCTTTCTTCCTCACTCCCTCCTCTAAGTCAGGCAGGTGTTGTGTCACTTGTTCCCTCCAGGGTTCAAGGGATTACATTCCCCTCTTGGTTCAACTGGATTTATCTCAGGAACCTTAGCTTGAGTCTTCTCCCAAGATTAAAATTATTAATATTCATTTAGCTCATGTTTCTTCAGAAAGTAACAGGCTAAAATGTCCCTCAAACTTTCTGAAGTTTTTCTCTCTATCAGATATTGCAATCTAATAATAAGCTAAGAACTTGTAGTTCTTGCAAGACATTTCACACACCCCCTTCCCAAGGAAAATACTGTGTGGGCAGTGTAATATTTCATCACAGTTCCTAAGTTCTGCTTCTGAGAGCAGCAGGGCAGAAGTGTCAAAGGACTTTATTCCAAGCATTATTTGCTTTTATTGGAGCAGGCAAGCCAATTAATTCATTTAGCTGTAGAAAGGAGCTGTGTTTTCATTTGTGGCAGTTTGTTCTCCTATGTCTAATTGTCTTCCAGGACCTAAACAGATCTGCCTTGCCTTCATGTCTGTAGGATGAGTGATATTTTTTACCCTGCTTTAATCCTGGAGCTTCAGATTCCTCCTGGTAACTTAAGAAAAACTTTCACCTGAGACAAAAGGCCTCAACTTGATTCTCCAAAATAACTGATACAGGGAACAGCCCGCTATCTCCTCTCTGTCTCTGCTTTTTGTTTTTTCTTTTGATGCCACTATTTTATTGGCAAACAAAGAATGAGTCCAGGCTTTTGGGCTGGATACAGGGAAATATCAATGACTGGTGAGTGAGTTCAGAATTGTTACAGGAAGGCAGAGACCCTGGGGTCAGATGGTGGCAGAGGTTGATTTGATTGCCACAGTTCATATTATGAGTGTCTCTTGTCTCTGGAGGAGCATCTCCCAGGTTCTGGAATTTGTGTAGAAGCTTGTACAATTCATCCCATCTCCTGGAGTGATTTAGATTAATGTGGTCTGTAAAGCCATTCCTGGAGGAATACACAGATAAACACTTGATGACTTGGAGCAGGGAAGTGACTTTTTTTGTTATATGTTTTGTGCTCAGTTATCAGTTCTACAGTGGTTTGTTAATGCCTTTAAGTGCAGATAAAGATGCAGCACAGAAATAACAGAACTGTGAATTTTGTCTCTCTAATTACTGCTGTAAATTCAGTTACTGGTGTAACTGAAGGTTAGGGGTCTGTTTCCATACCGTTCCTTCTTTTTTGATGCTTGAATCCTGGAGTTCAAAGATGGCAGCCTGCCTGTCTTAAAGATGGTCTGGCCTTTATGGTGCACATTAAAAATTACAGCTCTCTCACCTGGATATCTCCCACTGTGCTCCCAGAATCCACCTTTGAACATTAGAAATAATGACCTGCTTTCCCTAGGTTCTGGAAACCTCACTGACTTGATTTTCAGTTCTGGGTATTTGAGATGCCTGCAGGGGAGGGGGAAGTGTTTTAGGTGAATGAAAACAATTAAGGTGAACAATGAGAAAGGTCTTTATCTTTTTTTTTTTTTTTCCTTTTTTTTTTTTTTTCCCCCACCTTACTTTGCAGTAACTCCCTGATGTCTGTATAGGAAAATACCTTAATATTTGTACACAAATGCTTACAGGGCACACACACAGATGTGTTTTACGTTAACCCAAATCATGGGGTGATTTTCCAGAACTCCCCAGCCATTGTTCACAGCCAGAAACAACCTCCTTGTGTTGCCTGCTCCTACAAGCACCAGCACATGCATTTGTTTGAAGCTGAGCTGAATAAACTCTGTTTGACATCTGTTGCTAATGCTGCAATCAGATCGATTGCTACCCTTTGAGCCAGTTTTTCTGGTTGCTTGGGTTTGAGTTTGGTTTTTTTGTTAGTTTGTGTCTTTGGTTCTTTGTTTTGTTTTAATTTAATTTTTGTTTGTAGTTTTTGTTTGGTTTATGTTTGTTGGTTTTGTTTCTTTTTTCCCTTTTCTTTCATCTGCTTCTCAAAATAAACCTCAGAAAACCAAACGTGTTCTTAAGAAGAATTTTATGCTCTTGGCAGTTGAAACTATATTAAATTTCTTTATTTGATTTGTTTTTCTTTTTTTCAAATTAGTCAATGTAGTCAAATTAGTGTGAGTTCACATATTCTATAGCAGTGCAAAGGACTGACTAATTGTAATATGATAAAAAGGCAGAAATTTTGCTGATACTTATTAAAAGTCAGTTGGAAATAGGACGGCTTTGAATGTGTGATAAATGGGTTTTAGTTTTATATATTGTTAGTAAATAAGAAATTATTAAAAAAATCCCACTTTTCATAATTAAGTGCTTTCTCTTTTGTGTATTTAATTAAGACTTTTCCCCCTTTGCAACCCATTTAGTGCTGAGAAGTTTCTGTGAAACAGGACCCAAATCCTTAAGATTTATTTGCTTTTAAGAGACTGGAGGTTTTAGTTAGAAAAATCTAGCCTTTTCAATCTAAACTAAAACTTCATTTTCTATTGTAAAGATTTATCAGTTGGCACAGCACATGGTGTGCAGCAGTGAAGAGAACTTGCACGCTCTGCTAGTGAACAGCCAAGGGCTGTTATTTTCTTCAGTGTATTTCTTCTTCATTTCATGCCCAAAGACCACGTGAAAAGAAAACTGTTTTTCAGGCAAGAGGAAAAAGTGTTCTTGTTCACCAGAGGAAGTGTCAAAAACAGAATTTGAAAGAGGGGGGTAAAACATGTGGGAGTGAGAGAGGAATGTCTTGAATTTGTGGTACCAGGGAATAATGGGATGCAGTGAGAGTCGGTTTCAGAAATCACTTTCTTTTAAGGCCTATCTAGTTGGTGTATATAACAATAAATAAATAAATATATAACTGTAAAGGAACCTTTTCAGCCTCTACCAATTAGAACCCATGGCAATATTTTAGAATATATTTGTAAATCAGTAATTGTACCAATTGTGGCTGCCATAAGGACCCTGGATTGGACCCTCCAGCCCTCAGGTGCACTCAGGGCAAGCTGTAATTATTATCCAACTGTGTTGTGAAGGGAGAGAGGAACTTTGAGAGGTACAAAGCTCCTCTAAGTTCTAGGAAAATAGATCCACAGGTGAAGAATGCAAGAATTCTGCTTGCCCCAAAACATTTCTGGCTACAATCTTCTCAGCTGCCACATCTACCCACTGTGAGCTGCCGAATCAAGGACTTGATCTGTCTTTCTCTCTCTGGCAGTGATTTCTTGGTGTCCCTGTCTCTCTTCATTTCCAGTCTAGAAGGATTTTCTGATTGCTGGTAATTCTTTGATCACTTCTTCAAACAACTGATCAAAATAATTAAAATGTTCTTATTTAATGAGGCAGCACTCCTCTAAGGACTAAGCAAATATTATTTATGGCTTAAGTGATTCAGGTACAGAGAAGTTTAAATCATCATGTAGTACCCAAGGGAGGGCTGCACTATTTCTGTCTCAGATGTCTGAGAAAAAATACGAGTGCTTGCATCCTATAAGATTTGCTTAGTAGATCTGATGCTTCTCAAATTATACAACTTTTTATACATAAATATGAAGACATGGCATAGATCTTTGCTGTGATGGAGTAAACAGTTATTCCAAAATTTACTGCAAAGTATTCACATATTTTTCAGTCCAAAATCTGTTACACTTTTCAGCTCAACTCTCCCTTCTTCCTCTCTCCAGAAAAAAAAAAAAAGCATCCAAGGTTTTATCAAGTTTGTGTATGAGGACAATAGTTTTTACATGGCCTTGTTTATACCAGTTTCTGCATATAACCTATTTTAGTAAGGAATAGGAGCCAAAAAAACCCCAACTTTCCTAATTACAGCTTCTTTACTAAAGTGCCTCTGCAATACAAAGCCCTAGAGTGATACGGTTGCATGAGAAGGATTCTCTTTGACAAGAAATAGCTTATTTTGCTCCAAAGTGGATTAAGCCCCACAGAAGGTTTGGGCTGTTGACCTGTTATAACTTTGGCCATGCTGCCCCTGGAGCAGCCAAGGGCAGGTTGCTCTTTCTTTGGTGATTTTCACACAAGAATGTTTGAATTAACCTGTTGTACAGCTTCAGAGTGTTGTTCCTCCCAAGCCTTAGCTCTCCTGTGGCATTGCACTAGTGGAGCTAAATTCAGTTTAACACTTGGAGAGGGTAGGGGCATGGAAAAGGTGCAAAGAAATGCCTTAATTGTGATTACTATTTAGGATATTAAATAACAGCAAAGTTGTATGGAGGTTAGTCAAGTGACTATTTATTTAATTCCCATTTTGTTCCTCCAAACCATCTTTCTGTGCATTTCCTGGAGGGCCTGTGTGATGATGCTGGGCAGGGGATGCAGGCAGCAGCAGGACATTGGTGTCAGTATCTCCAGGGTCCCCTGTGTGCCAGCCAAGGAAAAGGACAACATCTGCAGGCACTTCTCTGAAACAAAGCAGCTGATTGTGCTCTCAGACTGCCCAGCCAGGCCAGCCCTGCTGTCCTCCCACCCGAGACCATCCCCACCATGAAATTCTGTGTGCTGCCTGTGGGTCTGTGGAGCCCTGAGTGCCCTTCCACACAGCATTCATAAGGGCCAAAGTCTTTAGAAATTTCCACATCATCCTGAACTATTCTCTGCTTTTTTAATCCATGCTCCTTCCCCTCCTATCACACCACGGGGCTTTTCTTTGCACCACGCTGCTCTCCCACAGTTACTGTCCTTTCCCCTTGCATATTAACCTTGTTTTCTCTTTTCTTTATTGTGTCTGTGTTCCTTGGTATAGAGTAGAACTTGATATCTTTCTTTCTTCTGTCTGTCTTTTCATCAGAGACTGGCGGAATATGACAGGAATTTATACCAGGGACTGATTGTGTTCATTTCAAATAGAAGTGACCTGTGGGAAAAGGATTTATTGAAAGGTAATGACATTTGCTGCTAGTTCAGAACTGAAGGGAGCTACAGGGTCACTCACTTCAGTGGAAGGGGCAAAAGGTTTAAAATTGATGATGTAGATTAAGGCCATCATGTTCAGATACCTGTTTTTCCACTTGAAGCATAGAAAATTCTAGTAAAAGGACTAGGGAAAAAAAACCCAAACAAAACCACCAAAGGTACAGCCAAAAGGGTACAATGTATAACAGTATCTTTAAAACTGCTAAATGAAACCAAAATGAGGATGGCAAATCCTAAAAAAACTTTCTGCAATGTTTTCTAGCAACCAAGTAAATAAATCACTCACTGCTTTCATTTTTAAGAGCAACAAAAATACTGAAGATAATCAGCTGGAGAGAAAAAGAACTTTCTTGGTCTCTTGTTAGTGTAATTTATAAAATTACCATTTTATAAATGTATAATTATCATGAATGGATATTTGGAATTAAATGTATTTTTAAATTCCAAAATCAGGGGTGGTAATTTCCCCTTGAGAATTAAGATGTCCTCATAATGGATAAATCTTATTGTTAAATAGCTCTAGACTGAGAACACTAGGATGATCAAGTTATTTTTCTATCATGACTATTGGATTTAATTTGTTTTCTGAAGATTTGGAGATGCCCATTTGAAATTTCTGGGAATTCTTAATTCTGAAATCTTAACTTTCCTTACAAAACAGGGAGATTTTAGAACATTGTGCTTGTATGTATCTAGTTTGTATGCTTTTATGTATTTTTTTTAAGTACAGAATACTGCTGATTTTTAGGAATTTCACCAGTAAAAATATATGTGGAGGGGTTTTGTGTTAGGGTCTTTTTTTTGTTTTGTTTTGGGTTTTTTTTAGGATACCTTTTGTTTTCAGATTCCTTCTCTTTTGAGATACATTTTAATATTTTTCCCACCAAGGTCAAGATACTCTTAAGAAATTGCCAAAAATCTAGAGTGTACAGACTGTGTTTTGAAAGGCAGTGTTGCAACCACTGAAACAGTGGTGAATGACCTTGTTTTTTGTAATGTTCCATAATTTTCTAAATGAGTCTGTATGTGGTTATGACCTTATTAAATCAGTGCAATCATAATCTGAATAATTTACTAGTATGAAGTAATTATAAGCGTACTTTTTAAAAAAAATAATTTAGTTTTACCTCTACTTAGAACTGCTTTAAGTCTGTAAAATAAATTTCATGGTTCAGTAATTTGAGAAATCATAAAAATTACTGCAATTAAGGAAGTGGTTAATAATGTCTATCTTGTGTAGTTGCATTATGGAAACCAAAGTAATTCCTGTTTTAATTGTAGAAGTGTTAAATTTAAGTGGTGGCAGGCAAATGGCTCATGTAGGGATTAATGACGGAATGAGACAGTGGGGCTGCCTGGCTGCTGGAACAGGAAGATTTTCACTGTTATTGCTGCAGGGAATTGGGGCTGGGGCTGGAACAAGCCTGGTGGCTGCTCTGGGGCATCTCTGGGCTCCCAGGCTGCTCACTCAGGTCCCAGGAGCTTTGGCACTTCACAACAGGCTCTGACAGCCTGGTGATTGTCCATTTCCCTTGGGGTTCAGAAGGTCGGGGGACCCCGAGAGATCGACAAGAGTCTTTGCTTCCCTAGCCCAACACACCCAAGGAAGGAGCCTGGAATGCTTCCAATTGCATTTTCAAGTTTATTTCTTCTTATCTAAACATTCTTTCTCTGACCTGCTGAGCTCTGGCTAGCAAGTCCACCATGGCCATCTGCCCCAAGCCTTGGGTGGCTCCCGCGTTATATACTCAAAACTACGTGTCTATGTTTACAATTTCTTTACCAATTCCTTTCACCTGTGTTAGACTGTGAATCTCTGCCTTAAACCAATAGAAAAGTGTCACCATCACACCAAGACATGGAGGACACAGAGAAGGAGAAGACGGTCAGGACATGCCCAAATTACTCCTTCTTGTACCCCCTTGAACCCCGCTCTAAAAATCCAAAATTCTACGTCTCCACCATGTCTTAGTTCAAATATCACACTACTAAAACCCTTGTGACTTGTAATTCCTCATACAAAATTGACAGCTTTTTTCCCACAGGGTAAAATCAAAGCCACAGGTATTTCTGACTTCTTGCCAAGGTCCCCAAACCCCCTTGCCAGGGTCTCCAAGGCAGCCAGAGGGATGTCCTGGACTCTGACAGTTGATGATCAGAATAAATCTCTCTGTGCCACCAAAACCACAGGAAAGACAAAAGCCCTCCAACAACATTTTTAGTGTGAGAGAATCAAGGCATTACTTTAGGGTTGTGCAGAGAAAATCATTTCATAGCACACTAATTTTACTACATTTTTCCCAAACTTTATACAGTCAAAATAGAAATTCACTGTTTCAGTGTTCATTGGTTCCAGTTTACATGGTTCTCAGTGTTTGGTTTCCTTTTTGTTTTGGATTTCTTCACCTGCGATGGTAATGTGGTTCCCCTTCCTTGGTTCTCTCATCTCTCTTTTACAGACCAGGTGTCTCTGACCATGCCAGGGGTGATGTTTGGGGCTGATGGTCATTATCTTTTGTGTATCTCCTGTGCTGCTCCCAGTCTATTGAGATGTTAGCTCATCACTCCTTGAGTGATGAAACAATCCTTTGAAGAGAAACTTCAATTCCGTTCCCCCAAGACAAATGCCAACAAGACTGACTAAATTTACAAATAAAAAACCAAAAACAAAACAAAAAATTAAATTACATTTTGTATCATTTTCCTACATTTGGGGCACAGGGCTATGTAGTTCAGCCCTGGTGCTCCAGATGTACGAAAATGATAAAAAATTGGTGGGGGCCCTTGGACAGGTCAGCTCTATAGAGCTGAGCAGAAACAAGGGAAGGTGAGCACCATATGATGTAAAAACCTCTTTATCCCTGGCTGAGTTAGGGCTGCACACATCAGGTGCAGAGAAGACACTGTTCTGAAGGGAAGCCACCTCAAGTGTAGAGTTTCCAGCAGAGTAGAAGACCTCTGAGCTACCCAGTTAATTTGCTCAGAGCAGTCTCTTGACATTTACCTTTACAAGTTCTGCTGCAACAGTCGTTGTCATCCACAGCACAGAACAAATTAAAAAAAAAAAAAGAAAAAAACAACCCAAAAACTATTTCAAAAAGGCAGATTTTCTCTGTGAATGATGAGCTGTCCCAAGAGAGTAAGCTGGAGAAAGTAACCATACGGTATTATTTAACCAAGGGAACAACAGGAGGAGGAAGGCAGGAAGAAGATGGGAAAAAATACCAACCAAGGCAACTGCAGAAAGAGTTAAGCCTTTTTTCTATTTACATGGTTTATTTCACAAGTGTCTGACTCGTTGGGCATAACCAGCACAGTTAAATTACAAAATTACTATTTGGTTCTTTTTTATTGACTACAATTCAAAGCTGCTTCAAACCTTCCAAATTTAATCCCCCCAGCTCTTTGCCAAGAACATTACCTTTTATTTTCAGCATTAAACTGTGTAAGATACCCCTAAGGCTACATGTGAGCTCACCCTCCATGATAGGAGCTAACAGAGTGTATCAATTGTTCATGATTTCCTATTCTCCTGTAAATTGGGAGAGGCGGGAGAAGCACTGGAATGCGAATTTTGTGCCGTCAGCAGTTCCTCTGCAGGCTCCAGCTCAGGCAGTGCATAGCAAGGGAATTAATTGTGGGATGTTTGCAGCTCTTCACTGAGTTGCCGTTTAGCAGCCTGTCAAAACCCAACTAATCAGCCCATTGCGTGTATTTGGATATGCTTACTTTATTTAACTGTTGGGATACTCTCTTCCCCTGCTTGCCTCCAGTGGAGTCCAGAAGCTGCCAGGAGACAGCAGGGAGGAAAAGGCTTTTCCACAAACACCATGCAGCCCCTCAGACACTTTCTGAGGCTTTGCCTCCTGGAAAATCCATTGGGTTAGAAGCAGCAAAAATTTTTATGAGCATATTTGGGGTGTTTGTCCCCCTTATGCGCCACCTCCTATTCTCAGATGAGGGGTATTCTTATAAATTGATTGAGTTGCAGGTGGGAAATATTTATTTAGGGCCCATTATACTCCACCTCCTATTCTCGGATGAGGGGTTTTCTTATAAAGTGATTGAGTTGCAGGTGGGAAATATTTATTTATAACCTTAATTGCTTAATTACAGGATTTTTTATTTGTGGGAGTTAGTGCTGAAATTATAATACAAATTTTAACAGGTGCCTTCTCAGGTATATTTTGAAAGTTAAATATAAAGCCTATTTTTAATGGAGTTGTATTTTAAAATGCTTCTGCCAAAGTTGAGAAATTGCTGTTTAACAACAGGTTGGGTGCAGCATGGTTTAGTTGATAAGGTGGTGTTAGGTCACAGGTTGGGCTTGATGATCTGCAAGGTCTTTTCCAACCTTGTTGATTTTGTGATTCTGGAAAAAACAGTCAAATTAAAATATTTCAAATACTGCAAAATCTAGTAATTTCTCTTTTTTGTTGCTTTTTCTAAAAGAAACTGTAATTTTAAGCTACTTTCTCTCCGCAACTTTTCTTCTATTTTATTCACTACACAATATTTTCCAAAATGGCCCACAGACACTTATGGACTTTCCATTTTCTAATGTTTTGAAAGATAATTTTCCTTTAAATTTTGATGTCAATTTGAGTTTGAGATAGAAGTCATTGTGAGAATAAAGTTATGAGGAAATACATGTATGAATATATTCAAACAGTTGCATATTTTAGTGTTTTCTATCCCATAAATGAGTTTCGTTTCTGTGGTGTGTGTGGATGATGTGGCACTAACAGCAGCACAGTTCTTAAAAACTTCATGCTTGCTCATCAACTTTTTCAATGATTAAATCTGATTTGTTTTCAAAGTTTTTTCCTCAGAAGTGTTATGTCAAAATTGTCTAGAATTACTTTCTTTCCATTCTGGGCTTTTATTTGTTTTTATTTTTTTAAAGTATATTTTAGGAATAAAAGATTAAACTCCAACATTTGTCAAAGATCTTTAACTTAGCATTTTTTCTACATGATCTTTCTCATATAGTTTGCATTTAGGATCTGCATGTTTCTCTTATGATTTTTAGTTTTATGACTCTCCAATGGTGTACAAAATGAACACTCACCTGTAAGACAGTTAAGTGTAATGGCATTTATTTAGGATGGAGGTACAGAAATCTTCACTTTCAGGTAGTGGTGAGTTGACTTTTGCTGCCTGCCAGACCCCACTGAGCTCCTCTCTTGCTCTCTCTCTGCAGCAGATTAGGAGGAGAAAAGATAAAAAAGCTCATGGACAATGATGAAGACAGGGAGAACACTTACCAGTTATCAGGGCAAAACAGGCTCAACTCAGGAAATACTAATTGCATTTTTTGCCAATTAAAAATGGAATTGGATGGTGAAAACAAAGACAAAAATAAAAATATCTGACCACAATTCCTTTTCTGTCCAGGCTCCACTTGACTTCTTCATTCCCAACTCCTCCCTCCTCCCCCAACCCAAGGGGCACGGGGGCGAGGGGTGGGGGGGGAGTTGGAGATGCTGTTTTGTGTCACATATATTTATTTAGGCAGTGAGTGTAAAAAATGAGGGTTTTCATATTCAGCATTGAATCTTTTGAGCTTAGACACTTGAGATTCTTTGAACCCTTGAGCATTTATCTGACTTCAGATTCTCTTTGAATGCTTCAATATAGACATTTCAGTCTTTAGGAAGAGTAATGTGTCATTGAGAGCTGGTGTTCCCCCACAGCAGAGGATCAGCAGTGTACTTGGAACCAAGATTCACAGGAAGGAAATGCTGCCAATTCCAGTTTTGATTTCCTGGCTCTATTTTTGAGACCAGTATGGGAATTCCTTGATAGGAATTCCTTTAATTTCCATATTACTTTTCTTTTCTTTTAAAGAAAAAGCATTATTGGAAAGAGTAAAATCTATTCCAGTCTAATCTAAAGCACTCCTCCCTACCCCCTTTTTTTTCCAGATAGCAGCAAAGAAACCTGAATGAGAACAGACTGGCTGAGGAATATTTCTCCCACATTAAATTGTATGATTATCGTTCTCCTTCATCATTGCTGATAAGAAAAATGTTTCTTAGAACCTGAAGTGTGACTTGAGATGGCTCTGATAAAACATCCAGCATGACTTTGAATTTTTATTATTTCACCTGTTCAAAGTTGAATTTAAAACCTATGACTATCTTAAGGTTTTTTAAAACACCTCTTTATCTGGGTGTATTTTTAAACTCTGAAATGTAAGCCTCTTGATAGATTATATGGGGAAGATGAATCTCTTGAATCACATACATTATGTACTACATCTTTTATGTAACTTGAAATAATGAATGTAAGGTTGGCTGTGACAGATTTTTACTTCACATATCAATAACAAATCTCATAATGTAACATTTTAGAAAGGAAGAAAAGGAAATAGTGTGAATATTATTATGGGAGTTTTTATACAGCACAGTTTAATTATTTGCTTCAGTAATGTTAGTTAAGTAATTATTTCAATGTGGAAATCCCTCGCAATCCCATCCCTTAACAAACTAAATGGTTTCATTAGCAGTAATGAATTTACAAGGCAATTTCAAAGTTTCAGGATTCCTTGTCTGTCTGAGATTTACAAAGGCCCTGGCTAGGAGAGATGACTTAACAACTCATTAAAAGGAGAGCATGCATTTGGTATTTTTATTTTCTGTGCTCACCTCCCTGCTTGGGCAGACACTGAAGGGGTTCCACTTGGGGCATCTCCAGCAGCCCTGGCTTGGAGGACAGCCTGGGGCTGGGCTTCTTCTTTAATGTCCTGGAATATTTATATTCCAAAACACCTTCCATGCAGACAAAACTCAGCTTTCTGATTGATGTCTTTCAGGACTGAGGACAAAAGCTTTCTCCTGCCTAAATATAAGCTACTTCAGGATTTTTTTTTTTTTTTTTTTTTTTTAATCCTAGGAAGATATTTAATTTATATCATTATTTCATCTTTTAGGAGGGATCTAAAGTCAAATTCCTGACTACTTCAACAGCATTCTTTTTTGTAACTTATAAACCAGAGAGAGTAATCCTGGTATTTCTGCTCTGTTTCAATGTTCAAGTCCACCTCTGCAATTTTGTCTGTACTTTTAAGCAGGCATTTATTTCTGCTGCTCTCAGCACAATTGTGGTGACCTTTTGAATCCCCAGATTTTCTCCGTTACCATGCTTCACCAAAAGGGGAAAAGACCCAAACCCTAAAGCAAATCCAGTTTGGTCTTTGAAGATGTTCAGTTCTCAGTGGTTCTAATTCTCTGTTTGAGGTAATACCTCTGAATGTAGAGCAGATGAAGATCTGTGATATATTCATTGTGTGGATGGAGAACAGCTGGACCAGGAGCATGGTGGGGAGTGGAAACAGCTTTGCAGGAAAGGCCCTGGGGGTCCTGAACATGAGTCAGATCCTTGGGATCCCTGTGGGATCTGGGATGTGCTGGGGAAGTGTTGCAGGAGGGTCAGGGGAGGTGATCCTTCCATCTGCTCAGCCTGGAGTGTCTAGGCTCTCTCTGAGACCAGAGCACTCAAGGACAGAACTGATAGCAACAAAACAGAACCAGGACTTCTGTACTGGCTTCTCTATGCCACCAACACTTGAAAGGTGCTCTCAAACTCCTCTCTAGCCCGTGTGTACATCTGTGAATACAAACTTGCAAAAAATTCCCAGTTTCCATGTTTTAAATGACACAGAATCTAATCTGTTCACTGATTTAACCAACATTGCTAATTACAGCCTGTGAGTTGTCCCTTGAGGGTCAGCACCAGAGCAGAGCAGGCAGAACACCAGTAAACACCTGCATTCCCATCTAGAGATTGATGGCACATTCCCATCCACTGATGGCACATTGTTGCCCTTTTTCTTAAGATTTTCTAAAGCCTTCTGAGTTTACATTCTTGTAGAGAACTTTGTCACATGCAGACTGTAAAACGGATGAACCCTGAATGGTACACCACGAGGTCTTCAGTAAATGAAACAAGGCAGGATTACTGACCTCCCTCCAGACCTCCAAAACCAGACACTCATCCATGAACTCCCTAGAGCTCTCCATCACCAAAACAGCAGCAGGCAAAGCGCCAAACAGAGGGGGGCAAACACAACCTCACCGAGTGCGGTTCCCAGCCCCAGCTGCAATCACATCGGGATCACCAGACGTCGCTACAGGACACGTGAGAGCACGAGGCGAGCTGCTGCTACTGCAAAGGTGAAAAAGAGGAAGTTTATTTTCTGACTCCAGCATTTATACTTTTCCAAAAGTGACAGTGGATTGGAGGGTGAACGTGCCACCTCTCCAATGACATTGGGCAAACTACCAGTACATCAAATTTCTCCACCTCCATGGAGGAATGGTAAGCAATAGATTGTTTACAGAAAGTTGTGTGAGAAAGTTCTCTACAAGAATGTAAATCCAGAAGGCTTTAGAAAATCTTAAGAATCAGGGAAACAGCACATTCCCATGCTGTCCCTGGCTGGCACCTGAGCCCAGAGCCCAGGGACAGTGGCAATCCCTGCCCACACCTCACAAACAGTTTCTCTGCATCTGAGCTGCAGAGCAGCTGCATTGTCTCAACACACTGCCTGTTATGATTAATTTAAGAATACTTGCACAGCTATACAAATCAACTGGAAAACTACACTACTGGAGGGATAATTTGGGGTTTTTTTGGTTCTCAAATAGCTCTTTGCTTTTGATGTTACCATATGTAAGTGGGAAGAGTGGCTGCCCAGCAATGAGTTTTCTTGACTTTCAGAATGGGGGATTTGTGAGCATTTCTGGCAGTTTGTTCTTGATGCCAGTCCATAAAGTGTCATATTTATGTGAAGATATCCAAGGAATCTGGAACAATAATAGTAATAAAGTGTCAGCTCTGTGTGTGCTAATGGAAGATGACTTTTAACTTCTTTGTGCACAGTAACTAAACATCAATATCTTTATCCCCTCAAAGTGACCAAAAGATGAATTTCAAACCCATAATGGCATTAAAATGCATCAGAAATGAAACGAACATAAGGATTCATCATAGGTCAGAAAACAGAAGTGCTTTTAAACTATCAAAAGCACAGTATATGCTATTCTCATTTTTTTTCTAATTCAAGTTTCTGAAATATTTATTAAGGAATAATCTGCAGAATAATGAATATTGCTTTCTTGTAGAAGTACAGAATGTATGCTATATTTCTGCTATAACATTTTATTAAATATGCATGATGTGAGTTTGTAGTCACTTTGGGGCCAGCTACTGACTGCTCTGTGGTTTAGCAAACAATGCTGGTTCAGTGAAGGTAAAAAAACCAAAACCATTAGTTTAGTGATGGCTTCTCATCACTTAAAAAAATAACAACAAAAAAACATAAAATAAATTTAAAATTCTTTCTTTCTCTTGATAGTTTGGTGATACTAGAAAGTTACATGTCCCATAGGATACGTGTCCAAAGGAAATATTTATTTAAATTTTGAAAAAATTAAATGTTTAAACAGAAAGGTTTATGCTACTCTCAATAGCTGAGGTCATAATTCCTTAATAAAACAAAAGAGTGGTAAAAGAAAGTACCTAGGATATGTTCAGATAGCATTAAAGTAAAAAAAAAAAAAAAGGCATTACTAAATTTTGCCACAAAATTGTAGGAGAAACTACTTCAAACTCAGAGAAAAAAGAGAAGACACAGATCTTTCCAGGCTGTCACAGCCCCAGTACCTTAGCACGCAATCTCATCATTCCTGCAGGGATAGGCAGAATGTGTCCCCAGTGATTTCTGGGAACCAAAATATTCCTGCAGACACGTCAGGAATGTCTGTCTCCCTGAAGTCACAGCTGTAGTCCTGTCTCCTCAGAGCAAAATGCAAAAAAAAAAAAAAATACTGTCTGTTTTTAATTACCCATTGACTCACTGGGTCTGTGGTGACTGACAGGTTGAAAATCTAAAACAAACGTTCACTTTTATTTTTGATTTAAGATTTTCATCATGTTTTATGCTCTAAATGATAAACAGCTAAAGGAAGAAAGTCACCAGCAGATTACCTGGCATTTTTAAATTAGCAGAACATGCTTATATAAAACCTTATTAATGATGTAAATGATAAAAGTAGATGCAATATCCAGCTGATAAATCATCACTGCTGAGTTGGGGATTTTGCTGTTGGTATTAAAGGTTCATTTCAGATGTGTGCCAGCATATTTTTAACTTGATAATTTTGTATTGCTGAATTAGGGGAACACAATTTGAATATCTTTTTAGAGCATGCTTTTTTTTTTTTTTTTTTTTTTTTTTTTTTTTTTTTAACCAAATCCAGCTGTCTGTTACTAAAAATCTGAATTAATGGCCCTGGTTTATTTACATATACTGTGGGAACAATGTCATTTAAAGCTGATTATGTTAAATCACCGTGTTGCTCTTGTGACAAATGCAGTTGGTTAAAGGGGGTACTTCTATCAGAGCAAAGTCTTCCCTCAGTGTTATTATTCAAGGTACCACTCAAATTGCCTTCATAAATATCCAGCTGTAAGAACTCGAGCATCAAGGTGTGATATATAGATAAGAACAGCTTCTGAAAATGGCTTGTAGCTGGTATCTAAACTTTGCTATAAATAATGCTCTCAACTGTGTTTTTCCCCACAATATTTACAGCTCTGACTGGGAATATCTGCAGTTTCCACCCCTTTTAAAGAACTTTGCAGTCTCTTCTCTGTTCTTTCTATAAGCAGGACTCACAAAAGGAAGATAGGAATTCAAATGTAATCCAAATCTTTCGCTTTCAAATAGCGAATCGTGACTTCTGAAAAAAAAAAAAATAGTTCTTAGCTGAAACACACTGTCAGAGTGGAGAGACCATTAAGAATTACTAACCTTTCTGGGGTGGGAGGTTTGCTCTCAGTATTAGAGCCTGGAAATGGAGTGGTTCTCGTGCATCACTGACCAGCTGAAGAGGCCATAGCAAGTAAACTGATTAATTCCTATATGAAAGCTTTACACAGAGGTTCTTGAAACAAGAATTAACTATATTTTATGCAATTTAAGAGGAAGGAAGGATAAACTTGCCTATTCAAAATTTGAACATATAGATAAATTCTGTTTATTTAATCCTTTTGTAATTACAATTCTTGCTCACATTTCTTTCTGTTTCTACCATCACACTAAGTTCTATTTCCAGTAGGAAAACTTCCCCTTGGTAGTCTGTAAGTTCCTTTAGTGTTTAGAATTCCTCAGTAATACTTTCTCAGTAGTATTTTGTCATTGCCCCTAAGTGGTGACTTTCTTCCAAACCTGCTGTGCTGCTTTTTTTTTTTCAAATTTTCCTTTCTCACCAGGAAATGTACTGTTTGTGCATCATGGAGAAAGCAAGGCAGTAACATTTTGAGGGATTTTTTTTGTTCATATGAATGAAAGCTGAAGTGACAAGGCCAAATTTTGAGTAATTTCAATATTTTAGAAGTAAATCTGAATTATTTTAGAAGTGAATTTGAATTTAGTTTGGCTTTTGCCATATGAAACAAAACTATAAGAGAAATTTGAGTAACTGTGCTGTGCATTTTGGTACCTGCTCTAAGCTCCAGCCCTGTGAGAAGAGGGACTCCCAGGGTGTTTTTGTTACCTGCAGCTTTGTATCAGTGCTGGAGATGATCAGGGAAGCTGTGGGTCAGTGACAAACAGAAATCCTGCTGCTGTTGCAGCCCAGTCACTGCAGAATCAGAAGGTAAAAACAGGCTGGAGAGGATTTGGCAGTCAAGTAATTGAATAATAATAATAAAAAAAGGATATCTGCTTGTCTTCGGTAGAGGAAACATCAAATAGGGGCTTATCTAATGGTATGCACTGACCTCGGAAATTGTGATTTAGTTAAAAACAAGGTTTTACACATGGAGTCTACTTTGCAATGCAGTGAGGTTTTGCTAGAAGGGTGTGTCCTGAAAGATTAATGCCTTTTCCTAATTTACTTTGGTAACAGGCTATAAATGCACTGCCACTTTTTTGTTAAGCTGATAGAGTTTACCTTGAGCTACAGAGCTGCATATAAATATAGGCAGTGCTGAATAAAGGAGCTTTTGAAATATTTTGGGATGTCCTTATGTAAACCATCATATACCTAATGTTTATATATTACATCAGAGTTTCCCATTCTCAGAACTGCTGGACAGTTTATAAATCTGGAGCAGTTTTAATAACAGTTTATAAATCACAGTAGCATCTCACACTGTCAGATTTTAGCTGATACTGTGAAGTGTCCTTGTGCATCAAACCCATCCCTTGCACTGTTCTGTATTTGACTGTTGAGAAGTGGGGACAAAATAAAGATTTTTTTAAGTCATTTTGAGGCATTTGATAATTTTGGTTTTTGGGCTGTTTTTATCTTTGGGTTTTTTTAAGTAGACACTAATAGGTAGCTTTGTATTTAGCTTTAAGTTTTCATAAAGCCTTAAAATGAAAATGAATATCATGTTTGTTCTGAAGGACTATAAATGGCTTATTGAACTCCCTGAGTGTATTGGTTTTTATAATAGTTCTGTGTTCATTCACTCTAAGGTCATTTAGAGTCTTTTTTCAAATTATAATAATCTCCCTTTCTAATGCTTCCTAAAAAGTGTGTGTAAATTGAGACCACAAAATACTGTGTTGTATAATGTTACTGAGATTACAACTGCTTGCTAAAATATCACTGAGAAGTTGATTTCTTGAGTAATGAATTTTCTAAGGAAGACATTTGCTGCTAGAGGGCAGTTTTTGAAGCAGAGTTCTTAAATTAGTGATAGATTATTTCATTGTTGAGCATGTCATTGTTGACTAAATGTGCTTTCTGTACATTAAAAAGAATGTTTCATTTTCTTCATAACACTGCTCGTTAAACAATAACACCAAGAGGCTTCAGGGAGAACTGGAACCTGAGTGGAACACTTTTGGAAAAGCAAATTTTTGTGCCCGTTTGTGTTTGCTGCTTGTCAGAGGTGGTTCATTCTGGGACTTACTGGTTCCAGTGGGCAGAATTTGCTCTGTTTGTAGAAATCACATCCTCTGCTGGGCTTGGAATGTGCAGCAGAAGGAATTTGGCTGCACAGGTAAGGCTGGGGCAATGATGAGGTATTGAGGCACCTTGCAAGTTGTTCTGAGGAGATTCCCAGGCTGGTTAGGGCTTCATCCAGCACTCATGTCTTAAGGATTAAACCAGGTGAAATGCAGAAAATGTTGGCCCTTTGATCTCACTGGGCTGGTTAGGTTTGTGTCCAGCTGTAAAGTTTGCAGATCAATATAATGAAATCAGACCTCAGCTGATGTCTGTGCTGTTGACTCTACAAGAGGCTGAGGAATGAATGTCAGAGGTTCTGCTTTTCTCCCTGCTGCTTCTCTTCATGCAGAAAACAGGAACTCTGCTGATCCTGGTAGTTCAGGTACCCAGGTCATCCTTTTTGCAATTCTAGACACTAATTTTTTACAACTGGTTTGTCATTTGTGTACATAGCTGCAGAGATACATCTTTAAAATCCTCTTGTACTGTGAAAAAAATGCATAAAGCTGAATCTTAGAAGGTGATGTACAATAAGAGGCAGACATCAGCTGTAAACGAGTTTGACATCTTCTGGCACGGTTACCGGAAATCCAAATTATAAATGGGAATCTATCTTTTTTGGGTGCTTTTGAAAGAATCAAATTCAGTTATGTAGTGTTATTTCATTAGGTTTCCTTTTCTCTTTTCAAATAATGGTTATTTTCAAATTTCACTTCAATTTCTCTTTCTTATGAAACAATTTGGTCTCCATACAGTTTCCATTTTTGTCACTTATCCCCAGTGTAAAGTATAGAGAAAATCTTAGTGCTTCATTTCTCCTTGTAAACAAGTACATTTTTTTCTGGTAAACGACTATTTGATACAAGCATATTACTTATTTGTGTTATCCTAATTATTACAGCAAGAAATAGGTATGACTACAAAGAGAAAGAGAAAGTTCTGTGACACCTTCCGGCCAGGTCACTCTGTTTAGATCACAAGCAGCATTTTGTCCCAACTCCTTTGTTTTTGCCCTGCATCCCTCCATGGTGACTGCCTTGGGATGATACACACCTATAAATGTGCAGAGTTGTGCTGGGACTTGGATAAAATCCACAACAGAGAATGGCACTGCAGATGTTATGGGAGAAAAAGCCAAACATGACACTGGGGCCTCAATCTCCACCTTTGGACTCCAACACTTTCACTCACTGCACTCCCAACACTTTTGCTCTTCTTGGGAGGATCCTGGAGTGCCAGAGCTCACCCTGGGCCAGGGGTGGCTCCCTGTGGTGGAAAAGTCTCTCCTCCAGCCCGAGCTTCCAAAGAAAGGCTCAGCAGTCTCTGTTGTTCGGTCTCAAGGCAGTTTATTGCAAGTTATCTAAAAGATTTTCTCCTGGGGCTGCTGTGGTTTGCTCAGAGCTCAGGCAGAGGCACACACACACCCTGACATCCTCTCTGACCCCGACTGCTTCTTCTCTCCCGCCCAGGGCTGCTGCTCTCTTTTATATGGGACATTACGTGTGACATGGTTACAGTTTTTCCCCAGTGCCTATTACCTATATTAAATGGTGATTTTCTATCTTTTATATGGGACATTACGTGTTCCATGGTTACAGTTTTTCCCCAATGCCTATTACCTATATTAAATGGTGCTTTTCTACTCCAAACCAATCTGTGAGTGCCAACATCACCAAGAACATGGAGGTGAGGAAGGAGAAAGAGGGAGGGCAGGGCAGGCCCAGATCCCTCCATCATAAAACCTCTGACCCCCATGTACAAAACCAAAACCCCCCTGTACAGCACTCAAAAACTCTTCCCTTTGTGACTACTTCTACTATAATATCTAAACTTTTGTGACTTCTTGTTCTTCCTGCAAGGTTGGTAAATCATTCCATGGTTCAAACCCAAAATCACAGCTGTTCCCAGCTGCTTGCCAGGGTCTCAAATGCTTCTGACCTGGATCTATAACCTCCAAAAATGTCTGAGGGACATTGTGAGTTCTGACACTGCAGGAGCTTCTTAAACAGTAAAATTTGGTTCAGTCAACCCTGTCAGCAGGGACATGTGGCATCAGAAGGCTCTCAGACTTGTTCCAGTTACACAGTCATACATTTTAATGCTTGTTTTAAAGTTCTCTGAGCCCACATGTGGAGGAAGTGTGTCAAACAATTTCCATATATCTGATTGCACTGATCAGACTGAGCTTGATAAGTTTGCTACAGATGTGTTACCCCTGCCCATTCCAAATGCTACAGCTGTAGCAAGTGACACATTGATTATTTTGACAAGGTGGAGGGGGAGTGAATAAATGCAAAAAAAACAGAAGAAGGAGAACAAAAAGCTTTCAGTTGAAAACAAAATTGCTTGAAGATTTCAGTGTTTTTTTAGTTAAATTTTAGCTTTGAAAAATACTTGAAAGTTTGAAAAGGTTACTTAAAGGAAGCTCAGAACAACTGAGAACTATGAGTAAGTGCCTGTGTTCTCTATGAGATCAGCAGTCTTTTTTTCCCTCATGATTCAGCCACTGTTGGTGACCTCAGCCCAAAAACCTGCAAAGATGCTGCCCCAACTATGATGTTTCACTACTGGTTTTGACCTTAAGGAGGAGGGTACAGAACTATCTTTAAGAGTTAGAAATGTTACTGAAGACATACGGAGAAATACTGTTTAGAATGAGGAATTTTCTAAATATCATCAGGTCTTGGAAAGAGAGAGAAAGGAAAGTAATGCCTATAACTTCCTGTACTGTGAAAATGTTGAGTAGAAGGGGAAGGAAAAACTAGTGAAGTGTAGGCTCTGTCTGCATTTTCCATAAAATGATGCTGATCTTTCAGGAGGTAAAAAAAAAAAAAAAAAAAAAAAAAAAAAAAAAAAACACAACAACAACAAAAAAAACCAACTTTACTAAATATTGAAGAGAGTAGAAAGAATTTAATGAGTTTTTGAAGTACATACCAAGATGGATATTGTGCCAGGGTGACAGGAGTGCAGAAGACAACAGTTTAAATGCTGTTATGCCCTGTTGCTTTTTTACAGTGATATCCTAGAATCAACCATGAGCTTTCCCCATGATTATTACAGCTTATAAACTTGGGAACAGTGAGAGGTAATGTATGAGTACCCAGCTATTAATAGTGACCATTTATTTAGAAGAAAAATGCGTAGCACAAGGAGACTAACTTTGCAAAGTGGCTCCTAGTGCCATCTAAAGTACTGAATGCTACCATTTAGTTTCTATAAACTATAAAGACAACTTTGGCCAAGTTCCTGCTTTTACAAATTGGTGTTTCTGTACTTCATTCAGCAAAGTGATAGCAGTTTTAGCATACAGCAAATTGGATGGAGATGTGATTCCTTTGTCTTCACAGTGCTCTCTTACACTTACATTAATAATCATTATAACACAGTTATTGCTCAGCTTTTTCCCTTGCTAAAGTAAAACAAAAGCAGTCCATCTCCTTGATGTATTTTGCAGAGTGAATATAGAGTGAATCTCGCCCATAAAAGTGCTGTTGGGTTGACAGCATTGTGAAATGAAGTTCTCTGCCTAAATTAATATGGCCTATATAAAAGTACAGGTCTCTCAGATATTGTTTAGCTCATGAAGGTTAATCTGCTCAAGTCCTGTGTTTTGCACACCTTGTTCCATCACTTTTTGGATGGCCTGTTGAGAGTACTAATAAATACACATTTTTAAAATGCACACGTAGATGAGTCCATAAAATTAACTCCAGTGATCCCAGATAGCATGGGGCAAGGAAAAACAGATTATTTCCAAGTCAGACTTCCAGAGAATCATTTTGCCTTGAGAGGTTTTTATTCTTTTGGTGTGGATTTGGTTCTTTAGATGTTCTTTTTGCACCTCCACAGTGGCTGGAGTATAAATTTGGGGTATAAAAACACACCCTGCTGTGCAGAGAACCTTCCAGCAGCAGGTAACTGATGGGGAAGGCAGAACTGCCCTGCCACCCATCATAGTGGGCAACAGTCAATCCTGTCAGAAGCTCTGTATTTCACTGCTTTCCTTCTGTAGTGCTGTGCTTCTTGTAATTCATTGGAAAATAAGTAAAACTTGGTTTTCTTAGACATCTCAGTCAGGTATTTAAGTATCAGGAATGCAGTTTTGTTATATTTTTAGTTTTTATTGAGAATTATAAGATACAATGTAGTTACTTCAATTTGATGGGTGATTTTTATCACCCTGCCCCATTTTGTCTTGTCCATCTGCAGACCATTGTGCTTTTACCTGTCTTCTGAGAAAAGACTAGTAAATCCATTCCATTTACTCACTGGATTGGAAAAATAACAAAAAAAAAAAAAAAAACCAAAAAAAAAAAAACAGGAAAATAAATAAAAAAAATAAACCCCCAAAAGCCCAAACCCAGGCAAAACAACAACAGCTCATCTTTTCTGCTGGTCAAAAAGCACTGTAAGGACTGCTGTGAAATTCTGAGTTGAATTATAAGAGCACTTACTCTGATTCCATGTTGGGCTTGAACATAAACAAATTAGAGCTGTTAATTTTGTGAGAAGTTCCATCTAGATTAGGCTTTACCTTGAACTCCCACTATCATATTCCCTAGGAAAACAGAACAATAATTTGTTGTATAAACAATAACAGTAGGGAATTGGTCTCTCTGGATACCCCCATCTGGCAGAGGAAATCTGGTTGTTAGCATATCAAAAGACCTGGTGAATTTCTTCAGTTTACACAGATTTAAATTAATAGAACTCTGTAAAACTTTCTACATTTCCTTTTTTTTTTTCCCTAAAATTAGGAATCCTATTACATTTATGAGATGGTTTTATTTTTACTTTTACATATTGAGAGGACAGTCTCTACCCTCCTTTTCTTTAGGTACAGAATTTTTAATTTCTTAAAAACCAAAATCCCCAACTCATCTATTCTCAAGTCTCGACTTTCTTTGTGAAGGGAAGTTTGCACTGGAGACAGAATGTTGCTTTCTGCTGCAGCTGAAAACGGTCTCAGGATGCCTCATGTTTTTTTGTTTCTTTGCACTAAAAAAAAAACCAAAAACCACACATTTCTGCCAAATTATCCATTGTCTCGAAACACCAACAAATGTGTTCAGCATGCTAAAATCCCTGGTAGTGTTCTGAAACTCTGGCTGATTTGAAGTTTATTATTATTTTGTGTTATTGAAGCTTTCATAAAAGCATAAGCTTGGGGAAGGTGCTTGTCCTTTTGGTGCCACTTTTGCTTTTGCTCAATGTCACCTGGGAAGTGAAAGGAATATGGGTCTTGGGAAGCACAGGGTTAAACTGATGTGGGTTTATTCCACTGTTATTTTTATTGCTTCTTTTTCTCACCTCCTTCTGTTGATTTAAGTCTCTATTTTCTTGGATTCATTTAAAAGGATAAAATGCACACAAAAACAATTTTGTTGCTTTGATATACAGAAAGAAGAGGCAAAGTTTTAAATAATAATGACTTGCCAAATATTTTATTTTCATTGAAGTACCTGAGAAGGTTTTGTACAAGCACTTCTGTCTCAACAGAAAGTACATATGCAAAAGTAGAATAACAAAAGGATTTATTGGCTGAAACAATTCCCACTGTCATGTGGTACATAAGAATTAAATATTTATTCCTACTCTCTGGGATAATAAAACTCTATTCAATTATGTTGCAGACAGTAGCAAATGATTGTTGAGGCCTCCAATATTGCTGCAAATGGTAAAAAATATAGTATAAACAATACATGAGAAAACATTATGGGAAAATATTCTCTAGCCCACAGAGTTTGCTTCTTTGTTACAATAATTATTAAGACAGATGACAAATCCAACAGTAGTCTGTGGTGCCAAAAATGTGAATTTCAGAGGGTTCTGCTGTTGATGAGCCAAAAAGCTGCAATGGTTTGGGGCTGCACGGTGCAGGATGGTTGGTCCTCCTGAGTGTCCTAAGCCTTCCAAGAAAATCAAAAGCTGTTCTTTTCTTTAATCAGATGAGTGTAACAAAAAAACTCACTTATTCCCTTTCTTGCTGAATAAAAGCCATTCCTCCTTTGGCAGTGCCACTCTGCAACAGGGGTGCATTTCTCAGAGTGGGGCTCTGCAGCAGAGGTGCATTTCTCAGTGCCACTCTGCAGCAGGGGTGCATTTCTCAGAGTGTCACTCTGCAGCAGGGGTGCATTTCTCAGTACCACTCTGCAGCAGGGATGCATTTCTCAGTACCACTCTGCAGCAGGGGTGCATTTCTGAGTCCCTGCAGTCAAACCAGCATGCCAGGGGGTCCTGGGCTCTCTGGGTCCCGGCTGGGCTCTGTCCTGTGCTGCTGACTGTGGTAATTAGCACAGTCTGTAATTACACAATGAGAAATCCACACCTTTGGCAGAGCCTGCCTCCAGTCCCAAACACAAAGCAGCAGCTTTTGTTCAGGATCTCTCCTTGCAGGTTTACAATTCCTCTTAGACTTGTTCACTGCAGGCATATCTTTGTTAGAAATTCTTCCTCTTATTTCTCCTGGGACTGTTGTGTAACTTTGCCAGCCCAGGAGCTCGGGCTGTGTGGTGACAATTTTGTAATTAGCTGTTCCTGGCACTAACTTTGCTTTCAGAGGGAAGAGCGTTCCTAACCCTTGCTTTTCCCCCTAATGCCATATTTCTCTCTTATCTCTTAGAATGTGTTGTGCACTTCTTTGCAAGCAGTTGTAACTATTAGTAATCAAAACCCAGCAGAGCACAGCATTTGTCAGAAATCCCATTGCTTCCAAACTGTTGCTGTAAATGAATCCATTCCTATGCAAGTATGATAATTTTAAAAGCATTATCAGAAGAACTGGAATTATTTTCTCATTTTCTCCCAGCAAATGGATCCATTGATCCTTAATAACTTCACAGTAATTCTGCTAATTGTCATGTTTCCATTAATAAGTTTAAAAATATGCCATCAGATTGGTAGGTGTGTGTATGCATCACTATGCCTCGAGTGCATCGAACTATTTTTAAACAGCAGTAATGAATTTTGGCTAATAGAGAAATGTTTTCATACTTCTGTTAGTCAACAGCCTAAAGTAGATGGAAAAAATGGGAAAATATCAACAGTGCCCATCGTCTGGGCTGCCTGCCAGTATTGATAACAAAATAATTAAAAGATAACAGTGTTTAAGAACAAACTGTAAGCCTGGCCAAAGTAAAAATCAAACCCAATCAGACTAGTTCTGTGCAGGGTATGCACAATATAAGCTTGTATAATGTCGTTTGCTTTTATCCTTAGGAGCTCTGAAAGACTCAGCACTCAAATACACTTTCCTTCTTGTAGGACCCTGATGATTCTTAATTTTTAATTAGCATATTGTAGAACTCTAGTATGTCTTTTTTTAAACTTACTTTGTGTTAAATGAGAATAAATTAAGGAAATTTCTCCTAATCAGGACTGTTTTGCCTGTAACACATAGTCTTTTCAGGATGTCTGAGTAACAAACTGCCACAACATTTTTAAGGTTGGGTATTTTTCCCATAGAAATGGCTCACTTAAATCAGTGTTTGAATGAGAGGAGGGTGTTTAAGGGAGAGAAAGGAGACCATGTTTAAGAGATTGAACATGACACAAGAGAAGCATTTGTCATTTATTCAGCTTAGCACATATCTAGGAAGACTTAGAGTGTAATATTTTATTATTTTGCCTTAACAGTGGAATGTTCTTTCCTCGATTGGGACTGGGAGGAAACATTTATTTCAGCTACCTTTAAACTGCAGCCTCCTCAGTGCTGCAGCTCTTCCATAACAAACAAAAATGCTGCAAAACCATGGAGATCACAAGTGCTTATCAGATACTTTCAAGCAATCCGCCTTTAGAAAATTAAAAATGTTCGAATTCCTCAGGAACCCATTGCATGTCAGCATCTGGCTGGGTCCTGGGATGCTTTGCCAGCTGTGACCCTGAGCCTGCTAATTGTGCTGGGTTTGTTTTGTTGGTTGTGAGAGCTGCCCAGTCCCAGCTGTGGAGAGGCTGTTCCAGAGCAGCAGTTTGGGATGGAGGAGCCCTTCTCAGGGTGGATGAGCAGGTACTGATGGACATCTGCACTGCTGGCACTGCAGCCAGCACAGCCAGCTTTTGGGATTCAGGGGCTTTTTATTATGTGCTGAGGTGAGAAACTTTTGTCCACTCTCTGTCACGAACATGGGTATGAACATCAGGGGAAAATAGCATCCTTCTTCCATTTTTTTCACCAAAAGCTCAGGCCCAGTTTCTAGTACTATGTGCAAGTAAGCCCATGTTTGGAGGTTTGTTTCAGCTACACAGAAAAAAACAAAGCCACCTATCACAATGAGTCCAACTCTAAGAAAGAGGAACAAACTGACATTTATCCCCTGCTTTTTTTTCCTTTTTACTTTTCCTTTCTATCCATTCCAGTCCGTCCCCCCCCACCCCGTCCCCCCCCCCAGTAATGAAACAAATGTTTAAAGGTCTTTAGCAGATGTTTCCTTATTTCACTTAGGTGGGATATTTATGATGCATTAGTCTCTTTTATGTCATTTTATTTTGGCAGCTACATTGTACACTAATTAGCACACCAGAGAGATCTCCCTATAAGAGCACATGGGCAACCAGTGGTTAAGTCTTTGGTAGCACATTGCAGAGTCCATGGACTGAAATGGGAGGCTGCAGTCTGTTTGCAATCACTGCATGGGGCATAATTGCATTTCTGAAACACTCAGCTGTTGGTGCTCTGCATGTTTGTGCAGCTTTATAAGGGAAACACCACAACCTTGGTAAATTGTTATGAATTATGATTTTGTAGAAGTTATCCTGTGCTGGCTGACTAATGTATATATTATGTTGTCCTTGTGCTTTTGTGAAAAAAAGACTGGGAGATTTAAGTACATATTTAAATAAGTGTGTACGCACTTGCTGTCTGACTGAGATTCTGCATTTTTTCTTTAACACAGCTAAAATTTTTGGAGTTACATTTTATGTGATGCTGGTGTAGAGGGAAGGAATGCAACAAAACCAATTTGAAATCTGTGCTAGAAAGCAGTTTTCTCCTAGAGCATTTTGTGTGCTATCAAGCATTTATCTATAGCATTACATCTGCAGTATTTGTCTTCCAAAAAACATAAAGTTTACTGTCACACTGAAGGCTGGAGTGTGACCACCATGGTAGCACTTCTAACTCACAGTCCAACTGGCTGGTAGTGGGAGATACCAGAATCAAGACTGAAACATTAATTTTTAGTTTTCATCAGAAAGATGTGTCAATGTGATAGAGAATGAGTGAGTGAAACAGGCTGGGACATTTTCAGGAAATAGCCAAGGCTGAGGAGACCTGAAGTCAAAAACTGCTCCCCATCATTTGCAGTAATTAGTTTTCAAAACTGAAAAAGCTCAGCAAAACATCCCCCTTCTGCAGCTCCACTTGCATGTTTCCAGAAGTTTCTCTTGCCATGAATCTTCTCAAGTGTCTCCCTGTGGGAATCCAGGGCATCCCTCTGGCTGCCCTGGCAGGTCTGGGACCCTGGCAGGGGTCAGGAACCCCCCTGGACAGAGCTCCCAGAGACACTGTCTGTGATCTCTGGCCATGGAAAAGAGTTTTCAGTCTTACAGGATGAATTACCAGCTCTGAGTGTTTGATACAAGTAATAATTAAGTGTGGCACGGGTGCAAAACTAAAATTTTAGGATTCTAGATACGGGGTCCAAAGGGGACAAGATGGAGGAAATTGGGTGTGCCTTGTCCTTTTTCTCCTTCTCCATGCCCTCCATGTCTCACTGTGGTGTTGGCATTTTTCTGTTGGTTCAGGCTGGGGACACACTGTCCAACGTAGCTGACAGATATTGGCACGTTATTGTAAATCCAGCCCAGGGAGTTTCTGGTATTGAATGTTTGTCACATCCCACTGAGGGCAGAGCCCCACACGCTGCCCTGCAGGACAGAGCTGGGCAGGGCAGCAGAACATGTTAGAGATAAACAGAATAAACAACCTGGAAACCAGCACAGACCAATTATGGCTTCTGCTTTGGCAGCGGGGCTGAAAGACAGAGACTTTCTACAATCTCAGAATCATCAATAGCTCAGATTCTGACATCTCCAGGGAAGTTTTCCTTCATTCCCTGAGAGATGATTCCCTTTGTGGCCGTTCCTGAGCCAAGGCTTTGTGCAGCTCAGGCTGGCAGAGGTTCTAGCACGTGGTGCCTTTCTGACCCCGCTGTCAGAGCTGTGGTGACACACCTGGGATGGGCTGCCTGGACTCTGCCTCTGGACTCTTTGTTAACTAATGGTGCCCATTAATTAATTAATCACCTGTGCAAGAGCTAATGGTGTGCTCACAGGGGACCCACACATGAACACTTGAACACTCGTGTGCTCACGCATGCATGTGGTAAACCACACATTTCATGCCTGTGGCAATAATTTCCTTAGTTCCTCTTATTTTTCCTCAAAACTGAAATACCTCCCAAATTTGGCCTAGGCAGGAAGAGAGGGGTTCTGGTTCTGTATATGTGCACATGAATGCTGGTTTGTATCCAAGAGCACTGAACATGAGACTGGGCTTTCTGCCTGCCAGAAGGATCCCAGGTTTGTCAGGTTTTGTCCTACCTGCGTAATGTTCACCTGTCTGGTCACACCCCAGTGAGGGGGTATAATGAAATATATAAATGATTATATAAATATAATTATAAAAATGTATAATTGATTATATACCAGTGTCACTCACTGTCAGAATGACTAAGGACAGTTCTGCTTCCATCCTTTGAAGGAATTGAGGTTTTTGTTTGTCTTCATGGTTTCAAGTGAGCTGCAGCATTTGAAGTGAGAGTTTGTGAACTGGGAAATGTGCAACAATGTATGAAACAAATGCTTTTCTTTCATTTGTTTTTTGTCATTGCATAATGGAGTTTTCAGAAGCCTTACTGGAAGAATAGAATTATAGAGTTACTAAAAAAACATTAAATTTTAACACAGGGATTTATTTCAATATCATCAGCATTCTATCTATCCAGCTTTTTGTCTTTTGACACAAAGTAATTGCTGTTTATAGATAAATATATATAGCAAAAGTAGCACAATCTTTCTGCAGGAAAAGTAACCCCCTTGTCTTAGAAATTCATTAGTGATTTGGCAGGAGGATTTTTACTTTTTTTAGGCACTTTGATACAAAGATTCATATGACTGTAACCTTGAATGCCATTAGAACAGAGCACAGCCATCATTTTGCCATGTTTGAATCAGATCTATACAGAGATCAGTTTTTAATTAGATTAGAGAAATCTGAAAGAACCTGAGCCAAATCACGGTGTATCTGAACTGCAGTATAAAAGCAGAATTAAGTTCAATACAGTTTTGTTGGTAGCACTTCATTGACTGTAAGAAGCACATGAGGTGCTTGAACTTGAAGATTGAATTCAGTAGAAATGGTCCTGTATAATCTGGGAGAGATTTTTAAATCCCACTTTATGTTTTTTCATTTTACTCGGTGGAATGTGAGGAATTCTGCTCGCTATTCTGATCCTCTGCTTGAGTATACCTAGAGACTTTTTTTTGGTTGTTTTTCTTTGTGTGCCTTTAGCTATAAATCAGTGCCCTTTCATACTAGACCTTTGATGTATACTCAGTAAAAGATGCAGGGGAACAAGTTTGTCTTTATTAATCACGGTGAAAACAGAGAAGCTTTCCACCCCAGTGATGAGATTTGTGTAACTAAAAGGCAGCAGGAGCCTTCGCACTCTGCAGCTCCCAACACTCTCCAGAGTCACTTCATACATCAGTGTCAACCTTGAACTGTTCTCTCCAGGGACAGGATAATTATCTTCATGAAGTGCAACTGGATGGTGTTTGTGAAGTGGCAAAATTCAATCTCAGTTTTGCAAGAATTCTTCCTGTTCTCTCGCAGCCTGCTCTCCCATTTGATAAATTATTTGTTTCTATCTGGACACTGTGCTGGTCCTGGTCAGCAGCTCTGGGTGTCCCTGCTGCAGCCGTGGGGCTGGGCCAGGAGACTTCCAGAGGTCCTTTCCAGCCTCAGCCACTGTGGGAGTGATAGGTTTGTAATCTTACAGCTGCACAATAGAGGAAGGTGCAGTGGGTTTCCATCATTAACAGAAGGCTCATTAAGTGTGGGCTGGGTTTTTTAGAGTGTTGATGGTGATACAGAATGTGGCAGCCAGCTGACAGCAGAGCTGCTGGGCAGATTCTGCTGCTGCCTGCTGTAGGAAATGACCAGCTGAAGGTACTAAATTGTCTTGGTTTGAACAGACAGGTGTCTGCTAAGGAAAGCAGGAGCTTCTCTTGAACTGGAAAATGTAAACCCCCTCCCTCTGAATTATTATAATTTTGAAATTCAGGGGTTTCTCAGGCAAAGATATGGGAGCAGGAACAACAGTTATTTATTAGGAAAAATAAAAATAAAAATGCAGTAATACAAAACAACACTGCCAGAATCAGAAATGCCCTGACATGCTGTGGGTCAGGGAGGTGACACAGCCCCATCCCAGGGGGGCTCAGCCCTCCTGCAGTGCCAGCTGTGCTTCTGCTGGAGCAGGATCCTGCACAAGGGGGGAGTTTTCCTCTGGAGCTCCAGGGCTGGGGGAGATGGGCCTGGGATCCTCTGGGAATGCAGGGGGAAGAAAGCTGCTCCTCTGGGAATGCAGGGGGAAGAAAGCTGCTCCTCTGGGAATGCAGGGGGAAGAAAGCTGCTCCTCTGGGAATGCAGGGGGAAGAAAGCTGCTCCTCTGGGAATGCAGGGGGAAGGAAGCTGCTCCTCTGGGAATGCAGGGGGAAGGAAGCTGCTCCTCTGGGAATGCAGGGGGCAAAGGCTGCTGTGCTGTTCCCAGGTCAGATTGGATCCAGGTAGGAATGCTTGGCTCCTCCCCTGGGCAGAGCGTGTCCCCATCATCCATGAGGAATTTTCTCAGCCATGCAGGGACACTCACTGGCCATGAACAGCAGAGATCTCCTGGAGGGAGGATTGGGTGTGGGAGAGATAAAGAAAATGCCCAATGAGCAGAGGAGAACTGCCCCACCTCTGACAGATGGCAATAGAATACACTCCCCCAGCCACATCTTACATTTGCAACCTAAGACATAAATCTAAAACTGCACACATTTGCTGTTTCAGCTATTAAATGATGCTCTTTATCACATGAGTCCCTTTAACATTGAGCCTCATTAGTGTAGGCTTCACCTTCCTTCTGCATTTCCTGAATGATGGAGATAATGGGATTGATTCTGAAGTTATTGAAGTGTTGGTGTATGTTAGAGGTGTGTCAAGTGGAGTTAATGATGTTGCATTCATGCAAGTGAAGTGAGAATCAGTAAACTGAGTATAGGAAAAAAGTGTGGTAGGCTGGGAGAGCAAAGTCTAATCAGGAGGATAAATCTCAGTAGTGAGAATGTGAAATTAAAAAAATGTATCATCTGGAAGGAAGGAGCACATGAGCCAGCTCCTCTGATTTGTTCTGACTATTGTCAGTATCTTCCACTAAGTTCTACTGTGCACTGCATATCATAATAGATGTACTATTTTGAAAAATGTATTTTAAAATATTTTTATCATTTATATAAATTACAACAAGGTGGGTTTTCAAAGCTATTGGTCTCATTATTTTTGCCAGTGTTAGTTCAAAATTACCAGTGAACTACCTTTTTATAACTGGGTTTATAAACACCAAAAACACTTTTTAAAATTACATAACTTTAAAAAAAAAAAAAAGGAGAAAAATCAAAATAGAGTTTCAAATTATGTCTGTGCATCATTTTAATGCTAGCATTAAAAGCCAACCAAAATCAAGTCTGGTCAAGGATCAGTCAATAATGACCCCACTTCCTAAGGATCATTGGTGGTTTAATGCCTTATCAGTTCTCTGTGTTAGCAGGTTTTTTTCTCACTGTCCTCTCCAAGGCACAATGCTCCCCTTCATTATTTGTCCCTTCTGCTCTGCTTTTTTATACACCTGCTAAGATGTGTCCCACTCTCACAATTAACAATAATCCCCCTACTAAATAGACACTCAGATGCACTCACAGTGTGCAAAATAATGTTTCAACTTGTTCTGCCAACTGGATGCATAAAAATAACTTATCTGGCTGCTTCGTTGCTGGGAAAACTTGAAGCAATTTATTCTTCTTTAAACATGCTGTGCCATTTGTATGTTTCAGGTACAGTAAATCTTGCTTCATTCATCATTTTCAAATAAATGCATAAAAAGCAATAGCTAGTCTTCTGTTACTTATAAATACCCATGAAATAAATACTGTGCAAATCTCTTTCCATTGCATTTTTTTTCAATTCAATACATTAGCACATTGCAAATGTGTTAATTCCTTGTGTATCTGGAGAATGGTGGTAATTTTTTTTTCAGTTACTTTGGAAAATGCAAGTGTAGATGTTCTATGATGAAATTACATAACCACACTTATACCTTACTAACACCAAGGTTATTTCCCAGCTGAGAATTTAAACTGTTTTCCCAATGTCACCAAGGCAAGCGATGAGGCAAATAATGGACACGCAGAAAACTGAATTTCTTTAAGAACCCCAGTGCATAATTTGAGGCTGATTGTTGGGGAGTCTGGTGGCTGGGTGACAGCCTGGCTTTCAATGACAACTGAGAGTGTGGACCTGGGTCTCATTCCTGAGGTGAAATTTCAGATTTGAGATTAGCTCTAAATCCTAGATAGGGTAGAAATTCCTGAGACAGAGCTGTGGTTTCGGGACTGATGGGATAATTTCCACTCCTGGATTGAGTGGAATCCTGCAGGGTTTGGTGTGGTGAGGGGATTTTGCAGCTGGGATGGACAGCACTGATGGGAGCATCCACACAGGGCTTGTTTGGGCATCCTTACCGAGAAAAAAAAAAGGGATTGGGTTCCAACTTTCCAAACTTGTTCATTTCTCAATCATTACTTGGTGGCCTGATCTCATCAGATTCCATAATTTAACCTGTGATATTTTGGTAGGAGTCATCCAAGGAAAGCTCCAGACATGAAGCAAATGCCATTCAATTCTGGTATCATTTTGTTTGTCTTGCTCTGACTTTGGAAATGAAATCAGAGCCAGATCCATTAATAGAGTTTTCTCAGCAAGCAATAGGATGAAGCTTAGCACCGTGGCTGGTTCCCGCCAGGGATGATGGCATTCCTAATATCCTCCTTTCCTACATTAACCTTTTGGGATTTTTGTGTTGTCTGTTGTGCTATTCCATATAATACTTCAGCATGGTATATTCTCTAAAATAGCTAATGGGATGGAGTTATTAGAAATTCTTTTGATAGCAGTGCATTGTAATTGAAAGATTATCCAAATTACCTGCTTGGAACACATGAAGTGTAAGGCAAATATATCTAACAGTTTTATATTCACTTTCTAATGACCATGTTTCCCTAGGTTTTTCCATTAAAAAAAAAGAGAAAAAGTACAGATTTTCAGGCAAATTGGTTTTCACATTTGGGAATTCAGTGTGGGTGAGACAGTTTCTCTTTTATATATTTTTATAAAATTAACTCACCATTATTTATAGAAACATACTAAATTACTTTGTCAGGTTGTGGATAAGTGTTCTGGGTAGAAATTTATAATAAAAAGAAAATATAAATAGCTTGTTACTTATGGGAAGAAAAGTTTTTATGATGTTATATTAAAATAATAATGGATTTGTATTCCAAACAGTTTCATAAACTATTTTCCTTAATTGAAAAACATGTTATGTTTTGGTTCTTTTCCCACAAGTCTTAAAAATCCAGTTGTGAGGGAGAATGACTGCAAGGTGTTAAAATAATACATTTTTTCCCTTAAAGGGATCTTGTAGCTTGCTTGCATAACCAGTGCATGAAAAAAAAAGTGATATCAGTGAGTTGTTCTTCTTTTTAACTATTCATTATTTATGAAGTGCAGAGAAAAATAGTTGCAAATTATTGTTTCAGGGGACTTCCTGTAGCTATACTATTGTCTTCAAAGGATTTTCTTATTTAACAGTGGTCTAATTCCAGTATGAGAAGTTCAGGATCTTGTTGACTGAACAAAGATTTTAATAAAGGTTTCTCCACGTCTCCCTATTCCTATACATATTTATATATATCCTTTTTTAAGAAAATTGGTTGAAAAAGTCCCATTTATTTAAAAGGAGGCTATAATATATACCAAACATTTGTTAACTTGGCAATATTTTTCCTACTTCTGCTTCAGCGCTGCTTGAATTTGCAAATAGGCATATTACCATTTGCAAGCAAGTTTTTGGAGACATATTTCATAGTCAGTCTGTTGTTTTTTATTGTTTTCAGTCTGTTAAGAGGTAAAGAATAATTCCTGTCCCCAGGGAAGTGTGGGGTGTGGGAGTTCCTGCTCCACTATCTTGAAAAGTGCTGGAAAAGAAATCATTGTACCTCTAGGATTTCTCAGTAGGAGACACCACACTGAGCCTCCAAATGACTATTGTTCCACAGAAAGCACAAATTCAAGTCAAGCAGTTAAAATCTGCTGCCCCATTACTGATCCTAGTTTTCAATGACCATTTCTATAGCAAATGTCCTTTATGCCAGTCATAATCAAAATTGCAAAATTGACAGCTGGAAGTGCAGTGGCAAGAGCTTTTGCTCCATGTCTCAGCTCAAAAAGAGTTCTATGACTTGGATTTCTGACTCCCATTTGTGGCCTAAAATGATTTTTGTAAGTAAGCAAGACTTTATTTCTTCTCTGTATTTTCTGAAACCATTGGACTGAGATTTTCCCTCTATAGGGGTGGCATTTGTGCCCTTGGATCCTGAGAAGTTTCTTGGTAGCACCTGTAAGTGATGTGCAATATAATTATAATTATATAATACAGTATAATCATATAATATCTATAATATAATTACATAATGTATATAATATAGTTATATATAAGTAAAACAATTATATTAGTAACAACTAAATTATTTTCTTAATTTTAATAATAATAATAACACATTATTAGTAGCAGTATTAGTATGGGCTGAGCTGTCACACCTGCTCAGGTAACGCCTTCATCCCAGTCAGGTCAGCCAGAGGCTCCCCTGGGTCCAACAGGATGAAGTTCTTTCAGAAGACATTAGTCTTACCTAAATTAGTAGGGAATGAGGAATTTGCCCAAAGGAGAAAGTTAGCCTTCTATTTAACTGAAATGGAGCATCATCATAATACTACTACTACTACTACTAATGTGTTATTATTATTATTATTAAAATTAATAAATTAATTTAGTTGTTACTAATATAATTGTTTTACTTATATATAACATGTATAATTATAAAATATATATTATATAATTGTATATATGATATAATTATATAATATTATATAATTATATTTAAATCTATATATATCTGTTATTGTTTTAATAATATAATTGGTTTTTTATATTTTAACAATAATATGTCACTGTGTTCTTTTAAAAGATTCAAAGTTCTTTTAAAAGTTTTCTATGCTTTCTAATGTTTACATATTTCTACTAGAGCTACTCACACTGTTAATGTAAAAAAAAAATTATTGGTTTATATTCTTCTTTAAAAGAAGAGAAAATTGATAAACTGTTAGTTTGACCAGTGTGATTGGAGAAATAAGAATTTTCATCCTCCAATCCACTGTCACTTTTAAAATTCCATATATTACAGAGTCAGAAAATAAACTTCCTCTTTTTACTCTTTTTCCCTTCTTTTAATCTATCATAAATGTGTAAGTTATTTGCTGTCATACTACATATAACATGTATAACATGTAACATGCATATAGCATATATAACTAAAATTATATTATATATTATATAATATTATATAGTTATAATTATATTGTTTTAATTATATGTATTATTGTTTTAATAACATCATAGTTTTTAAAATTTTAACTAATATTTTATTATTATTAAATAATAATAAAATAAGATAATAATATTAATATTATGGTGAAACTTTTAATTTGGTGGTGACAACTATCAGAAAGAAATATGCATGTAAAGTTGGAAATGCATGTCCTAGTCTGGTATAGAAATTTAGCATGAAGTCAGAAAGATTCACTCTTTCAAAAATATTGGTGCTGTGTTGCAAGAATCATTTTTCTTTTTCCAGAGCCTAGTAGAAATACTAGAAGAATAAAAGTCAAGATGTTTTCAATGTCATTTTGATATGGTTTGTGCTACACTGGCAGAAGATTTTGCTGTGTGTTTTTTACCCTGGGGCAGGGTGAAATTTCCTCCTGTAGCCAGAGGGGTTTCTCCAGCAGTTTCAGGCCTCTGGTGTGCAGGTCACTCTTTTGAGGATTTTGCTTGGTTTTGTTGGAAAAAGGAAAGCAAGATTCTCATTTTGCTCCATTAGCCAATACCTTAACATTGTTTAGAGTTTGAAGATACAATCTTTGCATTAGAGTGAAAATTGTCCTGTTTATTTGAGAATTAAGTAATTAATCTATTCTGATACTGCATGCAGTCCTCAGTGTTCCCATGGATGACAGCAGGCTGATGTTTTCCCATTCTATTTTGCTCTTTTTTGGGTGTCAGTAATATGATCACTCACATAATGAGACCCTGAGTCAGCTGGATCTTTCACGTGGATTTAAATAGACCTCCTCTTTATAGAGCACTCCCCAAAGAAAGCTAAAAGGCTTTTTGCATATTTTAAATGACAGGTTATGTTAGAATTAAAACTAGAATGCTTAGAGTTTTGAAAAAACTCAGAACAAAGTAATAAATAAAATGAATTTATCTGTAACTCCTCTCCTGCCTGCTGGGTCCATGAAGGCAGGTTCTCACTCTGATGATTTCTCACTGATCAGATTTCAGCTGGTGGCTTTGCAACTTGTAACCAGCTCTGCCCAGTTCCCTTTAGCCCCTGCGAGGTTCTCAGAGCCCCTTCTGGCTTCTCATCCCTGTTTCTTACCCTGACTTTGAGCAGCCAATTCACCTCTGCCACCTTGTGCTGGCCATGCTGACCTATTGTAAATGCAGGCGAACCCAATGGGAAGAAATGACAATGTCTGACTCAATTTAGAAGGCTGAATTATTTCTTTATTATAACTATGTGAAAATACATTAATATACTATATAAAAGGAGGATACCAAAACTACATACTACTTTCTCTGACTCTAACACAACTCATGACCCTCTCGCCAGAGTCCAGCCCCAGGTGGGTTGGATTGGCCATCAGGCTCAAACAATCCAACCAAGAATCTCACCCCAGGTAAACAATTCTCCAAACACATTCCACATAGGAAAAACAAGGAGCAGAAATAGAAATTGTTTTCTCTTTCATTTCTCTCTGTGCACCTCTATGAAAAATCCTGAGAGGGAGAGAAATGTGCTGCCACACTGTCCCTCCCCAGTGAAGAGTAATTCCCAAAGGAAGGGCCACTACTTCCTTTCCTGCAGGGCTTTTCCACCTCATCCCACGGCTCTTTTCAAAGTAACACTGGTTGTAAACAGCAACATGCAGTCTATCACAACAGTTCTGCTTCTGTGCTTTTGAAATCAAGACCTCCCCTGAAAACTGTATTATATTTTCCATGTTAAAATAAACATCATTCCTAGGTCATGGAGGCTCAGTTCCATGAGTGTTCATGTCACACAGTCATATTCTCAGCAGGCTAGGATTCCCCAGCCTGTCTTCATTTTAAACTTTGCATAATGATTTGTACTGAGGCCTTGGCTGTTTGTTATTATTGTCATACAATGCTGGAAGAACTGTAATATATTTAAAATAATCTCCTTTTTAACATCCATGGCTCACCAGCATGACCTTTAGGCTGTGTAAGAAGGTAAAGATCTTTACTTTATTTTGTCAGATTATATTTAGTGATTTGCTCTGTTTCCCCTATGAGACATTTCTTTCACTGGTGGATAAAATGATCCACAGAGCACAGTTTTATATCAGGTATTTTAACTGCACTGGTTTCCTCTGGGGAGAACTGTGGCACTATGAGGTGATAGTAGGAAGCTGCTGTTGTGATTGACACCTCTGAGTGGATTACTTGAGTGGTAACAGAAGGGGGATCCAAATGGGGCAAATAGCAAACTTTGTGTCTAATTTCACTTATCACATCCCTAGTGCACATCACATAAATTAAACTGCTGTCACCTGGCAATATTCTTACTCAAAATAGGGAGTTCCAAAAGAATGGCTTGTTTCTTCCGAGTATTTTTGTTTGTTTTTATCTTTGTGTCTCAGTACTGCAGCTACTGGTATGGAATGAGGAAGGAATAATTTAGGAATTCCTGTGGCTGCACAGGAGCTGCAGAATTCATTCATGGAAACCTGGTTTCCTTCTTGCTAATTATCTTCTGGGGGTACAGTGTAATGATATCTCAGTGTGAAAATGTGTGCTATTTGTTGCATTTCTTCCCCACTCAAGAGAAGAATCTGCTCCTGTAGAAACCATGCAAGAGAAAATAATTTAATTTCTTTCCTGTGGTAGTAGGTTCCTCCTGCTCAGTTTTATTGCAGGGTTTTATAAGGCCAAGGTATAACCTGTTTGTTCCTGATTTGGAATGAAGAACTTGGAAAACAGAGTTCTTGTGAGGTAGGTAACTCCTCTGTGTGCTCCACACTGCATTTTCCCCTTTGAATTAAGTTATTAGCCTGGCTGGGTTTGTGGCTATGTTCCAATTCCCAGACTTGGAATTTTCTGTACAAATGCATCATCTGCCTCATATATTTCTGACCTTTGAACCATTTGGTCCTGGTGTTAACAATTATATCAATTTGTAGGCTTTTTTTTTTTTTTTTTTTGTTATTTGTATCTGAATAGCGTACATTAAATTAGCTTCTAATATATTGAAGGTTTTGCTCTGTACAAAACAAGGGCAGATTTTGTCATCATGAATGTCTGCAGGGGCAGGAGCATGAAGAGACAATAGTAAAATTGCATGGCAACTTCTAGCAAAGAACATCAAAGCATTGCTCAAACTTTAATGAACTAAATCGAGGTAAAATAAATGGTGAAATTAAGCAATTTTGAAACCAAACCATTTTCTAGTTGCTAGAAAGCACTGGAAAAGGAGAAGGAACAATAACATGCATTTTTTGTACAGCTTCAGCAACACCAGCTACTCTAGTTTGTGAATTAACTTAATATTCAACATTTTGTCATGTACATTAGGTGTTATAATGCATGAAATGAATACACAGTCACATCCCGGTGGCTGCAGCTCCCAGTAATGATCGACAATACTGCCTCTAGCTAGCTAACACTTTCCCCTATGAAATATTTTCTGCATGACCACATCCCCTGGCAGCAGGCAGCAATGGAATTTATGAACTAGCTGCAGCTATCAGTGCTAGTGAGAAAGCAATAGAGAAAGATGTATGTAAAAAAAGAAAACAAACAAAAAAAAAAAAAACAAAAAAAAAAAAACCAACAAAAAACTGTGAGGGAGGGAGAAGACAAAAGATAAAGTTGTCAATATGTCACACCAACACTTTGAACTAGCACCCTAATGGCACTGCAAATTCATGTCTTGGTCCTATTTTTAAAATTTCCAGATTTCCTAAAAATAGCTTCCAGTTGAGCCTGTTTCTTTTAGCTCTACATAACTCAAAAGAACTGACACAGAATGAAGCTTTCAGCTTTATGCCAGGTTAGAACCATGCTTTGTTTGCATGACTGGGAGTTAGGAATGTTCAGGTTCTTATCAGGTCAAATTTGTTTTTTTTTTTTTTCCTGAAGGCAAGTCAGTGACTGTAATTCTCTTAGAGAAAGGGGGCTGAGTTTTGTAGTGGCTTGGCATGAGTTTTCTTTCCTCTCCCTTTCTTGCTGTACAGCTATTTTTTAGCTGTTCTTTCCCCACAATGCTACAATACTCATGCACCATATGAAAGAAGTAGATTACGAATGAGGTTCCTTATTAAATATATAGCCACTAGGAAAAGAATAAATAATTTCTTTTCCAACTTCTGTACCTGTGTGACTTGCATTGTGTTTGAGACTGTTATTCTTGAAAGCAAAAGTGTGAAATTATTCCAGTATTCTTCAGATTTCCATGGCCAAATTCAGTCGAATACACAGCAGTGAGATGAAGTCAAGACTCAACACATTCAAGAGGAAGTAGGAATATAATTAATAATATTGTGGGCACCAACCTTGGTTTGTTAATCTCACTCCACAGTAAATTATACAAAGAATGTAGACAAATGCAGAAAAAATATAGCTAAAAAGATTATAGAAAATCCCAACAATCTTCTCTGCATTGCCCTGGTTTAAGTCTTGTATTCAACAAAATAACTTAGAAACAAATATCCTAGTTAGAACACACTACATCTGTAACATAATTGTATGGCTGAGTTTTAGATGTGGTATTTTTGTGCAAAATTAGGAAAAAAGCATAGTATTTCTGGGCCAAAATCTAGGCTTGGTGTTAAATGTCTGCCTACAGCTGCCCTGGGTATCCTGGAGCAGGCTGCTCTTTACATTCCAGCATCTTTTGAATGAGGAAGCTCCCACACCCTATCTGAGCAGACTCTTCTGTGGTCAGTGCCTCATAGTAAAGAAATCAATGGATTTCTGGAATCTCTGGATGCCAGCATGACCCTCCTCCCAGATTTGTATACCAGCACCCTTGCTGGGGGTGCTCTCTACCCTCACCCAGGCTGGTTCACCAGGGCACTCCACATCCAGGAACCTCCTGCTTTGCTTCTGCCTCACTGCAGCACCCATCATTCTGCTTTGTAGGCACTTCCTTGCTTTTACATGGAGATGCTGGAGGAGACCCTACACAATCCTTGTTGTTGATTCTGTGTTCCCTTTGCTCCTCACACCCTGCACGAGGCTGCTAGATCTTCTCCTCCTGCCCTTTCCCAGTTTAAAGTCTTCTCCAGGCCAGCCATTCTGCTGGCCAAGCAGCCTGGCCCATCAAGTTCCCCCTCTTTGAGAGTCTCTTTTGAGGGATTGCCCTGGCAGCATCCTTAGTGCCCACTAAGAGAAAAAAATCCAGGTGCAGTAATCACAGCAGGTGGGTGTGGGATAATTGTTGGCACCTGGCAGCCCAGGTGTTTTGCTTTAAAGTAGATTGAGAGGTGATTATGCCCTCTACTCTGCACTATAAAACCCCTCAGAACTCTAAAGCCAGGTAACTGCTGGTCCACAGGGTTCCTCAGGATGGTCAGGGATACACAGCCTGGGAGGAGACCCCAGAGGAGCAGGGCTTGTTCAGCTTGGAGAGCAAAGAGCAGCCCCTGCAGGAGATGGAGAAGACAGAGCTTGTCTTTCCACAGAGGTATTGTGGCAAGAGGATGAGAAATGCAAACACGCAATTAAAACGAGGTAGGTTCAAACTGGAAAAGATTTTCCCTGGGAATTTTTAAGCTTTAGAATGGGTTGCTTAGAGAGGCAGCTGTGTGATCTCCTCTCTTGGAAGTTTCCAGAGAGCATCTGCATCAATCCCAGTGGTGTGATCTTGCAGATGACTGTGCTTCAGTCAGGAGTTTCTGCTTGAAATCTCTTGGGGCCCCTTCCAGTCTCACTGATTGTGTGGGGCTGCAGTTCTTGAGACCAAATTGCAACCAGCAGCTGAGAATTCCTTGTGTAGGGTAAACTGTAACACCTTCTTGGAAACATCCCTAAGCATCCCTTCCTGGATGTGATTTAACTTAATAAACGTAGTGGAGTATTCACTGTAGTTAAGCCTTCACTCTGATACCTCAGAGGAATTTCTTACCCATCTACATGTGGCTGGAATTCTTTTTGTCTGTTGAATGTTTTGATGGAAAGCTAAAGGGTCCAAACATAGTAAATGCCCAGAGCAACTGAGGTGATTGAGGCACCCAGCTGGAGGTGTCAGGTTCACTTTCAAATCCACCTGGTTCAATCTCTCTGATTGCTCTGGTACTTGTGATTTTGTTTATTTGAGCTCTGCTCCAAGCCTGGAATTGGAGAGTCAAAGGAATGTGCATAAAGAAATGCTAGGTTGGAATGGTGATGCCATTCGTTGTAAATATAATAAAGGCAAACACTAAGTTCCAAATTGTAGCCCTTTGTTAAATACCAGAGTTTCCCATACTTATCCTTTTCCTATTGTTTTTGTAGAAAATGCATAGAAGCAGCAGAGTTCAATGAAAACATGTATTGGAATGACTAAATTGAAATAAGTTTCTAAAAGAACTCAGAATAGCAGTAAAGGAGTAAAAATAAGTCTTGATTGATGTTCTGGCCCATTATATTAAGATGTGTGCCTTAGCTTTGGCTAAGTCAGCCAAGTCTTAGAAAAGAAATTGTAAGTGGGTCAGGTTGTTGCTAAGTTATGTGAATTGGAGCTAACTTTGGCTTGTCTCAACTTAATGTGCTTGATCCAAACAGAGATAATTAAAAAAGATTATTCTGAAGTTTTGTAATATCATTTATCTCACATCTATACTTGTCATATAAATACAATGCCTGTCTTATTTTTATTCAAATAGCAATCCATCAAAATTGCCTTTTGACAGGATTTTGACTACTACTTATAGTAATAACTAATAGTTCTTTTTTACTATTTCCCAGGGGAAAGTAGTATGTGTGTGTGGAGGAGCGGGGGAGGATAGAAATGCTGAAAATAATTTTCATTTTTACCTTTAAAATGAATCGGGAGTTTTAGTTGTCTGTGAATTTTCATATAAGGCAGCAATCTGCAAAGGCTGTGCTGGTTTGCTTTTACTCTGTTTGCATTTCATTAAAAGAAGGTATAGGGGCACTTTCAAAAATAAAGCTGAATCTTTAATTACTATTTGCCATAAATCTTTTTTTAAAGGGTGAAATTATTGATACACAGTTCACTCAAATGGTTTTTAATATTTTTGTTCACTAGTGATAATGGGTTAAAAAGAAAAGTTGAAAAGACTGATTGCAAAGCTGACAATAAATCAATCAAATGGGTCTGGTAGTACATCTCATATCCACAGTGTGTGATGCTTAGTTTATGACATCTTAAGATCTCAAAACCTGATTTATTTTTCCAGTAATCAGTGTTCTGATCCATTAGTTTTTATAAGGTAGATGTCACTGTTTTTTTCATTAATTATTTGTATTTTAAAATTGCACATCTGTCAATCAAGACAGAACCAAGGACTTTTTAAAAATTGGTACCTGCACTGTGGGTTTATTTCTGTACAGTGCTGGTGGTGTATATTATTATTCAGTGAAGTTTTTCATTGCACTTCCTAGTTTGGGATTTTTTGAATAATATATAGACTAAGAAATTTTTATTCCACTTTGATAATCATTTCACCATTTTCCATATTGATACCCCAGCAGTTCTGGCTATAACATTTGGAGTATTGCGTGCTTCTACATGTATGTTGACCTCTCTTTGATTTATTGAATTGTGCTTGGGTATTTTGTAAACAGGGACAGACTTGAAGCCCTTCTCTGCTGTTTTGATGCTGAGAGTGTGCACTGTCAGGGAGGACTCTGCTTTATCAGATAGACTCTTGCTAATGAAAAGTTTATAAGCTGGAAATCCATCTGTATTTTAAAAGGCAATTATTGCCTTGATTTCAGTTTGACTACAGGCTTGATATCAAACTGAAATGAGCAGAAAAAAACAAAAATAAATTAGTGATTGGGCTCATACAAGTGAAATGCGATTCTGATTTCTTACTGTTGTATTCAAGTTCACTTAGGTTTTTGCTTTTTGGGGTTTGCATTTTAATGGTTTGCTCCTCACATCATCAAAAAAGAGTCAGAAATGGTTTAGGTGGGAGGGTTTTCTTTTGGCAGGATTAAAAACAAAAAAAGTGGAAAAGGGTAAAGTTAAGTTAACATGGAAAGCTACAAAAGTAGTGCCACAGCATTTTTTCCAGTAAGCTTGGCACTCTTTGCTGAGTTTTGCACTATACAGCCATTAGCAGGCTGGTCAATGCATTGCTTTATGAGGCAATTATTTCAGCATACTCTATTCAAAATACACATTAGAACTTAACCTTCTGAATCCTGAAGTAGCATTTTTATCACCCAACATTAGAAAAGAGTTGGAGTCAGCAATTTCCCCTTTCTTTTTATGATCTAGTATCATTAATAAAGCATTGAGCTGGTAGTTTCTTACAATTCTTCAGGATAATTTGTGACACAAAAGGTGCTGCTGTGATACAGTTGTCTGTTGACTTATTCAACAGCAGGGGAAACATAGAAATTGTGTAAAAATAAAAATGAGGAAGGGAGGGGAGAAAGAGCTCCTAAAACAAATGTACAATTGGTACACAGCATATTAGGCCTGCTGCTGGATGTGCACAAGTAGAAATGGGAAGTTAATATGGAATTTCTAATTAGGGTCACATACTAATGAACTCCCTCTCCATGTTAGTTTTATGCCGCTTCAGAAATTTTTTATCATATGCTTAAAAATTTATGGCTAGAAACATTAATGAAAATGAGGCGTGAATTGGAAATTGTGCTATTATGGAGATGAGTATGGCCATGGCCAGGCTGATTTCTAAGGAGGGATCCTTTTATTGCCATTTTTTTGAGGAATGAGAAATTATACAAGTAAAATTAATGACTAGACATATTCTTTGCCCTGGCTTGGCTGGCGTTATTATATTTAAAGATATAAAAGCTGGATTTAATAAAATTTTGAGTCAATTATAAGGGAAATTTTAATCATAATTGGCAGTCTTCTGTAAGAAATAAAACTGTAAATCAGCAGAAGGGCAAAATTAATACAGTGAAGTGATTATGCTTTCATACACCTATACATGTGTGTATATTAAATATACATTTTTAAATATTTAATATGTAATTACATATATGCTCATACACATATAGGTACAGTGAACATTTTTATGTGACATTGTTGCTAAAGGCCATCTCCTTTCCTTGCTGCTTGACAACACAATTGCTCTTAAGTTCTGTGGATGAATGTTTGGGTATAAATTTTCCAGAAGTGGCATTTTTGTCTCTGGTATCTTGTAAAAATCAATTGAGCTTGCTATTTAAAATGTCAAACCTCCAAACACTACCTGTTGTATTATTTCCTTCAGCCCCACTAAAATTATCATGCAATCTTGTATAAAATATATTGAAAACATCTGGTAGTCTGTCTCATTGGAATTGCCTTTGGAAATAGTCTAGTAACTTTTGACAGCTTGGCTTTACAAGGATATTGATTTCACTGTGGTTTTATCATAGAAAACTGATGAATGGTCAAAAGCTGAAAGTGATATAAAACCTAGTTTATAGTTTTTATATGAATCCATGTAATAAAATAAAGTAGGTTTATAAAACATAGTAAGGTATGCCCTTGTGAAAACATTAGAGTTAAAAAAGAATTTTGCAGCGTTTTTGTGCTGTGGATTACTCAGGCTGGGAACATCAGAAATATTTGCAGACTTGTAAGGGATGGACAAAGGAAGCAATGTACTTATTGAAAACAATACCATATGATGTTAATATTTATGTGATGCTTGGGAGAAAAGAAGCTTGTGTAGACTACTGCTTTTGGATTTTAAACATTTCCTTTTGAAACAGGCTATTAATACTGAACAGGAACCAATGTGGGGACAATATTGTTTCTTCATTCCAATAACAAGGAGAAATAGGCAGCAGAAACACAACTAACTGATGGGGCATGTAACATGGGAAACAGGAACTGCAATCTGGGCAAGAAATACCTTTTTTGTACACCTGAGGAACTGAATAGGAGGAATTAGAAACAACATTGGCCATCTGTATTGCACTGGCTGCAACAAAAGAAAGTAAGGAAAATATAAGAAACTAAATTGGTTTCTTTCTGGAGGAAGTAATTACTTCACTGGTCAATTAAATATAGATACAAAGAGAAGGTGTTGAGGTAGAAACAGGTGTGTCAGTCCTGCAGAAGAGTGAGTTCTGTGTGTACAGGATGCCCTGGGGGCTGGAGGTACACGTTCATCTCCAGCCCAGCTGGGCCCTGTTCTGCAAGGAGGGCCAGAGAGGTGGTGAGGGGTTCTTCCTGGATCTCAGAAAGAGAGGTCTGAAATAAAATGGTTTAATAAGAGAACAAAAAAAGGAATAGCACTAGGGAGTAAATCTAGCATCCTTTCACAAGGAAAGGACCCTACCCTACTCTGGTGTAGGCTTGGATGGATGCTGGAGGGGAGTCCCTCGAGGTGTTGCACAGACCTTGGCTGTGGAGGGAGTTTTCTCCTTTTTTTGGTCACTTTCTTTTGCATGGTTTTCTGCCCAAACCCTGAAGGGTGTTTGCAGGAGAGGCTCCTGCTGCCCTGCAGGGGAGAGGGAGGGCCAGGCTCCTGGGGAGAGCTGCCCACAGGCTGCTCCTGCCAGGGCTGGACCAGTCCTGCAGCTCGGGGACTGCCCAGCATGGTCCAGACTCAGCACGGGTCAGTCTGCTCAGGTGGAAACCTCCCAAATGTGCAGGGATCGCTGAGCTGGGATCACACAGCTCTCCTGCACAGCTGGGTGGATGCAGTGAAACCAGAGCAATCACCAGGCTGCTTCTGACAATTCAGCTGGTGCTGACCAATTGGCACTGCTGCAGAGCAGATGTCCTGCCCCTTAAGGCATGTCACCAGTTCAAACTCCTACAAGGAAAAAAAAAATAGAAAAAGGAAAATCAAGATTTGCATATCCTGGATTATGAAACCTGAATTAAAACTGGTACCTGTGGATTTTATTAATAAAAAAACCCTTTTGCACTGTTCTCTGAATGATCTTTCATTGTGGAAAAAGAAGAAAAAAAAAAAAAGCTGTGTCAACTTCAGCTAGAGTATCTTGAAGAAAGGGAAGGTTGTCCCAGAGATCCATGTCCAGGCTTGGGTGCTGTGCTTGAGAAATGTTGGTCCAGTGGAAAGAATTCAGAGCAGCACAGTGAGAGTGAGCAAAGCATATCCTGCAAAATAGGATGTCAGGGAAAATTGCACCAGACATTGTTTCCTTGCATTCCCCAATCACTCAATAATTTTCTTATCTTTTCCATTTCATGTCTGAGCAGAGCAATTATTTCCTGTTCTCTACTACCTTTTATGAGAACTTTGGGTTGGACTTGATGATCTTGAAGGTCTCTTCCAACCTAGTCATTCTGTGGGTTTTAGTTGGCCCTGCTGCTTCCGAGGTTCTAATTTTCATTAAAGGTGAAGCCAGTAGGGGCCGTTTGAAGGTTGCCAATGGAACTCAAGTCTCCAGAGTATGAGTAGTGGAGTTATCACTAAACCTTTCTTCTTCCATAAAATATAAGCAAAAACATAAACTGTAAATAGTGGGGGAAAGAAGGAGGTTTCCTTACTCCAAGTTAAAGGTCAGTCTTCATTCTCAAAGAGTGACAGGTAGAGTTGTTCAACAGCTACCATTGCAGATGGAAAAAGAACATGAATTCCCTTGCAGACTCCTCTTCCCTTCTGTTGCTGTTTTTCCTGAGCACCCACATGGGTACAGCCATGGTTTGTTAAATCAGGAAAGGTAATTGGAGCTGGCAAATGAGGGTAGGGCTGCTGTGAGCTGTTTGTGAGAGCTCCGGTGCCCGGCTGTGGTGTGTGCACTGCAGAACTCCCTGGGAATGGTGCTGATCCCAGCCCTTCTTTGCACTACAGGGAAGTTTTTGGGGTTGTGACAGTCACTTGCAGAAGCCCTGCATGTCTCCCTTCCTGCAAGTCTAATAGTGCTTTAGTAGCACCCAGTTCTTTGGGTTTGGAAGTGTAAAACTTGCACTTGGTCACAGGAGCAGGCAAACCATGCTCATTGTCTTGCACTTTATAACTCTGTGGACACAGGTCACCTTTACCTGGCAAGAAATCCAGCAATTAGATGCTTCATCTTAAAAGCCCTGATGGTGATGAAAGGAGAAAAATAAACTTGCAAGGGTCAAAAATATTTGAGATTTGATAGAGAAGTAAAATGAAGCATTGAGTTTTGTAGAAAAGTAACGCATATGAGAAGTTTGTGCTGTGGCTTTATTTATTACAAACCAAAAGTATTGGATGCTTGCCAACCAGAAGAAAAATGTATATCCTGAAAGACAGTGAAAGAGAAATATTAATAGAGTCAAGGCTGGTGTGCAATACAACTGAAAATAATGAAATGCTGAAAGGGTATTGCAGCTTGATTTTTAAGAAGATGGCTAGAAAAGAAAAATCTATTTGTTTTTTATTAATCATTTCATAGCAATTTTAACTAGAAATGTCATAATTCAATAGGCCAAACATGCTTTATGAAGCAAACTTGATCCTGACATAGGAAGTACAGTATCTGCATAGCATTTAACCACATGTGTTTTTTTAAGGAAAAATAAGGTGCTGTCAGATGTCTCATATGTGTTTTATCTTGTATTCAGCTTTTGGGTGGATGTTTTCCTCTCTGAATTTTAGAGTTAGGGTTGTTTGGCACTCAGAAGGATAGGATAACTGGGATGAATGGTGAAGTGTGCTGGGTTTGAGTTTGTAACTGCCAGGGGGAAGCATACACTGACTCCCCTCTGCTCAGAGGGACTGTGAAGATCACAGTGTGGCTGCCAGGGGGAGGAATGTCAATTTACCTTCCCAAGAATGAGCTAACAGAATTGAGACAGGATACTCTCATTCTGAACTCTGAGAATTACCCTTCTTTTAATTAAAGCTGTTACAATATTGCTGGCATTAATCAATATTTCAAAAATACTTTTGTAATTGAACTTGATTTTTTACATTGCTTCTGCTTTCTATGCTCACTGAAGACATTTTTGCTCATAATTTCAACAAAAAACACTTTAGGAATCTCAGCCACTATTAAATGCTGCAATGAAAAGCTGAAGAAAGCTGATGTGAGAATGTTACAGCACATCACTTGATGAGATATCTTAAGAGGTTGCTACTAGCGAGCTTCCTCTTAATGGCTTTTACAAACGATGGTTTATAATATCAAACTGCTGCTGTAAGAAGTAAGGAATTAAAGAGAATGAATTAGACATAAAGGGGGAAAGAAAAAAAACAGAACTTATGGCCCATCTGAGGTTTATTTTGCATGTTTTAATTTTGTTATGATAAATAATTGCAAAAATTTTAATTGTATATGTTTGTAGCATAAAAGTATAATAAAAAAATTGGAGTGTAACTTCAAACCAGTCATCAGCTGTAAATGCAGTGGTTAGTGAACCCATCTGACTACAGAAGTGGTGCTAGTTGGCATTTTGTAAATCACTGAGTTGTGCTGCAGCTTTGCTGTTCTCTGGAGCAGAAAGGAGCTGGGCGTGCAGCCTGCCCGGGTGGGGCTGTGCTCTGGGAGCATCAGAGCAGCTCAAGGTGTGCATTTGCTGTGCTCCAAGCCCGCAGTTCTGGCTGTTACAAAGCTGAATGGCCCAGCTCCTGCTCACCTTACTGTGCTTTCAGAGGCACAGAGATGTTGCAGTTCTGGTTGTGCAGCACCACTCAGCAGGGCTGGGCACAAGTGAAAACACCTTGAGACATCCTGGTAATTTCTTGTAGTGTAAGTTAATTTTTTCTCAGCTATTGTCTTAGCATTTGACAGGTCTGTAGGATGGAGAAATTGCCTTTTTTAGACCAAGCCAGACTGGGGAGGGGAGTGGGGAGTTGGTAGCTCTAAGGTAGCATCATTATCACCCCACATAATCATGATTAAGCACTCCACAGACTCTAAACAGTATTCTTTCCCTAAGTCATGTGGTTATAAAATAGCAAAGGTATTTAGTGAGTTGATCTGGTTTGAGTAGTTATGATTCCTACTATCTAAAAACTAGTGTGGTAAAATATCCTTTTTTTTTTAACGAAAATTATTTGAAATCAAAATTATTTCTTACCTAGACTGGTCATTTTTTGTTGTACCATTTTTTTTAGCACCTAACGCATACATGAGTACATGGATTTATGCATATATAGCAGTCAGATAAAAATACACAGAAAGAATGCTGGAATGGAGCAGTTTGTTGGCTGAACAAATGTTGTGCTTGAGTGGAACATACAAAGGACACTTTAAGTATATGCTGGTCTGTCTCACTACAAGCCTAAAGACACCCCATACTGAGTTCCTCGTTCTTTTATAATTCAAAGTCAAGCTACTGTTGTGCACCAATAGCTTTTTTTAGGCTCATATTAAATAATGAATTTTCACAGTACATGCCATAAAGTGAATTGGCAGGTTTTGTGAGTGATTGGACTGTAAATCTGAAATGAGACTCGCTTCGTCACAGTTTCACTTCTTCCCACCAACTGTTCAGATGCCTCAGGTGCCAGAAAGGATTAGAAAACCCTGTGAGAAGGGATGGCACTTCTGCTGAGGATGGGGAAAATGCAGCACAGTTTTTTTCTGTTTTTAACTGAACACGGTGATCACAGTATGCAGCTTTACATTTTAGTCTTAGCCTGGGCCATAAGATGATTCTATTACAATGCATCACTTACCTTTATGTTTATAATCAGGGCTAATGCTATGAAGTTACATCCCCCAGGTGTTTAACCCTGTTTTCAAGCACTGCTTTTTGTAATACCTTGAGATATGAAACATAACTAAGTAGTAGACAGTGACAGAAAATAATTTAAAGTGTTGGTATAACTTTAAAATTACTTTCTCTTGACTCTGATAATAGTCATGTTTTAAAAAACCCCTCCCTTTGCTAGCCATAAAATGAGTTTATGTTCCCAAAGGCGTTGCAGGGAATGCTGTCATTAAGGGGATGTGCCCAGCAGGAGGGAGCTGACAGTGGCTCTTTGAACCACCTAATCCTGGGACATGGTGGGGTTGTTGTGCTTTGCTTAATAACAGGAACTCCAACTGCCTTTATTAGGATTCCATTTTGCCATCAAAATTTAAGTTTTCTTAATGAGGTTTTGTTGTGCCAAAAGAACTCTGAACAAACCAGCCTTTGTCATAAACTGAACATCGGCTCCAGGCAGAGAATCCCTGTGCAGGTAATTCCCTGAGCATTGTGACTTTTTGAAGGTAAGAGGAGTTTTGCTGAGAGTTGGTGGATTAGCTATAGGCTGTTTAATCTTGGTGTCCTAGCCTGAACCCAGGAGTGCAACACTTCACCCTTATGAGGTGTAGGTTTAATTAAAATAATGCAAAATCAAACCAGGAGGGTCAAACTCCTTTTCACCACAGGCTCCTGGTTCCACCCCTGCCCAGCCACTGAGTTTTTCCTGGTGCTTTTGGGGTGTCCAGTGAATCCAGCCTGGCTGACAGGTTCTTGCCATAGATTGGGGTCAAATGGGTTTTTGTGTCTCAGAGCTGGAGCAGAGATGTCAGCCAAGAAAAACCAGGGCAGGAAGATGTACCCAAGTGTCTCCAAAGCTGGGTCACTGTTCCATTGGGTTGGAGAACCCTTTCCCTTTTTAATAAATCTGGTGCATGCTACGTGTGCTGTACACTTCCAGAGTTTTTCACTTCTCTTAAAAGCACTGGATAATGTTTGTACAGCATGTGTTTGATGTATTGTTACCTCTGCAGGTTAGGAGTAACTCAGCAGTTCAGGTAGGAGGCATGGCAAAAAAAAAAAAAAATCTTTTTTTAATATAAAGATATTTGTCTTGAGAGAAAAAGTAAGATGTATGATGTATTTTATGCATGTTTTGCACATATTTATATTTATTTTGCATTTGAAAATAACAATGCATGAAACATCATCCTGAGTGAGGTGATCTTACTCTATTTTGTGAGAACCATTAGAAATTACCCCAGAATGCTGTCATCCTCCTTGGCTAATTACCAGACAAGGCAGTGATTAAGATTAAACTCAAACAAATAGATTTTGCATTGTCTGAGGTACATAGATCAAAAGTTAAAGCAGAGTTCTTTTGAACAAAGAACTAATAATGATTAAGAGCTAGCTTTTCTCTCTTGTACCTTTCAATTGATTGTGGGCCTGCCTGGCTTGATGGATTAAAATCAGTAATTTAGAAGCTGACAAAACAATACATTACAGAAAGGATAAGAGTCAACAAAAATTATATAAATGATCCTGATTCTAACATTTAAAGCTTTTAGAGTGTAACACCTTTGTACTTTTTCCCCATTTTCCCCAAAATCTCAGCCTTGCAAGCAAATTAATTGGTGTCATGTTTTCAGCTATAGAGAGGGGAGCCTAAACCATTTCAGAATTTAAGAATGGGAAATAAGAAGGGAAAAGGTTGGACTTGGTGATCTTGGCAATCTTTCCCAACCTAGTTAAGTCCGTGAGAAGAGAAAAAGTGTGACTGTTAGGATGGAGAAGAGAGATCAATGGTGAACTGTGTAAACTTGCATTGTGTTCCAGATTTTATAAAAGGAGTTACCAGGCTATATTTGGGCTATACTATAACCTTTCACCATAACTTCAGTGATGCCACTGATATTGCTTATGAAGTGTTCTATCACTTTCTAAAGGGATGGTGGAGTTAATATTCAGTTTACAGAGGTGCCATCCTGCTGCTTCTGTTCATGAGAGAGGTTGAAAGGCTGTCTGAGGGGATAGAGGGGGGGAAGATGCAAAAAGGTGGCTGAAATGGCCTGAACAATAATTTCACAAAGGTGTTCTGGCAGCAGCAATCTGAAAGGTTGTGAGTAGAGCCCAGATAGAAAAAAAAAAAGTTAATTGTCAAGTGATGTGATGAAGTGAGAATTTAAGTTCTCCAGATGGATGTGAAGTGCTAGATCTTAGAAATGTTACACAGAAAAAATCTGCGAGATTTTCCATGAGCTCAAGATGATGAATTTATGGGAAGTTGAAAAAGGAGGGCCTAGAAGCTGATGGCAATAGGAGAAAGAAAGTTCTGCTTTGAACTTGAAGCCTTGTTAGATATCCATGAGGAGATTTGACAAAGAGAAGATTTAATTCCAAGTGTCTGCATTACAGAGCTGACCCCATGAGTCATATGAAAATGTCTTAGGAGGTGATAAATGGCCAAAAATAAGATGTGTAGGGAAAAGAGTGGTAAAGCAAGGACAGGCATATCTTAGAGCCCCTGGAAAAAGCTGATGGCAGACAAGGAGCTGACAGAGATAATGGGAGAGGGCAATTACCACAGGAATTATTATCAGCCTGGCTGATGGCACACAAAGTGGGGTAGAGATTGGGTGAGCATGAGCATGAAGAACTGGCTTTTAGCTTTGGCTTACAAAACATTCATTAGAGGGCTCTGTCAAGCACGTTTCCTGAAGAGATGGATTGCTTGGGAGCACAGACTGGGAGCTGTCCCAGGGAAACTCGTGCCTGGGATTGTGAACTCTGCATCCTGCAGGTTCCAACAGGTGATTGTGCACAGAAATGCCAGAGAACTGCAGGAGCAGAGGGGTCATGGCAGGGTGTGAAGAAAGGAAACTGGTGTCAGAGGGAAAGAGGAGGATAATCTTACCTGAAACAGCAGAGACCTTAAGGATTCTGAGGATGGAAAGGGCTTTCCTAAAATAAAAGAAAGGGAGTGGGGATCATTTTAAGCAGAGCACCAACCCTTCATAGCCTGGCTTGGTGTCCCTGGGAACTGCAAAGGCTGAGGAGCTCAGAGTGAAGTCTGTGTGTCTGTCCTGCATGAGCATTCCTACTCTCTATGGAAAAAAGCCACAATTTCTTCAAACAAAAAACTCTGAACAGCTTTTGCAAAAAGACACTAAATGGGCAGTATGTTCTCCACTTTTATAATGAAATGCAATGTTAGAATAAAAATAAATAATAGCACAACACCTATTTAGGAGTCTGAAATGAAACTTTCTTATTTCATACTTGTTTTAAGGAGAAAACAATTTATTTTCTTAATGAGGTATTCTAGTGCAGTGTTTTTTTATATAATGCTAATCTTATTCTTCTAGTTTTCCTTCATTTGCTTTTAATAATACTTATAAAATAGAATCTGTAGATGCTACCAAGCCTAAGCCTTCAGGCTGTTGCAATCACACAGAATGTAATTATTGTAAAGAGCCAAATTGTTGTAATACCTGATTATAGCAGGAAGAGAAGGTAATTGAAATTAAATAAAGAGTTTACAGAAAACTCTTGCATTTCTCATTTTTTTTGGTATTTTTACCATGCGTCACTTGAGTGTTTTGCAACATTTTTTAAAAATTATTTACTTAATTTTCTAACTAACTGTTAAATTTCCTGACCATCTTGCTTAGTTTGAGACAAAATTGCTTTTGTTGCATCTGTGCTGCTCTACTGGAAAAGTTATGCTTAATAATGGCTTAAAGTTGATAACAGCTGAAACTTCACATTCTGTGACTTATTTTTGCCTTTTTATGTAGTTCTAAGGTGATTTTTAGGGAATAAGTTCTTGTCTTTGCAAACTGTTCACACCAGAGGTAATATATTAAAACAAAATAAATTGTAAACTAAAATACTCCTAAGGCAGATCTCTTTGAATCCATGTTTGGGTTAGTTCCTTTTGCATGTATGTTGGACCTATTTTTAATTTGAGACACCTTAATAAGCATCTTACAGATGCCACATGTAGGTTTTGCAAATCCTAAATCTGTACTTGTGTCCAAGGGAAGAATCAAGGATTTAATGGAAAACAAATCCGTCAGGAAATGTAAACAAACACAAAAATATCCCAAGAAGTTTCAAACCCACAAACTGCTGAGTGGGAGAGTGCTCAGGGGAATGCTTATTCCTCCTCTGCCCTCCTACAAATGAGGGAATCTAAAACTAGGAGCAGTTCAAAGGGTGGAAATGTGAAAGCAGACAAAGTTTCCTTCAAGTGGAGGAGTTCTCTCAGTCAGTTCTCCTGTAATTACGAAATGGCTACCTGGGGAAAAAAAAACCAAACCACATGGAATGAAGCTATTGTCCTCAAAGTAATAGTAAAAAAAACCTCCTCAGACTAATTATTTTTTATCTGAAGCTACCTGCCTTTGTTATTTGCCTTCCCAGCCTTCAGTGACAGCTCTAGGAATTAGTGGTAACCTAATTATTGTCATTAAGCAGGTGTACCCAGGGTGGGTTTTCTTGTGTTGGATTTTTTTGTTGTTGTTGCCAATTCTCCATGGCATCCAGAAGTAAATGTAAAAGGGCAGACAATAATTAGGCATACCTAGAAAAATACCTCCCAAAAAAGATATTTGGAATAATTATCTCTTTTGCAGTACCAAGTCAGCAGTTTTTGCAAAATTTAAAATAAGATTATAAAAGATGAAACAGGAAAGCTTATTTCAGCTTTTAAGAAAGATGTAAGCAATTTTAAACTGTACTCTTTCCCTAGGGATAGTTTAGAAATATTTCTAATGAATTAAAGTATAATAAAAGTATTTGCCTAGATTATAATGTATTTTTCCTAATAATTTCTTAATTTCTTGAGTGCTTAATTGTAGCTCTCAGGGGTGTGAGGTTAAGGCAGTATGTTTCCATGTTGAATGTATGCACTGTATTCCTTTTTTCAGCAGGTGATTCTTTGTGATTTTTTTTTTTGTTGTTTTGTTTGTTTTGTTTTGTTTTTTTGCAAGAGAGAATTGTCTTTCCTACAAATTTTTGAGGCATCAGAAGGTTCATGCCTAATCTGATGGGACAGTAAAGGACATTTATGAGAGTCATATTTGTGAAATTCTGTTTATTAGAGATGGATGGAGAATAGATGTTTTTCAAACAGTGCCCTCCCAAAAAAAAACCCAAAACCTGAGTCTCAGGAGGGATTATCAGTGGCTGAGCAAGAGCAGGCACCGGGTGAGTCAGGAAGGTGGCTGAGGGTGTGGAGTTGAAAGATGGAAATCATCTGGTTAAACATGTCCTGAAAAGGCAAAGGTACAAAGTCTAAAGTGAATTTCTGTCTCCCAAATTGAGGCACTTTCTTCTTTCATTCAGGATTTTTCAGAGAGGAGCACAGGGGAAAGAAAGAGAAAACAATTTCTATTTCTGCTTCTCGTTTATCCCATGTGGAATGTGTTTGGAGAACTGTTTACCTTGATAACTTGGATGGATTCTGGTGAGGATTGTTTGAGCCCGGTGGCCAATCTGATGTCCACCTGGGTCTGCACTCTCAACAGAGGGTCACGAGTTGTGAGTTGGTTAGATATAGTAGTTAGAAAAAGTAGGTATGTAGTTTTAGCAGGTCTTTTAATTAGTATATTAATTTATTATAGTTATAATAAAGAAATCATTCAGCCTTCTGAACTGGAGTCAGGCATCATCATTTCTTCCCGCTGGGTTCACCTGCATTTGCAATATCTGAGTTAGTGGCAGAGTCCTCAGTATAAGTGGCAATGCTTTGGGCTTTCCTTTCCAGTTAGAAAGACTCCACTCAAGTTGACCTCCTAAACTTGAAGGGTTCATTGGTTATAGAATAACCGGCTGTGCTTTCTCCAATTTTTTTTTTTGTGCTGAACCTGTAACTGATGTTACCAATTTCAACTAAAGAAAGTAGCTTTAGTCACGGAGAAAAAATACGTTGTAATGGAATGTAAATCCCTTAAAACACTTTGAAGTATTTTTGTTTTCTTTGATTTTACCAGTTTTTCTGCAGTACAGAATGATGACCTTGTGGTACCTTCAACTTTTTTTGCTTACTCCCACAATTGAAAACATTCCTGTATGTATTGTGGTTGTATTAACATTAATTTATTACAGGCCTACTGAGAACATATGAAATAACAATGTTTTTTCTCACTCAATTTAGATAAAATGCAATCACTCCCACCCTAAAAAAAACCCTCAAACATAGCATAGAAATGAAAAAATAAAGGGTGTGGTTCTTTAAAATCTTAAATACATGAAACCATGAAAACATTAGGAGCAGGAGTGAAAGTGATGCCCTGTGAAGGCTGACCCAGAACAGAGACTGGACAGAGCTAAATAAAGCAGGGATTTATTAAAGGATCTCCTCCATGGATCCACCTTGGGCAGCACCAGAGCCCAGCCAGGGCTGCACCCAAGGTGAACAAAAATGGTCCCAAAATGCACGAGCGCTCCCGGGGCTCTCCCTGGGATCAGTTCTGCTCCATTGGCACCTTGGAGTTCATTGTCCCATTCCAGCTCCAGCCCAGGCAGTCCCACCCTGCTTGTTTTTCTCTCTCCAGCCCACGCTGTTTGTGCTCCTGGGCTGAGATTTGGATCATTTGTCCTTGGTGCCCAGCTGGAGCAGGAATTGTTTTGTGTCCCTACTCAGAGAGCTCACCATCCCCTCATGTGAAGCCCAGACCCACACACTAAAGCAGCACAGAAGCTGAAAAATATAAAAGCCAAAACCTTAAGGCATCAAAAGATGGGAGGGAAATCTTTAGGGATTTCACTTAACGAGTGCATCCAGCCAGGCCCATGGCAGAGCTTTGGAACATCTGTGCTGCTGGGTCTGCTTGGGCTTTCCCCCAGCTCCATCCTCTCCTGTCACCCTGCCTGCAGCTGTCCTCGAGTGCTCCAGCCTCCCCAGGCTCTGAACAGACTCCAGCCACTCCCCAGCACAGCTCTCTGCCTCGTGCTGTCACAGGAAATGAGCTCAAAATGACAACGGAACATCACTGAAATTACAATTTGCTAATCTGAAAGTTATAAATTGTATCCCTTATGAAATGGACAAAAATACTTTCTAATTAGTCCACTGCCTTAAAAATTAAATGTAAATAATAATAATATATGGAAATTTTGTTTGTCTGATAGTGTTTTTGCAGTTGCAGCAAAATAATCCAATTAAGCCTTAGAATTTTTTTCTTCTCTTCTCAAGTTAGCCTACCATATTAGTAATCTGTTTGTGTACCAGTTTTAGTCCTCGTTTCTGTACAAATATAATTTTAATTGCAAATGACACGTTGTTTGGTGCACATATTGATAGCTTCCCAGCGTGTTACATGCTTGGGGTTTATGAAGCCTTTAATATGGTTTCTTGTTGACACTTCTAAGCCCTCAGTTTCACAGTTACATGTTAGGGACCTGGTTGAATATATTTGCTTATAAATATATAATGCAACAGTATATCCTTAAAAATGAAACATAGGCTAATTTTAGAATTCTGTTTATATCCTCTTTCTAAAAATTAATGGCTGGTTTCATCCGTTTATGAGAATAAAACCAAATCCTAGCCAAATTCAGTAAGAGGAAGATGTGTAAGTTACAAGGCAAGAGAGAAGATGTGGGTGAAAGATGTTTGAAGTCCACCTGTGCCAATGAGACCCCTCTTTATTTTTCCTCTCCAGTTCCATTTCCCTGTCTGCAGAGCGGGGCACTGAGCATGGGAAGCTGGGGTTTGATGGCTGCAGTTCTGCATGCAGGGACGGGCTGGGCTGCATTGGGGGCTGCACTCAGTGTTCCCCATTCCCATCCCATCCCTGTGGGCTTGGCTGCAGCCCAGAGCTGTGGGCACAGGGGCTGGAGCTGCTGTAAATCCTCTCCAGGTGCTCCCTGGGCTCGCAGGAACGCCTGGGAATGCTGGCAGAGCAAGGCTGCCTCTTCCCAGCAACCCTCCCAGGGACTGAATTAATGGATCTCCTACTGTATTGATTGTGGCCAATAAGTGCCTAAATGATTTGATGCAAGGCAGAGGGATTATGAAGGGAAGAGGGAAGAGGCAGCTTGAAAGAAATATGCGGTTTAATTACAGGATGAATTTCGCCAATCTACCTCCCCCTAGGAATTTAACAAATAGGCCTAAGTGCACTTAGCTGTTCTTGACATCTGTTGAAATGATATCTGCCCGTGATGAGGGAATCATGGGAATTGGTCTGAGGGTATTGTCAGGATCAGTGAGCCACAGGAAACTGCTTCTCTGGCTGCAAAATTAGAGGACAGAAAAGCCTGCATTAGCAGTTTTAGGTCAAGCTGTAATGATTACAATTTCCATAACACAATTCTGCTTTCTGATTTAATGACACCGGTTGTCTTTAGGAGGATGCTAAGTAAATATTTAAAATGGTGTTAAAACATAAGGAATGAAACATACATATGAGCTAGAATCAAGATTGGTTCTTGGGGTGGTGTTGGTGGAAACTTGATCTATGAATTTCAAGAGAAACGTCCAGGTTTATAGCTTTTTTTATGATGTGCTATGACATGTTATGAAACTCAGAATCTCTTAGGTAAACAATGGAGAGGGTATAAAACCCAGGGAACACAAAAGCTGGAGCTTCAGCTTAAATTCTCTAGGAAGACAAGCATGGTGAAGAGTGATGTTGTGTGTTTGCTCATTTTGATTACATCTATAATTCAGCAGAAAGTGTGTGTTGCTTAATGCTTTCTACTGCATTTTATAGTATTTATACTATACCTCTGCACCAGAGAACCTGGCAATACCTTTAAAGTCCTCAGAGACATAAGTTTCTTTGCATTATTTGAAAGCTGTGTTTTCTCATGCTTGGAGCATTTATGTGTATTACCTCATAAATTCCTTGTCATTTCCCTTGAAAAAGTAATGAGCGTTTATTTGAGAAGGTAGAAACGAAAGGTGAGTGTGTGTATCCTGTTATCTGAGCTGCCTGCCTGTGTGTGCATTCTTACTCTGCCTTTTGCCCATGAAAGAACTAAAAATCCACAAGATTAGGCCCTGGGAGGGGATTGTTTATTTTGTCAATAATGCCTGCAGTGTTCTTTTTCTGTGATTTCCATACAAAATCAAAGCAAATTGATATTTGAAAGCAAAAATATTTGGTTCATTCTATTTAATGTAAAAGGCAATTCAGGATTTATGACTATATAAACTGTTTATTGTCAGGGGTTTTTACAGGTTGAGTAATTGAGGATGGAATTTTAGTTTGTGCAGCCATGCAACATTTCCTGGAAATTACTTTGAATTCACATCCATCTAAATTCCTGGTGCTTTTCCCTGTTTTACTGGGCAAACACATCCCAAACAGGGTAAATCACAACAATGTTAAACATTTAGTATTCTGGTTGGCTCTTTTTTTTTTTTTTTGTTGTTCAGCTCCTGAAAACATAAATACTTTTGCATTAGTGATCCACAAAAATACAGCAGCAGAGAGAGACACACCAGTTTTGCATTCCTGCTGTGTTTTTAGAGCCCACCTGACCTCAGTGATTTGTGTGTCTGTGAGAAGAGCTGGGCTCAGCCTCCCCTGAGCTCTTGGAGATATTTTTTATCAAGTTGAGCTTTTCAGAGGGAGCAAAACCTGCAGGGATCTCTGCAGAACCACCAGGCCAAAGTGTAGCCATCGCTTCTTAGACAGGGAATCAGTTCAATAAAGAAGAAGATTCTCTTTGAATGTCTGATGAGGCTCCAACAGGCTACACCAATGTCAGAACCAAACATTTTAGTATCCATATTTCCCAGCAGACTGAGTCATTTGGTGACTATATAGGAAAAAAAAAAAATAAAGTAACTGATTCCCTCTTGAAAATACCAAAAAAAAAAAAAAATCCTCTTTTTCTCTAAAAGTGAACTTTTAGTTACAATTTAAAAATTCATTATCAATTTTTTAGTAGCAAGATTTGGGATTGCTTTCCAATATCATTTGAAATATGGTGTGATGTAAAATAAATCCCTGAATATCTGAGAAATTTAAAATTATTTGCACACTAAGAATAATTATTACCTTATTTTTAGAGTTGTCTTTATTTGATACCTCAATGCCAACTTTCCTGAAACAGAAAAATTTCTGTGCTTAGCTTGTATCTTCTGGTAAAAAGATTAAATAGAATGTTAATTTTTTTCCCTTTGCACCTGAAGTACTGTAATCTTTTTAATAGAAATAAAATAGGGATTTTTTTCTCCATAAATACCCAATATAGTAAATTGTAATATATTTATGATTACCAGATGGGATTTTTTCACTTTTACATGGATATGAGCTCTCTGCCTTAGTGCATCATATCTCAGAGCAACTTCAAAACCTCTGTGATGTCATATGCACCTATTTAGGCTAAAATTCTCTAGGCTAAGTTTGTTCGAATCTCGTACCCATAATTAGGCATCTAAATATAATGGCCTGATTCCTGAAAGATGTGAGCACTTTTAGGTACAGTGATTTGCTAAGATTTGCTGTTCTCTGCATTTCTAAATCCAGGCCATATATGTAGGCAGCCTAAATATAGATTCATGAACTAATTTAAGACTTAAATAGACTTCAAATGATTTGGCATGTTTCTTGGTTCATGTTATTCCAGATGGAGAAAAGCAGTGATTCCAGCAGTGATCCTTGTCTGCCTGGCTCTGGTAGTTGCTCCTTGGTTTTCAAAGTGCTTTTGAAAGCTCTGTAACAGCTCGATGTATTATATTATCCCTGTTTTAGGCACAACTTCTGTCTTCTCTATTCCAAATTACCTAGGAATGTAATGGAAAATAGTTTAGGTGGAGGCCTTTCAGTGGGACTGGATTATGTATGGACAATGTGAAATGCCTGCTCTCTTCAAAGCCGAGGATGTTTAAGGGAACACATTACTTGTTTTGAATAAAACTCATTTTATATTTAACAGAGCATTTCCACCTGTCAGACAGTGTGCTTCTTTTTCTTTCTGTCTTGGTGATATTTTCAGGGCTTATAGAAAAATTGGTTCAGGGGTTGTTTTGTTTTCTGAATTTAAATAAATTGTAAAATTATTTCAGTTATAAGTGGCTTTTACCCATAAAACTGGATTCTGCGAGACAAAACAAGGTATTTAAAAATGTGGCATCACTGTCACAAAATTGCACTGTAATTGTCACTGCTAATACCTTGTAGTTTTTAACAGTCCTGGCTTTGGCAACCAGATGGGAGTGATGAAAAAAAAACAATTATTCTTCATTTAATGAGGGCATTGTGTGTGCAAACCAGTCCAGAAAGTCCAAACTCTAATTTGAATGTATTAATTAAAGTACTTTACTCTTTGTCCAACTTTCAGTTCATTTTGTTATATTTAAATTCGGCTTCTGTTAATTGAGGCTTCTTATAGTGGACATCAGACTGGGATGTAGATGGATGGAAATGGAACTGTAACATTGATCTAACATTGCTCTTTCAAGTTTCAGGTTGATTTACTTTGGTTTGTGTTTGGTGACTTTTTGTTTGGGTTTTTCTGTGGTTTTTCTCCTTTTTTTTTTTTTTTTTTTGTTTCCAAAATCACATTATTTTTATGAACATGAAAAAGTATAGGTATTGATCTGGGTATGTTCTGTAGCCGGCAGAAAAAAAGACACATTTACAAGGAATATTCAGAAGTATATTATTGTACTTTTATGTATAATCTGTGTTTTATTAGAAAATGACAGTAACTGCGTTCTCCTATGTAAAGCATATTTTCAAAAATAGATAGCAATGTTTGTGACACAGGGTAGCAGAAGAAGGTGTTAACAAATATGGAGGTTCACTTTTTTTTCCTAATGCCCCATAACTTAATTCTCCTTCTCAGTGTCAAGAGGTTATCCTGCACACTTCTTTACTCTCTGAAAGAAGAGTAAGGTTTAAAAAACAATTAGAGCTATCACAATGTTAGAAAAACATTAACAAACAATTTGTTAATGTATACCACATCTCACAAACCTGCTGTCAGTGTAAGCAAGGAATAAAAATTCTTGCACTCGTATGAAATCTCTGCAGTTCCTTGGAGGCTCAGTGTTTTCAGCATTCAGCTTTCAGACTGGCTGCTGCTGAGCCAACTCAAGAGTGTGATTTATTTTTTTTTTTTTTAAGAAAATTCTTTCCAGTGATGAATTTAGTTGCCCTCTCTTTTTTTCATGCGATGTGAGTCATTCATAAGCACTTTGTGGTTTAGGCGGCAAGGTGGGAGCAGGAGTATCTAAAGAAAAATAAAAAAACACCAAGAAAATGTGTAGCCAGAATGACAAATCCTTAGGCATAGCTATAAAACATACAGATCAGTAGCACAGAGCCATAAGAATATATTGACTGTGGCTCAAACTCATCAGAAGATTGATCAATCCAGCTGACTTGCATTAATTGTGAAATAGAAGGAACGCCACGATCAATGATAGGCATGAAAGTGCAGCGGTAATGATGCCACATCCAGCTAATCCAATAATGGAGAACCTGATGGATAGCATATTGGAATTCCACTGCTTGGGCCCCTGTCACAATAAAGTATATCCTGCAATTATGGGGAAAAATCGAGCAGGCAGCAGTGGAGGCAGCCTCGTCGGGCAGCGCCGCCGTCGTTTTCCTGATTAAACGCCACGTTAAGTGGCACTCAAACACTGCAGCTTGGCTGGTTTGTGAAAGGTGAGCCTTGAATTCATGTGGAGCCGTGTCTTTAATCAAAGCTAGCTATGAATATTGAATATTAAGATATGTGTGAGATCTCCAGCTAACTGTGGATGTTTGAACACTGGCCACCGCTGTTGGCCACGAGGAGAAAGGACCATTGCTGGGTTGTGAGCCACAGCTGCCTGTGCTGCAAATCAGTTGGGTTTTTCAAAGGCCTAAAGACCTGATGGGAAAAAAATAATACTTCCAACAGACCTGTGGAGCATTCCAGTTTAGTTAACTTCCACCCATGTTTGCCTACTAATTTCAGTCTGGTCAATGTTAAGGGTTGATTGGAGGAAGAATGGATTTTTGTCAATATAAGTACAGCCAGACCTGTGGCTACAGTTTAGAGTCACTGGTCATCTACTTGCTATAAAACCAACCTGAATCCCTTCCAAAATGCCTCATCTGTCACATTAAGGGCTAAGTCTTTCAGTTCTTATTAAAGTGTTGACTTTTCTACTATTACTTCTAAACTGATTTAATTTTTAAATTAATTTTTATCATGAAGTTTATCTCTGTGAGCCTGCTCATTGTCATTTTGACATGACTTTGCTGTTGGCTTGACCCTTTAAGGCCCAGCTTTGCGTGGAGGATGTCAGGAGGCTGCAGGGTCCATGCAGGAACCCCTTGGCTGTTTAAGGGAGGTGTGTCCTGCTCTCCTGCATCTCCCTGGGGCACTGGGTTCTTCCTGCTGTGCTTGGAAAGGCCCACTGGAAGCTGCACAGGAGCCATGACTGGTTTTTTCAGCTTATCCCTTGTCAGCAGTATTTCTCAATTATTTGTTTTTCTTGGGCGGGATAAATGAAGATTTGGAGCTGCTCAGCATTCAGGGTGTCCAAGGGCTGTTGTCTGTGGGGTTTGGGCAATCACAGGGGAAATGGATGGCTGCCACACCAGTGGGGAAGCACCTGAGCCCATCTGTTTGCCTTCTGGAGATCACTGCTTTAATTCCAGTTCTGGATGAGGATTTTAATGTTTCAGCTGTAGAAATTTGCCACTTTTCAGATACAAGTGTTTGAGCATAAATTGGACTGAGGCTTTGACACTTGAAACTCTTCAAGTTCTTGAAAATGTGAAGCTCTTCAGTAGAACCTGGCTTTATTTCTACGTGCAGATGTAGGGGGATTTTCATGAACAAAATGACATTTTTACTATTGCTGGGCTTTTTCCCCTTCCCTCCCTCCTTTTTTTTCTCCCCCTCTTTTTTTTTTTTCTCCCTCCCTTTTCTCTCTGCTGTTTTTCCCTCCCCTTTTTTTCTTTTTTTTTCCTCTTCTCTTTTATTGAGGCAGAGAAGCTTGGGGACAACTATTTAAGCAACTAGCAAGCAAACTAAAACATTCTTGCTCCTGTTAAAGAGTTCTGTAACAACTGTTATGAGAGATTAGGGGCTCTGCATGCCTTGCTGAAGCCTCTTGGACTCTGGAGCATCCAGCTGGGCATTTGTGAGCAGGAATTTTCCTGCTACCTCAGCCTAATGCCCTGCTGCAGAAAAGCCAGCATTTCCAGGCTGCAGCTCACATCTTCTGTTTCCCTTTTGGTGCAGTGTAATTTTCTTAGTGTTGTGGGGAGATGACCAGCCAGTGTTTCTGTGGGGCTTTTCTTCTTCCTCCCTAATGTTGATCTTACCTGTGGGGACAATAGAAACAAGAGTCCTACCACGGTTATAATGTGAATGCAGGAATGAAATTGAGGAGATAATTTATCCTAAGGGTTCTAAATATTCCAGAATGTTCATTTTAAATAGAAAAAACTAATTAAATATGAAATTAATAAGTGATCAATAAGCCTGAAATGGTTAAATGGTTTTCAGGCTGCTTAAGTTAGCTGTGTCATTCTGTTTCTAGAATTAATGTTCTTCAGGGCTTTTTTCCTTTAAAAATATTGCAGCATAACCAAAATATAAGTTGACCAAGTTGTGAATGTCATACCACCATCCTGGGTGTTAATAACATCGCTCTCTGTGAGGATGGCCTGACAGAGTGTGTATTTTTTAAATCTATTTTTGATTGTGTGAAGTGTTAACAGTTCACTTTAACCTCCCATCATAGGAGTACTAATAAAGAGAAGGAGACTTCAGACTCTGTGATGGTAGCTAATTGCTGTGGAACAAACCCTTGCCTTCTCTGAGACTTTGTTCATTCCTTTTAGCCACCAGGGAATAATTTTAATACATGAAAACTGTATTCAAGTTGTGTTCCAACAGTAAATGAGATCTACTTACTTCTTTCCAGAACAATTAATTTCAAGCCAGCCTATGTTAAAGAAAGTACTGAGCAGTGTGTTTTATAATTGCTGGAGAGCTGTACATGGAATATTAGAATAGAAATATTTGGTTTCTTTTCAAGTTTTGAATAATCCCAGTTGGCTTGCAAGCTGCTATGAATAATTCTGTAAAGTGAAAGAGTTGATTTTTCCTCCTCTCTTTGAGATTTCTGTGGTTATTTGAGGCAAAATGGCAAAACACGTCAGTATTATGTAAAATGAAGACTCTTTGTTAAGCCTGAAGTAGTAATGGATAGCCTGAAGGCATTAGTCTGAACAAACTGACTCCAGCAATGGTTTATTTAATGTTTTTTTTTTCTCTCAGATAAGTTGTTAGATGCCACCAGTCACCTGTGAAGTTACACCATGGAATTTTCAAAACAGAGGAAGTTCTCTAAGTGCTGAACTTGGCTGTCAGCAGTTTCACATCATTGCACAGGTGTCTGTAAATCCTCACAGCCAGTGCTGGACAGGGACAGCACAAGCAGGAATGGCTGTAAACTGTCAGAGGGCAGAGCTGGGTTTGATTTTAGAAAGGAATTGTTCTCTGGGAGGGTGGCAGCCCTGGCACAGGGTGCCCAGAGCAGCTGTGGCTGCCCCTGGATCCCTGGCAGTGCCCAAGGCCAGGCTGGACAGGGCTGGGAGCAGCCTGGGACAGTGGGAGGGGTCCCTGCCATGGCAGGGGTGGCACTGGGTGATCTTTGAGGTCCCTTCCAACCCGTGAAAAATGATAATTACTTGTTTTTTTTAAAAAATTAGAAGTTTAATAATAATGGTTATAAAAATATGCAATTAGAGTAATTAAGTTTAGAGTTGGGATAATTATAAGACAATAGAAGTCAAAGAATTATGGATGTTTGGATGTTTTTGGACACTAAGTTGTGAAAAGTATGACAAAAGTATGAACAAAGGAAATACTCTTAAACTAATATACTTGTATATTTATATATCTTTTATGGTTATGTATATAGTTTGTTTTAAACAAGAAACTGTTGTATGTTAATTGTTTTTTTGGTTTTTTTTAATCTTCTGGCATCTTTGAGTCTGAGTAAGGCTTGAAGAAATTATCTTCTTTTGATAAGAAGCCATAAATTTCTTTTTTTTTGGAAGATTTAGGTGTTTTTTAAAGTGAGTATTTAATTCTTAAAAAAAACTTTCTCTACATTTACAGTCTCTATTTTAACATAAGAGAATGAATACAGCATAACTTTCTAATACTACACATATAATATTCATTGTGAAAAGCCAAACATAAAATATGCATTTTTCACACAACCCAAACTATTCTGGGATTCTGTGATTGTTTGTGGTACCTGCAATGAAGTATCTTAGGGCCTCTGTCACACATTTTTTAGGTTTTTTTGTGGGTTCGTGGTGGTGCTTTGATTTTTCCCCTTACTTTTCATTTTTCACAAACAGCTAAAACTTAGATCATGGCAGAGAGGACTGGGCAGGTGAAGGACCATGTTTTTTGCAGATAATCTGGTTGTTCCATGGAACTGCAGTGACAAGGTGCTGCTGCCTCTACTTGCCTTGCTCAGTGTCTTTGCCTCTGCTAATTTCTAAGTTGGACTCTTGTACTAAAACTTATAATGCAAATGGTGGCCCTGGAAGGTCTTACAAACTTGCAAGTATTTGAAAAGGTGTTAATGTTTTTCCCCAGGAAAAGAGAGGGGAATTTTAACCTCCTCCAAAGGATTGTTTCATCTGTAATTAGCAGAAGCAAGATCATACAAATACAGAAATCGGTGAGCTAATTGCAGTAGTCTGGCAATGAGGGACTCTACTGGGATCAATTAACATGATCTAGATATTAAAGGAAAGCAGAATGTTCCCTCTTTTTTCCCCTCCTAAGATTTGCCACATTTGTCTCTTAAATACAGACTCTTGCAAGGTAAAAAGAGAAAGGCTTGGCTTTTATTTATTATTTATTTTTAAATATTGCCAGAGCAATAAAAGCCATCACGGTGATCCTCAGTTCTGCTGACATCCTGCTTGTTTCTTTCTCAGCTGAGGCCAAGTGTCAGGTACAGCTGGGTGCCACTGGGAAGGGTTGTTTGACTGGTGGTCCAGTTTATTTTTTATATATTTAACAACAGAATTGCTCTCATGATGAAACAGGGCCTGATTCTTAAACTCAGTACACTTTGCTACATATCTGTGGGGTTTTGCACTATTTATTAGTATTGTGGGATTCCCTCAGACCTAAACATAGGTGGTTAAGATATCTTTTTCCACTGGTATTGTTCATGATAATACCATGTTACAGCATATAAGTGGCTCTATTTTCCTGGCAGTCACAGGGGAAGAATGCCAGCTTTTTGAAACCTGTCAATACCAGAACATCGTGTCAAGCTTGTCAGCAATAATGCATTAATATTTGAAATGTTCTGTGCTCTTTTTCCCATCTCATTGAAGCCGTGCATGTGGCATTTCTCAGCAGAGGGCTGCAGGAGCAGGGAGGGGAGCTGGCACCAGCTGCTGTGGGTTTGGTGCAGCTCTGGGGATGGGTGAGCAGCTCTGGCTGCTCTGGGCTGGGTGAGCTGGGAGTGCTCCTTAGGGGAGGAAGGACTCGCTCCAAGCCCCTGATGCCAGGCTGAAATGGACTCCAGCTCTGCTGCAGCACAGGGCTTGATATTCCACCTCAAATCAGTTTAGCTCCTGTTGGAAGTGACAGAGCTCCAGCAGTCCATTCAGGAGGATGTTTACTGCTTTGAGGAAGATTTAGTCTGTCCTACCCTGATCCTGTGTGGGGATGTTCAGCTTAGGAAGAGCTGACTGGCAAGGCTCAGTAGGAAGGGGAATGTCTCACCTCTCTGGCAATCGCTTATTGTGCTCCTCCTTGCCTCTGAACAACAGAGGAAAAATGGGTTTTGAAACTCGGTTATTGAGAGCTACAAGGAGTAAAATGCACTGCAAATGGACTGCAGTATTCTTTTTCATTTTTAGAAAATAATTCCAGACATCAGAGAGGGTTTTTATATAACCTGGTAATGAAGAATAGTTCTTCTCTTGTTCTCTGGGCCTCAGGCATTCCACATTACTGAAGCTGGAACATGGCACGTACAACAAGAATGTATGAAAACTTTAAGATTTTTTCCCTAATACCTAGATAGCTGCTGAACTTATTTTCTTCTTAAAAAGGCATGATTATAGACATATTTCTTATATAATTAGTTCAGAGCTATCAAATAAAACCAAAAGCGACTTGTCTCCCTTCCCCACTCTCCCTGTGGAATGCCAAGTTTTTCTTATTTCTCATGGAGATGGATATTTAGATAATGATAGCAAAGCTATGCAAAATGCAGACAAACTCCTTTGCTTTTTGTTGTATTTCACTCAATCCATTTTCTATTTTCATCCCTATGGATATCAATCCTTTCCACACCCCTGTCCCCCATTTCACTTATGCTGTTGACTTGCTTTGAGAAAAAACATTTCCCCTTTTTTCTTTCTTTCTCGATAGGTTTGGTTTTGGAATTGGTTTGGTTTGGTTTTGGGTTTTTGTCTGTGCGTTTTCAGTTTCTTTCTCCTGAAGACAGATGGTGGCAACACTGTTCCTTGTAAAGCAAGGGGAAAACAGCTGGTGAGGTGCAAGGTGAGGCCAGACCAGCTCTCCATGGCTGTTCCAGAGCTTCAAAGTCTCTACTGGCTTTCCAGAGGAGCTGCTACATAAACTAAGCACACAGTTATCTCCCCTCTAACAGTAAAATATTAATTAAAAAATCACAAATATACTGAATTTATGGCATAGTAGAGATGCAGTACCTTTCCTTCTTGGCTTCTGTATTTAAATCCATACTTGACTTAGGAAAAATTTGTTGCAGTCTAATAACTATAAAATACTAAGAGGAAATAAAATCAATGTTGGCCCCAGACTTAGAATGCAAACCACACACACACACACTCTAAGATATGGTCAAATAGTGCTTACTCAGGAGATTCAGCTCCAGGAATTGAGCAGCAATGAGAGCCACTATAAAATATGCAGGGAAAGAAAAAAAATCTGTTTAATAGATGTTTACAATTTGTTATTCTTATAAAGTCAAGGGTTTTTTTTAATTCCCTTTAGGTAGATAGAATTCTCATGATTGATACCTTTCAGATTTGGACAGGTGAAAGTTGCTTGGTGGTTTTTTCCCCTTCTTTGCAGCATTATTAATCCCAAGTCTCCAGGTTGCTAAATGTACATATATGAATTACAGTGTTTCAGGAAACAAATTAAAGGCTTTGGGGGAAAAAAAAATAAATAAAACAACCAACAAGACAGCTCCATGATGTATTTTAAGTCTGGCTTTTTTTAGTAAGGAGTGCTGTGCAGTCATTTTAATGAATTATTGCTCCTTCCTAGCATGGGCAGCATGCACTGAGCGAGAAGCGTGGCTCTCTTGCCAGCCTGCATCTGTAACCTGTCACACTGCTGCACACTTGCCAAGGGTACAGTCTAGAAGGAGGTTTCCCATTTTTACAAGAGGGCTTTATCTTCACCAGCAACCAGAGGTACAGCGAGAGCTCAGCCTGGGGAAAAGGGAAAAAAAAGGAAAAAATTATAACCAATTTTGTGGAAAGTCTGATGATGTAAAATAGATTTTTGTCTATATTAAAAACAGAAGGAATTTTTTTCATTACACTTTTAAAAATAGAGCTTTATTTAAAGAGCTTTACCATGTGGATGCTTTAGAGCCACTGAATCTCTGTGATTTGGGATCTCCAGCTCTCTCACTGTGCAGTGGCAATTGGCTGCAGGTTCTGGGAACTGAGTCAGGTGCCTGGCTTGCTTGGACAGCTCAGGTCCCTGAAAATCCCATCCCAGCAGCTGCTGGAGGAGTTTAAAGAAACTCTCAGGGCATTACTGAGCAGAACATCCCTGCAGAGCTTTTGATTATGTGGCAAATCTGATGAAGGGCTGCCTCCATCGCAGGGTTTGTGTCCAGCTCTAGATATGGCAGTGTGAAAAATGCATATTTTATGATTGGCTTTTTGCAAATGTTACAATGAATATTATATTTGTAATGATAGAAATTTATTCTCTTAGGTAGTGTATTAAATGTAGTTTTAGGTTACAACATAATGTTAAAATAGAGACTATGTATGTGGGGTGAGTTTTTTTTTTGGAATGAGATACTCGCTTTAAGGATCACCTAAATCTTCCAAAGGAGAGGCATTTATGACTTCTTATCAGAAGAAACTAATTTCTTCAGGCCTTCCTCAGACTGGAAGATGCCTTGGGGATTAAAGGAAACAGTTGACATACAACAGACAGAGTTTCTTGTTTAGAATAGAATGTATGCATAACCATGAAGGATGTATGAATATGGAACAGGTGTACTGGTTTAAGGGTGATTCCTTTGTTCACAAGGGATGCTTTCCCTGACTCAGTGTCTGAGAGCATCTGGACGTCTGTAATTCTTTGCTTTTTATTGTCTTGTAATTGTCCTAACTCTAAACTTTGTTACTCTAATTGTATTATTATTTTTATAACCATATTATTATTAGTAAACTTTTAAAAACCAAGTGATTGGCATTTTTCACAGAAGGATACCTGTTCAGCAGCCTGTTTGGTCACTTAAATAAGATTTTTCTGCCTCTGGACCTGTGTGAAGCTCTTTCTGACCTGTGCCCAGTTTGTCAGTGCTGCTTGGTGTGAGGAAACAGCAGCTCTGTCTGTCCCTCCTGTGCTGGACACTTGTTTGCTCTTTCCAGGCTTTCAGGAATATCCCACAGCCTTCCTAAACTTCCAAACTTCAGAGACCTTCATGCCATGCAGCAGATGCAAGACAAAGGCTATGTTTTCTCTAGAGGTGCTCAGTTCCTGCAGGATTTATTTCTTTATGTAAGGCTGACTGTTAAATACCAGAAATGCCATAGTTTAGGCTTATTTGTCTGTGATGGGTATTACAGTGTAGCTGAGCCCAGGTCATAATTCTTAAGCAAAAGTATTTTTTCACAATGAAAATTAATAGTTATTTGTAATTGTGTGTGCCTGCTTGAGACACATCATGAGTTTTTATCTAAGTAATGAGACACCCCTGTCTCAGAATATGCATGCTGAGGTGTAAAAGGCCTGAATTCCAGTCTCTAGACACAATTAGAAATCAAAACAATTGCTGTGATATACTGAAAAACCAGACAAGTAACCTCATGCACAGCAGCATTCCCTACCCTTTTAATTGCTGCTTATCCTGTCTCCGTAAGTGAGGTAATTGATGTTTTACTCTCAAAATTGATCCTGGTGTTTCAGGTAGTTAGCAGACTAGAATGGCTTCTGCATCACAGCACCAAAAATCGTTCTGTCTCATAAACTAATCCCAGGCTCAAAAATGTGGCACACCTGAAGGCTCCCTGGCTTAGAAATAATGAGTTTGTTTGGATCTTGGGTCCACTGGACCAGATTGTGATTAATCTGAATAACCACACAGAACTGGTTCTGCTCTTTGCAATTTTCCTGTTCACAGCTCTCCCCAAGGGCCACCTACGTCAGAGCTTTGAGGAGCTCCAAATGATTTCTGCTGGTATTTTGTTATTCCTGCATGAGTGAGAGGAGTTGTTTGGGGTCACAGCAAGTTGGCTGAGCACGGGGTGGGTTCCAGTTTGAGCAACTTGACCCAACACCTCTCAGGTAATGTGCACATTCCTGCAGTGTGGGACTCACCTCAGGGCCTTGGCATCACTTGGCTTCTTCATGTATGTTAATACAGCATTTCTGGGAGGAAAAGGGAGGACAAAAAGAAATAATACACAGATCAAACAAAATACACTTTGCAGTATTGCACATTTATCTCATTGCAAAGTTTAGTGTAGGAAGTTCTAGAAATTCAGGTGTAAAAACAGCACAGGATTGTTCCAAACATTGGAGACTAAATTAATGAAAAGCAGAGAGTAAATAACACCTTGCTTGAGGCTAGAGCTGTGGTGTATTGAACACCCAGGCTGGGCCCCACACTGGGAGTGTTACCTGCATGCAAATCAGGGTGAAATGTTCCTTCTGAACCATGTGTGCAGTTGTTCTATTGATCATGTGCATTGTTGGAATGAGTCATTAATATCATGGCTTGGTTTGTTCCCTCCTGTAATGGAAACACACAGACACACACAGGTGGAAGAGATGGTTCTCTCTCCCCTCTCTGTGTCTGTTGTATATAAATGTGACAAAACTTGTAGATGGATTCTTTTCCCTTGCTGACTTTCATCTCAGGCCCAGGTGTGGCAGAAAAGTGAAAATATGTATAGTTATGTGAAGAAAAGAGGCTATATTTATTGCAAAAAGAGGTGATATTTAGATCTTTCATGTTTATACAGTAAAAGATTTCTCTCTGCCTTCTCAAGGAACAGGGTTTCAGGTCACAGTTTACCTCACCTCGTTGCAGCTCATCACAAAGTTTTTTAGAGGTGTTGGGAGCAGCACTTTCATGCATGAGGATGGCATGCAACATGCCATTGCAATTATTTCAAAAGGTATAGTCACGAAACAGGTTTGAAGCTACAATTTCAAGCTTGTTATCCTGGAGGTCGTTGAAGAATGTGACATTTCGTTTGCAAAATGAGCCTGGCTGTGCATGCAGGTGCACACACACAAGTTTTAAATGTTTCCCTCTCCTTTGCTATTTTTAGGACCGTAAGGCCATTGCTGTGGTCTCATTAAAAGGTGAAAGAGAGTTTAACTTTGTCAGCTGCACCTGATTTTTGCCAATGATTGCTCATTTTCTTAACAGAAAAGTAAAGACTACTTTAAATGAGACTTACATGTTCAAGGTAACCTTACCACTTCTGAGTGAGAAGAATACAGTGCCCTAATGGATGCTGTTATATGACAATCTCTAAATGTCTTTCATTATTAAGTGTCAAGGTTTCTTTTAGGAAAGCTTTAGAAATTCTTGGGAGAAATGTTTCATTGCAGCAAGCTGTAGCAGTGCCACTAAAAATATATTGCTAATTAAAGTTTATTGACAGTCTCTGTAATGCGTTCCTGGAACAAGTCAAAGCACTGAGTAGTTATTGAATGCTAGGCACTGCATCTTCTATAGTGAGTTAAGCTGTTTAGGAGAGGAGATTAAGGTACTCTGCCCTTCCTTGCCTGGGCAGTTATTGGCTGTGGCTATTGTGCAGGGCAAAACACTTTCCTCTCAGATGCCAATGCTGCAGATCCAAGGAACTTTGGCTGTTTCACATGGGCAGATGGGGAGGGCAGTTAACTACTGCCAAGGTCTGAAAGGTGCCTCTCCCCAGGAAGGAAAAGAACTGGGGCCACTCAGAAAGCAATTCCTTCAGGGTGCAGCTTGTAACTTGAGCAAGGGTCTGCAGAGTCACTTCAGCCCGGTGTGTGGCTGTAAGTGAAGAAGGTGCAAACCATACCTGTGACTTCGGACATGGGACAGTGTGAGGGACAGCCTTGCTCAGGGGGGGTCACCCTGGCCAGCAGTGCTGGACGAGAGCAATTGCCCAAATCAGGGGTGTGGCTGCTCACACTGCACGGCCTGTGCTGATGCCTTGGAGTGGCTGCCTGGAACAGAGGATAGACAGAGTTAAAAAAAATAAAAGTGGGTATTTATTAAAGGCTTCCAACAGATGCACCTTGGGCAGTCAGGAGCCTCCCAGAGGCTGCAGCCAGGATGGACGATGGGCACAAGTTTTTCACACAGTTATAGATTTGGTCCGTTGACACATCAGGGGTTAATCCTCCAATTACAGCTTCAGCTAATGAAGTCATTTACCCCCAGTTTGCTCCCCACAACTCACTTTTGTTTCTACTTTTCAGGGCCTGAGGCTGTGATGTGTTCTTGGATCACAGGCCCACAGGGATTGCTTTGTCTGACTAGAATGTGAACACAGTTAACTACACTTTATATGGAGTTCAGAGCTGTGCACTAATGCAGTATAGAATTTAAAAAATATAAAAGCTAAAATCTTAAAGCATCAGTGCTTTACTGGCTTTGCTTATACTGCTTATTTAGAATCATAGAATACATTGGGTTGTAGGGGATCTTTAAAGGTCATCTAGTCCAAAATTATATCTATGATTTGTTACTGGTATCATGAATCAGGAAAGATCTTGCAAGTTGTTACATAATGATCCTTGGATGTAAGCACCAGCAGCATTTGCACATCTTGGAATGCTCTGAGAATACTTGCACATCTTGGAATATTCTTGCCACATCTCTGGAATACTCCGAGACACAGTGAATCTATGAGCAATTTTGTAAATGCAAGGAACAGGACTTATTCTTCAGATGGCTGCCAGAAGAGTTTTACTCTTCTTTAAATCACAAAGTCTAAGCTACTCATTTCAGTAGAGCTCCTCTTCAATTCTGTTGCTGTAAGCAAAGGCAAAGTACTGCCTCTGGGAAGTAAGATTTACAGTACAAATCAGAACCAAACCAGGGTTTTTTGCATGGGCTATGAGTGAGTATCAACAGCTTTCCAAAGTGATTGGTTTGTGGCTCTGATAGCCAAGCATTCTGCCTGCTTGTACAACCTACAGTTCCACTGAGGAACATTATCTGAGGTGTAAAAAACTATGTAAAAATCTCCTTATGGCAGGCTTGGTCCTAGAGCTCATTAAATTTAGCCTCTTCTTTCTGCTGATCCAAGCTTCCTGCACTCACAGAAATGGCCAGAGGAGCTGTGGGATGCAGAGGGGGAGGGAGCCCTGATGCAGAGCCAGGTGGGGCTGGTGCTGGGAGGGTAAGAACAGCCCCAGTGCAGGGGGACAGACACGTTTTACCCTCTGGGACTAATTGAGTTAAAAACAAAGAAAACACACTCCTGATTTTGGGTTTATTTACTGAGCATCACACACAGGGTGTGAAGTTCTCTCTCTGAACTTCACAAAAGCATAATTCCTACACATCTTTGCTGTGCTTTAGGGCAAGAATCTCACCTGCAGAGCCCACAACTTGATAAATTAGTGCAGCAAAGGCAACCTCTGCTTCTCTAAAAAGATTCATAGCAAAAAAACCCTGATAAGTGTGGCAAAGAGCACAACACTACTGTTTTGATTTGTGTGTGCAAGCACAGGACCTAGCACTGCATTTCCAGTGCAAAATAGAAAGGTGTCTAAATGTCATTAATGACCTAAATTACCCCTATTGGCCTATTGAAAATGTGCGTGTGCTAGTAAAAGGGTTTTAAAATCATGGGTATTTAGGTTTAAAAGGAAAATTAAGATTAGTAGGCCCTGAAAAAAATAAATACCCTAGGTACAGAAGGCTGTATACCTTGCTAGAACTACACCTGTGTAGCTAGTACATGATAAATGATATAATTGTTAGATGTGATGATTAGTAATTAAATATAATTACTGTTTAATCGTAAGAATAATAATGAGAAACGTGGTCAGGGGCCTAAGAAAGATCATGAGAAACTCATGTCAATGTATACAATAGAACAATATAAGTTTAATAATTAATATGTAAGTTATATAATGATAGAATATAAAATACGTTCAGCTCGAAAGCCATGTGGGAGTCCGATTTGGGTCTGTACCCCTGATTCCCAGAGCTCTCAATAAAAGCACCTGCAGATAATCATATCCTGTGATTCTGTGTGCTCCTGAGCACTGACATGTGGATACTAATGACCAACTTTCATCTTGCATTCACATCCTTGAAATTGTCTTCCAAGAGCTAAAGATAAGCAGCATGTATGTGTTCCATGAGTAATGAAGTTACCCACCAAAATGTCAAGTTTTAGGTAGAGTGATAGATGAGAACAGACTGTGATTTTAATGCACTTCATGGTCTTCACCCCTTTTTTGCATTCAAATTTTACTGACAAGAATATGTATATAAAGTACATGGCTGTATCTGTGTCTGTAAAGAAACAAAACCCAAAACAAAAGGAAAAAAAAATCAATAGCTTGATTAACCAAATAAATTACACTATATTAGGAAGCTATTAATTATCAGTTTAAAAATAATCCCAGAATAGAAATAATTGTTTATATGAAACATTCTAAGGTTTTCCTTTTTTTATCTGCACATGAATAAAGTAAGTTTTGCAGATCAATTTGCTGATGATTGATCTGTGAGGTTAACACTGTAGAATGACCACTTAGTATGCTTTGGATCACTTAATATAAAATCTACTATTTTACATATGTAAATACACCCATACACACACACACATAGCCTTTCACTTTATGACACTCTGAAGATTAATGTTTTAATTGGAAAAAGAGCAGCTCTGAGGAAGGGCACAAATGAAAGTCTGGATATCTGTCAGCTCATTGGCTTCTTGCTGACCTGGCAATATCTGGTTTCTCAGACCAGTTCTTTCTGTAATGACCTCTCCAGCCAATAATGTGGATCTGCCAGATAAAAGCTGTGTTTTGGGTTTTTTGTAATTTGTCAAGCATGGGTGAGTGTGAGAACCTGGCTTATTTTTATCAGCACACAAGCACAGTGAGGAGGCTTGCAGATGTTTGCTGATAGCATGCAGGCCGTGTCTGCAGGAGCAATTTGTAACAAAGCTGCCTTTGGTAATTGTCTGGAAATCCATGCCTGTCTCCAGTGATATCCTCATTGTCGGGCTGCTGCTCTCTCCTCTGCCTTGAAGGGTCTTTCTGAGTCCTCACCCGCAGCTGGAAAAACTGCCACCTTAATAGGCTAGTAGTAATTATCTAGAAAAAATTCTATGTAAAGTGGAGGATTTTACTTAAACCCTGTTTTAATTTTACCATGCATTCTTGGCCTATAGGTTTTAGTTGTCATCTCTGTCCATGATCTTTACTTCAGAAAACCTCTTATGTAGCACATCAAATACATTGCCTTGTTTGGGTTATACAGACCCTCAGAATTCACAGTACCTGATGCTGAGATACTAATTAGTGTCTCAAATTTCTTCATTCTATATTTACACTAGCTTCAGAGTTTATCATTTAATTGGTATTCATACCATCATCTGCATTTTATTTTTCTGCAGAGTCTTTAAGGAAAGCAACTTAAAACCCTTTCCCCCAAAGGTGCAAGATTTTAGAAGAATAAATTCTTGTGATAATGATATGCTTATTAAACAAGAATTGTTTGTGCTGCAGTGAGTAGGGCAATACCTGTAATATGCCAGGCTTTCTTTGGGCCTGTTTACATTGCAAGGTAACAGACTTTCGTTCTATACTGCTTGCTGCTTTAGCATCATCGTATTTTTAATTATGTTTTTCCTAGTGTCTATTTATTCTTTGTACTGTATTGCCTTTTTCTTCAGATTATTCTGTATAATATTTCCTAGGTTATGCAGGAAAATTAAATGCACTGTGGCTATTCCTTTATGTGTAAAAGGAGTTTATATTTTAATACTAACCATAGATCAAGTTTCTCATGGGATTGCTCCATGCAGAGTGTACATCCAGAATTTCATCTTGAGGCTTTCCCACACAAGTGTTCCTCTGGAATGGTACTTGAAAAGGATATTTTCTTCAAGACTGTTTTCCTAATTTATATTTAAGTCCTGTGTAAGGTAGTTTCCAGAGCCTTTAATGTCCAAGGGTTGTTCATCCCCAGAGTGTGTCCCAAATTAAACCCAGTGCTGTCCTGGTCTGCACCACACTTTTCACAAGGTCATGGCAAAGACCCACAGCTCCCAAACCATTTGAAAAAGAGAGAAGTAAGTGTGTCACAGGATGTGAGCACAGGGAACAAACACTGCAGTGCTGGCTGCTCCTGTGCCATCCTGCAGGCATTTAACTCACAGGGATGTGGGAAAAAGGAAGAACTTCCAGGCTATGCTGCAGTACCTCAAATTTCCTTGAAATACTTTCAGGGAGACAGAGGCAAATTTGGTCACATCTGTCTCTGTGATCTGCAGCATGCTTTGGGCATACAGCTAAGGTTGTTAAAATACAAAGAAACCAAAAATTAAAGCAAAAAAAAAACCCAAATAAAAATCCGAATCCTCTGTTTTAGGTAACTGTGATGTTCAAGCAATATAGAAAATCTTGATGAAGAAACATATCTTATCATGCAACTAAGGAAAGGTGAAAATTGGACTTTAAGGCTTCTCACTTGGTTCAAGGAGCCATTTTGCAAAAAGAAATAATTGCCTACAAACTTATTTTTGTATTTTTAATGTAAAAATTTTTAAAAGTGTTTTTCTTTCTTTTTTGGAGACTTTCTATTTTTCTTATCTCAATAAAATTATCCTTTTTTGGAATATGTTGCTGATTTGAGGGCAAAATGAAAAGGAGAGCAAGAAAAGCCTATAAAACTATAGATTATTTTTTATGGATGATGAGATGGTCCCCATTTGCATTTACAGCTTTACAAGGATTGTAGCACTAGGCTCTTTTTCTTTTTCCTTCCTTTTTTTTTTTTTTTTTTTTTTGATGGAAATGCTTAATCTGAGCTCAATGGGCCATAATAATTGCCTGTTTCTTCCAGTAGAAATAAACCCACTTGTATGTGACACTTGAAACCTTAACTCTGCTTAGTATTACCCACGGAATTGGAGACAGTTCTTCACCCAAATATATTTATGACAGCAGCACCAGTCGATATACAATACCCAGCCAAGGGCATTGGAGAATAAATCAGTCCCTCCAGCCTCTGCTGCAGCACAATAACTGATGGTGGTAATAAAACCCCAGGAAATTAAAATTCTGTGCATGCAAACACACATACCTAGCCAAGAGAAACCCGAAGCTCTCTGTTCTGGAAAGAATTTGCATATGCATAGACATATACATTCTGTACCCCTCTGTGTTAGAAACACAATGGAACACAAAGTCTGTGGGTTCTCAGCACGTTATCACCTCCTTAGACTGTCCTCAACATTTGGGGGCTTTCAGGAGACATGTCCATGAAAATTTAGGCATCTTGTAGTGGAAATGGACAATACTAGCTACTCCTCGAGGAAGAAATAGTGATATTATATGTGACAGCTTCTAGATGTCACTGTAAGTGACAACCAAAGACTGAAATCGCCATTTCCAGTTCATTTCATCCTGTATATTTATGCAATTACTGGTATTTTTAATGAGTACTGGTATTTTAATGAGTCTCTGTGTTTGAGCACCTTGGGCTCTACTTTGTGGCATTGTGAGCTCTTGGGATGGATGTTGTTTCCTCACTTGTGTTTTGGGGTTTCAAGTGTAGTACTGAAAGGCAGTTTTAGATTAATACACAATATTATTTATACATTTATGTACAAGCCCACCATCTTTCCAAGTATTAAATAAGTTGGAGTATTATTTCTTCTGAGTTCTGTGGGGCAATGAGATAATGAGCACTAATAAGTAATAAAAAGATGCAGTGAAGTGACTTTTTCCAAATGTAATACAGCAGTGCGTGGTGTGTGTCCTTGCATAGCACAACCTTTTTGTGTAAGGTGGCAAGGAACAAACCCCAGCATTTAATTGTTGACAGAAGACTTTTCCAGTCAGATGAATATCTAATGAGAGAAAGCACTGGCAGATGGATTTTGCAGACAGTATGAAATGGTATGGACTGGCTCACAGTGCCTGGTGAAACACAACTGTGAGAGGACAATCTGTGGTTTGATTTCAGCTGCTTCATCCTTGTATGAATGAGGAGAGAGATGATTTCTCAATCAGATGCAGTCTGGGAGGTGGCTCCTGGTAAAGGCACTGTGACCCTCAGTGCCAAGCCTGCCTCTCAGGCTCCACAGTCCCTGTGGGGGTACTGACTCTAATGATCAAAACAGGCAAATTGTTTAAATTCTAGTAATCCTATTTGCACTGTCCTTTTTGAGGTGTAGAAAGAAAGGCAGCAATATCATAGGGCCTTTAATTTACCACATGTGTTTAGTTATGGTAAAATATCTAGAAGATAAAAGACATTAGATCTATTATTTTTCAGCCACTGGGACTGTGCTCTGTTTTAAATAACCTCAATCCTGAAAACATGTTGAATTTGAAAATGTAAAACCAATACTTGGGAATGTTGAACTGCTACAGAAATGCTATTTAACATTTAAGCAGACACTTTCTGTAAATAACCTTATTACCCTCCTATTGTTCTCTTTTCCCAATCACCTAAGCCTTTTCTTTAAAATGACACTTAACACACTTGACAGCAAAAAAAAAACCCATCCAGGTGGACTGTTGGTGTTCCTTAACATCTGCAGTAATGCTGTTCTCTCAATCTGTCCATTCATGCAGAGATGGTTCTATTTTCCTCAGGGCCAGGGTCTCTGTGTCCCTATGAAGAGTGGATAATTGATGAATATATTTAGCAAATATTCAGTCTCCCACCTGTTGCTATTACTTAAAGAAAATAAAACAGATTTCCCCATTCTGGTCCTGGACTCACTGGGGATTGACATCAGCAGGTTGCACAGTATTTCCAAAGGGTCTTTTTTGGTTTAAAATGATGCAGCCTGACAGCACAAATGTCTTCAAAACTCCTATAAGTTTTAGTCCTATAAAGGATCCTGACTTTTTCAAAGTCTTTCCTTAATAAAATCGTTTAAAGGGAATGACTCTCCACTAAACTCATAGTATGTGAGAGCTTGACACAATGCCAATCAACATACTGACCAGTCTTATGCTAAAATAAATAAATAGTTAATTGCATGTGGTTGAATCCAGAGGCATAACAAAGTAAATTTAGGATTGAGAAGCAATGTATTTCAAATTGCAGGATGTGCACAAGGTTTGCTTCTAGGCTCTCTTGATCATTAATTAAATATGTTATGGCTTTCAGTTTTTCTCATTTATCTGTACAGGTTTACATATTGTAAATGCATTATTTATGTTTTCCCTTAAGTGCTCAGTACTGCCAGGATGTTTCTCTTAAACTGGCACAGATAACAAAAAAGACAGAGTGAGAGAGCAAATTTGGCACTGGTGAATTTCTCAGAGAACTGCTCGTGTTCAAATGAGCCTTTCCAGATGTATTTTAATAAACTTGAGCTGACAAATAGAGGACCAGACAGGCAGATGGCATCTGTGTTTAAACTGTGATTTTTTTTTTTTTTTTCATTAAGGTAAATTTGATTTGTTTTCTTTTTTTGCTTTTAATCTCATCCTAATAATGCCTTATCACTAAGCCTTGCTGCCTTTTTCCTGGGAAGTTCCTCAGAAGAAGGTGATGAGGGAGCTGTCTAGGTGGATGGTCACTCTGAGGGAAGCCAGCTCTGAAATGGATTTTGGTGTTGTTGCTAAAGAACAGTTTGGAATCAACCATTTGCTGAACTTTGAACCAAGGGAATTGATGTGCCCTGTGCCCCTGCTGTTTTTTTCCTTCAGAGTAAACTTAGCATCATGCAGGTGATTGAATCCAATAATAATTTAAAATAGTGTTCTCACATTGACATGAAAGATGTTTGTTTTAAAGTAACTTGATGTTTTCCTTCTGTTGTGCTCCGGATACAGAGGAGCAGTTGGATGTTAAGATGTGATCATCTTCTTATTCACTTTCTTTTGCCTCTCTGTTGTATTCTCCCACTGTTCGTAAACACTTCTTTCCCATCCTAAATACCATTTTTTCTGGTGTCTGAGATGTTAGGTATTTTATATTTCAAATTACCGCAGCAAATAGCTCCTAACTAAAACACAAAATTAACTACCTGCTTAAATAGTCAATAACTATAACCCTTGATCCACTCTGATTATTTGATACACTTTTTTTTTGTTATCTTAGAAATTTCACCCTTCTTGCATTCCAAATCTCCTCCCTCCATCCCACCACCAGAGGTTAAAATCTCTTAACACAGAAAAACTAAATAATAAAAAAAGACCCTGAACAAAACAAAACCAAACTCACTTCTAACTTCGACTAGATGGTCACTGTAGGTCCCTTCCAACTGAAATATTCCATTCTATTTCTTTTTAATCAAGGTAAAGAGGTTCATGTGGAATTCACATCTGCAATTAACTCTTGAGACTTATCCAAGCACACTTTCAATGTGGAGTAATATAACCTTACAGTGACTCATAAACAGTGTAAAACCATGAACTTTGAACAGTGGAATTGTTAGTCTGCAAGTGACAGTCATGCAGCTGTACTTAATTTGACGCCTTAGGGGAATTGTAATTAGACCTGTGCTGAATTCCTTTACTTTTTTGTTCCCTGCTGGGAACTTCAAAGAGCATTTGTTTCTGTTAGGATTGTATTTTCACACAGGGTCTCTGTTGTAAAACTTCTGCTATACAAGTAGAAGGTTAAGTCTGTAATGTACTTTTTAGGACTCCTGTGATGAAAACCAGGCAGTTGTATTTTGTTTGTAGTAACCTAACTTCAACTGAGAAGCTGCCATTTTCATTATCACTACAGAGCAAAAATATCTTTTACAAATGGGTATTGGTTGGTGTTTTAATTGTTTCTAAGTACAAAGTAGTGATAAGTGTATTCTAAACCTTTGAAGATATCCTCAGTTGCATCCAATTTCATGTTTTATGGATTGTTTGCCATCTACTACACTAATGACAGAACTGACAGTGATGACACTTTCAAGGCTAATTATTCTCCCTAATGATTCTAAAATTATTTTTTAAGACAACCAAAACAAAACCCAACCAGACACAAAACCCCTCTCTCCACATGGACAAATCAACACCTGAGTGCCCTCCTGAGCAAAGCTCTGAAGGTTTGGTGCCAGGGGCTGTGGAGCATGGCTGAGTTGGGCAGCAGGGAGCTGGAGCAGGCTGGGAATGGTGTTCCAGGGCTGTGGCTGCTCCAGAGCTCTCCTGGAGGAGCCTTTTCCTTCTGGCAGGGTTGGGATGTCCCAGGTGGTGCCACTGCCCCGTGTCTGCTGTCACGGGGAGCGAGGTCCTGCTCAGCCAGCAGCTCTCACACTGAGCAGGGTTTCAGAGCACAAATAGCAGTATGGGAAAAAAATATCGTTGTGGAATCAAATAATCTTCAGATTGACTTTTACACTGGATTAGAGCTGGATGTTTTCATAGGAAAGTGTTTTATCACTTATTTGAAGCTTCTGTATCTTTATTCCTGAGCTGTGCTGTGAGTTTATCATATATCAAAGCAGTGGGATATTCACACATACAACAGACTTGTGATAGGACACAAAAAGGAGGAAAGCTTCCTCCTAAACTGGACTGCCAGGTGTTTAAAATCTAAACAAGATTCTTTTCTACTTCAGTTTTGTTATGGGTTCTGGTGTAAATATAATTTTGACCTTTGTGAATTTGAAATATAATTGGAAAAAGAAATATTTTTTTGCAATAATGATTCTGTATGGATGCACAGGACAATATTGTCTTTAGATAAATTACTGCATTTCCAGTATTTATATGTGTAAAATAGATTAACACCTTTTTTGTGGCAAGAATGTTATGCTTTCAAAGTTATATTGGCATTTTTTTTCTTCCCTTATAGAGTTCAAAACAACAGATGAGTTGTGAAAGAGAACAACTAAGGGTAAGTGCAATGAGATGCAAAATGTTTCTTTAAAACATAAGCAGAATTTAGTCTGTGCTATTGACAGATTAATTACTTAATTTAAGAGGAACATATTTAGTTCATTTATTGCTTGTTGGTAAATATTGTACATCTTTCAGTATAAAGGAGGTGGATAGATAGATACAGGGGTTTTTTTTCTGTTATGTGGTGTGATTTGGCAGTAAAAATCTTGAATAAAAATCTTTGCCTCTTCATGGGACCCCTGACACTCAGTGAGCTCCTCCTGTGCTCCAGGGCAGCTGCAGCAGTGCCCAGGTCCCTGTGCTCCCCAGCCCTGCCCCACCCTGAGATTGTTTCCAGCAAGGAGAGGTGATCCTCTGATTTTTTATTGTGAATTTTCAGAGAGGAGCCAGTGGCAGGGCTGTGAGGAGCTGTTATTTCAGTGTCTGGTGGTTGTGTACAGTCTGGAAGGAGATGGAGTTCCTGAGCCCAGGCTGCTGACCTCTCTAGTTTTCCCCTTTTCCTCTATTAGAGTGGCTGTGTTAAACAGCTTTTAGTCTCTGCTGCCTTTAAATGCTACAGATCCCTGAAGATGTTTTCCATTGCAATATTTCTTGATTGATTCTAGTATTTGTTTGGAAAAGTATAAGAGACTTCATTAACTAAAATAATAAAAACAAAACCACAAAAACCCAACCAACCAAAAGATTTTTGGTCATCTGAATGTTGCTTAAAAGACCTACATTTATTGATAGCACATGATGAGTATTTATTTGAAATCTCACATGCAAGTAGAGAGGGAGAGGCAGGCCTGAAAGGAAGGGTAAGTTTTTATACAAGTAAAAATATTGTTGGAAATAGACAAAGCAGGGTTTTATTTGTTTGTTTGTTTGCTGTTTACTAAGCATCAGCACTGCCTGCATGACTTGCAAGTATAAAGAATATACTTGTCTTAAAGTACATTGTGCAGTGTTCTTGTCCATCCAGCCATTCTTTAGGTTAACTCCATCAACATATCTAGATGCTTCAGCTAGTCCTCACCACACTTGTAATGGGATTTTTGGTAAACAAGTTATGCAAGAACAATGCATCACATATTGTCCTCAATCCTGTTCTTGCTGCCATGTGACTGCATTGCATTGTACTGGAGCTGGAGTGACAAAGCTTTGTTTTATCAGTAGTCATGTCTCAACAGAGCAGCTGTCAAAGCTAAAATATTGCAGTAGTACCTGAAGGACAAGCTTTCCAAGAGGTAGCAGTGCCTTGGAAACAAAGAAAGTTTTCATTTCTTTTTATTGTTTTTTATTTCTCCCTTCAATGAAGGAAAATATTGTTTTTAAGTATAATGCGACGAGGCAACGAGCTCTTTCTTCAAGTAAATTTGTGTGCTTTTTCAAAGCAGTGGATAAGATGTGCAGTTAAGCTTTCATGTGTCTTTCTATTCTAGTATTACACATTTATGTCTGACAATGAGCTCAGTGCTTAGGATGCCTTTGTGTCATAGCAAAATGTGACACCTAAAGACAAAACCATGTCTGTAACCTTCTAAAAGTAGCTATATCTTCTTCCACAACTCCTCTGATGTTCCTGTTACACTAAACACAGTTTCTGGTGTAAATTCTGCTCCTACCCCAGCGATCCCCCATGGCTTTCACAGCTTATCTGCTGTGTAAAGGTCACACTGGAATTTAAATGTACTGTGTGGACATGTTGCACTTTGAGCACTATGAGGGTGTCACTTGACCATTCTCCCACTTTTAGGTTGGCTTCTAAACTGAGCAGTGCTGTTAAATAAATATTTCAGTGCCTAAATCAGGTTTTGCAGGCCTGCAGGATTTTCTTTTGGGGTTTTTGACCTGCCATGAGTACTTGGATGTGAGGCAGCCTTTTCACAAAAAATGGTGCTTCATCCCAGTTGAAAGAATTGAAATAGAACAAGGAAACGGGATTAAAACAACAAAATGCCAACATCCTGTTGTTAAACCAAGTAAACCAGGTTATTGTTAGGTCATCTAATAATGCAATAAAAAAAGATAGGCTATCTCCCACTTCCTTTCTAAGTCTAAGATGAAAATGTCTGCCACTTTCCTTGTTTGGTTTTCTAGTAATTCCTTAGTCTAAAGTAATAAAAAAGTTTCAAAAAAAGGCTTGTTAAAAGCTTAATAGTGTAAATAAATAATTAGTCATGATGATGCCTTGAGAGGCTACCTAGAACAGAGGCTGGGCAGTGTTACAGGAATAAAGTTGGGATTTATTAAAAGCCCTGCACAGGATACACCTTGGGCAGTACAAAAGCCTGGCTGTGGCACTGCCCAAGATGGATCCTGGGTCAGGAATTTTCACACTTTTATGAGTTTTGGTCCATTTCCATATTGGGGTTCATTGTCCAATTCCAGCTCCAAGTGATGAAATCCCATCCTCCCAGTCTGCTCTCCTCTATTCCCCTTTATTTGGATTTTTTGGGCCCGAAGCTGCAGCGGTGTCCTTGGTTCTGGGGCTGCACAAGGATTGTTTTGTGTGACTGAGCTGTGAGGAGAATTTTCTGACCCTTCATATGGAGTTCAGAGTCACACACTAAGGCAGTACAGAATCTGGAAAATGTGAAAGCTGAAACTTAAGGCATCAATTGTGTGACTATAGAAAGAAATATCCAAGTCTGACTAAAATAATTTCCTCAAACATTTCTCACCTCTTATCTGTTTCAGTGTCTTGTAAATTCTCAATGCAAAGCAGCATGTCACTGTTCTGGAATAAAACATTTAGAGGAATTAAACTCATTCATATTAGAGCCTCTGGCCATTATATGTTATATTTATAATGAATGTTAGTCCTAATAATTAAAGATATAATTATAATTAATTTGTATTTTGACCTTTTTCTACTCAATATTTGAACTTCACAACAACCACAAGAGTGTAACTTATTTGCCCTGCCAACCTGGTACAGTCCCCAGGTAAACATTAATGTCTTTACCTGAATGATTTAAATGGGAAATTATATCAAAATGATGGGAATTTTATCAAGATAGATGTTGGTGTTTTTTTTATTCCATTTGGAAAAATAACATAACCTAACTTGGGTTCATTTCCATTTGATTTAAAAAAAATAAAGCATCAATGCCATTTTTCAAGTTTTACTTTCTCTTGGCAGTGATTTTCATTACAATATGCTGCCTTGAACAATAATTATTTTCATGTTTCCTAATGTCCTTTTGCTTTCTGATCTGGTGTCACTTAAATCAAGTTATACTAAAAGAAAAAAGTGTGGTTTTAAAGGCAAATTGACTCATCGGTATTGCTCTCCCTACCTCCATGCACACACTGTGCTTCATCAGGATTTCCTTTAATGAAAATAATGATGCTCTTTACTCCCTCATTGTGTTTTGTGTTATCCAGCACTGGTTTATAAATCTCTTTTTGGGCAGTGACAGCCTCTCCTCCTCTCTGACTCTCTCCTGTTGCCCCTTGCTGCTCACGAGTGGCTGTGTGTGGTTGGCATTCTGATGCGTTAGAAATGCCCTGTAAAGACAGAACTCACAGCTTGCTCAAAATCGTTTAAAAGCGCTTTTCTGCTTAGATTTCAGTCTGAAAACAGACTTGGAAACATGCGTGGTCCAGGTTATTTAAGGCTGTGAAGAAAATTGGGATATGAGGCCCAAGGAGAGATTATTTGGAGTACATAAAGCTATAAATAAGGGCAGTGAGAGCTCAGAAGTGTCTGCTGTGCCCACTGGACCTTCCTTGCTGGTCTGACTTGAACCTGGGGTGGTCGATTTTTATCACAGCCTAAGGACATGACTTAAATGTACAGGCTAACTTAAAGCTTCCAGAGCTTTACCCAACCTTCAATCATCATTTATTATTTTGTGTTATTAATTTAGTATGACTGCTTAAAATGAACTCCATGGGTTTTGCTGTAGAAGAGAAGGCTTTTGGTCCTGATGCAGCAACACCAGATGAGCTCTCCAAGGTGGGCAGAGAGCAATTTTAAACTCTGATGTTGGGAGGTTTTATAAATGTTCCTGTGAATACCAATGAGGTCTAATGGTAAATGGTGTGATTAGCTTCCTTGATGTGTAATTTTAAGTGACCCAGTTGTTGCTCTAATTAACAGCTTCTTTCACATGTGCTTATTATCAAGATGCATTTTATGCAGCCAGAGTTCCCTCTCTGGTCTGAAATACGGGCAGGGCAGGCTCTTACTGTCACCTTGTATTTAATATCAGCGTTTATGTTTTTATAGTGTTCTAATTTTCAAGGAGACAGAAGTTTTGCATTCAGTATTGTTATATTTGTCTTGTCTTTAATATGGTAAATGAGAGAGAGTGCAACATGCAACAAAAATGTATCAAAGCTACATCAGGTAGACAGAAAACAAAAGCAAATGCACTGATGACCAGCATGATTTTTAACCAATACTGATCCTGCAGTATTTAGCTTTGTGTTTTTATTCAGTGCTTTAATTTATCAGGTTTTTAATGTAGTCAGCTGTATTAATGAGGGCTCCTGGAAAATTTTAAAATAAACTTTTTGAAGCTCATTGTTGTGGCATTAGCTTTCTCCAGTGATTAAGAATAGTCCAATGACATCTTTGTGTCCAGTGTTCCTGTGATGCACTAAGGAGTTACATTGTGATTCAGTGATAGACACTAATTTTTTAATTGGTTTGAGCTGAACAAAAACAAACAAATAACTGGAGAGAAGAAAATAAGAGTGGAAGTGGTTTGTTAAATAGATAGTATCTTGAGGGTTTGCTGAAATTACTCAGGGTGATAGCAGGGCATTACATACGTGGTGGTTGGCCAAGAGCCTCTGCTCTCCATCCACCTCTTCCCACACTGGACAGGAGGCAAAGAATTGGGTATGAGCAAACAGCAGAATGTGTGTGTGTGTTTGGCCTGGAAGAGTAATCTGGAACTACAAAGTGTTACATGTTCCTCAAAGGAAAAGGGGTTCAAAGGGGAGATAACTCCTAAAGTTGGGTCAACCCAGTGTGTTTATTACTCATCCTTTCCTTAGGAGTTCACATGTGCTGCATTTGATGTGCCAGACAAGTGCTTAGAGTGATCCTGCTTTAGTTCCTGTAGTTATTCTTGCAGTGAGCTGTGTTCATCCTCCGTGTAGGTGTAGGTGGAGATACAGGTAGGTGAGATCAATAAGGAGATGTATTTTTGCTTCCTGATTTGTATTAGACATTTACATGCAATGAAGTTGGAGTAGTCTCACTCCAGCTCTATTCCCAGAGGTTCCATAAAAAGTAATACACATCCCAGCTCAGGAAAAAAAAAAAAAATCTTAGAAATAAGATCTAAAAAAGACTGGGGAGAAAGGTTAATTGTAGGGATGTGATTTCATTTAAATTTTTAACTTAGCTTAAAATAAATGTGTGCCAAAAAAAAAAAAAAGGCAACTAGAAAAATGTAAATTTCAATTGCAGTCTTGCTTGGCAGTTCTGCTAAATTTTAGGAGCCTCCCCAAGTATATTAACTCATAATGCTGGCCTCCAATTTGTTGCTTAATATTATTGCAACTAAAAACAATAGCAAGGTAATGAAAGCTATTGAGGTTCATGTTTCAAGTGCCACAGCCTCTCACCACAAGGATTGTGTTCTCTTCCAATGCTAACTGCTAATAGGGCCCTTGCATCAAGAGAATGAAGTGTTTGCTGCACTTTGTTCAATAGTGGTGCCACTCACTTCAGGCTTCTTTGAATTCTTTCAGGAATAATTAAGAGGCCTTTAGGTAATGTCCTGACTCTGCTCTTGATGGAATGCTATTCAGAAAAGTTTCCATTCTTGTCCTGATGTTGTTTTGGCATTTCTCTCTGAGAACAGCAGGCAGAGACTTTTCTGCTGTTCAAGTGCCACTTTCTTTTGAATTCAACTTTGATTTTTGCACAGTCAAGGATTTTCTCTGTGTGGTGCTTCGTAATTGCTGGAACTGAAGGACTACAGGAATTTTTGGTGAGGCTGAAGCAATGCTGGCACTAAGTACCTGTCTGGTTAGGGTGACTCTGGATGGAATTCAGCAGCTCCTTGATGTGTGTTTAAACTCATTTCTGTACACAGAAATCAGGGACTGGGAATAGTTCACCAGGGGTAATGAAGGTTCAGGAAGTGGTAAATTTGTGAAAGGACAAGAGGTAATATATTGGACAGTTTAAGGGCTGCTGAGACAGTACACAAAATAAATTCAATATGCCATTGCTCTGTTGCTCCTGGTGCACAAACATGAGCAATGCCCAGTCCTGGATCCAGTCTGGATTTGGGAGCAGCTGCTGCACTCGGAGCAGCAACTTTTGGTTCAGACTTTCTGCAGTGACTGCACACAGCTCCTGCTGCAGAGCACTCGCTGTGAGCAGGGATGCTGTCCTAGAAAAGAAGAAAGGTTTCCTTGCTTAGTTTGTGTTTGTTGAGAGCAAGCTCTTTTTTCACACAGCTTTTGTAGTTTCTCTTTGATCATCTGGAAACCAGACCTTTGAGTGCACAGCTTTAACAGTGTTTATACTATCCTGACTTATTATTTCAACCTCTGCTGTTGCTGAGGCAGTTTGACTAGCAAAGATCATAGTCTCTTTAGTGTCACACCTAATTCAAGCAGGAAATTCTATCTAGTTTACAGTGCAGTTTGGAGAGTTTGTGGTTTTGGGTTTTTTTTGTTGGTTGGTTGGTTTTTTGGTTTTTTTTTTGCAAGTTTTGGGCTGCTGTGTTTTTTTTTCCCCTGGGTGTTTCCATGAGGCCTTTCTGGCTTGGGTGGGGGTTGTGTGATTTTGCATGGGTAGTGCTGTTGGCTTGAAGTATTTACTTCTCTTTTGCACTTGGATAAAAAAATGTGAAAACCCAGGAAAGGCTTTCCAGCTACAGGAGTTGGGCTGTGTTTTTGACATCCTCTTTGGTCCTTCTGCGTGGTGGATTTCTATTCTCATTTATTCATATATAAAAGAACAGACTTAGCAACAAGATTTTTAAAGGAAACAAGAAAGACATGGAAAATATGGTAAGAACTGAAAAAAAAAAACCCCAAACAAACTTACCTGAACAATCCAAATAATGTGGTATTATAGGGACAAATATTCACTGAGCCACATTAAGTTCTTGAACCACTGTTCTTTCAAATAGAGAGAATGAAGGAATATTGATTTCAATATAGCTGTCATGTCCTTGTATTGATGTTAATGGTCTTTTTCTGATCTGTAAAAACTTTCTAAACTTTACTTGTTTAAACTGGTCAGATGTACTACTTTACTAAAACATTTCCTTATGCTTTTTTAAGTAGCTGCCAATTTTTTTCAAAGTGCCAAAATTGCAAGGAAAAATAAATTCACCTTAAAAAACCCCAGAAATGCATGAATCCATATTAATATGGAAATATATACATAGTAATATGTATTTGTATTATGCATATATATAAATACAGTTACAGATCCAGTCCTACTGACTTGTGGTTGACATGCACATACACCACACTGTTGGATAAAGAGTGGATAAAGAAATCTTAGTTTTGGGTAGGCCAGGATTTTAGAAGTCTGTATTTGTTCTTAGTAGTCTGTATTTGTTATAAGTCTCAACATTTTTAGTAGTAAGAATAAGTGAACTGTAAGTGTGCTGTGTTCTCTTCTGCAGCAAAATCCCAACTTGTCCTGAAAGCCAAGGCTTTGTGTTCAACAGGAGTGACTTTCTTGGTACAAAATCCCAAAAATACTCCGTGTAGTCTTTAGGAAGCAGGATAGAGAAATAAAAAGAACCTACACCAAACAAACAAAATTGTTTTTTTAATCAAGCTGACAGTAGTTTTGTGCCATCTTGAGGTTTTGGGCTCAAGAAGGAGCTACATTTGCTGTTGGAAGACAAGTACAGAATTTTAAAAACACCTTTAGTCAACTAATTTTTCTTCTTTTCATAAAAGCTTGCAGCAAAAAAAAAAAAAAAAAAAAGTTTAGGAAAAGTGTATTATCCAGAGAGCCACACTTTTCCCTGTGTGGGCCTGGACAGGCTGGAGAGGTGGAGCCAGGTGAACCTCCTGAGGCTGAGCCAGGTGCAGGCTCCTGCCCCTTGCCTGTGACAATCACCAATGTCAGCAGGCACTGGGGCACAAACTGATTGAGAAATGGAAGAAATCCCGAGCTGGTATTTCCATATTTGTAGCATGGCATCTGGAGGATCCATCTTAGGAGCCAGGAAATCGAGAAAGGCAAAAATGCTCTGCTGATTTTTAGCATCTTTGTTGGTTCTCACCCCTGGGAGAAGCTGACCTTGTTTCAGGAATGTTTTCTCCTCCACATCTGTGTGCTGTTGTGTATTTTGAAGCTTTGATCACCTCTGTTTTCTTTAAAGACAGCGTGGCTTCGACAGGGAGAGGGAGATATAAAACCAAAGTGCATCAGATCACAGGCACTTTCTGTGCTCCACTAACACCAGAAATTTGAGCCCTTCTTGTGAAGGAGTGGCCACAGATGTATCCCAAGTATGTAATCAAATGCCACGTAGGCTGTTATTCACAGCTAATGGGCAAAAATGCAGTTGCACTCAGTGCTCACAGGTTCCATTTCCAGCATTTCTTTTTCATGCAGTAGTTATCTCTGCCTTTGGATTCTTGAGATCTATTTGAGTACAACACTGAAAGTAAAAGAAGTGGTGTTCATCTCAAGGTCACTTTGGTACTTGAGAGCAGCTGCCCTCCAAAGAGCACATAATGAATAGTTTTATTACCTTTGGTTGGTTTTCCCTACGTGCAGTAGATTGCTTCATATGCTATCAGCTCATTTCTCCTTTTTTTCTTTTTTTTCCCCTTCTGAACTACTGCCTTCTACAACTGTTTTCATCATTGTTAAAAATCATTTATATAGCACCATAAATTACAGGCACTTTACAAGCAAGGAGTAAGATACTGCCTTTGCCCCAAATACTTTATGGTTCAGATACATCTTTGATATGTGCTCTACCTTTTTTTTACTTAATACACAGCCTGGGAATTTTAAGGTAGATTGCATTAATCTCCTGTTTTATTCCCACAATTTTTCATGATCAAATGATGGTGAGGGCCTTTATGTGATGCAGATAACCAATCATCTCTTTGCTACTTCCCATAAAGGCATTGTAAACATTCTGCTTACTGACAATTCCAGGCACATACTTTTGTGCTCATACATTTGCATCTAAAACCTGTAGGCACTGGAAAAAACAAATTCAGCCTTTTGATAATTTAAATCTCCCCTTGTTCTTTTTTTCTGGACACTCTAACTGGCATTTCCCATTTTTTGGAATGACATCTCTCGGGAATTTTCGTGTGATATTGCCACAGTGCCCAAGGAAAAACCTGGCAGGGTGATCTTTGAAAATGTAGTTTATTTTTTTGGAGTCTTGGCTCAATTATTAGGCTCCCAACTCCAGGATATCTCATACCTCATTTACACTCCTGCTTCCACTAATGCAGATATTTAAAATCTAATTGTAGCTATCATTTAATTTGAAATTAGGATTTTTTTTTTAACTTTACCTGGATGATAATAATCCAAAATACATTAAGGTCACTTATTGTAATTATTTACTATTCTCTTCCACCTTTAAACACACATTAAAAAAAAACAACCAAACAAGCAGCTGTAAATATAGGGAAAAAAATGTGAATTCACTTAACAACCAAATTTTTCATAAGCCCTTGAAATGTGCAGGTCTTGGGTGCTGCGCACCTTCCCAGTGGTGCTCAGCTGGAAATGTGGAGTCCATGGTGGGATTTTGGGGGTTTCTTTCAGTTATGATGATCTTGTATCCAGATAATCTATTTTACACTGAGAGACAGTAAAATAATTTGAATATTTATCAGTGTTGAAAATACAGCAAAACTTTTCTTGACTCATTTGTGTGCAAATTTTGGGGTTTTTTTTCACATGTTGACCTCAAAACAGAGCAAGCATGGTGTGCTAGCATGGCCATGCAGTTCTTTCTGGTTTGAAAACCAGATCTAATGGCTGCAAACAATTAGTCTCCCATATTCTATTCAGTATGTTAAAATTATAATTCTGAGCCAAAAATTTTAAAAGGTTTTTTTTTTTTCCACTAATTCCTTTGACAATATATTAGAGACTCCAAAATAATGCATAATGGCGTTAGGTTTACATTTAAATCTCAGACCTATACATTTTTTAGAGAACTCTCTGGCTTACATGATACCAAATATATAATTATGTGAAAAACATTGGTTTTTATTTAAAAATAGTTGAAAGGAAAAGAATATTTTTTTTTTCAAATTTATTAATGAAAATGTATTTCCATGTCGTATTCAGAATCATCCGAACTTTATTTTGAAAGTGCTGGCTAACACTGAAGTTATTAAAAAGAGAAAAAAGGTCAGTAAGTGTGCATCTCTAATCATACAACCATCAGTGTGGCAATATAATATAGAGGAAATTCAGTTGAAACAAAGATTTTTGATGTTAGTACAGTAAATAACAAAAGCGGATTGATGTTCCTGTGTGTTTTTCTGAACTAAACCCCACCCAAATGTTTGTGCTGTTTATTTTGCTGTGCTGCTGGCACTGAAGCATGGTATTGATGCACTTGAAATATGGAGCACTCACCCTCCTCCCTGCTTAGGCTCCTGCTGGAGGCGCTGGGAGTGCCTTTCCTTGGCCAAGGATGTAAAATTCTTGGAGCTGGTTTGGAATTGGGAACATAAGAATAGTTTTAAAAGGCGTATGTCAAGAAAAGAGATCTTTAATGTACATTTAATTAGGTGTTGGTGCTCCTTGACCTCAGTGTTTGCATTTCCACAGCCACAGAAGGGTTTAATTCAGATTTAATTCAGTGAGTGAACTGAATTAAAGCTGAATTGTGTGTGTGCAGAGAGCATCCATGTTCAGGGCTCAGAGGAGAACACCAAATATCACCTCTGAGAGGCCAGATGGGCTTGGTGCCACCTGATCCTGCAGCCCAGAGTCTCCCTGCCTGTATAGAATTGCATTAAGGAGCCGTGCTCCTGGAGAATTCCCTGTTTGAAGTGCAGGTCAGGATGGAAAACAAGCCCAGCTTGTGAGCCCTTTGCTCTGAATGTAACGTGTTCTTAGGAGACAGTAACAAAATATAATCAGGGTATCCAGTTCTGAATGGGATTTGCTTGTTTGTCATATTGGCACTTGAAATTTCATGTTAAAAAAAAAAGAGGAAAAAATCAAAGCCTCTTTTGAAATGCTTTAATACTGTTTACTTGCAAAGATGCTGTGGTTTAGCAAGGTCTTGCTCAGTGAAAAGCAGTAGGTGCTGTGATGCCTTTGATCAGCATTTTGCAATTTCCGCTGTGGGGGAGCCCAGCTGAGCCTGATGCAGTCCCAGAGAGAAGGGCTGGCCAGGCTGTGCCCAGCCCTGTGCCCACAGGAGCTGCCCCTGTGCTCTCCTGAAAACAGGAGCAGCAGGTGTTTGCCCCTTGCTGGTGCTCCTTCAGGCTCAGTCCCAGTGCCACCAACCTTCTGTCATGGGCAGTGCTTCCCAGCTGGGCACTAACCCAGACTGCTGCAGGATGTTGTGTTGGTGATTTGCCTCTGGTGGAAAGTGGAACAGTAAAGGGAGGAACAACCACCCCTTGTGATGCTACTGGAGAATTCCCTCCTGAGGGGGGAAAAGAAAAAATCTCAGCTTTCACACGTGCACAAAGTATTATCAGCCTGTATTAGCAGAAGAATCTACATTTTTGCCTAAGACAGAGGTTATATTTCCAGAATGTCACTGCTTTCAGGACAGGGTGTAATTTGCTTTGTTTTTTCCAATGTCAGTACCTGTGCATTTGCTGTTGGAAATAGTTAACTTTGCATTTTGTTGCTGGGAAAGGAGTATCCAACTGATGTGAACCATGAGCCCCATAGGAAAATAGAAAATACATAGATTGAGAGCATCTCAGAACACCAATTAAATATTTAGTGTACAGGCTGGATCCCTCCTAATGGAGAGTGTCTGAGATAAACACAGCATCTGTAATGTACAATCAATTTAATAACAGAAAAGATAGGCAGCTCATGGAAGGGGAGAGAATGTATTTTGATTTCAGGCAGAAGAACTATATGAGAAGTGAACTTTTTAATTGTGAGAATTAATATACAGGCAATCCAGCTTTGGTTTGCTGAAGGAATTTCTGATAATGCTGGAAGGCAGTGTGGGAATGTGAAGTACTCACAGGTTGGTTTGGTGTATGCCTGGTTTACTGGCCTGGCAGTGCCTGTGCAAGTGGGTCTAGAAGCACAACACTGACATGATTTGTAATGCTTGAAACCTGCAGGGAAAACTATTCTGAATCTGACCTTTTGTGAGAAGCTGGATACTCCCTTTTTTTTTTTTTTTTTTTTTTTTTTTTTTTTAAATCAGGAAAAAAGTACTCCTATTGTGGGGATGTTGGAAGTGATATAGTGACCTGGTTGTCAAGTGCTATCACAAATTCTGTCCCAGAGTGTTCCCTGGAGCAGAGCTGTGTGCATTTACCTGCAGTGTGGAAGGGCAGCTACTCAACTACAAGAACTCCTTTACAGTTGTGTTGCATTTAGCTTTCTTCTAGAAACACCTGCTCTTCAAAACCAACCATGTCCTGGTTAAAGAAATCCTAGAAATGAGCCTTGGTACTTCCAGAGTGAACAAGAACCGACCGTGGCCAGCTGCATTCACAGTCCTCAGATGTGAGGTGCTCCAAGATGCCAGGAAGGCATTCCCTCTGCCAGACTCTTCATCTCATTTTGTCTCCTGGCTGGCCCTGGGTTCCCTCTCAGGGTTTGGACTGATGGACATAAATTTCCCAGCATTTTTGAAGTGATGTCAAAAGCCTTTGACGTCACTTCTGAATATCAGAACCATTTGGCCATGCATGTGCATACAGCACGTTGCATGATTTAGGAAAATACTAACACAGCCTTAATTATTGTCTCACTACTTATTTGTCTTTAATACACACATGTCAGATCTCAGAAAATGTCAAGTGTTTTTGGAAAAACATAGTCTGAGACCTATTAATGGGACATCTTCTGTGAGTCTCATGGTAGAAGCCAAAAAAAAAAAAAAAGGGCCAATGGAGAAAATCTGCAGACATCAAGATGATGGAGAGGGTCCTACAAGTCACAAAATGAAAGGCAGGCATAGATGCTCAAAGTGTTTTTGTGGTCTGGAAGGCAGCCAAAGAGGCATTGATTTATTAAAGAGCAGCCTCATGGCTTCCTTTTCTATATGTGATGGTGCCATTAGAGCTCCTCAAACAGTCTCTGATTTCCTTGAGAATGAGGAGTAGAAGATTCTGAAGATGGTTGTTGTTTCCAGGCTGATGCCACTGCCAGACCATCACTTGGTGTCCCTGACTGGGAAATTCTGTGTGTAAAGTGTGAGTTCCCTGATTGTTAAACACAGCCAATACTTGTGGAAGAAGTACCCCAGCAGTTGTGTAGGTTTTACACTCTGCAGTTGTGATGTGATATAAAAAACCCCAACTTTAATGAGGCAGTAATCACGAGACACTGATTGTCTCAAAAATGCCAAACTGCTGTTTTGTTAATGGAGTTAACTCAGGGCTGTCCCTGTGCACTGCTAATACACTGGGAGTGATGAGCACCTCTAGCATCAGCTTTTTGTCTGTTTTTGTAGATATCTCAATCCTCTTATGTAATTCCTTTTCTCTCTTTTTCTCTCTGAATAGCCGGGATTAGTTTTGTAGTTTTCCACTCCAAGTACATGCCTTGCCCCTCCAGTGCCTCCCTAAAACCCTGCCCCTGTGTCTCCTCCTGTGTCACTTGTCCAATGCAGTACCTCCACCAGGACACTGCTGCAGAGGCATTTCTGATACTGTGAGCAAACCTGGAGGTGCTGGCCAGCCTAATTGGCTCTGGAGCTGTTCCCAGGAGTTCAGGTGGCAGAGGAGCAGATTTTTTACCTTTTTTATGGCAGGGCTGCTGTACAGAGGTGCTGCCCTCAGCAGTGGTGCTCTGGGAGCAGGAGAAGAGTGCTCAGCACACCCTGTGGATGTGCCTGTCCCTCTTCAAATACAACACTGATATCTCCCAGCCTCAGTTACGAGGCTGTTCTCACCTTGTTAAAAAACAAGTGAGATGAGAAGACAGAGCATGAATTAGTTTTGTCAGATATATAGTCAGAAATAGCAGCTGATAGGTTTGCTGTGATAAGTTCTGTATGATGGCTTTGCTGAAAGGTGGGCTGTTCCATGATTTACTGAACTATTAGAAGTGGTAAAACTGATCCATTTGTTATCATCCAGTGCATAAAGACTTCAGGATTTAAGGAGCCTGCACTAAATAACAAAGCAATTTATATACTCATAAACTGAAAATTACAGGGAAGAAGTCCTTAAGTCATTTGTAATAGGAACCTTTTATCATATTAGTGATGATTACCAAATGTTAACCCCTATTCCCATTTTTAAAACAAAATCTTACCTTACAATAGTTGCAATTACTTAAAGAATTCCTAGGGACAACTTGGTATTGATTTATTATGCAAGTGTGGCAAGTTTTATTTTTTTATCTGAGTGACATCCCTCTCCCAGCCCATCAGGTCCCTGCATCAGCTGATGTGAGTTGATTGATGGTTCTTCCAGCAGCAGCGTGGGGCTGATGTCACCTGAGGAATGGGATTAGCTGCCTCCACTACTGGGGAGCACATCTTTACCCAAAGCAAATTTGACTGTAATATCTTGAAAAGAGATTTTTTTTTTTCCTGTGCTTCAATAACTAGATAATAGTTAGCAATAGTTGGTTTCAGATTAGTCTGTTCTAAGGAGAGTATAATTATGTGCCCTACTGTGAAGATGGAAATACCCTCTGCCAGGTTTTAAAAATGCATTATAAGCTCGGAGTCGTCTTTGTGTTCTCTTGAAGCAAAGATTTTATGGGCACTGGAAAGAAGATGTTGACTAAAGCTAAGCAAACATTTGCCTGGAGGTAATTTTACTGATGACATTAGTTTCTTTTTTCTGCTCCAGAGTGTCCTGAGATATTTAATTCATTCAATTTTATTCAACCAATCTAAGTTCTCAAGGAGCAGATGAATTGAGAGCCACTTGTTACCAGTATTCAATATTTGATATCCAACTTGCTTTATTTAAATGTGAATGATTACATGCTGAAACAGATTTGTTTCTTTTTGTCAGCTGTATAAGCAGAGTATCTAAAATAAAGGGGAAGATTTGCACACACACCTGAGCCAGAAGAAAATTGGAGAGCCATACTAATATTTCAGGAAATTTAGTTAAAACTCTTTTCTTGCAGTGGGTAAATTCTGATCCCACTGTCTTTGTGTTAAAATTTTCTTTCACAGACCTTATTTAAGTAAAGTCAAATCCATCATCAAGCCACAGTAATGCTGATCAGACTGAAGCTGCAGTCCAGCTGACATCCTAAAACCAGGAGAGGTTGTGTGAGGTTTTCCTGGGGCTGCCAGGGCTCTCCTTGGAGAACTCTTGGCTGAGCCTGTTCTCACCAAGGAGAGTGAAGAAGCAGCAGCAGCAGTATGGCCCTGACACTGAAATTATGGGTATGGACTGATTGAGCTGCTACAAACTGAACAGTGGTCACTAATAATTTGGCTTAATTGTAATCACTTAGTTACCCTGAGTTTTGTCAGGATAGGATGTTGTCAGGAAAATTAATCCACAAACACCAGAGGTTTATGTCCAAAAAGGAGACAGAGGCCTCCTTTTGTTTTATTTGAATAAAGGGAGAGGCTTTGGGCCATTTCCCTGGGGTCTCTCCAATTTTTGGAGGATGCAGCCTCCTTTTTATCCCATTTTCCAGCCACATTTCCCTCTCTCTTTCACCATTCCCTGAGGTACTTGAGAGGTTCAGACTTCCCAGAACACCTGATACCAAAGATTCCCCTTTAATGTATAACCCTCCCTTTTCATTTTTAATTCTTATGGAATTCAGGGGTTTTCCCCATTGTTTCTTTCATCTTTCAATATCCAGTTTCATTCATCAGCAAACCTACAGTTTGTTTGTAAGGGCAAATATCGTTTTCCATTCATCCATCAGTGGAATCCTTCTCATTGTTTGTTTCATCTCTCAGTGCTGGTTTTATCTGCCAGCAGACCCACAGCTTGGTTGTAAAGACAAATCCATCATTCCTCTCAGATCTTTGAGTACTGGGAGAAATAAGCCACGGACTTGGTTCCAGACACATCTCAAATGAAGTGTTGGTACCAGAGCAAGGGGCAGACCCCTCATGGTTTTCTTCCCATCATCTTGCTGTGCTAAGAAAAGGGAAAGCAAAGTTTGATGTTGCTGGTTCTGTGGGAAATGATCAGCTGTGGAATGTGGGCTTGGGGAAGCTCCCATCTGCCTCCATCCTGCTTGTCCCCCTTGGACTGTTCACAGCCAGCGATCCTGACTGGGGCTCTCAGTTCTGCTGAGCTTTAACGACCACATTGTTGGCTCTTGCTCCTCAGCCTGTCCTGGGACAATCTTCTGACCTTGTTGCAGAGCAAATGAGCACAGAAACCAATTTATTGCATCAAAAGTGACAGAAGGGCTAAAACAATAGAAATTAATTGAAAATAAATAAAAAAAAAACCAAAACCAAAAATGACCCCAAAATACAAAACCAAAAACTGTATGGTGAAAACACAGTTTATAAACCATCTGAGCTGTACATAAAGTTGTACTTCAGTTGCTCTTCTGCATTTAAGCTGAAATCCAAAAGCAAAAGCCAGAAAAAATACAGCAAAACCCACCCCCTTGAAACTGCAGTGACACAAGGACAGATTAAGGACTTGTTTTGATTCCATAACTCCTAACAATTTGAAGTTTTTCTTTTCATATACAGCCATGATAGATGATGCTGTTAAGGTGTGGAAATTAAGCACGAACACAAATATTTCTAGCCTTCTAAATGCTTCAAATTATTTTTTGTATTCTGTGTAAATTATGTGAGATTTTAGTGTTGTTGCAGCTCATGTATCATGTGCATCATTTGTATATTTTCTTGGGGAAGTTGAAGAAAAAGAAACCAGTTTATTACCAGTAATGGTAGTGTAATCATTACCATCGCATTCCCTCCCTCCATTATTAGACTTTTTGTTTTTTAAGAATTATTAAATCCCTCTGGTTTAAATTCAGAAGAACAGAGATGTCAGTTGAAAACACAGACTCATTAAAGTCAGTAAGTTTTGTCTTCGCAGTCCATTAGTCAAATCTATCATTTTGATACTCTTCCATATGGTCACATAGCACCTAGAAAAACAGATTATACCATCTAGCACTGAGCTTGTTTTAATATTCCTGCAGTTCCTAGGAGTCTTATATCCCATGCAAAAGGAGGAACTTAGTCTGCATTTTCTTATCTTCCAATGCAGTAAGCAGCAATAGCAGTGCTATTTCCAATCTTCTGTGTCATTAATAAATATGCCAAGATATGTCTATGAATTATGGTCCTTTAATAAGGTAATGGAACTCCTAGAATCTCAAGCTTGATTTTTTAGAAATGGGAACTGTTTAGGTGCCAATAAGAATGTGCTGATCACATATATAACTAATCTTGATTAATGATGAGTACAAACTTTATTGTTTCCTTATTACTATTACCAAGTATTTTTATCTACCCTTAATATCTCACCAATCCCTCGCGATTCTGTAGGGAAAATAAATAATATTCTGATTGATTATAAAAGTTCAGGCTGTGGTACAAGCTCACACAGCAGTGCTGGTTCTGAAGCTCGCAGAACCTGTGAGCCCTTGTGGAAGAACCCAACCCCATGTGAACATCCTTGGGAGCAGCAGAGCGCTGGGCCAGAACAGCAGCACACAGCAAACACCCAGACAGGCAGCAGAGCTTCGGACTGCCTGGTTCTAAAAGAACACCACGATTCCCTGCCAAAGCCCACCCTGGGTCAGGGGTGGCTCCGTGTGGTGGAAAATCTCTCCTCCACCCCGAGCTTCCAAAGAAAGGCTCAGCAGTCTCTGTTGTTCGGTCTCAGGCAGTTGATTGCAAGTTATCTAAAAGATTTTCTTCTGGGGCTGCTGTGGTTTGCTCAGAGCTCAGGCAGAGGCACACACACACCCTGACATCCTCTCTGACCCCGACTGCTTCTTCTCTCCCGCCCAGGGCTGCTGTTCTCTTTTATATGGTACATTACGTGTGACATGGTTACAGTTTTTCCCCAATGCCTATTACCTATATTAAATGGTGCTTTTCTATCTTTTATATGGCACACTACGTGTTACATGGTTACAGTTTTTCCCAATGCCTATTACCTATATTAAATGGTGCTTTTCTACTCCAAACCAATCTGTGAGTGCCAACATCACCAAGAACATGGAGGTGAGGAAGGAGAAAGAGGGAGGACAGGGCAGGCTCAGATCCCTCCATCTTAAAACCTCTGACCCGCATGTACAAAACTAAAACCCCCCTGTACAGCACTCAAAAATGCTTCCCTCTACTTTGTGACTACTTCTACTATAATATCTAAACTTTTGTGACTTCTTGTTCTTCCTGCAAGATTGGTAAATCATTCCATGGTTCAAACCCAAAATCACAGCTGTTTCCAGCTGCCTGCCAGGGTCTCAAATGCTTCTGACCTGGGCCTGGAACCTCCAAGAATGTCTGAGGGACATTTTGAGTTCCCACAGCTTCCACTGATTTCAATAGCCTTTGGCCTGAACCTGGTGTCAGCTCTCTTGGACCAGCCTTTGTTAAATGATTGTGCTCAGTACTTTCTATTTACATTTTTCACATTGTTTGCAAATCCAGAACATGTAAGATGTGCCCTTAGCAAACAGGTTCAGTTTGAACTTCAGCCATAGGTGCAAATACCACAGTAATCTACCTGTTTTCAGTCATTTTTTATCCACATTTTTCTACCTGCACAGGAACTACAGATGATCTAACAAAGTATTGAATAATATCTGTGTGAAAGATAAAACACTTCAGATGAATGGTATTGTACAGCAGCATTGCAATTTGTTCCTTTTGTTTGGAGGAAAAAATGTGAAGAATTGACTGAGTAACCAATTTAATAATGAAGAGAATTTAGAATACAGAGAGAGTAGTTGAAAGCCTTGGGACATCATTCCCTGAAGTTTCAAATGGTGCCTATGCTATGCTCCTAAACAGGGAAATTTTGATACAGAAGTGATTTATAGGCAATACCTATGCACAGTCTTTTATCACATTAATAAAATCTTTAACTAGTCTTTGAAAATTCTAAAACCTCCTGTGTTCAGCTGAGGTGCACAGATAGAAAGAACTGCTGGCTGGCAGATGTTCAGATACATTATCAGAAAATGTATTTTCAGCCTAACCAGTATAATGTAATTCATTCTAACATGATATTTCAGGTTTATTACAGTGTAACTGACTGCAGAACACAGTGCACTATGCAGGAGACTGAAGGAGGTGAAGGTGTACAGCTTAAAGGTGACTGGGTTAGGCCTGGGAGAGAGCTCAGTATTGGTGGCTAAACTGACAGATCATTTAAACAACTCAAAACTGGAAAAAAAAAGGGTTTTCTTTTCCTCTTGTAGTCTGCCCAGGTGAAGGAAGTGGCTTTATTTCATGAAACAACACTAAACTTATATAAATGTTTTTGTCATTGCACATTACATCACATCAAAAATTATTACTTTAGGAATTGCTGTGTTAAATCTTTGCCTTTGCTTCCACGAAAAGAGGCAACAACATTTTAGCTGGCTGTAGTATTTTACAGATGAAGCATAGCTTTGTGTGTGTATATGTATCTGTTTATCTGTATAAACTTCTCTATTGAAATCTTAGTGTGAAGTGCCACATTAATTGATTGCTTCATTTTGCTGTTTAATCAGCTCTGAACTGTCAGTGCTGCAGCAGTTATTTTTACTTGGACTTCACCCTGGTGGCAGATTCCAGTTGGTTTAGTGCTGTGGATTTTAGTTTGTTCCCCCCGTCTTGCTTTGCTGTTGTATCTCCTCTTTAGGGGCTGTTTCAGCAGGTGCCTCTTCATTTGCCACCTGCCCTGGTGCAGTGAGTGATCATGCAATTTAGTTAATGTATTTTAATTATTTAGGTGACATTTCACCTTGCATGGTCAGGATGAATATGTAAATGCATGGGAGTCTTTAGGTAAAAAGAACGGTATTTTTTTTTTAAAGAAGTGTGATGTTTGTGACCAATGATAACAAAGAAATAATCAAACATAATAAGGCAAAATTTATATTTAATCTCATTCCCATTACCGTTTTTATATCTTATCTCTTTAGCAATCATTGATTTATGATTTATGCACTTGGTAGAGAGAGTGTGTGTATAGCTCTCCACATCAGTACCCGAAATGTGCCACGGTCAGGGTGTGGCATGCACCACTTCATAAGGCCAGGCATGATTTTCAAACCCAATAATGCAGCATTAAAAGTAACTAAGACTTGTTCCCTTTACATTTTAAAATTGTTTTTCGCCTGGGGATTGTGCTAATTAATTTACTAAGTATATTTTGTGTTTTAATGAGATGGCTTAAATGAGTTAAAAGTATTTTCTTGTAGCAAAGGATAAAAGTCCAAGTATCAATCAAAAAAACCTCGAGTCTCTTGCACGCTCACTCATTTGCGTAATGTACATTCAACTTAAAAAAAAAAAAAAGAGAAAAATATGCAGTTCTCTTTATTAACCTTTATTAAATCATAATGATAACTTTGATTTTGAAGTATTTAATATGGCAAGGAAAAAAAAATCCTACCAAAAAGCAATCCAATGAGCCCAATGGCCGGATTCGCTGTCTGCATCCCTGCCCTGGTGCTGGCAGCAGCAGTGGCACTGTGGGGACAGTAGATGGCTGTAGAAAAGTGTGTTGAGCGCTCCTGTGCCAGCGCAGCGAGATTGGGGAAGGCCTTGACCTGACGGGATGCAGCTTTCATCTGAAGTACATTTAAAGAGATAAAGGAGAAGCAGGGTGCAGTACATGTTCCTTTCTTTCCCGCAGGAGCTTTGCTTTGAGTTTAAAAATTTCTCAAATGCGGGATTTGTGAACTGGGTCCGTCAGCAGGGAGAGGTAATGGCTCGAGAGCCACCAGAGTCACTCTGAGGATTCCCCCCTCCCTCGAGACATCTTAGAAATCCTCCTGTAAATTCCTACAGAGGGGGCGTCTGTAGATCCCATAATAATAATCGTCAGGAAGTGGAATAATCCCATTTATTTATTTATTATTACTTTTTTTTTTTCCCTCTCCCCCCCACCCCTCCTCTCCAGTGTAGTTGGCTGCCTTTAGTGCACGGACCTGCTCATTAAATAGATACACCAAGAACTGTTACCTAAGCAAGCTTGACAGTAAAGAAAGGACAGACTGAGTTAGGGAGAAAAAGGGAAGAAAAAAGACAGCCTGAAGCAAGTCACTTCACACGCAGAAAGAGCCACTGAACGAAGGCTGTTCTCATAAACAAACTAAAAAAAATACCTTGTATAAGAAGAGAACTGTGAGGACTTGACAGAAAAAAGGCAAGATTTTCTACCCACTGTTTTCAGTTTTCCTTCCAGACATACTTGGTGAAGTAAGGAGACTTCTGTTTGCTGACAGAGCCCTTGATTTCTTTCAAGATGATGATGTATTTGTGGGTAGGTAGTGTCTCTCTCCATGTCAATCTTTTGTTAATAAATGGACTTTGGGAGGGTGGATTTTAGCCTGTAGTTGCAGCATGTTTTGTGCCATGGAAGATGTTTGTGCTGCAGGGGAGCGTGGCTGGGGTGCAGTACCTGTGCTTGCATTTCCAGGCAGGGTTGAAACAAAGCGGGTCATTTACGTGAAGCTGGCATTTATTTTCATGATTTGCAGGATGTGGCAGGGTGCACTGCTTTCTTTTCAATGCCTTAGAACATATTGCAATTGTGTAAGATTCACTGTGGGGCTCACTTACAAAGAGAATACTGCATCACTTGTGGCTGCTCAGAATTTGCTTTCTTTGTAAGAAATGAAACAATTTTAATGTGATTAAAACTTCTAATGTGTGTTACTTAACCCAGTTGCTTTTATACTAATTGTCACACTCTCTCTTGGCTTTTGAAGTTTCTGGCTATTGACAACTGCAGATAAGGAAAGAGATACTGTGTTCCTATTTCTGTGATTTTACATTCAGCATTGTTCTGATTCCTTGCAGCAAAATCTGCTCATCTTAAAAATAATGTTGTGTTGTGGCATGTATGTTTTGAATTAGTAAAGCTATTCACCTGTGAATTCATCTAGGTTTTGATACAGAATGTTTTATTTCTTAGCAAAACAAACCCACAAAGAGATCACTGAACAAATCTGCATACTTAAAAGCTTTTCTGTGTTCCTCTTCAAAGCCTGTACATCTTCTGGGAAAATATTTTAAACTAATCTCATTTGACAATCTTTTTATTTATTTAATTTAAATGTATGTAAAAATAGACAGGCGTGCAGCTAATCTGGGCCACCTCTGCAAAACAGGCTGCAGAGGAGCAACATTGGATTCTCAGAGATATTATCAGTAATCACTTCTTCTCTTTTTAAATCGCTGCTGGTTCTTGCTGTAAATCTCCCTTTATGCCTTCTTCTCATTTCTGCTGACCCTCCACTATATCTTAGTAACTTTTGTCACCCGTGCAAAAGGCACTGCATGTAGACTTTTAAGTTTGTTTTTTTCAGTACTTTGACCTGTGCTATCGTTTCGGGAGCTCACCAATCACCGAGCCTTATGATTTTGTCTTTTTCTTTTTTTCTGGGTTCTGTAGTACAAGTCCCTTGAATTTTCACCAGTGTGGCTGTGCATTTACCAGCAACCCTGACTGCTGCTGGCTTTTAACCCTTACCACATTCTCTATTGAAGCTGCTGGTGGAAGGATTCATTTCATTCTCCTTTTAGATTTATAAATCAGATCCCTCAGTTGCAGCAGCATGTCTTTCATTCAGTTTGTGCTGTGCTGTTAGAGTTGCCATCATCCAAAGGAGAAGCACAATAAATATGTGGGTATAAGCCCTTCTTTCTAATATACACGCTAATGTGAAAGGATGTGCATTATTTTGTATTATTCTGTTTCTCTGTGGCACTGGCTCAAGAGGTTTAAAACCCAGGGATCTTCTCCTTCCCCAAGCCTAGGAATCGTGGTTAATTTGAAAATTTAGTGAAATACATTTTCTTCCAGGTAGCTATGCAGTTTTCTGTGAGTTTTACTGCACTGTATTTTTTATTTTTGATGAACTTTTCTAGTTATTCTTTTTAGAGATGTATATAAATGTTTTAAGCAAAACAGCCATAGTAACAAGCAGTTACCAATTCCTGGTTTTCAAAGCTCCTAGTAATTCATACAGAGGTTCTAGTAATTAGTATTTCTCATTTATAAGTGTATTCATTCCATTTTTTAGTCCCTTTTACTTACATTATAGGATATATGTTTTGTTCTGGTTTTCTGATTTGCAGAATCACTCCCTTTCTCTTTTGGCACTACTGCACCTGGGTATTGAGTATTCTTCCTATTTGCAACTGAACTTTTCTAGTCTAAATTATTTGTATAAAATCTCAAGATTAGTAGGAAGAAGCAGAGAATAAACTTTTTTTTTTTTTTAATTTTAGCAGAACATTATGACTTTGTGGGTTTTTATGGGCATAGAGGATTTTTATTCACAGACTTTTTTTTCTGAAATGTTATGATTTTTAAACTCTATACATCAGGTGACCATGCACAGGTACCTAGTATGCAGCATATGTAAAAGATGCTGTAGGTAAACAGGAGACTCAGTAGATGTAGGTGCAAAGAATAAACTCACAGCAGCACTTGAAATGCTTTCTCCTGACATCACATCAATTTTTTATGTAATTATAAAAAGCTTCTCAGCAATATTATTAAAATTTAAAGTAGCCAACTTGTGTGAAAATGTAATCTTCCCTTTTTAAAGGCCTTAAAATTAACTTATTACATTGGCTGAGATTTTTTCAGACTAGTCACTCATTTATGTGGCAGTGCTTACTTGTTTCATTTTGTGTGTAATATAGAAGCCTTTTGGATATTTACAATGTAAAAGAAAATCTTGATTTCTTCCCATTTTCTAATCTCTTACTTAGACATTATCCTGGAACAGTTTGATGTCTTTTTTTTTTTTTTAATTTTAATTGATGACAGTGGTATCAAGTTCCTTTTATTTCAAGCTGAGCATGTTTAGCTAACTTAAAACATTGTGCAAGAATGCAGAGCACAGACCCTAATTCAGTCTGTTGAACAGAACAGTCTTGATTAGGTACTGTATTTTAAATACTTACTTCAACATTTCAAAAAGTAGAGAAAGTTTTTAGTACTGTTAACCCTGTCAAAGGAAATCTATATTTGTTGACAGCCTAAGCAATTGAATGATGTTTGTATTTATATTGCCCTCCTTCCCTGGACAAAGGAGATCTTTTTTTTTTTGGTCTGGTACTTTATTCATAGGAATCAGAATGTGATGTAGGAATCAGAGTCCGTCAGTGTCAGAGTTCACACTGACCAAGAAACTTTCAAAGCTTTCAGGTGTTACTGATTTAGGAACTAGTGAAACCAAAAGGGAAATCATTCTCTCAGAGGGGTACAGACCCTTTACATCTGCTGCTGCTGCAGTTTAATGCCCCTTTCTCCCCAAAATAAGATTGTTGCAGTGACTCAGGGTGTTCTGAGTGACTGCAGATGCTCATTCCCATTTCCTGTGTAACTCACCTCCCCAAAGGTGATGGGGTTTGCTCAGAATGTAGCAAATATTTGTGTTGGGGTTCTTGCAGTTTGAGTGATCTGAAGTTGCTGAATCGTGTTTAGTGTGTAACTTTTGCTGGCTGAAAGCTGAGAGTGCTCCCAGTCTTTCAGAGTCCCCTCTTTCTGTGCACTGTTCCTCCTCTTCCTCCTCCTCTTTTTCATACTTTGAAAAATAAACTTTGTCCATTTGACAGCACAAGCAACTCTTGATTCCCAAGCAAACAGCTCCATGGTTGGCTGTTTTCCATCTGGTTGTTCAATTCCCACTGCTCTCATGTTCAATTTTCATATTCTGAGATAGAAGTTGTGCATTTAAAGTTACTACATGTCATGAAAAAATCAAATGTAATTAAATGTTGCCATAGAAAAAACTAGAACAAAATAATTTGTAAATATAATTTTAAAATAAAAATTCTTGGGTTTCCTCATTTTGTTGTATGCTACAATACTGGACTAAAATTACTTTAATGTACTATAATACAGTTTTATAAATTTTATAAACATCTAATTAATGTCTGCATAGTCAGAGTAGTGCTTCATTCCTGTCAGTCTGCTGTTCTTTTTAATAATAGGGAATGAGTTGTCAGAAATGTTGTGTATATTTAGCAGAGATTTTTTTCAGTAGCAGCTTCAGAATGATACTTGATCAAACAAGGCAGGAAGTATGTCAGCAAATAAAATTTGGTATTTTTCCCAAAACTAGACTAGGCAGATACAGAGAAAGAGATTAAAAAAAAAAAAAAAAAAGTGTATGCAATAGCAACAAGATAATTTCTTCTGGCAATAGGACACTGTTTTGACAACTCTACAATAAAGCTTTTGGGTCCAATACAGAGAATTGTACTTGTCTGAGTTAGCAAAATGTTCCTTAAATGAACATCTGGGAAGAAGTCTGGAAGAAAAGGAAATAACAGACTCTAGCACAAATTTAATCTGGTTATTTAGAAGTTTAAACTCCTTTATGGTTGCATTTCTTGTGCCTCTTCTATTTAGAGGCATCCTAATAGACACATATGAGTCGGTGTCAGCTCCCATATCCAAAAGCAGATGGAATTTTATTCAGCTGACCAAAGTCTGCCTGTTTTTATGCACCAAATGTGTGCAGGCACAGAGTGTGCCTTTCTCCTGGCTCGCAGAAGGGTGTCATTTCCAGCCTAACTTGTGCTTCTTGTGTTGCAGGACACCTTTGTAAAGACTGTTTTTCTAAAGGAAATGAGAACCCTAAGCAGATGTGGAGATGCTTAAAATTATAAAGGCACAAAACCTTAGAATTTTTTTAATTGCAGTAAAGAACAAATACAGTGCTTATATTTTTTTTTGCTAACTTTACCTACTGTGTATTTTGTAGCATTGAAGTTGTGTGCATTAAGCAGAGGATTTCTCTATCCAATGAGGATTTCCAAAAAAACCCTGGACTAAGACAAAATGCACTGCTGACTGTGCTTAAAGAGCTACAGACAGTGAGATCCAGCATGAACTAAGCTGAAAGAATAAATGACTCTGCTGAGAAGCATTGTCAGAGAAACACTTCAGCAGTATAGATTTTATTGCATAGAATTACTGAGTAATCAAAGTATTTAGATCCTTTTAGTTAAGAAAAATCAAACATATTAGCAGAAAAGCTGCAGATATCTTCAGAGTCAGAATAATCCTCATTCTGCTTTCCACTGAGACTTTGAATAAAACATGTAGCTTCATCCTCTGCATCTGACTGCCTGACCACAGATGTTGAATAAATATGTACCTTTTATTATTAACACAGAAAAATACAAAATTATTTCATAATAGAGTATGCTGATGTGAATAGTAAGGATCTTCAAGGGTATCTGGCTCAATAAACTTGAATAATGAAGTATTGCAATTTATAAATCTACGGTCTTGATGGTTAGAACAAAAGCACTGACAGAGGTGTTGAATGAAAATAGGATTACAATTAGTTATGGTAGAATCTAAGACAATTCTCAGTAGGCTGTCATTATGTATCTATTGGAACACACACATAAGTTGGCTTAAAATCATATATATATAATACTTCATGTTGTGATGACAAAGCTAAAAATCACACTAGCATACAAAGCATGAAGACATTCAGCAAAATCACATTTTTTAGTATGAAAGGAGAAGTGAAACAGAAGAGAAACTGCAGATAGGCAAGTGAGCCAGTTTTGGTTTGTAAAAGCAATGTACATTCCTTAAGAGACCAACATACTTTAGTATTTGATGAAACTGAATTGAAAGAGGGTCAAACTGAACTTAAGCCTCAATAATATATGTATTATCAGTACTAATTCTTGCAGCAGAATCTGTGCATTTTGTGTAAGGCAGCATGACTGACTTGCTCTGCTCTCTTTTGAAGTTGCATTATATGTTCTGTACAGTTTAATTGCCAAACCTGCTCTCCCCCCTTCCTTTGGCAGGGAGTTGCACTTGTCCAATTAACCTTATCTTCATCGTGTCCCCCTTAATAGCATTGGTTTCCATCAGAGCTTTGAATGAGCTGCGTGGGTGTCCTTATCAGTGCAGGGATGTGTGAGGAGAGAATTGAACAAAGGCTGCCTGAGATGTGGCTGGGTGAGCAGGTTAGAGCCCTCCCATTGTCCCAGGATTTTATCTCTCACTGGAAATCCTGAGCATCACTTCTGGGACTGGTGGCTTCAGCTGCTGCAGCTGCAGAACCTCGGCTGCTCTTGGAATGGCCTTAGCTGTGGAGGCAGAGAAGTTAACAAGTCCTGAAGATTTTTGTGGGCAGTTGAGAAAGCTTGTTTGTGTCTTGAGATTAATATCTTGATGTGTTCCTTTTGGATGTTTATTGCAGTGAAGCTGTCATAGTCCCTCAGCCAAGATTTACTTATCTTTTTGCTGTAATGTGCAAGTGCCACTAGGCTGGATTTACCTTTTAGAACTAGTTAAACTGTCTCAGTTTAATCAACAGAAGGGGATGTTTACTAATCAAAGTCTGGGTATCTGTTCACATCTTTTGATGTCTTTCCATATGACTTCCTTTTCCCCTTCTGCTCCTGGATTGATATTCCTTCCTTGCCAAACAGATGAATCTGTGTTTGGATCCTTGTTATAGCCTAGTATGGAAATGCACCTGTCCTTACTGCAGCCAGAAAGCTGAAGTCCAACATTTCTGCAGAAATTACTGCTTTCACATAGGGTTCTACCACACTGGGTATATTTTTCCCCATCAAGATGGCAGCTGTGCCATGGGTTGGCTGCAGCTAGCAGCCAAATCCCCTCAATGGTACAGGGAAGGAGGAGGAAAGGGAAAAACTGGAGTGAGAGAGCTCAAGAAACAGCAGGAAAACATAGATATCATGTCCTGATCACTGTCACAGACACAGCAGTCTTGCCTTGGAAGAAATGACATAATTTATTGTCAATTATCATTTCTGCCAATTCAGTTTGTCAATTTAATTTCTGGTTCAGGTAGTGGAAAACAAAATCAAGTCGCCTTTTCGTTATCACAATTTAAACTCCCCCTCTTCAGCAGGGCAGTGAGTGACATGGAGGGATTGCAGTCAGGACACAGGAGTTTCTCTCTGCAGCTCCTTCTTATTCTTGCTGTGCTCCCTGGGTGTTCCTCCATGGGCACAACACAGATTTAAGTCAGCCAAATACATCAGACTAACTCTGATTATTGGCATTTCAAGTTTTCTTCATAGATTGTTGTGTTGGTAGAGTTTTGTACATTTCATCTTTTATGATATATATATATATATAATATACGGGGACTTCTTTTATAGGGGAAAAGCTGATGTATGTTTGAATTTTACTTTTCAGTGAGCTTCTCCTAAAATATAATTACAGGAATTCGAGGAAGGATAAAATGTGACAACATATTTGTGAATTGTGAGATTTAGCAGAGACTGAAGTAGATCTTATTATTGATGTGCTTCCTGCTTCATTAAATTCCCCTTAAGGTTTGCAGCATGGATATGGATCATTTGCAATAATAATTATGCAGTGATCGATTGATTGTGTCTGACATTGTACTTGTCACCTTGAAATGCAAAAACCATTTATTTTCAAGTGTGTGAACATTCCTCTCTAACGTCAGACACCAGCATGCACCAGTTGGTGTTAGAGAGGGATGAATTTTATAAAGTTGGGAATTCCTATTAACCTTTACCTAAAATGAAATGCCACTTGTCATTTTGCAAAAATGAAAATTGCCCAACCAGCAGTAGTTTTGGATTAAAAAGCACAGTCAAAGTTCAAAGGGATTGTTCAAACTGGAATGTTTGTATTTCAACTGTTTCCTGCCTGTGTGTTACAAACGTGGGGATTTCAGCAGGTCTGTGGTGGGATGGGATGCAATGGGCACACGTGATAAAACTGAGGTCTCTGCTTTGGGAACTGGTGTGTGTCCTCTGGAGAGTCTGTCTGCCTCACTGAGACTTTGAGTCACTGCAGGATTAACTGGAAAATCAGCAAAAAAATGCTTCAACTGTAGTCATTCTATGAGTGAAATGCTGTACATTTCATTTTTTAAGCAGTGTAATAATCATGACAATGTCATCTCCCTTTTCTTAAGTATATTTGTAGCAATGAATGAAACTCTGTCCTTTGGGCCTTCAGAATTTTGTCACTATTGAAGTTCCAGTGAAGCAGCTGGTTGGTGGCTGCAGTTAAAGTGAAGTTCATCTGTGCTTTCTCAACAACTGTTAAAGCAGCAGCCAAGGAAAATGTTGTTTCTACATATTCCACTTGGAGCTTTTGCAGGGCATCCATTGTTATGGAATAGGAAGTGGAGACCAAAACTGTGTTTGGTGAGATGAGATTTGATTAAAAAGTGACGTTTTCAAAGTCAAAAGCTGGCTTTAAATTGCATCAAACCAAATATTTATTATTACTTTAATTTGAGATTTAAACTTTTATTCAGAGGCCTAGCTTACCTGAGATTTGGTTTGTTTTAATCAGGATTAAAAAAAAAAAACGTATGGGTCTTTTAATTGAAAAAATGCAAATTTTAAGATTGTCAATATTCTTTAGGGTGAAATGTTGTGCAGATGATTTTATTCCCTCCAAGGGTGAATACAGGTAGGCATATAAATAGGAATATGGTAATGTTTAATATATTGATTAACATACAACCAATTTGAGGAGTAACTGCAATGCTGATGGTAAGGTGGCAATGTTGATTGTACTTCTGATTTAAAAATTAGCAACTCTAGTTTTTACCAGGGTGTGGATACTGAATAGAGCTTAAAATACTGCTTTGTATGTGTGATGTAAGAAACATAATTCAGTTTTTTTAAAAGCAGGTATTTTTTACTCAACACGCGTGTAAGATAACTGAAACTCCTAGTCTGGAGAAAGGTTTCAGCTGTATTGTTTTCAGCAACTCTCCTCTTTTAGCTTGTGAGTTTTTCAGAAAATATCCCAAGTCAATGCTATGAATTTGCAGAAGAATCTGAGATAAATTGCACCACCTGGGAACACACTCAATATATCCCATTCTTCCCCATTAAGTTGTAATTGGAATATAGTATCACTTTTTTTGAAAGACTGAATACCTGAAAGGTATTCAATTCTCAGCCACGAGGAACTCCTAATTATAAATGCAAAGCCCAGCTGGAATTTTTTTACTTATTTCCCATTTTCTTTATCCAGTGGAAGTGTTGGGAAAATGGAGGGAACTTTGTTTTGTGAGGAACACTCACAATGGCTACGACTGTTTGTCCAGTTGTACCCTCACACTCCAATCTTGTCTGGAAATGCAGCATCCCAGCAGCAACAGGAACAGCAGAGGAAGAAGGAGAAAACAATAAATGTCACTGAAAGGGAAGGAAAATGAAGGGGAGAGAGGTCAAGGGCTGAAATGAAAGGAGAATATTTAAGATCAGAACAGCTACTGTCCTTTTCAGTTAAATCTGAAGAAATTGTGTCCTCTTGACATCACTAAGGTTCAGCTTCTAAAGCCACCCACAGAGTGAACTTATTTTTTGTCTTCTTGTGTTTCAAGCCCTATTTGCTGTCACAGAATCTGGAGTAACTCTGCAATGCTGTTAATAATAATGTCTTTACTGTGCTATGCTTTGGTTGTAGATACAGATGGCACCACCCTCTCAGATAAGGAAAATTAGTTCCAACAGAGACCGTTCTTAAAAACTTTATTTTTGGGGGTGTCATTTTGGCTGAAAGGCAATTAAAGCTTGCTTTAGAAAAGGGTCTTTTACCCTTCTGGTGGGACTTAGCTGCAGTTCTTTTAATTGGATGGTTAAGAGTCAGAGTGTTTTAGTTACTTTCTGTTTTCCCTGCATGTCTGGCAGCATGTTTGATGACTTTATGAGCAGCAACAGGATAATAATAATGATATGATGCAAATTTTGATTTGTATATTGGACAATTCCTCATAAGAAGTAGGATAAATAGAAGAGGATATTCTCAAGCAAGGGAAAAAAGCTGATCTAACACAATGACAAAATTACACTTGCTATAGGAAAAAGGTGCTGGAGACAAATGAGGAATGTGGAATTAAGTCTTGTAAAGACTAGGAAGGTAATTTAATAATACATACAGGCCTAACTAAGGTGGCATAAAACATCTCATTCTACAGCTCAGTGTGAGGAATCCTGTGGTGTGATGCAGTGAGGTGTTACTAGCACTTGTAAAAGTTCCTCATGCACTTCTGTTTCTTACTATTCATTATTAATGTGTGTGTTAAACATTTACTCTCTTATTTCAGAAGGTTATCATATGCTATTAACGTAAAACTACACAGTAAAAGCAAAGATAACAATCCTGGTTTAAGTTAATATATGGATGTTCACAGCCAGTGAACAAATTCTTAATTTAAATTGGTTTATAAAAAGCTATTATAAACAGACAAGTCAAATTTATCTCTTAGCTATAAAAACCACACACAAGTGAGCCACATGTTCAATTGGAATGTTTCCTGCTAAAAAGCAAGTATATTCATGTCTTATTCTGTTGGACATGGAGAAATTAATATTTACAGCAGTTTTGCAGCAGTGTTTTACACACTGAAGATCTTTTCTATGGTACTACTGAAGTAATATGGTTCAGTCATCTTTTAAATGAAGTGACTCCGATTTACTTTAGAGATATGTCTTACTAGGGAACTCATTTAAAAATGTTATCACAGTCAAATAAGCTAAATATGACCAAGCAATATTGTATCTATTTTTGGTAGATGCACGTTACTTAACTGGCTAAGTGTTATAGTGCAGCATCCCTTATGGAAAACTCAGCACACACAGTTTCACATGTGCTGGTGTTATTTTAACCAGTCCTTTCAGTCCTGTTACACTGACTTTGTTTAAGTCAAACCCACCATTTCCCACAGCAAGGCAAGTCTGTGGGATGAGTTGTTTTGGACATGATTTGCTGTATGGGAATCTTGTTTTCACATAGATTTCATATATGTTGAGAGTTCTGTTTATTTGGAACTATTTCATGTAAATGCCACCATGTTATTACTTTTCAGATGAGCTGCACTTCAACAGAATAGTCTCAAGCAGTAAAAATTATTGGGATTTCATTAGGGAAATTGTAGAAATTACAGCTGATTAGCTTGTCACTGAATTATGGCTGTATCTTGGAAAATAAAATGCTGAGCTGAATAGCCAGGAATAGCTTAGGTGTTGTAGGATAGGCCTGAGAATGATTTGTCAGTGTCACCTGATCACAGCATAGTGTCACTTACCAAATTGTTTTCACCCCTGATGATTTATTGTGAATTGCTGATTTTTAGAACCACATCTGTTGTCCTAAAGAACCCAGATGTGTTCAGCAAAGTATATTTGCATGACATGAGAGGTGATTCTTGGATACCCCCTTTGGAAATCACACTGGAGAAGTTCATAATTTATTTCTTTAAATCTCCTTCATCTCTATTCAGGATGAATTTCAGGTAAAAAGTTTAAATCTGTGTCCTGGGTCTGGCTGTGGTGGAGTTTATTGTCCCCCCAGAAGCTGTGCTGGGGTGTGAGGCAGGAGCACCTTTCCCACCAAGGGAAATCCTGACCCTTGCTCCACACTTTCACTCCTTCTTGGGCAGCAAATCAATTCTTCCACCCTTATGGTACTCCTTTTCATCTCAGATTTTGAGATTCTGCTGGGTGAATACTCCTATTCAGTTTCTCAGAGTCATCCCCAGTGCTTTGAGTCCAATGTGATGATTCCATTATTTTGGTATTCATATCCAGTGTTTTGTCAGGATGCCAAACTACTCTCTGAGATACTCAGGTCACAAACGGGAAAAAATATTTTTGAATTGGTTATATCCTTGATGACTCTAAATTAAATGTAATGAAATGTTGGAATTAAAGCATGTAAACTTGGAGGGTTTTTTATGTTTTAAAGAACTCTTGCAAACAACAGAAACTGCTCTCCAAAATTCAAAATGCAAAGTGCCAAAAATGGATGGTACTCACCCGTGTGAATTAGGAGGTGCTTTGTAATAATGTATTGTTTCTCCCTTGGAGATTGCAACCTGGTTAAGAATAATGATTTTTATATTCAGTAATACATCTAGATCCACTTGTAATTCTTAAGTTACATGTAGTACTCCAGGAAAATAAATATTTCATTACCAAGTGTCAGACTTATGGGCTAATTAACATTTCAGGAACTAAGGAAGAAGTGTCATTAACTCTATTCTTGGAACTATGCAGGGTGCTGTTCCTGATACTTCTGTGGAATTTCTGCAGTGGAAGTGAATAGACAGAATTATGACCAGTTACATGTTGGTGTTGAATGAGAGGAGTCCAATTGATGATGAGGTTGCAGAACACAGAGAAACTTCCATAAATCCAGTTCAGGGACCCACGTGGTCCAGGGAGTCAGCAGTGAATGTGTGGGAAGTCTCGAATGCCAAGAGCATTTTTCAGTCCAATTAGGAAAATAATATCTGATCTCTTTTGGTGACAAGGAGGAACCCTGGCAGCATATGAGACTGAGATGTCTCAGTGTCAGCTTATGGTAAATGCTTTATCTTTTAAGGAAAGGGCTTGCAACTAAAGCACCTGGAGTCTAACTCCAAAAGGGCAGTACTCCCAAGTTTAAATATTTAATGCTTGTTTTTCAGCTTTCATCTGTTTGCTTATTTGTTTGCTTGCAGCTGACTAGTATTGCAGGAATTGTCTAGGAAGGATTGAGGGGAAGACACATGGAAGGAAAATGACACAAAATTCTGGGCTTGAATTAGGCTCTCCAGGAGCAAGTTGGCTTTTCAACTCCATAATAAAGTTCAAGGTAGCAATATTTTTGTCCTCCTGTCTCCTGTGAGACAGGTGTAGAAGCCTTGTGGCAATATAAAGCACAATACTAAACTGTTCAGTGATTGATTTGGACAGTTCAGTATCCAACATGGTTGTTAGGGCAAAATTAGCTACAGCAGTGAAATACCTAAAGTGAAAGACTGCAGACTGTCGAGCTCTTCCCAGTGAACCCAGATGTGTGACTGAGCCTGGAAAGGTTTAAAAAGGAGGGGAATTCTGTCCTTTCATTTAGGGATTCCTGTCACATTTTGAAACCTGTGCAAATCTGTCAATGGCATTTACATTCTTTCTTCCCAGCTGGGGTATATTGCACATTGAAGACAGAGATTTTCAGAGAGAAAGTTACAGCATTCTTCCATGGAGTTTTTGCAGGAAGATGGATAGTTCTGTCCAGAGATCCACTGTGAGCAATTTTTAATGGCAATTTTTGCAGTTTAATAATTGCACAATTGGACCACAGACCTGTATGTAAAGCCATTTATAAAAAAGGTAGGAAGCTGGCATTCTGTGTAATAACAGGTATCAATGCAGGTTTTTTGTTTTTTTTTTTTTACTCAGAGTGTTGTGGCTTCAGCTTTTACCACAGAGTATCATTGGAATTATTTCAAGCAAGCAAACTATCAGATAGCTCTTCTCGGTTTGTTACAGAATAATTTGTTTTCCATTGACAAAAACATATAGAAAGCTTTATTTCCATTGATGTAAGCAATCGTTAATAATGGGGCCAAATATTGAATTATTCTGGATACATTAGTTCTTCCAGGTGTACCTTACAACAGGCACATTTCAGAAAGAACTGGGTTACAAATATTATCTACAAGCTCAAAAATCTGCTACCTTTAAATATCTCAGACTGCAGGGAAAACAATGATTAGGCTAAAAAAGGAGCACAAAATGCAACTTTACCTGAGCATTAATGCATTGTATTTGATGATAATAAAAAGTACCTGAAATGCTTGTCACTGGTTGTTCTGAAGGGTTAAAGTATTTGCAGCCTAAACCTGCATTATGCAAAGTAGTTTATTAATTTACATGTATTTATATGTGATAGCAGGTCAGTGAGGCATGTTTCTCTGATTTACTGTGCATAATAAGTGTATGAAATATCTATTCCACAGTGTCTTTGGACTTCACAGTAACAGTCCCATTTTGAAGTACTGTGGTTAATCTAAAACTATACAGCTGAACAGAAAAACAAAACCAGTCCCAAATATGAATAAATGATTTGCTACTTAATATGTCAGTGTTTTTTGTCAGGTTGATAACATTAGGCTCAGCTGCATTCAATTCTAAACCCTGCAATATTTGAAGCCTGATATTGTGCCTCACTAAATTTAATACATGGACCTCAGTAATAGAGGAAATCACTTTAGCACTTGGCAGTTTGTAATGCTGTATAAAATTGACTGCCTCGCAAACACAATAGCGATAATAAAAATTGTGGTCAGTAGGGGGGTGTAATGCATTTTCCAGCCTCAGCAAAGGTCCAGAGGAGATTTATTGAGATTTTGCTGTTTGGGTGAGGATCAATAGAGCTTCGTTAATAATTTGTTCGAAGGGCACCCTTCAGGGATATGACATTTTACTTTAAAACTTTGATAATTTCGAAAGCATGCCTGGTGATAACAATGTCAAGTCCCTGTGTTTTGTGGGCATGGATTTTTGCATTCAGCTTGTGGGAGCATTTACTTTCCCAGCAATTACATTTGAAATCATTCAATATATGAAGCAGGCCAGTATTGATAACAAGATTCCACATTTTCTAACACAACTCTTCAGAAAGAATCCCAAGCACATCCTCAAGTCCTCCATCTTGTCTGTTGTATTTTCTTCTGTAAGCAGAGAACATTTAAATATTCTGTGATCTCTTGGTGGTACATAATTTTCATGAATGATCTGGAACAACACTCTTATTTTTATGACTGTAGAATTAGGTTTCATGAGAACCTTCCCCTTTACCTTCCTAGTGCTGCAGGACTGCATAATAACTATTAGGTTGGCTTGGATATCTGTACTTTTTTATTTTCCTAAAAGAAACTTCACTTTCTGGGCTAAGCAAGCCTTCCTTTTCTGTCAGCAACTTTTGATGGACACTGCTGTTTGTAAGGAAACAAAAATTTGTCATCACTTGGCAGTTGGAACACAGGGACAGGGTCTAGCAGAAGGATTTATTTCCAATGAGCATGCACAAAGTAAGATTTATGACTTTTGCAGCTCTGATGACGTTCCTTACACAGTTGCTGAGCTACAGCAAATTAAAGGATCCAGGAATACTGAGGGGTGTGTTTTTGTAATGAGGGAAAAGAGACAGAAGCAATAAGAAGATAATTAAGGTAACAACTTGTGAAAAATTAAAGTGTTTCTGTCTTTCATTTTTGAATCTCTGAGCATAAACTTTGTAGTTGTTAATTTAATTGCTGATGTTCTCTGTATCCCTGAAGAATATTAAGGATTAATCATCTGGTTCATTCCAACAAGAGATAAGGCCTAAGTGAATTGAAATTTTACCAATTTAACCCTCTCTCCCTTCTAATATGACATGATTAACATTCTTCAATTAACAACACATAATTATTCTAAAGGCCTCATTGCACTTACTCCATTTTTCAGTTTCAGGTTGCCCTTTGTAGGTATTTTAAAACTGAATAGAAGGCAGACTATATTTTTGTTCTGTATTATCAGTCACTTAAGTTCAGCCAAATTACAAGAATTGAGATTTTTAAATTTTACTTATTTTGCTCTTTTCCCCCTAATGATTTCTATGTGCATGTCCTGAAAATCAGTTCTGATTAGCAGAACATTTTCTTGAAGGCCCCTCTTTAAGGACAGCCAAGTATTTATTTTCCAACCTTTGCCAATCTGAGTAAATTTCCTTAATTATTTGTGGCAGAATACTGATTTACAGCACTGGCCATTTCATTGAGCCCTAGAATACAGAGTTTTTCATTTAAATATACTACATAATGTATTGTTTATTTTTTTTAAATAAAAGATAATGACATTATTTACATTCCAATACTTTGGTTTTGAGCAACACTGAATAAAAATACAGCTCTTTTATGCAACCTGGTATTTACTGAAGTGCTTTCCAGCATCTTTCACTGGGTAAACAGTACAGAGTTGCTTTGTGTCTTGTGGATAATGAAGCTGATGTTGGTGGGGAATCATTAATTTGTGGTAAAATAAGACAAAACAAACCTAGTTAGGAAAAAAATACATCTGTTTTCCTTTTAAAAGCAAGGAGGTAAGGGAAGTTTACTGATATGTAGAGGTATCATTCTAGAATTGCAGATATATAGCACTAGATATGAAAACATTGCTGTTTTTATTTTTTAATTTTTAAAAGGAAAATGGTGTTGCTTCCCTACATAGTGCTTAAAGCATTCCATATTTTTTTTTTTCCTCTTTAAGGCTTGTGATCCTTTAAATACCAATTATTTTCAATTCAAATTTTAATGGGGCAGATGCATGATAACCATGACTATTCCTGCTGTATTTGTCAGGGTTCTGTACTGTGAAAATCTGGGATATTTCATGTTAGGGACATGATGAGTCCATTGTAAGACTGGACCTCTCCAGCTGTCAGTACATCCCCAGGTACAGCCTGAAGTGACAATGCTTTCTCCTGCACATCAAACAAAACTGCATTAGGGGAGAAATTAATCACATTAATGTTCTTGCATGCATTAAAGTTGCAGGACTTTATTGAAAACTACTAAAATCAACTATGATATACAGGACTACAGAAGGGGAAGAAGTCTAACTTGCTAAAAAATGCAATCAAGGATGATTGAAATATGGATATATGATCAGGGCAACAGTTGTGTGTGTGTGTACATATATATATATGTTTATTTATAAATACATTTACATGTACCAACTTAAAAGATATCCAGGTTTTTCTCTTTCAGAAACAAACAAAACATCAGCTTCTTTACATTAGTAGAAAGGAGACTGACATTTTTAGGGAACTAAAACATGCTATCTTTTCACGGGTCAGAAAAATTGCTTCCCAACAATTAAACACAGTTGTTATTTTGTTGTTTCTAGAGGTTCATGTTCACTTGATGATTGTGACAGGTGGGGAAAGGATGCCCACAGACAGCAATGGTTCTCTCCACTGCTGCATTTTTAAAAACGTGTCAGGGCTGAATTGTTTGAAATTTTGCTCAAGAGGAAAAATACTACCAGTGGAATAATCAGCAAGTGAAATGACTTCGACCCCAGGCACTACCTGTCTTTGCAAATTTCTGCCCTGGCTCCCTCCTTCCAGCAGGCAGGCAGGAGTCTTGGAATATTAATGTTAAATGTGAGGAATGCCTTGGACACTGTGGTTCCTGCACCCGTGCATGCACTTGTGCTCTCCGAGGTCAGGGAGCTGGGCTGAGGAGCACAGCCTGAGCTCTGGTGACATTCCAGAGAATATTCCAATCAGGATGGCAATTAACACCTGCACAGCCAGCACCTAATTCCCTTTCCTGCTCCCTCTGCAATGGATACAGCAAAACAAGAAGCAAACTTTTTTCCCCATTTTTTTATCTACGTTCTGCATTGATCATTATTGTGGGGCTCAGCATCTGATCACCCCTTTTTTAGAAGCATTGATGAGTGACACTTCCTAAAATAAGCACAGAAGTTGTGCCAGTAAATCCCCTCTGGAAGTTTCAAAACTTTTTTCAGGATCTTTCCTTCAATTTAACCAAATCTGCTTCTTTTGAAATTAGCAAAGGAGTTCCTTTTTTCAGTGAAAGTGAAAACAATTCTTTTGTTTAATCGAAGAATGGCAAAGATGTTTGACTCATTTTGACAGTTGTGATATGCAGGATGTGACCCTAGCCAAGGCAGTGATAATTGTATTTAAAAATCAGCCAGTATTACAGAAGCAACTAGGATGAAAGAGAGATCTTATTTAAAATAAATTAATATGAAGAATGAAACATGAATTAGGAACTTCCATCACTGTTCTGCAGCAGGAGCCACATGAGCACTGGTGATGTGCAAAGGGAGAAATAACTTCAGCGGAGAATAACTCCTGATTTTTTTGGTGTGTTTTGTTTATTTGTTCCATAGTTGGGAATAGTTTCAGGTTTATCAAAGAAAAGCCATAGGAAGACCACTAAATCACAGACTTAATTGCAGTTTCTTCCTCTGTCAGCTTTTGGGGAGCCAGATGCTCTGTGGTGTGAGCAATGCTGAATGTACTCATTAGCAAGACAGCTGAGGGGAGCATCCCAGGGGGTTGTTCCTGGCCTGCAGCCCCCACCAAGACCTACAGCCTCAGATCTATGGCATCCTTAGGTATTTTACACTTTATTTTACCTCTCACAACAGGCCCTAGCCTTTCCTGGTTACTGCCGTGCTGTGTTACTCTAATGCATGAAGGCAATGGCTTTGCTCTGGGAGGGCTGCTGAAAATTTTCATCATAGAAGCAGACTCTGAGGTCTGGTTTAATTCATTCTGGGAAACTCTACAGAGAAATCTTCTAGTTAGTGAAAAAAAAAAAAAAAAAAAAAAACAAACAACCAGTTATTGTATGTTCTGTAATGTACTGTGTGCTGGGGGAAAAGAGGGAAAAATCCTGCACTGTTCAACTGTTTGGCTACTTGAAAAAATATGAGCAAAGAGAAAACAAAATAGACAACTGAATCTGTAGTTCCTTGAGATAAAAGACACCTATATTGTTCTGTACTTTTGTCAGCAAACATCCTCAGATTTATTTCTGCTGAAACTATTTCTGCAGCACCACAAAGTCATATTAGGCTCCTGGACATTGGTAAGCTTCTTTGTGGGGTAAAAATAAGCACACGACTGGAATATTGAGTGAATGACAGGTTGTCAAACCCTTAACAATTCAGGGTTTCTGCAGCCACTGCCCTCTCCTGCTGCACTGTGGAGGGAACATCCATGGAACAGGATGCAAGGACAGGATCCTTCTCAGCCTCCAGATGTAAATCCTGAACAATCCATCTCCTTCAGAGCTGTTTGTGATGCCATTCCAGGGTGAATGGAATGGACTTTCATGATAAGTTTTGGTACTAGGACAATTTATTGCTGAAGTTTAGAATGTACTGAAAAAAAGGAGCTGTGCTTGGCTCAAATTCATGTTTGATTTGGATGGGCAAGTATTTTTGTGCAACTTGTGTTGGCATCTACCCAAGGGACAAGAAATACTTGAACAGCAAATCCAGGTGAATGCAGAGAATTTATCTGTGTCTTTCACTGGTTCCCTTTCTCTGGGTTTACCTTTATTTCCTTATTTAGTTATTTATCAGAACAATGCTCTTTCTTAGGAACATCAGTGTTCTCCAGGTAAGTCCTGAAGCCCATATTTGCTACACTTAATTGCAGTTAAGGATGCACTTAAATTTTCTGATTTCCTCTATGCAGACAGACTCCTACAGGCCTGAAATACTTCTGCAGTAGGGCTGCAAAGGCAGTATAATTCAAAGTAAGATAAATGCAATGTTAAGCTTCTGACATACAGAATTTAAGTAAATCCCAGGTTTACTTCGTTTTTTGATGCCTATGAGCTGTGACCCATCCACATGCTCCTAAATTTCAAGCGTTTGGTGTTGATTTGGTGATAAATTATCCATTATAGGTGTTTTTCCTTTCTTTTGTCACTGACAAGACACACCAAGTATGGTACCTTGCTGCTGGTATATTTACACTTTGATACCCAAACAAAAAACAACTGACGATAGCTACAAAAACTGACTGATTTCACAGGTGAAGTGTAAAAACTCACTTATACACTGTGGCCTGTCAGAAGCGTGTGGCAAGCAGACTGGAAAATATGACATTCCTTCTCTAGCATCTTTCTCCAAGGATGATTTCATATGCAACTTAGAAAAAAAAAATTCAAACAAACAAGAAATAATATATATTTTAATTAAAATAACAATTCAAATTTTATTTGAATTAACAAATAACCCAGTCTGAGTATGATAATTAAGTTGCAGATGTATTTTAAAAGTCTGAATTATAAAGGTTTGTTCTTACTTTCTTATGTATCACTGGGTAATTTATCCATTAGTATTTCTCTCACTGTAAATGTCCAGGAGAAAGCAGGGTCAGTATTTTCAAATAGTTGTTTCTAGTAGCATGAGCCTTGCAGTTCTAGGATACTCAGTTTCAGAGGTGTGGCTATGTGTTGAATATATTGCATTTAATTTTGAAGCATTTTTCACCATTTTTAAATTAGCAATAGCAGAATAAATGTCTGTAACCTCGCTTTGATCTATAACAATTTACTGAATGATATGCAGATTAATGAAACTTAATTAGCAAGTGAAAAACTGTGTTGTCATTAATTTGTGGGAAATGCTGGTTAACAGATGACAAGTGTGTCTGTACTAAGTTAAGCTGCTGTTGATGTTTTTCTTTTGAAATCATTCAGAAATTCGGTCTTGCACTGACAAAAGGACAGAGAGGTGAAACTCAGATTTTCATGGCAAGTTGTTTGCAGGATGTTTGGCTGCACGAGAAGCTGGGCCAGAGGGGATTGCTGGTGCTGCCTGTGACCCAAGGCAAGGGGTCACACTAAAGGTGATCAGGAAAGGACTCAGGCTCTCCCTCATCAGCTACAAACGTTCACCTTTTGAAAAGTTGAACAAATGTTCATTATTTCAAAATATTGGCTTGAACACAAAGGCTGGCTCTTGAATTTCACACACCAGGGACAACAAGGACTGGCCAGTTCAGTTCTGCCCCAGCCCCAGCAAGGCACTTCAGTAACCACTTTGGCAAAAAAACGAAGTTGAAGTGTCAGTAAAGAATGCTGTTAAATCTAACAAAGCCTTTTAGACTGTGGGAGCCACTCCAGGTTGTTCACATTTACACAGATTCCTTGTTGGTTAGGCTGTGGAGCAAGAAAGCTTTGAGGAAAGGATAATTTCTGTGTTAAATGCACACTGCTTGCTACATTTAATTACATCAAAGATCACTAAATTTCCCTCTAGTAATTAATATGCATTTCTAGAGCAGTTTATGTCTTACATAAAGCAGCAGTGCCTATAGTCCAAAAACATTTCAGCTGACCAGCAATGCAGATAAATACATAAAAACAGGAATGGGAAAAAAGTATGAAAATAAAGAGCCTTCTGTGAGGAGAAAATATAACACAATAGTCAATTCTACCCTTGCAGAATTATCTTTTTTCCACTGACCATGGTAATTGATATTTTGTGTAGAAATTGAGGTCTGCAGTTCTGGATTGTGAATCTAGTGTGTATAAGGTTTTTGTTTGTTTATTTGTGAGGCTTGTTTGTTGGTTGGTTTTCTGGTTTGTTTTTTTTAACCAATTCAGGTATAGAATTCTGTTTTTACTTTTTGCCAGGGCTTGTTATATATACTTTTATAAGAGTTTCAAAGTCATCAAGGCTAACAAACAGCAATTTTGTACTCATGGCAGTTTCTAGATTTTTCACTGTTATAGGTAACCAGCATTGTGAAATATGACATCATGATGATGTCAGAGAAAAATCAGTACATTTTTTTATCACATGTAATTGAGTGACCAAATTAATGGTATCACTGATGAATATGTTGCAGTATCACCAGGTTAAGTAACAAGAAGGAAGAGGAAATCCACACCAGAAGGATTAAATACTACTAAAGAAGTAGCAAAAGACATTTGAAATAGGAATGCTATAGGAACATCACCTTACTGTTGCTGTTATTTATAGGTATATGTCCAAGAATGCTACATTATAAACAATGTGGATAAAAGTTGTACTCTGTAGCAGTATAACTGGAGCAATATAATTTAATTAAGTCTTTTGTTTTGTGTTGTGCTCTGTTTGAATTGAGCATCTTACTAGCATTGCATTGTTGTTCAGGGTGATCACATCACTGCAGTGATAAAATAGCTGCAGAATTTTTCACTTGTCTACATCTGCTTTTATTAAGTGTTTAAATGCTTTGCTTTTATCTGCAAAATCCAGAGTTAGGTACCTGCATGCATTGAACAATGCATTATCAGAACACATAAAAATGGATGTAACAGTGTCAGTTGTGTTTAATCACAGTATACATAAAAGTGTCCCAAATCCTACCCCCATAGCTTAGAAAGGAATTAGGAACATTTGATGTCTGTGGTAAATTCAGAGCTAAGAATTTGGGATAGAAGGCTTTATTTAGTCTTTTAAAGGGTTCTTTTTGAGGTACAGCCACTGGATTCCAAGTCAGTAATCCAGAGATGCCTCTTTCTGCCTTGCACTGTGGTTTTGAGATGTCTCCTCTTTAACAGATCGTGCAGAGCAGCCCACAGGTTTTCTTTTGAGGGGCAGGGGACAACATTTATAACTTATTTAAGTTCACATCATTTGAAAAAAGGGTACACTGCATACTTTTAACTGTCTAATTCACTGTCAAAGAATAATGTGGTTGTCAAAAGCTTGAGCAGTTCAAAATCCATTTGATAAACATGGAAAGCAAGTTATGATGCATTATTTAAGCAGAAGTGATTGAAACAGATCAGTGCAGGTAAAAGCATCAAAGGGAAGTCCATTATATTTTTGCCTTATTTCTCACTCTCCAAACTTTCCAAGCTTTAAACAAATCTGGAGACAGAATTTTGGGACACTTTTATTTGATGAAACACAGTACAGTTGCTGATGTGTTATGTCCCTGTGTGCGGCAGTGCATGACTGAAGGGTGTTTATCACATTTTACTTGCAGACAGACCAGATGAAAAAACTTGAGCTCAGGGAAATGCTGCCTATTTCTGGTACACCTTTCTACACAGGGAGAGTTCCCACCCAAAAGGGAAACACTGGGGTATCTTTTAGGATCATCATGGTAATGCTCTGATTTGGTCTGGAAAAGTTTAGGCAAATCAGAGGTGCAGCTTTATGTTTAACTTTAAAAATACAAGCTATCAAACACAGATTCCACATCCTGCTGCATCACCCTCTTTAATCTGTTTGAAACAATCTGCCTTCCAGAAATTTAAGGGCAAAGAGGGAGAGAACCTGATTTGGTCCCAAAACAGGAGTCATTAACCTTGAGCACTGAGTCACTGAACTTGTGGTGAGCAATGCTGCTTCATCTCCTCTAATCTAACAGATTCTGTTTTGGCAGTCTCTGGTGGTGATTTCCCCAAACACCAATGAAGCCATGGAGAATAGCATTAAAAAAAAAAAAAAAAAAAACAAACAGAGAGAGGGATAAGGTAGAAAATAAAGAAATAAAGGAAGCGAATCTTGTATTGCTGATATGCACAGCTTTTACATCTCATACTAGGTCATTTTAACACAGACCAAAATATCTGACCCACAGGTGATGAATTAGGAACAGATTCAAGGATCAGCTTCATTATTCTGAAATGCAGTAAGTGTTTATTCCAGCTGTGCTGGTGAGTGCTAATAAATATATAAAAGAACCACTATTGTGGAAAGATAATTTGAACAGCAAGCAGTTTGTTACACAGGAAAATCATGCACACTGAAATATATATATATATTTACACTAGGTGGTATGGATTTCTAAACATATGTGGGGTCTTTATTTCAGAACGATTTCTGAGAATACTGAATGTGGTCTCTAGATCAAGGCTGCATAGGAGGAAAAACAGCACAATATCCTTCCAGTGAAAGTCACCAGTCCCCAAAAATAAAATGCATATTAAAGTGTTTAATGCTACAAGTATCTTTTGTTCAAAGTCAAAATATCTTGACTTTTTAAACAGGGGGAGAAATCTCAGTTCAAAAATAGTGTGTTTAGTGCATAGTGTTTCTGCTTTACCTGCAGAAGTTATTATTCTGGCAAACTGTGTGTGCATGAGGTCATGCAATGATACAGCTTGTTTAGACCTGGCTGCAACCAGAGGCATTCAAACCACGTCCTTTCATTCAGTATTATTATAGTTGATTATTCACTAAATATTCAAAGGCTTCAGTGTCATTAAGAGCATATAACCAAAATGACATGGGCAGTATTATCCTCATCAGTGCAGGTTAATGAAAGGAAACTCATCTGGGTTAATGAAAGGAAACCCATCTGATCATCCTTCCAGGAGTCTCAGGCACTGCAGAGCTTTTCCTCATGCATATGTAGAGTGTGACAGGCAGCTCTGAGCAGCTCTGGGCTCGGGGATGCAAACAGGACCATATGCTGAGTCATTAAATACAGTCCTAGGACAAACTCAATCACTGGGAACATGTGTAGTACAAGATACCATTTCAATTTGAAAATGAAATTTGGGTAAACAGAAGGTTGTATTCTATGCACAGCGTTATAATATGGAATCAAAAGGAATTTTGTGCAAAAACTGCTAGATGGTATATCCAGAGTACTTGCACATTGTGGTTTTGTTAGGGGTGGTGCAGTTGTGCTGAATGAAGGAGCCCAGAAGAGCAGGGATCTGCAGCACCTGTGCCAGGCTGAGATCAGGTGGCAGCTGATGGCAGAGGGCTCAAAAGAACTCTTCATCTTACCATCAATATCATCATTATCATCAGACTATTCACCTGATCTGAAGAACACAAATTTATTTATGCTTCTCCATTAAGGATGTGTATGTTTAGAAACATCTTTCTTACTTGAAGGAAAATGTTGTGGGGATAAACGCTCACCCTCTGCCCTATCCTGTGTTAAAATTTATTTCCTCTTTTTGTTATTTTAACACATGCATTTTAAGCACAAGGAATATATTTATGTTCTCTGAAAGGCAGACTCATCTAGAAGTTCTCTCAATATTCTTGTCACAGTCAAGTACCACTGGCAGAAATTAAATTTAATCAGTATTTTACATGAAATTTATCAGCATTTCAACATAATAAGCCATATTCCCTATTAAAGTTAGACTTTTTTTCTATCCCATTATTCAAGCCAAGACCGTTCACAGGGAATTTTAATTTTCAGAACTTGCATGAAATTTAAGTAGGCAACAACACCTTTCTTTCACTCTCTGTGGCTGAAAGTGATGCAACAGTGACTCATGTTTTACGTCATTTACACTTATAGAACAATTACATCAACTTAAACTTTGCTACTAATGAATTATATAACTTAATAGAGATGTCTACATTATTTTATGAAAAACATTGCCAAAGCTGGATTTTTATTATCTGCATCTTGAATAATGATGCTTATTTAGCACTTGCATCTAATGATACACATTAATTTTTCTTTTTGTTAGGGCATGTAGGCTTAGGATTTCAAAGGGGTTTTATTTTTTAATAAAATAAGTAAAACCCCAGTTGTTTCAGGGCTTGGTAGGCAAACAATGAGATATAGCAATGCCTTAAAATTACTCAAATGCTTTTTCTTTGCTTTGGTTTCTATTCTGAAATTTCCTATAACTGTTTTTTCCTCTCCAAAGCAATTGAAAGGATTTGGTCAGTCTCAAGCATCTGTTTAAATATTTCCTAGTGGCAAGGTCCAAACTCGGCTGAGCTGTTTTGGCTGGAGGTGGACAATGATGTGATGCTGGAAAATGTCCCTTAGGTTGGTACCTGTGACTGCCAATGGAAGGAGCTAACCCTGCTCTGCAGATTTGGAGTTCTCTTGCATAGACAAATCCATTTGTTATAGGATTCTATCACTTATTAGACAGTATTTCATAGTTCTGTGCATAAAAGGCACTGCAATTTTCTGTTCCTTCCAGAGCCAGTGTCCTACAACACCCAAGGACTTGCACACTGCTAAATTTTTAACGTCCTTTTATCTTGGTTTGAACAGACAGGTGTCTGCTAAGGAAGGCAGGAACCTCTCTTGAAATGGAAAATGTAAACCCCTTGCCTCCAAATTATTATAATTTTGAAATTAGGAGGTGTTGCACTACAACACGAAATAACTCATGCACTCACACTAAGATCAAAAAAGTAAAAGGAAGTAACTTCTATTTCTGACCTCGCAATGTATAGAATTCCAAAAGTGAGAATGGATTGGAAGATAAAATTGCTACTACTCTAACTATACTGGTTAAACCAACAGTCCATCAATTCTCTCCTCCCACAAAGAAGAATGCAAAACAATCATTATTTGTATAAACAGTGTGTGAGACCTCTTATAGAAATATGTAAATATCAGAAGGTATAGAAAACTTTTAAAAGAACTTTAAAACTTTTAAAAGAAGAGGGTGACAATGAGGCACTCAGACAAAGATATCGGAATAGGAACAACAGTTCTTTACTAGGAATATTAAAAATACAAATGCAATAGCACAAAATAAAGCAGTGCCAGAGTCAGAGCAGCCCCTGGCAGGCTGTGTGTCAGGGAGGTGGCTCAGTCCCATCCAGGGTGGCTCAGCCCTCCTGCAGTGCCAGCTGTGCTTCTGCTGGAGCAGGATCCTGCACATGGGGGAGTTTTTCTCTGGAGCTCCAGGAATGGGGGAGATGGGCCTGGGCTCCTCTGGGAATGCAGGGGGAAGGAAGCTGCTCCTCTGGGAATGCAGGGGGAAGAAAGCTGCTCCTCTGGGAATGCAGGGGGAAGAAAGCTGCTCCTCTGGGAATGCAGGGGGAAGGAAGCTGCTCCTCTGGGAATGCAGGGGGCAAAGGCTGCTGTGCTGTTCCCAGGTCAGATTGGATCCAGGTAGGAATGCTTAGCTCCTCCCCTGGGCAGAGCATCTCCCCATGGATGATGGAATTTTCTCAGCCATGCAGGGACACTCACTGACCATGGACAGAAGATAATTAATAATGAATGGTCCATGAACAGAAGGGATCTCCTGGAGGGAGGATTGGTTGTGGAAGAGATAAAGAAAATGCCCAATGAACAGAGGAGAACTGCCCCATCTTAACAGATGGCAATAGAATACACACCCCCAGCCACATCTTACATTTGCAACCTAAGACACCTTTATCTCAAGCAGGTGCTACCATTATCCTGTGTGATAAAACAGCTTAAAAAGTAAAATGTAGAAACTGGTTTTTTTTGTTTTTTTTTTTTTTTCCTAGAATTATGTATAAATTTTATTTTCTGATGATTCAGAATAAGCCATAAGCTTCCTACAGAGCAGTTCCCTGGGCAAAGCTGGAAGCAGCAGAGGAATAAGCCATGTTGATGTTCCACTGCTGCCAATATGAGTCGATAGATCATTGTCTCGGTTTTCCAATATTAAAGCCATGCTGCTGTTTTGTGATGTACCTATTGCCTGGGAAGAAAGGAGATGACTTTTTATTTAAGTAGGTTAATAGGTCCCATGGTTTCCAGAGCTGAGGTTGTTTGGATTTGGGTGGTGAACTTATAAAGGCTTCCTTGTTCCAGCAGCACAGCAGGCAGACAGGCTGTCCCAGTGGCACTGACATTTGCTGTAACTTGTGTGTCTATCTTACAACTTCAGTGTTCTGCTCACCAGAGAGTTCAGCTCTGCCAAAACAGCACTCTAGGTTTGATTGGAAGGCTTGAGTTATAATGTATATGCATTTGCTTGCTGAAGGTAAAAATCTAACGAGAAGCAGAGAGGGCTGTGTATATGTGTATCTATAAAAATTATATCTGAGAATTTTGCTGCTTTATCTGGGAAGATCGTGTTTGCCTTCAAAGGCCATATGAAAGCTGACCTTGTGTTGTTTACATGCAGAGTCTGTGTGATCTCGTTCTTTCAGGATGAAGGATAGTAGGTTTTATTCTAAATGATATAAACGATACTCAAATTCTTATTTAAATGCATACAAAATGTGTGCTAAGCTTGTTTTAGAAATAGGGGAAATGTTCTGCATTTTTTAAATGTGGTGTGTGTGTAATGTGAGACAAAATTTAGACATAGGTGTGTGAGCATCCAGATTTGTCATTGCTTGCAGGTGTTTTCTTATGTTGCTACTCTGCATCTTTATCTGATGCATTGGTATTGAATGATTTTAGTGACCATTAATTATCTCTTTTATATACAAAAAGCTCAGTCAAGTTACTAGTGCTGGACGTTTTTGAAACAATGATAATAATATCTTCTATGTGTACTCGCAGAAATAGAATCTTGGGAATGATTTGCAAAAGTATTTGAGAGAGAAACTCAGTTTGTGTGTACAAATTGTAAATTGCTTCTGACTAGAGTTTTGATATAGTGAGATTCATTAATGTTTGGAGAAAATGAAATGTCAATATTAAGGTACAGAAAAGCTTTCTTATGAAAACTTGGAATTTCTAATGTTTCAGTGATGATGTTGTGAGGTTTTTTTACTCTTTTATTCTCTGATTTGTTTTAGAACCTTGGCTGTGTCTGCATTAAATTCCTTTACAATAAAATTAAACCTTCAGTTTTCTCTTTTAGAATGTTTTAGGGTAGTGTTTGGACTGAGAAATTAGTTTAAAAGTTGCTAAGAACCAGTGTTAAAATTGCTTCTGCTATATTCTGGATTTAAGATAATGCCCTTAATGAGATTTTTTTAAATTTCAGTCAGCCCTGAAGTAGTCAGGCAGTTGAACTAGATGATCATTGTAGGTTCCTTCCCACTGAATTATTCTGTTCTGTTGCTTATTTTTACTGTTATTGCAGAGGAACAAGTGTGCTGTGTAAGCTGAGCAAGACCAGTCAGCAGCAACTTGAACGTTTAACTGTAGAAAAATATGTTTGCACCATTCTAATGGTTTTACTGTTGCTTATTGCAGTTTATCACATTAACAAATGGTGGATGTTCCTCTGAGCGGAGCTACTTTGAGTTTCTAAAATAAAACCAGATACCACTCCCTTGCTGGCCAAGCAAAGAAAACCAGAATAAAATAAGAAAATAATGGGGTTTTTTATTTTCTGAAAACAAAGCAACTATTTTAAAAATGCTTCATAAAGAAGAGTGTAATAATTGATTCTAAAATAAACCAAATCAATGAGTTGAGAACATAGAAGCTGTGTACAAGGGTGTATAAACCTTGAGGAAGTGTAAAACTTCCTCTGTCCATTTTTTAAGGATCTGTGACAAGAGGACTGTCACATGTTTTCAACTCTCTCTCTGCTCCATCCCTATCAGTATCATATTCAGAAAGCTCTGAAGCTGGTTTAGATCTAAGTCTCCAGATTTCTTGTCAGCCTGTCTGGAAAGCAGCAAAGGTTGAGGGAGCATTTAAAATAATCCATCTCTGGCTGACAGGTGAATAAAGAAGAGATTGAATGAGTAGAGAAAGGGGTAGACTAAAGGAGAGCTGTAATATGGCACTTGGGAAGGGAGGGGAAGGGATAGACAGGATGAGGAGGAAAGCAAGGAGGGAATAAAAGCAAAATGAGAAAGGCTATGTCAGATTTAAGACTAGGAAATATAGCAGGAGGACAGCAAATGTTACAGGGGGAATGTAGGGAAATGTCTGTTGAAAGAAAGAAGTAGGAAGTGTTAGAGTTTTCCTTGAATCTCCCTGCTGAAATAATGGAAATGATGCAGAAGGTCTGCACACACAAAAAGCTGGAGCTGCTGCAACTGCATCCTGTCCCCAAATTCCCCTTGTGAGTGAGCACTGGGGAGTGAAGAGAATGGAGAAGGGAGAAGGGCATTACTTCTTTAATGAGGGAGAAAATGTTTTCTGGAAATCCTGACTTCTGCCTCACCTTCATGTGTCAAACTTTGTGTTTCTGCTATTCTCCAAGGAGCTTTCACAGAGTTTTGCTTCTGTATAATACCTGTTCTCTTTATTAATTCTTGAAGCTGAATGACAAAAATTGGAAAATGAGATGATGGGAATAATATCTTAATTATTTAATGTGTATTTACTGTGTATACTCTTGCTATTCTTTATTTCAGAAAATTAGGAACATTATTTTTAGAAGCATGGGCATGAGCGACCCTTGTTAATATGGATTTTTTTTGCCATATCCTTAGAGTTGATACTGTGCTTTGAAAAAGTCTGCGTTTGGAATCAGATCAGGAGGCATGTTTTCAGTTGTTCTGTAAATCTTAGGTCTTGTTCTTTAGATCTCTTCTCATTTTGAGTAGGGTGATTTCTTTGTAGTATAATTTGCAGGTTTTGTACAGTATTTTGAAGCTCTAAGATAAAAACATATTACTGGGGAATTTTGACATTTCTCTGCCCTTTTTTTTGATATTTCTTTATCCTTTTCCCTTAGCCGGAACCTATCCCTTTGTAATTTCTTGGAAAGTTAACTTGAAAACACTCACTTCCACATTCAACCTGCATGTTAAAGGAAACATCTACTCTCTGAGAGGGTTAGTGTTTTCCAGTAAAAAAATTAAGATTGCTGGAGAGGAAAGGCCTGTTACAGTAGCTGCAGCACAAATGTAAAAGCATCAAAGATAATGACAACTGTTATCTGTTTGTGATGTTAAAGCATAACATATCACTGGAGCCAGTTAAAGGAACCACCAAGCATCAGTGCCCTGCATCAGATCCTGTCACAAGAGTGAAAACAAATCCAAGAGCATGAGGGTGCCACGACAGCCCTGCAGATCGTGTTAGCTCTCAGTGCTGCTGAGATCTCACACAAACCTTTCCTCAGCAGTGACCTGCATCCCCGCATTACAATACTGCTGAATTTGGAGGTGTGCAGGCAGCTCTGCCACACTTGGGTCTGTGTTGTCAGTGTGTCACAATTCTCTACCTTAAAAACCCCAAAAAACAATAGTTTGTCTCTTTCAGCTGGCAACTTTATGGTTCTGAGCTATGCTTGCTCACCTTAATTTTCAGCATAGTTGTTCAGGGAACTTCAAATCAAACTCATATTTTCAGCATGCTTTTTGGGAGTTGTTTTGGTTTTGTTTTTTTAAACTACATTAAAAATGTGCAGTTGTTTAAATCATCACAAGTTTCCTCTGGCATACTTTGCACGTGCTTTTTTTATGAGTTTATATATGACAATGCTTGCTTATGGAATGCCATGCTGGGTTATATTTAGATTTGAAAGTCCGTCCTAGCACAAATTTTGTTCTGCTAAAAGGCATTGGCAAAAAAGGGACAGTTTGAAATGAGAATATTAGCATCCAAGAACCAGTATTGCATATTTTGATTTAGAGTGGATAAAGGATGTTTTCTTTTCTTCCATAGTTTGAAAATTAAAATCCCTTGGAGTATTTTAGAACATTAACTGTGGTTAAGGGATTAAATGAAGCAAAATGGTTTGGTGTGTGTTGAATCAATCAGAATTAAAGTTCATTTATAAGTGACAGATTTTCTAAGCACAGAAACTTTCTTTGGTACCTCTAGTGTAAGTGACTCTTCTTTTTAATATGCCATGTTACCTGTGTTTAATGAAGTGATTTAGGTGTGCTAGGTGAGTTATTTGTGAATTTCAATTCTAAACAGAATGAAAATTGCTTTTCAGGAGTTCAGTATAGCAGGCTGAGCTTTCCCAAGATGAGCTAGGTGGCAGAATTGACTAAGAAAGTGGTGCTCAGTTATTCCTTAAGCTCTGAATGCCAGTTTGCTCACTGAATCATGTAAAGTGCAGTCCATTTTAACTTTATACCTTACTAAAAGGAATTATCTGTTTATATCAAATGCATTTTGTAATATTTTATGCAGAATACCTCGGAGCAGATGTATGCTAATTTCCAAAATGCTACAGGCTCTCAGTGAGCTGGGAAAATGCATCTTGTTTTGCAAATCCAATATGGTTATTTAACAGTTCTGTGATACAATTATTTTTCATGTATATTACACAATGCAAGGTCTACAGAAGGATTCTGCTGATAGCATATTTCCCTGAGGTTCTTTGCTCTGCCTTCCCTACTTTGCCTGCTTTATACACTCAATTTTTACTGAGGATGAAGGTGAAGAGTGGATAGGAAAACAGGGATGACAGATGTTTGTCATTATTGTTTAATGCTCTGTTCTTGGATTCTAAGGTGGAGTGTGTGGTGTTAAAACAGAGAAAGAACATGATTTTAACTTAGGTATTATTGACTCAATGGCCTTAAGTACAAATATGTAGCTATTAAATACAAAGTAGTGGGTCACTAGTTGTTTTGAATATCAGTGGAACAAGATATGTCTCCAATGAAGTTTTCCTCCTTCATTGTTAAAATTGTTACACTCTGATCCAGGAAAACAAACAAACAAACAAACAAAACACATCATAATTCCCTTCAGGTTAATTATTTTTTTCACATAGCCTAAAGTGACTCAGATTTTTTTATATTAGAAGATGGATCAAAAAACATATTATGGCTTCCTCTTCCCTTTCTGCTTTTTCTCCCTTTTCCCCCTCTTTTTTCTCCCTTTTCCCCCTCTTTTTTCTCCCTTTTCCCCCCCTCTTTTTTCCCCCTTTCCCCCCCTTTTTTTCCCATTTTCCCTTCCCCTTCCTTTTCCCTTTTTCCCACCTCACTCCCATCTTTCCCCCTAACCCCTGTGATGCAGTAATGCAGCTCCAGCTGTCTCAGGAGGGCTGAGTGTGCACAGCTGGGAGCCAGGAACTCCTGGAGTTCTTACCTCTGCTGCTCAGTTGTTTCATTTGATTGCATTTGTTAAGTCACTCAGATCCTGACACGTTTTTCTTTCCGTGAAGTGGCTGATAACAGGTGGTGATGATGATGGGTGGTGGCAACAGTCACTGTCACTGTGCTGGGTCATTAATCTCTGCTCACCCTGCCTGGTGTGCTCTGTGCATTGTGTGTTCATAAATCCCACTGGTGTGAGATCATTCCAGAACACCAGCTCCAGCCCATGACAGCAAACAGGGTAAAGAAGAAATAAATATGATAATTAAAAGCAAGTTATGCTCATAGGTGCTGGTAGACCAGAACGTGTATTGTTCCTCATCCAGAGTCTTTGCATTCATTTGCAAATATACATTCTCCTACTGAAGTAATGCAGGGTGTTTAATGGAATTCACTCTCCAATAAAGTGGAAACAATATTGAATCTATTAATCTGAGAGTTATTCCAAGAAAGGATCTTGCTTTCCTAGCCTGCTAGGAAACAATTGTTACCCAGCTCGCTTTGGGTATAATCTCCATTAGTCAATATGTGCTTTTGAGGTTGAGTTTGCAGCTGTACTTACTGTATTGTGTTCCTGCTTTAAAAGTAGTGCTGTATTTGTGTTGCTTCTGTCCTGTACAGTATCCTTTTTGAACACAGAGCTTCTCTGTGATCATGACCCAGTTATGTTGAGCTTACTAGCATGGTTAATAAGAATATCAATAATAATTCAGAATCTTCTTTTGTAGTTATTAGTGGTGGCCTATTATAATTTTCCTTGACAGCACATATGGGGGGTGATAAAGTAACTAATAAAAGTGCCACATGGAGCATAGGTCTACTTTTATTTTTGTACCACTATTTCTTTCATCTGACTCAAAATTCATGTGCAAGATTCAAAATAATTTTATGTGTGATTTTGGCTTCTGCTGATGGATTCTGATCTGTAAATGTTGTGTGACAACACTGATTCTCTGACTTAATCAGCTTCATTATTTCAGTCACCATTCTATAGATACAAATTAGGTTGTCCAAACCCTATTCACTCCTTGAGTCTTATTACTAGTTCTTTTAACTGAGATTAAAAGCAAGTATAAACTTCACAATAGTTCTTGTGGCCTATGTGCATTATCTTCTTTCTTTCCTTTGCTGATCAGAAGCTGAAACAAACCCTTAGGTGGCTTTTTAGTCCAGTCTTCACAAAGGATGGGATTCATCCTGCAGCCTTTTTCTTGCTCTTCCCAGTGTCTGCCTGCTTTAGGAGAAAAACTGCAACTCTTCTGCTGGTTGGAGAACACAGCAACACCAGGCTGACCTTGGAGGAAGGTGAGAGAAGGGACATCCATTTTGTGAGTCTCATTTATCCTATCTCCTCTCATGGAAAGGGATCTTGGTAGTTGTGTTACTTCACATTGAAATGATGGTAACATTTACCCCTAACCCTCATCTGGTAGATCTGATACTTTATGATGCCTCAAGTGAAAAAAGTTGGCACAGTACACCCCCATTGTGTTTGTAGAATCTCTGCCTTTCATCTTAATCAGAAGATAGCTGTGTTATTATCAGCATGTCAATGCTGGTTTTCTGAGACTGATACTCTATTACTTCTCTCTCCTTCCTTAATCCAGTAAATCTCAATTTCTTGAATCAATCTTCCTATGTATGAATGCTTTTACTGTGAATTTTTAAAATTCTGGTAGTACAGACAGCTGTATAGGTGTTCAACCACCACATCAAAGAGAAATGTTCATCTTCACTGTAAATACTCATCACATATTTGGTGCAGTGGAGGAATCTTAATGAGCAAACTCTGCCAGGCTCTAACCTACTACTCACTGTTGTCTTCTCAACCACACCTGGCTGGATGTAGTTGAATCACTTGTGGCAGGACAGAATTAAGGATTTTTCAGTGAAATTTCTTGTGAAGGTGGAAGTGCATTTCCAGGTTTAGAAGAAAAGCTTCTTGGAATTGGAATATTTTCTCCTTTTGCTCACACTTTGTTTGTCCTCCTTAGTTCTGCTGCTTGGGTGTAGGACCTTGTGCTTGGAAACTTCCATCCAGCTGAATGGAGTTAGAATTCCAGAAAAAGCTAAATAGGTACATGGGAAACATTCTCACTGGGTTCAAGGTGTGATTTTTTTTTTTTTGTTTTGATCAACCATAAGCCAGGTGAAGCTTCCTTGAGGAAATAACATCTGGTCTTGTGATGAGAAGGGAAGAGTAGTGGGTGTCCAACTCTTTCATTTTATCGAGGTTTTCAACCCATCTTACCCTATGATTCTTACAGCCTTATTGGTGCAAGCTGGAATGGATAAAAGGTTGATAAATCAGCTGGCTGCTGAATTTACAGGGCTGTGATGGGTGGTTCAGAGTTCACGTGGTGGCTCCTTAGTGGCCATGTGCCTCAGGGTTTGTCTCAGAGGCAGCACTTTAATAGCAGGGTGGGGAGGGAGTGAGGAAGCACCACGGGTAGTGCAAGACAGGGCTGCCCTTCAGAGGGGCTTGGATAAGCAGGATATGAAAGGGAAATAGAATGATAAAGTGGTTGTGGATGTGCTCTGGTGCCACCCCAGTGCTGGGCAGGGACCCCCAGATCTGGCTGCCCAGGGCTGTGCCCAGCTGGCTTTTGGGGGTGTCCAAGGTGGAGCTGTCCCAGCTGGAACATCCCCAGGGGACTGCCAGGGCTCAGCACCCTCCCAGAGGAGCAGCTCCAGGTGCTCTGGGGGAACCTCCTGCCTGCCTCAGCTCCTGTCACAGCACACCTGGAACACCCTGGCTCAGTCTTCTCACCCTCTTCAAGCATTTGTGTGCATTGACACCCCCTGAACCTGCTCCTCTTGAGGCATCCCCCTGAACCTGCTCTTCTTGAAGCATCCCCCTGAACCTGCTTTTCTTGGAGAATCCCCCTGAACCTGCTTTTCTTGGGGCATCCCCCTGAACCTGCTCTTCTTGAAGCATCCCCCTGAACCTGCTCTTCTTGAAGCATCCCCCTGAACCTGCTTTTCTTGGGGCATCCCCCTGAACCTGCTCTTCTTGAAGCTGAACCAGCCCAGGTCCCTCAGCCCTCCCCCACAAGAGACACATGCCAGTCCCTGAATCATTTAATGGGCCATGGTTAGACTCTCTTCAGGGTGTCAGTGCCTCTCACATACTGGGGATATCAATCAACGTTGCTAAATATCCATACTGTAATTTTTCCACCTCCTTGATTTATTTAGTGTGCATTGGGCATTTTAGAATAGAGGATTCTTCAATGAGTATTTCAAAACTGTAGAATTGTGGGTCAAATTTTTTTTTTTTTTACTTTGTGCTCACTTCTTTGGCACAGAGCCAGGATATTCACAGTTAATAGTGCACTATATATATGATGATTGCTCTGTCCTCTTTATAGAAAGATGCCTAAAGAAAAGACCAAAGTTGTTGATGGAGATTGTTGATTGTGGATTGGACCTAAGTGACCTGAGGTGTAGGACTGGCCTGCCAGCCATGCAAACTTATCACCAGTAATCCTTAAATGGTAATTTTTGCTGAGACAAAAGCTTTGAGATAAAAAAATAGCATTCAAATTGTAAATCTGAGGTTTAGACATTTCTATACTTCATCAGCAATAACAATTTCCCTCCCTGGGGAACAAATAAAAAATAAAAAAGAACCTGATGTGCTTTTTGGTTCTTCAAAGATCTTGAAAGATTCTTTTAGAGTTTTACCATCTTAATAATGAAAGTCAACTTCACAGAATTATGACAAATTTTAAGATATATTTTGTTTCCTTTGGCAATGCAATGCGTGGTTGATAAATTACTTGATTCTTTATGTTGTTCAAATGCTTGTGGACACAGCACTAACATAAGGAAAACTAAACTGAAAGCAATTTTATGCAGCTTTTTTTACTATACCCTTGAGCATTTTCTAAGTTTGCATTTAATCACAGAATCTTGGCCATGATATTTCTGACAGGTAATTTCCTTAATGCAGTTGACAGAGATGGATTACATGGAAGCCTATTGGATCCAATGCTTTTGTGTGCAAGTGATAAGACTAGATTAGGGTTATCTTGCTCTGAGTGCCTGCAAAGATACAGCCACCTAATAATTCCCCTGGTAATATGGATGGGTTTGGGGGAGCACAAATTCATGGCTAGATACTGGCCTGTAAAACTATTGCCAGATTCTGTTGCACCTTGAGAACATCTGGGGTGACATGTGTTTTTTGTGTCACATGATAATAGCAAATTGTATGTCAGGGAAAGACAAATATGTTAAATATTTTGTAGATTAGGAAAGTGATAAGGCAAGAGGCAGGCATGTATCTTAGTAATGGCATTTGAAAATAAAATTATTTTGGCCAAAACTATGAATATTATTCTTATTTTAGACAGAAATAAAAAAGGAAGTAACATTTATCCTTTTAGCTGTTGTAAAATATTTGTGAGAGAAAAGAGATGTTGTGTTGTTGCCTTATTGAAAGGTCCTAAGCCTGAATGTTCTTAATCAGGTTGGATTTTGAAACAGGATTTAATTATAAATAACAAGATCTGAATACATTTTAGATGTTACAAATACTCTTTTGCAATCATGACTTCTGAACAGTTGCCTACAAATCCCATCAATATATAGCATATTTTTATTTACCTGTAGCAGGCATTCACCTCAGTGAAAACAGAATTTTTCTAGCAATCTCTAAGATTTTGGCTTTTTATAACTTCCCCAAATTGAATTGGAGGAAGAAAATAAATTTGATGGGCTTGTAGTTACCAGTGCTGCAGCCAAAGCATCTGTGATTGGTCTCTCTTTTGGGAGCAGAGTTGTTGGGAAGCTGAAGGTTGGAGACAAGAGCAGGTCGTGTTCTAAACCAGACTCCTGCCACTCCTTGTGCAATCAGCAGACACAGAGATGTGTCTGCAGGAGGCAATTCAGAATAAGGGTTTAATTTAGGGCTTTGAGTCCCATCCTGGGGATCTGCTTTGTGTCACTCTCCTGGTTACTGGGAGGGCTCAAATGAGCAGTTTCCCTAAGCTGCCATCAGTTTTTGGGAGTATTTTCTGGAATAGGGAGCTGTGGAAATTGGAGATGTGGAATGGTTCTCGAGGTTTTACAGAGCAATGGAGTTTGCTGTATGGATGAAATGTTCAGAGGGGTTTTGTGGGGCCCTGGGGGAACACAGCCACAGTGTTTCTTGGCATCGTGGCTCTTGGCTGCTCTCTGACCAGTGGCTGAAAATCTGTGGCCATTTATTTCTGGAAGACGCTGCAGGTGGGAAAGACCATTCCTCTACCACAGTTAAAAAGGAAGAGGAAAAAAAACCAAACAAACCCACAGAGAATATTTGGGTTTGGTGTTGCAAATCAACAGGGAAGATCAGTGTCCTTTGTGTCCTTACATCTTGGCCCTATAAAATATATCACCTCTCTTTTCATTGCTTTATTTTCCAAGGGGAAAAAAAAATACAAATCAAGCATTTAATATAGAGTCTGTCTCATGAAAAAGGATCATGTAGGTGTTTAATATATGCTGTGATGAGTAATTTTGGTCATGGTACATCAGAAAACTACTTTCCCCCACCTTCTTTCTAATAAGAATTTTAATCTATTGATGACAAAACCTCTAAAGTATTTCCTTGCTGCATTGTAATACACTGTGACGAATTATGTCTCAGGAGTTGTAAAATTTTCTCATAGCTTGTAATACCTCATTTAATGAATTGATCACACTGAAATGTAAAGATGAAGCAGCATTTATTTTGTATGTTATATTGCATATAATTTTTAGACTTGACATTTATAGCCATGGAAGCTGTTATTTTACATATCATTTTCAAACCATATCAGCCTTAAACACATTTAAATTTAATAAGCAAGTAGATTAGATTTGCTTTTAAGCTAGGCATATCATTATAGTTTGTGTTCCCTTCAGTAGGGCACATGCTTACTATTAAATGCAGTATTTAGCTGTCTTTTGAAACCTAAAAATAATAAAAGGGAATGTATTTACAAAAGTAATTGAATATAGAGCTGCTTCTGGGGACAGTGTCTCAGTCATGATTTTTCTGGGATGTAGACATTAAAGTAGGTTTTGGGTTTTATTAAAAATTGCCCTGTTTTGAGGAAATATTAATGTAGGAGCTATATGGGTTCCAGTTATGAAATACCAAATCTGTCATAGTAACATATGGCCTGATCGTCATCTCCTGCAGAAAAATCCATGGGAGGGGAGAGCTTATTTGGAAACTCTGCATGATTTACCAGGCAGACTTTCTGATGCCTCATCTTTCTCATCAGAAGGAATTTGTAGCTGCCAAGGAGGTGGATTCTTACAGCCTTCTAACTATTTAAATGCTTTACCATCCATTAAAAAAAAATGTTGTTGGAAGTGGGGAAAAAAAGGCAGCCCTTGTTTCTTCAATCCTGGCTCTATTCACCACTCCCTTTATGGAATGTCACATAAAGAAACTCTGCTGTCTTTGTGGTCACTTTGTGCTTCCCACCTCAGAATCTTGGTGCGTGTAAAAGCAGCTGAGAGAAACCTAATAAAAATTTGAAATTTATAAAATCTCAGGGGACTTTTCTCTAGAGATTATGTTGTTTATCCTACTGTATCTGCTGAAAGATAATTCCAGCATTGTACTTGTTGCTGTGGGACAAAAAGGATGCAAATAAGATATATTTCACCTTAACTCAGAGGGAGGAAGGATTTTTTTTTTTTTTTCTCTTGTTTTCATTGTTCTTTAAAAAATAAGTTTGGGAATATGGTAAATATGGTATTGAATTTCTCCAGACTTTTTGAATATATTTTTCTCCTTTTATCAAAATAAGGCTGATGACTTTTTATCAAAGTCCTTTCACCAAACTGGAAAACATAAGTAGAACACCTTGTCTTAGAATGTCTTTGAAGGTTGTAATTTTAAAATTACATTTTGAGGTGTTTCTCCTATTTAATACACAATTTCATGTTGAATATATCATTTCACGTTGAATACATCATTTCACATTGTGCTCTTGTCCAACTGGTTAATGAGAGGGAAACCAGATGGGTTGCACCATTACTAGTAAAAAAAAAAATAGTGAGACAACCCAAAGATTGGTGCATGTTTCTTATTTTTTAGGGTGCAACATGGCAAGTGTCTGAGCCCAAGGGCAGTGGCTGCCAGGCCCTGGGGTGCCCCTGGGTGTGGCAGAGACAGGAGGCAGATCCTGCTCCTCCTTGTGGCAAGCACATTTCTCTCCCTCTCAAGATTTTTTATAGAGGTGCACAGAGAGAAATGAAAGAGAAAATAATTTCTATTTCTCTTTGTTTTTCCTATGTAGAATGTGTTTAGAGAATTGTTTACTTGGAGTAAGTGCTTGATTAGATTCTAGTGAGGATTGTTTGAGCCTGGTGGCCAATCCAACCCACCTGGGGCTGGACTCTCAGAGAGGGTCATGAGTTGTGTTAGAGTTAGAGTCAGAAGTATGTAGTTTTAGTATCCTCCTTTTATATAGTATATTAATGTATTTTAGCATAGTTATAATAAAGAAATAATTCAGCCTTCTGAACTGAGTCAGACATTGTCATTCCTTCCCATTGGGTTTACCTGCATTTACAATACCTCCTCCTGAAGGGTGATGTTCTGCTCCCAGGGCGATGGGCAGCAGAGCCATGGAACAGCTGCCTGGCCCACATTCCATAATGGCATGGTGGTAAAGAAGGCAGAATCCCTAGAACTAAGGAGAGATGTCTCCTGGGACTTCAGGGAGCTGCCAAGTCTCTTGCCTTGACAGTTCTTCTCATCTTTGTGCACTTAAACCCATTGTATGCCCCATCCAGGTGAAAGGAATTATTATCACTGCGCTGAACCTGAGTGGGTGGTGCAGAGGAGGCAGAAATGGGCTCTTAAATTAAACCACATCCCCCAGCTGACCACTCTTTACTATTTATTTTCTGCCCTTGCATATGAACACACCCTTGGCTGTCCAAGCAGTGGTGTGTTACTATTGGCCACATAAATGAGTGCACAGAAGCTTGGGAAGTTCCAAAGAGAAAAAGAGCTTTTTTTATTTGAACATCTGGTTAGACTTCCAAAGGCGGCCGTGGCTTGGAGGATGGAATTACCACCTCTCCAACCACACTGGTCTGAAGATCAATCAATCATTTCTCTCCACTCAGAGAGAAATCTGTAAACTATTCTATTTATACATGAAGTTGTGTCAGAACTCTGATTTTTAAATATGTAAACATTATCAGAATGCTAAAGAAGTTTTATGAGAACTTTGACACTTTCAAAATAATGATAAAAGAAAACTTAATGCTTTTAAAATCAGGGCAACAGTGGTGAAAGCAGATTTCTCAGCCACATCTGGAGGTGGGTGAGGGCACTGCAGTGAGCTGAGACGCTCCCATGGAAGTACAAGGCTTAGAAATCAGTGGGGTAACACAGAAAAGGCATCAGGAGAATTAGCTGCTTGCTAGAGGGTTTATAAGGATGTTATTTAAAAATCAGGTGCATACTTACCATTCACACAAACTCATATAAATCACGCTGGATTCCATCCTGTGCATTTCCCTGGATTACGTGATCTCTGAACTTTTGTTGATAATTTTTTTTAGTGTAGGAGATTGGCAATGCACGGTGTCAGCAAAATATGTCAGGCAGCCATGAGGCGGAACTGAAGAACTGAATAATTTGTATCATGTCTTGCTCACAAGGATAATTAAATGGAATGGCATTTAAGTTGATGGAGCTACAGGGGCGACCAGTGGCTAAAGAATTGTCTCCTGTTTTTTCCAGTAAAATGAGCATCAGTATTTAGTTAATTTCCCCCCTTGTCAGTGTGTGTTTTAATATCCTTATTTGTCCTTGCACTTACAGTAGGAATAACTTGATTAGAGGGACTAGAAAGTAATTCTAAAATAAAATTATTTAAAGAAGTCATATGTTTGGGGGAACGCACATGTTGTAGCTCTTGTCCAAATGCAACTTTTTCATTCTTTTATTGAAAACAGATTTTCTGCACAGTGAAATTAAACTTAATAACATCAAAAAGTAGTTTAAAACCCAACCAACCAAACAAAACAACAACAAAATAATAATTTCTGGAGGTTTGTAGCAATGCTTCTTTGAGCTTACCTCAGCACTAAAGAGGCCATTTAAAAAGATAAGAGCTTAATCCAGACATCAGTGATGATGATTTCCTGCAACATGATAATAAATATACCAAAGTACCCTTTTATCTTTAATAATTCAGAATTCATTGAGCATTTAAAAGTTTTTCTGTTCTGTCATTTAAGAAATCTGATAGCAATTTGGTAAAAATAATGAGACATATCTTGAGAATAAGGAAAAAATTGGTGCAGTGTGTAAGGGATGCTATTTCAATATGGCAGTTTTTTGCTGCATAATGGGTTAAATATTTTCACCTTACTTGCTTGCCTTCTTGAAAACTGTAATCATGAGAACAAAGTAACAAGAATTATTTGGAAGGTGTCCCCTAAATCAGTTATTTTATAAGACTCTGCTTGACCCTCCCCTTGAAATTATGTATTAGAAGCCCAAATGTGAATTTGTACAAAAATAATGCTACGCTTTAACAGGGGGAAAAATAGTCTAAATAACTCTTTCTGAACAATAAAGTATTTCTTAGCTGAGATTTACAGTTTTATTTCCATGATTTTCCAAAAGCTATGAGTTTGGGATTGTAATAAAGTAAAGGGAGTTGATAATGGTTTTAACTCATTATACCATTTACATGTTTTTATTCAGTGTCCCCTTGAATGAGAAGGATGGGGTGTAATGTTCTATAATTGCAAAAAATGTATAAATTTTTTTGCCATTATGAGCTGAGCATGATTTGATTTTGCCTAGGCAAAACATTATCCAGCAAGTTTCTCTGTTTCAGATTATTGTGTTAGCCTTGAGTAGATTCACTTGTGCTTGGAGACCGACACGAGCCGTGAGAGCCAGGCTGTGACCTGAGAGCAGGGTCTGAATTGAGATTTCACACAAAAAAAGAGCACATCTGAAACGGCCTGAATTCAATATGCACATTCAGGAATTATTCTGTGAGTTGGACCTGGAGAGAGGTTAGCCAGGGGATTCCTGTGAGAGCTCCCAAAACCCAGCTCCAGTCTGGGCGAGGGTTTGGGGTGCGCCTGCAGAGCCCACCAGCATCGCTGGGAGCAGCAGGTCAGTGCAGTCATCTCTGAGATTTCTCAGGCATTACCTCCTGCTCAAGGGGCTTGCTTAGGAATATACTCGGGCTTCTAGGATTTCTGCTTGTGAAAAATAATTTTTTTGCAGTAGATGAGCAGAGAGCTAAGCATTGGATCTGAGTTATGCATTGCACTACCCTAAGTTGCTGCTGGTTGTCATGGTAACATTTTAACTGGTGGTGGCTGTGGCTTGACATCAGAACATTTTCTGTTAAGTGGAGATTCTTCTGAGATTGTAATGGAGTGTTTTAAGTCAGTGGACCTTTTGTACTCAATAAAATATTTAGTAGGTTGTAGTAAATATTAATTTGTCCTCCTTTCAAGATAACACACCATGCTGTGTATTTACAGTTCGGTGCTAATAGCATGGTATTCCTGGAAAAGAGTTAATCCATTCTGAAAAGTCAAATTTGCTAAATATAAATTTGATAATAAGGCTCTAAATAATAATTGTAGAAGCTATTTCACTTTATCCTTTCAAAATACCATGTGGCAGATAAGTTACAATGTGCTTCATCTCTTTTTATGCACTCAGTGAAGGAAGGATTTTACTACTCATTTTTATTTAAAGCTGAACTTAAACATCTTTACACTGGGACTTTCTTGTTTTGAGTGAGTGAAAAGAAATGCATTTACAAGAGCTTGTACTGGGGGGGAGGGCAGGGGTAGAAATGCCTTCAGTAGGAATCTGGTAATGGAACATCTCTCTGTCAATCACATGCTCTGTACTTTGTGTCTGGCCGTGTTGTGCTGGAGATGAAGCCATGTGAATGCTGCCTTATCCCTCCCTGAGATAAGCTTTCAAAGGTGATCTCCAAATCATGTCTGCCACAGAGCAAGGATTTGCTGAGAGTGACAAACACATGCCCACTACATTTCCCATATGCTTTTCAATAACTGCATTCTGAGGCTCCTGGCAGAAAGGAAGCATCTCAGAAAGCCTCAATAGTGAGCCTCAATACAGCTGAATGCATTAAGTGAAAAGCAGAACAGTTTCTGCAAGTCAGGATTTATAAACTTTAATAATACACTTATCGGGCAGAGGCGGAAATTCAGCGTGGAGTGTTTGGAGAAATCATCTTGATGGGTAATGCTAATTCATTCCTCCTTGCTGTTGCACTGCTCCATGGATAGGTTTGATGGCCTTTTGGAGCAAATTTAGCCCTTTGTGGCATTATAATCTCATCCTTCATGCCTTTGATTTCAGAGGCTTTATGGAAATACCAAGATGTGGATGTGCTTTAGCAGGGCTGATAACAGTGTCTAGATGACCCCATCAATCTTAATGACATTCTCTATTAATCAGCAAAAGGCTTGCAATGTATTCCTCTTTTTATTTTCTTCATTACCTTCTCCTCTTACCTATCTATCTATTAAACAAAAGAATAACCAAACAGTTCTCTGGCCTTGCCTTGCTAAACTCAGTCTCCTGCATACCCACCAAGCATTGTTTAGCTGTGCACAGTTTTGCTTTTTCAACCTTTATTCTCATAGTTGATCCTGGCTGATATAATTGTTTTGTCTCTACTCTTTCCCTAGCCAAGATTAATCCATGAGGAGTTGCTCTGTGGCCACCTCATAGATCTAAAAGTTTTAAGACACTCAGAAATTAGAGAAACCTGCTTTAAACTCCACCTTTCAACATCATGTTTCTTGGAGTCAGATAGAGGATCCTCAGGAAATAAATATATGAAAAAAAAGGAAAAGAGAATGACAGCAGTTTTTACACATGCAGGGAAATAGAGTTTATCTTCAGCTGTGATTGGTATATAATAATTACTGGTTCTTTCTGTTTGCCATTAACAGTATGAATTTGGAGTTTTGCAGCAATGACAGACTGCAATTTTCATTTTTCTCACATGAACTTTATTTCAGAAGAACACTTCAAGGCATACATTTATTGAGCAATAGGAGTGAATCTTTTCAATGCAGCATTAAGATTGGATGTATTTATTTCTGTTTCTGCATTTTTTTTTTAAATGTCATTTATGAAGAAGCACCCTGAGTTTTAGAAAGCAATTTTCATTGTATCAGTGAACCATGGACTCACTCTGGATTGGAATTTAGTCAAAGCAGAGAGAACATAGCATTTTTAATTCTATCATCAACTGGAGTGACCAATAAATGTTATGTAGACTTAAAATACAAGAAATACAATAATAACAGAACACTGCATTTCAATATGTAACGTGAAAATAAATCACCAAGGTAGGTGCAACTGCTTTTTAGACATGTTACTTTTTATATGTCCTAAAACCCCACAAGGAATACACCTCTTGATTTAGCACTGCACTTAACATTTCAAGATGTAAGTAAGATTCATTTTTATTACTGTAACAATTGAGAACCTGTGTGGGGAAGAAAAAAGACAAGGTATCAGGAACATTAATCTGCAAGCATTATGTACAGAAACTGTTCCTGAGAGCAGAAAATATCCTGAAATTTTGTTCTCATCTGATGTAACTGTTTTTAATCTTGCCTGATGATGAAATCCTTTGTGGGAGCTGACCCTCACCCTGCCCAGCCAAGCTGTGTGGTGGCACAGGAGCCTCCCTGTGTTCAGCTGGCTGTAAATGCTTTTTTCTTGTGTTGTGCTGTAGCTTTTCTTTCCTTACTTTCCTTATACTTTATGTCATTCCCCTCGGAGCTCTGGTGCAGCTCCCCTATATCTCCTCTCTAAGTCCTTTATGGATTCAATCTTTCTTCATAAAACATAAAAAAGTACTCAGGATATGGAGTTTTCTTAATTATTCTATCATTAAACAGTAATTTTCTTCAGCTCTCTGCAGGTGTAGATGTTATTCTGTCAAATCACCGTTTTTATTTCACCTGGTTTGACAAGGGTAGGGCTTCCACGTTTCTTTCTGACTTTGGGTATGAATTTCAGTGGATTTTTAAAAATTTTCTCTTAAATTTATGTCCCAGTATGTATTTGGCAAGACAAACCTACTGTTGCTGGCTGAGGAGGGCTAATGTAGTTCCACATTTCTGTCTTCATTGAGAAAAGCATTAAACAACTATTCTGGGGTAAAAGTGAGATTATTGGGATAGCCAGAGCCCACCTTGCCCTCTCCCAAACCTAATTTGGAATTCTACAGTGACAAACATGCATACAACTGTTTTTTTCTCCCTGTTTTGGCAGCAGGATTTAGTAGATCAGATACAGCTCTGTGCCAGTCTGCTTTCCAGTTTGGATCTGGTTTGGAGTTTGGCACAGCGAGCTCAGCCCTGGCTTTTCAGAGTCACTCCAGAGGGATTTCAGCAACAAGATTCTGCCTGACAAGGTCCAGTGAGCAAGAGTGGTGTTTCTTCTTCAGAAAGATAGCTTGAAAACTATTGTAATGGATGTAAAACAACTGCTTAAAAAACCTAGCACATCCCTAAAAAACCCAAAACCAACCAAACAAACAAACAAAAAAAAAACCCACTCAACAAAATGCCATATTCCAAGAACAGATGTAAATGGTTTTCTGTCAAAGTAGATTAATGGTTTTGGAACAATTTTAGAAAAGGCTGGTTTAGGAATACAGCTAAGTGTTTTCATTATTGACAAAAATGGTAGAATACAAAACATATTTTTAAAATTACCTGAGAATGTCAATCTTAAAGAAGCTGCAAGCATACCTTTAGAATTAAAAATTCCCTTGATGAGTGGGAGACTGTAAAGAATGCAATTTAGAGCAAATTGAAAGGTCTACACTTAAAAATATTTATGTGGGAAAATGTAAATGTATCATGACTGCATAGGGTAATGTGCAGTGTAGTGATTTTGGTTTCCAGTAAATCAAAAGTTGGACATATTAAAGATATCCTGCTACTGCAAAAAAGGCATACACATGTCGTATTTTTAATACAAAAACAGAGTAAACATCAGTGAGGCCTCTGAAATAGTACTCTTGAAAAAATTGGCACTTGTAAGGCTTCAGCTGCAAGGCAAAATTCTGGGAATGCTTCAAGAACAAAGTGGCTGAATCAGTGGAGGTACTGGGGAGAGCAATATAAAGCATGAGAACTGTGGAAAATGTGACCTACAGGGAAAAGCTGGGGAAGAGAAGCCTGAGCAAGGACTTGATAATAGTCCTCATGTACATAAAGAGAAGCTGTGAGAAAGCAATCAGATTTTTCTCTGTATTCCCTGTGCAGCAGGCTCACTTTGCAGCAGGAAAAACTTTCTGATGGAAAAAGCATTTGAGAACTGGAAGAACTTCTTTAGAAAGACAGTAAAATCTCTAGTGCCAGAAGTGTACAGAAACAGTTTAGATAGAAGCTGTAGGTGCAGCCCATCTTGGGAGCTGGAGGAAGGCGTGGAGCAGTGAGAGGGGCAGCCAAACTATCAGTCCACATTGGTTGTATTTCTCTATTGTTCCTTTACCTATCTCACACACACTGGGGACAGTGCTGATTTTTACATGTTCTTGAGAAAATGTGCTACTCTGCCTGATTATCTTGCTTTATTTTGTCTATTTCTAGCATGTTTTGGAATAAATAAAAATAACTTGAAGTTACATATAAATAAAGATAACTTGAACTTCAAGTATGAAATATATAGCAGCAAATACATATATTTTTTTTAAAACATAGCAGCATTTATTTGCTTTGCTATGTGTGGGGTTTTTTTTGCTTTAGAAACTAAAAGGTAAAAAGCTTGTTTAGGGGTCTGGTTACTTAATACAGTATATTAATTGATTAATAACTACTGAAGCAAGGAGCTATATGGGTTTTTGGCACCAGAATCAGCATCCCAACTTAGCAGTGCGCCATAGGCATTCACTGCTAAGTCCCTAGGGAGCACTTGCAGACACTCTTTATTCATTTAGCACTTCCTGTTGGCTCACTCCCAAAATCCAGAGGACTTTGCTCTCTTTCCCTCCAAGCTGGAAATTAAATTTTATGGTCATAGTTGAGGAGGGGATGTGGCACAGTGGAACTCAGTGCACATATGTCCAAGTGCAGGGTATTGCTCTGGGACTGTGGGGGCCCAGCAGAACGTGCAAGATGCATCCCAGCTATGTGCCATGGAAGGCATCATCTGGAAAAAAACAGAAGAAGACAGGAAGAAGTGATCTGTGCAATGTAAAATGTGTAATGTTAGCACAATAATTCAAATGTCCTAGAAGAAATGTTCTTTTCCTAGTGCTGATGTCCATGTAGCACTCACCTTTTCCATGCACTGAACAGTGTATCTCACTATTTAAAGCTTTTTTTAGGAAGGGAAGTTGTTTAGGCATGTTGTGCATGTGTCGCTATAGGACACGTGAAAGCACGACGCGAGGCACTGCTATTTGCAAGGTAAAGAAGAAGGTTATTCTCTGACTCCTTTTATACTTTCCCAAAGGTGACATTGGATTGGAGAGTGAATGGGCCACCTCTCCAAAGACATTGGACAAACCACTAGTACATCAAGTTTCTCCACCCCCATAAAAGAATGTAAACAATATGTTGTTTACAGAAATTGTGTGGGAAAGTTCTCCAACAGAATGTAAACTCAGAAGGCTTTAGAAAATCTTAAGATTCAGGGTGACATGCATGAACCTGACTGCCTGCACGTTTATTACTGAGGCTTTGCTTTCACTCACCTTGGTGGATGTGCAGCTCTGCTCTGGTTTGATCCAGCCTGCTGCTTTCTGACAGGATCAGTGTGAGCCAAGCCTGAGCCCTGACCAGTGGCACAGCTGGTACCAGCCCTGGCACTCCTGCCTGGGATGGGGAGTGTCTGTGCCCAGTGCTGGGGCAGCTGGGCAGCTCTCTGTGTCCCTGATCACGACCCAAACATAACACAGCAAACTGAAACTTGGAGATAGAAAGAGCCCAGAAGGGCAAATCTCAAAGTGACTGAGTCACAACGAACTGATTGCTTGACAAACTGCCTGCAAGCAAGTAATTTCTATTAACAATAATAATTCAAAACCATATATGTGGCAAAAATAATACAGTCCATCAGTGGGAGCTTTTACCATTTCCCTAGAGCCATGAATTGGGTCTGGAAGGGATAATTCAGGTTTTGGATATTTAAGCAACTGCCTCACCTGGAGCTGTTTAATTCAGATCTCTTGCCTTCTGTTGGGCAGTGTGTCCGGCCCTCACACAGTGAAAGTTTGGGAGTTCCATAAACTGTTTATAAACTGCAAAGGCAGAGAGACTCCATGTACATGACCACTAGGTTGGGAAATTTAGTGACCAGGGAGAGAGAGATTTAAGAAAGCAATTAGACCAACCTGCCCAGACCTGATAAGTGGTGATTGCTCCCAAGTGATGCACGTTTCCCCAGGGAGATGAGGAGGTGACAGAGGTTTCTGCAGTTGAAGCAGCAAAATGAAACAGCCAACACCCAGACAGCAGCTCTGAACTTTGCAATATTTTGGTACTGAAAGAAAGTAAGCATTGGTACAACTTTTTTGAGAGCTACTTCTGCATTTCAGAGAATTTTAGAGTTTGTGTTTTGTTTTTTTTTCCCCCAAAGCCTATGGTCTAGTTTGAACAACAGTAGATTCAGAAATACCTTATCTATTTTTGCTAAATGTGAAAATCAAAGGGCTGTTTTTTCTGGTTTTGTTTGGGTTTTTTTGTTTTGTTTTGTTTTTTGTTTTTTTTTTTTAATGTGTGTGTGGGTTTTTTTTTTTTTTTGGTTTTTTGGGGTTTTTTTTGTTTGGTTTTTTTTTTTGTCTTTCAAGCTGTGGAGAACACGGTTATAGATGTTTAGTTCTACTATATATCTCACTGAAAAAATTTTGATAATGCTGATGGTATGTGGGAATAGGTAATCTACTGAATTACTTTTTATTTAGGATGTTTTTGCTTGGTTTAAGTTGGGATAGAAGATGATGAAACAAAACCTAACCCTGTAAAACTGAGAAGTGTAGAAATGCAGTAAGTGCATGAGAATACTTATGTGCCAGCTGTTGAACATAAAACATTGTCACTGAGGTATAAAATCTGACAGGGAAGCATAGCTGCTGACAAAGAACATTTTATCTGTATGTCAGAGAAAAATAATACATATGGAAGAGAAAAAATATATCAATTATCTACCTATGGTGTATAAGCTTTCAGTTTTGATGAATACTGGCTAAAATGACCATAAATCTATTTTATAAGTTTCCCTTTTCTTCACACATGGGTTCCATTAGGTATGCAATTCTTAAACTTCCATGTAGTTTTTGCAGCTTCTAATTAATATCAACCTAGACAATTATCCAAGAAATCCTGAATACATGTTTTTTTTCATTCAGTATTTTATACAGAAATAGCAATTAAGAACTGCACAGGAAATTCAAGAGGAATAGCTGGCACTGTACAATACACTCCTGATAGATCAGATGCTTCTGGGGAGAAATAAGAGAAAGTGCCATGTTTTGGGACCCATTTTCAAAATTCCTTCCTAAAATTATTTGAAATGCAAGTAGGGTAAAAATTTCTCCAGAGTATTTCCTTTAGTCTTGTTACAGTTTCAGCATGGCTGTTCAATTGTGTCCTTACAGTCCAAGGTTAATTTTTTGTGTATCTTTGCAGAACGACATCCTGATCAAGATAAGGAGTAATAATATAGAAAATATTTCATGATATAACCTTGTCATAGCTTTTTCAAACTGTCTGGGAGCAAGGAGTTATTAGAGTAGAATAAATATAAAATTTCGGTGCAGGTTTTCTGGCAAGAAGAGCAAAGAAACATGGTGTTTATAAATTACTTAGCAGCTCACAGAGGAGAGGAACTTAACAAGCAGAGAGGAAGGAAAGAAGAATTGCCTAGAGACAGGTTTGTTGGGAACAGGAGAGCACAGACCTGTCCAGCAGTGAAGCATCTGCAGCACTGAGCAGGATCCAAGTGAAAGGAGAAGGGGGATCCTGAGAGGGTTGAACTGGAGGAGGAGGAGGAGAATTGAAGCCAGGACTGGATTTAAGAGACTTTATGGGTAGAGAAAAGTCAGCTAAAGCTTAATGAAAGGGGAGTGAAAGATGAAGAGAAACTGAGTGAGAAGACAATGAGAGCAGGGAGTTTGTGATGTTCAGAGTGCTGCTATGAGAGGGAAAGATGGAGAGGTCAAACATGTAAAGGAGGAGGAAATGGAGAACAAGAAAGAATAAATACATGAAGACCAAATCTGTTAGTTCAGTGAGGCTCCACTGTTTTATCCACACAAGCAAACAGTGAGTTTGCTTCATGTTTTACAGTGTTTCTGAGGACACTTGAGTACAGAGAGAGGTACATAAAGAAATATCTGTATTAATAGTATGGCTGTTCCTTGCTTTGGAGTGTCCTGTAGTGCTGGGCCATGTAAATCCACAGGAAGATGCAGTGTGGGAACTGGCATATTCTAACCTGAGAGAAATAACATATAATAGATACTGGGAAAGTAGAAACAAACAACAAAAAAGGCACCTACAACTCTTTTGCACCTGGCTGATAGGTCTGCTGAGTGGAACTTTGCTTTTTCCATCAGGGAAAAAGGCTCTGACAGAGCAGACCTTGGGGTCTGTGCTTCCATGGAGTGAGTCCCTCTTGTCACCCACCCTGGCTAGAATCACTTGAAGGATAAATGCTTTCAATGTAGAAATAAATTTTTTTTTGTTGTTTTAGGGTTTAGGCTTACTGTAGGAAACTTTTTTTTTTCAATGCTTTTTCCTCTTTTTATTACTTTTATCACTGCAAAGAATTAGTCTAAAGCCATCACAGATATATAGGGAGAGAAGTACAGAGAGAAAGAGCTTAGATCATAGATTGGAATTCAGTGGTTTGTGACGGATTTTTTTGGTTTTTTAGGGTTTGTTTGGGGTTTCTTTAGTCCTTCAACTAGAGGTATTTGCTAGTGAAAAATGTGTTTTTTATCAGTCAGAAGATACCTGGGGTGAGAAACAAGCACTTCTGTCTGTAGCATTTGCAGCCTCAGTGGTGGCATGAAAGCTTCTCCAGGCATGATTCCCAAGACTGTGAGCTGCAATTATGAGAATGTTAGATGGTGACTTGTTAAGATATTTAATCTATAGTTTCTAATGCTTTATCTCTTCTACAATAGAGCACTGCTGTATTTTAATGCTTTGCATTTCAGAATTTCCAAAAAGAGCTGAAGTAGCTTATCACAGTCTTTATTTGTTGCTTTAATCTCTGTTTCCAGGCAGTCTCTCCAATATAGTGAATTTCAGCATGTTCTGTCTGAAGGCATGGAGAGATGATTAAATTTTTTTTTCTTCGCTTAATTTTTTTTTAGGAAAAAAAAAGGTAGGGAGAAAAGCTCAGTGTTAGTTTTTTACCAACAGAAACAGGCTAAAGGCATCCAGAGGAATTTCATATGGTCAGTGCCTGGTTTTACTGTGCTAGTGGTAGTTTTGCCTTTAGACAAAGCCCAGTGTTTAGTGAGCTATCAAGCAGTGAGTGATTTCTGTACACTTGATGGGATGAGATCAGTAAATTATCTGGAAATGGTTTTAGGAGCAAAACCATTTCAGCTGGGCTAAAGGTCCTTCTCTCATTCTTTGTGCTCTGTGAAGTTATAGTGTTTCCAGATCCATTATCTGTGTGTTATATGGAGATTTATTTACTTTCAGCAGCAAAGTTGATCTTGTTTACTTCAGTAAGTGCTTGCTTTAGATGTTTTCTGAAAGGGATAAGGAGGAAAAAAGCTACTTTTTGAAATAAATATTATATTCTGGCTGCTGCTAGCCTTCATTACCCACTTTTTATAAACTGGAGTTTGCTGGCTTTTTGTGTGCCTTGTTGCAAAGCTTTGTTAAAACACTGCCATGAAAATGAAAGTTTCATACACATTGACATAATTAATGAAGAGGCAGGCAGCATGCTCTACCAATTAACACCACAGGGAAAAGTAAAATTGGCTTCCTTTTTGCGTGTTGTGCCAAAGTGAAGAACTGTAACACACAGCAAATAAATAGAGATCCTTTTAATGAGCTGCAAGATCGAGCTGAATAACTCTGAAAGGATGTTGTGTAAACATTGCCAACTATTTAGAGTGTTAAGAGTAATTGATGAGCTTAGTTGAAAGTTTTGAGGTTTTTTTTTTTTTGGGGGGGGGGTTGGGGTAGGAAGAGACTGTCAAAGAATGGAAATACTGCTTGTTAATAAATAAATAAAGTGTATTTTCAATGCAGTTATTAGGCATGTTAAAAAATGTAACAAGCACTTTAGAACAAATATGGCATAAAAAAAGCAGTTTACTGCTGGCTACTTGATCAAGTTTGTCAGAACTCATTTTTTCAGCTATTTCTGTACTTTGTATTTACTCTTAATGAAAACTTGACTGATTTTTCTCTGGTAATTCCAAATAGCACAACTATCTGGCAAGACAAGACATCACTCAACCTTGATTTTTTTTCCAGTTATCCCAAAGTCCTAATAATAACAATAGCAGGGAAGTAAACAGGTGAATTTTTTCTGTGCTTTATGTGAAGCATTCTGTTTACTTTGAGACCTAGGTGCAGAAAATTCAGAGCAGTTAAGATTCAATTTTTTTTCAAAGAATTCTTTGATCAGGTGAAATTATCTTAAAAGCCTTGTAAGTAAGACTGAGTTTTTGGAGAATATAAACTCCATACCTGTGAAGGCAGCTTATAGGTTACAAGAAGTAATGGGCATAGGAAATTAGAAGGCCAGCATCATTTAGATCAAAGTATATGTAATAACAGAAGTGTAATTTTGACTGTTCAGTGGCACCAGCTAGCTTAGAACATCTTTATATAAGAAAATAACACATCGTCTTCACTTTCTGTTCATTCTAAATGATTTAAATTTTGATAATAACCAATTTTAGTATTTTATTTCAGCCCAGGTAATGCATGAGGTTAAATCCAGCATATCATTTCACCTTGTATGCAAGAAAATCACCAAGATTTATCTACAAGCCTCTGCACCTCAGCATCTTAAATGAATCTTAAAATATGTCAGAATTGTAATTAAGGAAGCAAAATGTGGTAAAGCTAAAAGTAATAATTAGAAGTCAATGAAGATTGTGCTAAACTTGCTGAACAATTGACCTTTGTAACAGTCATGCCTGCTCTCAGTTATCATCACAACAGAGAATTATGTGGCCCTTCACTTGGAATGTTAAAGGTGAAACCAGAAGTATTCAATAACTGTACAACAAAGAATATTAATATGCAAAACCAGCTAGAGACAGTTTATTGTGACTGTGGTGGAGTCTTTCTATTACGTGTTAAGAGACATATATTGCTGAGTAGTTATTTAATCAATATTTTATCTTTTTTTTTTATCTTTTCACTACCTTCCCTCTGCATCTTTTCTTTTGTTTTTCTCTTCAGCCTCTCACATGCCCACCTCTAGTCTCGCTTGTGTATTTTTCTTACACATCTTTATATTGCCTAACCTTTTTCTAACCTAGATTTTGTCCTTCAAAGCGCTTAATGGACTCTGTTCTGTCCCCACTGCTGGGCCAAGTGTCTGCTGTGGTGGTGTTCAGGACTGCCTGGCTGTTCCCAGTTAATCTGATGGCTGTCATCCTCTCCTCTCAGCCAGCTGGCTCTGCCCCTGCTCTGGCTCTCGCCACCATGAACGAGCATAACAGTGTCTCTTCTGTGCCACCTTCCTCCCTTTTGACACCATGTGCTTTTTTCTGCCACCCTTTGTGGCCCAAGTGCCTTCTGCTGCAGCCCAGCAGAACGTCCAGAAGATCTCTAATCCAGAAGGACCACAACTGAGCTCCAGCAGGGAAGATGAGTGTGGATGCACTAGGAGAGAGAAAGAAAGGACTAAATCCTCCCTAAGGATTTTTCAGAAGAAACTACGTCACATCTTACTTCTGTGAGGATTCTATGTGCAATTGTATCTTCTCTAATTGACTTGTGCTTCAGAAAAACATTCACTCTCATCATTGTTTCATTTCTTCAAGATTATGAAGAGGTGAAATAGCACTTCAAGGTTGTGGTTTGACCCTGCCATCACAGCTGCTCACAGAGAGCCCCTACTGCTGCCCACCCTGGGAGGGAGGAGAACTGCTAAAAACCCCAAAGCTCGTGTGCTGAGATAAAGACAATTAACAGGTAAAATAAAACAGGGAATTCCTTCCCACTCCCATGGCAGGCAGGTGTTCAGCCACTCCAGGACAGCTGGGCTCCACCACGTGGGACATGGCTTGGGAGGACAAACAGCATCACCCCAGACATCCCCCTTGATCTCCTTCTCCAGCTTTAGGTGCTGGGTTGGCATGAGATATTGTGGAACATCCCTTGGTTCAGCTGGGGTTGGCTCTCCTGGCTGTGTCCACTCCCTTGAGCACTCCCAGCCCAGCTGGTGGGGTGAGGAGCAGAAGCAGCTTTGGCTCTGTGTCAGCTCTGCTCAGCAGTGACAAAAACTTCCCTGTCTTGTCAGCGATTCCTTGTGTTTGCAGCACAACTCCAGACCACAGCCCCATACTGTCTACCATGGAGAAAATTAACTCTCTCCCAGGCCAAACCTGCAAACTAAATTCAATAATTTGTCTTCAGGTTTTAAAAAGTTCATTTATTGGACCTGGCCAAAGATAAAATATAATTAATAACTTGTTATCTGTTGTCAAGAAAACATAAGGTGCAATGGATGTATTAAAGACTGAGGATCATAATTTCTGTGATTGAAAAATGGAATAGTGTGGAGATCTTTAATGCTGAAATTCTTCTTGCATTCATATTTTGTACACCAAGCATATTTTGACCACACATATGTCCAATAGGTAGAAAGAGAAAGTGAGAACTGCAAAATATCTTCTATTGGGTAAGATCTTAAATAGATTAGGGTTCTTGAGCTTGGAATGATGACAGATAAGTGAGAAGAGAGGCCTAGACAATCATCAGTGCTTCAAAGAAAATGGGATGTTTTGCTGTATAAGAATCAGTACTCATTGATATTGTCAGCCAGCAAGTTCAATATTAGCATAGCAATGGACTTTTTCATATGGAGCGGGATTGTGGCACTTAGAATTTATCTGGGGTCAAGCAAGATGGATCCAGTGGCTGTGTAGAAGTTCTGGCTCGGGAAGCTCAGCAGTCCCTGGCTGCAGGGTTGTATTTTGCTGACCAAGGCCATGCTCACATGGCATTTCTTATGTTCCTTCCCTAAATGTTTGCCCCTGTGATTCTGGATTAGATCAGCCTTTTCTCTTAACCAGTGTGGTAATTCTTATGTGTTAAAAATATATATGAACTAGATGTTGTTGTTACTGTTGTAATCAACACAAGCTGATTAAACAAGTCTAATGTTCAAAATCCAATGAAAGAACACTTTGGCATGTTTTACATTTGTGTGCCTTGAATTCAGTTTATTCAAGTAAATATGAGGTGCTTAAGGTGGACAGGTTAGAGCTTATTAATTACCTTGCTCTGTACATGTAAGCAATACACGTGCCAGCTCCAATCTCTAATAAATCCATCAGCTCTGGGGCTTTTCCTGTTCATTCCAGTGAGTGTGAGTGCATGTGACAGGCCATGGTCCTGTCAGAACGAATCGTCCCCCTTGGACAGCTGGCAGCACAGGGAAGTGACAACTTAATGGAAGCTAAAGCACTCTAATGGCAGTGCCTGGTGAAAGCCAGGGGAAGTCATCCCCAGCGCTTGCCCTGGCTCTTGGAAATGTCTCTTTGCATTTCTGCTTCTGGGCAGGATCTCAGAGCTCTGCTGGAGTCACATTTTCAGGGATTATTCAATGTAATGTTGCAGGATTATTCAATGGAATGCTGTTCAGTCAAGCTCTGGTTTGTTGATAGGCTTGGATCAAGCGGGGTCAGCCCCTCTGCCACTGTGACCTTTTCCATGTGCTCCGAGTGCTGCAGCATCACTCACTCCAAACCCTTCCCTCTGGGGGCCACAGGAACCCATTCCCAGTACCCAACACCAATGGAAGTACAAACATTTTATCCATTACGTGTCAGAGCTCACCCTGGGTCAGGGGTGGCTCTGTGTGGTGGAAGAGTCTCTCCTCCACCCCGAGCTTCCAAAGAAAGGCTCAGCAGTCTCTGTTGTTCGGTCTCAAGGCAGTTTATTGCAAGTTATCTAAAAGATTTTCTTCTGGGGCTGCTGTGGTTTGCTCAGAGCTCAGGCAGAGGCACACACACACCCTGACATCCTCTCTGACCCCGACTGCTTCTTCTCTCCCTGCCAGGGCTGCTGCTCTCTTTTATATGGGACATTACATGTTCCATGGTTACAGTTTTTCCCCAATGCCTATTACCTATATTAAATGGTGCTTTTCTACTCTAAACCAATCTGTGAGTGCCAACATCACCAAGAACATGGAGGTAAGGAAGGAGAAAGAGGGAGGACAGGGCAGGCCCAAATCCCAAATCCATCCTAAAACCTCTGACCCCCATGTACAAAACCAAAACCCCCCTGTACAGCACTCAAAAATTCTTCCCTTCACTTTGTAACTACTTCTACTCTAATATCTAAACTTTTGTGACTTCTTGTTCTTCCTGCAAGGTTGGTAAATCATTTCATGGTTCCAACCCAAAATCCCAGCTGTTTCCAGCTGCCTGCCAGGGTCTCAAATGCTTCTGACCTGGGCCCAGAACATCCAAAAATGTCTGAGGGACATTTTGAGTTCCGACAATTACATAGATATATTTATTTGGTTATGAATAGAATATGTGCTTAATCAAATAGATGAAAATATAATGCACTTTATTTGAGTATATTTGTTTACAGATGAAGAATGTAGAGATTATTTTTCCTACCTTTTATTGGTGTTATGAACAAAAAGTTGTGTTGAGCCAATGGATAAAATTATTGTACTGAAATTATTTCATGTTGTTTTAATATCTTTTTAGATTACACTGGTGTATGTGAACATATTTATTTATAAATAAATAAAACCCCAGTAATTCGCATACATTTGTGGACTGTCTTATAAGTGCCCAGTGCTTACATTTAAATATTTTCATTTTAATTACATTTTAATATTTTAATAACTTTTATAAATTAAGCTGTGGATATTCAATCTAGATTATTGCATTTTTATTAGGTTTACATGCAAATAATTTCCTTATTCCTGTTATTCTTGGTGTGATGGTGCTTTTGGACAAAACCAGAATAGCAATTGCTTTCAGTAGAATAGTATTTCTTCATCTTTTAATAAAAAGCATGTATGCTCTTCAGGTTGTAATTAGCCAGATTTAAAAAAAAAATTAAAAATCTTCCTAATAATAGAATTTCTAAGATTTAGTGAACTAAATCAGCACTATATAATTTATCCAAGTTCATAGAAAGAGAACAGGCAAGGGCAGACCCAAGAGGACTTCAGAACTGAAAAAGAGAAATCCAAATGACTGTTCTAAATTTAAAATAACTAACCAACCCAAACCAACCAAGCAAAAACATTTTTGTGTGGTTATTTCTATGTATTTCTATGTGATTATTTGCTTTCTAGTTGAGGCTTTGGTGTTGTTTAGCATGTAACAATGTTGTGAAGGAAAGGTGAATGATCTAAGCAGATACTGTTGTTAATGTTGTTCTTAACATGGATCTGCTTCCTCCTTCCCCTCTCTTCAGCCATCCTAGGAGACACAGGAAACTCCAAACTGCTCAAAGAACCTTTCAAGGTTCTCTGTGATTTCTGCCTTCCCCCTACCAATGCCACCCTGTGACAAAACATTCCCAGCAGAAGTGTCGGAATCTGTGCTATTGATGATTCTGAGATTGTAAAAGTCTCTGTCTTTCAGCCCCGCTGCCAAAGCAGAAGCCATAATTGGTCTGTGCTGTTTCCAGGTTGTTTATTCTGTTTATCTCTAACATGTTCTGCTGCCCTGCCCAGCTCTGTCCTGCAGGGCAGCGTGTGGGGCTCTGCCCTCAGTGGGATGTTACAAACATTAAATACCAGAAACTCCCTGGGCTGGATTTACAATAACGTGCCAATATCTGTCACCTACGTTGGACAGTGTGTCCCCAGCCTGAACCAACAGAAAAATGCCAACACCACAGTGAGACATGGAGGGCATGAAGAAGGAGAAAAAGGACAAGACACACCCAATTTCCTCCATCTTGTCCCCTTTGAACCCCGTATCTAGAATCCTAAAATTTTACTTTTGCACTCGTGCCACACTTAATTATTACTTGTATCAAACACTCAGAGCTTGTAATTCATCCTGTAAGATTGAAAACTCTTTTCCATGGACAGAGATCACAGCCAGTGTCTCTGGGGGCTCTGTCCAGGGGGGTTCCTGACCCCTGCCAGAGCAGCCAGAGGGAAGCCCTGGACTCCCACACAGAAGCACTCCGAGATCTGGGACAGTGACCCCTGCCTGTGCTGCTCCTTTGCTTCTTGTATGCTTCCATTCAGGAGCTTTGGGTTCTTAGGGATTTTCCTAAAGTTATGGCCTATGGAAGTATCAAGCAGATAGTTTATAACAGCTGATATTCACACATTTTTGCTATAAAATGGTTTTGGTAATGGCTTATTCTTGCATATTTTCTCATGGAGCAAGTCCCGCTTCAAGTTTCAATTAAAACTTCAATTAAAATTCCTCTGTACATTCTGGGACTGTGGGGTTTGTGTTTTATAGTACATCCCTTTTCAGTTCTTAACAGAATTGTTCTCTCTTAGAAATTGTTTCCTTGACACACAATCAATAAGAGCTCACACTTAAATTCCTAAATTTCTTCTTAAAATTCTTAATTTTAAGAATTTAACCTTCTTAATTTTATTTTAAATTGTTAAAATTCTTAAATTTGCTTCACTTAAATTGGGATTTTCCTCAGGTAAGAATTTGATTTCCCAGGCTGAGAGATGTCTCCCCTCTTTTTCTGGGTGCACCAAGCTTCTTTAAGAGCCAGAGCAGAGCTTCCAAATTGTTTTGTCACTTTGATTTTAGAGTTGCTTTAAATATTTAGTCAACTCCTTTTAATCTCTTATTTTGAATGACTATTTGTTATTAGAGAAAATACATACTGTTTATCACTTTCTTGTCCCCAAAACTTAACCAGACTTAGTTGTGGTTTTACAGAATTATATATATGTTATATATATATTTCTTTATATATGTGCATAAATGGTTTTTTTTCCTTCTTAGGCTAATGAAAAATTCACTGTACTGATGAGCTTTATGTTGTCAGCTCAAGATTAATTCTTGCTTTTTAACAATACCTTATTTAAATTTATTTTAACTGGCTGAAGACAGCAAACAAGGATCTTTACTATTTCACTCTCCTGCAAACCACTGAGTGATGCAAGGGATTTTTTCCCTTCATGCAGGTATACATTTGTATATGTATATATATGTATATACATAGATTTATATGCAAATTATTCTCCAAATTCTTCTCCAAATTGCTATTTTGTCACTTTTTAATTGACGAAATTGGTATTCTGTGAAAGAGTGCCAAGTTTACAGCACACAAAAATTGAAATATTTGTCTGCATATGTTGATTCAAGTGAGAGTGAGATTTTTCTGCTCACATTGACAGCTCTTCCTCAGACCTTTGTTGCCCCACCTTTAAAAATCAGCTTGTTTTCAATTTATGCAGAACAAATACCGTGCCTCATGCAGGGAGGACATTGGCACATGCAGGGGACATTTTTTAATTTGGGCAAAGTGTATAATATATCATACATGTTTGCTAAGTTGTAAGAATTTAAGATCACTTTCCTCAAGAAAAATCTGGACTCTGGAATGGTGTCAGGTTTTGTTGGAACTGAAACAAAAGTGAAGTATGCACAATAATTATTTAGTTCATCTCTGGGCTGCTTTTTAGGTGTTGTGAAGGAAAAAAAGCAAGAGGAAATATAGTTGCAGTCAGAGGTCAATGTAAAGAAGTCCAGGTAAATGCAAATTATTCTACACTGTAAATAATTTACTCTTCTCCCTTTGCCTTGTCCTTTTACCCCACCCCTACTCTTTGTTTGCCCCACTGACCCTTCCATACCTTCTTGGCTCCTTTGTAGCGTTACTAATCCGAGGCAACCCCGTGTAGCTGAACACAGAGAAATGCTCCAGGTGGGAAAATCCGATGGAAGTTTGGTGTTTTGCAGCCTTCTTCTTGCCTCCAGAATTGCGAGAGGCAGATAAACCACTGGTTTATCTGGTGGTGGGCCTTGTCAGGGGTTGCTGTCCCAGGCTCAGGGGGCTGCGCTGGCACACGTGAGCAGCGCCAGTGATCTGCCTCCTTCTGTTTACATGCAGCAAATTTGGAATTTACACAGAAAACTAATGGGGTCTCTGGTGTCTCACAGATTTCCTTGGCTTTATCTGCTCTGGATAATTAATGTAACCAAGAGAGTGGATGAGCACTTTTCTGTAGGAGTCAATAGGCAAGGAGGTTTGGAAAATGAATGAACTGCTAAGATTAATTGCAAGGCTGCCCGACTGAACAGCCTGGTGAGGGATTCAAAAGGAAGTGCCAGTGCCTTTATATCCAAAAGATTTCTTTATTAAAAATTGTTCAAAATCTCAATAACATTAGATATCAGATTGGACTGAAGGTAATGCTTTATTGTTGCTGTTCTAGTCTTAGCAATTGCAAACTATTAATTGCTGTTAGATAATAATTCATATGAATATTGATCTCAGTCAGCTCAGCTGGATTTTTAGTATTCTTCGTAATGATAGCCAATTCTAATAATAATTAGAAAAATGCATTTTCGAAAATGTACAGTGGTTGACTAGTCAGCAGAAAATTTAAATCAAAGTTGTGTGGGAACTGCTTTATGGAAAAAAAAAAAAACTCCAAAAAACAAAGATCAGATGGAACAGGACTCGGATAAGGAATTCTGGGTTTGCTTTGCATTTCTTTAGTCATTTTAGAGAAAATTTGCCTTTTGATCCGAGATTTATTTTTTTGTGTTCATTTTATCAAAGTGCTGCTTACCTATAGTTTACCAGTATTTATAAATAGATTTCCTCAAGGGAAGGTATTTTCTTGGGGTAAGTTTTTGGAGTATTTTGAACCTATTGGTTAATTCTATCTGCAGACCTCTGTTGTGTTTTTGACTGCCACTCATATAACACCTGACAGTGTGGATCTAAAATGTGCAGCCAGATAGGAACATGGAAGTGCACGGAGGAAAATCCTGAGTACTCAAAGGAAGGAACTTGTCAGCAGGTACTGTGTTCAAGTTCAGACAGAGGCTTTTTTTTTTCCCTACCATTTTAGCATGAAATCAATGGGGACTGCATAATTTTTTAGATGTGTCTGAGATTGCACAGCAAATGGTCACCAATGAGACTCTCAGCTGCCACACAATCTGGCACAGCTCCTTTCTGCTCCATAGCTCCCAGTTGCATTCAGCCCACTGTGGATGTGATGCCTCTTTTTGGCTCCTTGCCCATCTGTTTTAGTAATTACTGTCATATAAATTGATATTTCTAGACTAGGAACCATGTTGTTGTGAGATAAGCCCATTGGAGATACTTTTTGTGACGTCTTCAAGTGGCTCACTGACTTTCTACTTTAAACTGTAAAATTTGCATCAGCATTTCCTGCAATATATAAAGATACTATGATTTTTTTTTTTTTACACAAGGAGTTATAATGAAATAGAATCAGATTTTGATAATGCTTCCTTTTTATCATGGTTGTAGTACTTTCACAGTTTTAGCTCTTTTTTTTTTTTTTTTTTTTTTTTTTTGATCACAATAAAAAACAGTGTCCTTGAATAAAGTATTTGTGTTAATAAGTTTTGGCAGACATAATTTTTAAGTCTAATATATACAAAGAAATGGTTTGCCCTAACCAAATCATCCATTAGTACAACAGGACCATCCAAAATGACATCATTACATATGCCAGCTAAAGCACAAAGATTTCAGGAGGATGAAGAGCAGCTTTATTCTGACAGAAATTGAGCAGAATCAAAGGTGAGTTAAAAGAAAGGCGCAGACAACATCCCATCACCAACTTCACCCATTAACAGCCCCAGGGGCAACAGCAGAGGAGCCAACACAAATATCAGTGATGTGTGCCAAGGAGCCAGATGCCATCACTGCAAAATCACTGCCTCAGCTTGGCATCTGTGCCTGAGCCTGGCAGCCACAAAGGAGGAGAAGCTGGGCAAGCAGAGTTCTTGGGGCTGGAGAGGAAAGTGCTTCTCTCTCTTCCCTTTGCCTTTTTCATAGCACAGTTCTTGGCTGGCATTGGGAAAGATTGTTGCGAGAGAGTAGAGAGAACTTGGGCATTTCCTACACACTTAAATACATATAGATATAGATACATATATATACATATAAATAGATGGATATGGATGGATGCATGTTTGTGTGAAAATGCTTATGTGTGTGCATTTGAGCATACTGGACCAGAAAAAGGGAGAGATCAAGGAAGGAGGGAAAAGAAACCAGAGAGAAGTAAAACCAGAACAACACACAATAAGACTATGAAAATAAGTGTTTACTTTCCATACATGCTTAAGTGCTTATTTTAGTATTTTTATTTTTTTTAAATAGTGCAGCTTCAATAATTTCTTTAACTCTTCCCAAGTCACATCTGCTCAGGAGCCAAATTCTTGATGTGTTCTCTTTGCAATGATATTTCACATAGGCAGGTTCAAAGCATTTGACAAGTTTAATTTTTATGATTTAAACCAAAATATTTTATGTGATTATTGATATAATCTTGTTACACCTGAATAATATCTCTATATATACATCCAAATATTGATTGATCACTTCTTTTTTAATTTAGTATCCCTGTTTGAGTAGGAATAATTTCTAGTCATGAATTCAGTACTCAGGCTTCTAACAGTGGGCCTAACCAATCTAAAGCATTAAAAAGAGGGTCTGCAATAGTTTGAGTGGCCTTAAAGGATGATGGGGCCTCTGGAAACTGCAAACCTAGGAACTGGGAGCCTTTCTGGTTAGCCACTAATTAGCTTGCCATGCATTAAAGGTATGTTTTCAAATGCAAATTGCTGCAGGTGTGTGCATTGGGTAGGGGGTTAAATGCTCTGACACTGGGTAACTTTGTTTTCAGGACTGAATGTTCAGTAATGTGGAAAAATCTTTGTGAAACAGAATCTTGTGAACTGGCAATTTTTTTTTTTTTTAAGTGAAAGTATCACAGTAGTAAATATGAAATAAAAGTGCTAATTAATTCAGGGAAAACTCTTTAAATATGTATTGATCAGAGAGAGACATTCGAGGTGAGCTGTAGATTTAAAACATTACTTTCCAAAGCTAAATAAAAGCTCACAGAATATTGTGTTTATGATTCAGCTGTCAAACATGGCTGGAAAGGCCCAATTTAGGGCAGACAATAAAGGGTTTTGATGAACACACATTGCCTCTGCTACCCCATGGACAGAGCAAGGCTTCTTTTTTGTGTGGCAGTGCTGCATTCTGAAATGAAACACAGTGGGTAGGAGGAGGTTGAAAAGACTTCAGAAGTGAGCATCTGTCTTGGAACGAAAGGATTTTTCCCCCTTTAAGTTTCAGTATCCTGTGTTTGTCATGCATTCAGTACATGCTAAAGCTGTTAAAAAGACACCACTGTCACAGCATGAGGAATTATGAGTAAGAGCAAAGTTGTGTCTAGAGTTGTTCTGGACAAAAGAGGATTTTTGCTGTCTGAGTTATCTTATTAAAGCCTTTGGGTCCATTAAAGCATACAGGCTCTTATTAAAGCTTTCAAGTCCATTTTTTTAGGTTCAGTTATCATTGCTGAGAAATAGCAATATTTATATTAATCATAAATATAATTTAGCTTTTAGCAGCAATGGAGTTTTATAATTTTTTAATAAATTATAAATATTTTGACAGGATAGAATTGGCATTGTGCAATTTAAGATTTTTATGTCATAAGAGATCCATATGCATAGATATTTATAGTTATTTCAGAGTCAAGTCTTCAGATGCCTTATCCTAAAATAAAGTTTTTATCATTGGGTTTTGAATGTCCAAGTGTGTTATCAGTAAAATATAGCAGTATTAGCAGTATTAGCTTGGCAGTATTACTTTTGAGTTCATTTATTCTTTCTTCATTCTCCTTCTCCTTATTATAGATGGTCTAAATTTTTTCACTTCACCTTTTTACTCTTCAGCGCTTCACAGATTTCACTCCTTAAACCTTAACACAAAAACTCAATAGGGTTTTTCCTTTTCTTTTTTTTTAATATATTTTTAAATTAATTTGTAATATAGGCAGTTGAAGGTCCTGATTATCAGAGGGAGGAGCTGTAACTGAACTTTTAAAGATTTAAAAGCCTTCCTGACACCTCCTGGGATGCTGCACGTGGGGTTTGCTGCAAGGCCATGTTGTTATTCCGTGTTCAGTCATCCTCCTGCTCTTCCATGTCCTTTTCCCCAAAGCTCCTTTCCAGGCAGTTGTTCCCCAGCCTCCCCTCTGGATAATGTTTTCATCCTCTTCCTTACTGCATCACTTTGAGTGAATTTTCAGTAGTACTAGATTTTGGGTTTGTATTGCTTTGAGTAATGGTTAAAATCTGATTTTTAAGGTTTTTGTTTTTTTTTTTCTTCTCCCAAACCCTTGGGAATTTATCATTCCCAGAATGCTCCTGTATTCTGTGAATAATAAATCTTTCTGGTGTTTTGTGATTTGCAGTTCATAGGACAAATTATTCAAACACCTTATTACTGTTTCATTAAACCCCTTTTTATATGCTGTATCACAAAGATATTTTGAATTCTAATAGACATTGGTGCTTTATAGTATTCATGCTTTATAATATTCCTGTTGTTTAAATGTTTCGCCTTTCCTTTTGCTTTCATTTCTCTCTTATCTGAGAGATACAATATCCTACATTTTTTTATTACTGATTATTTGGAAATCAACACATAATTCATTTTGCCCAATTGCTGTCATTGATGTACTCAAATTACAGTTATGGCTATTAAAGACAATTATTAAGAACTCAATGCCTTGAATTTCAGTGACAGTCTGCTGCCTTATCATCCTTTTGAAACCCAGTACAAAAACTTTAGGTGATTATCTTTTAATTGTACATGTGAATGAGTTGGAGGAAGGATGAACCAAGCAGGGGCAAAGCTTCTGAGTAATAAAAGAAGTTTTAATGTACTTTAAACTGGCGAAAATGTTAGTGGTCTTTTTTTGGAATGTGCAGTGCTCTATTTCTGTGGCTGTGGGCTGGAAACAGATTGGATGTCAGACTGATTGTCAGCACTTGTGTTCACGGCTTTTACATGTGGGTGGTTTCTCCAGTAAAGAATTCTGCATTTATTGTAAAAACTAGTAAGGTAATTTTCCTATAGCTGTCTAGTTATGAAAATACATAAGGTGCAATTAATGTATAACTTGGATTGGAAAACTTACCTTCTGTTTCAAAGGGAAACAAACTCCTGAAACATCATTCACTATGAGAGCATTTGAACCAACAGATTGAATATAAAATCTTTGATGTGTCCTGAAAAGATTTGATAGGGTAAGTTTAAAGTAGCTTCAGATTTTGTCTTTCCTCTCTGTTCTTTCCATCACAATAAAGATTAATTACTGTATGCTTGAATAATCATCTACTGAATCAATATATGTGCATTTGTACACCTATTACAAGATGTGGTGTATAATCTTTGCTGTGTTTATAGTTTATCTTTTTGATCTACCCTATCATCACACCTTGGAATAGGAGTTAGTTCAGTTCTGTGTTGTGGCTCACTGGAACATTTTGAGCGTGTCATTTCCCACTTCTCAAAGAGAGGAATTCTCAAAGATCTTTTGGGTCAGATGGTTAAGAGTTCTGTTTGAGGAGTTCTGTCAAATCTGCTCCAAAGAAAACAGTCCCGCTTTCCTGGCCAGCCTTGGGTTGTGTTATTCCCTCTGTACCTACTGCTCCATCCTTGGTCACCAAAACCCTTTTCACATGATCAGAACAAGAGCTTTTGAAATGCCTGAATTCTCCTGAGGTCCTACCCAGAGGTGTGTGACAGCCACCAGCAAAGCCCATTCCCCTGTGCCTCTGTGCCAGAAAATCTCTGACACCACACAGGAACAGCCACAGCTGAATCATTTAATTTCTGCTCTGTGTTACATCAATCTTTGTTATGCAAATCTTACAATATAATTTATATTTGCTTACCTACAAATATGCTTTAAATCAGAGCCACTTTGCAGGTAGATATTTAGTTGATGACAGGCTTTTTTTTGTTTGTTTTGCATAAACAGAACATAAAATTCTATTTAACTGTAGGTTTATACTACACCAACAAATGTGGCTATAGGGAAAACATTTCTTAAATTGGTACAGAGACTACCAAGAAAGGAAAAAGATTTGAGCTGGAGCTGTTGACTCTGACATTCTGATGGCTTTGTATGTTTAGCTGCTCTGAAGCAAATTTAAAAAGGTTACTATGCAAAAGGTTTGATGGCTATACTCAGAATAGTTGGCAGAATGAGAGAGCAAAAGTTAGGGACAAGTGGAAATTTTCAGGCTGAATAAATTTGAAAAATGTTTCTGCCTTGTTAGATGCAGTAAAGCCTAACAGCAGCATTTTTGAGCTAATGCAGTAAAAAATCCCAATCACAGGAAACTCATAAAGGATGGCACTGCCCTGATCAAGGAGATAAGCTCAGTGAAAGCTGAGTTTTAAAAGTTAGATGAAAGAACAAATTGTGGTGATTATAGAAAAATTCAATTATTGTTGGTGACCATTTAATTTATGATGTTCATTTCTAATGAAATATGTTCTTTTCCACATTTAGTTTTATGTTGAACGTTTATATGTCTTTGTAAAGGAAGAGTATTGAAAAAATCTTACAACAGAGTTCATGTTTTACTGTGTGAAATAACTTCTACGTTTGGCTGTTCTTTAACATGGTTAATTCAGATAAACATTAAAGGCGTGTAAAGTTATTTTTGTCTAAATAGTACAAAACTGAGGGGTTTTTTCTACTCTGTTTCTTTGTCTCCTGCTTTTATTTAGTTTGATGATCTAGGGAAGATAAGTTCTCTCAGCCATATCCAGCTCTGCATGAATTCAGATTGCTCATCAGATAATAGATAACAAAACAAATGTACCAAACAGTATAAAGCTAAAATGACAAAAAATGCAGTTGAAATTGAGAGAAATATAGAGAGAGGACAAAATACAAAATAATAAATCCTGCATGAAAGCATCTAAATACTTAATATTACTGTGTAAAGCTTTTGTTTTGCCATGAAAGACCTGAAATACAATAGCTCTTTGGTCTGTCTAGAATATAAATAATGTGATGACAGCATCATTCTGAAGTTCATGCATGTTTTTAAAATGATTTAATGTTCGCCTATAGTTCTCAATTTTATCCAGATGCCTTATTCAGTCACACCAAAAGCACATTACTGAACATTTTATTTATCATTCTGTGAAGCTTAATTCACTTGCAAGTCAGAACTGTGGTTTTCAGCTGAGCTGCATTTCACACCTGTTTGGAGAAAGAAAAAGATTGAGGTGATTTTGTGTTTCAGTCTGAGATTTTTGAGGATGTTTTTCTTGAAACAGACTCAACAGAGTAGCAGGTTTCTGCACAAATTCTACATGCTGTGTGCAATTCATGATTAATTTTTCCTTTATCAACTGGATTTGAGTATATCCACTTCTCTGATCTCTAGATTTCAAGGGAATTTGCTCATAAATTTTATTCATCTAAGCAAAATCTGACAATTACCTCCAAATTTCTAATTCCTCTGTAAATGTTGTGTTTAAGAGTCAGTTATCTTGCTTTGCAAAACCTTTTTCTCTTTACATTCATTGACATGAAGAATTCTTTCAGGAATTTAGTAGGTGGGACACTTAGATGACAGAGTGAGTGTGTGGGTATTGGCCTGTGAAGAATTCTCCCACTTTCTAATCAGTTCTGGCTTAGAATGTTTTCTTAGAGGTAATTATCCCTAGTAAATCCACTCAAGGTGCCGTTTGAATAATTAAAATATTTTCTTTGCAATTATTTATATGAAATAGGATGTTAGTGTTTTTTCATAATTTCAGGGAAGTATGACTAATTGCAGGGTTAATTTTTGAAAATGCAAGGGCCCCACTTTCAGTGGAAGAAGGAATGATCCTTTAGTTTATTTCTAGTGTTTTAAAACCTTCTAGTGCTTGAAGATAAAAGCAAGCAGTAAGATTACATATTTAATTGAAGGCTATCCCATTTTTTAAATCACTTGTATCTGGAGATAACTGCCATTTTTTCTTGCAGAATGATCAGAAGCTGTCATTGACAAACAATTTTTTTCTCTCCAGTGCCTCTGAATACAAGTATCAATAACAAATAGCAGCTGCTCACAACAGAAGCCTCGTGATGTGATGCCCACTGAGGGAAATTCAGTGCTGCTGCACCTGAGCTGTGCCCAGGTGAGCCTCTCGTGGGTGCTTCCAGCTGGCCTCAAGTGGATTCCCCTTTTACTGCATCTCCTTTATCTTAAAAAGAATGTTTTTGTAATTCCCCTTTAAAGAGTCACTGAAAAACAAATTTTGAGCAAATCCTAAATGATGGATTTTGCCCTCTCTTCGGCTCCTCATGTCCCTCCAGTTTCACAGTAAATTAGGCAGTTTAAAAAATATGATTTCCACGTGCAATTAATGTGAGATTGTATCTCATCTCACTGTTTTCCTTCTCACAATCATCACCAAGGGTTAGAAGGCCCAGCTTTTCATAACAGAAATCAATATTTCACAGCCTTACTTTTAGAAAGAAACTCATTTTTCTTTTTCAGAATTCACATTTTTGGTGAAGGTAGCATGGCTTACTTCACACAGCTGCCATTTGGAATGTTTTTCCTACTTCTTAAATATTAATATCAAATCAAATCTCAGTCCATGTCTCTTGCTCCTGTATTGTTTATCTGGATGTCATTTTATACATTCTCCTCCATAATTTTTTTAAGATTTTGACACTTTATTAGTAAGAATCTATTAAAGGAAGATGACCATTTGGAATTTGCTGTACAAAATCAACTCAAGTTGCAAGCACTGACGTGGAATTCAGCTGGAATTTTTGATCTTTTTTTTTCTTCAGGCTCTTTGTATGTCAAGTGAAAAAATGCTGTTCTGAAATAGTGTGCCACATGCACATAAAAATATTTCATAATTGGCATAAGTGCAATTTAGTTGTAAGGATAAAATTCCTACTAGGAATCTGCATATCATATTAGCAAAACAGTATCCATCCTGTAGTATATTATTTTGATTATTTTGGTAACATGATAGCTGGATTTGAAATGGAATCCAAAGGTCAGAGTTGGCAGCAGAATGGGAATTAGGTAATCACATTTTCCTTCCTCTCACTGACCTCATCCTTCTCCAGTCCCCACTACAACTGTCTGTATTGTAGCAAATGTGGAAACCCTGCTAAAATATGTTTGTGCTATTTAATTTTTTAAACTTACAATGAAGAAAGTTTGTAGAGTGTGTATCAGCTTTTTTTGCGGGGGTGGCACTAAACCAATCAAGCATTTGATTACTTGGGATCAGTAAAATTGTTGCATTAATATAGCTGTAATTTTAATTTTTCAGATGTCTCTCAGTTATTTAAATTATATTAGCAAATACTATATTTACAATAACAACAGATAAAGACAATAATAAATTAAAATGCTCATCCCCCACAAAAACCCATTATTCCCTGCATTGCACTTCCTCATGCCAAAAGGTTTGTTAACTTACTTTCAGAAAGTCACATAGTCATTATTTATCAATAAAGCTACACAGAAATTATGTGTAACGTTGAGGACTTGAGCACTTGAATTTTTCTTGTTCTGAAACCTAGAAATTCCTACATTTAAACTCCTATTTTTATCCAGGCATATGATGTGGACAGTTGCTGGCACATAAATTAAAATTACATGGGACAGAAGCAAAGCTGGGTTTAGTTTGACTAAGGAGATGCAGAAATCAGCATTCACTCATGGTAGTGGTGGGACACCAACAATGCTGTGTAACTGAGTGAGCACTGGCACACCTGATTGACAGAATTCACAGAATCACTGGGTTGAGAGATGCCAGAGCTCACCCTGGGTCAGGGGCGGCTCCGTGTGGTGGAAAAGTCTCTCCTCCACCCCGAGCTTCCAAAGAAAGGCTCAGCAGTCTCTGTTGTTCGGTCTCAAGGCAGTCTATTGCAAGTTATCTAAAAGATTTTCTTCTGGGGCTGCTGTGGTTTGCTCAGAGCTCAGGCAGAGGCACACACACGCCCTGACATCCTCTCTGACCCCGACTGCTTCTTCTGTCCCTGCCAGGGCTGCTGCTCTCTTTTATATGGCACATTACGTGTTCCATGGTTACAGTTTTTCCCCAATGCCTATTACCTATATTAAATGGTGATTTTCTACTCTAAACCAATCTGGGAGTGCCAACATCACCAAGAACATGGAGGTGAGGAAGGAGAAAGAGGGAGGACAGGGCAGGCCCAAATCCCTCCATCTTAAAACCTCTGACCCCATGTACAAAACCAAAACCCCCTGTCCAGCAGTCAAAAATTCTTCCCTCTACTTTGTGACTACTTCTACTCTAATATCTACACTTTTGTGTCTTCTTGTTCTTCCTGCAAGGTTGGTAAATCATTCCATGGTTCAAACCCAAAATCCCAGCTGTTTCCAGCTGCCTGCCAGGGTCTCAAATGCTTCTGACCTGGGCCTGGAACATCCAAAAATGTCTGAGGGACATTGTGAGTTCTGACAGGGAGAGACCTTCAATATCATCAAGTCCAACCCAGCCCCAACACCTCAATTAAACCCTGGCACCCAGTGCCACATCCAGGCTTTGTTAAACACACCCAGGGATGGTGACTCCACCATCTCCCCTGGAAGACAATTCTAGTGCTTTATCACCCTTACTGTAAAAAAATTTTTCCTAATATCCAACCTATATTTCCTTTGCTGCAGCTTGAGACTGTCCTCTGGTTCTGTCAGTGCTGCCTGGAGAAAGAGCCCAGCCCCACCTGAGCACAGCCACCTTTCAGGAGCTGTGCAGTGATAAGGTCACCCCTGAGTCTCCTTTTCTCCAGGTGAGCACCCCCAGCTCCCTCAGCCGTTCCTCACAGGGTTTGTGTTCCCAGCCCCTCTCCAGCCCTGGTGCCTCCTCTGGACGTGCTCGAGTGTCTCCGTGTCCTTCCCAAACTGAGGGGCCAGAGCTGGGCACAGCACTCGAGGTGTGCCCTCAGCAGAGCCGGGTGCAGGGGCAGAATGAGCTCCCTGCTCCTGCTGGCCACTCCATTCCTGACCCAGGCCAGGAGCCATCGGCCTCCTCAGCCAGCAGGGCACACTGCACTCTGACCCTCACAGCAGGGAGGGCACTCTGCTGGCTCATGGCCAGTCTCTTGCTGACCAGCACCCCCAGGTCCCTCTCTGCCTGGGCACTGACAGCCACACCATCCCCAGCCCAGAGCACTGCAGGGGCTTATTGTGGCCAAAATGCAGGACTTGGGCCTTGGACTGATTAAACTTCATGGCTGCTGAGATGCTGGCTCCTCTGAGTCTCAAACCCAAGTGAATGGCACATTTGGACACAATGAGGTGTGATAAGCACTGGCAAGGGAGAGACATCAGCCCCTGAGACCCACAGCTGGGCAGGGCTGAGCTGGGGATAATGCAGCTGCCTTTTTCCACACCAGCCCAACAGAGAGGGATTTGCAACACTTTATTAGGTAGTGTCCACAGATGTGAGATTCATCCTCAAGGTTAAATTGATAAACTCTGCAGAATTAAATGCTTAAGTTCAGGCCATCTCTTTGTACTTTCTTCTCAAAATGCACGAAAGGCAGTATTCTCAAGAGATTCTAGCAGTCTTTGATAGGTCACCAGAGAAAATGGGATATTTTTCAGGAACATGATTTTGGCCCTTTCAAGTCAGTCTGAATACCTGCTCAAATTTGACTAACAACTATTAAATAACTCCCAGAAATTAATGGGTTGAAATCTCAGGATTTTGCCTCCTCTGAACATCTCTCCCATCTCAGTGCAATGGGGCTGTGTGTGCAGGTCCTGCAGGAATAGCTGATTGTTCTGCCCCTGGCTCAGAATTCCAAGGTTTTTTTGGAGCAGGAATGAATGCTGGAGAACAAAAAAAGAATGAATGAAAACAAGGAACCAAAGATTTCTTACTTTATGATTCAGTCATTCCAGTGTTGTTTTGCCTATGTATATTCTCAAACTGACTGAGGGAGGGCCAAGCTCTGTATGGGAAACATGTATGGAATAAAACAGTCAGGATATTTAAATTCTAATTACACAGATAAACTTAGTTCTGGTGTTTTGTAGGCTTTATTATTTAGTTCACAGTCATAGTAAATTATGTAATTTACTTTTGTCATTATTGATAAATAAAATCATTTAGGCGTAGGTAATATGAAAAGAGTAAAAAACTACAAGTTTCTCCAGTAATTAGGACTGTGTGCAACTCCATTTTATTGATAAAAATTTTTGCTTTCAGTCTGCAAGTAACTGAGATCTAGAGCAACCTCCCAACTGAGCAAATTCTTCTCTGTGTAGTATTTTTCAGTGAAGGTAAATGCTGGGGAGAGCCTATTAGCTCAGATTTCTGTATAAAGTATTAACATTTGCAGTTTGTCTATGACTTCAGGGGTATAAGTTTTCTTTATAAGGGTATTACTTGCCATTACAGAGGCCACAGGGTAGGTTTTGCTGGATTGTTTTATCTGTTAGTAATACATCTCATAATTCCCTAACTAACAATGATTTTTCTTAAGCAGTCTTTAAAAGCATTTCTGTAGAGAACCTGATACTCATCAACAGGATTAAAATGACTGATGAATTATGCAGCAAGGCTGTCTGCTCCTTGACTAAGTATTTTATGGCAATTGAATTACTTTGGCAAGATTTAGGTAAATAAGATTGTAAAAGTTTGCTTGTTTCAAATGTATTCCTTTCCATACTATTTCAGTCTTGAAAATTATATTGTCTTTTCAGCACTAAGTGCTGAAATATTTAAGAATGAGGACAACATGAAAGCAGACCTTAACTTTAAGTTAAGAGAAATTTTTTGAGGATCAGTGATATGTATCAGGTGTAAGTGGTTATCCAGTGCCACAACTGTCCTCCTTTTAGTATTGTTTTGATAAAACGATAAAACAGGATACAATGATGAACTTGCAATGTAGTTTAACTTGAAATGCATCACTAAATTCTTGAAAAAACTGTTCCTGCTGCCTCCTCTGCAGCACTGCAGGTGTTCTGTGTTCAGAGAGCCCAGGACTGCACTCACCGAGTGCTCAGACTTCCACCAGTTCCAGAAAATTTGGCTCATGGTAAATGCTACAGATATTTTACTGCTTTTTATTTGTAGTCCAGCTGCTTGTTTTAGTTAGGCTGGCATTTGTTTTTCTGCTGTTTTGTTTATCTGTGAAGGACCCTGAAGTTGCCCTGTCTGGAGATTACTGGTGAGTCCTTGCATTTAATTTTGCTCCTAACTATTATTCCAGTGAAGGCAGTACCTAGATTTAATATTTTAGCTTTTTGTTCATAGGTAAGGTTGTAACACCCCAGAAATGTTTCTTGCCAGGATTTGGGAATATAGTTTTGGTACCAATAATATTTGCTTCAATGAAAAATTCAAGATCCAATGTTAAAATTGCATATATAATGCACATAATTTAGCAGTGAGGTCTATGCTGCACCTCAGTAAGGATTGGGATTGTCTCTGAAGCAGGAAGAGATTCATGTGCACAGGGAGGGAAGGTGTGTGGCTTTGGGGTTCCCTTTCAGGTAAGAGGGAGGCACTAAAGGAGGTGGAACCCTTTCTCTGTAGGTGGGGTCTCTCTGTGCTGACCTGATGGTGGCACCTGATGGTGGTTGGGTGGCCTGGCTGAAATCCCCAGCTGATGCCAATTAGCATCCTGCAGCAGAGCAATCTGCATCACCACGGGCACCTGTGGTGGGAGGAGTCCTGCTGAGGCACCAGGTGGGGCAGAGCTGATAAAAGGTTTGGGAGAGTTGGGACTTGCAGTGTGCTGAGGTCAGGTGCAGGGAACAACAGGTATGGGAGCATTTGCTGTGAATGATTTTGCAATTTACCTGATTTTCAGTGTTGACTTTATCTCTGTAATAATGCACAGGACTTGGACAGAATTGTGTTCTTTAATATGGGTGTTTTATGGATAGAGATATGTTTTCCTGAACTTTAAGGAAAATAAGTTACTGTTAAAGTCTTGGCTTTCTATGCCTTTGAACAACCACTACAAAAAACATGTTACTTGGTTCTCTGTCCCTTAATTTAAATACAGTATTTGATAATGAATAATTTTATCTGTTTGATGTACTTTTTCTGCATTTTTTGATCAGAAATTCAGCATAAGTTTTGGAGATATACTGTTTGTAGAAATATGTTCAGGCTCTGGCTGAAGAGGAGGGCAATGCTTCCTTTTGCTAGCTTTAACTGACCTGTTTGGCCTAAAATGAGAAATATTTCTGCTCCTTTTGTGCTCTTGAGATGTCCATGGAGAAGCCTTTCCCAGAGGAGAAGTTGGGTTTGGTGGGTGAAGCTACAAAATATTAGGGTGGAGAGTTAAGGCCCAAAAGGGTTCTCAGTGCATAGGAGCAATTAGACAGCTCTGTGGGAAGGGCTGGAAGCCCCAGGACAACAGGGGTGCAGAGTTTCATATTGTGGGGAGAGAGCATCCAGCCCCAAATGTTCAGGCACCTTATTAACGTGTGCCTCTGACCTCACTGATATTCTGACTTCAAGAGCTGAATTTCATGTTTCATTCAGGTTTGCAGAAAAGAACATATTCATATAAAAGCAATTCTTTAAAATCCCATTTTATTTTTTTGGTTTTTTTTTTTTTGGTGTACCTGTTTTGCTGTTTTTTAAGTTTTTGGTGGTATTCTACATAGTGTTAATGAATAAATAATACTCTTTATATTAAAATAAATCATGTTGTATGAATATCGTGTTGAGAGATGACAAAGCAAGGTATAATTTCCTCACAAAATATGACAGCTATGAGAGGATCCAGTCTCAATTTTTATATGGTCAGAATTAAGCCAAAACCAGACAACTTTGCTTTGTGTTTTTCAGATTTATATTTTAATCTGAGAGTCTTTGGAGGAATTCCATAAATAAGTCAGAAACTGCAAAACCACTTCAGATGCACTAAAAATGAGTTAAATTTGAAGAGTAATTTATTTACAAATTTCTGTGACAATTTCTTTAATTCGAATACTTGTAGTAATTTTTGTTTAATTATAGTGTTAAAGTTTTTATGTTGCTAAGTTTTATCTTGAAATGATTTTAATTTTCATTAACAAATTCTAATTCTTAAAGGAACAGATAAAACCATCCTCTCTTAGCTGGAGAACTAGTTTTGGTAGAGCCAATATAATTTAAAGAGAGTAAAGAGGAAGCATTATTCATGTGCATGAGAACATTTCAAAGAGAATTTTGCTAATTTTTTTCTCCCCTTCAAGGTGCATGAATATGAATAGGTTTGTGAGGAGGAGAATTTTTGCAAGTATGGAGTGAAAGGGGAAAAGGGGAACTGATGCTTTGTTACTTGGAATTTGAGGCAAAGATTCTCTCTTGTAAGGAACCCCACAAGAAAATCATAAGCACAGTTGGAATAAATAAGCTTGAAGGCTTTCCTCCTCTTTGTGAGGGTTTTTGTGCTTGTCATGGCTGGGAGATTCTTGGAAGTCAGAGGGAAGCTGGCTGGTGTGCAAGTGGTGCTCACACTGAGGAGCACCTGCTTCTCTCCAGTGTGTGCAGCCTATTTCTGCTGCAAACCACTCAGCACCACATTCTGCACATTCCACATGAGCTCTGTTTCCTGGAAATCACTTTGCAAGGGAGCTGAAGGCCCCATCCACAGTGAAATGTTGTTTGATGCTTCAGTAGAAGAGTCTGGTCGTGTATTTGTGACACAGAACACTGAGAGGTCTCAGAGAAACTCAGGAATGTCAGGTAATCTGTGTGTAATTGTCCAGCAGGAGTAGATCTTGATGCTGAGTCTTGGATGGTCTGAATCCTGGAGGATGAGACATTTGAACTTTATGCTGAAACAATGCCAAAAAGCAGCAGAGGGGAACAGGAGAGTGAATTCAGAGTTTCCAGTGTGCATTTTGTTGCATTAAGGAAGATTAGAGAGGAAGGAGTTGCAGGTAGGAGAGGAGGATGGCCACCACAACAAGGGAGAGCTGATTAGTTTTGATGAAAGTAGCTTTGAGAAAATATTGTAGATGAATTTTCACACTCTAGTTAGTAGCTGAGGGAAAAAAAAAAGCCTCAGTGGTGTGGAGTGTGACACCTTATCAATTGAAGTAGAAAAAGATGAAAAAAAGAGACCAATTAGAGTGTGAAGAGAGGAGGAGGGAGGTGATGCTGGACTCATGAACAGAAAGAGGTTACACTAATGAAACAACTGGAAATGTAATACGGAAAGGACAGGATCCCTGGACGATTGAGGGGAAAATGCAATTAGGAAAATAAGCAACTGCTTCGTTCAAAATTGGTGGATAAGCCAGAAGAAAAAGCAAGGAGGCAATATTGACTCTGTGTATGAAATTGGACTTTCTCACATGGCACTTCTGTCCATATCTCAAACTAAACAACCCTTTATAGTCAGCTTTGTATTAATTTCATATACAAAACTCCTTCCATGCCTATGCTTGTCATTCTGCAAGGCTAGAGAGCCAAAATTCCTAAGTTAAAAAAACCCAAAAAAACCAAAACCAACCTTTTTGTCCTAGATTCTGTCACAGGAGTGAGACTGGGTCATGGCATCAGGGATCTTTATGCTGGAATGGGATTTTGGAGAGTGTGTAGGTGCCTACCTTGGAAAGCCTTGGTAGTGCTTCAGTATAAACTGAAGCTTAAAGGTACAAAGCCCTCAGCTTTAGTTCTCCTGAGTCATATCTTTATCTTTTGGGTGAAGCTGGGTGTTTAACTAGAACCTGTCAGGCTGGGTCGTAAGAATTTGAAGTTTTAGTTAAAAATTCAGATTTAAAGCTAAAAGAAAGAACTAAAGATGAAGGAGTCATTGAGGTAAATTTGGAAGTGACTTAGCCCGTGTTATGGGGTAGGGCCAAAATGATGAGGGATATTTTGAGTTTTGCTGGTAGATGATGATAAACAAGTCCTGGAGGGAGCTGCAGAGGAATCCTTCATTGCAGTGGAGGTATCCCCTACTCTGGAGAGTGGGCAATAAGCAAAGGACAGGAGAAGTGGAGGCAGGGAGGATTTCTTGGTTCAATATATGAGTATGTTATTATCTATCTGTTATACATTAAAGTGAGTCCAGCCCTGAGCACTAAGTGTGGTGGACTTAGATTCAGAATATATGAAGGGCTGTCCAGATGTGGACAGAATAATAAAAGAAATGGTTTCACTGGAAAAGGAAGCTGTGCTGATATCCAGTTAATTTAATTCCTACAGAAAAAAAATGCAAACCTTACATATAATTCCATAATTAATCTACCACTTATTCTTCTTCTGAGATTTGACATCCTTTTAATTTTTAAGAGACTAATAGTACTTCATAAAAAAACTTCTTGATCAAGATGTGTTTATGCTGCCCTACTATGTATTCTTATGACTACATTTGATGCTACTATGGTTATTTTATTTTTTATTACTGTTACATGGAAACAAGCTCTAAAGTTATGCTCTCCTGCAGCTTATTTTGTCCTCAAAGTTAAATTCTTTCCTTGTGAATTTATAACAGCAGCAAAGTGTGAAATGTGATACAAATGATGGAGAAAAACAGAAAAAAAAAAAAAAACACCAACAAAACAAATGGGGCAAACTTCTGTGGATTAATGAGTTTGTGTGAAAATTTTAGTTTAAAATAAGTGCTGTATATGTGAACAAAACAGTGTAGTACTGCAAGTAACTTGTGTCTCTATAAAATAAGGAAACAAAATTTTATATAAAAGCAAATTTAAGTGAAACATGCACAGTATGTCTTTACTGTCCAATCTCCCTCTTTCTCCTGTCTTGACAAACTGCCACAAGTGGCAGCAGAAAAAAAGTAGGCTTTGTCTCTTCAGGTCTAGCTGTACACTTCTGAGTAGTTTGTAGCCCTCCCATTCTATGGACTGGAGCTTAACAAAGTGTACACAGTTTTATGTGGTTAATATGCCTTAATTTTTAGGTCAATTTTTTAAAAATCCTGAATTTTTAAGTTTCATTGAGTTAATTTTCTAAAGATAATATTGTCGTGTCTTCTCATCTGGAAAAACCTTATAGTATGGGCAAGACTACACACAGGGCACACTTACTGTCTTTCTAAGACTGTGATACAAAAAATGACCTAAGTGCTGATTATTAAACTGCACACCTGTGTTCAGGAATCCTTCTGTGATACAGGCTTGTACCCATGTGTCTGTCCTAAAGATTTGTAAAAGTTGGTGTTGTGACAGTAATGGATGGGGGTGTGAGCACCCTGTGCTTCTCTAAATGAAGCCTCGTGGTGTCTGCATTACCTTTGTGCTAAGGGAGGTGAGAGTGGGATTGACAGGAATTTTGCTGCTCCGATTCCCTTTTCATCTTCTTGGGTCTGCTTATGTCCCTGCATCTCGAGTTTGGAGGTAACAGTTTAGATAAAACTTTTTGGGTATTTTTATTTATTTATTTATTTTCCCTGACCATGGAATGGCACATCGTCTTAAACTTTCCTTAAAGCAGTTCTGCTGCACTCATGCCCCTGCTCTGCCCAGTGCAGCCCTTCCAACAGTTTAGATAAAACTTTTTTGGGTGTTTTATTTATTTTTTTTTCCTGACCATGGAATGGTACATCATCTTAAACTTTCCTAAAGCAGTTCTGCTGCACTCATGCCCCTGCTCTGCCCAGCGCAGCCCTTCCAACAGTTTAGATAAAACTTTTTTGGGTGTTTTATTTATTTTTTTTTCCTGACCATGGAATGACACATCATCTTAAACTTTCCTAAAGCAGTTCTGCTGCACTCATGCCCCTGCTCTGCCCAGCGCAGCCCTTCCAACAGTTTAGATAAAACTTTTTTGGGTGTTTTATTTATTTTTTTTTCCCTGACCATGGAATGACACATCATCTTAAACTTTCCTAAAGCAGTTCTGCTGCACTCATGCCCCTGCTCTGCCCAGCGCAGCCCTTCCAACAGTTTAGATAAAACTTTTTTGGGTGTTTTATTTATTTTTTTTTCCTGACCATAGAATGACACATCATCTTAAACTTTCCTAAAGCAGTTCTGCTGCACTCATGCCCCTGCTCTGCCCAGCGCAGCCCTTCCTCGGTGCTGCCCATGGTTCCTGTGTCCCCGGGCGAGCAGCGCGTCCCAGCCCCCTTTGTCCTTCAGCCAGCCTGGCTTTGCAGCTCTGCCCGCCCAGCCTTGGTGCCGGTGGGCGCAAAAAGCGGCCGGGAAGGCGGAGAAGAGAGCAGGGGCGATGGGGATCCCAAAGGAGTTTAGGGCGGTCGGGATCGCGCTGCTGGGGCCGGGCTCAGGCTGCGGGGGCAGCGGGGAATGCCAGATGTGTCCCCGGGGAAGGAGCCGTGTCCCCGGGGTGTGAGCCCTGTCCCGGGCATGAGTGTCCCCGGGATGAGCCGTGTCCCCGGGGTGTGACACCTGTCCCGGGAAGGATCCGTGTCTCCCGGGAAGGAGCCGTGTCCCCGGGATGAGCCGTGTCCCCGGGATGAGCCGTGTCCCCGCTAATTCCGTGTCCCCCGGGATGAGCCGTGTCTCCCGGGAAGGAGCCGTGTCCCGGGAAGGATCCGTGTCCCCGGGATGAGCCGTGTCTCCCGGGAAGGACCCGTGTCCCCCGGGATGAGCCGTGTCCCCCGGGATGAGCCGTGTCCCCGGGATGAGCCGTGTCCCGGGCTAAGCCATGTCCCGGGATGGATCCGTGTTCCCGGGAAGGATCCGTGTCCCGGGAAGGATCCGTGTCCCCGGGATGAGCCGTGTCCCGGGAAGGATCCGTGTCCCCGGGATGAGCCGTGTCCCGGGAAGGATCCGTGTCCCCGGGATGAGCCGTGTCCCGGGAAGGATCCGTGTCCCCCGGGAAGGAGCCGTGTCCCGGGAAGGATCCGTGTCCCCGGGATGAGCCGTGTCCCCGGGATGAGCCGTGTCCCCCGGGATGAGCCGTGTCCCCGGGATGAGCCGTGTCCCGGGCTAAGCCATGTCCCGGGAAGGATCCGTGTTCCCGGGAAGGATCCGTGTTCCCGGGAAGGATCCGTGTTCCCGGGATGAGCCGTGTCCCGGGAAGGATCCGTGTCCCCCGGGATGAGCCGTGTCCCCGGGATGAGCCGTGTCCCGGGCTAAGCCATGTCCCGGGAAGGATCCGTGTTCCCGGGAAGGATCCGTGTTCCCGGGAAGGATCCGTGTTCCCGGGAAGGATCCGTGTCCCGGGAAGGATCCGTGTCCCCGGGATGAGCCGTGTCCCCGCTAATTCCGTGTCTCCGCTAGATGGAGCGCCCGGAACGGCGGAGCGGAGCGCTCCCGGCCGCGCTCCGCACGCACCCGAGCCGCCCGCAGCGCTTGAACCGGCCTTGTTTCCATCCCCCCAGGCTCCCTACAAATTGTCCCCAAAGCAGGAGATCACCCCTGCCAAGGAACGCACCCGTTCTGGTTGGGCTGAATATTTTATTTATTTTGTTGCCTTTCCCCTCTGGAGCACATTGGTGGAAATAAGGGCTCCTGGCTGCTTCCGTTGTGAAAAATCTAGAGTTAATGCTGAATGCTTGTGAAACGTGTGTTGAGTGGTGCTGAAGAGGTTAATTCTGTGCGACAGAGGCTTTGGAGAGATTGGGTATGAAGTACTGGAGAAGTCAATGGATGTAACACCGTGCTTAATAGAAAGAAAATTAGTGATTCTTACTTGCCTGAGGTAAGCATGAGCCTCTGTAATGTCCTGATCTTTGTGCAAAAACCTACTTACTAAAGGAGAGATAAACCTGAGATTAGAAATAGGGACAGTCATGACAGTGAAATACCACTGAAAAGATGAGATGCTGCCTTTTAGTTTACAAGAACAGCGGGAGGCCCTTTGATTTAATATTTTTTGACAATACAGAGTATTAAAAAATTCAGTTTCCCCACTTTTTTTTTTAAATATACAATATATCTACAGAAAGTAGAATGTAAAATACAGGCAGAGATATTGATAATTGATAGTAATTTATCAAAATATGTAACTGATCTATTCAGTTTTATAATATGCTGCTTTTCCTGGTTTCAAGTTCAGGGAGCTATTGTTTTTTCATGTGGTGTTAAATAAGGAGGGCTTACAGAAGTACTGTTAGATTCTATGCCACTTGCCTGAATTATTTTTGTACCATATAAACCACTGTATAAAGTTGAGAAGAAACTACCTTCTTTGCATGGAGCATTTAATATGCAGTTGTGATTTATTTTTTCTAATGCTTGATGTTTGGAGGCATACAATACTTGGAATACTGCATGACTCCTCTGTGTCTGAACTTCTTAATGTAGGCTACTACTGAGATGAGTTTGAGGTGTAAGATGGTGTGTGGTGGCGCAGCTTTCAGAGCCTTCCTTTACTTGATGGAAATGGCTTGAATGTTAGTCTGCTATGGTAATTCCAAAGGTTGGCTTCTAGGTCAAAGGTCTGGAAATGCAAAATTTGAACTTCAGTTTGAAGTTGATTACCAGGTCACAACAAACAGAGTGGTTGATTTTAAATAGAACGTGTTACAACATATAAACAGATGCATTGCAAATATAAGTGGGTTTGGATTTGTAAGTAACTGTGTGAGAAGTGTTGCCGGTCCTTTTTGCGGAATTTCTTTGGTTTTATGTTTTTATTTGCATATTCAAGATTGATCCAGGCTTTGCTGGTGGCATTTTTCAAATGGTGCTCTCAATGACTGTGGGGGGAAGGTGCCTCTCTGCAAGTTCTCTGCCTGTGCCATAAGTCACGACATGGGCAACCCAAAGAGGTTGAGGAGGAAGTGTTGCCTCTCATGGAAGTAGGCATTGCCTCTCAGATGCATCCATTATTAGTGTGGAAGAAGGTTTTATCTCTTAGACTGTTTCTAGGATCTTCCACAGGCTGATGTGGGCAGTGTAAATGGTTGGCCTCTTTTCTTGTTGTTTTTTTTTTTTGTTTTTTTTTTTTTTTTTGTTTGTTTTGTTTTTTTTTTTTATTGTAAAATGTTGACATTTGTTGGTAGTTGATAGGTACTTTATAATATCAGCAGCTGAGAGTGGGGTGAGTTCAGTTCCTGACCCAAGAGGGCTGAATGATGGTGGGAAATGTCGTGTGCTGGAGGTGGAGTGGCCTTGGCAATTGCACACTCTGGTTGTGGCAGAAAGAAGGAAAAAGGGAGCTGTTAATAATTTGCAGAGGAGATGTGCTGGGGTCTGTGCTGTGCTGCTGCAGGGACGCTGTCCCTGGGCAGGGCCAGGGAAGGTCAGGCTGTGCACAGGCAGAAATGTCCCTTTGGCACAGCTGTGGTGGCACTTAGGGTATATATAGCCATAACTGGGACTGTGGGGTGATTAATGGGCCGGGTTAGGGACAATAGTGTGTGTAAACAAGGAAATGGCTTTAAAGAAGAGACATTGATTTTATACTTATAAAAATAAAACACACTTTGTTACCTTTTTTTCTTTTTAGACATAATGACAAGTTATCCTTGGAAGGGATGAACGTTGGTAATGACTTTCCCCTGCATCTCTTGAAGGAGCGTATCTCAGGCTAAAGAATTGTGTTTCTTTTTTAGGTCTCTTACAATACTGAATTATGTATGTTTATTGCTTCTCTATGTATAGATGATTTGGATAGTTAAGATATTGCTGTTCTTTTTTTAATAACATAATTATGTAAATGTCATGAATACATAGGATTTGCGAATCATGCTTTTCTGACATCGAATTGGGTGAAAATTAAGGATAAAAGGCCAATGAGAAATTCACTTTTACAGTGACTGTTAGCTACATTGACAGTGCTAAATTCTCATGAAGTAATTGTTCAACACACTGCTTTTAAGAATTTAATCTGTTTTATGGATGTCCTTTTAGCTGTAAAATAGTGCAATAGACAGAAGAAGCTTTGCTTGACCATCACCATGTTCCAGAACTTCACTTTGGGAAATTAGATAGACTTATATAGTTCCAAACTGTTTGGCTAGGATGCCTTTGATTTTGACATAATATAGAAGGAGTTGGTTACCTTATATAATGTATTTGTTTTTCATTAAACATGCTGATAAGGTCTCATTAAAGTGCCATGTATTATTTATGGTGTTTCATATGAAACTGAACTGAGGGGAAACTTCTCTCAGCTTAGGGCATTTGCAGAATAACAACCTTTCTGGGCTAGAAAAAAATAAAAAGAATGAAGAAAAGCATGACATACTCCTGTCAGAACAGCAGACTGCTTAAGGCACAGAGAAAGAATGAAAAAAGGAGAAAGGGCACAGAGAGGGTTCATTTCTCCTCCTCCTCACTCGCTCTTGATCTGTGGCATGAGAGGTTTTTTGGTTGGTGGTTTGAGACTTTTGTTTGTTTCTTTTTGGGTGGTGTTTTTTTGGTTTTGTTTGGGTTTTTTTGGTGATTAAATAATCTGAGCTGTTCTAGTAGATGAATCCATGATAAACTGCAAAAAGCATGGATGTTTCCTAAGCCAAGCCCAATTCCTTTATTGTAAGTTTGTGCATGATTGTTTTGGTGTTGATTACCGAGTTATGAGTACATTGCTTTTGTTGCATTGACTGCTTTTGAGAAAGAAAATTACATAATAACTGATTCTGCTGGAAAATATTCAGTTTTGCATGAAGAAGAGTTAATGGATCTAAATCAGTCCCTGAGGCTTGTGTGGGTGCAGGTATGTGTGCACATGTAGAATGAAAAATAAATGTTTTGGGGTTTTTTTGGGTTTTTTTATGTAGCACCTGAGTTGCAGAGATGTGTTTTGATTCTGTTTCTAGTTAAGCGGGGACTATTATTTGATTTTGCAGGGAGATCTTATATCAAACCAGTTATGCTGTGGATGAAATAGACTTTTTCTTGTGTGGGGTTATTTGCTTATTGTTGTTAGCATTAAACTCTTGGTCTCATATGTGTTTTTAGGGGAATTACGTATCCTATAAAATAGGTGATTTTCAAATCTTCTTCAGAGTCCTTTTAAAAGAAGGAACCCCTTCAAAACCTCAGGTGGTTCTTTGAGGTTTGACCTTCTTTCCTGAAGAATTAATATTTAATTCATTTGTCAAATTCTAATTAAAAATAGTAATATCTTCTGTTATACTTGAGTTGTATCTCAGGAAAAAAAAAGATCTGTAATATAGGACCTCAAGGACAAGCTGTAGTATAAATTATTTGATTTGCAGGTCACATCCTACTTTATTACATAAAGACTAACTAGATCTACTAATGAATAATTATTACTCCATAAAATAAAGGGGGGGGGGGTGAATAAAAAGCTGGCAAGAGTGGAATACTAATTTTGAGGTATCATTCTCAAAGTAGAAAGTAAACATTAAATTCTGAAAATTGCAAATGTAATTTTTCCATGTAACCTGATAGGGCAGTCCTTGATAATAGATTGACTAGCTGTCAGATAAATTTGTAATTTTAGATGAGATGGGCTTCAGACCAATTTTAAGATACAGTCTTTATCCAAGTGTGCTCCCCTCCCCCCAGTAAAGTAGACACAGTATGCCATAGAATTCTGTTTGATTCCCAGTATTTCTGCTGCAGTGCTTACACAGCTCCTGCACAGTTTCACTGTGATGCTTTTGTGGGCTTCTTTGGGAAGCTGGATAGCGAATGCAATGTAGATAGAAAATTAATTTCTGTTTTAAAAAAGCTCATTTGCTGATCAGGCTGTGTACTTGCCGGAATCCTCTTGACTAGCCAAGATTCTTTCCCTTTCCTACTTTGTGCTTCATACTTGTGTTCTTAGAAGGGGAAAGCCCTTTTCCAGTCAGGTGTGAGTCCTGGGAGGGGGGAAGGGTGTGAGTGTGTCTGTGTGCGTGCAGAATCATAACAGGCATTCAGTCCCAGCTGGGCAATGACACTAATTGCCCAGATCTCACGGATGCCTGCGATGCAGCACGCTCACTTTCTCTCCTTTCCTATCCTCTCCAGGGATTTTTAAAATGCGGTATTTGAATTTTGGTGAGTGGTAAAGACCCTGCCCTAGGACCCATTTGACAAATGAGAAGCTGTGCAGCATCAGCACCAGCCGACTGAGCCTCACTGAGTCTCTCTCTCTCTCCTAGTCAGCAGCTACTGTTGTGAGACAAGCTTCAGCTCTGTCATTGAGGAAGTTCCATTTGCTCATCAATAGGCTGCAGGCTGTGTCTTCTTTTTTTTCCTCTCTGTTAAAAATCCGTAGTTTCAACCTACCAAGTTGCCTTAGCTGACAAACGAATGTAGGGGCTTAGCGCTGGGGAGAGGAAAGGCGTTCGAGAAACACCGTTTCTTATTTAAATAATCAAAAGGGAGAGGAGGGAAAAAAAAAAAATACAACCAACACATAGTGACAAGATAGGGCAAACGTGCTTGCATGCAAGCCCCCTCACTTGTTCTACGTAGACTTCAGAGCAACACCATGCAGCATCCCCTTACGGGTGCAACCTGCGTGGCACTGCCGAATGTGGGCATGTGTCCCCAGCTCTCCTGTGCCTTGACTTTTATGTACTTACAGCAGGTAAGTTTGCTTAACTTTTGCTTTTCCTCGCAGAGCTTGCTTTGTCAGCGTCGTTTGGGGGATTTGCAGTCGGGGAGGTATTTTTTTGTGTGAATAGACTGTATAAATGTCTCCCACCGTGTGGAGCGAGTGTTGTGCCTGCACTTAGGAATGTGAGAGTGAGTAGAAAATATGTTTTAACAGAGCATTGAGCCTTCGCAAATCTTTTGGTGTTTTGGTGTTGTTTTATTTTATTTCTTTTTGCAGTGTCTCTGTTGGTGATGTATATAGATATTTAACACGGTACTGTGCCTTCATTTCTCGTGGATGCTGTAGCAGAGTTTCAGCCATAAAGGACTGCTCTTTATTCACTTGCAGGCATAAATTATACTTCTAATGTAAATGTGCCCAATGGCAATTTTGTTTAAGCCTTCTTTGAAGACAGGAATTTTAAGTCTGTGTTGAAACATGCTGCTGATTAAAGCCAAGCTGATTTTTAGTTCACAGGGAAACCGATGATTTATAAAGATATATCTGTGCAGAATACTTCTATCACTGAAGTATATTGGACTGGGTTTAAAGAAAATGTTTGGGTATCAGCAAAACAATGTTAATTTCTACTCAATTTTCAATTATTTTTTTAAAAAATAATTTCATTTTTGCTTAGAGAATTTTTTTTAAAGTATTTCCTCCCACTCTATATTCTGAAATTATTTAACATTTGGTACCTCCTCTCTGCTATAGTCTGAAATAACTATAATAGCACTTTTTTTTTTTTTAACTAGTAATTTGAAATCATCTTTGTATCCTACTCTATTTTATAACTGAATCCACCATTACAGAGTCATCTAGTAAGTGTGTAGAGCCAAGACAGAAATATGTTATCATGCAAAAATAATTAATCCTGTCTATCCTTTTAGTTCTATTGAAACTTCAGGAGAAAAAATATTCTTGTGCCTATTGTAACAAATAGGGGCATTTCTTCCAACTTCCACTACAACAGTTTCTGTGCAAATTTACTTCCCTGAAAGTCTAACTTTATTTCTGCATTCACAAATGCCTGAAAGATGTTATACAGTATTTCTTTTTGTTCCTAAAAAATAGATAAAATAGATTTAAAGCTTATTTTTATTTGGGGACATTTGTTTTTCTGTTCCTGCTGAAAGAAGAAAGCTCCATGACTTTCAGGATAAAACCTTCCTGTAGGTTTTTTTTCTGCTGTAGTGTAGTATAAACCATTTCTGACTTCCAGCTTAGGAGTGCATAATAACAGATTCTTGCATGCGCCCTAGATTATCCATGCATGTGGGAGGGATTCATATGTCTGCAATTAAAATTTGCATCAGATAAATATGATGTATTTAAATTTCAGTAATTTGCATGCCATAACTAAAATGTACATTCTTGGTAATTCTGTATTCTGGATCTGTTTTGGGAATGGCATTTATAGATCAGCTTTAATGATGCAGTGTGACTTGTGCACTTAGTGTTACATACAAAATGTACTCCTGTGTTTTGTTCTGGATTTGTTGGTTTGAGTTTGTCAAAGAACAAGTTGTGTGTTAAAGACGGGCTTTTGAAAGGAAAAATGGGAATTCAGGTGAGAGGTCAACATGGCCACACAAGGAGCTGCTAAAGGATAACATAAAGATGAGGCTGGGTGCTCTAATAACCTTCCTCAGTGAGATATTGCAGTATCATTATGCAAACACATCTATAGCATGGCACTGCTTTAAGGTTTCAGAAACTGTGCAACTCTAATGAATACTTGAAAACAGGGAATTCAACTGCATCTATTCCATCTGAGAGAAAGATGAGAAGTGATTGCTAATGTACTTTACAAAGCGCTATATCTAGCGGATAATTTTTAACTCTTTCAGTGGATTAACTGCCACACTGAAAGAATTTTTTTAAAGTGTTTGCTTTCTCATCTCTTTAATCCTATTGTCAGTTTAAAATCATCCTGTGTGTGCTAATCACAATTATATAATAGGTTGAAGAGTCTGCTAAATTTGTGATGAAAATTGTGGCAGGTTCAAAATTCTGTGCTTTTTGGTTCTTTTGACTGCTGGTTGGCATTTTAATTATTCTGAATTCCTAGAGAGTCAGATAATTATATTCTTAATTCACATATGGCCTCTTATTTTATGCATTTTGTTAAGTATGTCCTTAGAAACAATGCTACTTTATCTCAAAATTATCCAGGCAAAGAGGACTGAGTTGACATCACCTGCAAAGCCATATAACATGGTTTTGGTTTTAAACAGTAAAGGAATAAGAAGTTGGGTTTTTTTTAAAAACATTAATAAACTTTTACCATGACAATCTACTTTGTTTTTTTTTTCTCTTTTTCCCCTATCTGATAGTTTAGAACAAATTGACAAAAAGACTTAGTTTGTATGTTTAGTGCAAATGTCACTATTTTAGTGAAACTGTAAATGTTTTTCTCTCTCTATCAAGTTGTCTATCGATCTGAAATACAGGTAACCTAAAGGCTTTGTGTGGCAACCTAATAACTAGTGAATCCTCCTGCCCGTGCAGCCTGTGACCAGCACTAAATAGATATTCTGAAGCTATAATATATTTTTTTCTCTCTAAAAATTGCACTTGAGATATGTCTGCTCACTTGCACCTCAATTAAATTGAACTCAGACATCTGTATTACAACTGAGCTCTCAGTTGTTAAACTTTGCTGCCTATTTAGAACTTATGAAGATAATTATTCTTATTTTTGTGTATCTACATTGGTATTCTGCCATGTGTAAGTTTTACAATTGGAGTTATGTCTTTCTTGGAAGTCTGTGAAAGGCATTACATTCTTCTCAAGATGGGTAAGCCAGTCGTTGTCACTAAATATTTATTTACCCTCATAGCCACAAGGATACTGGTTTTCTGTGGAGCTGATTGAATCATTTGGGGAAATCAGTGCTTTGGTAGTCATTTAAAATTGGCCATAATTTATTTGTGCAACTGCATCACTTGGCCAGTTTGTTTAGGATAAATAGATAAACTGTTTTCCACAGTGTGCTACACAAGTGCTGTACTACTTTTTCCAGGGTTAGAAACTTGAGTATTTACTCTGATATCTTTTACTTTACACATGTGTGTAATATTTTAAGAGTCAAGTGAGGAACTGATTTATTTAAAAAACGTTTATGCATGAAGGATGATTTACCTAAAAATATTTTGAGTTTAACTCTTGAAAATAAAGTTGAAAATAAATAAAGGACAGAGGCCTAGTTCGTGTTATAGATTAACTTTCAATAAGACATTCACTTGAAAAAGGCAACAGAAACTGAAGGATGCTTCTGAGTTAGTTGTTTAAAATAGTCTGAAATGATATGGACATTTTCTTTGTGAGATGGTTCTAACTATGGGAATCCAGAGTGACTTTTCAAAGAACATCACACCAAAGTGCCTGTGTCAGTGGCAGCACTGAACAGAGGGAGAACGTGGGGCTTTGCCTTGCAACTTTTCACTGCGTCACTGTAAGGACAGGGTCAGCTGGGAACGTGTGGATGCATTTGGGTGAGAATTTTCCTTAGTGTCAATATTTAAAGATACAGGAGAAGCGAAGTTGCATTTGTGGTGTGCCCTATCTTTTGGTAACATTTCATGGGGTTAGAAACAGCTCCACGCATGTATTTTCTCTTCTCCTTAATAAGACACATCAGTGCAAAACTGAATTTCTGACCACAAGTTAACATCAAATGGTAAACTGAAGTAATTTTTGCAGCAAAATATCGATCGCTGGTAAATTGGGATTTGGGATATATTAATGGAGGCTTAGCTCTGTTAACTGATGTTTTCCTGTGGTGTGTTTTCCTGGTCATTCGGTTGGGGTTTTCTGAGTGAAGTGACAAAAGAAACTTGTTTTGAAACATGACAGAATCTTCCATGTCACATTGTACAATGCTGCTGTCATTATTTTAAGATTGGTAATTTTTTTTTTTTTCTATTTAATGATGATAGATGTGCTTTGTTTTAAATAGTGAAGTGGTTTGTACAAAGGGTAATTCCTCTTAAATGGAGCAATTGCTCATAGTGGACATTCACAGATCGAAAACAATTGAACTGAAACTTCAATATCAACCTTTTCTGTCTTTAACAAAGTAGTTCATGGTATAGTTCTCATATCAGTGATTAAAAGAATCCACCATGAAAACAAAGCAGAAACCAACAAAACCTCCATCTCTACCTCAGCTATTCCATTACTGCTTACATGGTAAATTAGTGTAATTTTATTTGGGCCTTAAGCATTATGGCTATGGAGAAAAGCTGAATTCCCCTCTCAGTTACTTATGTCATGCTTCTGGATCTGATGATTTATAGGAGCCTGAAAGACTTTTTATCACATTGTTTCTTCATGGCTTAATTCAATGTTGATTTATTTGGTAGCAATTTCAACTGATGTAGTCAATAGCGTCAATAATGGAATAAGGATTAGAACAGATTATTTTTGTGCTAAAATTGTGTAAAAAAATTGAATGGATGAACAATTCAAACAGTTCCCGGATACAGTTTAACTTTTTTTAATAGCACATCAATTGCTGAATGCCACCATTGCAGTTACAGTTCTGAGTGTCTAGTTTTTGCATTTAATACTTCAGTGACTCTTCAAAGGTTCAGGTATGTCAGTTGAATTCAATAACTGATGTTTTATGGTGACACTGCTTAAACCAATCATGGGAACACTGTCTTTCTTTGCCTGGTCCATTTACAGTACTTACTCTGTGGCTCTCCTGTAAAATCAGTTAATCTGACCTTAGTTCTTGAAAATTTTCAGCATCTGTTATCTTATAAATTGGAGTCTTTGCACAATTTTGTTGCTCTCTCTGCTATTTCATGGCAATTTTCATGTGAGAACATACAACCTCTGCTTATGACTGCATGAGTGCAAAGAAGTCCACGGTACTAATGCTCACTCACCATCTGTTTTTCTTACAGCTGGGCCTTGAATAATTGTCCAGTAGCTGATGGACTGAGGGTAGGCAATATTTTCAGGCTTTTCTGATTCATTTAACCAGCTTCGCTGCCCCGAGAGAAACACAGTTCTTGTTTATTCATATGTGTAGGGTAAAAAGGCTGTGCTGTGTCAGACACATTATAGCACTGTGCTAAAACAAAAAAGGAGCTGCCATGCTACAAACCATGTCCTGTGGATGCGTTTGTACCTAAGGGGGCACTGTGGCACTCCGAGGGAATTTTAGTGCATGAATGGAGCAGACCTCAAAAGGTGGATGTGCAGCTGTTGCACCCAGGAGTGCTGCTAATGCGGATTTCAGGAATGATGTCTTGCTGTTTATCCTGATCAGGGTAAATAAGATCGTTTGGTATTCACCAACAAACTCGAGAGCTGGTATTTGTGACTCCACCTGTGACTGAAGCCCAATTTCCACGTTTTCATACCTTTTGTCTCCCAAGAGCTGCTCCGTTGTTTGGCAGAGGCTAATGAGAAGTGGCTTGGGGATCAAGTGCTGGAGCAGCTCTCATCCTGAGTAGGAGCTCCAGCCTTGTCAAACAAGGTCAGTCTCTTACAAAAGGAGAGGAGGTGCTTTAGTGAAGTACTCTCCTCTTTAAATACTAGAAGGAGGGGGAAATAAAGCCCCAACCAAAAAGAAGAAACCAACTCCAAAGACAAAACCCCCTCAAGAAACCAGAAGAATCTGTTAAGAAGGTTACCTGCTGCTTTGGACTGTAAGACAAGAGCAGTTGCAAAGGAGCTTCCGTGTGACAGGAGCAGGTGAATATTTTTGGCTTAGAACCACTATTTTTTTCTAAGTGACCTCTCTTAACATTTTAAAACACTTTATCTGAAAAGGAATGTCTGGATATTCTGTTGTGAGCTATTTGTAAGTTATCCTTATTCATTATATTTGCTAAACATGTATATGGATGGATACTTTCTGACAAAAATGATGTGGTATTTTATGCCAAGGAGAGTGTGTGGTGGTTATGTAAGCAGGGGTTTTTCTAAGGGCAGCCAATAGATATTTCAGTTTTAGATTTTTTTTTTTTACCATAGCAATTCAAAACTAGACTAAATTTTTTTTTTGGTGTTCAACATGTGTATTTGTGAGTTGGTAAATAAGTACAATGACCATGTTAATATTAATCCTGCTAAGAATATTTTTGAAGATTTTAATAGGTGGTATAAATGAAAGTGATAAAAATTGTGACACTGGAATTTATCACCTTGTTTTATAGAGTTAGAATAGTGTTGGTGGAAAGGAGAAGTCAACACCCTCCAAGAATCCTTCAAGCTTTCCTGCCTTTTAAAGGTGCATGTGCGATTGATTTATCAGTTTTAAAGTGTGATGTGTAGTGGAAGAGCTCTCCTGAGAACCTGCTGTCATTTCCTCGCTGGCATTGCTCATTTCCCTCAGAGTTGCCTAGTGCAGCACCATTGACTTCTTTTACATTTTGCTTCCCCTCCCACTCTGTCAGTGCAGCAGCCCAGTGAATTTAATTAGAGAAAATAGCATATCTAATGTCTGTGCTATCCTGACTGGTTGTACTTGGGCCTTTGGTCTTTTGCACTAGAGCAGGCTCCAGCTGTGGAGGGATCTCGCAGTGTTTTGATCCTGCTCTCTCTCGTTGTGTTGAACACAGGCAGAATCAAAATTAGACACTGTAGTAAGAACTGAAGTGTTCAGTGAATTATTTTTTGTTCACAGTGAGTCACCGATTTTTACTTTTTCCTCCAGATATGGAAAGAAATTCTGTGGTACTTCAAAATTGAAATACTTAAGATGTTCAGGTACTCATGAATAAGAATGCAAGTCTTTCATCTTAGATCATCTTTAAATTTACCTTTTAACCCTTTATTTCAAAATGCACCAGAAAGTGTTGCGCTTCCTAACTATAACGTCTTGAATATAATTTTTTTTTTTTGGTAACTGTACATTGGTCTTATACTGTCATCTCATATTTGTGGTTTGTGTATATACTTATAGTTCTAATATGCCTTGCCTCAATTCCTTACTGATTTGCAATAGTATTTATTATAATTATGATGTCGTTTTAAAGTTGACTTCTTTGGTTTTTGCTTCTCATAGCGTTTTGTTTTATAGCAATCGTCATTATCCCTTTGTGGACAGTAAGTCTTGTATATGTGAAATAGTTAATTACAGATATTGATTATGAGCATGAAGATTTATTTACAAACAAGGAAAGATAAGAAGTTTTAAAATACATGCTTATGATAAGCACAGTCTTTCATGAAGCAGTGTGAAATGTGTTTATTTGAAACAAGTTAAACATTGTAAAGGGAGGCAAAAGCAAGGTTAAAAGTTCTCCCTGAAAAGAAGATTTTGCTAAAAACAGAGCGAGTGTGAAAATCTGGGGTTGAAAATACTTAGGCAGTCCATATATTCCATGAGTGTCCCCTCCATAAGCTTTCTTCCTTGTCATGTAGCAGTCCTGTCTTTGGGATGTTACAAGGCTGCATGGCTCAATTAATGCTCTGTGGCAGGAGGAGGAAAAAAATGTCTCTGTCTTGTCAGAAGTGAAGTTATTTACTTTCAAAAGCTGACAGAATAGCACTGCAGGGGCTTCATTTATTTCCGTTCAGAATGTCATTATTGTGTAATGCAGAGGGACTCCTGCATGCATTGCAGGCTTATTCTTGTAATCTGGAGTCTGCTGGATGGCTGCAGAAGTGTAAAATGGCCCATTGGAATGTCTGTGTTATGACTTCAGCTTGCTCACTTTGCAAACAGCATTCCAAGTGCCTTAGATACTTATGGCTTAGATGGGATACATGTGTTTTTTGGGGGTGCTGATGCTGGATACCTTTGGAATTGATGCTGGATGCCTTTAGAATTGATGCTGGATGCCTTTGGAATTGTGCTCTGGCCTGGCTGGAGCATGGATTGGATCCTTGGTTACCTTTGCCATGTGTGTCATTTTCCCTGATGGGTAGCATATGGCTTGAGACTGCTTTTTCAGCATTGCTCAGTCTGTCATGCTCTTTGGTTTTCCCAAGTCGAGCCCCAAAAGGAATGTTTTAGCACAGAATGTTTCATCAAGATTACTTGCTATTTCATCTCAGAGTTTGGGAAAGCATTCAGCTTTGCAATTGTTGTATTGCACATACTTCAGGGGCAGGATAAGTAGTTTTGATATTCCCTACCCAAGTTCAGCACATCATGCTGCAAAAATACAGGAGCATTCAGAAACTGCAATTCCAAGGGGCTTGGTTTATTTTTTCCTTTGATACCATTTCTGCCAGGTTCACTTGCAATACCAGGCGTGGCATGTACACGTGCAATTGCCTGTTGCTCTTTGGAAAGCTTTTTGATACAGCAGAAATAAAAACAAACAGCAGAGTTCAGGAGTTCCTTTGCCCTTTTCCCTGCCTCTTCTTAAATAAATGCTCCAATAGAAGATTACTTAATTTAGAGAGGAGTCCCATTTTTCATGATAGTTATTTTTTTTTCCTTTTTAGGGGTAAACCCTCTTCAATTGGATTTTTTTTCTTTTTTTTTTTTTAAGTTGAGAGTGGTAAACTAAAAATTATTAAAATGCCAAATTAATTTGTCAGTACTGGATTTTATTTGCACACAACCTGCCTTTAAATGAAGGGAAAAGGATTCTGCTTCTAAATGGGCTTGCTTGCTCCTTTCCTGCTTTTCTCTTCCTTTTATTTGCAGACATAAAATCCAATAAATTTCTATTGCAGTTGCTGGGCATGGGGGAGAAAAAGGAGAGGAAAAGTACAAAGCTATTGGGAAGCGTCAAACACGGCGGATGATGAAGTACATTTCATAGCAGCCAATTCCAAGCCCAAAATCCCTGTTGTGCAGGAAGGCTTCCCAGCTCACACAGGAAATTCAGCCATTGCACGGCAGAGTATTAATGATTTATACACCCCGCACCACTGCTTTTGTTCCCTCGCAGAGCCGGGCTCTGTTAATAAAGGAATTTCAGGGAAAAGGGTCCTGGCATGCTGAGTTGTTTTGCTCAGTGCAGTGGACGCTGCCTCATAAATCAAAGGAATTTAGTGCTTTACAACCTTTCAGAGCTGCTGAGGGTGGTTGTTGTTTTTGTTTTTTTTTTCTTTTTTTAATCTGATACACCTAGGAATATTTTCATTTCTTTTCTATAAAGAATGAATGAACTACTGGATGAGATCTATCTCAGCTGTTTTAGGGTTGATTGGTTTGCTTCACAGTGGCATTATACTTCCATTTGTTTTCCATTTGGATTTATGCTTTATAGTGTTGTCTATGGAAGGAGACTAGCATGGTCTTATTACTATAAAGAGATGCAGATCACATTATATTCTGTCTTGTTTCTTAGAAATAACTAAATTAAATATAAAGGCAAAACGCATTTGCAGTAAGGAAAGCAGTTTTATATTTTTTACCTAAAATAAAAGCAAATAATAACACTTATTTAATATTATAATTTTAAGGGTTTTTTTGTTTTTATTAACAAAAATAAGCTTCCGTTTCCTCTACAATACATGTGACTGATAATTTTTGAAGTTGCTTTTTCTGCCTGGAAACTTTGTTTCTTAATAGCAACTGCAGGATTAGGTACTTAATTTTGTATTGATTTGCGTAATTACCCTATTCAAATAGTAGAACAATACTGATATTATGAAAGAAAATATGTATCTACATTTGATTATAGAAATGAAGATAAGGATGCTTTTTAAAAATCTCTGAAATTTTGATGTGAACTAGAGTATTGAATATTGTCCTAGCAGAAAACCACTTGGCTGGATAGTTTTGGAACCTAATCTTTGCTTTCCGTTGCCTCTTTAAAAGCAAGATGGGAGAGGGGACAGGAAATAATTGCAGGGAATTGTTTTGCAATCAAAGGGAACCTGGTTTTCCAGAGGCATCTGAAGACTCTTACACAGCAGGCACGATGTGTTTGAACCTGTTTGGGTCGTTCAGAGTCATAAATTCAGGTACCAAACGCAGCTGTCCTGTCCTGTATGGTCACAGTAGAAAAGGTGATTCCCTCTGAGCTTTGTGGAAGCCAACGGTGTGGGGAAGTATTGCAGAAGTTACAGCTCCTTTATAATGCCAGGAATTCTTTGTAGCTTTTATGATCTGCAGGCAAATCTATACCTTCTTCTCTGTTTTCCTCCCTGGTTTAAATATCGCAGATTAATATAAGGCAGGTGCCCAGTAAATGAGGTTTATTATGTTTCTAGAGCAGCACTGCTGTATTTGTTTGTCCTCCATTATTTGGGTGCGTGAGTGTTTCATTGTATTTAATTATGTCTGTGAGGCACAAGACAACAGTCAACATCTGCTCTATTGTTGCCGTGGTTTACAGATAGCTTTGATGGGTTATTAAACAATCTATTTTTCAAACAGCAAACAGGGAAATAAGCTGCACCCATATTATGTAATTTTGTAAAGGTACATTATGTAATTAGTCCTCTACTATTTACACACTAATCTTTTATTTTGGTTGAATATGTGCTGTTCCATTTTTAAAAAGTGATGGTCCTCAGCAGTTTTTATTTAATGGTGAATTTCTAGTTTCTCTATGGCTTGAGTTGATTTTCTCACTACTAATTTGATTTCACCATATGTTTTATATTGAAATAATGTCTGAGTTGTGAATGCTAATACAGAAATTAGAAATGTGCATTAACTTTCATTTATTACTGAAACAGCTACTGACAAACTATTACTACAGAGGCATCATTAGGTATCTTGAACTATTTTTGAGCAAGGGTTTATGCTGTTACCAAGGCATCAGCTGGGGAAGGCAAGGTTCAAACTGCTTTGACTCTTAGATCTGACTCGGGGCAGAGCATCCCTCAGTGCTCCCTGGGCAAGGCAAGTTGTGCTGTACAGGCAGGGAGATGTCTCTGTAGAACTTGACTCTTGTACAAATGGATTCCCTGATGGAAAAGTGCTTGTGTGCTAATCTGCTTTTGATTTTGTTTTGATTTAATGTACCTGTCAACTGTTTGAAGTTTCTTTATGTAACACTGGTATCCACGATACTGTATCTGGATGCATTAAGGCAAATCACTGAAAGATTGCAACTACCCAGCATGTGATTTGTTTTTGCCTCAAAATAAAATGTAGAAGAAAATGTTCCAGACACAAATGATGAACAGATCCTAAAATTAGACTTTCTGTAGCTTTTATCATTGCAGAAAGTCACCTATTAAAAATGTTTGAGAACATGAGTCTGTAATATTTTCACGGCTCCTGAGCTGTTACTGCCCACAGTTCTAGAGCTTGCTGGGGTTGCTGCTGACAGCAGGACTTCTGAGGCTTTGGAAATGTTGTTAATCCAATGAGCCTGACTTAGGAATGCAAGTTTTCCATTGAAACAAGGTAGTTCAAAATCCTTTGTGCATGGACTCTGCTCTGGTGATAATCCACCTGGAGTTCTGCATCCAGCTCTGGCTCAGACTGCCCTGAGAGGTTGTGGAGTCTCCGTCACTGGGGATATTCCAGAAGAATCTGGACACTCTCCTGTGCTCTGGGGTGGCCCTGCTGGAACACGGGGGTGGCACCAGATGTCCCAGTGTGGTCCAGTCCAGCCTGACCCATTCTGGGACATGTTGGAGCCAGTGCAGGGGTGGCACTGAGATGATCATGTCAGCGTTCAGGAACACACAGAATCACAGGATATGATTCTCTGCAGGTGCTTTTATTGAGAGCTCTGGGAATCAGGGGTACAGACCCAAATCTGACTCCCACATGGCTTTCGAGCTGAACGTATTTTATTTTCTATCCTTATATAACTTACATATTCATTATTAGACTTATATTGTTCTATTGTATACATTGACATGAGTTTCTCGTGATCTGTCTTAGGTCCCTGACCACAGTTTCTCATGATTATTCTTACGATTAAACAGTAATTATATTTAATTACTAAACAATCATCACATCTAACAATTATATCATTTATCATGTACTAGCTACACAGGTGCAGTTCTAGTAAGATACAAAGTCTTCCTGTACCTAGGGTATTTATTTTCTTTTCAGGGCCTACTAAGCTTAATTTTCCTTTTAACCCTAAATCCCCATGATTTTAAACCCTTTTACTATCAATCAGTGGGATGAAGCACTTCTCCTGTGAGGAAAGGCTGAGAGCACTGGCATTGCTCAGCCAGGAGAGAAGGCTTTGGGGTGCTCTGGCTGTGGCCTTCCAGTGCCTGAAGGGAGTCTACAAGACAGATGGACAGAGATTTTTTGTAAGAGCATGGAGTAACAGGACAAGGGAGATTATTTTAAACTGAGAGTAGGTTTACAGGAAGAAACTTTAACTGTGAGGTTTGTGAGACACTGGCATAGGTTGGCCAGAGATGCTGTGGATGCCCCTGCCCTGGAAGATTTCAAGGTCAGGCTGATGGAGCTCTAGCAAACCTCCTTTAATGGAAGGTGTCCCTATCCAGGGCAGGAGCATTGAAACGGGATGATTCTTAAGGTCTCTTCCAAGCCAAATCATTCAATGATTCTAGGAACTAAACTGTCCTTTTTATGTATATAAAGAAATTAATTCAAAGGAAAAAAATGTGTAAAAAGCATGGTTATTTGGAAAGTTATGCATACCAACAGTTAGGAGTGGTGTTTTAGGTGCTTGTTGAAATGTCATTTTACAAAATAGCCATCATTTTTAGCATAGAATGTAGATTCTCCACTGTTTTGTGGTTTTGTTTTTTTTAATGCAAGCACTTGCTAGAAATACTTTGTAATGTTCCTCTCACATACCTGGAGTCTAAACAGGAGTTTCAGATCTATCCCTTCAAGTGTCAGTAGATGCTCCTCAATGGATGTGGCTAACTACTCTTGCAGTTTTGACAGATGGAAACTCAAACAGGGTTTCTAATGACAGTTTTCTAAGAATGAAGGAACACCAGGGCACTGCTCTTTGTAGAGAACTTTGTTTTCAAGGTGTTTCCAGAAACCCCTTGAAACAGAAACTTGGGACGGAGTGAGGATTTATTTAATTTTTTATTTTCTGTAAAGTCTATTATGAAGTTTGGTGGGGTGTGTCTCTTGGGAGGTGCTCATTAAAACAAACAGTTGCGTTTGTCTGCAACCAAACAACCCAGGCAGGTGTTTCCAGACGGCTGCATGGGAATGGAGCATTCCTGGGCCCTTTTTCTGGCATGCTATGCAGACATGAATTTTCCTGGGTGAGGAAAGCAGGACCAGAATTTCTACTGGAGTAGATTAGTTTATTGACTACTGCTGAGAGTGTTAGCCTTGGCTTTGCTGTGAAATTAATGCATCACACAGTGAATGTGCAATTTCTCTCAGCATATTCTTGGATATTTTGCTCAAGAATAGCTTTAAATGTTTATTCACATTAAAATTGTACAAGTCGTGTGTGCCCATTTCCAGAAGAAAATGAATTTTGCTACTGCTTTATAAAAACTCCAAGGGAAAGCTATTTTCAGCTTGAATAAGGAAGCTGTTACAGCAGGCAGTGTCTGATCTGTGAGAATGATGGACACTGCTTACTCTCAGAGCTTCATGAGGAGTTAGGGCTGGGGAGCACAAAATATTTCAGTATTTTCTTCATGTGATCCTAAAGGGCTAATTAGGGCTGAAGGGTTGAGGATAAATCTGGAAATTTAGCTCTTTGACCACGAACAACCAAATAGATCAGTGGAAAAACACAAATATTGTTAGGCAGTAGTACCAGATCCCACCAGCATCCAAGAAGGGAGGCTGTGAAGGATACCTAACGATAAAAAAAAATGTAAAAATATAATTATAAAAACCTTTGAAAATAGTTTCTGTAAGAATCCATTACTCCCAGTTTTCTCATTAATTACCCTGAAATCTGACAGTTCTGATGAAGCAGCTATATTCAGTGCTTTTCTGTTGGTGTAATTCAAGAGAGATGTTCCAATAATAGCATTTATAATCCAGATGTGCAAAAGTCAGCTCTGTCTTATGAAACTCTTGAACGGTTCATGTTTGTTGAGCAGAGGAAGATTACGTTTCTTCATTTGTGTTCCTGGTGTTGAGCCACATATATTTTGTTGATTTAGCTCTTTACTAAATAGTATCAGATGTTTCATTTCTTCTGGTTAGGAACAAATCACTATTGAAAAACTTTTGAAAGAAGGTAAGATGCTCTCAGTCAAAGAGTTTGAGTTCAGTTTTTGGTGTCCAAGTCCCCAATCTTGAACTGCAGAAAAGAATTGACAACTTCAGAGGTCTTAGAAGGGGACTACTAATTCTTTGTTTTATTTCTTGCAGCAATAAAAATCTTACTAATGTCCACCTAATATCCTGAGTATTCACTAAAGCAACAATTTCAGTAAAAATAGAAATAATCCTCTTATGTTGTCCTTCTCTGCACAAATTTATCCCAGTACTTTTCTGGTCCCTTCCAAGGGCGCTTGCACAGGTTGATTAAAACCTAAATGAAGGTGAGATTAAAAAGGCCATTCTTTCTCTATTTGCTTCTAATATCAAGTGGAATTGACAAAAAATAAAAAAGTGGATGGCAGGAAAGGTTTTTACCATCTGGCACTCACACAGCAGTGTTCTGGTTTTCTGATCTTAGGTGCTTTCTCTCCTCTTCTGATATTCTGAGCATGATCCCCCCAGCTTTACATTGCTCTGAGAAAGTTGTGAGAGATATCATTAGAAATCAAGTTTTCCCATGAATTCAGTATCCTCTGTGATTGCTGAAGAATACATAGGACTGGAATGTGTAATGAATAAGTAAAATATTTTTAATAGGTCTTAAGGGAAAGAAGAAAAGTAAACACATGCTGTGATTCTTTCAGGTGAGAGCTATTTACTGTGTTACCAGGAGGATTTCTTGAAGCTTAATTCAGGGAATTTTGTTCTTCTAAATTAATTCATCTGTGGGTGGTGACTGCAGAGTACCAGAGCAATCCCACTGATGCTGATCTGGCTTCAGTCACAGACCCTCAGACTGGGGCAGAAGGGATGTGACCCTTCTCAGGGAGAGGCAGGTTTTAGCTTGACCTGGATAGGCCAAGTGGCAGAGCCCACACTGAGTTTAGGAGTGGGATAAGTGTGTCTCCAAACATCTGTGTGAGGCTGAATTAACTTCAGACATTAAGTAGCAATGAAGTTGAAAAAGCTTTCTTAACTTTTTGCCATTCAGCTTTGGAGGCAAATTTCCTATCAGCTGAGTTTACTAATGCTTTCAGCCAACTCCTGCCTGCCTTAGATGCTCCTTGTTTGTAGCTCTTGGCTAAACTTTAGTACTTAAACTATTGCCAGTGTCTTGAGTAGAGCTGAGTTATGGCTTACATTACATCTAATGCCTTCAAGTCTTGGTATTTTATCTCTTGAAAATATGAAACTTGTAGTAGTGAACAGAAATTCCCTCTGATCCCTTTAAAGACCTATAGGGTCTTTATTATTTAGGGGTTTGCATTGGTTGTTTCCCCAAAGCACCCTGCTCACTTAGGATATCTACCCTCTGCTGGTTTCTGCAATCAAACCATAGCACTTGGCATGGTAGGGTGCTTGAATGATGTATTTATACAGGCAGGAGGCAGGGTTTAATACCATCTCATGATTCACTGTGCAGTCCTATTAATATGAGCTTGACTCGGGGGAATAAGTAGCTGTTACTTGTCAGCAAATCCTTGGTGTATTAAGGGGGTGAAGTTGTACTGAAAGATCCTCACAGTGATACTCTGCTGTTCCCAAGGGAAGTAAATGAAAACTGTACTTTGATGAATAATGAATGTTCTAATTGGGGTCAAGAAGAAGTCATAGCTTCCTGTGATACAGTAGTTAGAGTAGCCTGACTACAGCAATAAAAAAAAGTCTGTTTGACCAGATTTGGCAATAAAAGTATGTGACTGTCATCTTTGTCATCTGCACACAACTAAAGCCTGGGATGTGACAGTGACAGGCAGGTGGTTGATCTCTTGTACAGCACAGGTGCATTCCTGAGATCCTCTTTGAGGTATTGGTTGGTGCCCATAAGAATATGGCCAAGAACAGGTACTGAGACTGGTTGAGTGCTCAGATATGGCCCAAAATCCTGTGTGGAATGGATGAAGAGCTCTGATGGCATGGCTTGGGTATATCACTAGGATTTTATAAGAGTGGGTATTGGTTAGAGTCACTCTGTTCCTGACTTGCAAGGAAAAATGTTTTTGTTGCTGCTGGGCTGTATTTGCAAATGAATATACCCTAAGGGGGAGATTACAGCCTGTTCTTACATGCTGACAAAATACATGCAAAAAGACGTATTTCTTGGTCACCCTGTATTCAGCACACAAAAGAGAAGAATAAATGAACAAGATTAAGGAAGATATATGCAGGTATGATTCTACTACGTGTTTTGTGAAATTATTATACATACAACTTGAGACTTTATTAAAGATGCATGTGATACTGCTTATCATTTGTGGAGGATGTACATAATTTTTAGTAGTTAGTCTGTGTAACTGCATGATATCAAACAAGCATGAGATCTTGAAAGTGTTCTATGTTTCATACAAAATTTTCTAAGCTGCTTAACTTCTCATGGATTGGAGGCTAATCTCAGCTGGTTTAGAAAATGCAGATAATCTAAAGAGCAGAGTAGAGAAAGATATCTGAAGTAGCCTGGAGAAGGGAGAGGGGAGAGAGTGTTCTCAAAAGGGCCAACAGGGAAAATTCAAGTGATTTGGGACATCTATCCAGCTGATAAGAGTTATGTAATAAAAGCCAGCATGGAGCTCTGCAAGAGAAGGAAAACAATGTGGTGCTCACTAAGGCAGAAGAAACAAAGTGCAGAACTTTGTAACACATCTTCAGTGCTGTGAATAAATTGTGATGTCTGTGTGTCAAAATCAACTCTTGGTACTTAAAGCAACAGTATTTTCCTACAGTTTTACAGCTCATTTTCTGGGTGATCCAGGACAATTGGAGGCATGCAGAGAAGCTTCCTTCACAGAGCTGTGCGGGCCTGTGGAGGTGTGTTCCACCACTTTTTGTAGCTTTAGGAGACTTTACTGTGTGGCAAATCTTTAACTTCTACAAACAGCAGAAGTTACAACAAGCACAGTTCAATGTCATCCTTTTTCCAAGTGCAGAGCACAGCACATGAAATAACTGAAATTTTCACATCCATCCTGCTTTAATTTTGACACAAATACTGGGATAACAATGTGGTTGTGATCCAGAATCTTTCTAACTGGTATGTTAGTGCAGCTAAGTTATAAGACACTGATACCTATTTGATTGTTTTTTTTCCAGAGAGTAGCTGTTCACAGATTGTTCTTGGCTTTTGTGCCTTGATATGTGGAGCTGATGACAGATCCTTAAGTTTCTGTGGTAGCCCAAGGCAAGTCCAGGCACAGAGGGATCCCTTAACTCCAGTTTTAACCTGCTGCTTCTCTCTAGCATACATTTATCACCTATGTAAGTGAATGTGTCTTGCGACTCACTGAAGGGTAAATCACTCTCCCTGCTGTCAGGGGACAAGTTCTTATCTTTTAGCAATCCAGTCTAAGCAGAGAGTGAGGGTTTCTAAGACGTAGAAGAGGGCAAGCCTTGCCTTCTTGTCTTTAAGGGTTCTGGAAAAAGCGAAGCTAAGTATATGTTTACCTTTTACACGTGTGTGTGTGTGTGTGTGTGTGTGTGTGTTCTTTTATATTGCTATCATTGTGGTGATCTCCTTGTACCTGATTCAATTCTCTTCAAAGGAATTTATAATCAGAGTTGGATACAAATTAGGGTAGACCTGCAGAGGAACAGGGACATTGGTCATCATACCACTGGACAGTCAGTTCATCCCCCAGTCAATGTTTTTGTGTGATTCTGGCGAGAGGAGGTTTTATGGACTGAAAGAAAATGTTCATAGGTGTTTAGAGAAGGTCTTAGCTGGTAGCAAGCAATGTCAGGAGAAAGCATCAATGCCATTTGGAGTTTGGTTAGGAGATAAAGGAGCACATATTAATGGCAAGACAAAGGATATTCATCTTTGATTTGTTGACAGTAATACCTTTGGTAGGAATAGGCTAAACTGAGACTCTGAAGGGGATGACAAATGCTGGATAAAGGTAATAAAAGGATTTGTTTTGGGGCAGTGCAGGTAGAGGAAAAAATGGTCTTTATGGGAGCATTCCAAAAGAAATGCAAAGTAAACAGGACATTCTTTAGCCAGTGAGATACTGCAGCAGCCCATGGCTCAGACCGCAGCACTGACAATAAGAAAGGAAGGTGAAACCAGAGGGGAAGGATTGGCTGAAAAACCAACATTTACTGAAATATTGTGCTTCAAGTGTTGCAAGGCCAATCAGCCGTAATTTCTCTAGAATTACATATAGTTTCCCAAACATGTTTCCCAAGTTTTTACTTCTGTGTGAAGCTATTATATTTGGCAGGACTCTATTTATTTGTCTTTGAAATCTCCAAACTTACTATCATTGTATATTTAGAAGAAAGATGCTAAAATTGAACTTGAGTGGAACTGAAGCATTGTTGTTTTCTGACTGAAGAGTCACCTGGGTTCATCTTGACCTGCTGCTAGTTTTTAATGTTCTGAGAGCTAATGTTATTGTTAGATGCTAATGTAATTCTTAAATGGCAACTTTAGGTTCAGAAGAAAAATGTGTTAATTCTAAACCTGCTGTATCCCACATGCTTGAAAATGGTGGTTTCTACCAGTTTTGAACACTTTCTATATCCTTGCCTATTCTCTAGTGTGAACTGAGATGCTTAATGAACTCACACAAATTCGATGACATCTGCTCTGCTGGTTATCAGTATGAGACCAGCAGGTACCTTTGATCTGTATAGGTGACATTTCCTTGCTTTAGGAGTCAGTGAAATGTCCTTGCTGTGTTTTGGCTCTGCTGTTCTGTGTGCGAGGAGCTGGCTGGGGAATTGGTACCTGGCATAGCAGCTCCCACACATCCTTCATGCAGAGGAGAGGGAGCAGCTGAGATGGGGCAAGCCTGGAAGGTGCTCCTGGTGCACTTGAAGAGTCTTTGGCCCTAAATGGCTTTTGCATAAAGGTGGAAATAGTCTTTGGAAGACAAGTGCAGCAGTTAGTGCCAGCAGCTGTGCTGGGGAGGGTGGGCGAAGATGTTCAGGACAGCTTTTCCTGCCTATCAATATTTCCTTTAATGCCAGATCACCTCAGGCAATGCTAATCAACAGCAGCTCACCTCCTCTTTCAGAGCCTCTGTGGTGCTGGTGTCTGGTAATCCTTTTTTAGAGACAGTTATCTAAAGTTGCTGTGGATGAGGAAATTATCAGGAGATTTGGAAACCAATTTGTCCTTTAAGTTTTGGGGTTTTTTGTACCCAAAAACTACTGAGAAACCTTAAAGAGAAAACAGAGAGCATTTGGACAATGGGAAATGTGGTCAGAAATGGGAGACTTGAACTTAAAATATTCAAATGTGACATAGCATAAGCTCTGAAGAGGGTGCCAAAGTGGTACCTGAATTATTTATGGTCTGAGAGACAGGAAAGTTAAGCCAGTGTAGGAAGGAAGCAGAAATTATTTGAAGTTCATTGGTGTTGTTCAGCATTTGGAAGAACTATTGTTTGTGGTATTTTGAACTAGATTCAGGCATTAAGAAGAATTAATTATTTGGCAGAAAGATGGTCTAAATAGATTACTTCTGTCAGAATCTGATTAGAGCATACATCATTGATTGGCTGATGACTGCATTGCAGGGATCTGCCTTTTCCAGGCATTGTGGCCCCAGGGAAGTTGCTGGTCTTTTTTTTTTTTTTTTTCCCCACCTTGTAGCAAAACTTATGGATCTGCTTATGCCTGGGGAAGTATTTTGGTCACTGTCTAATGTGCCGTTTACATCTTATATGCAGGTGGGATCAAAACTCTGATCTTTCTTGCACCATTTTATTTTTTCTTGTCCTGTCTGAATGTGTAGTCCAGTTTTCAGGCGTATTTCTAGTTTTATTTCCATATCTGTGCATCCATACTGTACAGTCTCCATTTCCTTCCTATTTAAATGACTTCTTAGCAAGCCTTCAATAACACTGCTACTAGAGCCCCCCTAACAGTAGCTTCAGTTCTGTGCTAAAACATGAGATTAGATTGCTGGGTCTGTAATACTTAAGAATTTTGTGACCACGTACTCCTATCCTACCTTGTTTAACCTATGCTCTTCACCTTTAAGAGCAGCTTTTCTTTAATAAAATCTGCCTTTTTGAAAAATTCTGCATAGTTGAAACAAGATAGTGCATTTTATTTGTGTATCTACATTTTACATGTAAAACTAGTGTTCCTGTGTTTTTCTTGCTCATTCTTCCTCTCATTGCTGAAATCAATTTTTAGTTTCAGAAAATCCATGAAAATTTTTAATGAAAGAAACCAAAGCCAACTAGGGCTTGGGAATGGCTGAAAGTAACATACCCTCTATGAGCACACTGATAATGGCTTAACATGTCCTCTTTTTTTTTTTTTTTCCTAACAGCATTATCATTTTCTAGAATGTAATGGAAATGAAAGCTGTATAGCTGTTTAAAATAGATGATCTCCCCTTTTCCACCCACACAGAGAGTAAATTTTTTTGCAGAGAGGAGGAACCCTGCAGCAGGCAGGAAGTGGGTGCTGTCACCACCAGGAACATCAGAGCTTGATGTGCATGTCCCAACCATTCTGGTTTTGTCCTCCCAGAAGTGTTTAGGTCTATGCTTGATCTTAATCATGCTAAAGGTCCTGCTGAAGTGAAGCAGAACTCTGATTTGCCAATACTCTTCTGGCTCATTCTCTCAGTCCTCAGTGCTCTTAGTGGTCAAATTTCATTTATTCAACATATTCTAGCAGAACAGGAGCGACCATTGATACTAACTGTAAAACTTAAGTGAAATCTCCTTTTTGTGTGGCTGGGAGGGAGAGGAAATGTGTTGGTCTGAAGTGGTGGAGCTGATGTGGAGGCATTGGCATGAGTTCTGAGCCTGGCACGGGACGGAGACGCGAGTAAAGCTCTGTTGTGCTTCTGTGGTTTTGATTCGCAGAGGTTTGTGAGAACTTAGGTGGCTGGGGCACACATGGGACATCACCACAGAGCCCAGCCACCAAGCCAGAGCTTGCATCTGGAGTGCCCCACACCTAGACATTTAGAAGCATATTGTTGTAGTGAGGCAAGCAAAGCGTCCTTGCGTTAAAACAGGTAATTTTGGTTTATTTTCAACCTTTGTTTCTGTGTATTGCTATCTGCAATGTAGAAAATAGCAATGCTTATTAGACATTTGATGTTTGTGTTATTCTGGAATGTTTATACTGCTTGCAAAGGGCTGGAAGTGTCCTCCTGGAAGCTGCTGAATTCACACTACCACTGCTATTTGCATCATATTCTGTTCTAAGCCACCCTTTTTTGTTGCTGTGGAATTGGAAGGCTGTTCTAGACCCTCACTAGACAAGACCAAAATACTTCAAAAAAACCCCCGAACTTGGAAAAATATGTTCAGCCTAAATTTATTCATAACTAGGTTTTTCTTGATTTTTAGAGTGTCAGGATTGTCCTTAGTTTAGTCTCTTCCTCCTACTGTCTTCTTCCCTATTCACAGATTGCTTTGCTGGGATAAACAAATCAAATTTAGGTTTCTGTTGCAACATAGTTGTTGCGTTCCCCTGAACACAAAAAGGAATTTATCTACAATGGTTGTATTTGAATTTGACCTTTCTTTTCCTATTTAATGTGGATGAAGAGAACTGTATTCTGTTGGAAGTACCGCTAAGAAATCAAGAAATAATTGAGAATTAAAATTAAGAAATAGTGATAATTTTCCTTTTCCTCTTTGCATCTCACTAGCATCTCAAATGCTTTAAAGAGATACAATGAGATCCTGCTTTTCTTCCTCTGAACTTTGTCATTAGGAGGAGCATGATCTTGCATTTTGTATTATTGAATTTTGATTAATGCAGCCCATAAGATTTAGCAGTTCTTTCTATGTAATATCAGTATCCTTTCCAGTTTTGCCAGTACCTTTCAACTTTGTGTCATCAGGAAATTTCATCAGCAGGTTGCCTTGTGCCAAAATAATTAGAGAAAATGTTCAAAAAAACTGTCCCAAAATAGATCACAGAAAAGCTTCCCTTGAGCCTAAGCTTTCCTGTACAAATCTTCCTCCTCAGGTTTTCTAACATCTTATCAAATATATACATGCTGAAACAAAAAAAACCTGCCAGGTATTTTTCAGAGCAATTTAACAGTCTGTATTTATGTCATTTGTCCCACTGGAGTCATTTGTGTAAAGCTTGCAGAATCCATTTTATAATCCCCATTCCTGGGTGAAAGAAATCTGCTTTCTTTTCAAATGCAGCTCACTCTGCTGGATGAAACAAATAAACAATAGTTAAAATCAACTTTTTTTTTTAAAGAAATTAAGTATTTTTAAGTGAGTTGTGACCGCAACTTGCTTTTTCATATATCCATTTTGTTTATGTATTTCTCTATGAAAATTAGTGATTGGTTTTGTAGTGGAATCAATGGCAATCCTTTGAAAAATAAATCCATGCTGTGTCAACTTGCTTAATAATTAAACTGCAGAGTTTCTCTTCCTTGGTAAGATAAGGCCAAGAAATAGGATTTATAGCTAAGCATGGTCAGATAACCAGTGAGAGCAGCATCATCCCCAGCAGAACAGTGAAGCAATTCTGAAACAGGAGATGGAGTGGGGTAAACATCACTTCATCATGTGACAATTGCTGGCCTCATTGGCAGCTTCTGCAGGGAGCATCACTGAGGGTCACAATTCCACGTCTAAAGTTAGCAGTGGGGTGAGGCTGGCACTGGGGAGGGCCAGCAGGCAGCTGCCCAGGGAGATTTCCAAATCCTGCAGCACAGCCGCCTTGATACACGAGAATCAATTACTGAAAACCTTCCACGATGGTCAAAATGTGACATTAAATAATTGAGTATCACATCAAATCTTGTCTGCAATTAGTTATCTGGAAAAGTAATTATGCAACAAAATCAAGTAGCTGAAATTAGTGGTGTGAAGCACCCTGATAATTCGAAGACTGTAGATTTTTTTTTATTTCACTTGTAACATGGGAGTTGTAAGTACCTAACTAATTCTTTATTGAAATAAAAAAAGTCTTGCTCAATTGTAATTCTTGTCATTAGCTACATCTGCAATAGAAGGTACATAGCACATAAAACAGGTGTTAATGACTAAGTTGGTTTTGTCTAAAGTAAAAACGAGCTGCGGAATAGGATGTCTTGCAAGCAGTACATTTAAAGTCAAACCTGTTTTGATTTAGGGAGGAAACCAGCCTAAATTTCAGTCCTTTGTCTCTTACACCAGTACTGTAAGTTGATTTGGAGAACAGAGTTGAAATACTCTAATGGGAAAATGTGTTCTTTTAAAATAGTTATGATCAATTTAACAACATAGATGTTGTGAAAGGTTAGAAAAGCCATTAAAATATAATTTGCACTAATAGAAGTCGTTAGCTTGCGTTAGCTCACTTATTCAAAACAAACAAGAAAAATATAATGAATTGAAACGGAGCATGTACCCAGTATAACAGACTGCACATGAACATTGTTTAACAGCTTATAAATCCAGTGAAATGTCTAATTATGCAATCATGATAAACCTGATTATTTTGAAAATGGCTTCTGATAGTAACTGTTGTCATGTATATGCCAGAAGTGATGGGAAAAATTATTTCTAATCAGTAGATCTGTACAGAATTTGATCTCTATGTGTTTACTACTTAAAAATCTGAACTGATAAAGAGTAGTTGGCTAGTCATGTTACTTAAGCTGCTCCCAAAATAGCACCTTCCTTTTTGGGTAGAGTTAGGTTTGCAGCTGTTGTCTCTATCTGTTGTCTCTGAAGAAAATTTTAACATTAAGTGTTGCTGACGTCAATTTTTTTCTTTTTTTTACAGCTGATGTGGGCTTTGCCCCTGACAGAAGTTATTTGGTTCTAGCTCTGAGTTTGGAAGAAGTTGGTATATAGATTTTCCCCTAACTTTCAATTGATGTGTTTAGCTTTAGTGGGAGTAATACTATCACTTAAACCATGTTGTCGTCTCAAGGAGTTTTGCTACATCCCTATGGAGTGCCAATGATTCTGCCTGCAGCACCATACTTCGCTGGACTTGTTCAGGTAATGCAAGGCCGCTTCCAACAAGCAACTTAACTCTAGTGCACTTAGAGCAATAATTGGAATTTTTATGGTTGAGAAAGCAAACACTTTTAATACAGGCAAAAGCTCTCATGTAGTCAGTGAGAAGACAGTAGGAAATCAAAAAGATGGATCACCCTAATCTGTGTATTGACATCTCTCATGGCTGAATAAATGGTGTAGTTGAGCTATATTTGCTTGTATTGATTTGTCTGCTGTTTAACATTCATGCCTTTGCTTCACGAGGTTGACCACAGGGCAGAGGATTTGCTATCCATTCTAGGTTTCTGAGGGAGTCAGCATTCCCACGGCAGGTCAGAAGACAAAGTAACTTACCATGATGTGTTTAGGTTAAGTGTTTTAGCACAGCAAATAGGAATAGTGTTAAATATGCATCAATTCATATGTTATGCGTCCCACGGAATTAAAAAGGGGTTGTGGTTTTGTGTGTATAGAAATATATCACCTGCAAAGAATATTTATACACATCCTATTAATTCCTTTGAGCCCTCAAATGTAAGATCTTGCTGCAGGGCAGGAGTTCTGTGTATTTAGAAGTCAACTGGCAGGTACCAGATTGTTGTTGTGTTTGCTTTTGCTATTATTATGTGTCTATGAAATTTCTGTTGGTAGAATTGGGATTCTGAATAAATTGTCTAGATGCTAATTAAGCAATAAGTATCCTGTTGTTTACAGTATTAGAAGGCATTAGGAAAAGTCAACACTTCTAAACTCTGATAGAATTGTACCATCCAAGTGGCAGGTGTTGGATATTGTGCATTGACAGGGTCAAGACACAAACGTGTGTTAGGGCATTTCTGTGCTGTGCTAGGGAGAAGTCAAATTAACTATGAGGGAGAAGGAAACTTTCATTGTGCTCCTTTACTCCAGCACTTTGTTGACATAGAGGGGCAGTCACAGCATGAAACAGGTGGGTTTCCATATAGGTCCCTTCAGTAGTAGAAGACTATGGGTTGTGCTCTTCACTTCAGGCTTAATATCAGACACATATGTTTAAAATAGAAATATAGCATTGCACCGTGGCTGTTAATCAGGTATTGGGAGTCTGTCTTGTGGGACGTGCAAGCTGAGGCTGCTTTTTATGCAGCAAGACACATCCAGCAGGTCTTCATATCCATTAGAATTTGGGGGTGAAGGTCGGACACTGGAGCTCAGGCAGACCCTCTGCCATCCTGTCCAATAAATAATTACAAGCAAATCGTGCCTTTCACTCTATGCTGATTGATGTTGAAATTGCTTTTGAAAGTTCTCATAAGTTCCTGTTATAGATTAAGTGCCGGTGTAGGAAAAATAACTGCACCCAACTGAAATGGGTGAATGTAATCAGGTTTAATGGACTCGAGAGCTTGTTGGGAATTAAATAACTATTGATTTGTTGGAAAGTTGCTGTCATTACAAAATGCCACTCTGGACGCATTATCCAAGCAGTTAGATTAGAAGAAAGGGCCCTTTGAAAATTTGGGATGCCTTATTTCAATCTTTTCCCTCTTTATTCTCTCCTTAGAAAGATATATCCAGGCCTATGTTACTTCTTTAGCATAGATCTGAAACTGATGAAATAAAAACTAGGTATTATAGATGCAGTTGAAAAGTGTTCTTTGTATGAATACTTCTCTAGTCTCTTGTATTCTGATGCCAAAGCTGAAAATGGCATTTTGGAAACCAAGCAGACATTTGTGTTATTGTCCTAATGAGTGAATTGCAGCATTAAATGGTTTGAGCAATTTGTCCCCCAAGATTTTACCTGCACTTACATATCTCTGGTCAGTTTATGATAGCAGAATGCTTACTGTTTTTCTCTGAGAGTAAATCTAAGTATCTAAAATAAATAATGCAAAGGACATTTGATAGGAATATTTATATCATCCTCTTCTAAGCAGTAATTACATAACATTCTTAATGTTAATGGAAATTTTCTCCAAAAATATGTCTTTATAAACTGATTATGTAAATGTTGTTTTTTTGTTTTTTTTTTCTGGGTTGCAGGTTGAGAACCACAACCTGAACTATTTTTGAATATGAGGCAGTTTTAACATTTTATAGCTCTTAAGATGACAGTTTATTTATTTGTATGGATTTCTACAGAAAGTAGGTGTACCTCTGATCAGGGTTTCCCCATTATTTCCACCTGGGTTTATTCCAAGGGTGTGTATGAAAGCAGTGTAGGGCATTACCTGGACATCTGGGGGCTGTTTTGGGAGGTTTTTTGTAGTTTGTGTTGCACAGTTGAGCAAGAGATATCTCTGTGGAGCAAGGTTTGTCTTCAGAGGTCCTGCACCTTCAAGTGCTGTTTATTATTTTACTCAACACTGTGGATGAGTATCTGCTCCAGCTTCTCCTAAATTCATCAGTAAACCCTGCCCTGCAGCCAAGGGTGTGGCTTGTTTCTGCTACAGCCTTTTGTTATGGAGCAGTGGAACTGTGAAAAACGACAAAGGGATGGATACTGTGGGTGCATCTCTGCCCATGCTTTATATGAGTAGCCATATATGTTTTCCTAATTGCATGTATTCTATTGAGGAGATTTGTATTCCTTCTACTGAGAGGATGCATTTCAATGAGATGATGGAAAGTGAAATGCTTTTGTTCTTGGAGAGACACAAGGTCCAGGGTTGCAGAGATGTTGATGGTATCAAATTATATTAAACGTACATGCAAACTTATTTTCCAGTAAATAAATATACCTTGATCTTACTAGAATAATAGCCTATGACTTAGTAATGCATTTTTAAATGAGAAAATATCTTTGCCTCTTCCTCCCTTCTCCTGGGCGAAATTATTTGAGGAGAAAAAGATCACATGAAAGTACAAATAGTGCATAAATAGCTTTATGCCTCCTGTGCGTGGGGAGATATTTTCTGCCTTGGCACAAAAAGCCCACTGGTGGCTTCAGGGCTGTCACAGCTCTGCTGCCACGAGGACCCAGGCAGGACTGCAGTGCAGCCACTGTGTTTGCTGAGGGCAGCAAGGCCCACCTTGTGTCCAAACTGTCCTGCTGCTTCTCCTGGCAAGGGAAATGAAAGAAATGCCAGGTAGGATTAAGTGTCAATCCAGTAAGAGGTTTCTTCTCCTGCTCTTGGTCCCCATCCCAGCTCAGTCATTTGATTCCCAAGGGGGAGCCCGTATGTCCGGATGAGTGTGGGCAGGGGTGCTGATGGCCAAGGTCCCTCTGCCCTGCCAGGGTGTGCAGGATGGAGGAGTGTGCTCCTGTACCCTCTGACCACTTCTTAGAATAGATGTGAAACCAAGCTCCAGTCATCATTAAATTACAAAGGTTGTTGTAAGGCTGCACTGTCCACCATGCAAAGAATACTGTTATTTTGTTAAATAAGGACTGAGAGATCATATCAGCTCCATCTCTCGTGGCTCTAAATATAAAATACTTACAGTTGCTCTGGTTACTTGGAATGGTGGATTTATGATAAAATATTTTGAAAGCACACATGCAATATATAACATTTTAATAATGGATGCTAAATTATTTATTACGTGGCTGAGTTAGGTAGCTCCATTTCCATTTAGCAGAGAAAGGAGTTCATACGCATTATTATAAAAGTTATTAAAGTTGAAATTGTTTAGACTTTTCAGTAAACTACTGCAAGGCTCTGAAAAGAACAAGTGCTCTATTTAATAGAAAATGTGGAAATTTTATATATAAGATTATAAAGATGGGATTATTTATGTATATGGTCAGTGTTTTTAAAATATGCTTTCATTTTGACATAATGACTGGAAAAGTTCAAAGAGTGCTGAGGGTTTACGCTTGTATTCATTGTTAAAAATTCATTGTTAAAAACTAAGCTAAAACCTTTTTTTTCTGATTTTATTTGCTTATTTATGAAGTGATAAAGGGGAGAGTTGAAGAACAAAAATAGAAAACTGGCTGGTGATTAAATTCAATATATCGGGAGTTACTGTATTTTTAAGTATATCATTCTTAAGCTTAGACTATTCTGAAGATACTTTGATATTTTTTTTTCCCTCTGTATCTGATTTTCCATAACTGCCTAACCAGTGTGCTTGACTGACAACTGAAAAAGTGGTAATCTGGAGACTGTTCCATTTTATTTTAGGGCTGAGAGAATTGCCTAGAATATGCTGTGAAAAGTAGTGGTGCAGACTTCAACACGGTGCCATCACTTTACCCATCTGGAAAACCCTTGTTTTAGTGCTGCTTTGGGAAGTGCTAGCACTGGGCACATTCTGAATACTTGGAGGTGTTAGTGTGTTAGGCTACCTGCAAAATCACACTTGCATTCTGGCATTCCAGTCTTGGGTAATGCTGTGGGTGTGTTGTGTCACCTTACATGAAAAAAGCTTTTGTAATTTGGTAGGTTTTATTTGAATAATACATTTGAAATAGCAAGGAGGAGAGGTTTGAGTTCTTTCAGTGTCGCCTGCAGTGGTGTATGGTTGTTTCTGTTGGTTTTAGATTATGATCAAGTGGGAAGCAAGTGTAATTTCTGTTTACATTGGCTGAATTGCCTCTTTGAAATGCAGTAAGGAGATGATTTAGCTTAAATGCAGATTTATTCTGGGTTGATTGTGTTGTTCTGTCTGTTCTGTTACTAGTACTGTACTCCCAGTGCTTTGTGAGTAGAGGATGAATATGCTTTACTATTGCAATCTCCTTTCATTTGAGTGTGCCTCTTGTCTCACTTTTGAGAGACCTATCTAACATTTCTTTCAGTCTGAGTGTTGCGAAGCTTTTCTTCTTTTTGTATCAAAAGTGCTTTTAGCACATGTGAAGTGGTGGTGTTAGGGTGTTAGTGATGAACATGGTCTTTATTGTCTTGATAGCTGAAAATTTTTGTAAACAATGTTTAAAAGTCTGGAAATCATAGAATTGTTTCTTGGAAAAGACCTTTAGGATTATCAAGTCTGACTGTTAACCCAGCACTGCCAAGTCCAACATCAATCCCTGTCCTTAAGTGTCACATCTATGCTTAATTTTTAATTTCCCCTTTTCAAATACCTCTAGGGATGATGATTCAACCATTTCCCCGGGCAGCCTGTTCCAATGCTTGACAACCCCTTTCTAACATCCAATTTAAATCTCCCCTGGTACAACTTGAAGCCATTTCCTCTTGTTCCGTTGCCTGGGAGCAGAGCCTGATCCCCACCTGGCTACAACCTCTTGCCAAGAAGTTGTAGAGAATGAGCAGGTTCTCCCTGAGCCTCCTTTTCTCCAAGCTGAGCCCCTGCTGCTGCTCCAGCCCCTTCCCCAGCTCTGTTCCCTGTCCTGGACACGCTCCAGCCCCTCCATGTCCTTCTTGTCCTGAGGAGCCCAAAAGTGATGCCAGGATTTGAGGTGTGGCCTCGGCAGTGCCCAGCACGGGGGTCAGTCACTGCCCTGGTCCTGCTGGCCACGCTGTGGCTGATACGGGACGTGTGCTGTGTCCTGGCCCTGTGCTGGATCATGCTCAGCACCACCAGGGCCTTTCCTGGTGGCCATAGGGCAGCACCCGGCCTTGGTGGCCAAAGAGGACCTGGACTCCTCTGGCTGCTCCCTGGGGCCAGCCTGGCCAGGCCCTCTGCAGAGCCTTCCTACCCTCCAGCAGGTCCTTGGTGTCATCCCCAGCCTTCCTGAGGGATGTTAAATGCCCTTGTCCAGAACATGGATAGAGATACTGAACACCCGTGCTGGTGCTGAGCCCTGGGGAGTCCTGCTGCAGTTCCAGTGCCCGTCTCTGGCCACGGCCATCACCCACGCTTCACACAGAGGACACTGCACCAGCCAAGCCACCAGGACAGATCTGTGGGAAATGCTGTGGGCAGACACATCCACAGCCCTGCCTTCATCTCCTGAGCAGGTCACCTCAGGAGGACATCAGGTCAGTCAAGCAGGACCTGCCTTTTTAACCCGTGGTGGCCAGGCCTGACGGCTTCATTGTCCTGTCTGTGCCTTTTGATGGCACTCAAGGCGATCTCTTCTGTACAATTTTGGATTAAATTGTTTTTCCTGGATCAAACCAGTAACCAGTAAGAATTGCTGATGAAACCCATCAGCTGCTCAAGAGGCTGCAGACAGCTAGAAAGTATTTGGTTATTGCTATTGCAAGAGATTATTCTTTTAACTTGTCTTTATTTCTTGCTAATAAGTGCAGATATCATCAAATACCAGAGTGAACCCTCAGGGGCAAGAGGGAGGGTAATGACATGGAATGACCTTCCTATTGACCAAAAAGCCAATTTTAAAAAGAAGAATATCTTATCTAAATAGTTTTACTTAGCTAAGAAACAAGTGGTTATTCGCCCTGCCACCTGCATATTTTTTTCTCACTGGCCTTTATTTTGGAAATCAATGGGTGACATAATTCCAGTGGCTAAGGCAATGCTGCCTTACCTCTTTGACCTCTTTTTCTGTCAACTCAGTCAATGGTCTGTTATAGTCAGGGTTTTTTTCACCTGGCAGATTTCATCTGACATTCAACAGGCAGATTTTGTTTTCTCCTTTTCCACTTTTGCATGTGATATCAGTATTAATGAGTTTTAGACATGATGATCTATAATTTTAATTTGTTGGCTAATGCACTGCAATGGAGTGTTTTAGCATGGCAAAAATTGGGTAAATCTGGGCCTTTCTGACTGCAGGGGTTTTTAAGGGGAATAAGTACAAGAATATTTGAGTTTGTAAGAAAAAAATATTTTCTAGACATGAAATAGCTATCATTGGGATAAGTTCTATTTATTTTTTCACCCCCCAAGACAAAGCTTTTATGATTTGGATTCTCTGTAAAAGCCAATTGTTTAACTTGGCTCCCCCAGCTAGAAGCCAGCAAGCTGATACTGCTGTTTCCAAGGATCTGGAATTTCAGCTGACTTTTTTTTCTCTTTTCTGACTCATGCATAATCATCAGTAATAAAACTTCTGATGGCCAAATTATGACAGGAGATACAGCTTTGAAGTTATTTTGCTTTCAATAGAATGATTCACAACTCATATAAAAACACAACTCATATAAAAATATGCTTGTACATCTAAATATAGAACAGTCATTTTAATGAAGTTTGCTTGAATATTTCACCTATTTACCATCTGATAAGTTATCTTGTGTTGCATGAGCTAATGTTAGAAACCCAGTTGAAATGCATCTTTTGGCTTGTCTGCTTGCTTGGTTTTTTTTTAACTGAGGTGTGCAGGTTACTGTTTCCTCAGACCTGGTTTCAAAGCGGGTGTTGTAACAACATATGAAATGTCTATTTCAGTAGATCAGGTTTTGCAAAAAATACAGTAAGGGTGTAGTTATTTCAAGTACAAGTACTTTTACCTGAACTAATTGGAAATTGCATTGCTCACCTAAGAGTGGTGGAACCACACCTGACAAATATTTGACAGTCAGATTTCACAGATAATTTGGAAAAACATTGGAGGCTTTTTTTAGTGCAGTGACAGGTCATGAACATTGTAAATATATCAGACTTCCTCCCTGTGTTTCACAAGACTCGGGTCATTGTGGATTAGGGTAAATTCTGATATCCTGGTTCCTCTTCTTTCTCTAGGGGACAGCTGCATGAGCTAGAGAGCTTGTAGAATGGCTTAATCTTCCAATTCTGATGGATTTAATAAATCCACAAAGAATGCAGTTTCTTTTTGTTGCTGGCCAAGCTGAGAAAAAAAATAAGTCTCTTACCTGTATATTCAGGAGTCAGAATTTTATTTGAGGCCTTGAACTGAATAAAACATGGTGCATTTCAAGCAATGTTAGTTATCAAGGAAAAGCTAATCAGACTTTGATAACTATCCTTCTGTAAAAGCAACGTCTTAAGATAAATCTAAAACTACTCAAAGCAGTGTACTGATCTGAACTATACTGCATTTTGTCTTTTTTTCTCTTAGTTCTGAAGGAGTAAAATGATTATTTAATGCTTATACTGCCAAGGCTTTTTCATCTCATAGAGCTGGAAGTATGCTTTTGTTATGTCTCTCTCCTCACTTTGCCATGTTATTGCCAACCCTCCTGTTTGCTCATTAGTAGCATTTAAAAGTCATGAAGGAGCAAATGGCAGGTTCTTCATATATTGGTTTAATGTGAGAAATGTATGTGACACTTTGCTTTCTCTGTACCGTTTGAATGTATATCAGGTTCAGTAAAATGCATCTCCAGATATCTTTAGACATGTAAACTTCAAAACATCCAATCCAGGCAAAAGAGTGCTGCCAAAATGCAAATCCAAGGGTTTCTCTGTAAATTACCAGCAGCTGTGCAGGTACACATCAGCTGTCTTTATTATCACTGCCAGTGGTGCTGAACACGAGCATGCTTCAAACACTCTGAGAACAAATCATATTGACACTTGAAACCAAGAAAGAGGAAAAAGGGAATTTCCAAACATTTTTCTTCCATTCTAGAGAAAACCTTACAATTATGTTCGAACAGAACCTAAACATGGGTGAGTATTCCAAAGAGAATAATAACAGGTTTAGAAAAAAACAGTCAGGATTTTTAAAAGCTATAGCTCTGTGGTTGGTTTAAAAGCAAGATGACATTTAGTTGAGAAATAAAAGGTGACTGTAGGTGAGGGAAAGCACATCTTCCTGCATTTGTGAATGATCCTGGAGATAATAACACAGAATGAATCATTCTTTCTTTCCCTGCTAGCCTCTGTGTGGTGCTGACTGAAGTGAATTAGCAAAGCTGAGAAGTCCTTTGCTACTCCCTGGAGATAACTTTGCTCTGTCAGGGCAGCTCAGGGGATTCAGCTCAGCTGGATGCTGAACAGTGTCTGCACGATGGCACCTGCTTCAGATACGTCACAGCAAGTTTGAAGGTGTTTACCCTCTGTGCAAAATGGTTCCTTATTCTTGAAGTGTTGGATAAGTGCTTAATGTGTGTTGATGTTATTTTTAGGAGATTTGGTTTAGTGCTTGACCACCTTTTTTGTGCAAAAAGATTTTAGAGATACATTTCTAATATTTTGAGAAATACAGAATAGTTTGGGTTTTTTTTAATTAAATAAGCTTACTTTTCCTGGATTTTCTTTTTCTTTGACTTGGAATTGTTCTGAAAAATGGTATATGAATAATTTTTTTAATTAATTTACATCTTGCTAACAGTTGAGGTACAGAGAGAAGGTAAACCTCTACAACTGTATTTCAGTGCTCAGTTAGAATGTTTTCATTGCAGTTACAAAAAAACAAAGCAAAAAAGAATCCAAAACATGAAAACTGTTTAGAGCCGTCAGAAGCCACCAGGATGGAAGAGAATTCTGACTGTATATGAAAACCAGAAAAGGCAAATTCTTAAGAAAGCCATGAGGATTGTTAACAGAATCTCAACAAAATTTGATTCTGTTTGAGGCTGAGCCACACTTGAAAAGGTCTGATGCCCTCAGTATCTTGAACAATTTATATTTTGTTATGCATTGATAGCAATGAATTACTGCAGAGTGGTTTTTAAGTTTGTGGTATCTGGAAAGTGCCTGTTCAGGTCCATGCCATAGAGAGCAAGGGTTCACTGTTTGATCTTCATTCCAAGGAAGGCTCCCCTCAGAAGTGCAGCAATCTTTTCTACCTTGTCCTGAGACAGAGCAGGAGAATGAGCAATCAAACGTGTTCTGTTGTGACAAGTCACGCAAGAGTCTGCTCTGAGGTGAACATGGAAAACACAGCACCAGCTTTCCTCTCTCTCAGGGAAATGAAATGGAATTGGGGCAACCCCTCCTTCTGGAACACAGGAATAAATTACACTTTTGATTATTGCTTTTTTCAAAATATCTAGACACTTAGCTGTTTAGAGGGAGGGAGGTGTTCATCTTTTTTTTTGGCCTTATGTTTAAAACCAGAAAAAAAGCAAACTTGAAATCCTGAAACTATCTGTGACCATCTATTTAAAAAAAAAAAAAAAAATCTATCTTCCATCTTAGTCATCTCTTTTCATTTAAAACTTAAATATCTGTCCCACTTTAGGTACCCAAATACAGGAGGATTTTGGGCCAACTGAAATACTGCAGCTGGGGTTAGGCCCCATTTCTGAAAGACCAGCCAGTCTTTGGCAAATTGGTCTTCCTTCTTGATGTTCCCCTATCAGCTCTGGTGTTTTCCATTCATTTTAAAAAAGTGTGTGCAGCAGTGACTCAGTGTACTTCCAAGTTAGTTGAACCATTCAGAATCTCAAATATAAAATGAAAACAAGCATTGTGTGTAAGGATTTACTTCTCAATACATCTAAAGGTTACCTGAAATAATGTTGATACCCAAAGAAATTTTTCAAAACTGCTCCTTCTGTAAGAAAAGAAATAGATGGAGTGGTTTCATTCTAGCACTGGTCAGTGTGTCTCGGAAAGTGTCCTCCTGGGCTCCTGGGGTGACTTATTTTGTAGGGAGAAGTTGTTGAAATTCTTTGGAACACTGCTGTTACAGGAAATGAAATTTATCCATTGCAGGATTCTCTGAGCACCATTTTTAACTAGCTGTTGTGCTGTATTGACTGGAGTGAGTTTTTTACATGGGCTTTTTACCTCAGAGATGAATGTTTTTATTTTTACGCCTTCCTCTGTGAAGGAACAGTTAAAATCAGGCACAGGGAAATGTAACAGATGTTGGTGCACATTTCCCATCTGAAAATGCCTTCCACTGGCCAAGAGGATTGTTAGGCACAATTAAGCCCAGTATAGACATCCTGTACTGTAAGCCAAGGCTGCTGAGGATGTTCCCAACAGGGGAGCACAGGTTTGGAAAGAAGGAAGTTCATATGAACTTTCATCCTTGGTAGGTTTTTGAGTATCACTGGGTGAAAAACAAAGGAGAGTCTGTGCCCCCACATACTGCCCATGTCATTAAGATACAACTATACGATATACAACTATAGATTTATGAGACACTTTCAATCCATGAGCAAATTTATTATGCATTTCAAGGATGCTAGTACTTGAAATCTGATTTTTGAGAAGCATTTGGTGTAATGTTGCCAACTGACTTTAAAAGCTTGTGATATTATGCCTTGTAATGTTCCACATTCAGTGCAATTGTCACTGTAATCAGCTTTATGATGGCAAATCTTCATGATGACTGCAGGGTTATATTTTTTGCATATTATGTCTGAAATGTGAGTTATTTTTGATTTCAGAGGTATAGTGGTAGTGAAGTGAGAAAGGCACTGCAGATTTTGAACTCATGTATGGAATGTTTATGCAGTGAGGGGAATTTGTCATTTCCAGTGATGTGATAGCATCTACTGTTGAAAAAGACACTGAGACCCAATGCTCTTATATTTTGTGATTTGTATTGTAATTGAACCCATTAGAGCTGGCCGTTGTGGAAAAGCATGCTTTGCTGGCAGAAAATTGCCTTGATTGACTATTTTTGTTGTATCAGAATATTATACAGACATTGTGAACGTGTGTTGACCTAAAAATGTCAGTGACTATTTCATATCGGTCTCTCTTTTTTTTTTTTTTTTTTTTTTCTTTTCTAGGGTGGGGAGGAATGACACAAAAATGCAAGAAAGACAATGCTTTTCTGTTGTGTAATGCCTGGCTTTTAATAATGTAAGAAGATCTGTGCCAGGTCTGTAAACAGAGTCTGTAAGATCTGGACAGCCAGTAATTCTTTTACTGAAATATGCAAGAGAATTCTAAACCAAACCTCTTTCTAATTCTGCTCTTATTTTCCTGAAATAAGACACAAACCCACAAAGGGTGTTTCCCTGTCCCTCTAGCCTTAGTTCTCCATATAATGTTTTTATTAACTTCCTCTTTAGATGAATACAGGTTGGGTTTGATATCTCCCATCATTTTTACTCACGGCAGCAGCAGGGCAATGCTTGTCCCCAGTCCCATGCGCAGGTGATGAGATGCCTGCATTTCACTGGGGGAAAAATGGGACTTCTCTCATTTTCTGGAAAACATTATTTGCTCCTGTGGGAGGGTATTTGCTAAATACCTCTTTGTTAGTCCACTGGAACCGATGGAGTTCTGAGGAGTGCCTGGAACCTGGCTTGACACAGCACATGGTCTTTATGTGTGCCTAAAACTTATTCTGTGTGTGGTAACTTGTGGTGGCAATGTGTTTATCGCTGGGGCTCGTTCTCAAGGAGCATTGTCTTGTTTAAGTGGCTGTGAAATGTACTTTTTATGTGCTGTTCTGCGGTCGTCTTGAGGTCGGCATAATCCTGGCTTAAGGTGTCTGGCTGCAAATTTGTCATTTGCATTATTATTGGTTGGTTCTTGCAGAACCAAGTGGGGTTTTTTTGGGTTTTTTTTGTTTGTTTGTTTGGTTTTTTTTGTTTTGTTTTGTTTTGGGTTTTTTTTGTTTGTTTTTTTTTAACATAAAGGACTTTGCCTAGAAGAATATTAGCAAAATGCTGAGCAAGGTATTTTTAGTCTCTGGGTTCCAGTAAGAAGTGGGAGATCAAGAAGGGCAGAGGTGATGCTTTAAGTCTTCCTTAGCATGGGAGAGATTATCTCAAAATATTGATAAATGTGTAGCATTGTGCTTCTGGATAGGAGGGGTGAGAATTTCTAGTTTACATTTTCACTTTGTTAGTTGAGTGGTTTGTAGAGATTTTTCTCCCCCGAGTTTTATATGTCAATATCAGGTACCTGAAATACTTAAAAGTATTTCCAGGTCAAAGCCAAAGAATGTAATTATTTAAACCCATATTTCGTAGCTTTATTTGTTTTTTCAGCACTTCTTTTCTGATACAATACAATTGTCTGTCTAATGCTAATTTTCTTGAGACATTCTGAAGTCTTTTGTAATGTATGTGTTTTCTCAATGTTTGGCACTTATGGTATTCTATGTACCTCTACTACTTTCCCATGTCTTTTAGAAATGTTGTCTTTTAATGTAATCTAAACACTTCTCTGTTACTAAACAGCACAACCTTTTCTAATCTTATTAATTAAAAGTATCTTCTGGTCACCATTCTTCCATTCCTTCACAAAAAAAATATGATCTGGCATCCTCATCACAAAAATAGATGGTGAGTCGGGAACCAGACACCTTCAGAAACAGATCCCAGATGTACTTTTAAGGAACACTGTGTACTAGCAAGCATTTCAAATCTTTCTGGAATTATTTCTTGAGAATGATGAGTGTTAGCTGCTGAGGTGGGTCTCAAATGTACTGCCTAAATGGTGTCTCTTTTACTCCCTGACCTAATGATTTAAACTGAAGAATTAATTTGTCTGTGAATATACTGATACTCTTGCATTGTCAATATTTGTTAGGGTTACCTCTTTGTTCTTCTGTGTGCTTAAAGCATTCTGCTTCAGCAGCGTGCTTCCTTGGAGGGGATGATACAAGTTTTAAATTAAGAAAATTTTTTTTTTTTTTTTTTTTTTTTTTTTGTTATATAACAATTGGGATTCAAGAATACGATGGAGTAGTTAATGTTAATTACCCTTCACGTCCTTTTGGGACAAACCTGTGTGCACACTTTGTGACTTTGTTTAATAGTTAGCTTTTGTGCTCTAACAGGACAAGAGACATCGATTGTATGTTACCCACTGCAGAAATATAAAAATCAAATTGAACGTGATATGGTTCTTTTTCTCTCTCTGTCTCAGGGCAGAACACTTTGTTAAAAATTGATTCCACACTCTTTGGTGAAAGCCATTTCTCTAATGTAAAAAAACCTGAGGGGTTTTTGTTATCTTTTTTTTTTTTCTATTGTTATTATATTTTTTCACGTTCAGAATTAAAAAGTGAATGCATACATTTATACAAGAAAATTTTCTTGCTGTGAAGAGGGATTTCCAGTTCATGGATTGAAAGATGTTTAGGAAGAATCATTATGCTAATTCAGTCTGTCCTCTTGAATGGCCATGCTGCAGAACTTGGAGGCTGGCTTAAAGCAGACCTTTTGGAAGATCTTTAATCTTGTTTTAAACATCCAAGTAATTTTGGTTCTCTCAGTTTCACTGCTGCCCTACTGAACTGTTTGCGTGTTTAATCACCCTTGCAATTTGGCCATTACAGTGCTCTCTTTCTCTTTATTTTTGCTCCTGGCCGCTGTTTCCTGCTGTGTTTTCCGTCTGTGAGATTAAAAATGCAAAATATCCTCAAACACATGAGGAAGCTCTTGAAGTGTGCTACCTCCTAGAAGAGATATATATCAAAGACACAGAGGAAGTAGGGGAGGAAGAAACCTAGTGGAATCACATCATCTGCTTTTCTGCCTGAAAGCAAGATCAACTTTCCTGCATCACCCCTGAGACATGTGCGGAGCCCATTCTGGAAGGACAGGGGCTCTCTAACCTCTGCAGGCATTTTGCACTTGCACTGGGGGGTTTTCTTTTCCCCTGTGCCTGAGTGATACATCTCTCCTTGTGTAATTTAACCTCCCACTGTTTCATGGAGAGTGGGCATACAACATGCATTATTTCCACCCTTTGCCTAATGGGCCATTATCTACCTAGAGATAGCAATGCCAGCCTCAGCCTTCTCACCTTGGAGTAGTGCAATCCTCATTCCTTCACCTTCTGGAGTTTGTCTTGGCCTCCTACAGTTGTGAGCCATTATGGGTAAGATTTTTAGATCTGCAGAATTATTTAGGTATCTAATTTGTTGTCTTGAGAACATGTATGAAGCATAACTCTGCTTCAGATACCTGAAATTGGAGTAGGTGGTAATAAAATTTTGCTAGTAGATACAGATGTATGATGGGAGGAGAGGTGAGAGTTAACAGTAAGTCATGAGCCACAGAGCACTGTGAAGGATGAGTTTATTTTGCTGTTATTAAAAATTTCATTTCAGGATAATCCCTCTGAGACTTAACACGTTATTTTAAGAAAAGCTTCCTAGAGCAGCAGTAAACAAGACACAGTACAGTAGGTTCAAACGATTCATAAATGTTTGGATTTTTTTTAAACATCCCATTTATTGAGTCTGTTTCTAATACAGGGCTGAAAGAAACAGCAATCATGTTGCCTATGTGTTTGCAAAGAGTGACATTTGTAAAGTAATCTATTTAAATAATCAGCACTCTGAAGCCTTGTCTGCTGTTTTTGGCTGTCAAATTTTGTCAAGTAGGAGGAAAAACGCTTAAAGCACAGGCTAGCTCTTTAATGATTTTTGCATATCCCTTCTTCAGCAGCTCAGCTGCGGCTTAATTTAGAGGTGCTGCTGGATGTGTGGCAGTATCTGTTTGTATGCATGGCTTTGGCAAAGCATCCTGTGCCTCTGGATGTCCCAACAGCAGGAGCATCCCGTGCTTCCATCTGGGGTTGTTTCCATCAGGCTCACGATGCCCACGTCCCCACGGCTGCAGGAATGTAGGAGCAAACTTCATTTTTTCTGCATGGCCTGTCCAGTAGAGCAGGACAGGAGTCTTGAGGTCACAGGTGGGGTGTGCAGCCACTGTCCGAGGGGACCCTGGCACTGAAATCACAGGAGAAAGGCACGGATTTGAGTACAAGACAAACGTGGTCTCCTGTCTAACCTCAGCACTGTGGGGAATTGTGGCAAGCACATTTCTTTCCCTCTCAGGATTTTTCATAGAGGTGCACAGAGAGAAAGAAAAAATACTTTCTATTTCTGCTCGTTTTTCCCATGTGGAATGTGTTTGGAGAATTGTTTACCTGGGGTGAGTGCTTGGTTGGATTCTGGTGAGGATTGTTTGAGCCTGATGGCCAATCCAACCCACCTGGGGCTGGATGAGAGATGGAGAGAGAGGGTCATGAGTTGGGTGGGAGTTAGAGTCAGAGAAAGTAGTATATAGTTTTAGTATCTTCCTTTGTATAGTATATTAATGTATTACAGCATAGTTATAATGAAGAAATCTTTCAGCCTTCTGAATTGGAGTCAGACATCATCACTTCTTCCCACCGAGTTCACCTGCATTTACAATAGGGAATGATCAGGGTGTGTTATTGGAAGGGTTAACTGATTATATTGAAGACAGAACAGCAAACAAAATGCACATGGGCGACCCTTGTGTTACCTGACCTTAATTTTTACTGAATTATTGTCTTAAATATACAATTTCTCCTTTTTTCATTATTGAACATAGGTGACAAAACATAAACTATGAATGCACCAATTCTTTACAGCCACAGTGCTGTAAAGTTTCATACAAAAAATTGTAATTAATCCATATTTCATTTGACAGCCTCCAGTAAAGAAGCATTTTAACATGTGTTTAGCAATATTCCCATTCAAAGAGGTACTGAAATTACAGTATAGCATATGCTGAAGTGCTTTCCTGAATTAGGATCCTAGCACTCAGTGGACACAATCACATTTTCTCAAGTTTTCCCCTAGTGTTAATATTGATGATAGGATCTGAAACACTGAAGTATGGATCAGAAATAGTTGTGATCAGGAAAAGACAGATAAGAGGTCATGGAAAGGAGAGATGAAGAAATACAAGGTAAAGTGAAATAAATGAGCCTTAGCAAAGTGGGATTTATTTGCTAGTTTTTGTTCGTATTGCTTTGTGTAAAGTGACTCAAAAACTCCCATATTTGTGACATTTTGGCTTTAAGAAACCTTGTTACCCTGAAAAAGAACCTTGCCTTTTTTCCTTACTTATTCACAGAGTGTTAATGTGTTGAGGTGTGTGCAGCAGAAATAACCCTGTGAGCAAATCAGGGTTAGTGAGTGATGGAAAAGTGGAACCTCACAGCAGTTCTTGAGGGCCTGCAGGTGACCATTGCCAAGTCTTGTTCTTATGGAACTCACTGTGTAATTTCAGAGAAGAATGAGAGCTTTCTCCCCTCTTGACCATCACTGGGGAGAGCTTGGAAAGGATCCAATGTGGTGAGAAATATATAAAGATGAGAGTGTCTTTTGGCTCTCTCCCAGACACGAAGTGCAGATACTGGAACATCTTTTAAAGAAAAATTTGTAAAGTTACTTTGTAATTCCCCATTTATATCATGACAGGACAGAGGTGACTATAACAATAAGGCTGATTTCTTCTGCTTTGGGTTGATAATGATAAACAAGATTTTATTAAATTAAAACTATCATATTAGCTTACTAATGGCCTTAAACTGAAGGAAGAGTAGGTTTACATTAGATATTAGGAAGGAAATCTTCCCTGTGAGGGTGGGCAGGCCCTGGCACAGAAACTGTGGCTGCCCCTGGATCCCTGGCAGTGCCCAAGGCCAGGCTGGACAGGGCTTGGAGCAGCCTGGGACAGTGGAAGGTGTCCCTGCCCATGGCAGGGGGTGGAATGGGATGGGCTTTGATGTCCCTTCCAACCCAACCCATTCTGGGATTCTATCTATACAATCCTTCTGCAGTTTCCTTTTCTCCTTGAGCTGTGGTTTATGCATCAGTGCCTGCATAAATAGGAAGTGATCCTTGTAATATGGACAAAGTCATGAGTGGAAGGCTGGAAACTCCTTTCAGCTTGCTTAATATATTTTATATTTTGTCTCATGCATGTATGGAAGGATGCCTTTGTATTTAATTATATGAGAGATTTCTGTCTGGAGCATATGAGTAGAATCCTGTTTCTCTTAGAGCCTAATGTGGATTGAGTCTTTGCATTTCATGAAGGTTTTCACAGCTGATTTCATCTTTTCAGGAACAGATTTTGATCTGTTTGCATATAGTATAAAATTAAAATGCTACAGTGATGTTTTGTGGGAGACTTATGATAAGGACTTGTATGTAGTTTTAAATTCTGTGAATAGTGGGAAAACAGGAGTGGTTTTTTAAAGTTTCTATCAGGATTATAAACCATCCTCTGAAATACAAAATCTGCTTGTAAAGAGAATGGAATACTTGATGATTGAAGGTTATAGTAAAATATGCTATATTTGGTATATATTAAGGTAAAATTTACAATGATTTTAAAACCAGCAAAGATTTGCTAGGTGCTTAAAAATTACCAAAATGCTCTTTATTTCAGGTAGTGTAGGAATGCTCTTTTTTTGTTTGCCATGTTTATCATCACAGGGATGTGCTTAAATCACATTCTGTGCTCACTGAAGCTTTGCTGAAGAATGTCAGTCAATAGTTACAAAGCTGTCAAACAGTTTTCCCTAAGTTGAATTTACATAGACACCTCAAGAAGAAATTAATGAAATCTTGTTTCACTGCACATGTGTAGCCATTTTTAATGAACTTTTGGGGATTTGAAGTACTTTCTGTGCAGTTGAATTTGTTTCTGGATTACAGAATGTATAAAAGCTTTGCCAGCCTTGGCAGAATGAGGGGAATTGCAGTTTACAATTTTTTGTGGCAAACATTCACTTTAGGTTGGTGATATGTGAATTTACTCGCTTATTTATTATAGCAGCGATAGATTATTCTCACTTCTACTTAAATTTGACAAGCTGTGCAGTGCTAAACCCTGCTAAAATGGTGCAAAGACCCAATTACATAAACTACAAAGGCATGCAAGAGTAAGCAAAGAAAAAAAACATATAAAAGGATTAAAGATCAAAAATAGAATGATTCCAGTGAAACTGCATTAGGAGACATCAGGCAGGAAAACATGAAAGAATTAGAGTATGAAGAACAAAGCTTTATAAAGCTTCTGAAAACTGGCAAACATTTTTAAAATTACTTCTTTTAACTCTTTATATTAGAAGGAAAATTATTTCTTTGGAAAGGACATATTTTTCTGTTTTGTAATTGTGTTCTTCTTGAGTTTTGTTTATGGAGTTTGGGTTTCACCTGCAGAGTAATAGTAGCTGGATTTAACCAAGGATTTTAACAGTAAGTTGTGTTTTTAATTTTAAATAATATGCTATGGAAGATTTAAGAGGAATTGCAGGGTGAATATCCCCTGCAAGTTTATTCCTTCTGTGGCTTTAAACACCACCTTTCCAGTTAATCTTTATTTTCTTATACAGTAAAGGTGGTCTTGCACTGTCTTGGGAGGGCTGAGAAATGGAGCACAGACAGGAATGACCAAGGCATTTGGCCCTTTTTCTCTTACAAATCACTATTGTGTAGAATTCATTTTCTTTGCTAAAGGAACTCAGAGAATGGATAAATGAAAAATAGCCCTTGCAGGAATAAGACTTAATTCATTGCAATTCCCCCATGTTCCCTGGAAGAACTAGACAAAGTATAGATTCCCATAGTAGTGCTAAAGGCTTTCTGTATTTCCCACAAACAGGGTTTCTGCTGAAGTTGAGAGAACCAGTTCAGTTACTAATTCAGGCCACAGTCACAGGAGTGCTGAATGTCTTTTAACATCTAATTAACAATAGTAAGAGGCCCTTCTTTAGATAAGTCTTCTTATTCCTATTCTGCACAACTTTTATAATCAATATTTGCCATATATTTTTGGTCAGCACTGAACCCCATTCCTGCAACAATTCACCTGAAATTATTCTGGCTTCTCTTTCTTCCTCCTGGCCTAGTTTGGTAAGCACTGTGAAGAGTTATAATTTTTTTTTTTATTATTTTTTTTATTTTTGTGGCAGCATTGCCTCCTGGTTGAGGTGCTGTGTAGACAGTCCCTGTCTGTGCTCTGGGGTTGTTCTCCATGTAGCTCTTGCAGGCTGCTTGAAGCCTGGGAGGGATACAAAGCAAGACAGATGGTTTCCCACAGACTTCCCCTCTAGCTCTTTCATCTTTCATCTAACTATTAATTCATCTGTTTGGATGGATACATTCACGCATGGAACCAAGATGAATAATAATGAGATTTTTAATAACTCCCTACATTTGCATTCCTTGTAACTCTTTACATGGTTCTAGCTGATTAAAATGAATCATTTACATAATTAACATATGGTTATAGTGTTGGCTTTAATATGCTGATTATCTCAGTACTTTTGTCTAGAGTCAATTGGATTCAAACTGTAACAATTGTTTGAAGTGAGAATAGTTTATTCCTGTGAGGGTTGGTGAATATTTGCCATGGGGCCTGATTAGAAAATAGCACAACTGTCCAAGAAATACTTTAATATAAAGCATGTATTAAAAAATAAAAATAAAAGAGGAAAATGTCATCTGCATCTTTTGTGTTTAGGTCAGGCTTTACAAATAGGTTTCTATGCTTAAAGAGACTTTTGCCATTAGTTCCTTGCTGAGATACTAACACAATACCAGGCACAGTCCTGAGAATTAATCAAGACAAACAATACAGGTCTAATTGTTTCTTACTTGTAATTTTTTTTCTTTAAATCAGCTTTAAAAATAATATTTTTCTAAATTAAATTGAGGTAGATTTAGGTTTTTTTTTATTAGACAAAATATGTTTTAGTGGCTTTATATTCACTGGATTACCCTACTTTTAAGATTAAAAGATGAATAGTTTTCATATCTGTTATTTTTCTTGTTTTCTCCCAGTACATATTTATAGTAAGTCACACTTAACCAATTGTAGTTTAAGAATTGGTGGAATATTTTCTAATCTTGCTCTCACCCTTGGTGGTTTGCTCAGCTTCCTAGTGCAGAGGCTGCTTGAAAAGAGAAAAGAATTGTTAGTTTTTGTGGTTAGGTGACTAACATTTGTGTCAATGAATGCTTTTTGAATGTTCATGAATATTTGAAGCAAATTTGTGTTAATTGCACTACTGTTGTCCACAATTAGTCTGTGGGAGACATGATTAATTGTAAAGAGCCCTGACATTTATGCATAAAAGGCTTGAGGTCAAACAGAAATGGAGAAAAATGGTTCCTGCAGCATTGGCAGATGGAATGCTAATGTATTTTGTCTCATACTGAGAATAATGATATTTCTGCATCAATAGCAAATAATTGTTTTAGAACTATGGAATAGTCTCCTCTCCTTTGCTTTTCTTCCTGTTTAAATTGGTTCCATCCCAGCCCAGGATGCCACAGCCACTGGTTATTTTTACAGTGTGCCTTTTAATTGTGTTGGGAGCTGCTTTACAGGAAGCCCACACCCCCTGCCAGCTGGGAATTCCCTGTGGATTTCCTGGAAAGGTGTCGTGCAGTAATGTTCTGATGAGAATCATGCAGGCATTGTGAAGGAAGTCTCTTGAATCCCTGTTGGAATATAGAACCCATCAAAAGTGAACTTCCTGTGCTCAAAGGACACGAGCACTGCTTCTGCATGTTTGCCATCACTGAACTGGGAATAATGCAGCAGGCAGGATCTCAGTGGTTTAATCTCTCCCCAAACAGCAAACAGATAACGTTCCCCACGTTTTTAATAGGTACAGGAATTAAAAAAAAAAAAGATACTTAAAGCCCAAAAACTTTCCAAACAAGTTGTTTTTTTTTTTTTTTTAGCAAACTTCCAGATAACTTTGCAAACATTTTTGTATATTTGCTACATCCACATTCACGGTGTCATCACCACTTTAGGAGGGTGACCCATAACTGTCTGAGTGCCAAAAAGCATGGCATGGCCCTCAGCCCAGGGCCCTGCAGAGCTCCTGCTGGCTGCTCCTGGGCCCTGCAGATCCCCGAGGGATGCTCCTCTTTGGGAAGCTGGCAGCGTGCTTGGTGGCACAGTGGGACACTGTGGCTGTGGCACCCCAGCCTCCTCAGGCTGGCCATGCCCTGGTGGAGTGCAGAGGTCAATAAATGTACCTGCAGCACAGGAGGCTCCTGCCAGTCTCAGGGGTTGGCACGTGACTGATAAGTTTCCTTTGTTAAAATTGACATTAATCTGTCTAATTCTTTATAAGCTATTGATGGACTCATTAGCCCAGTGAAATTCTGCTGCTCTAGATCCTGGGTGAACGGAGCCCTTCGTATAAAAGTCTGAACAGATAAAACTTTCCAATAAATTACCAATATTGAAAATACTCTCTCAAGCAAACAGAAATCTCTACCTTCATTTGCAGCATTTTAATAAGTTTCTGATTGTCCTGCATTTACTGATGTAGCATCCAGTGAAGGTAGCCTAAACCTTTCTAATGTCTTTTGTAAGTTTTTGTTTATGTAAAACTACTGAAAGATATGGAATATTCTACTACTTAATAATCCTCATTTGAAGTTGCAAGGATATTGCATTTTCTCTCTGTCCTCAAACAAAATTTTCTTTACATGAAACCACCATAACCTGGTAAAAATGTTTATTTTTCTCTTTTTAATTCTTTTCAATGGAATAAGTTTTTATTTATTTACAATTTGTGCTAGTTGACCATTTGCAACTGCTTTTCAGCATGTCTTTAAAAGTTAGAGGAAGCAAAATGAAAGTGGTAGCCTGGAAAATGTATGATGCTATTCAATGAATAATTTGTGATGTCAGTTGAGAAATAACTAGAGTGCTTATAAAAATGCTAATCTTAAAAAAATGTGTTTCAAAGTAAGGTCCTGACAACGGTGTTAGATGTTCCATGGGATCGTGTAAGCTTTGTGACTTTTTGGGTAAAAAGTATGTGGTGATTGTTCATGATGGCCCCCAAGAAATGTTGATGGTTCATAATGGTGTTTGCTAAATAGTCTGGGACATGGTGGTGCTCGATGGAAATGCCCTGAAGGGAGATATTTTGTGCAGTAAGTAGCTCAGCCTGCTGAATTTTCCCTGTAACATGTTTGCATCAGGCAGAAACCAGGTAGCAAATGTTTGCACGCAATGGAGCCTTACATAACTCTTGCATAATTGTGTTCATAATTTTTTTAACAAAGAAAAAAAATCTCCTTTTCAGCACAAAAAACCAGCCTGTTAGTAGTTTGAGCTGATTTTTTAGAATCGACAAAAAATTAAAAATAACCTAAATGAGAGAAATCAGTTGCATATGTAACCCAGTGGACATGGTTATCTAGAACGACTAAATGAAGTAAAATATTGTGGTTTTCCATGGCGTGCTGTTTGGGTGGCTTGGTGACATTTGGTTCTGCAGTCTCATCTCGGGCAGGGTGTTCTCTCCAGGCAGGATGTGTGGTGCTAATCTCCAGCTGCCCTGCAATAAATGCTGGGCTGCAGACAGGAGATGGCCAAAAGAGAATGCCTGGGCAAACCTTAATCTTTAATAAGGTGCAGAGCTAGTCTATAACTGTCAGGGAATGACAGAAGAGCAGTGCTTTCAGCTTGCCTGCTCAGAATAGAAAATGGGGTCCTCTGACAGGCAAGAAAGGCTACTTTATTCTTTATTGGGTTTGGGGCTATTTTTGTGGCTGTGTTATTTAGTTATTTGACATTTGAGAGTTGTTGGGGCAAAAGGAAGTTCAGTTATTAATGGGAAAACAAAATTTTAAATTTATTTTTTTTATGCTGAACTCACATTGAAGCGTCTTATTCCAGCAGGTGGAAATTAAGCCATACCTGATGCTAAATGAGTGTTTGTAATTAGGAAATATAAGGAATATACAGGAATATTACAATATGTAGGAATCTTACATGCAGTCATCAAGATGCTTATACACAAGTATGTGACATTTGAATTGAGGAATATCAAAGACTTCCTGAGATGTGTATTTTTGGAAATATTTTTTGCTTTTAGAGTAATGAAACTAGGATCTCTTAGAATTTTTTGCCTGCAGGCTCAGAATTTTTGAGTTTACAAAGTTCATCATGGATGTTAGTAAGTTTAGATAAAATATGGCTCTAGAGACACGAGATATGTATTTCTAGAGAATATACATTGTTGGAGTATAGGGTGATATGCTAGACATAATATACTGCTAAATTACAATTTCAGACTTCTAAGATTTTAAGCAACAAAGACATTTCCTCCTTTTTTTCCTTTGCTTTGAGTTCTTAGCTCTGTGTGCAAGATAATTGTGTAGGTGTACTTGGTTCTTTATCTCTAAAATAGTGTTGATTTACATGTTCTCATTTTGTTGCTCTTAAAAATATAATTTAGGTAAAATATAGCTGCCAGTGGTGGTGATTGGTGGTGTTTATGTGACGTGACCTTTAATTTGAGGTTTGAACAGCATTTTATATCTCTAAAAAGACCTGATAAAATCTGAGGTTTGCTCATTGCGAGCTAAGGGAAAATAACCACATTTCTGTAGGCTGATCATCTGTATGCTGATTTTTTTCAGTGAAATATACATATTTTTTCGTTTCTTTTTTCTTTAGATTCTCTTTATATAGTTACAATATGCATAGTCATGAGTATGCTGAGCAAAATACTGTCCAAAATAAACCTTGTCCAAAACTGCTAACTTGAGAACATTTCTTCTAAAGCAGTCCCACAGAATGTGTAGGGGTTTTTTTTTTTAAAGCAGTTTCTAGCAGGAAAGTGTTTGCTGGTTTCTAGTCTTTGTCTTCATGCTCAGACTTGCAGATTGTCAGCCTACACAACTTTCCAGGAAAGCCCATCCAGAAAAGGACAGCATCTCACAAGTGCCATGGATCCAGAGCCGTGCATCCGTGCTCTGGCTCTGCTGATGGAAAATGATACAAGTACAGGGCGTGGTGGGTTTGCATTCCCAGTCCTTGTTCTGCAGTGAGCCTCCATGAAATGAAGCCAGCTTTGCTATAATTCTATTGAGAAGTAAATAATAGGTACTGTTAGGAAGGGGTGTTTCTGTCTCCTAGGCAGAAATCCACCACTGGCTCACAAGCAGCAGTGATGCTCAGTTGTGGTTTCCTGGGAAATACTGCCTAGTGAGGAAAAGGAGGAACATTACATCATCATCCCTTCCGAATCATCCTTAGCTTTATCTTCACTTCTAGGCTGAAATCACAAATTTTTAATAGGTACAGGAATTGAAAAAAGATATTTAAAAATCCCCAAAAACTTTCCAAACAATTTTTTTTTTTTTTTGCAAGCTTCCAGATAACTTTGCAAACATTTTTGTATATTTGCTGCATCCACATAGCTGTTTCTTTTCTTTCTTTTTTTTTGGAACTTGAAACTTTTGCTTGCTGTGAGAAAAGCGTGGTAAGTTTATTCTCAAAACAGTGGTTTTGGATGTGTGTAGCTGTCAGTGGACTTTTCATCCAATCTTAGCATTGAGTTACTCAGTGAGGTCAGAGCAGTCTGAGCCTGGCTCGGTGCCACCTGGGCAGCTGGCAGGGGCAGGGAGCCAGGCAGGGCAGGAGACTTTTCCAGCAGCTCCTTACAGGTGTGGGAGCCCTGGCCCATGGGCACCTCATCCCTTCTCCCCTCGCCTGCACAGTGGGAAAGGCAAAATTCTGCTTTAGCTATCTAGAATAGCCCTCAGATGTTCTCCTCAGGCACTGGCAGCCCTGCAGAAACCTTCAGAGCACAGCAAAATAGCAGGTTAATTCTCTGTCTTTATTTGCCCCAGCTGAGTTCAGTCAATTTACACAAGGAAGTTTTTTAAATCAGCATAAATACAATTCCCTTAAAAAGCCACGTTTTTCTCAAGGCTGATTAAAAAACTAAATATAGCACTTGAGCCTTTTTTTCTTTGCCTTTTTTTTTTTTTAATTAGGTAATTATAATGATATTTTTTTTATTTCCTAGAGGACTGAAATTCAATATATTGGCCACTGATTTCTTGACAGAATGGGCATTAATATTTCTTAACTGAGACTTAAAGTTTATTTCCCTTACTCTTATTTAATTGCCAGAACAAGTTTCTTTAAGGAAAACATTTTCAGCCTGTGTAAAGTGGAATCACTTAATACTGTGTAAGAGGTGTGTATTTGTGGTTTAAACAAATTACTGGTGTACTGAGTTTGGTAGAGCAGCCAGGCATAGTTGCAGTTTAAATGTCACTAGTCCTTACAGACTCTCAGAGCTTAGTAACAATTGCTTTAACAATTTGATCATTCTGAGGATTATTGCTTTGAATGAAAATGAGTAATTTGTACCATGTGGCTTTTGTAAGCAAGAGTAGTTTGAAATAATATGAGAAGGTAAGGCTCCATTGCTCATGGCTAAAACTGTGCAGTTACCCCAGCAAGTGCTGACAGGGCTTTGAGGTGTCTGTGTGCTGACTGTAAATCCTAGCCCAAAAACCCCCAAGACAGCAAAAATCTGTTTAAAATCTTAGTGTATGAGCTGTTAGTTTTCTTTATGAAGATGCAGATACATAAAAGTTGCTTTTTTTCTCCCCTTGATCTCTTCTTCATATATGGGAGTGTGATCCATCCTTGGACACTTGACTTGAAAACTGTGGGCAAACAAGAGAGTGGAGCTGTGTGATTGATGGCTGTTCAGAGGAAAGCATGGACTGTGCCTGAAGAAAAGCTTTTAAAGTAATTGTGTCATTTCTCCTTTTACATGCAAGTTGCATTAGCAAGAGAATGTTTTTTCTTCAGCCCATCTCTCTGTCACTTGGTGTCTCTTCTCAGCTTTAGTGTATCTTAACACAGTAAAATTTGGGAGGAGAAAGGAAAATAGTATTTTAGTATTCTAATATAATAGTTTTGGTGAATCTGTGGCACATATTACACTGAATTTCGTTGTACAATTCGTTCACAGAAAATTGGATTCTTTGAGTGATTCTGCTCTAGCAGTTATTAAAAGTGCTGAATCAGTTCCTTTCATAATCTTAAAAGAAAGGGTATGAATACAGAATGAACTCCAGATAAGAGATGTGATTTTAGTGTAGCTCAACTGTTTTTTTCCCATAAAACACATAGGCTAGAAAGGGCTCCTGTAATCTTGGTCTGACCTCTAATACTTTCTATGGAGTCCGTGTATTTTGTTCCAGCAGCCACACTGGATTATATATCAACCTTTTCTTTTTTATATGAATGCTAGGAATAATGTAATAAGCATATGCTTAGTACATGTTTCTTGGTGTCTGAATTGTGTGCAGATTTATGGACAAAAAGTGCACACTCAAATGAAGCTGTGTGTGATCACATTTTTATATGTTTTACAATGAAATAGATATAAATAAATGTAACTGGAAAAACCCCACAAGAATGTATTTTCATTATATGCGATTTCTGTTAGAGCTTGACTAAACTGAAAAAATTATTGTTTTGTCAGATTGTGTCAGCATCTACTTTGATATATGTTCATATAATCAGACATCTTGTGGTGGTGTGTATCAATTTGGTGTTTTCAAGCCATAAAGGACATTATTGTCACTGAGGGAGGTGTCATAACGACATGTAACACTGGAATTGCCATCACACTGCACTGAACAGAGCCTGTGCAGGAACATCAGATGGTTTTGTCAGCCTAGGTGGTGTTTTGCCTGTGATTTACTGCCAGGATGTGTCCGAAGACACATCCTTCCACCAGACAGAAAAAAGAAAAACTGAAACAAAATGTAATTTATTTAGGTACAGTTGAGAACTGGTCTTTGATGGCATGAGCAGGCTGCCCCAGTTCAGTCTTGCCATCATCATATACCTTCTTCTAAAACTGTATTCCATGGGATAATGCAGGATTTTTTAATGAGTCAAAAGGCTGTTGGTAGTGCAGAAACCTTTTGGGTATCCATAACTCAGTGATAGACTCGACCAATTCCCTCAAGGTGATCCAGTTCTCTTTGTGCCCGAGTCCCAAACTTTGGGTGGATTTCCTGAGGGTTAAAAGTTGTTCTTTTTAACACAGAACAAGTGTGTTGACAAGCGTCCTAATATAGACTGTGTAGGTGATCTGTTTTAAGAAACAGGATGTATTATTTCTGGGAGAAAGAAACCCACTTGTTTCCCGACACGTGGGTGCAGGTGGAGCTGCTAAGCTGGTAAGAATTCTTCCCCCCAAAATTTAATTCTTTGCATTAAAAGAAGTGTTGAAAGGAATTTAGTAACTGTCAGGTGAATGTTTTAAACAGTTGAGCATTTATTTTTGGCAAAGATTTACTGCGTTGTGTCTTTCTCACTTTATTTTTTCTTCCATAACTCTTGCCAGGTGAGGAATTTTAGCCTTCCCTTCTGGTGCAGCACAGAAGTTCAGCTGCCTCTGGCACCATGAGGTGTGCAAACACAGTGAGGTTGTGAGGACAGAGATGTGAGGAAGCCTGCTGGCTCTCAGAACCTCAAAGGAATGGTGTCATTCTGCCCCTAGGTGCTGGTCAGTGCTGGGAGGAGAGGAGCAGCACCTCTGGTGCTGTGCTTGCAGTGACTGCTGGCCAAGCTGGTTGTTCACCCCTTTAGCAGACAGAAATGGAGCCTCTCAACAGGTCAAGTGTCCTGGCCACCTGTCTGTCATTATTTTCAGAGCACTGGTCACTCTGAAGCTCCATCCTCGTCCCTGTGCAGCTCCATGAGGAAGAGCAGGCAGCTTTTTCTCCTCCCTTTTTCCCTCTGTCCCATGATAGCACGTAAAGCTTTGCTGGCTCAGTGCTACCAGCACTGCTACCAGGGGTCAGTCAATCTCTGCAATTGTTGTGTGTGGGCCAATATTGTATCACAGCCCCTCCAGCAGCTGGCTGGCAGGGGAATTCCATCATCCTGTGTGCATTCTAGAGATTCCAGCATTTTTACTCTCAATATCCAAAGCTCACTGTATTTTTCCTTGGGAGGTGGGGGGACTGAGAATAGGGAAGTGTTGGAACAGAGAAGTATGTCTAGAAAACCAGATACACCTCTCTAGTCTTCAGTCTGGCCTGGAGTTTCATACAAACCATATTGTAAAAAGTCAATTTTAATAACTTAGAAAACAGGCAAAAAAGCTTTTTCTATAATTCCTGCTTATGTTTAAGATCTCCTTGCTTCGTAGCCAGTTCTCAGAATAGCTTACTACTTAGTTAATAAATTTGACCTAATGACCAAATGTGGCAACTTTATGAATTATGTATCAGTCTCTTGGGTACCAAACTGTGCGCTTTGGTTTTATTAAATTATTTCTGATTTGATTATCTTCATTAGATCATGCAGCAAGTTAATTTCTTTTGAATTTATTGTTCAGACTTTACAATTAAAAGATGCGAATCAAATTGTACAGTTCTCCTTCAGTCTTCATTATGATATCAGTGAGTTTTAGAATTCCAAATACTGTTTTACTGCAGCTTTTTCATAATCTAAGAATAGAAGATCAATGTAATACATGGATTATCAGCTTCTGGACCCTGCATGATCTGTTCAGAAGAAGCATATTTCCAGACTGGGGAACATCAGCAGCAGAAGTGCATGATGGGCTTTTCTATATTTCAACTTGCCAATTAGTAATAGAGCTATGGTTTTCTCAGATGCATTAATCACCCTTTCTTAACAGCAATATGACAACTCACCTCAAGTAAAAATATCAAGATATTTTTAAAAAGCTAATTTGGGCACTTGTGGAGTACAGGGTTTATTTTCAAAATTACCTGGGAGGTGCTGTCTGAGGGTAGTGAGATACAAGTAGGAAACATCAGCATATATGTGGAGAGTGAAGTCTTTGTGTGACTCTGATGTTCCCTGTGCCCTGCAGAGCTCAGTTGTTCATGTTATTGTTCAGTCCAAACAATCAGCCTAAATACTGCAGCTGAACATGAGAACAAGCTGCATTTCTTATCTTCTCATCATTATTATGAGCTGAAGTGCTGTGTCTAAGTCTGGCTGGGAGATACAAAAAACAGGAGAGCAAATCTCTTCTTGTGGTTGACCTGCTGTGTTTCAATTTTGGAGCTCTTTTAAACTTGTGTATGGAATCATTCAAACTCTCTAATCCAGGATTCTAAATAGCTCCTGCATATGCAACAATTCTGTTCCAAAAAAAATCAAAAATTAAATGATACATGGCCTGTTATTATACCAATGCCTGAGGCTTTTCAGTGTGCTGCAGTGTTGCCCTTTCCTGAGTGTTTATTTAAAATAAAATTAATTTGTTCCATTCATAATTTCCTTATTTTATTAACTGAGAAATCTATCAATTGCTTTGCAAGACTTTCTCTATATTCCTTGTGCTCCCATCTGTGTGTTACCACAGGGGGTTTCTTTGGATGGGTTTTTTGTTTTGGTTCAGTTTATTTGTGAGCATGTGTTCAGTTGTTAAAGGGTTAATTTCTTAGGCCTGTAGATTGTAGTTTAAATACATTTATGTTGCTTGATTGCAGTAAAGCCCCATTCTTTGAGGAGAACATTCTGATTTTCCTGGCAGAGATGGATACATGATTTTCTTTCTTAAATAATATTCCTTCTTAAATATGTTCCATACAGTTGTCTTCAGAAGTGTACATTTGCCATTAAGCAATTTTGTGGTGGTGAGATGGTGCTTAGTCTATAAAAGGATACCTGGTGTTGTTTTTTTTTCCTATTTTCACAGAGATAAAATTTGACCTTTTGATAGACATGTTTGTGACTCAACAGTAAATACTACTGAGGAAGGCATTCCTCCTGGTCATTTTGAGTCAGTTTGATAAAAACCTTGATTTAGGACAAGAGTACAAGAATTTCTGGGTAATAAAGTAGTAGTTGCTGAGTAGAGAGACAAAATTTGTCACAAACCCTTAAATTAGGCAGAGATAAATGAAGATGGGACTTGTGTACTTTGAGAGTTGTCATTTCATTTAAATCTGTGGAGTTGCACCAGCGTAAGCGAAATCTAGTCAAGATTCCTTTCTTGAATGCTGAAGTTTCTCCTATTTTCTTCTGATTTATCATAGATGTACTCTTGGATGAAGATGATAAGTTTTATGCTCCATGTATTATTTTCTACTTTGCAGGCTAAAATATTACAATTCCTTCTTCAAAGAAAACAATATATTTGAATGAGAACTAATTACCTCTTTTTTTATTCCAAGTGACAAAAGCTAATATATCACACTTAGCCACTATAAGAACTCCATTTCAGTAAACTAATTAAACTAATCCTATCTCTACTCATTATTCTCAGTTCTGCTAAATATTTTAACAGCATAGATTTATTTCATTACATAAATTATATCATACTTAAAGAAAACAGTTTGCATAATGGTGTATTTGCATTCCCAGGAGTTTATTTTGGGTTTTTGAATTCAGACTTCACATTTCAGTTAAAATAATATTATTTGCCTTATTTACAATGGTAATTCTTCATAATTATTTCTAATTATCTAAAATGATGTATAACTTTAATTAAATGTAAGTGCTTGGCATTCTTGTTAACTTAGATTAAACAGTGACAGTTCTCCTGCATATAGACAATATGATGTTAGAAAGTTGTGATGTTTCTTACAGTTCAAATCCTGTAATTTCATAACATCATGGGTGGTCCTTTCAATGAACCAATCATAGGGTAAAAATACAAAAAATAGGTGGTTTTTGATTGTTAGTGGTTTTGATTGTACTAAATATAAAGATGATATGTTTACTGGACATATCTTAATCTATAAAATGAAAATAAAAATGTCTACCTCATTTTTTTCTACTTAAACTATGAAACCAGGATATGTTGAATGCTAAGATTTTAACCAGCAGTGTTCCTGGGAGGCTATAAAGGAAGGGTGCATAAGTACCACTTCAGACTAAATTGCTTTCTACTTAAAGTCGTGTCATGTAATTAAAACAAGAACCTGTAAGTCTCCCAAATCTCTTTAGTTTAGTTTTGGTTTTGCACTTAATGTACTTGTTGCAGAGCTTTCCAAAATGCTAAAGAAAATGCAGATGATAAGTCATGGATCAGGATGAATTTACAGTATGTAACTCATGTGATCTGTATAGAGAAGATTCATAATTTCAACAATTTTATGATAAAGCACTTATATGACAGAGGTAATGGTGTTGCAGTCTTAATGCCAGTTTTTATACTGTTATCTGAACTTTGTTTTCTGTCACTGTTACTACTGGATTCTCACAGTGCTGATATGAGGTGAATCATGAGAATTTTAGGAAATTCACATAAAGGGAACTAATTTTGGGTAGTTGTAGCTGGGGATTCTGCATGATTGCTTAAAGAATGCAAGGCAGACAGACACCCGACAGAATTTGTAAATTGTTTTATCCCAAGTGCTGTGGGTTACAGTCACGAGAGCTCTCCTACTTCCGAGTCCAATCTGCCAGAACTGGAATTCATCTACAGGTACCAAGCAAGCAGCAGTGCAGCTTCCCATGGCACTTCACCCTGCTTTGCACCTTAGCTGCTTCTTGAACGCAGCAGTGTGAATTGCTTTCATATTTTGCTTATCGATAATCAAAACCTTTCATTCATTGACTAAGTTTATATATACAGACTGTTGTTTTGGTCAGTTTTCAAGTATTTGCCCCTAATTCATTACAAAAACCATGACAGTTTCATTTCCATCATCTGTTCTGTTCCTTTTCTGACATAGACAAGAAAAGTAAATCGGTGTGTGGATCTTTAAATTTGCGTTTCTGTTCATTCACCTTTCTGCAAAGATGTTACCTACAAACAAGCTTTAGATATGGTTTATAGAGATTACATAATGATGTAATCTGGTCATATTTATGTGTAAAATATTAAATACACTGCAAGCATATTTTTGAATGCAAAAACTATTAGAAAGAAAAAGGGAAGTTAAGCCCATGGTATAATCTATTTTATCCTTCTCTGATACATCTTTCTCCTTAACAGTTCAGAGAATATCAAGTAAAATTTTGAAGAAAGATAACTGCTTCAAATAACAGTTTTTAAATTGATTCCAAGTGCTGTATGAACCATTTAGTCTTAGAAACTTGGATAAAAGACTAACTACTCTTTGGAAGAATATCTAGATTCTAATAGTGAATAGAAGATTATAAATACTATTTGTAATATTTTTATTTATTTTCTTAGAGTAATAATTGAGATGAAGCTGTTCAGCAAGTGAAAAGTTGTAGCTTACAGAGCTTTTCACCTTCCAGAGGACTCTTTATACTGAGCTCCATCAGTAGTGATTGAATGCTGGCAGTGCTGATGCCCTCCCTGCTCTTCACTGTGGAGGGGAACTGGCCTCAAGGAGCTGCCAGGGCATGCAGGACACTGCCAAGGTTGGATGGGTCTGGAAACCAAACCAGGGATCTCTGTGTGGCATTCTGCTCTGGTCACACTTAGGAGTTGACTGATGTGTGTGAAAAACCTGGGACGCTGCTCGAGCCTTGGCAAGGGCACAGGTGACAGGACAGGGGATGGCTTCAAACTGTCCCAGGGCAGGGTCAGGTTGGATTTTTGGAGGAAGTGTTGCAGAGGCTGCCTGTGGCTGCCCCTGGATCCCTGCAAGTGTCCAAGGCCAGGCTGGACAGGGCTTGGAGCAGCCTGGGGTAGTGGAAGGTGGCCCTGCCCGTGGCAGGAGGTGGAATGGGATGAGCTTGAAGGTCCCTTCTCCCCAGACCAATCTCAGGTGATTCTCTGAAGCTGTACATGTTTAGAAAATGCCATTGTCCCCTGGCTTCCAGAGTTTATCAGCTGTTCTGCATCTTACTGTGACTCTGTCTTGCTCGTGCAAACTGCTGAGCCAAGCTTCTGGGAGCAGAATGGAATCTCCTTCTGCTGAAATCAGGTGAGAATGGAAGGTACACAGAACTGGCTAAAAAGGAGGCTGTAGAGGTGGGGGTGAAAAATATTTTTCAAGTAGACTTGGAACTGGTAAAGGCTCAGAAGATCAGTAAAAAATGAAGCTTTCCTGAGGATCAGGAGTCTCTGGGTGGATCTGAGTCCTTTGCTCAGCTGAAGTGACTGGCAAGTAAGAGGGGGTGGTGGGGAAGACAAAATCTGCCTTATCAACACTAGAGGCAGGCAGAAAGAAAGGGACTTTCCACTATGGAATATTTGCTGTCTGTCTTCCCAGTATCTTTATTTACTGTTTATATATTTTCTTCTCAGTACATCTTTCATTATGGAACCACATTGCTTAGCATTTGTTATCAGTATCAGTAAAATATAATTTTAGTTGCTAGATATGATAATACCTAATAAAATTTGCTGTACTATTTAAAGCATGCTGTGACTGAGTAAAATATGAGCTGTGTATGCAGCTTGTCTGCTTGCCTAGCTTGACATCAGGGTTGTGTTTCACTTGACAGATGTCTGTAATTACTTATATTTTTCATAGTTTTATGTGTTTCACAAGTCATCTATAAGATCATGTAGTAAACTTAGAGGGCAAATTTATCTGGTAATCTTTTAAATTTCAAATCCCAGTGTTAAAATTTCTTGAACTACTTTGTACATACATATATGTATTTACATCTATTTGTACAGAACCTATCTGTATATTTTTTACATTTAAAAATAACTCTGTATGTATTTTTGTAATGTAAAATACACATGTATTTTATAGAATTATTTACACTAAGCTTTCTCAGTGAGATTATTTCTGTTTGTGTATATTATTGTGTTAACCTATAAATCATTCTTATAACCAAGATATTTTGAAATAAAAGATGATTTTTAATTTTCTTTTCTTTCAGGCACATGTCATTTAAAAATTACTTTTCATTTTGCATTAACTTGAATGCTTACAGTATTTACATTAATTGGCATGTAAGGAACATCAGTTAAACAGACTCATACATATCCTTCCTGAATAATGCAGTGAGCTAAATGTGTTTGAAAATTTATGTGGTTTCATACTGGTAAATGAGGTGTATTTGTGGATCATGTTGCTCATATATCACCTATGTTTAATTATCAAATTATAATAAATATATCACTGGTCAAAAGATGTGCAGGTAATGTAAATATTTTATGCAAGTGCCAAAAACATAAAATTGTTGAGGTGATAAAAATCACTCTGAATATTTTTGAAAGAGTTGTTAGACCACAAACTCCCTGTCAGTTTGGTCTTCAGTTCTAGTAGCATAATATTTTGACAGGGGACAACATTTTATACAGTCCATAGGCCAGATCTTTCACTTTTGTGCTTACAGCTCAGTTGAAGTTATTCCCCTTGAGGACCTGACCTCAAGTGCTAAATCTCCCAATTCTATCTTTTGCTAGGAGAAGAAGATGAGGACAGTATAACCCATGCACTCACAGCAGCAGTTTCACATATTTGATGAGCTCACATCTCCATATCCTGTAGTGTTCAGCCAGGTGGACCAGGCATTACATAGTCCATAGTGAGTAAAGAGTCCTACATTATATTAAGCTCTCTCTCCATTATTTCTACAACTGGGATGAGTGGCTGGTGGTGTTGGGGTGGGGGTATTAGGAAGTCTTCCTCATTGATTAATCCAACAAAATGCTTTCTCTGTTTTGTCATGTTCTTCTCCTGTCCTCCCATATGTTCTGACAGTTTCATCCTAAAGTGGCCACCTAGAAAGACACCTTTATTCTAATATGCGTTGTAGCCTGTTGTAAAATGGAAAAAAAAAGAAAAAAACAAAAACCAAACTCCAGTGAGTTCATTAAAAAATAATTTGTTTTTAATTACTGCTGGCCATGATAATAGAGTGGTATTTAGAAAGAAATTAGCCCAAGTGAGCAAATAGCCCTCCAGACGTAACATAGGTATGAACAAAAGCTTAAAAGAATATTCTCTAACTATTTAAGCAGCCTTTGCATAGTATAATCACTGACAATGACAGTAAAATGACAGATATTTATTGTATTCATTTCTTGTTACTAGTGTAATTCTTAAATCGTAGTACTTAAAATGTTAAAAACAAATATTACTGCTATTACTAAAAAAAGCCTTCTCTGTAACAAATTTGGACATTGAAGAGCTGCTGGTTTTGTGTGAACAGGTCATAAGCCTAATTTCAAATCTAGGCTATTGATCTGGGGGTTTTGTACTTGACACCCCACACTGCTTTGTGTCCAAGGTATTATTAAATACTATAACAGCTCCAAAGCAGCAAAGCCAATGTTATGGGTTCTTTATCCCAAACTGAAGTACACAATAATTGGGATATCCAAGACTTCCAGGTCTGTGTAGTGTCTCCTGTGAAGCAGATGGTGCAGCTGGCTGATGACAGATGGACACAAAGTGGAATGGGTGCAGGGAGAGGCTGGAAGAGGGAAAAATGGAGAGCAGATCATGTTGGAAAAGAGCTGAGCATGGTTAGTAAAGCCAAGGAAATGCTGAGAAGTGGGTATTGTTCTTATCTGGGGCTGCTTGGGAGTAGAGGACAGGACGTGGGTGGTGTTCTGAGCTGAAGAGGTACGTGCTGGCCATAACAATTTACAGAGACATGTAAAAGAGCCTTTAAATAGTCACATCAGGGAGCTCCTGAAACAGGATTCCAGTTTGAGCTTGGGCCAGGGGAGGTCAAACACTTATCAAATTTTGAGAAGGAACTTCTACCCTTAAGAAAAATTACCTCATGTGGCTTCCTAGCAGGTGACTCAACTCCCTGACTCAGGAGTTATCTTCCAGCTCTGCTTTCTTTCCAAGAAAAGTCAAAGTCACAGATGCTCCTGCATTCTCAACTGCCAAAATCCCTGTGGTTGATAGGATTAACCAGCTAAATTTGTCCATGAAAAATAAGAAATCTCTGTTTTTTTCGGCAACATTCAGTAACTGGCATGCTACTACTATATTTGGTGATAGTGCTGCTTTTCCTAAACCTTGTGTTTTCTGGGGTTCTGTGTAAATTTATGTGAGAAAGGAATTATAGTTTGTATTCTATTAAAAAAAAAAAGTGCATACTGCTTGAATGACCTTATTTTCAAGGGAAGGTTTATTAGAAATGCAGTTCACACAATGTATGATGAGGTGGAAAAAAATAACAGAAGTGACCTGTGCATGCAGCCCATGTGTTTGCCATTTTTCCATTTTCTTAGGCATTTATGGACAATTGAACTTAGAGTGTGCAGCAAATAGGTAGTTTTCACATTTTTCTGAGCATGCTGTTCAATTTGTATATTTTTAAAATTATTAATAGTAAGTGCAGACAAAGAAAAAATTATATGTTTTGAAATTATACTAAATACCAGAAGTAGTAACTACACTGTGGCTCAAGGCAATTCTGGTGCTTGCAGTATCAACTCCTTAATCACATTTTTCACATATAAATCATAATTTACTTTTCAAGAACTCATATTTTGTGCAAAATTTCATTTCAGAGGTAAAATCTCAGTGAAGGGAAACCTCAATGCTGCTTTTTTCAGTGGAGTTAAATCTTGTACAGCTGTGTGTTTACCCTTCAATGCATGCATCAGTAAAATAATAAATTGCAAAGATTAAGAGTACCAAGGTACCTGCACTAAAAATTAAACAACTTTAGGCCAAATGGATCTCTCAGGGTTCTGTGCATGTAGGCATTGTCATTTCTGCCATGGGAAATCAATTAGGGTAAGATCCAGCTTCATCCTGCTCCATCTTCAAGGTTCTGTGGCACCACAGCTGCAAATATTCCTTCACTAGAAAGTTTCTAGTGAGTAAGAACTCTGGGTTTTGCATTGTGTAAATATGTATTTATAAACTTTTGAGTTTGATATTGAGAGTGCCTAAAGTGTCCCTTTCATACCAGGTGCTCTTCCAATTTAATTTTACTGAAATACTGCTGTCTATAACTGTTGTTGTTCCATCTGCATTTACTTATTCCTTCTTATATATTCTCTTTATATTTTTATTGAGGGTTGTCAGTAAACCAAATAGAAAATTGTCCTTTCTAGGTTAAGTAGCAGTACTTTTATTTCACCCATTTCATCAGATTTAAACCTTTCATGACACTCTTAAATAATTATTGTATTTCCCTGCCTTGCCTTTTTGAGCATTTATTTGTGTTAAGCAATCAGCTAAATAAGCATTTTAAACTTTCACCCAAGTGACTTAGTGCAGGGCCAGTGTGTACCTTGATGATTGATATGAGCATAAATATTCTATCTATGTTTTCATTATTATATCTGGATATATGGTTATTTTAGAAGTGAGGTGAGGAGCCATTTGCAGTGTGTATGTATCAATATTTATGTAGGCATACAAACAAAAGGTTGAAATACAGGTAGGAGAATATTCAAGGATTAATTTTTGCTCTCTTTCTGGCCTTTTTAAATAAAACATGCTGGTGTTTGGATGATTCTGTGATACCAGTTCATTTCAACCACTTTAGTCACTTAACTTAAAAAGAATGAAAGGATGAGTAGTAAGTAAAGATTAAAAAAACAACAAAAAAATAGGCATAGTAGCAAGCAAATTGGTCTGTGGTTATTCTAGCTGAATGTTACATGCTGCTAGAATACAACACCATGGATGAGAAATAGTCTTGACTATTGTGCTCACTTTCTGCCTTCCTGCAGCTGATTCTTTCTGGAGGAAATGCTCTGCCAGCCACATTCTTACAGTGTCACCTTTTGACCCATTGTGCCTCGGTGATCTTTTTGCAGCTCAGGACAGTTATAGTCTGGTGATATGGGGAATAATTCACATTTCTGGATTTTAGCAGCATTTAATTGAGTACTATTGGGTTTCTGCATAAATATGTGTGAAATGATTGTTCATTTCTGATCCCAACCTTTTGATTAATCAACTCTCCCTTGGGCAGTCATGCAGAATTGGCCTTGTTGTGCAGCAGCCAAGCGAGCATTTAAGATTTTCATTGTTAAGCTCAGTTAATGTACAAATTCAGATTTTAGTAAATGGCTTTTTGAATAAATAAGCATATGACATTATTCTCTGTGATATCACTTTTTTCCTTTTTTCTTTTTTTGAGAAATGCAACCCTCAACAGAAAGGGCTGTTCAGGCCATCCAGGTTTTTTTATAACAACATGAGACACATTAAAGTATAATAAAGTAATCTCTCATAGCAGAGGAGCAGAATGACCTTTTAGCCATATAAAGTTTGATCAGGTGCCTGGATTACCACATGAATAGAAATAATGCTGGGTTGGTCTGGCATCTCTGGAGAGCTGGGTAAGAACACACCAAGTGTTCAGGGAAATGCCTGGTGCAGAAAGAGTTGGACATCATACAATACATAGCAGCTGCTGGACACCTGCATAGTGCTAGTGTAACTGCCATGTGTATTATAAATTAATTTTAAAGAGATTTATAACATTTAGTTGTGATTGAGAAGTAAGAATGTGAGCTAGGATTACAAAGAATCTCAGAAAAGAAAGTGCAATTAGTGTATAATCCACTGGAACTCCACTAAGACAATCATTTTGTGTAGGATCACACAGCAGCTTGCAGTATGACAGTGCCTCTTTCTTATACCAACTTAATTTCCCATTATTGAATGAGAAGATAATATGTTGATATTTTTATCAAATGCCCTTTCACTTCCAACTACAATTTTTTTTTTCCAGTGCCTTCTGCAATCCATAATTTTTTTCTCTGCTAAAACTGATAATGAATTTATAAACTATTAGCTGTAAGTTCTCATGCTCTCATTAATTGTGTTGTCTAATTGAAGAACCAAATATTGGAGAACTCAAGAATGACATGCAGTTGTAATCATTTCTGTAATGCTTTTAAACTCAGTGCAGACTAAATGATTACTCACAGAAAATATTAGTACAGAGAAAATAAGTGGGCAAATGTTATGCTGCTTTCCCTGAAGTATTCAGGTGACCTTATTATCTCCCAACATGAGAAACTGCTGTTGGGAAAGGAAGGTCATTCCTTGATCAAGGAATGATCAATCCTTGTCCTTTGCCATAGACACTACCAAGTATGTATCAGCTGCTCTAGAGAGGAATCCCACAACTGATTTGCTGTGTGTGATGTGTAGATAAAATCCTCATAGATTTTCATTCCTGGGGATAGAAATAATTAGGTGGTTACATGGTAAGGTGAGAATCAAAGCCATTTTTGCAAAGCACAGGCCGTAAAGCAACGAAACCTATTTGGTTATTAATAGGGAATTTCACATATATATGAACTTGTTGGAATATTCTGTAGAGTTGCAGATAGAAAATGAAGCTGTTTATTGATCAGAGCTGATTCTGTCCCTGGAGTCCGTGTCCTAACTGTAAAATACAAGTGCTGACTGCCACACTCTGCTGATTGCAGATTTTTTTGACAGCCAAGACCTGACTTTTCCCTAATCCGTGTAGCTGCATTGTAGGAATTACAAAGCTTATGTGACAGACCTGTTCTGTATTCCAAGAACTGCAACACACCTGTCATCAGATAGAAGCAAGAATGCCCAAGTCATCACTTTACCTGGGAAGCAGAACAGATGATTGAAATTATTTCTTACTGCTAACTAATTCCCCTTTTAGCAGAGATAAGCTGCTTTGTTCAGCTGTAAATGAAACATTAGGGTATTAGCTGTCAAGGCAGAAGTATTGGAGGAGCTAAGATTTTATCAGCAGTAGTAACATTCTGGGCAATAAATTGTTTTGTTGGGCAGAATACTATTCTCCAGAGGTACAGAGAAACAAAGCTCATTAAGGTAAATGCTTAAAGCACCACAAAAAAAGAAAGACAAAAGCTTATTACCTTTGTTTTGGGGATAGATAAAACATTTGCACTTTTTCATCTCTGTGTAGCAGTGAAGAATTATGTGGTACTGCTATTAAAAAGATGCATTTGTAGGCTTGTAGAATGCTTTCTGAATATATCCAAGGGACAAATAGATTCTTGAAATATCAACAGAGAGCTGTAGTAAGTGATGGCTTTTTGGAAATTGTTTTGTTTCCCTCTGGGTAAAATTAGGTATCTGCACATTGTCCTGTACTTAGCATTCATCAGATTAATAGACTTGCATTATTAAATGAATGTTTGGAATGGAGAAGCAGAAATGTTGGAGTTATATGAAATATTTTTACCAGTACATGTACCTAAATTAAATTTGTAAGGTTTATGTCATGAAGCATTAGGATGATGGGAGGAGAGGAGCTCTTGATGGTAGGGACTGCAGCTCAAGAGAAATATTTGGGGTGTTAGGAAGGAATTGGAGCTCTCTAAACCAAGGGTGGACATAAACTTGCTATCAGAAACAGTTAAATGGGATAGAAGTAAAATAGGTCGAAGGAATCTCTGTTCATGAGCTGAAAAGCCTGCAAGTAGCCAGAGGCAGATACTGTTTTCCATCATTACTTGTTTGAAGCAGCATTTTAGAAAACTGTAAAATAGAAGTTTCATACATAACACAAAGAACAAAGGCGTGTAGCTGCAAAATTGCATAGAAGATTGTGTTAATAGCTGACATAAATGTCTTCAGAATTTTCTCTGTGCAACACAGAGGATTTGGAAACACTGAGGAGAGCTTTGCATTGCATCCTGTTACCTACAAAGGAGTCAAGAAAAGATGCTTTAGGAAGAACCAAGTAAAAATTAAAAGCCAGCTGACCAAAGCATGAGTTATTTTTTAATGGCTTTCTGTGGACAAGAAATTCTACACAGATAAAACACAAAATTCTGAATTCTGCTAGCTGGTTTTATGTATTATAGAAATATATATATTCTAGTTATGACTATGTATATAGATATAAATAGAATATATATATTTTTATATATATAAACTAGTTATATATATAAATATATATACTAGTTATATATATAATTAGAATATATATATCTATATATATTATCTATAATAGATATAATATATATTATATATAATATATATTCCCTCTATATAACATATATCAATATATATTCTATCTATATATTATTATATCTATTATATATCAATATATATACATATAATATTATATATATATATGTATGTATTATTCATATTCTTTAATGTGAATAGACAGTGTTGTTTCAATACGGCTGTCACTGGGTCATTGTCCAGTGATGGACAAATCTTCAGAATCACTTTTCTTTCTCTGTGAAACAGATATAGCGGCCCACCAGAATAATCTGCTTGATTTTGAGGGGATAAGTACAATAATAGTCAGCTTTGTTTGTTGCTAAGACTGAAATTAATTAAATTTTTGTTTCCTCATTTGGGGTTACTGAGCTCATCTGACAAAGTGTTAAGTTTTTGAAGGAGGATTCAGTGATACTGTAATATACTGTCTTATATTGTTAATTATAAAGAGCTTTCATACTTAATGCAAGTGCTTTATACGCACCCACCAGCTGTAACAGAAGATAAAAGTGATTTGTGTGGTCCCAGTTGCAGCACTGGGAGCAGCAGGAACCTTTAGGCTCCTGTGGTGCTCCAAGGACTGTCTCAAATCCAGCCCAGCCTGCCCGGATTGCAGTCCTTACTGAAGGGCTGCTTTTGAATCTGGAGATGCTGCCGAGGCTGAACTCTTCTATACTTGCTGAAGTTCTATGGGAGCACCAGAAGTTCCAAAAGTAAACTCAGAAGACCAAAATGTCAGGGCTTCTTGCTTCTAGTGAAATCTTTGCTCTGCTTTCTTTGAGGAAATCTGTTGATGTCTCAGGAGATGAATGCCAGGTTTTACACACAAGGGCTTTATTTTAGATGGTGCATCCTTCAGAACAACCAATCCGTCTGCAGCCATTTAAGTAATCTTTTCAAATGTTGATTTCACCCTATACTTTTTTCCTTTACTTGTAACATAGGACTAATAGAGAGAATGTACTAAGTGTAGCAGGTTATTGCTGATTTTATTAAAATAAGACTGGAATATTTTGTATGATGGACTCATCCCCAGGGTACTCTCTCATCACTATCCATAAGCTAAAGGCCCCCAGATTTTCAACTATCACCATCAGCAAATGAATGAAACTGGATTTGATCTAATAAAATGCATGACTTGGCTTTGAGGTGCCGCAGATCATAACACCCACTGTAAATTCATCCAGCTGAGCTGGGGTAAATATCCCAGCTGTTCATGGGAATCCAGAAGAATCCAGAGGGATCAGATCCAGTCATTTGCATTAGTTGAGCAGGTTGGTATTTTTGTACTTTATAACCCATTTTTCCTAAGGAGCTGCTTTTCAGAGCTCTGTACCAGTATGGACAAGGTCTGTTGGGAAGATGAGTTCATAGAGCTCTTCTGAAGAGGCCGTTCATGAGCTGGAAGTTCATTACTTGAAGTACTTTAAGTAATTTGGGTATTGAGGATATCAGTTATGGTTGCATTTTGTCATTTTATATTAACAAAAAGATCAACCTACACAAAAACCTTAGTCCTGATTCCAAAAGATAAGGCAGAAAGGTCTACTCTAATTTTTAATTGGCATTCTAAAGTAATTTTAATCATGCTTTCATCTTGTTTCAAAGCATAAATTTAGTTTTAAATACACTCTTATTTTCACTAATGATGGACAATTACTGAAACATTCAGAGACCTGGAATAATTCGCACATTTATAAATGGCTTGTTTTTATCTAACATCTAGTTAAGCTTTGGGGATGTTACTGCCATGAATCACCAGGAGAAGAAAAAAATAAATAACCCAAACATCAGGAGAACAACAAACAAACAAAGAAACCCCACCAAAATAAAACATTGAAGTATTTCCTTGTTCTTGTCTACTTTAGGAGCTCATGGAGGAGCTTGAAAGTGGGTAGAGCTCTGAGAAAATACCAAAGTTTGTTTTTGTTGCTAAAGTGGAAAAGTTTTCTGCAGTGCATCAGAAATGCCAGGCTAACAGGATACAAGGTGTGATCTGAGAGAAACTTCAGCAGGCTCACTTTGTACTGACAGGTCTAACCCAAATCCAGCCTTTCCTTACTGTGTCACTCTGACTTTCTGCAGGATCAGGGATTTCTGCCTTCTCTCAGCTCTGTTCCAGCCAGCACAAACCCCTCTGATCCATGTGTTTATTGGCTGGAACCCTGACTGTGCCTAATTTGTCCTGCAGATAATCCAACCACTTCGTCCAGTTCTAACACATGTGGTTAAAGAAAAAAAATGTGTATTTTGGATGTCTGTGAAAAGAGAATCAGAAACATAAGAAGCCAAACATATCTCATACATAGATCTATTGTGGCCACATAGCAGTGTCTTTAATTTACAATTTCTGTTGCTGTGCTGATTTTTGACATTACCCAGAATCAATTTAAACTAATGTGAGTGCAGTGCAGAGTTTTGACACTTGGCTGTGCTAGAATTTTCTATTTAGGACATCAGTGAAGTTGTCTTTTGTTTCAGCAGCAAGAAAAGGAGAGATAAAAGTTAGGAAAATTATACACTTGTCAGAAAACTTGTGGAAGTGGCAGAGACTTTCAGAGTCAACACCAGTCAGGGAACAGTTTATTCTGTGCTTTGTGAAATTGCTTACTGCAATATTTACTGGTGAAGTGTTGAGTGTATTGTACCCCCTGACCCCCATGTTTTCATCTGTGTAATGTTACTTTTTCATGTCAACCCTTTGCCTTATCTGCCTGGGTGTGTATCTCACACCAGCAGTGACTACTGAAGAAAGCAGGAGTGGTGCTTAGCTGAGAAATCCTACTTTGGCTGCTGCTGGGCCCAGGAATTGCAGATTGTTCCTGGATGTTGCAGGTTTGATACTCTGGAGTATAACCCATTGGCTGACTTTCCATGCCTTAAAAGGATTTTTCAAGTCCTCTCTAGTCCTCTGGGCTCTTTATTTGTTTGCACTCTTTGTATGATTTTAATTTCAATGAAAAACTCATTGTTTGTCCTGTGTCAGTGGTTTATTTTTTCATTTGGACTGTGGTTTAGACTCCTCACTTGGCTAGCCAGGAGAGAGAATAATGGAGGCATAGTACTGAAAAAAACGGTGATGTTCTCTTTATATGGCTTCTGGATAAATCCCTGAATTACTGTATTGAAGTTGCTTCAAATTTTACAGTCTTTGCTGACAGGAAAAGCAGGAGAATCTATCAGCAGTGCACAGTGGATGGGCCACATTCCTCAAATAATCCAGTCAATTAAAAATTGATTTTTGTTCTAGGCAGCATGGTGGTAATGTAGTGGGGAGACAGTGTATGCATTACCAACAGAGCTCACATCAGTTAAGTGATATTTAGGTGATCTTCTGTCATGGGAGAAAGCAGTGCAGTTGATGATCTTTGCTACTGAAGAAGCTAAATTGAAGTGTCAGATACCAGAATTGCATTTTATTTCTAATATGTTGGCCTGCCAGCCTGGGAGAAGCTATGTGGAGTCTGTGAATACAAAGGGACAAAAGTGCTAAATCTAGCAGAAACTGAATGGTTTGGGGAAGATACTATAACATGGCTTTTAGAGCCTTTAAAGGCATTTAAAGGAATTGAATCTTGTACTTCAGTTGCTGGACCTTTTGTCTACTACCTTGCTCCCATTTTCTGGTGGCAGCTCCGTAAGTAAAAAAGTAAATGAAAGATATGCATGATCTAAATTGCAGCAGTCTTGATGTTTTTTTGGGTTTGTTTTTTTTTTTTTGGTTGAAGTGAGAACAAAAAAAAAGCCCAAATCTATTAATTGAAAAATGTATTTCCCTCAGATGTGCATTCTGAGCTGCAGAATTTAAAGAGGCATCTGTCTATGATCAGAAATGTGGAAATGTGCAGCTGTGAAGATTGGGCTCTACCTTCAGCACACACTGTGAGTCTGCACCATGAGACCCAAAGCTGAAATCAGTCTGCTCTTGTCTCAAGTCATTAAAGCATCTATTGCTAAAGACAGCTTTCAAATTTTCCAGCAGAATAGAAAACATGCAGCAAGTTTTACTTCAGGTTCTCAGTAACCACAGGATGCTGAAATCACTTCTGCTCTTGGTTATGAAACATCACAACTTGACACTAAAGGTGTAACTTAGATTTTATTTTATTTTTTTTTTTAACATGATACAGGCTTCTCCCTTCCTTTTCTTTCAAAAGCATTTGTAGGATGTCCTGGTGCATCTCTGCTTCATCTTAAAGGTGGCTGCATTTCAGTGGCATGTTAAGTGATCTCTATGCTCTTCTCCACACCTCTTGGAAGTTCAATTCCTTAATTACTGCCAAGTGCTTTATGGTGCTCAGTTGAAAGGCATTGGAGAAATTGAAAGCAGTCTTATTCTTTAAAATTTAGGTCCTGATTTGAGGTTTAGATGCTCATTTTTAAATGGATAGGGTTACTTCTATGCTTAAATGCTTTGCATCTAAACTCTTTGTCATGGCGATATTTTAGTAACATATTGACATGCAGCCCATCTTGGCTTTGCTTTCAACATGCAGCATTACATCTGTTTGTAAAATGAATGTATCAGAGACAGGCTGGAATGATGGGCAGTGATCTGTGAGGTATTTCACCTCTGTAGAGTAATCCCACGCTCTGTTTCTGAGCATTGCTTGACAAAAATGTTTGACATCTCACAGCCAATTTGCAAAGGAGATAGTGCATTTCCAAACATAAGAATCTGAAATTGATTTCAATAGAAGATTGGTACAAAAAAAAAAAAAAAAAAAAAAGTTGACCATCAGTACAATTATTTCTTAGCATCATGTTTAATTTTAACCTAGGTTTTAATAAGCTGAAAGTCTTCCATAAAAGATAATTTCACCTGTCAGTAGATTTCTTCATTAATTTATTACTAGGCTGTATAAAGAGAAAATAAATGACAAATTCTCTTTAAATGTTGGGGCAACATGCTGATGGGTTTCAGTACTTTGATAGGGGAACAAAGATAAAGGAAAACAAGAAATATGCTTCTGGGCCTCAGAACTCTTCAGCATGATCTGAATACAAGTGGTGACTGTGATAAGTACGTTGGGCTCCCTTCTGTTAATTACAGTATTTCTAACGAGATTAATTTGACAGCCCCTGTGTCATATTATGCTGAATACTCCCTGTACTATCACTTGGAGGAGAAGCCTCCTCCCCACCATGTGAATAGTTTTTGATGGATTATAATTTCAGAAGGTCAATGCCACAAGCAGATACTCGTTCTCTGCTCAGTTGAAATGACTTCTGTCTGTTAATGACTAAATGGACAAACTTTTCCCAGGCATTGACAGAGAAAGTACAAAATAGACTCAGACACTTTACTTTAAAATGTCTTTTTAAACCACGTTCCTTATTTCATTGTATTTTTTTGTGCAAAGATGACAGCTCCTCGATTTTTTGCTGTGAGTGACAGTTAACTTACTGTAGACATGAATTTTTTTATTTTCTCTGGGTTGCATTAAGCAGAAGGCATTTAAAAATTTTATTTTTTACTATTTTTTCCTTATAAGGGTGCAATACAAGCTAGCTACTAATCTCAAGATCAAAGCTAGATATTGTAATTATTGTAGTATGGAATTTGATATTCTAAAAATACCCACTGATGTTTTGTGAAACCCGAGAAACTGTTTCCTCTTAAATTGAAGTTTGCATTTTGTGGACAGTTTAAGTGACTTCTTCAGAAGCCTTTAGACAAAAAATATCCAAGAGTTGCTGTAACTTTTCTTTTACAATATTATTGTAGTTTTATCCAAACTCCACCAGGTGTTGCCAAAGAACATACAGCCAAGGCAAAGTTTACTGAAGTGGAAGTTGCTCAGAACAAGTGTGTACATTTTCATGAACACAGGCATTCAAACCTTTTTCTGAAGCAGGAACACCTTCCCCACAGATTTAAGAGCATTCCTCTTTGTAACTAAATATCAGGAATCAAACAATTTTGTACAGAGTTGCATTGTTTATATGGGAATTGCATTAAAATCTGTTTTTTCTTATGAAAGGAAGATATTCTCTCACAGGCTATAGGGGAAAAATATGCTGGTTTAACCATTCTACAGACTACTGTAAATGTCCCACTCTGCTGTCTTCATTTTGGGTGATGAGGTGTCCTTTTAGCGAGATTTTCAAATTACTAAATTTTGTCTGTTTGGTAGGTTTGGAATTTTTTCATCCCAATAGGCAAAGTTCCTACAGACACTCTATTCCTACCACCTTTGGTCGAGACATTTCTTTCCTTTGTTTGTTTTCTGTCTTGCTGAGTCAGGGGTTTTGCAGATCACAGCTCAGTTCTGTTTCAGGGTTTGTCTCATTCTGGGAAGCAAATGTGCTCCCAAAAGCCGAGGTAATAAGAGCCCCAAGTCGTGGCTGCTCCGGGAGCGCGGTGCAGAACGCTCGGCGGCGGCAGGAATCCGCTCCCGGCCTTGGCGCAGAGCGCTTTCCACCCTGCCTCCCTGCTGAGTCCAGCCACTGTGCTCATGGCATAAAAAGCAATGTGCATTTTACTTGCTGCTCTTGTTTCTGAACTGTTGCTCCACCATTGCTGTGGTTTAAGTGAACAAGGCTGGATCGTGGGCACTACTGGTTGCCAGAAAAGGTGTAACCAGTGACTGCTTGTGATGGTGAGGCAAAAAATCTGTGTTGGGTACTGCACTGAGCCAGGAACTTTGAGGGAATCACCTCTGGCAGGTAATTGGGAATCTCTAGAATGGCAGCTTTACATTCTATAAATGCCGTGATGTTTTCTTTTGTGCTTTAATTAAAGCTTTCACTTTATTGTTGTGCACAAATGTGTTCTGTTTGGATGTTTATTGAATGTTCAGTAGCAACGAGGAAGCCAGGATTCTTTGGGATAGTTTGGCATAATCTGTGTGCGCTGCAAAGATAAAGGTGGTTAGGGGCAAGGAAGGAAAAACCTGAAATGTTGCAGTTGCTTGAAGCAGAAACATGTTCAAAAATGTGGCTGTAGCTAAGACTGCACAAGGATTCATTGCTTGTAAGAAATCCAGGGCAGTGACTTCACCTGGTGGTATTTAATTAATTATTTATTAAGCAGGACGTTTGCTTTCCCTTGGGATGTGATCTCCCTCCTTCCACCCAGAAGTGTCAACTAATGATTTGAATATAGAATATTTTAATTACTTTAGATCTCAGTAGATGTTAGTATGTAGGCAATTTTCTCCCTTTCATAACCATATGAGTACAGTAGATAACTCAATATTGCTGTAGCTTTCCTGGGATCCCATTTTACCCCCATCCCAATGCACTTGACAAAGACGGTGCAAAGGAACAAGAGGAAATTTAAATTATCCTACGGAGGTGAGATTGGATCAATGTTTAAGCTGGCAGGTGTAATACAGAGGCTGTGATCAGGTGCTGAGAGCCACAATCCTTACAGCCCTCGTGCCACTCTGAGCAAAGGGACTGAGATTGAGCAGTTCTCTGATGTGGTCTTATCAGTGTGAATATAATGTAAATCCTGTTACAGCAGCTTTGTCCGATCTGCCTGTAGCTTTGTTCTGAACCTTTCAGAAACAGTTCACTGAAGCAGAAAGAACCCTGTGAATTGATATTATAAACCTGCATGGTTGCTTTATTCATTGTTGGAGCAATAGAATATAACAGAAGTATTTATTTTAGTGGATTGAGGAGACTTTTTTTTTTCCCTATCAACATGAGGAGAGGAAAAATGTTCTAAATGCAAAAGAGGAAAAGCTAATGCTATAATCATATCCATACCCACTTGGAGCACAATCCCACTGAAAGATAATGCAGAACACCATATGTTTAAATTATTTTACATATTCAAAGAGATTTTTTAAATCCTGAAGTGTTGTTATTTCCTGCTGATGTAGAAAAAAATATCAGGTGACACGATGATAATCAGGAAATAATAGTCCTGTGAAAGAAAAGCTTCTCATAATGCACTTAGTCTTTCCAGACAACTGTATTTTTCTAAGCACCACCTACCTGCTCTCTTTGGGGCTGAGATGAGCCTTGGCAATTCAAGATTGCATTGTATTCACTTTCTTGCTGGTGGGCATTTCTTACTGAAGTTCAAGAGCATGAAATTTCTCTTTAGTCTCACTGCTTTGATATGGTATTTGCCTAATAATCAAACAAATTAAAGTGTGGAAAAAAATTGATAAAACTGCAATATCTTAAAATGAAGAGGCTGAAACAGTAAATTGAGTTCCTTGTAATAATGCTGCAGTGCCATGTTGACCCTTATTCTTGAAAATCAGTTTTTATGTTGTGCATCACTAAGACGTGCGCTATTTGAACTTTTCAAGTGTCATGTAATCTAAAAATTCAGGCGTTACACTTGAAGATCTTCAGTAGAGTTTTAATTAACATTTGTGGATTATGAAGATATGGAAGCCCAGCTCTATTGGTAGATGTTTGTACATGTTATCAATGACTTTGTGCTACTTAAGACACATCTTCTCTTGTGTGGAACATTTACAAAGTGAGTTCCATTGCAACTGAAGAGTTTTTTAAATGGAAAGCACTCTAAGATGAGAGTTATTTAAGATGGAAATATTTTTCTGTATGGTTCTTAACATTTCACTGCTTCTTTAGCTGTAGTATAAGGAGCTTCACGCTGAAGCAGAAATCAGAATAAGTTTGGGTGGATATAAAGCAAAGTCTGACAAAGTTTATTATGTGATGTAATGGGTGCAGGTGCCTTATGAGGTGAAAAGTGAAAGCTTGTTTTATTTTTCTTCCTTTTTTAATTTTCCCTTCTGTGTAGAATAGTAAGAAAGGACATTTTCTTTGTCTTAATTTCACATGTTTCAACAATTTTCGGGTGGTGGGAATGCTCCTGATTTTCCATATGTATCTGTTTTTCTCTTTACATAGCAAATATTTGTATGACCTTTCATGGGATGAGTGGTAAAGGTAAAGGGCTTGGGGGTTTCAGGGAGTCTTGGAACAGTTGGCAGTGCAGTTTTAAAGTGGGTAACACAAAGTCAAGTGTGAATCTTGGATGGGCACTATTTGCTTCATTCACACTTCAGATTCCAGCTACATAAATCTGACAGCTGGAAATGCAGTAAATATAAAGAGGAATAAATGGAGCTGTTTTTGCAGATTGCTATTTTCTTTCTATGTCCCCACACCTCTCACCAGTCCAGATGTTTTGTCCACTGACCATGAGACACCTGCATTTCTAGGTTATGAAAACATACCTGTTTGTATTAGCAAGGTGAATGTTTAACTGATTTAGTAGCCAGGTCGTCTCTCTCTGATCACAGTAAATATTTGCATTGATTAGAAGGTAAAACAAGGCCTATTTGCAAGGCCAGGAAGTTGTATTGGTGCTGCTTTTCTTTTCTCGAGGTGCTGCTTTTTTTTTTTGTTTGTTTGTTTGTTTTCTGTTTTACATGGTTTTTATTATCATACTTTTTTTTCTCTCAAAATAAACCTCAAACATTTCTGAATGGTTTGTGGAAAAATAAGGTGTATATGTAGTGTTATGTTTTCACATTTATGTCTCTCTGTCTTCTAAAGTGGGTGGAATTCCTTACAGATCTGGTTTTGTATTGAATTTTCAGTCTGAAACAATTCCTTCTATTTTCTACTCTATAGGACTGTAATATTTGTCCAATGATGAGCTGCATCCAACATTTTGTTAACTGAAATGGGAAGTGACAGACTGACTAAAAGAAAACGTCCGTGTCAAAGAAACAGATATTACTTCTTTCTCACAGATTACCAAATGTCTGGGCACTGAAGACTCTGAAATTGCAGATGCACTAAGGTTTCATATTGATCCGTGTTAGCCTAATTTGATCAGAAGAGTGACTTCTGTATTGTGTTATTTTCTTCTGCAGCATTTGATTGAGATGGTCAAACACTGAGAATATTGTGCAGGAAAAGGAGGGATTGAAAAGGAGAGACATTCAAAAAAATAATACAGATTTGTTAGATAAATTCCATTTGCATTGATTTTCACTAGGGATATATATCTTTTGATGGCAGCTGTCTTCAAAATAATAGCATAATAGATAATACTCTACTACATAATTTTGTATTTTTATTAGTTCTTTTCACTGGTATTTGCAGAATAATTTAATCATCAAAATTGGTCAGTACCTGCCCACTCAGCAAAGATATTTTTCTTTATTGTATTGTCAGTGGGTTTTTTTGGCAGAATAGAAGGAAGCCATAGTTGTTATGCAAGAATGTGAAATGGGAAAATGTTTGAAGAACTACAAAATGGGTGTGAAAAAGTATCAGTTAATTCCTAGTCTTGCAGAAGTCTGGAGTACAGGGCGTGCTCAAGAACACAGGGCTGGTGCTGGTTCCAGGAGCCCCTGCCCTGAGGATTTGTTTCTTTGCTTCAGCAAGGGATGGAGGCAGGGGGTGATGAGATTATCACAATTTCAGAGGTTCCCTCGTGGCATCATTGTGCAGGAACTGGGAGCCTGGAGAAAGCAGCATGGGATGGTGGCTCTGAGGCTCCTGCTCAGGGGGTAGGTGTGGTAGATATTTGTACATCCTATCAGTGTACAATGTATAAAGGATTTTGCAAAGGATACTGCTGATCCCATCCTCCCCAGGTCCTTCACCCCGTCCTGGACACACGGAGCTGATCAGCTCATTGGAATCCCTCTCCCAGTTCCCCCAGGGTTTCCTGAGGAGCTGTGCCCTGCTAGCAGGGAGCTCACCTTTTATCCAGAATATCCTTTAGGAATGCACGGCTTGCTTAAGGTGAAAAAAATCCAGTGGGATTTTGCTTGCTGATCTCGTGTAAAGGAAACACATGATCTGAAAATTATGTTGTCTAAAAGTTTAATATTAAGACATGAGAAGCCATTAGCTTGTTGTCATTCCCTGGCAAAGATCCTAATTTTGGTACCAAACTTAGTATTGGATGTCTTCTCTCCAGGCAAATAAAAATAGCTCCAAAAAGCATCCATTTTGTACAAACTGAAGAAAGACTGGTTGTACAGTAACATGGTAGAAGCCTTATTGAGACAGGGTAGTTATCACATGGTGTCATCACATCATTTGCAGAGCAGTTATTAGTTTTATTTTTCCTTGCAGTTATGGCTCTGGACAGGGAAAATGTGGTATATTGCTTTCTTTTTTCTTTTTTTTTACTCAGGAGATTGCATGCTTTGTCAAGAGTGCATTTGTTAGTCTCAGTGTCATATTTATATTAAAGACATAAGAGAATCCTACTGCACTATCAATTGCTTTTCATTACCCTTGTCTTTGCTTGCAAAGGTCACCACCTCACATGTGAATCAAATTTGGAAAAGAGTATTTTCTTCAGAAGCAGAATTGTAGTCTGAATTTCAAGGCAGTGCGGTTTGAGAAAGTTGATGTAACATTTTCCTGAGCTTCCTTTTAACAGATAAAGTTAATTCAGCACCTTTGTGTGGGCAGATTGCATTCTCCCCTGTCAGAGTTGCTGTTGCTTTTGTTTTGTTTCACATTTGAATAATACATTTGATTACCATGGCAAATGTTGCAGCGTGTGCACGCCTGACTGTAGTGCCTAATTAACTGATGATAACAAGGCAGGATTGCCCTCTTCTCTTTCATAAGCAATCATATACATGACAGTTCTTTTATCTTTCTTCAAAATTGACTTGCTCTCCTGACCCTTAAGCAGCTCCTGTTTTGTGTGTTTACCTCTGATGTCTTTGCAAGACTGTTAATTTTCTGTGGCATATCCTATCCAGTTGTAATTAACACATCGAACAGCAAAGGAATAGTTCTGCTTGCAGATGCTTAATGGAGGAATGCTTTTTCCCAGTAATTATACAGCTTCATTTTACTCCTTTCCATTGACCTGCAAGGATTTTGGGTTGGGATTTTGTTGTTTGGTTGTTTTGGGTTTTTTTTGAGAAAAACTACAGTGGTGTGGAGCTATTTAGGTAGAGAAAACAAACTAAAACATCAGATTGTGTACAAAAAATAGTTTATGTTCACATATCAACTTGGGGCAGTCACTGGTGAGTTTGGTAAAGGTCTGAACTCAGCAAAGTTAAATTGGAGCTAAACAGTGCTGTCATCTTGGATGTATTTAATCCTGAAGTTGAAGGCCTGTTCTTATAATTAGAAACTTCAAGAAGCACTTGACCTATTTTAAGGCAGCATTGAAGTAGCATGTACATAAAGCAAATATTTTCCACCATTGTATCTTTAACGGAACTTAGATTTCTAATAGATGAAACCAGGATTTCTACTTACTGTTTTATAGCTAGACTGAGAATAAAGCCATAATGAATCCAAGTTCAAAGAGAGGAAGGTAGAAGAGGAAAGGTTGGCAGTTACAGCAATAAAAACAGGGGCAAAAAGAACAGCTTTTCTGAAGGACTCAGGCTGGAATAATAATGATAGAATTGTCTAAATCGATATATCTCTTGTCAGCCTCACGTCTGATGTTTGAATCAGTCAGGCCTTTTCTGCAAGAGCTTTCCTCAGGAATATTGAATTATTTATTATTTGTATCTTTCTTCCTTCCCTTTCTGATGATTTTTTTCTTTTTTTTTATTTTTTTCCTAACTTAGTAAAATTTGTTTTTTATGCTGCCAGGTTCAATGTTGTCTGCTGTTTGATAAATAGCAGTAATTGGGTGTATAGCAGAAGTCATGTAAAAATGTATGACTTCAATTACATCTGGAACAATTTTTTCTTTATATTGATCTTTTTTTTTTTTTTTTTTTTTTCTGTATAAGATCTACTCTTCATAGCCTCCAGTGCTGAGTTTTTAAAGAATTACTCTATGTCCATATGTTGGCATGCACTTTTGAACCCATGCATATTTTTTTAAAAAATGGAGTGCTGTCTCAAATCAGTTCTGCCTGAGCAGGAAGTGAAAAATTAGAGTCATTCAAATAGTGAAATATTCATATTGTATTCTAGTCAGATGAAGGATTGCATTACTTTAAAATTACAATGCTTTCTTACAGTGCCTGTTTCTCTTGTCTGAGATAATGAAATAAGGGTTCTGGCCAATTAATGAAAACATCATTTATTAGCAATTAGAATCCAGATAAAATTAAAATATGTGTTTTGAAAGTCATGTGGTTAAGTGCTCTCATTCAAATCTGCAATTGTACACCACAGTGTTTAGCTGTGTAAATATTATCAAAGGTGCCAATGTAATAGAAAGGTACCCGCCACAATTCCAAATATCGAGTCAGAATTCTCATGGCGCTCCAGCTGTGATGTTTTAAAATTGTTTTTCCTCTTTATATCAGGGCATGAAGTGATAAATAACTTGATCCAAATGTTTGATGCTGATTTATGGTAAAATGGGTGAGTGCATTTTTTTTTTTAATGTCTTTATAGGTCAGAATAAACATGGGCTGAATTTCCCGTTTGGTCTGGCCTTGTGGTTTGCCCTGGCATGGGGTGAGGGACTGGGTAGAAACTGAGCTCTGAATTCAGGCTGGAACAGAGTTCAAGTCTGTCAGCACTGGGATTTTGCAAAGGGTACTGCTGTATCCTCTTATCCATGTTGGTTGCTATTGTGTGCATTTTTGAGGGAAATGGAGTGGAGTATTGCCTTGTCCTTATTAAATACAATTTCTGTTCATTATATAAGTCTTTGCTTTGCGTGCTTCATGCTTCAAACTCTTCTAAAGTGAGATTCAAAGTAAGAGGTTATATAAACAGTCATATTTATGCCATCCAGTGGTGGATCAAAGGGAATATTTCTCACAATTGTGGTTAATTTATGTCATTTGAAAATGTAATTACCTCATGATTACTGCCTGCTTTATGCAGCCCCAGTCTGTGTTTTTCAAAGCAGTCATGGCCTAGGCTGTAGTGGACAGGAGTGCTAAACAGGCTGTAATAAACCCTGCAGCTCCTGCTCTGTGTCCTGCTGGCACTACAGGCAGAGGATAGCTGAGAGCAGGGATTGCAGATTTTGCTTCAGCAGCTGTGATAATTCAGTGAATTGGTAGAGATTCTCCTGTTTCGAGTGGAGCTAATTCTCAGGCTGTTAATACGTGGCTCTTTCAGAACATGTCTATTAGCAGAGAAATATCTCCTGTGTCTCCAGAGTAGTTTGTTTAGGAAACCCTAACTTTAAAATAACCTTTTAGGAGCAGCTGTGTAATGCCATTTATTCAAAAAGTGCCAATAAATGCTTGACTCATTATGTAGATGATCAGATGAAGCTGAGGTTAAATAGATAAAAAGAAGTCGGATGGTGTTTTTACCCCAAGTCTTGTTTAAGCCTCACTAGTCTGTTTTTTCCTGTAGCAGTTTGACAAAATTGCCTTTCCTACCAGCAGCCTGTTAGGTGCTGTGCACAGAAACAAAACCCTATTGTTTTAGATTTTCTTTCATATCATGTAGGTGTCTATGCCATACCACCCACACAGGAAAGCAAGTGAGCTGTGAAATATATTCATTGTTAGAGTACAGGGGAAATGGAGGCAAGCAATCGGCAGTAATAATGTACGACAGCAAGGGGAGGCTGCCAACATTACCTGCATTATTTCGGTTGCCTTTTTCATTATAGGTTCGGGAAATAGGCAGCAATTCGATTATGGCATGATTTGGGATGGAATTGCTTGCCGTTCACTGACCCTGTCACAAGGGGATCAAATGAGAAGTCAGCTCAAATAAAGTTTATAGTGTATTAACTGGACCAAGCATCGCCTAGCCTGGGAGCATGATTTTTCATCTTCCAGGGTTTTGTAACTGCTTCTCAGATATATTTGTACCTTAAGGCGAGGGGGGAGGGGGAGAGGGGAGGAAAAAAAAGGAAAAAAAGAAGGATTGGCTGAGATGTATAGGAATGAGCTCGTTGGCCAATAGTGAACATTCCCCTCCCCTCCCATGTGCAAATCTCAGCTCCTCTCTAGCTTGTGAGAAGCAGCATGATTAATAACACTGAGGGAACCTGCCTGTTGGATTATTAATTTTCCATCCTTTTTCCCTTTCCTTACGCATACCCCTGACGCTTTTCCTTTTTTAAAAGAAAGCTTTTCTTTTTCTTCCCCCCCCCCTTTTTCGTTTCTTTCTTTTTTTTTTTTTTCCCCTTTTTCCTTTTTTTTTTTTTTTTTTTTTTCCTTCCCATGGAGCTAACCAGTAGCCACTAATATTCTCGTGGCTAGCCAACCCTGCAAGGGCTTACTTCACAGTGGGGTGAGTTTGTATATTAAAACAGGGGATTCTGCAACGAAGCAGCAACAACAGAGAGGAAAAAAAAAAAAAAAAAAGAAAGGAAAACCATCCCTGAGATGCTTGATTACAGTACAGTTGCCTTTAGCTACTACTGCTAAAACTAGAGTTAATGCTGACCTAGAAGGCAAGAAATGTGTTGCAGTGTCTGCCTGTTAGTTTGGAGAGCCCTGCACTGCACGGGCAGGCAAACATTGCCTCTCCTTATTCCAGCTCATTAAAACCGGCCCTTTAGAAACCTTGCTCGCGTACAGAGGGTGCAAATGGAGAGAGAAAATGGGGGTTAATGGTCGATAATTGGACAAACCGCGGGGTTTTGTTGGTGATGCTCGTGGGGGTTTTATGCCTTTTTTTTTTTTTTTTTTTAAGGAGGCTTTTTTTTTTTTCTTTTTCTTTCTTTCTTTTTTTTCTTTTTTTAGAAGGCTTTTCCATGACTCTCCCGTCGTTCGCTGGCCACGTCATGTGGCCAGTGGCTGTGACCCGGCGGGGGGATGGAGCAGCTCCGCTCCAGCGCTGCTGCCTGTGATGAGTTTTGCGAAGTTGCTGTGCTGTAATACCGTGCCATGTGTTCTGTTGTTTCCAATTCGAATAGCAGCGTGAAGACATTTTGCTTTTGTTAATTCACAGTGAAATCTCACCAATTTCTTGCGTAGGAACACATTACAAAATACCCAAAACTTCGCGATTAAAGTGTTGGTAAACTAGCACCAAATAATTTTATAAATATGTATGTGCACATAGAGCTGGTAATTCTGTTTGGGAAAGGAGCAGACAGTGCTTCAAGAAAACACTCTTCGTGTGGTTTTTGCTGCAGGTAGGATGGGGTGCTGTACTTTTTAACCTATTCCATACTTCTCAAGTGATAAGGAAAGAAGAATAATATAGCTATATAGCTATTTTGGAGTTATACAGTATGCATGGCAACTGGTTTTAATTAAAACTTCTATTTAAAAAAAATAAAATGCATATTTATAGTTTCTCTCGTGTTTTAAAAGCACTGATGCAAGAAAGACAAAAGATTTTCTTGTCTAATGCCAACACAGGCAGAATACATACAGGCATTAAGTACATTCTATGATGGAATACTATCTCCTGTTGGAAGGGTACCATAAGAAGCAATGAATCCAAATCCCATCTAAATATTGAAAATCCATCTATGTCATGTCTTCTAGCATTTAGCTGAAAGGAATTATTTTATAAACTTAAGGCGTTCTTTATCTTGGCAGTTTCTACGAGTGTATGCTGTAAGGGAGCTGGTATAACAGTCTCAGTATTCAGTGATGTGGTTTCAATAATATTGCTCGTAATTCTGTATAGTGCACAGGTTGTCATTGTTAATTTGCAGTTACTCTTTATTGGGAATTCTTACCTTTCTGTGGAAGGGCCCTAGAAGGTAGTTTATAATGTTATTATGCTGTTTCCAGTTCAAGTTCGAGATGCATGGAACACTTCGGGGCAGAGCTTTTTTGTTTGGCTTATTTATTTATTTTCATTTCCTCTGAGATTATCAGTGCATTAGTAGAAGGAATTGTCATTGATTGATTGCTGTGCCCTAATTGTGTTTTATCCCTTTTCTCTATATTAATGTTAGTTGCAGCAAGTCTTGATGTGCATGAACACTTTGGCTTACAGTGCAACAAAAGCACTGCAACTGCTGTGTCTTGTTCTTAGCAGAGAATCAATGATAATACATTCTATTTCTCAATAAATCTTTTTGATCTTACTCTAACTGCTCCTTTCTATGGCTGAAACACATTTAAGCCTGACCACAATAAGTGTGTTTGTGAGTCAGGTATCATTGTGACATTTACATGTGCTATACATTTCCATCTACTCTCGGTGAGCAGTAGCCTGATGTGCCTGGATCAAGTAATGCCTGACTTTGAACAACGTTTTGTACTTATTTTGCAGCATGGTTAAATATTCATTTATTTTGAGCTTTATGATGCTGAGGGATTAGGCCATGTAAAACAATAGCAGGAAAAGTAATTTTTGATTGAGCAATCGAGCCCATCACTTTGCATCTCAGACTACAAAGGGAGAATAAACTTTGTAATCTCTAAAATGGTAGCTTTTGTTGGGCATGTTCATTTTTAGACCCCTACAATTATAGATCTGTCAGGTGTTACAAGGCCAGTGCTTGTGTTTTTTATTGAATTTTATAATCTAATGGAGGGTTATGATACATAAAAAAATTGAAGTCAATATCAATAAGATTGTCTCCAGATTAAATAGCAGGTGTTTGTTGTTCATTTTATTTGTATTTTTTACTATAAGTAAAAATTGCTGGGAATAAAAAAAAATAGCAGGGAATAACTGGGTAGGAACAGCTGGAAAATACGTTCTGGGTAGAATCTCCTCCACTGTTCATGGGTGGAACACTATTGCAATAGTACGGCATTTTCTTCTCATTGTTGCTGACAGATTTGTTCTAATGCTGCCTCCAAACCATACAAGCCTCAGCTTATCTCAGCTTGCAGTCACAATGTTGACACACATATATCATAATCTCAGTCATCTGAAGATGTACAGTGTAGGTGAAGGCAAATTCGGTATTTTTGCAGCCATCGTTTATTTTTCTATCTCTATCCTTAACTGTTCTATCTGTGGTAATCACACCTTTTGTGGTCAAAAGCGATTCCTTATCTCTGTAGGTCGGTGCTTATGAAGTGTCCAAGCTTCTAAAGACTACTGTTAGTAATTCCTAAAGCTCTTAGAGAAGTGATTAGGGAGTCATGATTGCTCACAAATTGAGTCTTTTTTCTGCTTGACACTGATCCTGCGATAGTCTCCCCACTTAATCCTCAGCAGCAATTTGCCTATAGTTGCAGCTAACAGGAGGTGATTAGAGGGGAGTTGCCCACTGCCTTTTTACTTCTGTTGTAGTGGCAGTCAGACAGAGGCTACTGAATCAAAGCTGTTTTCATATTAACTCAACACCTCCTCACGCATTAGAGCCACTTTTATCTCATCGCAGTGTGCAGCTTCCAGCGCTATTTTAATGCGATTTGGGATTCCTTTTAAAACATCACAACGAGCATTTGTAATATTAGAGAACAAAAAAAAAAAAAAAAAGCAGAATACCTAAAGATGAAAGCAAAATAGTGACACTAACAGGTCTCATCTTTTATCAGCAGATGCATGTAACCCCGATTAAAATTACAGACAATTGTCGCCCTGCATCAATGGACAAGCAGACTCCACTTTCTCTAAGCATTACTTTAATTGCAAGCCTGCTGACAGGTAACTGATGTCATACATTTGAAGTGATAATGGCATTCATTTACAAGTGAGAACAGCACCAGTGAAACGAGAGTTAACTTTTCCAAGTAGTATTTTCAAGAAGGAGAATATGAAAGGCCTCAGTGAAAAGTTTCTAAATATTTACTACTTATATCTAATCTTATATCAAGGATTAGATTTGGGTGAATTATTTTCTCCGTATGATACAAAATCTTCACCCTGAAGCCTACATTCTCTGCTTTTAAAAGTTTTGTTTTATACTTTGCTACTTTATTGACAGAGCTGTTAATTATTTTAAATTGTTCTAAAGACACTATAGGAATGGATTTAAAAAGAATTCTGCACTGGCGTACAATGTGAAAAACATCCAACTGCTCTAATTTAAAGTTCCTTATCTCCTTTATATTCTTGAGGTTTAGTTTGCTGATGATCAAGGTGTGTTGCAGGAATACCTTAGTGAATATATTTTATTTACAAGCTTTAGAGCATGTAATATGAGCAAGTTATTTTAGCATGTATTAACAATTTGAGGTGGACTGCTAAAATATAGGAAAGCACACACTGATTGTGTGTGGGCTCAGGACAAGAACAAACAAAACTGGATAAAGTTTTCTGCTTTCAGGCAGTTGAGAGATAATTTCCTATGCAGTGCACACTTGTATACATAAATAAATGCATCTGTCCTGGAGTTGTCAAATGTGTCCATTTCTGAATATGCCACAGGTCTGTCATCTATCTTGATATGACTTGAGACACATTTTCTGCCAAAACAATAAACATTTTTTTGTTTTGTTTTGCTCTGTAGTTTTTTTTTTTTTTTTTTTGGTTGGTTTTTTTTGGTTTTTTTTTTGTTCGGTGTTATTTGTTTGCTTAGGTTTTGGATTTTTTAAGAGAAATACAAAGTATGGGAAAATTCTGTTGTGCCTATTTTCATTTGGCTGGCCAAAGGAGACAGGGCAGGAACAAATCCTGAACCAGGTCACTTCAGAATTCCTGCTCCTTATTTTTCCTTTTATTTTACTGTTTATTTTCCTTTTTACTGTTGTCCTGCTGGAGCTGTCAGCTACATAGCAAAACTTTTCCATTATGAGGTGTGCTAGTCCAAAAATTCCCACCTTGTGTTAAATCCTTTGGAACTGGGCTGGATCCATGAGGGAATCCTACATGTAACTGAATTCTGTTACAAAACCCATTTTGCAGGAAAAATTTTGTTGAGGAACCCTGTTATTCTTTGGTTGTTACATTTTGTCTTCAATTGTACATTTTGTTTCTCATTTTTAATATGGCTGCAAAAATGTATCCCACAAATTTTTATAAGGGAGCCAAGTAATAACATCTATCATTTGTGTTCTCTTGGAAATGGAAGGCATGAATAGACTGTTTTGTCTTGTAAACTCATTTGTGATTTTACTTTATGTGGTAAATACTACACATTAAAATACCACAAATTTATTATATAGAAGCTGATGAGCTTTTTGGTATTATAAAACTATAAGCAAAACAGTAAAAGGCCTCACAAAACTAGTTCTGGATTGGGTTTATGATTTTGAAGGTACTGGGTGCAGAACCACAGGAAATAGATGTAGCCTCTTTGGCTACACATTGCTGAGAACTGGCAGGGCATGTCTGTAGGACTGCTGAATGTCCAGGTCTTTAAAGTCAATTTTGTTTATTTAAGTAGTTAGTGTGCTTTAGTTGTAGGGTGAAATAATGCAAATTCATTTATTTTTACACTGAAAAATAACCTTTGTTTCCTGTTGTTCTGCACCATTTTTGTAGGAAATGGAGCCTCTCTGACTTTTCTGAAGTGCTGTGGAATTTTAGATTTTCACAGTTATGCAGGCCAAAACTATTTTAGGTCATTAGCTAGTAACTGTGATAGGGGAAAGCATTATTTTTTTATTTTTAAAACTTTGAGATTTATCTAAAAGGTAGATTTCTATGTCATATCAACAGACTTTGTAACTTTGTTCAACTTCTTTTCTTTCCTTCTTTTTTTAGAAGGCTTGAGGTAATGGGCAGTTGTGGCAGAGAAGTAGAACAGTGTTTAATTGGTGAGTGCATGCTAGAAATTTGCAAAGTCTGCATAGATATGGAAGGGTACAGAACTGCTGCCCTGAAGGAGCCAGACTCTTAATGATGGGTAAAGGTGAAAAAAAATAGTGTGAGATGGATGAAATCTGAATGGATTCAGATTTCATTATATTAACAGCTTCCAGTTTTCCCAAAGATGAATTACAAAATTGGCCATTGCAGGGTTTTGTTCTTTCATCCTCAGAAGTCCTACCTTGAGTCCTACAAATGCCCTGCTCCCTCTAATGCAGTACAGGTTTTCTCCTGGGGGAATGCTGGGGGTATCCCCCATTCTGGCTGGGGCTGGAAGGGATTTTCACTTCCAGGGAAATGCTCAGGATGCAATGTGAGGCTGCCAGGATGGAAACTGTGTGCACAGCCTCCTGTGCCCAGGCTCTGGAAGGAAAACCCAGCTGTGGCCAGGGACAAGGAGTGCAGGGCTCCCAGGGGCATCTGCCCTGTGCCCACAGCCCAGCTCTGTTTCTTTTTTATTTCTGTTTCAGTCCCAGCCCCCTGAGCTGTGGCTTTGGTGTGCAGGACCTTTTCCTTCCTGTGCAGGGAATCCTGTTAGCACACTGATGTTCAAAGTGCACTTCCCTGCCTCACGATGGCTGGTTAAATACCATGGAGATGTCCTGCTTTCAGTCTGTGGTTTTAGGAAAAAAAAAAAAAAGGAAAAACTGGTAAATGGGAGGGGGTTGGGAGAGGTCTGCTTCGGCAATTTCCACAGCAATAAATTTGGTTTGGTCTCTAAGAGTAAAATTGAATTGTATTGTAGCGAAGTATGTGTGTGTATTGTAGCTAAGGTGTGTAATACAGACATGGAACATCAAACACTGACCTTTGGTGTTACTTGTGTTCCTTTCTCCTTTGGAGGCCAGGCTTTAGTGTATCTAAGAGACCTGTTGGCAGGTAGTTTTAGAGTTTCATTTCTGAGAAAAGGCTTTTAAAAATTGCAGTGCAGTGCAATGAGCAGGGCTGTTATTGGGGCCCAGACTGTCCTGCAGTGCAGCCAGGCCTGCAATGTTCATGCTAGCACAGTTTTAGGGGTGGGGAGGCAGGGCAGGCTCCTCTGATTCCACAAGTGATATGACTGAGCAGCTAAGGCTGGTACTTTGACTGCTCTTATGGTACTTTTATAATAAACTCCTAAAGAACTTCCACTTTTTTTTTTTGAACATGTATTAAAAATTAAAACCCCAAAGCACTTTTGCTGTCTGCAATCAGTAAGAGGCTGATAGAATCTTCTTCTTTTGTACCTCCCATTACTTTCCTGGCTGCTTCTGCTGGAGAGTGGAAAAATGTAGCTCCATCCTCACCCACATCCTGGGGGAAATAAGGGGACTCTGCAAGGAATGGGGAACTTCTGCCCTTCCTTGTACCTGTGTGAGTGTTTGTGCAGCTGCTCGCTGAACCAGTCAGGAGCTCACCTGGCTGCAGCTGAGCAATTTGCTGCAGGTTCATTTGGCCAGAGTCAAACCCCAGCCTTGTTCAGCCCTGTGAAAGAGGCCAGTGGGGGCAAGGAGCAGCTGCAGGACTGGCACCACTTTGGGGAACAGCCCCTCCTGCAAGCTCATCACTGAGTCATGGCCATATTAGAGAAAGGAAAGGAGGAAAATGTGGGGATCCAGGGCATCCCTCTGGCTGCCCTGGCAGGTCTGGGACCCTGGCAGGGGTCAGGAACCCCCCTGGACAGAGCCCCCAGAGACACTGTCTGTGATCTCTGTCCATGGAAAAGAGTTTTCAATCTTACAGGATGAATTACCAGCTCTGAATGTTTGATATAAGTAATAATTAAGTGTGGCATGGGTGCAAAACTAAAATTTTAGGATTCTAGATAGGGGGTTCAAAGGGGACACGATGGAGGAAATTGGGTGTGCCTTGTCCTTTTTCTCCTTCTTCATGCCCTCCATGTCTCACTGTGGTGTTGGCATTTTTCTGTTGGTTCAGGCTGGGGACACACTGTCCAACGTAGGTGACAGATATTGGCACGTTATTGTAAATCCAGCCCAGGGAGTTTCTGGTATTTAATGTTTGTAACATCCCACTGAGGGCAGAGCCCCACACGCTGCCCTGCAGGACAGAGCTGGGCAGGGCAGCAGAACATGTGAGAGATAAACAGAATAAACAACCCTGAAACCAGCACAGACCAATTATGGCTTCTGCTTTGGCAGCGGGGCTGAAAGACAGAGACTTTCTACAACCTCGGAATCATCAATACCACAGATTCCGACAGGAAAATAAGTAAAAACAAAAGGTACCTGGGTATATTCAAGAATGTTTTTATGTTCACTCTGACTGTACAGAGTATTTAAAAATGCTTATTTATTTCTATTCAAATCAGGACAGCTCAGAACTGCATTTGGAACTTCTCATGATCTGTATAGGACACTGGGAGTCCTTTCTTAATTAAACAGCAAATATGTGTTTGCACAGTGGCTGATGCTATGGAAATGGAGTCTCAACCTTGAAGATTCCTTATCCAGCTATTAGGAAAAGAATTGCTTAGAGTAGAATGCATCACAGCTTTCTTTTAAAATGTCTGAAGTTTTGTATCTTTGTTGTGCTTTCTTTTTCCCCAACAACATTAAAGTGTAGCTTTTTTCCTTTTTTTTTTCTTTTTTTTTCCATTTGAACATGTCAGGATACAGAATTTGGTACATTTCCTAGTTATTTCTTTTTGTTCTTGAAATTAACTATGGTTACCTTACAGAAGTTGGTATATACAAAAACAAAACAAAATCCTATATAAGCAAGCAATATTGACAATCTAAGGCAGAAGTTATTCTGATTATTGACTCCAAAACATTATTCAGATTCATGAAATACTTCTACAGAGTGTCAAGGATATTTTTCATATCTTAATTGTATGGTATAGCTTAAAAACTACCTAGAATTTATGGTCTTTTTATTTAATGGGGAATAGTTCTTTGGTGTGAAATTCTAGGAACTCCACTGCCGATATTTGAGAGCATTTATTTTGTTCTTGGGTCAATGATTCTTCTTCAGGGGCACAGGCCCAGAAATAAGTAGATGAGAGATAATGTGCCTTTTGCTGAGATTTTGTCTCAATCCTCTGCAGAGAGATGTTGATGTAGGCTATAAGATAGATCCATCCTACATCTGGAAGTTTTTTTCTTTGAAAATCTATAACTAGTTATCAACTTCAGCCCCTCTGCTCCTTGCAAAGTTATTTCTGTAAAAGCATCTGAATATATGTAAGATGCAGAGTTCACTAATAACAAACTTGTCCTGTCTGATAATCCAGTTTTACCTTTTCTCTGATGGGCAGACACATGGCATGTTGGCTCTTTAGTGCTTTAGAGAGAGGGGGAAAACATATATTTACTAAAATAAAAAGTCCCAGACAGACTCTATTGTTAAGGAGGGATTACTTTAGGAAGAACTGGTTTAAAAACCCAAAAAGTTTGTATAGTCAGTATGGCTCTGCTAATAATTCTGTTCCCAGACACATCAAGACCTCAATTTCCTCACAGCAGTGAATCTATTTCCTCACAGCAATAGAAAACACCAGATTGTACTGGGATATCCAAGTGGAAGATAATCACCTCTGAAAATGCTTGTCTTGTCTTTATTGTGCTGGAAAAGTGACTTGATTCTAATATTATATATACTTCTTTCTGTAGAGCAGCAAAAAGTTTTGGTTTGCTTCCATTTGCTTCAGTTTTGGTCCCTTCCTGAGATTTTTTTGTGGTCATTATCTAGATTGGTAACTTTTAGAGATTCAAAGCTACAGGCAAAAATTATTCTGCCTCATCTTTTGAGGGTTAACTGAAGATGGCAGGACTTTGAGGGTGTAATTTGGACAACTGTAAGACTGATAGAGTTTCTGCTTCTTTGATGAGTTTGATAGCAGTGTCTTGAATAAACAGCCCTGTGAGAAATGTGTTGGTGTAAACCAAAATAAATTTGGTTTGCAAACAGACCCCATAGAGTCTTTGCAGAACTGGTGTAAAATGTGCCCATTGGAGGATATTTCAAGTAAAGGAGTAGTCATGTTTATAATTTTCTGTTCCTCAGTGTTTCCACCCTAGACCTACAGTATTATCAATGTAATGTGTTGTGTAAGTGTTAAAACAGGCAATGAAGTGAAGATATGCAGTTCAGAAAAAAAAAAAAAGAAACAGCAAGCCAAACCCTTTTATTGGATCTATGCAGTGTGTTAGGAAGAGGCTCTTGGCTGTCTGCCATTCCCACTGCTCTGATACCTGGCTGACACTCAGTCTGGAAAAGAGAGACTCTCAGGGGGAGCACCCACAGGAGCTGTGTGGCTCAGCAGGGAGCGTACCTGGAACACAAACACTCATTCCACTGCTGTGCTGGAACCACCACTGCCTGCTAGCTCTGAATCACAAACCCAGCATCCACCACAGAGACACAACAACGGAGCCCTCTGCTCCCAGCTGCTTCTCTGGGTGCTTTTATCCAGCTTCTTCCAACATTCCAAAACTCAGATTTAACCAAGAAGGGTTACTGAGTGTACTTACTCATCTTGGGACATCTGCAAACTGAACAGAGTAGGAGGCTAGAAAGTTTTCTTTTTGAGGAATATCATATAGTTTTGCATTCTTTCTAGTTTCTTTGCCAATTTTACAAAGTCTCGTTATGGATGAAAAAGATGAGGAACTAGCACATAAAGCCAAGAATTTATTATTAATGTAATTGAGATCTGAAGCCTTGTCAAAGAGTTATTAATAGTACAGTTTTAATTTTTACAAAAAGGGTAACAAGCTATTATGGAACAAGTCTCCAGGATAATAAAGCAGTCAAATTTGATGCCCGAGTAATTGATGCCCTCCATTCTAGCAAATGGGGACATATAAATGCTTTTTGTTGACACCTCACAGGATTGTGTCAGCAAGTCTAAATTTTTCAGAGAAATGAAAGGAACTTGGAGACATTGTTGTCACAGCACTATGCAAGATTCTGTGAGAGTGCTGCCTGTTATTTCAGAGAGAGGTCATGCTGAAAATGCCTTCTGGAACTCAGTTCTGCCTGGTGTTCGTTTACCCTACAGCAATTTAATTCGACCACTCTCAGTACTGAAAGTGGCTTATGCATATTTTTTAAGCATATATGTCTCCAATGTGGAAACTTCAGCTTTGACTTTTCCTTCAGCTTTGACTCCTACAGCATCTTTTCTATATCTAATAAAATCATACCAACTTTCAGCCCTTTAATCCTCTTTTTGTTTTTCTCATTGTATCACAATATTATTGTTGATTCTTTCTGCACAGAGATAGGAAGTTTGCCGTGTTCAGAGTTGTCTGTTGCATAAAGTCATGGCATAAATAATTTGTATTATCACATGCCTTATTTATATTTCATCAAAACTGCTTTTTCTGGGCTCAGCTTTGACTGTAAATGGAAAGATCTTTCCTGTTCTAGGGAAGCATGCCTTAGGAATGTATAGAATTTGGAATGGACTTATGCTATGTGTTCTTTGACTCCTCTACCTTGATTTCTGTTGTTCCCAGCATTTAGGTTGCGGTTAATTTCCATTAAACAGCCGGAAGTGTCTGTGAGTTGGTGCAAAAAAAGCAAAACTACATTATCTCAGCTCATTATGGGGATGATAAGAAGGCAAGGAAGTGCTAAAAGTAATAGGTAGCCATGGTATCTGATTTATCAAAGGAGATGTATAATTTGCTTTGTGTGGGAGTTTTAGAATTTTTCAAGTTCATAGGTTTGGAAAGCACCTCAACACAGAGTATCCAGAAGTTTAATTATCTTATTCTGTTAGGTTATATTACTAAACAGCTTCTTCAAAGATGCTATTCTGTGTTTGAATAAATATAATATGCAAAAATGTGAAATTTGCTGCTGGTATGATACCCAAGTGGGATATGGTGGCTTTATGGTGTCATATTTTGAGATGTTACTTAAAGACACACAAAAGGACACTGTCACTCTGTGATTAATGTTAAAAATTGTTGATGCTGTGTGAAGTGTGTTTTTTCTAATTAGAGGAAAGCTTTAGAGTACCATTTCCATAATCAACATGGGAACAGAAACTCAGCAAAATTTCATGTATTTGCAGTGAAACTGCTCTTCAGCAACATAAAAATGGCTTTTATAACATAAAGGCTGTAATTAGAAAAAGTCAAATCAGTTGGAAACGATTAAAGCCAGAGCAGGCTAAGCTGCCTTCTAAATATTTGTCTGGAGATTAGCCCCACTCTTACAGCCCCTGAGAAGCATCTTTGATTTACTTATAATGCTTGACGTGGCAAAGATAATCCTGCAGAAGGCAAATGAACACAAATTTAGATGTGCTGTTTGGCTCTCTGTTGATTTGACAGGAGGTAGCATATTGTAGAAATGAGTATAGGGTCACATTAGACAAATTGCTTAACACCCCCCCCACCTCCTCCCCACCAAGCATAATTTAAAATTCTTTAAAAAACCCTCCTCATTCTTTGAAGCTTTTAGGATGCACTTTAGAAGTCCACGTGGAATAATTTTCCGTGTGTCTGTGAGACAGCTGATGTGAGTCTCATTGTATTTAAAATTACAGTCCTGAGATGGAACTTTCTGCTTGTTGCTTGTCTGACATCAGCTATTAAAATGCAAGTAAAGCTTGGCAGGTATAAATTTGAAGAAGAAAATAAATTATGTAAGAATATGTGGATTTTTAATATTAATCAGCTAGTTGTGGAGGAATGGTGGTTTACCCTGTAGAAAGGTTCTGCTGGAAAAACAAACAAACCAGGCTTGGGGTGGTCAGTTCCTTACTGACACCCCTTGGTGCACTTCTGATAACCAGAAAGGAAAAGGGAGAGAGAATTGCTGGGGCTGGCAAATGGGAAACATGGGCTGGCCATTGCAGGGGCTTGCAGATTTAATGGTGTGAGCAGAAATGGAATATTTTAACAGCCAGCCTGTATTTTGGGATGATGATGAACTTCCATATTACTGTTAACCCTTGATTGCACCAGGTATAACAGCACAGAATGGTGAAAATGGTCAGGCACGTAAAGCTGAAGGATTTGGTGTGAATTTGGAATTCAGCAGAAGTCAGTTTCTTGGTGTAGATCAAGTTTATACTTTGTGTAGTTTTCCTTCCATTTATAATCTCTGCAGCATCCCAAACTTTTTGTTTAGCCGATGAAAATATAATCAGCGTAATATATTCTCTTACTGAATTTTAAACAAGACCATTAAAACTCCTTTAACGTGCTAAAGGAAGCTTCAGAGAGGGTTTCCATTTCATCTTTCCTGAGCTGAGGCTGCAGCACTCTTTCCCCGTGTGCCACAGTGAGAGGCTGTCAATAATTCAATAGCCACGGCCTTGATGGGCCAAGGCCTAACTTAGACTTTAAACAGAGCCAAGCAGCTTGTCAGAGTGTGATGTGCTGTCAATGCCTGACTGATCTATACTGCATGAATTCTCCCTCAGCTCTTGATGTATCCCTGGGAATAAAAAGAAGGCAATTTTAGAAGTAGACCTAGCGTGAAACACCTGTTTGTTTGGAATTTTTAATAAGGCAAAGTTGTGTTGGTAATGAAGCTCAATGAAGTCGTTGCATTTTTGCTTGGAGGACCCACACTAAATTCATCTCTAATGGCATTGGTGTGTTTTCACTTCTGTCGGGAAAAGAAATCACAGTATTTGCAAATATGTTAGTGCCTTAGAGCAAGTTCATTTGGAGCAAGACTTAATAACTAATGACAAGTAATCCAAATGCTTAATCCAAATTACCTATTTGCATCTTTCAGTTTTATTGATATTATGCTGTTAACACTCAGTATTGCAGTAATGAAGGCTTATCAGAGGTATTTGTTTTTGGATTTTCCCCCACACAGTAAGTGACATATATGATGTATTCACATTCTTTCTAAATGCTCTACACTAAAGTTGCTCATATTTTATGGTTTACTTGGAAACTGAGAAATCACCTATTTTTCTAAGAAAATAATTTAGAAAAAAAGAGTAGAGCTAATGCGGCAATGAGTAGTATTCCACTCCTCTCACACTTTATAGTTAAATTTAAAAGAAGATTTATATCTAAGGTGGCTTTGAAAAGCTGTTAGAAAGATTAAAGTTTTGCAATATTTGTCTAAGAATCAAAAAGCTAATGTTATTCAATGTATATTTATTTATATTTCAAAGCATTTGAATTTCAGTTGTGTTGCTAAGCTGCTTTTTTGATAAATTTTATTGGTTTTTAAAGGACAAAAGAAACATTGTTATTCTCACTCTAAATGCATTTGTATTGCCATTGTTTTCTTTACAAATCCATGTCCTATGAAGTTTCTATATCTGCAGTAGGTTTTATGAAACATGTAGGTTTGCAGCTTTCAGGTACTTTTTTAATGGGGACACAAGAGAATAATAGAAAAATAAGCATGGCCCTTTGAATGTTTTCAAAATGCTGGCAATTTGCACAGTGGATTAGATAAAGTGGGCTGTTTTTTTGGTTTTTTTTTTTTGTAAAGCTTGTTTAATTTTAATTTTAAATAGCTTGCTCTGTAAGTTCTCATCTTTCAGAAAAGTTGATTTCATTACTTGGGTTGCATTAATGGTGTTACAGCTTTCATCCTGTGCAAAGTGAAGCAGAGGAAACTGTACAAAATAAGGTTAATAATGTTTCTGACTAAGACTTTATTTTAATGTGTGGGTGCCTCTTACTCAAGCAAGTAAAAGAATCGAAGCCCCCACTGCAGACTGTTGAATGGAAAGACAGCCACTTTTTCTCTAAAAAAGCAATCAAAAATGGGAACTGGGCTTTCCTGTTTCTTAAGCTGCTCCTTAAACCACCCATTAAATGGTCCCACTCCCTTTTGGTGCAAGGTGAGGCTGATTTGTCTAACCCAGGGCTGAGGATTGTGTGCAGGGCTGTTGATCTGTGCCAGGGGTTGTGTTGATGCTGGCTAAGTGATGCTGTGTCTTGAGCAGCCAGGCAAGGGCCTTTGCATGAAACAAACTTCACACCCCATCAGTTTACCTGCTTGTCTTGAGGTGCTGTGTGCTCATGGCACTTGACAATGTGCAGAGTAATTACATCAGTGCAACAGTTTTCATGGCAATAATATTTTTGTTGGGAAAAAATTGTGCATGTCAGGTTTTATAGTCTTTGACAGTTTTGGCCTGTGATCTTGCAAATAATTTATTCTTCCACATTAAGTAAATACTTTTGACTCTGGCTGCATAGTTGGACAGAAGTAAGGAAAGCAAAATAATCAATTTTTTTTTTATTTTTACTTTGAAAAGTGCTGCAGGCCTTGATGATGTGTTGCCTTGGGTGATGGGCTGAAGACAATCAATGAGATTGTTACACACCATCGTAAGCTGAGCACAGAATGGACTTGGCAAGAATAAGAAAATATCCTGTTTGTAGTGCTGTGTATAAAATGCAGGCAAGGTGAAAATACATTATTGAATATTAGCACGCTTGCAAAAATGTAAATTAAAACCCTTCTTCTGGGATTGCAGTGGAATGAGAGGCTGCTTCTCTTAGACTGTTGGCTACATTTTTGGTTTTTCTGCACAAATGGGCAAGTAGAATTTGGTTGGTTTTCAAAGCTGAGCTGTGGAATTGTTGGAACACACTTGCCATGCTGGCAGATCTTTGCTCCCCCAAATTCAGTCAGACACTCCTCAGAAGCCTGATGCATTCTCTGGGCATGGATCTGTGTCTGAACTGCTGTGCCAGGCACATGGCAGAAACTTTTGCTAGAATTAAGCTCTTCTAAGACCAATTTTAGCAAATGACATTCGAGGCTGGATCTCCATGAGTTTTTTTCTTTTTCCTGGTGCACAAATTGACCTGTGCAGGACTCACCAGCTTTTGTCATCACAGGTCCTGAGGAGTGGAAATCCATCCTGGCAGACCTTTGCAGTTCTCTTTGTACATGACAGAAGTAAGGAAACTCTGCAATCACCCTAGGATCAGCAGTCTTCAGATCTGTAACCATGATTTGCAAATTCTGTTGTATTTGAAACTGGGCTACTTATTACCATACCTAAATTTAGACATCTAATTCAGAAGATATTAGTGAGGCTCCCCAGCTGGTGCTCATGGCAAAAGTAACTTTTGCAAATGACAGAAAAGATTAACAACTCCAACCCCCTGACTTTATCTAAACAATATTTATTATTAAGGAGAAAGGAAATATTTTCTTGGTTTTTTTTTCTTTTTTTTTCCTCCCCCTTTTTCCCATTAAAAAAAACCCCTTGCCTATTTTAGCTAGTAAAAGGTGCTAAAACCATTAAATGAAATACCAAATGCATTCATGTGGCTGAATCCTAGGGTGTGTGTATCTGCTACTGTTAGCTCTGCACATCTTGATTTCTGTTTGGATTTTAGTGTGTGTTTGATAGCTACTCACAGTTCCTTTTGCTAATGTACTCAGAAGAGAATCCTCTGGGTTTCCTGATGCTGCCTTTCCACACAGAACCATCTAAGCCTTACAAATGAACAGAACTCCCTTAGCTTTGGAGTACAGAAGGAGCTGCATTTGGTGGAGCATGAGCTTGGAAACAGCCTTGCTTATCATTAGAAGCTCTGTATCTGGGAAGCACAAGGAGCTGCAATGGCTAGGTGAAAGTGAATAAAAATGAGGAGACTTGCAAACTGCTTTTGCTCCAGGGCTGGTTTTAATGAGCTTGTCCCTAATGAGTTGTCCCTGCAACTAGCTTCAGGCCTAAACAGATGAGGCAGGGGTTCTGCTAAATTTTTGATGGGATTTGCACTGGTTTTATGAGAAAGCAAGCAGTAGAGAGTGCAAAGTTGTGTCATGAATCTTTTACGAGAGTGGATTGTTGTCCGTCTTGTCAATAGGGATTGTAGGACTTGATTGCTAATAGAAGACATGCCACATGCTGGTTGTACTGACAAACTTGGATAAATGAGGAAGTGTGCATGGCCAGGGGAGGTTTGCTTTGTCAGGAGCCCCTGATGGCCAGTGGGTGATGCTTTCTCCAAGTCCCTCTCACCTGGATTTACTGATCAGTGGAGGGTGGTGGGTGCAGCCAGGTGTGGTCACTGCCAGAGCCTGAGCTGGGCACAGGCTGCAGGGACCACCTTGTGTTCATTCTGATGCACAGAGGGGCTGGAAAACTCACTCAGCATCTGATGTTTCTGTGTTCTGAAGCTTGTCTTGGTGGTCTAAACATGGTTTTCTCATTGTGTTCTTATAGCAGTTTGTTGGCTCTGGAACTCTCTTTGACATTCTCTCCCATTTGAGAGGTTCTTTTTGATGTTTCCATTATATCTATTATTACTATAAAGTACTATACAAAACTCAATAGGTTTGACTTATCCAACAAGATTGTCCCAGCAGCTTAGTTGGTTATAAAAATGCAGTTTCATCTCCTTTACTGAATTTCACATCAGCTTTTGACATTCAGGCTACAGTGTGAAAGTTTAACTGCTCGAAAGTTTTGTTTCCACTGTGTAAGTATTGTCTGGCAAGTGTATGAAAAATATAACTTCTTTGAAAAGTGATGTTTCTAAGATAAATTAACATTTTACATTGTTCCTCTAGTGTAATTTGACTCCTTGTCTTTTATATATATTTTTTAAAATTATACGGTGGAAGGAAGAAAAATACATATTGTTGGGGTTTTGCAAAGGTAAACTAAAGAGTAGTTTAGTGGGAATTAAAATAATTAACTAAGATGTAATTATTTTAAAATTATGTTACTCCATGAAGTTGAGCAACTGATTAAAAATTGCATTACCATTTTCCCATTTTTATAAGTATAAATAGCAGAAATGCATTCATCAGGTAATTCAAAGATTATCCTGTTTAATATAATATTCATGTCTCCATGGTATTTAATTGAAATGCAAAGTCATGGTAAATGAAGCCAAGACTTACTATGTCATGTACAACATTTTCTTTTCCTGTGTTTTAATTTCATCCTCTCTTTTTTTGCCTGCTGCTAAATCTTATTTCTCCCATGCATACATTGTTTTTGTTTCCTTTTTTCCTAATCTAATTCTCACTTATTTCTTTTTCTAATACTTGGTCTTTAAAAGGTAAATAGGATGAGGAAATAGTATGTTCACATGAGCAAAAACTGCAGAGAATCACTAAAATGGCTTGTTAAAGTAGTGGGGAGAATCTCAGAATGCGGTAACACAAATGTGTGTGATATTGTGGTATTACAGAAGAGAAAATGAATCTATATACTTGCAAAGCCTGTTCTTAACCAAAACCAACTTTAATAGATGTAGATATTGTGTAGATACTGTGTCAATGTAGGTAAAGTGACCTCCTTACCAGACATCTGCCGTGGCATCAACTAGAAATGACAGATCTGTGAATCCAATGAGATGGTGAGCACTGAATCAAAATTTCAAATGATTTCATTCCAGTTTTAGCAATGTTTTGCATTTTCTTTTCGTAATACCAGAGCAGCCCAGAATTTTTCACATCAAGGTTCTAGTGAACTTTGTTTCATGAACGACATATAAAGAGTAACAATATTTCACTCTAGGGTTTTAGTAAATGGTGAATAACTTCTGCTCTTACCATTGCATTTTAGAGATAAGTCATAGCAGAGTTCCAAACCTATTTTTCCCACTTTTATAATAGGTCACATCATACTGCTTAACTGTTCTTCCTCAGATATCTTGAGTATTTTGCAAGTCTTCAACCTATTTTATCACAGCTCTTCCCTCCTTGCCTCCTGCTGTGTCTGCGTTTGTTTTACTTACAGCTAGAAATTAAACCAAGCAATTTCTGCTGAATTTGCCACAGATATGCGGTTCTATAAACAGGAACAGAATTTATGTGCAAAAAATGCTATCTTATTGATTCAGATGGATAATAGAACTACTTTTGACTGAAGAGAAAGTCTGCTCTTCATTTCAAAATTTAGAATTTCAGCTCTGTCTCCAAATCAATGTTTGAAAAGCTTCATGGGAATAAAGTTCTCTTAAATTTTTTCTGGCCCAAAAGCAAAACAGAAGGGGGAGAGCGGTGTCATCACAGAAACATTTAACACTCTTTAAAGACACAAGGAAATTCTTCTAGATAAAAGAAAAACATGAAGTCAGGTTTTCTCTTGGTCAAGTAATTTCTTAAAAAGACTAAAATAATTGGCTTCTGTTGCTAATTTTGATTAATGTGATTTTTTTCTTGGTGATTTCAAGTGCTGCTATTGGCCACCCGAAGAGTAGGATCCCAAGCACAGGGAAGCATTCCCATATTCTCTGGGGAGCACAATGTCAGCACAATGTCTGAAGAACAGGAACTGGAGGCACACTTCAAGGGAAAATAACCCTCAGTTCCCATTTATTGTAAATGCAGGTGAACCTGGTGGGAAGAAATTATGTTTGACTCTAGTTCAGAAGGCCGAATGCTTTCTTTATTATAATTATGCTATAATACATTAATATACTATTTAAAGGAGATACTAAAACTACAAACCTACTTTTTCTAACTACTATATCTAAGTCACAGCTTGTGACCCTCTGTTGAGAATCCAGCCACAGGTGGATTGGATTGGCCATCAGGCTCAAACAGTCCTCACCAGAATCCAACCAAGTTATCATCCCAGGTAACCAATTCTCCACATTCAACGTGGAGAAAACAAGGAGCAGAAATAGAAATTGTTTTCTCTTTCTTCTCTCTGTGCTCCTCTATGAAAAAATCTTGAGAGAGAAAGAAATGTACTTACCACACCTATTAGACCTGCTTCTGGAGGGGTTGATTAAAGAAGAAAAGCAGCTTCAAAACTGCATGTTCCAGTAGTGTTGTTGCTCACTTTCACATTCTTGATTCCTTAGCAGAGCGTGAGAGGTTCTCCTGCCTCCAGCAATGCCTTGGAGTGCTTGGCAGGCAGGTTTCCATCCCCTGGGTCGAGCAGGAGATCCTCAGGGTTTGTGTATCTCCTGGGACATCTGTGGGGATCACTTTGGGGCAGATGTGTGCTGGCTTCTCCTTCCAGGATCTGGGGTTTCACCAGGCAGGATGTGTGTGAAGGTTTTGCTACTGGGTGTACCTGATTATTTTCAGCAGCACAACCAAGTCCTCTTGTCTCACCTGGCAGTTTTTGTAAAGCCAAATTCTCACAAGAGATGATGATTGGCTTTTCAAAAGAAGTTTACTTTTTGCAGAGCCTCGCAGAAGCTATAAATGAAGCTATGTTTTGAAATTTGGCCTCTGTTTTGAGGCTGAATGAATGAATTTGAATTTGCTAGTTCCCAGCTAAGACACAAATGAGGTTTACAAACTGAAGATTGTTTTCTTCAGTTGTATTAGTTTTTTTGTGTGTTTTGTTCTCCTGCCTGTGCCTTGTGAGAGATGTCCAGTCTTTGCCTTTTCCTGTTCTGTCCTAAGATGTGGTTGTCATCAGGACAGCAGCAAAAATAAGTGCTTCATGTGTAGTTCTGATTGTTTTAGTATAATCCTAAATTTATTTTAACAATAAAAAAAAAGTCCTTCACTTAGTTACTGCATTGTGTTTTATTTAGAGGTGCAACCTCAGGTATCATTTTAATCTCTAAGTGAAGTTAGCTTTGGATTTTTTTGATGACGTTTCTTTTCAATCAGCAGGAAAAACCATTGCCATGACAATTTAGGGGCTGGAAAAATTACAATGCATTCCTTTTTTTTGTCCCTTACTGCAGTAATTTTGTAACTGTTGGCCTTTTAACTGCACAAGAAACCTTCCTCTGTTCTCCTCACAGGGACAGCCCTTACAGATAGAAAGAACAGATGTTTTATCTTAGAAGCTTGTTAAATAGTTTTTCTGTGGCTTATGCAAATGCCAGATGCCCATAGTTTTATAATAGTTTTTAATATACTAGGTTATCTTTCTTTCATATATATTTCCCCTCAAATTTAGTGTTGTTTAAATACTGAATAACTAGAAGATTTTCCTTAAAATTAATTCTACGTGTCTGCTAGGTTGTGTCCTAGCCTGTGTTATTAAATGTAAAACAGTGTAACTTTGGTGAAGTCATGGAAGATTCATGTGACATGTAAAGATTTTCAGGCTGTAGATTTCCATTTGTTCATGTCAAACGGCTCCTGACAAACTCTTGGACTGACAACACAGAGACATTTTTTGTCTGTCAAGGAGGCTGGCCCAAGTGAGTTGTTCTGCAGAGCAGCCTGGTTCAGTGTTCTCCCAGGGCTTCTTCCTCATCCCATCCCGCCACGCTCGGCTGCCAGCCCTCCTCCTGGGATATGCACAGAGGAACTGGAAATTCAGATGTGTTTCTAAATGTTTGAGGCTGTGGATAGTGGTGATCAGCCTTCTTCAGAAGTGTCAGAGCTGGCCCGTGCACGGCATGGTCTGAGCAAAGCACGAACCAAGGTAAACTCCAGCAGTCTCAGTGTTCCTGGAATCTGCTCCTTCCAGCGTGATTCCTTGGAAAGTGGCCTTTTTGTGAGGCACCGGGGCTCCCAAATAACTCAGCTATTTGCATAAGAGTAAAAAAGGATGTTGTGGTACTGATGATGGAATTAGGTTTATTAGCTTTGCTAGCTAATTTTGCTTTCTTCCCTGGGAAGAGGCACACAGCATTGCAGTGTACGAGTGCACCATGACAGCCACACACAGCCTGTACCAAATCCTTATCTCCTGCAGCTGAGCCCACTGCCCAGCCCTCCTCCTCACTCCCAATTCCCTCATCTAATCGAGCTCTGTGGGGTTTATGGGGGTTCATTTAGGTAGCAGAAGCTGTGCTAGTATTGTCAGACATGCCAGCAGCGATTTGCACCATCTGGGTATGGAAAAGAGAGGTTAGTACTACCACGGAGAAAGATCTTTATTCTATTACTAAGCCAATATAATTCAAGAGTGGCTGCAGAGGAATTGGAAACTGAGAAATGGGCAGCTCTGTAGTTCTAGTGAAATGTCAAAGTATAATGAAACAAGGGAAACGTACTACTTTGTGGTATGAGCCAAGTTGCAAGCAGGTGGCAGCAGTAAATATGTATATAAATAACAATATGGATGAAATGTCAAGGTTTCCAGCTGGCTCTGTGAAGGCGTTTCAGGAATATTATAGTTTGAGTAAAAACACAGCGTGACCACTCGCTACAAATATGTATCATTTCAATATGCATATATTTACATTAAGGGCTCAGGTATCCTCACATTTTATCACACTTAAAATTTAGATTCTGGTCAAAAACAGCCTAAGAGTTTAGGAAACCCCAAACCATGCTGTTGTATGGGAGAGACTTCCTTCCATCTGACACCTTGTTACTTCACATAATGAAACCTGCAGTGTTGCTACCTGTACTTTTAAAAAATGAGCAAGACTAAGACAATGTGTGTATAAAGTTACTGAGCTGTATGTGGAGATCTGCCTGCATGCCAAGCCCCTAAACTCACATGGGATGAAAAATGCACTCGAGGCCTTTTCTGGCTGGGACAGAAGTGCACACACAGAGACCTTTCAAGGTGGAGAGCAAAAACTGTCAGTGCCCTCTTTAGGGCACTAGAGTTCTAACTTCTGCTATAAGTTCAATGATTTTATTAGCTTTGAGGAGAGAAGTTCTCTATGATCAACATTATAGAGGTTTCACAATAGAGAGCATCAAAGAAAAAGAAGAAAAAGCATTCTAAAATGTTTTTTTTAATTATTATTTAGCACGTGGCTGTTCATACCACCTTTTCTGAAAGAACTCTGACATGTTTCACAAACTCTCAACTCAAATATTCCTAGTTATGTTGCAAGCAAGTCACATATTGATTGGAAAAGTAGATAATGACAGTGACCTCTTAACAAAGCCTCTAAAGCCAAATACATTAACAGTTGTTAAACAACACCTGCATTTTATTTGTTGTGTTGATCCTTTAGAGAGCAGCATTAGCATTGTTTTGGGCTCCATCCTGTGTCCTGAAGATCAAGGAATTTGTTTACATTCCAGCAATTTGTTAATATGAGATGAACACAAACTGTTTTCAAGATAGTGATATTATAGGAGTAATTTAGATTTATGTCAAGGACTAGGACATTATTCTCCAACACTGTTGCCTTTATTAGTTTAAATACTTTTAAAAGACAAATAATGAAATGATGAAGTCATTAGAACTAAAGACTTCCAGTCCACTAACAGGAATTAGTACAGTAGGGGCTGATAAATTACAGACTGGGGTTGTCAAAATCATCTTAAACTGGTTATTGAGTTTTTGTAACTAAAGCAGATCTCCTTATAATGCAGAGTCACTTAAGCACATCTGTTACATTGATGTATCACTAGTTTTATGGACCTGGATTAATTCCAGAGTAAACAGTGAGCACTCTGCTGAAAGGCTGTAAACACAGACACAAGTCATTCATCTAGAAATCCCCAAGCATAATTTGCCAACAGGCTAAGTGCCTCAAGTATTTTACCCTTTTTGATGTAGCAAGATGCTGCTGTTCTGCATTCTGTAATGCTGAGGGTGGCAGGGGAGAGGTGGCAAGGTTTTCTCCTTTCATTACTTATGGTTAAATTTGCCTCCCTCTAGGATTGCAGTGCTCTCAGTCCTGAAGTTGTTCCAGGAGTTTATGAAGTGTTATGAATTTGCTAACAGTGAAATCTGCAGTTTTCCAAAATCAGTCACCCAAAGTACAGGTACTCAATGAGGAACAGATCTAAAACTAACTACCACACTTCTAAACTCCTCTTCCAAATCCAGTGTGAGTCCCTAGACTGGAAGGGTCACAGGGCCTAAAGCCATTAATTGCATATGAACTGTATTTAACCTGATTTTAGAGTAGTTTTAGCCATCTTGAAATCTTAGAACACTTTGGGGGTTGAATTAAACATTTCATGTCTCTTCAATTTATTCCATCTTGTGGCTTTTGCTTTGACACACCTTCATGGTATTGTTAAGACAGTTATGAAGAGATTAAACTTTTCTTCAGAAATTCACATTGGGAGCAGGCTCAAAAGTGCAAAGTATCTTCTCCTTGTTGTTGTTATTGTTGCTATTTAATGAATGCTAATATTGAAAACATGTCCTGAGGTGTGGAAATAGCTACACAGTAATGCTGTGCACTCTATATGGAATTGTGGTAGGTAATTCTTTCTGGCTTTTTACTTCCCAGTGTTCAGAGATTTCAAAAAAACAGGGTTTAAATGCTCTTAGTACAAATGAGCTATTTCATTTGTCACTGGTGCTAATCAAATACAAGAGTGGAAAGTCTGTCTCTTCTTTATTCAGGCTCAAAAATGATATCAAAAAAGCAGAGGTGCAATAAGTTTTCAAGGTTTCAGCAGGTCAGGAAATGTAATTTACATTACAGAACTGAGTTTTAAATTGTCTGATGTTAAAGAGCATGAGAATCTTGCTTGTTTAGATGTGTTAGACTATCAGATAGGAGAGATTGAACAACAGGTAATTACTACTGAAAAAAGAAGAACCAAATCCAAATGAAATTATAGAGGAACTTATTTCAAGTGGTGCTTAATTTTAAAGGACTAACAAATTTAAAAGACTAATCTTTTACATATTGAAATAAATCTCTGGATCATTATAGAATATGTAAAGGTGGCTATGTGAGAAAGAGAATAATTCTTAGTAGCTGTAATGTGAGGGAGATCTTAGAAATGATAAAAATTAAGGACTGTAAAATTTAATTTCCAGGTGACAACCTTAAGATAACAAGGAGTTGGTGTAGGAGAAAGCAAGCCCTGTTTTTGTGAATGTCATATGGGAATTGTTCTATCTTGAGTAAGTGCAGACTAAAACTTGTGAGATCGGCCTAGGGAAAATGAGGAATATCTTGTAATTTAGATATAACTTTAATGGTATTTTCATCAATTCTTAAAATTATCAGGATAATTTATTTGGCATCTTCCCAGCACTTAGAATCATAGAATCACTTAACTTGTATCTAGGATTTAGATCTAAGTGTAACAGTGCTGGATCCATGCCTAAAAAGAAGGAAAACATTATGTCTTCTGTAGAGATCAGTTTGGGGATTTTAGGCTGAGGCAAATGCAGAGGTCAGCCTTGCACCCAAACAATGGAAAAATTTAGAAATATTTCCAGTTTAAAATCTGAATTCAGAATCTGAATCTTCTTAATGGTAGCTTAAATAAGCCTCAGAGGTCTAAAGAGGGTGAATTTTAGGAAAATCTGAATCATTATCTAAAATCCAGATGGCTGCCACATTATTTCTAATAGTGGTAGGTCATTAAATATTGAAGGAATTTTAAAAGATGAATTTATTTTTAGGATTATGTATCTTTAGTATCAGTGATCATTATTTTTAATTGTCCCAAATCTTGTCAAGGGGGATGTCTTTTGTCTTGCACTCTAAGGAGAAATAGTTAATTTATCTTTACTGGAATTTTACCCAAGGTCTGCAAAAACTAAAATTATTCTTATCAACAGGGAATTAGTTGAATTGAAATAAATAGACAGATTTTATTCCAGTTCTAATGGCTAAAGATATATATGTGTGTGTGTGTGTGTGTGTGTGTATGTATATATGTATGTATATATGTGTGTATATATATATATATATATATATATATATATATATATATATATATATAAAAATTGTGAGTGTCATTATCTTCCATAACTTCGAAGAGATTTGCTGTGAATGATTGCAATACAGCCTCTGCTTTTAAGAACTCAGAGGTAGCTGTATATTCTTCCAAGGTAGCTGTGTATCCTACCTATCATTAGCATGGATATTTAATATCCTGGGACAAAAGCACAAATGCAAATTGAGCTCTTTTGCCTTGGCAGATGTGCTATTTAGTATGTAAATAATTGATAAATATTTTGGTTCTATTCAGCTGATATATACAGTACTTTCCACTTCCTGCTGCAGATTTTGTAGCTCATTAGAACCTACCTCTGGCATCTTTCAAAGCTGCCAACTGAACACAGCCACAATATAAAGTAACTGGAGTGGGATTTGGGAGTGTCATGAATTTTTAGCTGTTTATATGGTATTTTTTATAACTAAGTATTAAATAAGACACTAACACTTGGAACTGGGTTTAAATGAGCGGCAGGCTCAGATCAAAGGAGGAAATGCTCCCCTGAAAGGACAGGCCATTGCTTTTCCCTCACAAGTGATCAAAGCTGCCTTCATTGAGGCTGTGGTTCAACCCTGCTGCAGCATCACGGGGCTTGGCTTTCTTTTCTTCCCACATCATTTTGCTGTACCCCCTACAAGGACAGTGAAGGACCTCCTAGAAGAAAGGACAGCGTGTGTGGCAGAATTCCCCCTGTGCTTCCATCACATTTGGTTTAAACATTTCGTATTCATATTGAGTCCCTTTTATGCTGGTTTGATGCTGATTATACCTAGAGGCCATTAAATGTTAGTAGATACTTTATATTTGCAATATTGAATGTAATACATGGCATGAAATTCTTTTAAGGGGGGATGTTTGACATGGAGCATGAACATATTAAAGTGGATGTACTTCCAGAAACTCATAGAGGTTGAGGACATCTCTTTTTTCTCTTTTAACTCTCAACTGCTGGCTCTAGTTTATGGCTCTGAGGTGGGGCAGATGAGGTAAATTTTAAACATCCATTCCTGTGACTTTGCTGCTTTGAAATACTAACCCACAGGAGTTTATACAGATTGTCATATTTGTTTATTCAGACAGTCCAGAATATGCTTTTAAGGACTATGCTGAGGGATCTAAATCTGGTTCTGTTTTATTCTATTCCCTAGAACTATTTAAATTGAGATACTGGAGGTATGAAGTTGAATAGAAAGGAATACTGGGCAGAGTCTGATGTGGATAAATTGGTGTGTATTTCTGAGCTTTCACAGAGGAAAGTTCTTAATTTGGTTGTTTGTAAGATAAAATTTTCTCTGGAAAGAGAAAGCAGCATGTTTGGAGTAGATGTAAAAATAGAAAAGTTCAATGAGCAGAATTGTAGTTTTCAGAGCACCCCAGGACTGTAACCTGACAACAGGCATGTTGTAGGTAACCAAAATAATCTCTTCCTTCAAGGAGAAGAGGCAGGGATGTGTCCTAGACAGGGCTGTGGATCAGTTCCCAAAAGAGTCTGGAAGTTCTAGAATTCTTCACTTGTTCCATGTCTTTATAATCAATAATAGGTCTTCTTAAATGTGAAGGAAATAATACAGATCTATTCAAATATTTTTCCACAGAAGGAATGTAAAATAAAGATGGCCTGAGTGTTTTTTCTGTCATGTGGGTGGCACACACCTTTAGACAATGTGGTCATTGGGATAAGAATTAACATACTGTAAATCTTGCTTAGGATTTCAGAACTGCCAGAGTTAAGTCCTACAGGGAGAAAACCTTGGGAAGCTAAAAATAGCATTCCACAAATTAGCCCGTTTTGAAACATTTTCAATAACTTTTGAAATCCCATTCTTTGATATTTAGAATACTTAGGTTTGAACTTTTTAGAGTGCAGATGTTGCTTGTATGTGCTGTCAAATGTCAAAAAAGAGAATTTCGGTTCCTGTCTATAAGTGAGTATTATTGGATCCTACTTTCCCATGCCCATGAGGAGCTGTGTGACTTTGCACAAATCATGAAACCTCTCAGTACTTCCTTTCCCATATTTGAAATGGACATAATATGATTTATTTTTTGAAAATTAACACTTCTCAGCAAAACTGGTGTATACTCAAGTGGGGTGATAGCTGGGAACATCCATTTCAGTGGGGTTGAGCAGTGGCACAGCACCTGTTGTTCCAAGCTGGCTTTGGTGTTCCTCTTGAAGCAGAGGAGTGGGACAGAGGAGTGGGAGCTGCAGGCTCCTAAAGCCCCCAGGATGCAGCCCAGGGAGGTGAGAGCAGTGCAGGGAAGGCAGATGCACTCCCCTGGCTCTGACAGAGCTCACATCACTGGGAGAGCTGCCTCTGAACAATTCAGTCATTTCAGGTCGAGTAAAAGTTGAGTAAAAGGTGGATTTTTTTTTTATGGCTTGCAGTTAAATGGAGTAAACGTAGCACACTGCAATTGTCATTGAAGAAATTTTCTTTTTCTCTTCCTGTAAATGGTAGAAAGGCTTGATGGGCATTCAGAGGCCAGGAAAAACAAACATGCAAAACAAGAAATCTGAACCAGAAAATGCTGTGCTCGTGTTCTTCTTATAAAGATGTTCCTTTTAACTTTTGCAGATGCCTGCCATGATAGAAAGACATCTTTTAAAGGCAGCAGGAACCACTTAAATAATGTGTATAATTATTTCAATGAAATATTAAGCTAGTGATACAGCAAAGTTGTGTAAGAGAGAAGCATGTTCACTTGTCACTGTTGTGTGCAGGTTTTTCAGTTGTGAGCCTGGAAAGGATTTTATGCTTTTAAGCTTTTACAAACTTTTTTCCCACTTTCAAATTTTAAAATTACAAGCAATATGATTATTTGAAAAATAAAGCAAAGAAATGCAATGGTGCTGTTGCCACCTACAAACCTGAATTTTTGTATGATAAGTCCTATTTCACTTTTTGAGCATTTTTTCCTTTTCCTGCTTGTTGTATGCACACCATTCCTTTGCATCAAGGACCACTAACTTTAGATCTGCCCTCAGGGGATGCCTTGCTCAGGTGTAAGAGTCCACAAGTCTCACAGGAGGAGAAGTGCACGCTGTGTAGATTGTGTCACGCCAATTTTACTTTTTTTTTTTTTTTTTTACTTTGTCTTTGGAAAGAAAGTATTTAAGGACTTAATCCTGATTGTCTAAGGTAATGCTAGGCTGTTAGGTCTGAAGTGTTTCAGACTGTTAAAAGCTGCAATTCTGAGCCCTTTGTTTTTACCTTCAATTCCTATCTTTTTCTTTACAAAACCCCATCATAAAGATATTTTGGAGCTCTTTCCAATAAGTATTTATTTCTCTGGTACCTGCTGCATCTCCAATTTCACAGGATTCATGTGAAAAATCCTTAAATTTCATCTCCAAAATGCCTTCAGGATATACATATAATGCTTACAAATACATACAAATACATCAGGAAACTGTGTTGAAGTAGAAAGAAGGTAACAAGCTGTGTCTGAGAGCTCTAGGATTAAACACATCCAGCAAAAATATTTGACCTTCGAGCCTTTGAACATCCTGTTCAACAACAAAAAGAATGAAAATATCCCATCTTCTGTGGCCCGTTTTTATCAGGATGCAGGAATGCCAAACAAGTGGAAGGGTTCACTGATGGAGACACACCCTGCCCTCAGTCTGGGTGGTGGGACTTGGCTGTTCTGGTTCATTTCTCAGCTTCATTTCTGAGCTAACAGCACCTGCAAACATCAGGGGTGGTGGTTTGCTGTGGAAGGAAGGGCAGCACCAGACTCAGGTCATTCAATAAGTTTGCTGTAGCATGTGTCAGCAGGGATCTGAGCTGCATTCAGAGCAGTGGCTCTGGTAAATTGTTCTTCTCTTTCAAACAGCCACCATTTCTTGCAGTGTCTTCATAGCAAAGTACACACTGAAATCTGATCTTTATAAACTTTGGCAATATTTGCAATGAAACCTTGATGTGCTGCTCTCTCTTTAGATTCTTGTATATATTGCATCTCTTTTCTGGTCCAGGTTATTACAACAGCATAAAACTTTGAACTGGTTAACAGGGATTCAGCCTAACCTGGTTAAAACAGGGGATTTTTTTCTTAGGTTTTACTTTTTTCAAGCAGACCTAGTTTAGTCTCAGCCTCATAAATACATCAGGAAACTGTGTTGAAGTGGAAAGAAGGTAACAAGCTGTGTCTGAGAGCTCTAGGATTAAACACATCCAGCAAAAATATTTGACAGAGCCTTTGAACATCCTGTTCAACAAAAAAAAAGAATTTAAATATCCCATCTTCTGTACCCTTTTTTAATCATCGTAGGTACATAAAAGAATACACATTTTGCAAATTAATAGGAATAGGATCCCATGTGACCTGTTTTAAATTTGAGCTAAGCTTGAAGTGTATTTAGGTTAGAATTGGTGACAATTAGAATTCTTGAGAACTTCAAATCAGATATATTGAGGTCAGATAAACATGACAAGAAGTCCAGATATCCTTACCTAGTTATAGATTTTACTGTGAAGCATAGACACACTAAGGAATTATGCTCCAAATGTGGCAGGATGGGATAAGGGTTCCAGCTTTTTTTTTATAAAGAATAGTTCCTGTTCAATATTTGTGAATGAAAGGTGTCATCAAGCTCTTGATTGTGAATGGTGATTCACTGACTTTGTGTGCACACTGGAACTGCTTGGATTTCAGGTGTTTGTCAGAATTTCACAAAGAACAGGTGCGAGATCTGTGTTTAGTGTGATAAATCATGTATGATGAGTCTTTGGGAAAATTGTTCTCTTTAATGTGGATCTGTCCTAGTACCTCTTTTCCTTTTATGCCTGTTCATGGGGCTTTGAGACATTTCATAAAACTTGCCATTAAACGATCATGGGAGATCCTGCAACATCTGCTGGTGGCTTCTTCCTCCTCCATGTGAGGAAAAAAATTCTAACCAAAACACACTTATTTGGATATAAATGCTTGCTGCTTATTGAAGTTGGGATGAGATGCTACTGATGCTTCTCCAGGTTTCTATGGAATGCTGTCAAGTGAGAGCTAAAAGCATAGCCTTTACACAGATTTTATTTTAATACTTTTTTTCAAGCTGTTGCTGGTAACTAGCTAAAAGTTTACCCTTTTATAGTGCTTTTATGACCAGTGTATATAATTTTCTATGAAGATTCCCTAAAGAAAACAAAGTATAAAAATTGGAAAAACTTTTTCTTTTTTTTTTAGGGAAAAAAATTATATCTTTTTCACATGAATGAGTGAAAAATACTGTAGAATTTATTTTAAAATTATTTAAAAGTCATCACTGGAAACAAATAAGTGGTTTATTACAATCTTATGATCTATATATCTTTGGATTAAATATGTCAGATAGAAATAATTTGTTCCTCATGTCAGAAGTAAGCACACGTAATTAAATAACTGAGAGATTTCATCTGTCTGAAAAGGAAACTTCTAGGCTGAGAGATACCCTAATTTTAAGCAGCAAAAGCTTCACTGGAAAACAAAGAATTTTAATCATCACATATAATAAATATAGAGGTCTTAGGCTTTTACTAGGCTGCATGGTAAAGGAAAAATTAGAGGCACTTGCAGATATTTCTTAAATTAAACTTAAACTTAGCTGCCCACATAGTTACGATGGAGCAATGGTGGATCCCCACACCAAACAATGAGGATTGAGCATTTTTTATCATTCCTCCTACCTCCCTGGTGCTTTCTGAGTCAGGCTTTTATTGTGGGAAAGGTGGCCCCATTGTCCCCAGGTGTGACAGTTCCAGTGCAGCAGGGATCTGGCTGTTCCCAGGTGTGAATGGTGCCCATGGAGCAGGGATCTGGCTGTGCCTAGTTGTGTCAGTGCCCATGGAACAGGGATCTGGCTGTGCCCAGGTGTGAATGGTGCCCATGGAGCAGGGATCTGGCTGTGCCCAGGTGTGAATGATGCCCATGGAACAGGGATCTGGCTGTTCCCAGGTGTGGCAGTGCCCATGGAGCAGGGATCTGGCTGTGCCCAGGTGTGAATGGTGCCCATGGAACAGGGATCTGGCTGTTCCCAGGTGTGGCAGTGCCCATGGAGCAGGGATCTGTCTGTTCCCAGGTGTGGCAGTGCCCATGGAGCAGGGATCTGGCTGTGCCCAGGTGTGAATGATGCCCATGGAGCAGGGATCTGGCTGTGCCCAGGTATGAATGATGCCCATGGAGCAGGGATCTGGCTGTTCCCAGGTGTGGCAGTGCCCATGGAGCAGGGATCTGGCTGTTCCCAGGTGTGAATGGTGCCCATGGAACAGGGATCTGGCTGTGCCCAGGTGTGAATGGTGCCCATGGAACAGGGATCTGGCTGTGCCCAGGTGTGGCAGTGCCCATGGAGCAGGGATCTGGCTGTTCCCAGGTGTGTCAGTGCCCATGGAGCAGGGATCTGGCTGTGCCCAGGTGTGGCAGTGCCCATGGAACAGGGATCTGGCTGTGCCCAGGTGTGAATGGTGCCCATGGAGCAGGGATCTGGCTGTGCCCAGGTGTGGCAGTGCCCATGGAGCAGGGATCTGGCTGTGCCCAGGTGTGAATGGTGCCCATGGAGCAGGGATCTGGCTGTGCCCAGGTGTGGCAGTGCCCATGGAGCAGGGATCTGGCTGTGCCCAGGTGTGGCAGTGCCCATGGAGCAGGGATCTGGCTGTGCCCAGGTGTGAATGGTGCCCATGGAGCAGGGATCTGGCTGTTCCCAGGTGTGGCAGTGCCAGTGCAGCAGGGATCTGGCTGTGCCCAGGTGTGGCAGTGCCCATGGAGCAGGGATCTGGCTGTTCCCAGGTGTGGCAGTGCCCATGGAGCAGGGATCTGGCTGTGCCCAGGTGTGGCAGTGCCCATGGAGCAGGGATCTGGCTGTTCCCAGGTGTGGCAGTGCCCATGGAGCAGGGATCTGGCTGTGCCCAGGTGTGAATGGTGCCCATGGAGCAGGGATCTGGCTGTTCCTAGGCTCCTTTCATGGAACTGGGACCAGTAAATGCCCATTCCAGTGCTGCTCTGAACGAACCTCCCTCCTGCCATGTGCTGTGTTTAAGCTGCTCAGGCATGCACTCAGCAATATTTTCTCTGATCAAACAGCTGATAGCTTCAATGGTTTCAGCTGTTGGTTGAGTCTGTTCACTGTTAAGGAATACTCTGTTAGGGTTGGCTGGCTGGTGTGACTGCACAGCTTCCAAAATCTCATGTGGTGGCTGAATTTCTCCATCAAGGTGAAGTGATAGGGCCAGGGAAAGACAGCTAAAATACATAGAAAATGCTTATCTGAAAATAAGAAACAATTTAAATGAAAGGCTATTCATGTAGAAACAATTAAAAAAAATATTTTGATAAATACAGATGTCTTGTTAATTATGATTTACTCATTAGGTTCCCAGAAGCCTTTCCTACCCTGGTGACCCAGGTCAGTGTAGCTTTCTCTGCTTACTTCATGTAAAGAGTTAACTTGAACTCCTTGGATGAATCCTAAGTAGCACGTAAAGTAGTGGGGTTTTTCTACTGCAAGATACCATTTCTAAAGAGTTTTTCTCAGTACATTCTTAAACAAAAAATAATTCAGAAAAATACCAAGTCAGGGCATGTTCATCTTGCTGGGGGGTATGGTAAAATTCAGCTTGTTGCCTGAAAAACAGGGAAATGCTGAAAAATGATCTGTTTTAACAATTCAGTTTAAAGTTTAATCACATTAATCCTATAGTAAAATGATTGTTTCTCTTGTTCTTCTGTGTGGTACAGCCACAGTGGCAGCAAGCTGTGTTGCCTTTCCTAAATGCACAGTCCTCTCAGGATGGTCACGTGGCAAGGACTGGAAGTGTTTATTTAGAAAAATAGCATTAAAAATGGCATTGCTTTTTTTTTGTTTGCCCCTTTTCAGTTCTGTCTTTATAGGGAATAAACAGAGGGGAACAAGGAGAGGAGCCAGCTCCAGGTGACTGGCCAGCTGCCTGCAGATCAGCACCAGAAAGTGCTCCACAGATTGCAATCTGAAACCCATTAATATAATGGATAAAGTCTATGAAGCATTTTAAAACCTCCCTTGCCTATAGTGCTGCATTTTATAAGCTAGGTGACATCAAAAGAATTGGTTCTGGCTCAGACCAACTAATAAAAATGGATAAGGCTTATTTTTATGCTGAATATCAGTAAAAGCATGTGCAGAAGATTACATTTAACATTCTGGCTTTTACCCAGAGCACAGAAAAGTCTATCTTATCCCCATCCATCAGAAGAGACTTTGATAGGTTTGGAGACCCCAGATTTTCATCTCCTATCGAAGCATGAAGCAGCAGCTTGGGCTTGCATGGAGATTGTGTGAACATGACATTGCTTACTGTGTTATGTTTCCTTGGACACTTTTAAAGAAGGGTATCTAATTAGCCACAATGTTTTAATAGGATATTTTGAATTATTGATACTTAAAACTAGCATAAAGCATTAGCTGTTGTCATTATACCTTTCTATATTAGAAATAATGGAAAGAAATGGAAAGTCTGGCTGTTTCCTGTAGGCAAAGGGAGAAGAGCATCTTTCAGAGCTCAGTAAAAATCCCACAAAGTTGTTTTTGTGCCTATACAGCTTTAATTATTATTAATTTTTCTAGGTACCACATGTTTATTTAAAACTGATTTTTTTGGTTCAGTAGTCCAGTCTGTACCAGCATTAGCCTCCAGATCTCAACAGCAGCCTGTTTATCCTGATCTAGCTTGCCTGACTGATTCCCCAAAGATAAAATTCACTAAGTGAACTTGACAGATTCCAGGCTGTCTCCATATGGCAGGGACTGGGCTGCAGCTTCTGAAGCTGCCTGGGATTTCCAAGCTGCTCTCACCTTATTAAGATGGCAGCAGTTACATGCAAGGCAAGTTTGCAGGAGCTTGTTTTAGTTCTTTTGGTTTCTGCTTGAGACCAATCCATACCATTTTTTTTGTGTGTGAATTAGAGCAGGACCAGAAGGATGACTTTCTTTTCTAAATGGTGCTTACAGCAGCAAGGGATCAGAACTGAGAATGAACCTATACCTCAGTTGTTGACAGTTTTTAAGAGGAGTTTAGGTTTAGCAGGTGCTAAATGGACCAGACCACAAGAGATTGCTGAAAAAAGTGATGAAACACTGTGAATTTATTTGTTGCTGGGTCTTTCTTCCCTTTTGCCTTTGTGTGCTATCACTTATCTGTTGTTTGGGTTTGGGCTGTTAACAAAATAGTTTAATTGTCCTCTATTAAAAATGCCAGACCTGTATTCTGGCAATATCAAAATATTGAGCTGAATTGCAAGGAGCATTTTTGAAAATTCAGACCAGCTGAGGATCTTTCTGTACACATTTAAATCTGTTTGTGGCAGACAGCCATAATCTGTCACACAAAAGGGTTTCTCTCAAATTGCCTCAATACTAGTGAAAGAATGAAGTGCTGGAAACGCATAAAATCTTAGTACTTGTCATTTAAAAAAAAAATCTTAGATCTATTCTTTGATTGTATTTTTTTTGAGTGGGTTCACAGAACTAAAATAATTTACTCTGGTAGGTTTAAGCAGACCATTCTTAAAATCACAACATTAGAGTGGAAGTTTAGAAAATGTAGACAAAGTATCATAGGCCATTAGTACTTGTTTATGAAATACAGGCACTGCAAAAACCAGTTCATTAAGATATAAGTTTAAATTAGTGCTTTTGCATTGGGATTGATGCATTTATATTTTTCTGAGAAACTGGAAGTAGAAGTTGAGGTTTCCTTGATTATTCCTGTCCCTGCCTGACATTGTTTTTCAGGAGCATGTACATACCTGAAAGAGAGCTCAAGAATGAGTAACTTTTCAAAATTTCCTTTGTCTTATCATTTCTTCTTTTCATAGTCCCAAAAGGGACTAGAAGTGATCTGATGTGAGACTTAAAAAAAAAAAAAAAAGAAAATTAAAAAAATTTAAAAGTTAGAAAACTCCTCAAACTTTTGGGAGTTAAGTTTTGTATTTAAATTTAAAGTAGCTGTGTTGACTAAGACAAGCAGTGGTGTGTCATAACATCTCCCTATGTAATTTGTTGTTTCTTTGATAAATAGTTTGTAGTTTTATTGTTTGGCTTTGGTGGTTTTTTTAACAGATACTGATTTTAGATTTGGGGGTTTGGCTGTGTGGAGGCACTGGCGTTTTCTGGTTATCTGTGGTTCTTGCCCTTGCATCTCTTTCATAGCAGAAAGTGAGGATCTCACTTGGGTCCCCCTAATCAAGTGCTACATTCCTCCCTTTTCCAGAAAGAGAAGCTCTTGTGGAACCCCTGTTCAGCATCTTCAGAATTCCCATTTTATCCCACATTTACCAGTTTGTGGAAACTGGTTTTTCTCTCAGACATGTTACATGCTTAGAATCATCTGTGTCGTTTGTAATGGGTTTTTTATCGTCAGTTAATTTGCATTTAGCTGCAGATTAGTTTGTGGCAATAACTCCCTCTTTATTTGCTTTCTGAGGCATTGTTTCTTTCTGTATTGTATAATGTAGACTTGTGCCAAATAATCCCAGTAGTATTTGAACTGGGAAAAACAGGCTTTACCTCATTACTGTTCCTCACAACATTTGTAATGCTCTTATGGGCACATGTGTAAGAAATGTCAACTGAGTCATTATTGGGGTGGATGTTCTTACAGCAGGTGTTTTAAAGGCAAAATTTCAAGTCTCTGAACAAAAAGAGACCAAATTCCCAGTCAAGAATTTATAATAAGCAAACAGGTGAGCCCTTTCTCTTAGATCTAGTGCAGCTCTCTTTCCTGACACCCCCCTGTCCTGCTGCAGGCACATGAAGGAGTTTGGCAGCCAAACTGCTGCCCCAGGTCAGGGTTAGTGTGCAGGGACTGCCTTTCAGGTGGAGCCTTTCATGTTGCTTCTGCATAAAAAGGCAGGTGGGTTTGATTTTTAACAATACACCACAGTCATGTAGTTTAATCTGCTACAAAATTCAGACATCTGCCTTTTTGAGCAACTGTAGCAGATACATGCAGTGCCTCTTCCAGACTCAGGTTTTATTTTGCCCAAACCTTTCAGATTTAATCTCCACAGAGTTGCCCTTTTGTTTTTCACATGTCTTTTCTATGTTGGTATGAATCACTTAATGCGGCAGTTGTACATCTCTCATGTTTGTGAAGCCAGCATCTTTTTTATTTTTAATTTTCTGTCATATGGACAAGGCAGTAGAAATTCCTAATGCCACTGACATAACAGCAAATTGAAATCCATTAATTGACTGAACAACTAAACAGCTTCTCTGTTAAACCTGGATGTTAATGACCATGGAATGGCATAGAATGAAAAGATCAGAACAGGCAGCTGAAGCTCACTCTGTAAATATCTAGGCTGGCTGGGTGCAGCAGTCTGTGTTTACAGCAGGGATGGCAGAGGGAGAGGTGTGAGTGCTCACCTGCACCAAGGCAAAGCCTGAATCTAAGCTGTTCATTGGGAAATTGGAAGCATTATTTATTTGTTTGTTTATTCATTTATTTACTTTCCATAGAATCTTATGAGTTGTCTTGGCATTTAAAAGATGGCAGGGTTATACTGAGCTTGAACTGGTGCTGGCATTGCTCAGCAGACAGAAAAAACATGTAAAAGGTCTTCAGCACCTCCAGGTTAATTTAGAAAATGGCATCTGACCACAGCTTGGAGAGATTTTAAATCTTTCTAGGAAGGTTGCTTGAGTTTGAGGTGAGTTTGTTTGTTGTTTGTTTTACCTGGCTGTAAGTTTTTTGTGAGATAGTGATAATAAGAAATAGAATAGGTTGGTCACTTTAGATAGTCCAGATTCCCAGTTGCTTTTAACATTTCAATCCCCTGCTTTTTTCCATTATATGTTATTTTTAGAACATGGAAGGTTTAAATTACAATTAGTTTACATTCATTTATTTAACATTGAACTGAATACATCTTTTATCTGGTAATGACCCACCAAATATGTGTGAAAATGTAAGGAACTCTTTAGTAACACAAACACACTGGTTTAGGTTATAGTTTACTTTGTTGCCACTGTTTGTGAATGAAGTTACCTATAAACATTACTTCGGCACATAATAATGAGGAGACAGAAATATTTCTGTATTTTAAGACGGCCTAACCTGTGTCTGAACTATAAAATAAAGAAGTTTTACAATAGATATTTTTCAGGATTATTTGAAAGCTGAGGTTTATGCTTGCAGGAAAGGAGTTTCCCAAGTTATGATAACATGTTCATTTTAGTGAAATTATTTCAGAGTTGTGCAAGTCTTTATTGTCAGAGTTAGGACAAAACACAAGGGAACTGCAAGAATAGAATACACAAGATGATGTGCAAGAAATGCACAGACCCCCAGTGTTAATTAAAAAATTGTCAGGGAGTGAATGGTAGTTGCTTTGTTAGTAGCTATGGTTTGCTAAATTTAGGATAAAGGGAGCTGAGGATGCTGATTCAGAGTTTGTTTCCCAGAGGAGCCAAAGCCCAGGTGGTTTGTGCTGTCCCATGTGTAAAGGATGAGATGCAAAGGATGCAGGGGATGTGGAGCAGCAGAGGTGGCAGGAGCTGGTGCTGCTGTGCCCAGGGTGCAGTGGCAGGGCTGGCACAGTCCCAGTTCCTGCTCCCTGTCCCTGTCCAACACCTCCTCAGCAGATTCACCACAGCAGAGTGGAGCAGACCCTGGCATCAGTGCAACTGATGGGGGATTACATCGTGTAGAGATAGGCCTGGGAACAGTCTTGAGCACTTTTTCAGGAGTGGGGACAATGTCTCATTTCCCAGCCAAGAGCAGGAGTCAGGCTGCTCAGCTCAGTTTTCAAGGAAGAGGGCTGCTTCAAATTGTCTCTTGTTTGAAAAAAACAAGCTTTCATGTTGGCTACTGCAGAGGAATTCTTTGCAGGCTTGTAATCTCAGTTTGGTTCAAACTGGAAATTTGCTCTGCCAGGCTGGTAAGGAGCTGGCTGTACACATTTTTGGAGAGCAATGCATTAAAGACTTGTTCTGTACACAAAAACTGGCCCAGGTTACCTTCTGTTTTACATTTTTACTTCACTTTTCTGAGGAGATATTAACAAAACAGTTCACTATATTTAGAATGCTAATGGCAGTCAAGTTACGTCAAAAGAGAGATCTATTATTACATTGACAGAATGTCAGTGCAGAAATCAGCTATAACTTGTTCTGCATGTCATTAGCTGGAAAAATCACATGCAAATTTTTAACATTGATCAAAATTCCATTTCTCACTGATTTTTTGCTGTGTTAGACCTAGGATGGAATAAGACATTTTTCTCGGGTGTATTTTAGTACACAACAGAAATTGCAGCGCTTAAAGCCCATTTTTACCTCATGATAGTTTATGCATTCATTCCTCCTTTGGAAATTATGTTTACTTAAATTAGTGAAAGCTGGGTGAGGTCTTTTTACATTTAAAAGAGATTTCCCACATATCTGTCTTTGATTGTCACATCCTTCAGTGCGTTTGTCCAAATCCTACCCACATGCCGCTATGCAGATGAGGCACTCCCACATAGGGAATGTTCTGCACAGAAATCATGGAACGCCTAAGCAGCTTCTCTTTCTTTTTAAGAAACAGACTCCTAAAAACTATTCTAAAGACAGCACAATTCTGCCCACCAGCTGAGGATAATGTAGGGGTACCTTTAAAATATATTGTTATATAAGCTGATAGAAGAAAAAAGAAATGAAGCAAAAATGGCGAAGTTTTGCTGCAGCTTTAGAAAAGTTGCCAGCTGCCTGAGATGGCAGAATAAACTAGCTTAATTCACTTAAGCTATATTCTATTTAAGTCGAAAAACTGACACAGATTTAGCTGGCAAACCTCTCCATCCTTGACTGAAGAAAACTGCAATGATAAGACCTGGGTAAGATTCATTTGCTCTTAATACTTTTCTGAAGCATCAGCCATCATTCCATTGCTGGTGAGGATGCTTTTCTCAGGAGCAGCAGGGTGGCTTGATTTGCAGTTTAATACAGCTTTAATTTGCTTTTCAGATTAGAAAAGGGAGCTCTGCTCTCTTGGCCAGTCCCAGGGATGCCCGTGCAGCTCCTCCACACCTTCACTGCTCCCCATGCTGGGGTTCCTTTGCTGCCTTCTCATGAAGTCTCTTGCCAATTTTTTTTTTTTTTTCCTTTGCAAATGATTTTTGTGTTGTGTTTGGGGAGCAGCTTTGGTTCAGAGTGAGCTCCAGGAGCTCCTCAATGACTGCTCATGGTGAGAGAACTCTGTACAGGGGAATTTATAATTGTAGGAGGTATTTGGTGATAGATGAATGTAAACATGTACATGCATCACAAATCAGTATTTTCTACAAAAATTATGTCTTTTTTTTTCAATTTTTCTAAAAAAACAACCTAAACTGGACTCTAACATTGTAGCTCAAACAAATATTATTTTTTTAAACCTTCCCTGTTGTTCTGTTGCAATTTAAACTAAAGCACACTTTTGCTTAGAAGCTGGATTCTTTTATGTGTTGCATTTTTCTTATATTTTTTCTTATTAGTCAAGATTAATAATGATAGAGTTTGCTGTTTGATTCTTCATAGTTCAGTGATTGGTTTCCATATGTTGAAATAAGTAACTATTTAAAGCCATCTGTTTCCCTTGGAAGTAAGAATATTTTCATTAGTGTTTAGCATTTGGCTGATAGTTGAAAAATTAAATTCAGGCTAAGTTTTAGTTGATCTTTCTGGACATTATTCAGATGACAATGTACGGGTTATTTAAAAAGCTATAGGATTTTTTGATTGATAATATTTGAGGTGTTATTTGCATTTGGAAATCACCTAACTCAGATATTAAAAATAAGTGTGATTCACAAAACTGAAAAAGAAAGCCTGCCCTGAATTAGCGGAGTGAGATGTAAGCCTCATATAGGCCTTATTCAGATCGTTTCCTTAAAGGTAAATATATCTAATAAGGTACTGGCCAAAAGCAATTTTCTATTTCCATATTATCATTGCCAAAAATTAGGAAAGCATTTAGTTTATCACTCAAATCAGAAGTTCTGTCTCCTTCTTGCTTTTGCTCACGATAATATGATTTCTCTGCTAAATTTTGGATGCTGCTGATATTCTCAGCTTGTTCCTGGGAAAAGCCATAAAATCCTGAGTCAGGTCACTTGGCAGTCAAGTGGAAGAGAAAACTGCTTTTCTGCTATATTGTATTGCTTTGAATTGCAAATGTCTTTGTATTTGCTTCAGGTTTTTGTTTCATTTTGTTTTGTTTTAATCCTGCCGTTGCACTCTCTGTGTTAGAATCTAAGATTTATATTTCTTTGACTGTTTAATGTTTCCTTTCATCGCCTTCATAAATAGTAATGACTAGCTTATGTATATCCAGGGAAGTAAGGCAAAAAGCCCTTGAGTGTGCCAAGTCTGAAAAAATTTAAATTAGTGTATCAAATGTTAGAAGAAGAGGAATTAAGGCTCTTATCAGCTAACCATAAGCCCAGAATCTTTTAAATTCTAACAATGGTCTGGTGGATACAGCTAAATCTGCCTTTACATAAGAAAGACAATAGCAGGCGTGTGGTTCAAAGTTAAAGATTTCACCTTAATAAAAGCTATTTAACATATTATTCTAAATCCACAGAAAGGCAAGTTTTTATTCCGAGGTGTAGGTCATTTCTGGTAGAGGAATCCCACACTTTTTAATGAACATGTTTCTCTTCCTCATTTCTAATTAGCTCCAGCACTTTGATTGCAGCATGCCAGCCTTCAACGCTGAGATTTCTGCTGGTAATGAAGCACTCGAGGTGGTATTTAATTAAAGCAGAGTGGTGCTAGGAAAGACCTGAGCAGGGCTGAACACTAATCCTTTCGCATTGCCCAGTGTCCCCTTGTGATTGTGATTGATGAGTTGATTTCTCTTTACAACTTCATTTGCATTGTGTGGCAATACCCGCAGGCAGAGGTGCTGAGCGTTTCTGGATCAGAGCTCCCCATTAGGACAAGTTAATGTGCTAAATGGGCTCGGGCTAGGCTGGAGAGCTCTCCTAGCTCTTAAGCAACCTATTAAATCACGGGTTTATGGTGGGTGATGTGATCCCTCATGTAAATGCTGCTGTTTGTAATACCTTTATCTCTTTTTACCTTGAAAATAGATATCCTACACCCACTATCTGTCCTGCCCATTCCCTCTTCTATTTATCTCAGTTGCATTAAAATGATCATGTCAGGTAGTAGCTGCTACAAAGAATGGTGTACATTTTTTGGTGGGTTTTTTATCTATTTTTTTTTTTAGATTCATAGAGGTAAAATAAATTGATCAGGATTTTCTTGAACAGCAGACATATTTTCATCCTTATTACTAGAGCTCTTAGTTTCTCACTCGAGTTTGAAACTTCTGTAATGCGGGATTGTTTCTTGTTTGCAACCAAAAGGTTGTAGCAGGACTATCCAAGCTCCTTGTTCTGTCAGTCTGCTTGTCCACAAAGACAGAGCCATCAACACTCTGCCCTCAGACCTGGTGTGAAAAACATGGTTCACTCTCCTGTAAAAAAATTAGAGCACTTAAGTGCAATAGGAGACAAAGGCAATAGAGCAAAGTTCCATATTTTGTCCATATTTTCTACCAATGGTAGTGTTGATATTCATGTGTAGCAGGGGTCATCATCATGTGTTCCGTGCATATTATCCCAGCCAAGCAGGCTTTTTAAACACAAGCATATTCTGCTATTTCACTACTGTTTTTAAGCTTAATTAACAACAGAAATAAAAATTATTATTTTATAGCAATGTTACTTTAACATTATACACACAGCATCTATTTTAATATTTGCAAAAAGCCAATATTATAATATATATCTATAAGACTGGTGTTCCTGGAGCAGCTGGGACATGCTCACATCTGACCAGATCTTCATGTCATGCACCTGTAAGCATTTCCAACAGTGAATTTCTACTGGATGAGTGCATTTGCTCTGGCCAACAGTGTCGTGGGCTGGATAAGCAGGATAAATTGACAGAAGTGATTTTCTCCCTTCACCTGGCATTTGCTAAATTGCATCCAAGATATTTGGCCCAGTTTGTGTCTCTCCAATACCAGGAGGAAGGTTCAGCACAGGACCCCCAGGATGTGCTGCAGTACCTGGTAAGAGGCTGGGGGAGCTGTGCTTGTTCAGCCTGGAGAAAGGAAGGCTCCAGTGTGACCTAAGGGCTGCCTTTAGGTGCTCACCACGAGGGTATCAAGAACTAAAAGTCTCTTCCCAGAGGTGTATGGTGGATGAGAGGCAACACATGCTGCAAAACTGGAGTGAGTGGTTATGAATAAAGCTTTCCCCATGAGAACAGTCTTGCGTTGGGAGAGTTTGCACAGCCTTTGTCTTTAGTGCTTAGATAAAAATGGGTGTAGCACAAACTTGCAAAGCTTTAAAATCCTGTCTGTACTTCCAGGCTCTCCTACACTGCCTTGCTGCCACTTGAGGGGTGGGGTTGGTCCAGCTGCCACTTTCTCTCCTGTCTCTTTAGTGAGTGGGATGCTCTGTCAGCCTTTTGTTTTTAGATCAAAGCAGCATTGAACCCAAACAGGAGGCAAGAAATACTTTACATCTATGAAATTGCTAATCTCTCAGGTCAAGTATTTATTCCTTTTGCAGCCTTTCTTCTCATGTGAGTGAATGCGTGTTTTTAAGCTAGCAAGAGTATTTGCTTTTCTGAGTTCACAGGTACAGACTTTTTTCAAATCCAGGTATCCCTGCTCACATTTGAACATAAATTGTCAAAATGAATGGTTCTTGCAAACAGAGTAGTTATTGCATATTTTCCTTATTACTGGTCAAGGGATATTCTTGCATATTGTCCTTATCTTGTTTTCCATAAGTTTGCTGTTAAATGGAGGGAGCACTCACACAGATCATTGCAGGAATGACAGTGGGGCTTCAAGAAGCTCCAGCTGGATGCTCACAGTCTTCTGGTTGAGACAGAATTAATATATTATGTTACCAGAATTTTTCTATTTCAGTGGAGAACTGGATTGCATACACTGAAAAATTTTTAGGGTCCAAAAAGCCAAACCAGCTGATTGTGCAGATACATGTAAGGAGCTTCCAGATTTCCTCTGACCTTGCAGAGGGTGACATGTTGGGCATTGCCATTTCCTTGATGGACATCTGACTGCAAAGGGCAGTATATTCATAAAAATTGTCCAAATCCCAAAATGTGATCTAACAGTGTCTCAGGAAATAGATTAGCCTTGCTGCATCACAACTATGCTTCTGCTGCTCTGTTCTTGCTCAAATCTGAGGCTTAGAGTTAAAAAGATGGAACAATTTCTGCAAAGCAGAACCACTGATATGTGAAATGAAGAATACTTTCAGCAGTGTCTTCATGGGCCATACTTATCTCTTAAAAGTGAAATGCACCTTGTGCAATCTGTGCAAATCTCCCTACTGCTGCCAAATAACTTCAGTGCTTTGCCATTTACAGCAGCGTGCAAAAATCTGGGGTTCTATTTGAATGTAAAGTTTGGATTCTACTGAATTTCTAATCCTGGTGGGGTTGTTCAAGGGAAAGGATTTCCTTGATTGAAACCCAGCTCTCTGTGTCTGCTTGGTCTGGTTACTTTCTTGAAAACATTGACAATTCCTCTTTTCTTCCACGGTCACTGAGAAAATTGTACTTGCTTTAGAGAGGCACTTTGGTTGTCAGAGGTGATCCTGCATAATAAAGTGTTCTGGGAAGTAGAAGTTTCATACATGAAAAAAGAGATTAGTTCTAGATAATTATTTATGAATATTGGTATCTGTTCTATTACTGGATTTTAGAGATCTGTTCTAAATCGAGTTTACCATGTTAGCTGGATTGAATGACTAGAAATGCAGAATGGTAATACACGTACTTCTAAGTATCTTCATCCATTTCTGATTATTTTTATATTTATGGCAGATTTTTTTCTTTTTTTTTTTTTCTCCTGAAAACATATATGAAAGCTAGTTTTCATCTAAATTCCATGAGTTTTTTTTTTTTGAGGTTGCAGTTAGCATAGACCTGACTAATGGTGCATATCTGGCAAATACAGTAGTAGAAGGTTTTGTTAGGGTGGATTAATTATTCCTGTCTAATACTTAAGTAATTTGTATTTCAAAACTCAGTGCTATTTGGGAATGAACCATGAGTAATTTTTCAATAAAACTTGCCTGAAATTATTCTAAAAAGAAAAACCAAACAAAAACCCCACAATAACCAGAGATTATTTTAAAAACTTGCAGACCTGCAAGTTACACTGTTGTTGTGGAGTTTGTTGGCATCAGAAATTTGCATTGCTGAAGGGAAAATGTAAGTCCTCTGAGCTTCTGCACAGACTCTTGAGTGTTCTGCTTTTAGTTTTAAATCATTTGCCTTTTTCTTGTGTAATTCTAATAAGACTCTTTCCACCTAAGGCAATGGGAACCCCCATTCAGGTGAGCTCTTTGGCTGTGTAGTAGCTTGCTAATTTGTTTATTTATTTTTAGCTGTTATTTTAACTGCAAAGGTGCAATGATGTTTCTCTCTCAGATTCACAGGATTTAAGATATTAACAAAAAAAATTCTAGCAGCAAACTATGCTTTTCAATTTCTGGTTTATGTTTGTAAGAAACAGAAACAGAAATAGTTTAAATTGTCAAAAAGGGAGAAAATGGGATTAAAATCAGGGTAGCTTCACCCTGCTCTCACTTTTCTGCATAGAGCAATAGAGGCATTTGCAATGTGCACTGCTTGAATTGTTTGAATTGATGTCATATTCTCTGTTTAATTGGAAATATTTTATATCATAATTTGTTTGCTTCTGAAGCGTGTGAGAGGCCTTGAATTCAGGTTGTTTAACTGGTGTTCAATCTGTGTTACTAAAATGAAGTTAAAACAATAATTTGAAAATTTTATTTCATAATCCTTATTAACAAAGAACATGTTCAGATCAATTTACTATGCTTCATAAGTCTCCATTGAATTTGGTTCTTAGTTTGATAACATGAACACATATATGTGTGTGTGACATTAAAATTTAATTTCGTGTGCATTGCTTTTCTTAATTGATGTTGTTAATCACTGCAGACCTCTTTACTGGAGGATTTAAATTTCCATTTTGACTTTTTATTTCCTGAAACTATCTGATTGAACTTTTCATTTTTCTTTTTTTCCCCGCTACTATTCTTTAGAACTGTTGGCAGGGGATGTATTAATAGCTGTAGAGTTTAGAAATCTATTTTAGATATGGAACGTTTTTGTTAATACATGAAGTAAACCAAGGAGCAGTGAATGCTTTGTGCTTATTTACACAATACATATTTGTACTTATAGATATACTATGTGAGTGTAAGTTATTATACTTACCCTTTCATCAAGACCAACAAATGGATATTTCCAAGTCTGTGTCAAGTTCCAAAATATATTTTCACCCTTCAAATCCTGGTTCAATTGGCTGCAATGGTATCTGGAATAAATGAGAGCAGATGAAAAAGTACTTTAAATATACCAGTCCTGTAGCCTGATTCTGTTAAGAATATCTCCCAATTACATGAGATATTTTGCATCAAAGTTAAGATACATGTGAAGGCCATCCCTTGCTTTCATTCAGTAACTTAGGCAAAATTAATGTGTTCCCATGTCAGTGTGATGACATTTTGTAGGTACTGTACTCTCAATTACTGCAGTCAGTACTAAAGGGGAGAATCAGATTGGTGTGGGCAGGTGTAGAAAGAGGAAGTAGTAAAGAAGGACAGCATGTGGAAGAGGGAGGGGCAAAGGGAGGTTTCAAATATTGGGAAAAGCAAATCAGGATCTGAATGACAAGAGAGGAGAATTCACTAAAAGGCTTGGCAAAATAGTCCTGGTGAATTTGTAGAGGAGGGTTGTGCCTTTTAGGTCCCTGTTTTGGATCCTGAATTTTATCCATCTAGTCTTCATGTATTCTGAGGTGGACTGAGTCTGCCTAAGTGCATGACTGACATATGCATCACTTAACAGTTTTGATTGCTTTCCCAGAATTCAATTCATGTTTCAGAGTTTTTGTTGTATTTAATCCCTGGCAGCTGAAAATTGATTCATTTCTAATGGATTATATAGTAATGATTTTTTTGTTGTTGTTGTTCAGATAAGCCATTAAACACATGTAGAAAAAGTGTATTTCAGTAAAAACCTATCCAGTATTGCATTGCTCAGACACCTTTTCCAGAACACAGTCCTTCACATCCCTGAGTGTAAATCTGATGAAAATCAGCAAGCATTAGTGAATACATAGGTTATTGTTTCTTTTTAAATGTGGTCTTAACACATTTAAAAGCAGATGATGATACTGCTTTACTCTCAGGAAAATTAGCAACACTTAAAATTAGAACTAATTGCTGTTCCAAGGAAAATGCCTTTGCTGTTACACAGGAGAAAGTCAGTAATTGGCAGGACACACAACGCTGTCACCATGAGCTCAGGCATATTTGCTGTGCATTAAAATGACAGTGGAATAGATCAGTTTGAGGGTATAATACATAGCAAAACTGTTCTATACAGCTATCAGAATATTAAATAAAAGGAAAAGGCTTCATAAAGTCTTATATAATCCCTCTTGGCATGGGTATATGAGCAGGTATTCAACTTTTTTCCTTGAAGTACATTGATGTGATTAAATTTAACTTGACACAAGTGATGTACTGTACCATGTGATTGTAATATGTAAAAGAAAACCACTTTTCTGATTGAATACTCACTATCAATTCCTGTGTAGCAGCATCTAATCAGAATTTCTTCTGCAGCTAAAATGCAAATGCATTTGCTGTGTTCTCCATCTCTCTGGGTGAGCACTCAGCAAATGCAGAACTGCTTCAATATTTTTGCTATCTTATTTAATCTAATGTTCTACTATAAAAGCCAGCCAGTTCACGTTGATTATAAACAGTTTCCAGGCTATAACTTTTCTCTCCCAGAAGTGGTCTGTGTATTTTCACTAATTCTGGAGCGTGGATGCTGTGGCTGCTGTCCAGGCCCCTGCACTGTGCAAACATAAACGCTGTTGGATGTGGTTGCTGTAGATTAGCCATATGCTTCTGCTTGACATGCCAGAGCTTTTCTCAGTGCTGCTACAGTTTTGGAAATACCTCTTCTTCCACCACCCCTTCCTTACAAAATAGAACTGCAAACCAGGAAAGGTAATTTTTCATCCAATTCAACAATATATGCTATTTTAAAATAATGTATTGCTCCAAACAATGTTTTTTTTAAGCTGACCAAGGTTAAGCACCTGTAGCACAGGCAGAGACCAGCTTTGCAGGAAGATTTACTGTCATGTGAGTATGTTCAGTCTTGTGAAGAAGGTCCAGTAGTAAAATAAATCTCTAATGGAGATGTGCAGGGAGAGGCCATATAGATTTGAGGCCAGTTTTAGTCCCTGTTCTGGAGGACTGTGGAAATGAAGGTACAGGGACAAAATTGGCTATTCCTTTCATAGTAACAGAAGCTTTTTAGAGATTTAACAAAGAACTTTCCAGTCAGTATAGTCAGTGAAATTCTTTGCTTTGCTATTTTGCTATTATATTTGCCATTAAAGGATTTAGTTAATTTTCTTCATAACTGGAGATTCCTTGTAACACACTCTTAATAGATTTTTGTTTGTTTTAGGCAGTTGTGACATTCAGCACTGCTTAGAAATATATTTTGCTTTCCATAAACACATATTAGTGCCTTTTTGGTCTCCTTGTTGAGAAGGTCTTTACCTTCCTTTAATGCTGTGGCTTAGGTTGCTGATGACAAACATTGTTGGATAAACAGTTCCTTGGTAATGCTACAACAGCATCTTAACATAAACATCCACTGAAGTATGCAAATGTTCTTGGTGATAAACAAGCATAGCAAAGTGTGGCTGAGGCAGGAAGCCAAGCTGTCTGTTCCTTGTGCCCAATGATATTTTGATTGTCATTTTAATCTTACGAGTAAATAACATCAGCGATCATGTTCCATCATTTAATTTCAGTGCCAAAAAAATGAGTGCTGCTTTAACTGGTGTTAAACAAGATGGCATTGCTGTGGTTGCTGGTCATTGCAGGTCAAGTCATCTATGTTCCATTGTAAATAACAAAATGGTGGAAATCTTAAAGTTAAACAGAGACTGGAAACAGACATTCTTTGAAAACAATGTCAAATAGTTCATGTCTAGTTGTTTTTTTTTCCTTGAAAGAGCCTTTCTTGTCACCTTTAATATCTTTGAATTATGCATGTCTTACTTGTAGCTAGGCTGGACAAAAAAACCTTCCCATTTTTGTCCTCAAGTACTTGAGCATTACTTCTGTGGTTCTCTATTGTTGCCAAGCCTTGGCTCCATCACTTGTAAGCTCACATTTTGTGTCTGTCTTCATTAACCTTCTTCATAGCCATGTAAGCCTGCTAAGTAACTGCCTTCCTAATGAATGGTTTGTTCTTGCATGCTGAAATTCTCTTTAATCGACATCTCAATCAGACAGCTACCTTGGACTGTTTCCTCTCCTGGGCAAACCTTAGGGAGTCATAACATTTCCCTGGATATGCTGAAGCCTGGTTTTATAACTCTGCTGCTGACTTTCCTGATCTTCCTCCAAATTCCCAAAGTCAGTCATGTCATTGTCTTTACGGAGCTTACCACATAAATGAAATTCTTAAATTTACCTGATTTAAGCAAAGTAAAGCAAAACAAACCAGCTTGCATTGGATCGTTTGGCACAGTTTAGCAGGAATTGTTGTCATTTAACCCGGCTCATTCTGGCTTTCAAAACCACCCTGTATCCAAATAGCTGAGCAGGGATGATCTGTCAGCTTTGCTGCTTAAGGCAGCTTATGGCACTGCATTCTCATTTCCCTCACTGGCTGACTGTGTTCCGTGTTTTATTTCAGGTGAGTTGAGTAATGATCTCCCATTTGTGGTGCTGAGGCTCAGACCTGTATAACACACGGTGGATGAACGTGGCTGGTGTGGTGCTGCCCTAGGAAATGATTCCCTGTGAGGGATAATGAAGAGAAATGTCCCCTTTCTTTTCCTAGGCTCCGTCAGAGCTCAGCAGTGAAAGACTGTGCCCCCAGTTAAAAGAGGTCACATAAAGTCTCCAGTTTAGAGAGGTGACTCTGGCAGTTCCATCTCCACTGAGTGCTGCTGCCCTTAGGCGTGGGAGGTGGCTCTGCTCACTCTGGAACAGCCAGTGCACTGCTGCCTTTGTGAAGCACATAAAGGTCTGCAAAGGTCTCCAGTCCTGTGTTCTTGTTCTCTCTGTGCAATCCTTCACTCATCCCGCCCAGTATTTAATTTACCTATCACCATCTGATCACTAATTAGGTGGCATGAAACTCTGATCCATTCCTCTCTGGCATGAATGGCTCTCAAGGGTGTTTTTTCAGCACATGACTGTAGGTTCAGCACCTTCTGTGGCTGAAAAATTGGGTAAATACTTGGCTCTATTCCATGGTGTGTCCATTGCAAAGCCAACTGAAACTCTGGATGAGGTGGCATCTCTAAATTGGGAATAACTTGGCGACAACTATTACTATCAATAAGATTTAGTTGCTCCATTTAGGACTTTTAAGAACCAGCTGCCTCCAGTCCAAATTTCCTGAAAAATTTAGGCAGGGTTTTGGAGTAAATAGCAATTGTAGTGTTGAATTCTACTTACAATAAATCTTGAATGCATAATTTTAGCTATGTTATAAGAACTTATCAGATTTCTAGAAATGATCTGTTTACCTGCAACTGTTTTAGGATTTGAATGTGCTCAGTTTTCTCTCAGACTCCAAACCTTGCCAAGTTCAATCCTTTACAGTGAGGTGTCATTTAGAGAAGTTTTTTGACTTAAATTGTGGAAATAGTTATGCCTGTTTGTGGGTTACAAGGCAGGAACTGTCTCAGTGAAATCCAGAATGGGTTACAAAGCAGAACGCAGTGTTGTGTCTGCAGTAGATACAGTCTTGCTGCATAAACATGGTTTGTCACGTGGGTTAGTATGTCCTATATCTTCAGTGTTGTAGGAAAGAAAAAAAAAATATTTTTTTTTTAAATCACTTGATTAGAAAAATAAAAAAATGGACGTACTAGTTTTGTTATGATCCAGCTTTAAAAGATGGCAGTGGTTTTTGATAAATTAATACTTTAAATAAATATTATTTCAGAAGAAAAAATGCAGATAAAATTAGAAAACTTATATGGCTGTAATTACTGTTTTAGAGATCATGCAGAAGGTAGAGAAAACTACTCCTTTCTGTAGAGATGTAAGGCAGTATTCCTCTACATATGCTGAGAATGGTAATGTTTGGCAGAAAATGAAAATGAAAATGTGTCATAGTTCACAGCATTGAATTAAATAATTTGTGAAAATCGTCTTGCCTGCACTATGAGAATTGCCACTTCCATACTGCTCTGGCTGGGATTAAACATATGAAAACATATTTTTCTAAGGAAACATTGCAAATACATGTCAAAGATCTGAAACATTGTTTCTTGAGAAGAGAAACAGGCTAGAAGTTGTAACTAGTCTCTTCCTTCTCAGTAAATCCTTTATGAAGAAAGTCATCAAATAGGATAAAAGTATAAAATCCATTTTGAAGCTTTTCTGCTACTGTTGAAACCAAATGGAATCACAGAATGATTCAGATAGAAAGGGAAATTCAGAAGCCATCTAATCCCAATATCCCTTTTAAATCAGGGGTAACTACACAGATTAGGTTGCTCAGGGGCTTTTAGAGCTTATATTTGAAAGTCTCCAGGATGCCATAACCTCTCTAAGCAGCATTTTCCTGGGCTTAACTTCCCTCATATTCATTATCTTATTCTTTGGAGCTAACCAGAATTTACCTTTCGGCAACTTTTAGCTGTTGCTCCTTGTTCTGTCACTCTGTACCTGCGGGCTCTGTCCCTGGAACCTTTGGTTAAGTGGAAGAAGATGCAATTAAGTTGTCTGAGCCCTCCCTTCTTCGGGCGATGCTGAGCCAGCTGCCTCAGCCTCTGTCTTGTGCTCCAGCCCTGCAGCTGCCCTGGCAACCCACCACTGAACTCCCAAACTCATCCCCCGTCCTGAGGCACTCCAGCCTGGTGTTCCAGATGCTCTCCCAAGTGCTGTGCAGGGAGGAATGATCCCTTTCCTCACTCACTGACCACCCTTTGCCAATGCAGCCTGCAGAGCAGTTCACATTTGCTGCCTGGAAGGCAGAGCACTGTTTGGACCCGGCTCTGCTCACCAGGAATCATCCTTTGCTGCAGAGCTGCTCTCTGGCCAGGCATCAGGGCCTGGGCCAGTGAGAGGGATTAGCCTGTCCCAAGAGCAGGACTTGGCCAGCTTTTTGTCAGCCCACTCCTGTAGCTTCTGCAGAGCCCCATAACTGCTCCTTGTTTGCTGTCCTGTGGGAAATTCCATTCTGACACTTCACATATGGCTCTTGTGAACATCAGTCCAACACTTTTGGACTTGGTCTTGATGCCCAAGGGCTGGAAATCATAGCTGAGTTAAATTTTTAAAGGTTGACTGCTACCCCCTTTAAAATCCTGTATCCCAGATGGCTTTTCATGTACCTTTTATATTAATAATCTAACCATTTTTTTGCCCTCTTTCCCTTCTATGTGGGTACAAGGATGCTGCATCATCCTCAGTATGCTCTAGTAAAAGTGTAACACAAATGAGGTTGTTTTGTGAATATTGATTTGTGAATAATGACAAGATCCTTTTATACTTTACACTTTCTTTAGGAAGTTGTAAGAATCAATGCTCATTGTAGATGTACCCAGTTTCTTCTGAGTGTCTTGCTGTATGGCTCTTAAGGTCATTTTGAAGAGTTGTTTTCAAATGTGGCGTAAAATTTTTTTTCCAATGTAAATATTGGTGGATGGAGTAAAAGTTTGAGTTGCAGTTGGGAAGACCTTAATAGTCAGAATTGGAGAAAGTGAGGGAAAGGCAGAACACTTAAAAAGATTTAGGTGTTAATGTGGAAGCAAAGCAAACCAGTGTGGCAGAGTCATTTCCACTTGGGCTATTGGAAATAGCAGGATTAAGATTTGCCATGTAGGATAAGGAAAGTTCTGGCAATAAATTACAAAATCATAAAGGCAATCCAAAGTTCCAGCAGCTGGAAGGAGTGAAGGTGTTGGAGGGAAATCTTTCTCCATGTGTAGTGGTTGTGAATAGAATTATGTGTTCTTGAATTCAGGCTAAGTTTTGACAAGTAGTTTACTCCTTTTAGTGAAATGTAAGTAAATGCCCTTTGTAGGCTGTCAGGATGTTTCAGTTGCTGAAATTCTTTTCCATAGCTCAGACACTCACACAGAAGGAACATGTCATTATCAAACACACGTGCAGCAGTAGCAAGAGCACAGACTTTATTGGAATACAGCATTTTATCTGTATAAAAAAACCAAAAGTAAATGTTCCCCTGCAATGGGAGAAATGAAATGGTACTTTCCTGCTAAGGTAGCAAAGAAATTCTCTTTTGCTTACTTATTGTTATCTTTTCCCCCTATGCTCTCTGAAAAAAGTTATTCTGCATTATCTTTCTTTTGAAAGCTGAGTTTGGCTTTGCCCTGAACCTTCCAAAAAAGAGAAGTGGCTGGAGCATTCATTTTGTGTGATTGCAGAAGCAAATGATGCGAGTCAAGTGGCCTGGTCAGATAATTAAGCTACAACAGAGAAAGCTCGCAGAGTCAGTCAGTTGTGATTATCAGTTCAGTGTGGTTGGATGTCTGATTCCTTCTGAAAAATCTGAAGTGGCTGCTTTTATTATCATTAACTGGGGAGTGCCAGCAACAAACCTGGAAGAATTACACTGCCACTTTAAAGAATTCCAATATATTTCACTTGGAATATAACTTTAATGATGAATTGATGACTGTTTGTTGCTCTGCCCACCCCTTTGAATTGGAAGGTTTGTTAGAATAATTCCAGTGTAATGTGTCTGCCCTGCTTCTGAACCCTGATGTCTGTAGGCAGTCTGCAGCAGAGTGGCAATAAATGTGTATTCTTTGGGGCTGAATCTTTTTAGGGTTTTGGGGTGGTTTTTTTAAAATTTTTCTTTTCTTTATTTCTTTAGATAGAAGCTCAATCATTTTGAAGCTATCTCTGGAGCATTTAGGAAAGTTCCTTTAACAGTGAAGCATTAGGTTGCTTAAAGTGTCTCACGGAACTAAACCTTGGTAGTACTTCAGAAATATTTCCCCTGCTAAGTGAGAGGGACATCATGAAATGAAACAAAAAAGGAAACAATATTTCATTTGAATGGAAGGATAAAATATGTTTAATCTAAACCAGGCTAGCTCAGTATCGATGGTTTCCTAGTGGCATTCAGCAATGTTAAAATCAGAACCTTATTGGCATTAACTCTGCCACATGGAGGAGGAATTAATCCCATGGAAATGCACGTGTGTAGCTGGACGTGGTGGCTATCACAGAGCCAGAGCCTTGGAAGATCAGGGTGGTTTGGGTCTCTGAATACAGCCAAGTTTAAACCAAAAACCTTCAACTTCCAGCAGCTTCCCCAGTAGCATTTCCAATGTTTTTTGAACAGCTATCCATGTAGCCAAGCTGTGTTTTTCCCTCCTCCTCCGTGCAATCATCTGCCCGGCGGTGTGCCCCTCGAGCAGTGGCAGGGTTGGAGTGGCCGGCTGTGATGGATGGGGCGCGGCCCGGCGCTGCAGGAGCCCCATCTGGACCAGGTTTGGGGAGCCCTCGGATGTCGGGGGGGAGGTCAGCGAGCCCAGCATGGGCTGCCCCTCCCTCGGCACCCCGACCTGCCTCACCCCTGCGCCGCTCCCACACCCCCAGCCAGCCCTGATGCTCCTTTGGGGCAGATGCTGCGCGCCCTGCGAGCAGAGCAGCGGCTCAGTTCATGGAGAACAGAGGCAGCACCATGGTTCACCAGGTGTTTTCACTTTTCTTCTCACTTGAAACTCTTGATTTTTAGTCAAGCCAGGGCACTTCTTATAAGCAGCTGCACCACTGCATGCAAGGCTTCTAAGCCGTGATTTGATGCTTAAATCTGAAGGAGGGCAAGCAATGGGGAATCATGGTTTTGACAGATGTAACTGAGCCCTTAGAACCAGCAGGTTTGCGGAGAAATGTTGCATTTTTCTTCTTTGTTTCTGTGCCCTGAGGATATGATGCAGTTTGGCTCATTTAACTACAGTACAGGAGGCTTTCTCTAAATGTGAAATATCTCTTGCCAAAGAAACAAAATGCACCAAACGGAAAATAGAGCAAAACAAACAATAAACTGTGAGTTCGACTTCAAAATGCAGGCAAGCAGAAAGGTTTTCATTGAATACATTTTTATGCTGCAAATGTGTTTTTAAAAAAAGAACACTGCATAAGAAATATTTTCTGTGTTCTCTCCTTTGTGTACAAACATAACGTGCTTGCCTTATTATGTTTTGACACTTTATACATTTCTTAATTATGAAATCTTTTCAGAGCAGGAGATGCTGAAAAGTCATCTGAGATAGTAGGAGCAGTTTAAATTCTAAGCTTTTCTTCAAATGGGGTAATATGGATGAAATAGGAGAACCTTCACTTACCTACATTATCGGAATCCTTGTTTTTCGGTTCTTTAGAGTTCAACATTTAACCAAAAAGCAATAAATTTGATTTTATACACTGCCACGTAAGGCATATTTTTCAGTTGAAATGTGGTTTTCATTAAGAGTCAGGCCAGAACATTTAGCAGAGCCTGACTGTCTGCCATCCTTTGTACTCCTTGCTGTTGCCAACAACTTCTTTTTTAAAAAACCATGCACAAAGTGAGCATTAAGGGGTCATTTAATCTTAAAGATACTTGGAACTGAGTCTGAAGGGACAACTTCTGTTTAGCCTCTCCTGCCTGGGTGGTATTAAGCCATGCCTGTGTCCTGTCATATACAGCTTTGAAATTACTCTATGATTATGAATATGAACCTGAGTTCATAGGCTGATTCAGGATCAATATTTCCTCTTGCTTTTAGGGCCATTTCATATTTTCAACTTAGTGCATTAGAATTTATTATTTCTTTTATTCATTTCAGTTCACTGTATTTTAAAGAGCACAATAAAGGAACATTTTAGGTGATTCTATTTAAAGAATTTTTGATTCCTCGAAATCTATTCAAGTGTATCTCTTGTGTAGTCTGGGGTTTCTGTCAACCACATATAGACACAAATGTGTGATAGCTGACTTCATTGTTCTTGACAGAAATTAGTATTTTGAACAATTGGCTTTGGCTGTTATTAGCCAAGTAAATAGTAAAGAACTTGTTTAAACATATATGTTTTTATATTACATTATAATACCTTGTCAGTTGAATTAATTATGAATAAGAAATACACACTGATTTTAAAGGTTAGGAAAGGCTTCAGTAGTTACTTATTTTAAGGGATGAACATCTCAGATTTATTGTCACTATCATTTTAAACTTAGAGCCTGCAGTACCATGTGCAATTTTAATTTCTTTAATGTCCCCTGTCTTCCAACAATTAAATGAACCTGCAGAACCTGCACTGATAATCTTGTCTGTCCGTTTTGTGCTGTAAGCATAGTGGGGCTGGTTTCTTCAATTGTAAGGCTGTAAATCTCTGAATATTTACACATTAGTTAAAAAAAAAAAAAAAAGACAAATCCCTGACCCTTTGTTGTTGACTTATTAATGGGGTCTCAGTTATTAATAAGTGAGCCAGACCTCAACTGAACAAGTCTAATGGAAGAGGTAGAAGAGTCTCAGCATTGTGGAGGTTCTGAAATTGCCAGCACAATTTGCTATTTTGTGATGAATCTAAAAAGTTTGGAGTTGCTGTTAAAAATAATGGAAAAGTTCAACCCTCTTAATTAAATATGAGCTGTAATTAGCACTAGGTGTGGATGCTTTGAATATTAATTAGGGTCCTCATGGAACTGCTGTCAAGGTTAATGAGAAACAGAGGGGGTCTCAGCAACATCTGGTTTAGGACTGGAGGTGGCACAAAGCCCTTTAGATGAAATGCACCTGGACATCACCCCTTGGTCCCTCTGTTGCCATTGCTGCTCTTTTTTAACAGCTGCTGCCTCTGGTGCCCTGTTTAGCATCTGACAGGAAGGAATAGCTTAAGAACCAGCTCCTGTGTTTCAAAACCAGTGAAAATGCTTATAGAGGCAGAATCTGGATTTGCTTTTGTTTCTTCTTACCCCTTGCTCAAGTCCCTCCTGAAACAGCTGATTAAAAAATTTAAGGTTGGCTGCCTCCCACACAAGTTTTAAAAGTACTTCTTGAACATTTAATGAATGTCTCTGGTGTAATCCAGTCATTCCTGGGTTTTACTTCATCTGGATTTTTACATTTTTTAATAGTGAAAATATTAGGTAAAAGAAATAAGAAAGGAGCTTGACCATTTTAATATTAGAGGGTAAAAGTACACATTTTAAAAAGTTTTTAACCTCCACAGAAATTTATCAGGGCCAGTTTCAGTGCAGCATTAACCTTGCTAAATTGTAGATGTACAAACAAATCTTGGTGACTTAACCCTGTGAAGTCAGTAAATGACACTGGCTGCCTGCTAAAGATGATTGAATGAAGCAATGGAAACCCCTTGCTCAAGGCCATACATTAAACCAGCAGCAAAGATGGGATTAAAATTAGTGAGGGTTTGATTGCTAATATAAAGTTCTAACTTTTTTCAGACACACTGAGTGCCTCTTACAAAGGAAAATTCAGTTTTCTTTTTTAAGCCTGTCAAGTACCAAGACTTAACTCTTGTGTGAATTCTTAAAGCTCTTCAGTTTAGGATGAGTTCAGGTCAGAGAGCTGATGTCTGAATTAGTTGAAATTGGCTGGAAAGGCCCTTAAGTACAAAGTGCAGAAGAATGTATTTTATTCATCTACCCTATTTTAAATTAGGAAATCAAGGACTGATGAATATGAATAAAATCCCTGCAATAAAAAAAAGTCTTGGGCAGGTGCCTGTACATGCGTTGGTGGGAGAATGATGGAGTAGTCTGAAAGGTAATTAAATTTTAACTGGGCATTTTTACATTCCTTGCTTATTAGTGGGATAATTTTATTTTGTAAATTAGTTTATCTGAGGTTGGGATAGTCCCTGCACTAATTGCCTCTAATTCTGTTGCAGGCAAAATCTCACTTTGGTCATTTTTTATATGGGTTCAGAAAGATTGTAGTGTACATTTCCTTCTCTAGAATTATTGCTTTTTGGTGTCAGGAAAGCATTTAGTCAGAAGCTTTCTAATTGATAAATTAACAGGCTTGGCTGTTCTTTATTATATCAAATGGAAATATGGATCTCTCTATAAAGACATGAGGCTAGTGTTATTAATGCTATAGGCTAATTGTGATATGGAAATGAAATACTGTTGTCTTCAAATGTAAAACCTTTAAAGATCTTAAATCTATTTCTCTTGACATAGAATTTTTCTTTTATGTTATTTAAGGTTTTGAACTTACACACTTGTAGAGTCAAATACTTAATGTTTTTACTAGATTTCATTACTATTTTGCATTTGTGGCATGCAGTTGCTCAATGCAGAGTACCTCAAAGTATTCTGAATATCTCAGGGCATTATTGCACATAGGTATTTTTAGTACTCGTTAACAGTGTGAACCCAAATCCTGTGTTGCTATATTGTGCTGTGTAAGTGGCCAGGCAGAGTGATCACAGACTGCAGGCTGAGCTTACCTGAGCTCTGTGTGTTGTGTTGTGTTGTGCTCAGTTGTGCTCAGGAACCTTTGGAATAAACTGGCTTTGTTCCTCTTCCTTGTCTGAGTTGAGGCACCATTAGTGCAGGCGGATTTTGCTGACCTTTCCCACCTAAAGGCTAGTCTACAATTATCCAGCGAGCAGTCGATTTGTTTGTCTAATTATAATAATATTTAATAGGGTTAGCAAAATGCATTTAATGCAGATAAGAAATATCCTCCTCAAGCAGCAGCTGCTGTGCCCTTTTCAGGCTCTCTGCATTACGGGTGCAGGACCTTCGCTTATTTTATCTCACTGCACGTTTCTTCCTTTTTTTATTATTATTATTTTTTCCCTTTGATTTCCACAGGGTAATCAGGAAGCTACAGCACCTCCTGACACAATGGCACAGCCTTATGCCTCAGCCCAGTTCGCTCCACCTCAGAACGGTATCCCTGCAGAATACACAGCCCCACATCCGCATCCAGCTCCAGACTACACAGGCCAAAGCACTGTTCCAGAGCACACGTTAAACATGTACCCTCCTGCTCAGACACACTCCGAACAGAGTGCAGCTGACACAAATGCACAAACTGTCTCCGGCACAGCCACAGTAAGTCAAGGTTACTGCTCTTTCTAAAGCTCTGTGTTTTGTGTGTATTGATCAATAACGCTTTTTTCCTTGGCACGCTTCATTTGCGTTAGGCTCAGGCACCCTGTTGAGGTTGAAAGTCTGGCAAAGTTTGGTGTTGAACCTGGAGAATGTGTTTTTGCTGGTTTTGGAGCTTCTTAGTAAGTGTTGGAGCTTTGTCGAACCAGGAGTTTCATTTTCAACAGTGTTGGACAAAATGATTAATAGCCAGCCCATGAATCACAGCATAAATTTTAATTAAGTCAAGTATGAAAAAACATTGCACATGAGTGTTTGTAGGCATTCATTTGCTACCAAAAACCCCTAACCAGACTCATTTGATTATTTTTATGACCTCTATGTTTTCAACACAAGTAGTTTTAATAAAAGTATTACTTGAATGATCCTGTACAAAATTTACTGTGTGAATTAGTATTGTGAAGAGCATGTCTGCAATATTGTATTTTCTAGAGAGCTTGTTTGTGCAGCCATTACCCAAGTTGTGTGTGGATCTGTGCTAAACAGAGCAGAAATGATAGACTTTCCATCTATTTGATTTATATGTGAAGTTCTGAAGTGCCATGAATTATGCAAGAGACTCCTTGGAAGGGTCTACCTTGTAATTTAAGTCACAAATTTCACACACTGATAGTTTAGTGTTTCTGTCTTAATTCTAGAGTGGGACCCAATATATCCAGTGCCAAGAACTGGCAGGTTTCTGAGCCATCACAGCCCCCAGTGTGGCATGTGCAGGATGGAGCACAGAACAGGCAGTGCCTGAAACATCTCTCCTGGCTGTCCTCATCCTTGCCTCAGCCATTCTCCCTGCCTCAGCTTACCTCCCCTTCCTTCCTGGCTGATATCCAGCCTAAAAGGTTTCATGCATTAGGGCAAGAAAAAAAGGAAAGCACATTCTCTTAAATGAGTTCTGCAAATTTATGTTTATGACCATGCCACTAATTTCTTTATATGGGTAGTGCAAGAAAGGAAAGCAATAGCAAAGGCACCAAAGAATATTCCTTGCTATTATGACAGGTAAAATCTTGTGAATTAATTACACATTTTTGTGGTTTATGCAGTAAAATGTTTTGGTCTTTTCATTTTTAACTTGGTAACTTTTTATTGCCCTGAGTTTCTCTTTTCTCCAGTACTGGGAGAAAGTTTAAATTGAAGAGCATCCTATTTGCTGGAATCTCATAGTATTCTTTGCAGCTCTGTGTCCTCTTATCCATCTCTTTGCTAAGTTAAATTCCTGTTTTTTTCCAGCTTTTAAACTTGCTTCCATAATCATTTTTGATTATTGTCTAACTCTTGTCAAATACCACAGTCATTTGTTTAGAGCAGGAATCCTAAGCTGAATACATACTCCAGAAGAGATTGGATATTGACTAAAAAGATAGTATTTCCTACTGTACCCTTTTTGTTCTTTTATGTTCTCTGATTTTGCTTGGTTTTTGTGACCACTGCTGCAACTTGAACAATCCACTGTGATGGCCAGCTCAGCCTTTTCATGTTTTCAAACAGCTTCTGTTCAATCCTGAAGTAAAATACTGACAGAGGTAAAATCAATGGTAAAAGATCCGTCGATGGGAGTGGGACAGGAGCTCATCCCTCATCATTTATTGCTTTCAATTGACTGTGTTTCCTCACCCCGTTTTGATTTTTCAGTTTGAAGAAATGTCACTCACTTTATCAGAGAAGTCAGGGATGTGTTTTCCCAACATCTTCCGTAGCAAAGGCTGGTGAAAAGACAGTTTGGATTGTCTGCAATGCCCTTATCTTCTTTGAGTGCTCTATTCAATCCCAGCTCCAGCAAATCCAATGATTCCCTGCTTCTGATATGCAAATAGACTTTATTGTTATTTGGTTTTGTGTCCTTTGCTATCTGCTCTTACTTGCTTTTTGCCTTCCTAATATCCAACTTGTATTTTACCTGTCAGACACCTTTTCCCTTCTGTTTCCCCTTGGAGTGAATTTCCATTCTCTGCAGGATAACACTTCAATTCCACTAACCTGTTATATTCAGGGAATATGGTATAGTTATTTCCTTTTTTTATTGTGGATCCTTTCCTTGCATTCTGGTTTCCTTTCTTACAGAGGAATGGACAGAACATTTTGAAGTAGCTCTCATGCTGTTTATAAAGAATTAAATTTCCTTCCTTTTGACTTTAGAGTCTATTTGAGAAAGTTTTGGAATGGTGCAGTTTTTAATAAGATATTTTTTTCTAAATTCTAATGTTATATTGAAAGCTGTGGATGCTCTCCCTCTCAAGAGCAGGGCAATGAAAAGGCAGGTTTCCAAGAAGTGTGTTCATCTATGGATCTGCACTGACATTTAACACATTGTTCACCAGTCAGGTTTACAAATGTATAGACAAATGTTGTTTGCACAATTTAATTACAGGTACCTAGGTTTAAAATCTGTTATGCTAGGTGGCATTAGCCATTGCTCTTGGCAAACTGTGGAGACTTTAAAAATAGATATATGCAGATGGATCCCAGGCAAATTTAACATGGGCTTTGTAATATTATGAGGGTCCAGCTGTGTACTCTGTGGGTTTAATAATAAAAGTTTTTATTACGAAAGAGAGCTTCAATAGCACTGTGTCAACACTGTACCTCCATGTGGTCTTTATTGTCAAAGGAGACAAATTATGTTTTTTTCTAATTTCTGCTAGCTTTGAGAATAGTTGATTTCCAGTTGAGTTTTAAGTGGATTTGGTGTGGGGACACAGTGGCATTTGTTTGGTAGGTCCCAGTGGTTTTACTTAGTTTCCTTTCAGTAAGCTGTTCATGACATGCATTTGAAAGAACAATCAATTGGCCAATCTTTTACAAAATAATACTGTTGTGATTAAGAACAAACTGTTGGAGGCAGAACCAGTTTGTGACTTTTCATACTCACAGATTTATGCACATGTGAAGGCAGATGCACCATTAAAATGGATTTTAAAATTTTGCAATGTGAACCAAAAAACTGCAGGGCAATTGTCTAAACCGTAGAATTTGCCAGAGGTGACTTAATCTCCATGAAGGACTTGAATCCATGCTGAGGTGAGATACATCCCAGGCTTTCTCTGAGTGTCCCAGGTTCTTTCTTCCTGCCTGAAAGAATCATGCACTGCAGCTGGAGCTCACGCTGGGTCTAGTGCCACCTAAACCCCAGTAAAGATAGAAATAATAAAAATAAATGTGTTCTGTGTAACTTCTCTTGAATCCTCAACTGCAGCCCAGGCTGTGATCCTGGCCCAGCTGGAGCCACTGACAGGATCCCCATTTGCCACAAACTGAGCAAAATTCCAATCATGGGTTTTATTACGGGTTTGCAATTTTGTGCAGAGTGCTCTTGTAATTCATGTTCAAAAGTACTTCACATACTCTCGGACACGCTCTTGTACTTTAGAAAGTGTCTTTCCCAGTGACCAGTTTTAATCTATTTAGATAAAATCGTGTAACACAGTATTCTGTCAGAGTAAGTGCTGGAACAAGAGGTGCTCAGATTGCATGTGCAGGGATTGCTAACTCTGACTGTGGTGCTAAGAAACAGGAGAAAAGGGACAGAATCAAAAGGCAGTAAATTATTAAAGACAGTGTGACTTAGCTGAAATAATATGAAATTATTAGTAGGTAATAAAATACTGTTAGAAGTTACTTGGAGTCTCAGCATCTCTGGTTTTCATCTTTTTGGATCCATATGTTTGTTAACTTTAAATATGGAAGGGCATTTGAATATATGCAAATCAATAATCAGCAATGGGTTATTTAAGTGCTTGCAGGCTTTTGGAGTTGTATGGCATCAAACATGTCTTAACGCATTAACAAAAAGAGTAAATGGCTTCTTCCTAGAGGTTGGCTCTATAAAAAGTATGTCACAAACTTATGCTAAAAGTGACATGTCTGATGATTTTGTAGAGTGATTTGGAGTGCTACATTAAATAGTTATATGTATTAAAGTATTTTTAAGTAAGACATTTAATCATTTTATGAAATAGGCCTTTACCTGTGTAAATATACAGATGCAATTGTATTGTACATAAATAATTATGAGGAAACTTGTTCAGTTTTTGCCTGTGGCTTTCCTGCACAACTTCTGTTGATGACAGCAGGAGATGTGTGTGTAAATAAAAAGATCATTAGCTGGACATGTGTAAGGGAGCAAGTAATAGTAAAGTAAATGTTTCTCTAGTGTTTCCTGTTCTAAGTGTATTATACTAATAATGAAAGTAACTATCATGGTGTGGTAAGAGCTGAAGTTGCAGTAATTCTCTGTAGTTTATGTGTGTATATAAAAAATGTGCTGCTTTAAAATTAATTCTACTTTTCCATAAAACCTGAGATCATTGTGCAGTCCTTCTGTTTTGGACTGACCCTTCACTAGGCTTCAGAAGCTGAAAAGTTGTGTGAGAAGCTGTGTGTTTTGATGGGAAATCTTGAGGGAAAAGGGAGTTTACATGCAGGAGTGATCCATACATGTCTGAAGTGTTGAGCACCAGCAGCCAGGATGCAGTGCCCTTCAAGCCCTGTAGAAGATCTGCAGTACTGAGGTGTGGGTTGTCCCTGGCCTGGGAAGATGATAAGGAATTTCCCCTCTAGCCTCATTGTTAGAACTAAATTTCAGCTTGGTTACTACCAAAACTCCTCTGATGGCACCCACTGAACCTGGTACTTCTGTGTGAAAATAGTTGATGTATTAGATATTATGTCTGTTGTTCCATCTGCCCTGTTTTATCTTGAGATGTTTTATATTATTTGGAGTGTAATGGCCTGTAGGTTTGATGTTTTCTTTTCTTGGTGTTAATTTATCTGTGTTTGTGCCTTTTTTAGTCATGTTGCAGAGGCCAGTCTGAGGATTTGTGAAGGCTTAGTGATGCTCTGGACTGCAAAATTATTTACCATGTTGAACTTTGTTGTTCTGGGGAAGTGAGATATGTACAACCTTTGCTGATATTTTGGGGGATTTAGTGTACCAATTACTGACTGTGTTATGCGTATTAATTTGGGTAAGAAAGCAGGGAGTAGGGAGCATTTAAAGTACTTTAGTGTGTTGTCTAAACCTGCAGGTGAGTAGATTATTACTACAGTTTTCTGCAGCATATTTCTGGCCTTTACTAGCTCTTTTTCCTGCTCTGTCCTTTATGTCAGTTATTAGTATAAGTTTTCCTCCCTATAGTTTCTTTCTTTTTTCCTCTTTCTCTCCTACTACTCCATTCGTGACCTCTTTGTCTCCTGGGGGTGTGGGCTGCACTGGCTGCTTCATGCAGTTCTATTCCACGTTAAAAGTGGAATGCATCCATGAAATGTGTGCTGTATCCCCCTTGGTGTCCAGGTGTGCCTCAGCTGCTCTTGCAGCAGCGTGTCAGGGAGGCAGAAATGTTCAAACCCGAGGTCTCTGTGCTGGGCTGGTTCATGGGGGCCCCGAGCTGAGCTTGCCTGGACTCCAGCCTGCCAAGTGCCTGCAGAGTGGCTGGGACCTTCTCAGTGCTGCTGAGCTCAGCCCTGCCTCTGAATGTTCAGAGAGAGGTTTCCAAAGGGTACCTGGAACAGTTTTCTGTGGTTTGGGAAGGGGTGGCTCGTTTGCTCTCTCCTAATTGTGACTGGCAAGGAGCAGAAGAGTTCCAGGGCAGAAAACCATGCCAATTAGTTCTCTACAGGATGGCATTGTGCTCCCCCTGCAAAGGAATGGAATTTTCACCACAAAGGGGCTGTCTTGCAAGTCAGATTCCTCCATGGACGCTTTTTATTGCCAACTGGTATCAATGATCCAATTTTTATTCCATTTCAATGCCACATTTTTGTCTCTAGATGTTTGCCACCGGTATGCTAGATAGCTGATAATGCTTTGACAACTCTTACAGCAGTGTTTATTCATCTAAATCATACCCTGCTGGTGCAGGCTATTCTATCAGCATGGTGTGCTATTTCATTTATACTACCTATTATATCTGGTCCCAACTGCTCCTTGAAGGAAATATTTCAAGGAGCTTATTTCGAGACCCTGAGTGGTTCAGAGCTGCAGAAGCAAGGAACCCAGTCCAGCTCCTGCTCCATAGTGAGGAGATCAAAACTGACATCCCAAATAGATCACATAATGCTGTGCTGGGGCCGTGAGGCTCGGTAATGACTTGTGATCATAGGCATTATTGCTTCTAAGAGGCTTCCTCGCTGAGAGCCCTGCGTGCCAGCTTTGCAGCCGTGCCCCACGTGTGCTCCTTTGCTGGTGCTGAGGAGTACAGGAACACACTGCTCACTTCAGCCCCTCTGCCTGGCACTGCCAGCTCTAAAATAGATTCTCCTCCAGGATACACAGAACCTGACACTGTTTCCCACGATGCTGTTTATGGAGTGCCTGTTTGTATTTCCTTGTTTTGGCTGGGAACAGGATAAATAACCACCCTCTTTTTTTCTGTGCTGCTGAGTGAACTTGGGTTTTGTGATTCTGTGAGTGGGTACGTGGTGTGAGGACAGCAGCCCTACCCTGCCAGCTGACTGTACAGGAGCGTGCCTGAGACGCTTCTGAGATCTCAGTGCCTTTTCTTTGTCATTCAGGTATCACCTCAGCTTCTTTTACCTTTTGATTCTCACAGCAAGAAAACTTTGAAAATGTTGAAATAGAAAACAGAGAAAATATGATTCTGCTTTTGTGGGGTTTTATAGATATTGTGATTTTTAACTTTCCTCATTTTTGCCTGCTTGAACGTGATGAAATGTTAAAGCTGAAGCTGCTCCACAAAACCAAAAAAACCCTACCAACAAGGATAAAGAGAGCAATTATGCTCTGTCATCTTTAGTCATGTTTGCTCTAATAAATTAACTGAATGCCATTGATTACCCTTCTGAATGCTCTTCGTAGGGCACACTAACAGTTCTTAGATCACTTCAGTAGGTAATTCCAGCCAGTTCTAAGGCAGATTTGAAGCACAAAACATTGCAGAGGTCTTTCAATCACATTGTCAGCCAGAGATGGTCATAATACAGCAACTTGAAAAATGTCTAAAATTTCTGCTAGAAAGCATTACCAATTAATTTCTAATCTGTTAAGTTTAATTGACCAATTAAACAATTTAGGATTTTCTTCCTGCTTGTCCCTGAAAGAGCTGGGCTAATATTGGTTTTTTAAGCTTTCTTGTACTTTGTATTGTCTCTTGGGCTCTTTACTTCTCCATACCAATTATTTTACATGTTACATTATTGACTTTTTCTTCTCTCTGTGCCATCTAAGTAGCCATGGCATGCAAATGCTTTGGTTGTGCTTGGTTGTGCTTTGGGTTCATATGGATAGTGAAAAAACCATTGTTGCACATTTTGCTGAATACGCTGAGCATAAATTTCAAAGGGGACCTTGGTGTGATGAAATAGCCAATTTCACCTGCTTTTATATTTGACCTTCTGCATCTTTGCTCCACATTACAGCATGGTAATTAAAATTGATCCTTATGAGGGGATTTTTTTTGGTGGAAATTAGCTCATTTTCACTACATGCATGAGGGGCTGTGTTAGGTTAGCTAAGAGCAATGATGTTTTCCATTCCCTTGTAGTTGACATAATTGATTGTTAATGGCTTGCAACTTTATCAGAAGTTGTTGATTCCTCCATTCACCAACTCTTTGTAATTGCAGTACAAACTTGTGTCTTGCTTGGAATGAGAACAGGTTTGTAACTGCTTGGTTCTCCAGCAAACTTCTTACCCTTGCTTGCAGGAAGCTGCCTCTCCACTAGAGAGGTCAGAGTGGTCAGGTAGCACAGGTAGCTGCAGGATTGACCAAGTTTGAGTTAAAAGCTATGAGGATTATGCAGAGAGATTTCCTCTCTTCTCCCTTAAATCCTGAGGCTGAATTTCTATTCATGTGCCAGTCTGTGCCTAGAGCTAAACTTACTCTCCTGCATGACTACATGTGGGTCTCAGCTGAGGATGGCTTAGTGGGCTATTACCCCCCAACCCTGAAAATACTTTTTTAATCCTGTTTATACTCTCAAGTTTTCATTCCTCTCCCACACATCTCTCTTCAACATTCCCACACATCCAGTCACCCACAGAATTACTTTAATTAAATGTTACTCATGTGTGGGCTTGCTTACCACTTCTCCCTGCTTAATTTGTTCCTTTCTAGGGTCAGTGTGAAAGAGTGGCTTGATTCAAGCATTTAACTTGGCTATCCATCAGTATTAGAAAGACAGTAACAAGGCATGTCCCCGTGTCTTGGCTTAACCCGCAAGCAGGTGAATCCATCTGAAGCTGCTTCATGCTCTACCAGTGGCTTGACAGGCTGAGATAGACATTGCAGGCAGAAGCAGACAGAGGAAAATGTTCTTTTTCACCAGATATGCATTTAGGGAAGGGTTAGAAGTTCTTCCTTTCAGACTTTACTGGAAAAAGAATTAGACTGAGCTAATACTCTACCATGCACATCACTCCCTATTTGGCTTTTCTGTCATATGCAGAAAGAATTGGCTGGTCATTTTAAATTGCACAGTCTAGACATTAAATGGCCAATAATTTATTAGTTAATTGTAGAAATTCCAGAAGAAGGGATAAGAGAGTAACCTGTTTTTTTTTCTGTCTTCAATCCTACACGTGTATGGCAATTTTTTTACAAAACTGTGACAGTGTCGTGGGTTGACCGTGACTGACCTTTCCTAATGTGTTGGGAGGTTTTTATACAGAAATATAAAATAATTGCTAATTGTTAAAAAATAATTACAAGACCTTCCTCTTCTTTTGCTTGCTTCTTTCCTGCTTTTAATCTTTGTGTGCATTTTCATTGTCTTATCTTCCTTTTCATCTCTACACTATTCCTTTTTATAGTTTTTCTTTCGTTTTCCATTTATGTTATTTTTCAATATGTATGCATTGTCTCTGTTTTCTGTCACTTCCCAGCTTTTGCTCATTCCAATATTATCTACTAGCTTGCTTTCATTTCCTCCTCCTCTATAGGAGGTACCACTGGTTTTAATGTGGCATGGAGAGAATAATTGAATCTCTGAAGGAAATGTATAGTGGATGTGAAAAACATACACGATTTCTCTGGTATTTTTGTATCTAAATTGCAGCAACTTGCTGGTTCTAGATGCTTTTTCAGCTGATATCCCACACAGTTGTGTTGAAGCATCAGCATATTGTGCTGCCTTTTTTGATTTAGGAAAACTTCTCAACAGCTTTTTAAGAGCGATCCCTTAGGTCTTCTACTATTCTTGCTTAAAGGGGCTTCTTGCATTTGCTTTTCCAGCAGAGACCTCTTTAAATCTCACCCACAGAAGCAGCTGCCACTGCCTCTTGGTCTTTTCCCTACATGGGAAGTTGTCATGGCTCTGAAATATGATGAGTTTACCCCAGAGCTCAACCGGAGCTGCCCGTTTAACACCCAGCTGCAGTGGCAGCGGGATGTGTCCATGCCCTGCCCTGCCCCAGCATCCAGCTCTGCAGGAACGCCTGGGAAAAGGGGGTAAAAAAACACCTGGGTGGCAGCTCCTCACCTGCCTCTGGCCCAGGTGAGAACACCCCCAGCTCGGGGAGAGACACAAAAACTCTCCTGTCTGCCACTGAGGACATCTCCATCTTTATAACCCGGCTGGCTGCAGACCCTGGATAACACTGGAACTGCCTCCCAGCTTCCTTATCCTTCCCCAGGAGGAATGGAGGGTTTCTCTTGCTGTGCTGTTTTTGCTTTGGATTGTAATTCAAACACTTTTCCTTTATTCTCTGATTATAAAAGATAAAAAAAAAACCAGCAGATTGCCTTCTGATTCAATCAGAAGAGGAAGAGCGTGCTTACAATCAAGTCTTTTCTGTCTGTGGGTTTTTTGTTGCTGTTATAAAATGTGTGTCAAAAGATGTCAACTATTCCATTTCATAAGGATTCACATAAATTCCAGCTGTTCCAGAATAGTATCTAAATATTTGATTTGAAAACAGGACGTGTACCAAGGCTGCAACATATTGCAGGCATGATCACCCAGCTAGCCAGGAAGATCTGAGCCTGCCTGTGCTAATTAGTGTTTGCAGATGAAGCTCCTCCAGTGGAAGCTGAAGTTAAAAAAATGGGTTATAACAACATAATGTGTGAGAAAAGAGAGATCTAAAAAAGCTCCAAGTACGTAAATTCATTATTTTTCATGTTATATCAATGCTGGGACACCTGATTTTGCTTTTCATGAGGATGTTCATATTACAAAATATATTATTGCTGCTATTGTTGAAATAGATTTATTGCCAAAAATGTGGTTATAAAATTTCAATATGTTTAAAACATTTGCATGCATTTATCTTAAAGCTAGAAGATACTCAAAAAGAAATCTTGTGGATTTTTACCTAGAGTAAAAATCCATCATTTTGGCCAGAGAAATTTGTTTTAAACTTATGCATTTACTTGAATATGTAGCAGTTATGTTGCCTATTTACTTAGAATCCTTATTATTTTGATTTTAGGGATATAAAAATATTGATTGTGCTCAGAAATATGATTTCTCATGGACATATTCCACCCCATTTCCTTTCCTACATAGTTTATTATTACAGTGTTGCCAAATCTAGTGAAACAGATGCCAAGGTTCACCTCTGAATATTTTTATTTCCTTGTTTTCATACATAAACTTCCTTTTTTTCTTTAAAGAAAATCTGACAGGGACAGGTGGCAAAATTATCCCAAGCTGGAGCAGCAGAAATAATGGAGCTTGGTTGTTTATACATGAATGTTACTTTTGACCTCCTTTTAAATACCAAATATATTCTAGTTCTGACAGAAAAAAATATTAGCTTGTATTGAAAAGTAAAAGATGTAAAAGAGAAATTAAAATGAGACCATGTGCAAATTGAAAAACTTGTATTTTATAAGAGTGCCTTTGAGTGTTGATCTTAAAATGCATTGCAATTAGTGTAATTGGAGGAGTTGACATATTTGCAATGTAGACATTGAATAATTTTTAATATATGACCATTGTTTGATCCTCATGAGCGGGTGCTATTATATCCCAGAAAATCTATACCGTGGTACACAGGAATTTAGCTACAAAATCCCATTTTATACTGAAGCCTGGCAAGGGCTGTGTGCTGGTGTGCACAGGAATTGGCCAGAGCTGCTTCTGAAGGGATTGGTTATAGGAACAGGGATTGGATTTAGGAACAGATCTGGGATTGGCTTTAGGAACAGGTCTGGGATTTAATTTAGGAACAGATCTGGAATTGGCTTTAGGAACAGGTCTGGGATTGAATTTAGGAACAGGTCTGGGATTAAATTTAGGAACAGGTCTGGGATTGAATTTAGGAACAGATCTGGAATTGGCTTTAGGAACAGGTCTGGGATTGAATTTAGGAACAGGTCTGGGATTAAATTTAGGAACAGGTCTGGGATTGAATTTAGGAACAGGTCTGGGATTGGCTTTAGGAACAGGGTTGGGATTGACTTTAGGAACAAGGCTGGGATTGAATTTAGGAACAGATCTGGGATTGACTTTAGGAACAGGGCTGGGATTGGCTTTAGGAACAGATCTGAAATTGAATTTAGGAACAGGGTTGGGATTGGCTTTAGGAACAGGGCTGGGATTGAATTTAGGAACAGGTCTGGAGCTGGCTTTAGGAGCAGGTCCTGCCCCATGGCTGCAGAGCTCCCGGGAGCTGCTGGCTGGGCGTGTTTGGGTGCAGGTGCTGGGCAGCTCTGGAGCCCTGCAGGCTCCTGCATCCTGCTGGAGTTCACATCCAGCCTGGCAGGAGCTGTACTTGTGAAACGGCTCACACTTGCAATAAAAGTACTTTCACACCAGCCTAAAATGCTGCTATTGGCTTCTTCCTGTCTCCAGCAAACGTTTCCAATTTTAGAACTTGCTCTCATTTCTGAGCTGGGCTCCCTCTTCTCTTTTTTTCCCCCCTGAGTTGAAAGCATTGCACATCCATCCCTTTTATCTCTCTGTTCTCTCTTGAAAGGAACTTGCAGCCATTTCCCGTGTTACTTCTCTTTTTGCATGTACAGCAAAGTCAACTTCCCAAAGATTTTAATGCATTTTAGAGACAAAACATGTTCAAAGGCACCAGCATCTGAATCACTGATTCTATTCAGTGCTTTCTAATGGAGAGAGCTCCTTTTTTATCATTTTACTATTATTGTGCATTAAGAGATGCTTCAATTTTCAATACAATGGTAGGTTTTAATTAATTTCTGGGTTTTTTTTTTTTAATCTTGGGTTTTTTTAAAATTATTTATTGTTTCCAAATACATACTTTCAGGACAATAAATTTGCTATGTCCCAGCTCCCACATGTCCCCCTTAGTCTAATGCATGTAATTTTTCTGCCTGGATATTTCCCCCAGTTGTAATTTGAGGATATAGGATATTTGTCTGGGGTTATTCAAAGTTAAGTTTCCTAAATAGATGATTGCATGCCTAGAAATGTTACATCTACTGACTCTGTGCCTGATGATCCAGGTGATGTTAATCCTAACTAGGCAAGTGTAGTAATTCTCACTGGTGCAAAAATCAGTAATTTTGTGTGTCATATTTCTGACTGAGAAATGTGTCACCCCTCCCAGCCATGTGTGCCCTGGCCACCCACTATAAAAAATTGCTTTCCACTATCATCAGCTGTTTAATTTCTCTACAGACAATCTATTCAGGTAGCAAGCTGAATCTCCTCTCAGTATCTCCAGTTTCCTTAACTTAAACATAATGTATTGCCCCACATTTGAGTAGCTTTCTAATTAATTGAATTATTGATTTGACATATTTCAGACACTGATCATTTAGAGCTACTAAGTTTAGAACCAGCTACCTAGGAGCTATAATTTAGGAACCTGATACTTTTTATTTTGATTGAACTTGCTGTGCCCTGTGTTTTAAAGCTTTTTGTCTTTAGTGGGAAGAAGGGAGGGTTTGTATTTCTGAATATTCAAGTTTTGAGCCATCTGTGTATCTATCATCTATCCATTTTCTTCCATGAAGAATGGTGCTTTGCCTTTATTGTAAGAAAAAGGAGATTTTTTTGATTCATCATAGGGTTATTTAAGACATTTACAGGAAGGTCTCTTGTGTCACACACTGGTGTCAGGCCAATGACTCCGTTCTCTTCTGGAAAGCTGTGTCCCCTCGTGTGTGTTGCTGCTGAGACTAAAAAACAGGGAGAAAAGCTGGTTGGTCATAAGTTTGTTGCCTCTCTAACAAACTGTGAATTCATTACAAGGCATTGTTCTTGAGCATACATTTTGGGTGAAGAAATGGGATTTAACCAGTAAATCTGTAAGATGAAATTGAAATAAGTAATTATTTGGGGATGCTTAGTGACACCTTGCCTATTGATGAAATGCAGGAGCAGGTGTGGTGCTTGCTCAGCAGTTTTCAACAAGAGCAGATATTTTGTGCCAAAAGCTATTCACATTTTTTGCAGCTGGGCTCTTTGGTAATTTGAATAGTGCCCAGTGATTATAAATTTGTTGCTCTCACTTTGATAAAATACCTTTGCACCATGCCTTTCCTTTGGTGAAACAATATCCTAGTGCACATTGAGGCCGATTTTGTCACTGAGGAAAAGAGCTTTGAGTGCTGTGAGGCTTTGAAGGGTTTTTGAAGTTTGCTTCAGTGTTTTGTCTGTGGTCACTGCACAAGTGGCCTGTCCACTCCATGGGGTTTTGAAGGTGGGGAATACACAAAATCCCCAAGGCTGAGGCTGACGCTGCAGGAACAGAGCCCAGGGGCTCAGAGGATGCACGGGCTCCTGGGGAGGATGAATTGCCTTGTCACAGAGATGGGACCAATGTGGGGGATTCTCACAGTAGTTTTGCCCCCACAGATGTCCCAGGGGCAGCAGGAGGATGTGTGACAGGCTGTGGTGCAGCTTGAGGGGTTTTTATTACCAGCAGCTTGTCAGAGCTCAGGGGGATTTCTCAGTGTGAATGCAAGGAGAGCCTTCTGTGTTTTCTCCAAATTTTCTGATATGTTTTCAGTTGATCATTCCTTCTCTGCGGGAGTTGAATTCTATTTCCTACCACTCTCGTGGGGTAGCACAAAACAATTTGAGATAGAGACCTTACAAGTCTGTGACCTCAAATGATGAAGGTATTTCTTTATATTCAGCAGCTCTTTAGGTTTGGGAGTTGGCTGTAAGATTGAGATATTTCTGAATGTGCTGCTGCTGATCTAATCTAGTGTGATTCTTTCCTGTTGAGTTTAGAGGATGATCCTCTCCAAGCATCTCATGAAAGGGTTTATTTAATTCTTATGTCCATTTTGTGAGGTTTTGCTTAATTATAATTATTGTTTTTTCTGCTTTTGTTGAGAAGGAACTAAGGTACAAGTAGTTTAAATAACCTGCCAGAGGCAAATCTGTGATAAAATTGATTGCAGGAGCTGGCTGTCCTGAGCCGAAGTGTCTAGACTGAGAAATAGTGTTTTTTCTCCATAACAACAGAATGCAATTGCTGAATTTCATTTTGAACTGATGCTTTTGGAGCATTGAGCCTTGAATAGATCACAGCCTCCACTTGATTTGTGTGACTGCTACGTTTCAGGTATATGAATAAAAAAGAATGTTGGTGAGATACTCTGTTACTTAGGAAATTTATATCTATAAATATTTCTTTTTCTTTTTTTAAAGGCAAAACTGTGTAGCTTAGTTTAACTTTCAGACATACCATGCAGACAGGGTGAAGTTACCAACTCTTCATTCACCCCCCACCCTGGGGTAGGTGGTGAGCTGACACCACACACAATGACCAGATGCATCTGCTCCGTTGCTTTGGCACAGTTTTCACGTCTCTTCCACGGAGGAATGGGACTGAGGAGTCAGAGATGGGGCAGGAAATGATGCGAGGAACGTGACTGCTGCCAGGACCATGGCAAGGCCTCAAACTCCCTGTGTTATGTGTGTAGCAGCCATGAGAGTGTTCAGTTGTGGTGTGCAGCTTTACAAACGCAGCTGGGACAGAGGGCCCTGGCAGCTGGCCTGGCCTTAGAGGGGTGCTGAGCTCAGAGCCTGCCCTGCACAGCCTGGGAGGGTGCAGGAAGGGTGGCAGGAGATGCCACGAGGGACAAGGAGCATCACTGGGAGGGAGACTGGCAGCTTCTGGCTGGAGAAGAGCACTTCAGCACCTCCTTAATCTGTTCCATCTGTAGCAAAGTTATTTATATTGGCTTTTTTTTTTCTTTTTTCCCCCCACAATAACTGCAGCAGGCAGGGTCACTAGTGATCTGTGTCTAGTACAATTACCAGCAGGCAGAAACCCCTCAGTGGCTGAGACTGGATTCTTGTTCTTTCAACCATCCCTGCGTAAGTGTGCAGAAGATTGTAACTGAGCAGCTGAGACCCTGCTTCCCTCTCCATGGCCTTTTTCCTCATGATTTTCCTTTGATGTCTTTTTTTCTTTTTCCCTTTTTTCTTTTGTTGCCTTTGCTCAGGTGTCTGTGGGTAGGAGGGTACTGCCTTACCCTGTCACACACACCTGAGAGGGAACAAAGACAAGGCAGGTTTGGACAGGTCGTGTTTCTCTCACAGATATAAAAATTTACAGTGCTTGTTAGCCCAAATTTTATAGCAATATGTGTGAAGCTACAATTTGGCCTTGCCTACAGTAGGTTTTAGTACTTCAGATTTTATAGTTAATTGCTGGGAAGAATATTTGCAACCAATTCTGTATTTATGCAATATTTGTTCAATACAATAGTCAGCTGAGTTTTTTTCTCAAATGGAGCTGTGTATATGCATGAATTGCTAGATTCTGTGGGGTTTTTTTTTTGGTTGTTGTTTTATTTTTTGGTTAAATACAGAGCTTATGTAGGTAAGGCACCTATTACTTAAGTATTTGTGACAATTCTTGTACCAAAAGTACTCCTGGTTGTTTGGCTCTGATATTCTGTTGAGTATTGCAGTAAGCAAAACAGCTGAATTTGCTTTTTCTACCAATTTGTTATTTTATTTTAGAATAAAATATGCATGAGAAGTTGTTTGTTTTTTTTTTTGGTTTTTTTTTTACATTGCATGAGACCCTACTTAAGGCATTTTTTAGTTTTGTGCCATTTCTGTGAATAGTGGGGTAAAACAGTTTTACTTTGCATTAATATCTTTGCTGAAAACACGGACTGTAAAACAAAGTGATTTTAAGTGCAAGCAAAGAGAAATTATAAATGTTCCTAAAAACTGAGAGCTAAAATACAGTGCTGTATATGAGCTTTCAGTTTGATAAATACTTACTTATGAGGTCATAAATACTTGAGGTACAAAAGGTTAATGTAGTGTGAAAGGCTGTAAAACACAGCGAGCAACCTGCTAGATCATAATGATGCATTAGCACCTTTCAGTATGAATGCTGGTAGTTATAAAAATCTTCAGCTTGGATTTATTCTGCAATACAAGAATGTAAAGCCAAAGTATCTTCCCTGTGTACTTTTACTTATCTTCTCATATTTATTTCTCTTCGTAAAAAAAAAAAAGAAGCTCTCATCTCTTCATAAATGCTCACTTACTGAAACTGATAAAAACCCATTTTTGGCTAATATAATTTCTCAAAAGCATGTCAGGTGTTGTCTGGGTGCTCAAAGAAAGTAATAAAGTAACACACAGTGATTTTTTTTTTTCTCTTCCCTGTATTAATAAGTTTCCATGAGATAAAGTAGGCAATATAATGCATAAAGGAAACAAAAGTGATATAAATTTTGGAAAGCAGTTACCTTTGAGAAGAAAGAAATTCAGTACTAAAACCACAAACTGAGCATTTACTGAGGGGTAAAATTGACTTTATCATAGTAAATATAGTATTTCTCAGTCTCAGAAATCCTCTGCAGTTTATAATTGTCTCCAATATGCTGATGCAGCTAATATTTCTCATTTAATATCTACCTCTGCAGAGTGTTAATTTTCATGCTTTGGTGCTCATTGCCTTTTACTAAAGCAAATTACTTCCTCTTACTGTTATATCAGAATTTATGACAGATTAGGATAATTTTACTGTCATTAATCTTTGGAGTCCATTCCACTCTTTTCAATAAGTGCCATGTTTTGGCCAGGCTAAGTTGAAACACTTAATAAAATCTGGAATCGAATATAAAAAAATTGCAGGCTGTTGATACCTGTTTTCATCTTTCTCTTCTCTCTGGTTACAAGGGAAGTATTTTATTTTTCAGTTTTTTCTCTTCAAAAAGTACATCTGCATTTGGAAGATATTCAATAGCTTTGGGGGACTATACAAAAAAATATTGAAGTGAAAAAATTTGATTTAGAAACATCCATATTTTTTTATTATTATTTTATGTGTTTAAAATCGACACATTTTGTTCTTATTAAGATACAGTTTAAATTGATAGTGTTTGAATTGTGCAAATATATTTTCAGGAATCTCTGTAGATGATTATTTTTAGATTATTTTTAGTTGAAGACCTTATTTAAATTTGCAAGGAACAGCACTTGCTGTGCTGACAGAATTAGCACAAAAACCCTGTGAGAGACCAGACAGTGAAGCAACTCATAAAAGCTCTCATAATTTCTCTGAACAGAATATATTTCTTCACAAATGCTGAAGTGGTTTGCTTTATTTTGGAGCAATTGGTCAAGCTAGAAATCCAAATCACAAAGCCTGGTGGGCCAGTATAGCAGATTCATGACTTGCCTTGTCAAATGCTGCTTTGTAGTACAAAATACAGGATTTTGATGATAGCACGAGAAAAATATTGTATATTACCAATTTATAGTTGCATATTAAGCTATGAGCCTTTCTGTGTCATACTGTTGGACAGGAATTTTGTTTGTTTCTTATATTTGTTAGGATTTTTTTTTGCTGTAGGAGCCTCAGAGCCTGCAGTGCCTGAAAGCAGCCCCACAGCTCAGTCATTCTGATGGACCAGGGCCTCTTCCCCCTTTCTTTCTTCCTTTTTTGAATTAAATGTCCTCCTCAAGCTACAGTAATCATGCATATTGTTAATAGAATTGCGTGGTAGAACTTAATTAACCTTTTCTTCTTGCTTTTTATTTAAAGGAAATTTGAGAGAGCTCAATGACGTGGTTCCTAATTTAATGCATCCCCCCAGTGTCTATTAGAGGCTCTTCACTTGGGTGAGTCAGGGGAGACAGAGCTGCCCATCCTTAGCTCACAATTCATTTTCCCTCTGTTGAAATGTTCACCTGGCATTCTAATCAGGGAAGAGTAAAAGTGCTGAGTATATGTGTTAATAAATATATATTCTTCATGAATTTAGATAATCTCATAACTGCAGCCCTTAAAACATATTGGATGGTTTTGCAAATAACTGAAGGAATTTCAAATGGCACTGACCATTTTGAGTGTCACTTCTTGAACTGCTTTTCTTTCATTTGGTAAATAATAATTAAAGCTGCTTGTGGTAGTTTTCCTCTAGCTATTGAGTGGTCAGCAGATGAATTCTTTATTGACATGGCAGTGAGTGGAGAGAAAAGGCTATAATTTACAATTTCAGTTTTAAATCCACTTTCAACAGTGCAGCAAATAGCATTTTTTGCATTATTTCCTTTAGAAGCAGAGGAAGAGGAAGGTGTTACAGAAGTAGATGATGTAAATGGAAAAGCAGTTCAGGCCATATTTCTGTAAGCTCCTCTTCTTTCTTTCCCTGAATGAAGTCTGTTTAAGTGCTCTCAGTTCATTATATTTCTAAATGAGTTTTACTTCAAATAGCTGTTAATTATTGCTGTAACTTCCTCTCATGTTAGTGTGAGTCCTGCTCACACAAAGATTGGTAGCTCATCCAGAATAAAGCCTGGTTTTATGGATTAAAAAAAAAATCCCTGTGTTTTCCTCACATTCTTGGAGCCCAGTCTATGAAGTGTTTGCTTGTCAAACTGATTGACCAAACTCTTTTTTTCCTAAAAAAGCAGTAAAGGCAGTCAGTGTATAAAGTAGAATGAAAGTTTAACACCTAGCACAGAGCAAAAAAGAACCATGAAATGCTTTCTTTTGAGTATATGTTAGATTACCACTTATTTTCTGAAGCAGCATTGAAGCTAAACATAACTGCATGTCCAAAAATCACTAAAGAAACTGAAAATCTGTTTGGCTGACCTCTTATACAAGTTAGGGAGACAAGCTTAGGTTTAGAAGCAATTTAATACAAATAACTGAAACATATTTTCTTTTTTTTTCCCCTTTCCCAGTTAAAGTCCACTAACCTACAGAGATGGTTGACTGGGATTGGTGGGGCTTTCTTTTGCAGTAGAAGTTTGAAATATGATTTAAAAAGTAAATTATTCATGAAGTTTGATGAAAGACTGGCTTTGGGGTATTGGTCACTGGCATTATTCTCACAGAGCTTGGTGGCTGATAAGCTAACTCTGTGATAGGGATCTGGCAAAATTCTGTTTTCAGTTTTCCTTTATGCTGCTTTTTCATTTCAATTATCTGGAAATAAGTATATAAGTAATAAGTAATAATTAGTTATAGTTCAAGGAATCAGGTGACCATTACAACTTTCAGTTACTAATATGTGAAACAAAGTGTGTGCAGAGAGAAACTTCAGTTATGTTGTGCAGGTGGAAAGGATATTATAATGCAGAAAGGAACTAACAAATGATGGCCAAAAAATAAATGTATTTATTTACTTACATGGTTATATTATTGTACAGTGTACTCAATTTATATGTCAAGAGAATTTACAAGAGGAATGTAGGAATCTTAGCTATCCAAGTGAGTTTTAAAGGTAAAATAGGGTAACAAAGTAAATCAATGCACAGTGAGGAGAGTGGTGGTGCTGGAGTGCCTTCCTGAAACATTAATTCTTCCTCCCTGGGGAGTGCCTTGTTTATTTGGGTTGTGGCCATCACACGATGGAGAACAGTGATGGGAAGAGGTGACCTACAGTTGCCATTTGCTGATATAATAATATTGTTTTATTGTGTGATAATTTGCTTTATGTAATGTTTATTCTGCTCCAATGCCATGCTAAGGTTTCCATTTCTCTGTGTCTGAGAGAGTCTCTTTCAATCCAGGTCACAGAACACAAGGATCTCTGTGTATGGGGGTGGTGTTTTGTGTACCACAGAAAGTGGAAATTTTTGCCCATCCAAATGAACATTTTCCCCTCTCCCTTTTTCAATGTTCTTCCTTTGCCTGTTGTTTTCTCACAATATTCTGGCATCAGCATTTGTGAATGGGCCTTGCCCACCTCTACTGGGCTCCTCATCACAGCCCTGCCTGCCATGGACCCACTGAATGGGTCTTTGACCCACTGAACAAGACCCTGACCCACTGAAGAAGCTTTGAGCCACTGAGCAGATCCCTGACCCCCTGACTGCTGTCCTTGCTCCTGCTCTGTCACTGCTTCCTGGGGTGCACAAGGCTGGTTGTTGTCCTAGACCTGCTGACCAGCAAAGGGGGATCAGCTAGAGCAGGATGTTCAGGACTGAGTCCAGATGGGTGTTGTTGATCTCCTCCAAGGAGGGAGCTCCACAATTCCATCTCTGGGAATGTTAGATCACTCACAGGAAAGTGTTCCCCAGCTCCTACACAGAATGTCCTGCACTGTAGCCTTTGCTCATTGCCTTTTGTTCCCTCACCACTGGCCAGAGTGTAGCTCCTTCATCTCTCCTCCTCCCATCAGGCATTTATTCCTTCTCTTTTGCAGGCTGAACACTCCTGGCTCTCTCATTCTCTCCTTGTTTGCCAGATGCTCCAATCCCTCACATATTGTTGACTTCTACTCCATTTGGACTCTTTTCCTGCAGCACTGCTCTTCTGCCCGTGGGGCTGTTCCTCTCCAAGTGCAGGACTTTGCTGACGTTCATGGTTCTCCATGGTTCTGTTTCTCCAGCCTGCCAGGGTCCCTCTGCATGGCAGCACAGCCCTCTGGGCTATCAATCCTCCCACCCTGCCTGCTTTCACCTACCAACAGCATCAGTTGACCACATCCCCTTCCTGAGAGCTGAAGGAAGAGGAATCTGTGCCCCAGTGGCTGAGGGAGCGTGGCTGTACCATCCTGTACTGATGCCTGAAGGAACTACAGACAGCAAAACTGCCCGAGATTCTTACAGCTAGTGGCTTCTCTGTACAGATGTTAGATGAAAATAGAAATATCTTGGCTGAGGAATGTCTGGTTGCTGTGTTTGAGGATGAATAAGGGAAGAGGTCTGTTGGCAGGTTTGCTGCGAGCAAAAGGCAAGAATGGGAATTAGATTTAAACTCACAGTGCCAATCCTCCTGATTCCAGGTTTACTGTTAGAGAATGTCTCCTCTGCCCTCTTTCCTAAGAACTTTTTCCAGGAAAGGAAACTTGATTTCAGGGATCTGAGTCCTGTTTCCAGTTCTTCAAAAGATGTTTCTTTAAACTTGAGTATCAGTATTCAAAGCAATTCTGCAGTGGGAGCTGTATTGTGCTGCTCAGTAACCAGCTGCATTCATATGATCAAGCAGAATTCATCACAACATCAGCATTCACAGCTAGATTTGAAATGCTGGTTTAAACCCTTTAAAAATTCTTTGAACCATCCACTATTCCTTAGATTTGTTTCTTCTTTGAAGTGGGGAGAAGGGAAGGACAAATGGATGTTTCCTGAAACTATAAATTGTCTTCCACATTAATGAAGGAGAGGTGTTGGGTGAGCTTGAAGAGAAGGATGAAAAAGAATGATTTACATAAAGCCTAATGTTGTTTGATGTGGACTTCTCTGTGTCTGGTTGTGCCACTGGGAAACTCCAGGGCCACTGTCTTTGCTTTTCCACTCAAAATGTCTCAGCTCTTTGGAAATGCTGCTTGCATTTGGCTGCAACCTGCTAAGATAGGAGACCACCAAACACACACAATAAGAAAAATAAATTCAGGTTTTTTTCATGAAATGGGTAATCTAAATTTGAGAAATTACTATCCTGCAAGGAACTGAACTGCTGCTTGTTAAGTTGGTGAGTCTCTCAGTACAAAAAGAGCAATGTGATTTAGAAAGCATCTTTTTGTGACATGGAGAACCCTCAAATTCCTCCATATTTCAGAGGGTTCAACAGCTGACTCCTTGGGCAAAGATATGCAAGTGAGCAAATGGAATGTCACAGTAGGGATCCAGCACTAGGTGAGGGGTCAAACAGAGAAAAACCTTTTATCACACTGTCACATTTTCTTTCTTTTCCTGAGCTGGAGCTGGAGCAATCAGCCGTTCCCTCTCAGCATGAAACTCTGCTCTCACAAGTTCACTCAGCAGTTGGTTGTGTCAACACAACTCTCACAAAAAGGGACTTTACATGCCTGACATAAATCTAGTTCAGAGGGGAATTCCAGAAACTAGTGTGCAGTGATTCAAGCTGAGGGTAAACAGCTCCTAGCCAAACCTGCAGATGCTCCATCTAAAGACACTTTCCTTTTCTTTTTTTTTTTTTTAATTTTTATTTTTAAAGGATGTCATATCCTCTGAAGCTGTGCAGCACAGTATTTAATTAGTGATTTCTTTATTTGGACAAATATTGTTAGATGTCACAGCATTGTACAAGTTAGTTGTAGATGCTGAAAGTAGTTTTGTCCAGATAGAGCCTTCTGCCAGAGCAAAAGTTTAATAAGCTTTATTGCAGCACTGCAGCCTTTTATAATGTTGACTTATGAAGGATAACACTTGAAAGAATTTTTAAGCTAATTAGAACATTTAAAAAAATAATCTCATTCTATATTAGAGCAGTAATGCTTGCACATGAATGAATGGCCACAGGTAAAAGTCCAGTTGCCTTACTGTGTATTGATTTATGTTCTTTTCTGAATAATTCCTTCATAAATCAAGCAAATAAACGAGTTGGACAGGAGAACTTGGGGAGAATCAGTGGATTTCCAGAAACCAAGTATGCCAAGTTTTGCATCAGTCAGAAAGTCTTATTCTCAAGGTCATCGTGTCCTGATTTATTGCCTGTCAAAGTGTAACTTTGTGTTTTAAGGACTATCATAACCGTTAGGTATATTTACCTGTAAGCTTTACAAAACCTTTCAACATTTCTTCATCTATTTTACCTATCTTCTCTTAAACTTTGTTATTTAGATGGCAAATCTCTATTTCTGCATATTTAGAACACACCACAGTTGTTTCCTATTGATACTTTCAGGCACTTTCCAGGTCTTATTTTATATAATTTTATGTATTTTAATTCATATAATGCAATTTATGTGGAGTCATGGGTGGAAGGACACTGAGCCCCGAGGTGTGAGGAAGGGCAAGGTGTGGTGTTGAGGCTTTAGGTGCTTATGAAACCACCCCATGAGTGTTGAGTGTTCTTCCAGACACACGGGGGAAATGAGCTCCAGAGGGAGAGAAACGAGAGGTGAATCTGCAGTGTAAATGTGCTGAGCAGTTTGTGGGGGAAAATGTTGTGAGCATGGCACTTTTTAGTGCTGAGGGTCCTGGTGGCTGCTTCTTCGGTAATGCTCTGTAAGCCAGCTGGTGCAGTGTGAAGCTGCAGCTCCCACTCGAATGATAAAAACCCCTCTAATCAAGATTTCTATATTTACTGTCATGGGGTTTTTTAATATGTTTTCATTGGTTGCCTGTCTGGATTTTGCATTAGACTTTCAAGCATTGAAACAAAGTTATTTTTAAACACTTTCTTCCTGCAAGACTCACATCAGAAAGAAAACAGACTTCTGACTAACAGATGAAAGAGGAATAACAAAATCAATTGACTATTTCTGTGTGTCTCTGTATCACTACTTAAGATTTTTTATTTGGATTAAATTAATGCTTTTGTCCTTTGACAGTATAATATTTCCTAATCTGTCTGCTATTTTTCTAAAGAAAAAAATCCAAGGAACTTATTTTAGTATTATCTGGAGAAAATATCACAGTAATTGAGTTTTATTATACGTAGCGTGAACTTCTAAAGAAGTGGATAGTGTGTATGCATTTCCTTCTTGGCTAATGGAGCCAGGATGCAGCTAATTAGGAAAGGTTTTGTTAATTGCTCTTGTGATGTTGTGGATGGGATCAGTAGGTGGTCAGAAATATTTATTGAATCAATTCAAGCAATAAATAATTCATTGAGGCAACCTTTTATCATTCCTTCTCCCATTTCACGTTACTGATGTGCTGGATGTCCTTAACTGAACTTGGCAACTGCTTGGTTACACACAACTCTATTAAAACATTTTACAAATATTCTTTTAAAAGTAATATTTGCTCTTTAGGCCAGCAAATTTGGCCCAAGTTTTGAGACATGTTCTCAAGTCAAAAAATGTATGGCTTTTGGTGATTGGCCTCCAGACATGATTGATCTGCTATTCCCTGAGACCCAGCTGAATATTTCAGAAGAAAAATAATGAACCAGCAAAGGCAATGTAAAGCACTATATAAGGGCTATATTCCATATTGTTAAGGAAGATTAGTTGGGGAAATAATTAATGTAGCCAAGTTATTAATTACTCTTTGGTTGTCCTGCAGTACTGGAGGCTTAAGAAACCTATCTTATTGCTCCTATCTGTCCCCAGAATTAATGATCTCTTATTTAGGCTGCTAGCTCTCCATGCATAAGCTATCACAATAATAGCAGTGCTTTCTTGTAGCCTGTGGTATCAGCATCCAGAATGCATCCATCTAGAAATGAGAGAAATAATCACTACTGCTTGTAAGTCTTCAGCCCTGAACAATACCCAGTCTGCTGAAACCCCAGAGCATGTTCAATAGTGGAAAGTCAGAAACTGCTGAAGCAAAGCACAAAATTATTCAGGTTCTTTTTCATCTGTCAGTAAATTGGATTAAGGGATTCTAGTGGGGTGTGCTTGTGTGTGGCAGTATATCTAAAACAAATGCCCCAGTCAGAGTCAGGCACCTTACCCTGTCTTCCTGGGAGTGAATTGTATTCGTGTGACTGCTCAAGGACCTGGCAGAGGAAATGTTCCAGAAGGGAGGAGGCTGTGTGCTCTCCCTGCACTGACACCCTGCCTGTGTTGCTCTCAGCCCAAACCAGTGTGTCTCACACTTCACCTCACCTCCCAGAAATGGAGTTTATTAATAAGAATATTCGGCATGATTGCACATCGAGCCCACTCTTGCCACTGGTGAAATGGGAGGGAGAATGGCCCTTAGGCATTAATAGATGGCCAGGGTGAGAGCTCAGCACTTTGGAGAGGGGACAGCACAGCCTTCAGGACTGGGACTTGGCTCCTCTGCCTGCTTCTTTCAGACCTGTCTCAGTCACTGCTTTGGTCAGATTGCATTTGGTGCTTTGGATAGTAAAATGTTTTTGTAAAGAATATGAAACCATTATACCTGTTGTAATTTCATTATGCCTTTTGTAATTTGGGAAATAGAGCGAAGTTCATGGTAATGCTGAAATTAGTTTGTCAAGTGGGTATAACATCAGGGTGAAACTGCAATCTGCCTGAACTAAAAGGGAATTTTACCCTTAAAAACAGGGGGTTCAGGGCTTGCCCTGCAGAGTTTCAGTTACAGTAGTTCTGAAATCAAGCATCTCTGGAGTGTGAGATGCTCAGCTACACCAGAAATTTAGCAACATAATTGTGGAAGGGCTGATGTTGAAGTGACCTTAATGATCATCTAGTTCCAAATTATCAAATGCAGGTACGCTTATGTTATTACATTTCTTTATTGCTTTCTGCATAGCAGCAAGTCCCACATCACATTCTATTCAGGAAAGGATTCTTAAGGGGTTAAATGGATGTAGCATGAGCTGCATGCTTTGCAGTGTGAGGTACTGGAAATATTTTTATCTTTAGAGCTAATTTGAAGAATTAATCTGAACTTTTAATATCCTGAAAACAATGAGACCTTACTATTGATCTTACTCATGAGAAAAGGATAACAGAGATGCTGTACACAAGAAAAGTCACTGATACTTCTGGTAATGTTCATCACCATTGTGAAACAGCACAATAATAACATTTTTTTCCTGTGTACATCTTTGTGTGAACATTTAAGCCCAAACAGATGGATCTGTGTATATAACTCCATTTTTCCTGTGTTGTTATGCTTCTGGGAAGCACATTGCAGAGCTGGGACTTTTCAGAATATAAATTTACCTTAACAAGTATGATTAATTAATCAGTCAATCTACTTAAGAAAACAGGAAGCTACAAGCCCATCCCTTTGTCAGTTGTCTGTTAGTGGTGTATCTGGGAAACAGCATTTTCAGAAAGTCCAAACTCGGTTTTAAATTATTCTCTTTGCTCACTTTTTAATGGAAAGGTAACTTTCCAGAATCTAGACCCTTTTAAAATGGAAAACGTGCAATATTATCTGAGGGAAGTATGAAGATGATTCACTATGCATGATTTTTTTCAGTTTGTACACATTGGGCATGGTTATTTTTTTGCTCAGGACGTATATATATATTTTCTGCTGAACTTTTCTCGATTGCTTTTTTTATCGGGTTTACAAATCAAATCAAACAGGTATATTGCAGAGCTCTGATATTATTTTCTGCGCTTATAGCACAATGTATTGAATTATGCTTGCTCATGTACTGCTGCTGCTATTCTCTCCAGATTGAGAGAGAATGACTGTGGGGGCTGTAAATTCACTTGGCTTCCAGCACCACCGGTTAAATCAAGAGCCCTGTTCAGGCTGGAGAAGAGACAGAGCAAGTGTTCATTACACAAATCAATTTGGTCAAAAGTACAGCACAGTGGGTACCCAACCATTGCTCACATAATATTGTCAACTTAATCAAATAATGCCTAGAAGACATTCACAAGCTCTTTCTCTCTGAGAAATAACTTGATTGGTACAGCAGGAAAAAAACACGTGCTATTTTGAGCATTTATTAAAAAAATCAGTGGGTGCCTTCTTTTTTGCTAAATTTAAAATTCTGAAGAGCCTTACCCTATGCTAACATGTATACATGAGATAATCATCACCTGATTTACCACTGATAATATTTAAAAAAAATAATTTGTTCCTGTTTTTTTTTTTTTCTCTTTTTTTTCCTCCTGTAAATATTTTAGAGGTCATTCCTCCTAGAATCAGGCTGTTCTTCATCTAGACTTGGTGTGGCTTTAAAAGATATGCAACAGATTTGTGTTTGTTTGCAGATTATAGCAGAATGATCAGGACTTGGTAAAGCTTTCTCATGTTCCAATACTATTTGTTTTCACTTTGTCCAGAAAGAGATAAAAGGTTTTAAGGTTTAGATCCATTTCAGGCATTCCTATAATCTGTTTTCCATTCAGTCTTTAAAAGCTGAGATTGGGAACAGCGTTCTTGTGGTGGTGTGCAAACAGCTCTTCTGTGACTGCATTTCATTGTGCTGGAAACAGGGTTTGAGGGTGAAAGATTTTGTGCACACCATTATGGTTCTGTAGGAAATGAGAGATATTAGTCAGTGAAAAAGAATGGAGGGAAAGTGGAACACTTAAAATTCCGGTGTGAGGAACATTGCAGGGCTGGCTGTCTGCAGTGATGGATGGAAAGGGACACAGAAAATTGGAATCAGCCAGGAAGGAGAATGGAATGGGGTTTTTCCAGCCAGGCAATGTGCACAAGGCCCTCTCTGATTTCAGGTTCACTGACCATTGTTTTATTGTGTCTGGGGCCTTTGCCACAAGTGCTGGGGGTGGGAGATGAGACTCCAGCATCCAGTCAGGGAAATGGGGTTGCATTAGAGGCTGCATGAAGGTTTTAGAATGTATTTTTGAGTGAAAATTGCTGCAAATTTGGATTAAAATGGCCTTAAAGGAAGAGGGGTGTGTGTGTGAAGGGAGTTAATTTTTTTTTCCAAACAAAAAAATGTCAGATTTATTTTATCTAAACAAAATATTTGGTTTAGTGCTTTTCTTCACTTGTATAATTTTTGTTTCTTAAATTCTCAGGAAAAAGCTAGGAAGGGAAACCAGAAAAATAGTTTCAAAAATTTTACTTTAGTGTGAAGTCTTTAAGAACTTGAGTGAAGTCTTTTAAATAATAGAAGATTTCTGTTTCTATAACTGAGTTAAGAAAACAAAAAGAAAAGTATTTTGCTAAAGGTAAAGAATTTCTTTAGAAAACAATAGATATTAATTCTCCTCATGATGAATTTGATTTAAAAGGATACCAAATGTTTATACTGAAATTGTCTTACATTAAAAAAAAATACAACCTTTTCTGAAATACCCTCTTTGATATGGGTTTGCTTACCTGTAAGAATGTTTGAATTCTAATTTATTTTAACACTTAAGCCTTCAGTAGCTCACTGAAGTAAAGGAAGCTCACCTCAACTTGTTTTGCTGTTAGTGAGAATTTGATCTTCTATTTCTGCATTCTGTATTTATAACTTTCATTATAAGTTTTAAAACTATCATATATTAAGAATATTTAATATTTTATAACTGCAAATATGTGGTAGAATAGGGGCCAGAAAGCAGCATCCAAGACTACAGGGATGGAGGAAGGATAATGCCACATCCTAACATAAATTAATTTTTAAAGGACTATCAAACACCACTCTTCAGGTCCTCTAGCAGTGAAGGTATTCTCCTGAAATACATTATGTATGTGTGAGGTAAATTACATTCTGGTTCTGTGAGTCCACAGAGCTCTGAAAGCTGCCTGGCTTGATTTTTTCAAAACCCATCCTGTCCTCTGCCCCCTGTGTGTTTTACCTCCGTGGTGTTACATGGACATTTCTGCATCATCTTCACATTCCAGTTTCAATTCCTGGTTATCCTTGTCCAGATCTCCAGGCACAGCCATGGATTTCTGGATGATAATGTGCTTTGTAAAGAGCCTGTAACCTTGCCAAGCCTTTTAATATGTTCTAAATACTTTAGCCCTGTTAATTGTGCTCCAGGGATTTGAGGCTCATGGACAGTTATGAACTGGTGATGACAGGGACTTGCTAAAGCTTCTGGTTTTCAGCCCTTGCTGCCCAGACTCAGAGACATTCTGTGCTGAGAGTGTAAACTTGAGGCTTCTTAGAGTAAAAATTATTTTAAAAAGTGGTGAAGCCAACCAAAGGCCTGGAAAATGCCAGTACCTGGATTTATCCTCTTCACCCATAACTTGTAGCTCCATTTTAACACCACCCTCAGAAAGCTCAGTGAATTTTGTTGACCATAATCTGTTCAGCTGCTAAGTAGGGCAGTTGCTCCCAGTGTTTTGGGATGTTCATGGTGCACATTTCATCCCTTCTACTCCTCATTTCTATGAATAAAATGAACAGAGATTACTCTTTTCCATTTGCATTTATACAGGACACTGATTATATAATTTCTTCCTTGGGCACCCTCTGTTCCTGAAGCTTTACAGCACCTTTAGAATTCTTTAGTTCTTTTCAGATTAATCCGACTGACCTCAAATTCTTTTGGAGTGTTGCATTTCAAGAGTTTCCAGTCTGTCATCCCCCACCTGCTCTCACATACCACATTTCTTTCTTATTTCTATCCTTCTATGCCTAAAGGTAGAAAATAATCTCTGTGGTGTCTCTAGGTGAAGCCTCAAAATCTAAAGTTTGAATTTTTGAGTTGATTTTAGCTAACAATAGATTAGCATGGAACATTTTTTGTCTCTTGACACCTATATACTGTATTTTCTATCTGAAGCACTAAATATTCATAAAGATAAATTATTTACTTTGTGGGCCTGTGAGTTCAGGGAGTAGCACATGAAGAGATGTGGTGGCACTGACTCAGCTTTTGGTCTACGCTTGATCTGATCCCATTATTTGCTTGAATCACTTGTAAATCTTTCTTCAGTGCACACAAAAGTTTGTATTTGTGTGAGTCTCATCATGTCCTGTGAAATATCCAGGTTGTTACTAATGGACTGATGCTGCTGCAGAAATGAGGACCTTTTATTCATAAAGTGCTGTTAGCACAGAAGTATAGGCAATATAGATGTTAGTACTTTTAATTTGAGAACATTTGTATTACTTAGGGAGGATATTGTTGAATTTCACTTGCTAGAATTCAATTTATATGTAGTTATTGCTGATGTAAATGATGTGTTCTGTTTGAGTTCTTTTGTTTCCTCTTCAACAGGCTTGTTGGTACTAAAACTGTGTGGTAAGGTTTATTTTATTTAACCATTTTTATGTTGCTTAAATTGTTGTCTCCTAATGGAAATTTCATACTAGCAGGAAATGGGTAATTTCTTCTTTTTTTACTTTAAATGAAAAAACTAGAAAGACAAACTGAATGCAATATTAGCACACAAGAGAAAGATGGATAATTAGGAAAACAATGGGGTCAGAAGGAAGAGGAAGGACAGAGCAAAGAGAGTGATGGCTGTCAGATCATCCTCGGTTTTCATTCAACTATTTTCTTTCCCCTTCTATTCTTTCAAACCCTTCTGCCCATGCAAACGAGTATGACTGGGCTGTTTTAAAACACCCATACAGAACCTTGTCTAATGACTCTGTGATGTACAAGCAGTAATTAATTAGGCACTGTAGGATATAATTAAAGAACAGAGATGAGTAATTTCTATAACATACTGATAGAACAGCACTGGTTAATTTTACTTTTTGGATGAAGGGCATTTCATATTTCCTTCCTCATCTCACTGCAGATTTTTAATTTGTTTGTTAAATCATAACACATGGCAATGTCCTTCCATTTTAAACCAGAATTTTAAAGCCAGGAAACGGTGTCCCTGTAAGAAGTACCATGACATAACCTCATTTTGGTGAGGAAGAAAATCTGTAAAACTTTGTTTCTGGGTCTCACACTTGTGTCAGGCAACCTTCACCACTGATTAAACTTCTGTTCCCTCTCACAACTCAAGGCCTTTTCCATAATGGCCACCATTTATCTGGGCAGAATGACCCTCCAGTGCCCATCAGCACTGCCTGTGAAATGGCAGAGAGGATGAGATGTGGTCCCTGCCTGCTCTGGAGAGTCCCAGTGGCCTCTGAAGGAAAGCACTAATCTGATTTGAAAGGGTCTGGCTTGCTCTGCCAGCAGGCAGCATTTGGACTGCAGATTCAGTTCCTTAGCTTGGTAAACACAGAAGGGGTTAAAGGAGTTTCTACAACCTTATAGGGATCTGTATTCATTGATTATTTAAGACTAGCTAAGCAAATCTACAAATAATAATTTACTCATTCTCCAGTTTATTCCAAATACATATTACCACTGCAAATGTATGCTGTTGAGAAAGAAATGGATTTGATTTTCATGTATTTAAACTTCTGGTATTCCTCACTACTTTGGAGCAGATTTAACTGGTTTTAGTTTGTTTGTTTGTTTGTTTATTGAGAATTTAAGCTCACCTCCTCGTATTAAAAATGCCAGAATTACTTACACTATGCTTTATTTTGCTTTACCCTTTTAGCAGACAGATGATGCAGCACAGACCGATGGCCAGCAACAGACACAATCTTCTGAAAACACAGAAAACAAATCACAGCCAAAACGGCTCCACGTCTCAAATATACCATTCAGATTCCGAGATCCAGATCTTAGACAAATGTTTGGTGTAAGTGCTCATCATTTATTTCTGGGTTTTTTTTACATTTGCATTGCAATAGGTGTTTTGTATTATAGGCAACCGTGAAGGCTGTATCTCTGATTAAGGCTGTTTAACCATTTTCAAGAAAGATTCCCCTTTAATCTATGTATAATCAAACATCTGATTGCCAGTCACAACTGGGAAAAGAAATGACACTGATTCTGCTGGATGTGATGCACTTGGGTGCTTTGTACTACATTCACAAAAAGCTATCTGTGGTGGCTTAAATCCATACATATTGCTGCTGTACATATCTAGATTTATCTGGCTGCTTTTATTGATTTTGGAGAGTGTGATGTTAAACAGTCAGTGCCTGACCTCATGAGTAAGGGACCCTAAAGGGAGGCAGGAGCTAAATTTCAGCACAAACTTCAGACACAGGAATCCTCACCCACCTCCACAGGTTTTGTAGGTCTGCAAAAACCTTTGATGGTTTTTGTTAGTATTTGTTTGTCAATCTCTCAGTTTGTGCTTTCCCCCAGGCCACGGCTGCCTTCAAGCATATCCCCTGTGTTTCACACAGGCCATCAGCAGCAGGAATATGAACACGAGAGCTTAGACTGCCTTTCTACTCCCTGATCCAAGAATTCTCAGGTTTAGTTTGAAATGCCACTAAACCTAATCTAGAAATAGTGCTTGATCATCTATTAGAACCCAACTCAGGACTCTGAAGTATTTCTGTTACTCTCACTGTCTTTATTCTGCCTCACTAAACCCAAATTGTCTCCTGCATTACAGCTGGTTATTCAGTGCAGCTCCAAGTGCCTCATGGCTCTGCACTTCTTTCCCTCTCTCATGTTCAGATTTTTAAGTTGTTCTAATGTGTTTGTATGTGAGTCAAAGGATGGTGTTTCTCAGTATTTATTGCTCTGAAGGAAACAGTCCCTGGAAAAAGAATCCTGGTGTAGTACTGGGAAATGAGTGACTGTTCTGCTGGATCTGACTTGGTACAAGTTGCCTCCCCTGAACACAGCTTCCAGCTCATCAGCAGAATAGCAGAAGGCATAATAATTAACCATCTAGAGAAAAATATGCTAATTTATTTAAACTAAACAAACCACTTAAGATAGGTTTTATTTGAAAAAAAAGAAAACAAACATTAAATGAAAGGATTTTTTTTGGGTAGGTATTGTAGTAATTTATAAATGAATGAATGCATTTCTTTTTAACGTTTCTAAGTCTTAGGTCTCAATAGACTGACACTGGAAAATAGCTGGAGTTTCCATCTGACTTCCAGAATAACTTGGGAACAGAAAACTTCTAGCTCTTTAGAAATGATAGGAAAAAGAGATTTCTGTATGTGTGAGTTGTAATATTTCATACGAAATAACGCAGGTCTGCATTATGTCCATGTTAAGCATACAGTAGATTATCTTTTTATATGGACATGAATATAACAGAGGAGAATTGTTTAAATATCTGTGTCTGCATCGAGGCTGAAGTGGAAGTTAAAACATTGATTAAATGGTGAAAGCAAGAACATGAAATAAGCCAAAGTATACCAAATCATGGCTGATTTTTTCATGGTCAAGCTGAAACTCTTTAATAAACTAGAGAAGAAATAGTGTCCTTTCTGCCCTGTAATTATTTATAATATCTTAAAAGATTGGAGTATTCATTTCTGCAGTTGCTGGGACTCTTGTTGGATTATTCTCCATTTGCCTCTCTCCAGTTTCTGCCTTTGTGTTTAAGATATTGGGTCACTGACCAATGCCAAATATAATGCACACTGCATGTTAATGACTTATGAAATAACAGAAATGAGCCTCTGATGCATTACACTGTCACCTCATAAAATGTGTCCTGACAAAAGGTGTTCTAACATTTATTCCCTTCCTAAGGCAGATGCAACAGGGCATTTTCCTCTGGGACAAGCAGCTGCGTTCAGCTTTTTTATGTGCAAACAATGTCTAGAGAATTGGGTGCTGTTGAAGGTCAATAGGAATAACAGTCACTTCTAATATTATAATAAAAATACAATTCTGAGCAGAGAAAATATCCCCCTAAAGTGAATATCTATTCTAGTTTTCCAAATTATGCTCCAGTAAGACAAAACTTCTTAGGAAATAATGGTTACCCATTTCAGCAAGGGTTCCTCAGTCCATGAAGCCAGCAACAAAAGTCCCACCTAGTTTAATCCTATTCCTGTAATGCAGAAGTAACCAAACTCCTTCAGCCTTTCTGGAAAATGCTGAAATTTGGGACTGTGCTCACAGTTTAATGCTCTTTCCTCTCTGTCAGGGGCTTCACTGAGCTTCAAGTTCCTCTGTGGAGTGATTGGAATGAGCTGAATGATGCACACAATTTAGAAGTATTCTTGATCTGACTCCTTTTAGTGTTGTCTTTTCTTGTGTGTTTAACAATATTTGGTTTTATATCATTTAACATTTGTAAAGCTTTGCACCATTTGCTGCAACAAACCTTTGTATTGTATATGATAGAAGAGTTGAAGTTATCTAATTTTCATGTAACTTTTTCTGTTTCTTTGCAGCAATTTGGTAAAATCTTAGATGTTGAAATTATTTTTAATGAGCGAGGCTCAAAGGTAAGCAGTTTAATTCACCTGCGGAATTTTTTGTTTTGTTTAAAATATATGAGTAAAAGGAAACAACTGCACTGCTATGACAAAATAATGTCTGAAATTTTATGTTAGTGAAAACATCCTCTGAGCTGTCAGTCAGTTTTCTAAGCAGTACGAAAATCATTGGACTCATATCTTTTCAAGGGGGTAATTTTAACTACTCCAAACTGTCATCTGTTTTATGGGAATGTTGATTTTCACTGTCCTTATTCTTCAAGGGTATTTATTTCATTTATTTCATGAGTCCATAGCTAAAGATATTTCTAGGCAGTTTGTATTAGTATAGTTTTTTTTTCCTTTATTGAAATGAAAGATGACAATGATACCTAATAACTGTCCTCTTTAGTAATTAGCTGAGAAGATATGTGATTGTTCCAGATTAAGTGCAGATGTTTTCCTCTTTAGTTAAAGACTTAGTACACCAACCCTTTGAAAACAATCTATTTTTAGCATTTATTTTATTAAAGGAGTTCTTATTGTATTGAAAAATTTAATTTTTTTTTCCAAAATTACTTTGCCTTAAATGAAAACTTCAATTTATTCAATATTTAAGAAATAAAGCAAGATAGAATGGCCAGGACTGCATCAGCTGGTGCAAAACTGTGGTCCAGGGTGTTCACCTGTGATATCAGCTGCATTATAGGGGTTTATGTCTGTCATATGCATATCTTTTTTTTCTTTTCTTGCCATGTCAGACACACTAAAAAGTTTATTCACTAATGTTTCAATCTTCCTGTAACTCATATATCATTTATTATTAGCAATGGAATGTTATCCCTGTTCTAGAACTAGTGTAACCTGTCATATTTTAAGAATCATATACATAAAAAATCTATCTTAGATATATTTTAGTTCTGTTAATATTTATTTTCTGAAATTAAAGCCTTCACTGTTTTTTAACCTAAATGGAACAGCTGAAATCTCCTGGTTTATTATTCAGACATTACTTAGTCCCCTTGCCTGCCAGCCCAAACTCAGTTGGAACATTTATCACTTTTTCAGTAAACAACTAAAATGGATGGAATTTGGTGGCTCAGAATCTCCTACTCTGGCCAAAATTTATTATTGCTAAATTTTGGTTGTTCAATAATATTTTCAAAAGACATGGATTGTCCAGACCTGCTGCAGCTGCATAATCCCATTAATTTCCAGAGCCTTCTCCCACTGGCCACCTTTACTGGTTCTGCTGACAGGGTGGAGCTGAGCACGTGTGGGAGGACTTTAAACTTTAGTTTAGCCACTAAATCTTGCCCAGGTGGGCGTTTTAATCACCACAGCTACACTGGGCTGCATAAGTGTAAAGTTTTGTTAAAGTTTTGGGGGATGGCATAAGCAGATGTTTCCAAATTGAACTTTTCTTTTTTGACATTGGCTTTGCAGTGTGAAAACATCCCAGTGCCTTGTGCTAAAGGCAAGATCCTGGAAAGGATTTCAGAAGGAAAAGGTTTTCCTGGCTGGGTTTATAACATCCCTGCCTCAGTTACACACTTGGTCAGGTCAGACTTGTCGATAAATGCTCCATCAGGGCTGCAGCCCAGCTGTGTCCGGGGAGCTGCTGAAGATGCCTGAGGCAGGGCTGGGGTGCATCTCACAGCTCAGGGCTGCTGCTTCTCACCTTGCTCAGTTATTTCAGCCACAGCTACAGAGTATTTTCAGTTGCAGAAGTACCATTAGATTCTCTCAATTAAATGAAAAGTTAAGGGAAAATGAATATTAGGAATAAGCAGGACATCTTTTTTTCTGTTTTTTTTTTTTTTTTTTTAATCTGATCATTTCGTGTCCATTCTGTAGGAATTAAGATGCACCAGATTAAAGTCCCATTCCTGGCAGTGCTTATCTATGTTTTCATAAAATCCCACTGAAACTGAAAGGACTACTAAGTGGTTTCAGACTGAGTACAGGTAACAAAGTTTGCAGGATCAGAATTCAAATTTGTTTCTAGCTGCAGTTTTGGCATAAGAATTGATAGAATTGTTTTTGGTTTTGCTTCTGTTTCTTTTTCTTTCTTTTTATTCTAATAGTTATTGTTTTAAATGATTGCTGCAAAAACAACAGAAGGAATCTCATTCTCATGCCATATTAGTTAAGAAAAACGGGATTGCATATTCAAAAACCATATCATTATAACACCACTGTAAAGTATAAAATCATCTTGCAGAAGGGAGTCCTCCCATAAAAGAAAGCTCTAAAACAATGAAAGATTCATACAACAAATTTCTGCTTGATTGAATGTGTAATAATAATGAAGAAATCTTTGCTAAAATATACAGCAACACTGATGACTTTTGAATTTTTGACCATTTTCTATCGGTTATAAACCAAGACTCTAGACAGCTCTATATATACATTAGGAAATCTGTTTATGTGTGTATGTCTTAATGTGTATCTAGTGTATATTGCATTAACACCCATTTCCTCAAATAAGGAGATCTCCAAAGTGCCTCCCAAATTAAATCTGAACCTTCTCACATACTAACTTGGCTATTATTAAATCACTTGACAGATTTTAGAAATAAAAGGCATATATTTGCATTACCAGTTAACAGAATGCAGCTGTTAACTCAGCTGCATATTAAATTGGTGTTGAAATGTTTGTGTAGGTATTTGAATATGTGATGGGTGAATCTGTGTTTTGTTCTTGAGTTTCTCTGTCAGCCAGGTAAAGTTAAAGATTTGCATAAATAGTAAGAGCTTAAGTTGTGTTGATTATGAGAATAAGTACAACATAAGAAATTAAAAAATAACAAATTAGTATTATTTTCAGTCTTTGAAGTTCCTGTCTTATCTTGGCTTGTGGCTCCACTTTTTATGTTTTTCTAATTTTTTAGTGTAATTAGGTTTTTATCTTTCTCTTTAGCTGTTTGAACAAAAGTTAACTGGTAGCGTTGTGAGCTAAGGAGAGTGACAGAAAATTTTGACTAAACTCCCTCCAAATGTTTGCAATTCCAAGAGGGGACAATTGCCCAGGCAGGAAAATAGGGAAAAAAAACCAACCAAACAAACAGACTTGGGGGAATTTCTGCTATTGAATGGAGTTACTCTGCTTAGATCCATGGATCCAGTATGTTTTCTGCTGTGAAATTTTCTTAATGGCATCCTAAATGAGGAGGGATTTTTTTTTATGGAGCTTGAGCAAGATGGGACAAAGCATTCCTGGAAGAAATAAAAGTTTAAAGCTGAGGATAGGTGGAGGTATAAGAAAAGCCTGTACAGGGATCCAAACCACAGAGATTAGTGCTGAGGAGGGGGATTTACTTCCTCTCACCGCTCCTGGTGCTTTGGGAAAAAGAGAGTTACATCCTCAGTGCCTTGTGGCAAGTGAGGTCGTGGCCTTGTGCTAAAATTGTGGAGAAAATGTGTGGAATTGGGTGTTGTGAGAATGGCTTCAGCTGGAGCTGCAGCTGCTGACAGAGCCCCTCGGAGCTCGGGCTCCAGGCTGCATTTAAACGGGGAAAAAAGAGTAGCTGTGCTTAAGCTGCTCTGGAGAAACAGAGACCACTGCTGTACATAAATGTCACTTTTTTGCATTATAAATGGGAATAAATAACTGGGTTTTTTGACTAGGTGAAATAACCCAAATAACTCAGAGAATTAACCTGAGAGTTACTTCACTTTTTGTTGTTCGTTGGCTAGTTCTGCAGTCCATTTCCATTCTTTTTCTCACTGCTTGGTGTCAGTTTTGCCTTAGTTTGATATTTGGTTTCCCCTTTGTGTAAATGAATGTAGAAATGTCTTCCCTTTCTTTTTATTATTCTTTTGCCCTCTTTTTATTTTTTTTTTTTTTTAGCAAGTCACTTTGTGTAGTAGGTAGCACTGCAGAGTGTTCCTAGTGGGTGAACCCTGGCAAAACTCAGCAAAGGCAGATGAGGAGCTGTGGTGAGTGGCTGATTGCTCAGGAGAGAACAGAGTTCAGGCTAAAACAGAAATAAAAAAAAAAAACAGTTTTAGTAGCACTTAAACTATGTAAGCACTGCCTGTGTGCAATTGCAAATGGTTCTGGGTGTGAAAGCTCAGGGATGTAGAGGAGCATTTGTTTGGATAATTCTGGGAGGCATGCAAAGGCATTGTAGTGCTAATGCAAGAATTACTTCAAAGGGTTGGTGTATGTTTCTAAAATGTTCTTCACTGTCAGATATTTCCAAAATATTTTCCATTTTAAATAGCGTTGAACTTAGGGCATTTTTGTAGGATTTGAAATGTTTGTTTTAGCCTGGTATAATAAAGGAGGGGGTTTGTTATAAGCAGAATATCAGATTTGTCCCACTAATATGGGATTCTGGAGTTTAACCAGTTGCATGTTCTATATGTGGAAAATAATATGCAGAACAAGTAAATGAAGCAGTTAAACTTATTCAAAATGTTTGCATTTTTCTTCTTTTATCAGAGTTTCTTTTTCTATTCACATCATGTGATTTTCTTTGATCTGTTAATACAAGAAAGTTATACTTTGTTCTGAAAGTACTTTTGTTTTGTTGGTGGTTTTCTTTTTCTTTCCTTTTTTCCTTTTATAAAAAAATAAGTAAAGGCTGTATAGTTTGACAAAAGTTTAAGTTACCCTAGTGTTGCATGGGAACAGTGTTTCTTATAATCACAACAGCATGACTAAGTAGGCAATATTTAGAGTATATTGACATTCAGTGTTGAATTTTGTGCACATGTTTTTTATTTCGTTGAGATATCTGCATGTCATTAAAATGTGGTTCATTTTCTTTTCTCATTAGTTCATTTTTTTCTATGTGAAGACACTGTAATTTATTTTAATTTCATTTTCTTATTGTTAGATTTATTTTCCTCTGTAGTGACATGTAGAAAGGTATTTTTGGTATCATTCTTTGACTTTCTCAGAGGGTATTATCTAACTGATGACAGGAAAAAAAATTTGTTCACATTTGTTGCTTATTTATTGCACATCTCAATACAATTATAATTTTTCTAATTTGCATGTTACAGAAATGAAGCGAGGACAAGAAAATATTAAATTAAAGAGAGAGAACATAAGCAAACAAGTGGTCATTGACTGAAATAATAATGTGCATGTTGTTTTCCCCCCTTCTCCCTCCTGCATGCAGGGATTTGGTTTCGTAACTTTCGAAAATAGTGCTGATGCGGACAGGGCGAGGGAGAAATTACACGGCACCGTGGTAGAGGGCCGTAAAATCGAGGTGCATGTTCAAAATATTTTCCTTTTCATCTTTTTTATAAATGTCTGCTTCACTCTCATTTGTTGTTTCAGATGCATCATTGGTGTCTTCTGTGTGCTCCCCTTTCCCCTTCCCATTGTTTATATATATATTTATATATAAAGAGAGAGAATCTGGCCTTACTTGGGTTTTTTATTATTATTTCTTTTGTAATTACTATTATTATTATCATTATTGCTGAAAGGTGGATGACAGATTCGAAAACAAAAAAAAAAAATGAAAGCTTTAATATTTTGAAGTTATTATTTTGGATGTTTTGTAAATCAATGGGTGCAGTAGATTCCAAAAACCAGCCAACAAAAAATAATTATAAAAATTGAGAACAACAACAGCAAAAAAAAAAAAGTGTGACAGACAAAACAAAAACAAAAGGTTGTTTTTTTTCTTTTCTTTTTGTTTTCTTTTTTTTTCCTTTTTTTTTTGTTTGTTTGTTTTTTTTTTTTTTAATTTTTGTTGCTGCAGGGTTGATGTGGGATCCACAGTGGCTTTCCAAAAATTCAGATTGGGAAAGAAGCATCCAAAAGATGCACCAGAAACAAAGCCAGACTAGAGACTGAGCGAATGCCACATTTAGTTTTCAAGAAATTGGGTGGCCTGAACCATCCCCATCTCCCAAAACCTCCAGCCATGTTTGCCGTGCCACTGGATCCCCTTCAACACTGCCTCAGTCGTATTTGTTAGAATTAAAAAAAAAAGAAAAAAAAAAAAAAAGAAAGAATTACCAATTGAAAATGCTGTCGTCTTTTGAGTAAGATGTTGCATATTTTGCCTTTTCATTTTCCCCCTCGACGGTAGCGCTTAGGGCCCTCACCAAACTCTCAGTAACCATGGTAACTGTATACATACCCATGCTGGCGATGGTGCTGAATGGTAAGTGGAGAAGTCCATCTGCCGTTTCACGTATTTAGCGCTGATATACCACGTGGATTTTTTTGACTTGTTGTATTAAGTTTTCTTGATGCTACATTTTTTTCTATATATTGGTACGCCTGTAATTGAGTGTACGTTTTAAGCAAGCCTGGGAGGCACTGATTGGATTGAGGATATGACTTCGTGCACATCTTACTCAGATTGTTAACTCCATATTGTGTTAAATAATGCACCCTCTTTTTATCCTTTTGTTAGCTGTGATTTTAAAGCTTGAATGATTTTGTTAATTCTTGCAATGAAAAAGGCTCTTGTTCCAAGTGTTGAATGCTAGATGTTGCTTTTCCAATGGTACTTCTCTTCTAAAGGGTTATGTTGCACACTGCTAAAATTCGTTTGTCCCTTTTTTGACATTTTCTTTGTTTCCTTGTACCTTGTCTCTTTCCTTTCTACTCCACTGCATGTTCCTTCATATAATCTTTTTTTTTTTACTTCTGTTTTGAGTATTTATTGTATCAGTGTTATCATGGAATACAAGCATGCTCTTAAGTCTTAAATTATGCAGTACCTTTTAATTTGCTTTTAATGTCTTTTTATTAAAGTTTAAATGATATGATGTTGCTTTATTGAAATGATTTGTAAGTTAAAATGGTTATGAAAGTAAATGTAATTATAAATAGTATGATTTTGTTATGCACCTGTTGCCTTCTATAAATTAAATTGCATTTTATTTTCACATGACTAATAGCAGTAATAATGCATGCGTTTAATAGTGACACGGGCCCTCCCCGTAACCCTTTCTAATCCCCTGTTCTATGTGCTTAGGTAAATAATGCCACAGCACGTGTAATGACAAATAAAAAGACCGTCAACCCTTACACGAATGGTAAGTGCATGGGCCCCCTGTGCTGGGTGACTGTCCCTGCATGCCCCACCCCAGTCCTGCTCAGCAGGGTGCTCACTGCTCCCGGGGTGTCCCACTCACTGCTCCCGGGGTGTCCCACTCTGCACCTCCTGCTTTCCTGGGACTCAGAGTCCCAGGACACGATGGGCTTGGGCAGCAGTGCCACCTCTGCAGAGCTCGGCTGATTCCCAGCCGGGTGGGCAGAACACAAATCCCCCTGACTGGAATCCCAGTGTTAGACCCCAAATCCCTCTGACTGGAATCCTAGGGTTGGACCCTGAATCTCCCTGACTGGAATCCCAGTGTTGGACCTTGAATCCCCCTGATTGGAATCCCAGGGTTGGACCCCAAATCCCCCTGACTGGAATCTCAGTGTTGGACCCCGAATTGCCCTGGCTGGGATCCCAGTGTTTGACCCCACATCCCCCTGACTGGAATCCCAGTGTTGGACCCCGAATTCCTCTCACTGGAATCCTAGTTTTGGACCCCGGTGGCTTTTATGAGATACATGGACCTGGTGGGAGAGTGAAGTTCTCTGTTTTGTGCAGTGTTAATGGAGTGATGAGTGAGATGATGGAAGGATTCAACTTGGTTTTGGAGATGGAGGGAAGGAGACCAGCAAGAATGTTTTTCCCGTAGAACCCTTTAGTATCAGGACACACATCTGGTCAAAGATCATTTTCATATCTTCCTTCCACAATTTATTAGAAGAAGGGAGACTAATATCAGATGCTTCTTCCAGCTTTTCTTCTTTTTCCATGGAGAAATCAGAATTCTAAGCTATCTAAAAATGAAATTAATTCTAATCCTTAAGTTGGTGTAATGTTGTACATTAATGATAGAAAAAGAATCCGTAGTTATTTGAGGCATTTGGAAACAATACATTTTTAAATGTTTCATTTGGAATTGTTGGATTGACAATCACATGCTTGAGTGCGCCATTGCTGGTTCAGAAAATTCAAATTCAAACAAGTTCCTAACTCATGTCAAACAATAGCACATGAACTAAAGTTTATAAGCCTTTAGTTCAGCTAGACTCTGTAGTTGTTGGTATTTGCTTTTCAATTTAATTCAGTTTTTCCCATCCAGTAGAAAGCAGTTGAAATGTGCACATAAAGGTTTCCTAAGGTAGATTAGACTCTTTTCCATTTTGAAATATAATGGATCATATTTTCTGTATTTGAGGTCTCATTAGGGAGGTTTTACTAAAATCCAAGGCACACAGTGGCTTTATTTTTTAATAAAGCTCATCATTTTCTTTTAACACAATAAAAATAAAACACAGGGATGCTTTTCATGTGATGTGATAATTTATGTAGTTAAAATGATCTAGAGAAGAAGAGGCTGAAATTCCTCATGCTTTCTTAAAAGCTGTTTTCTTCCTCATTTTGTATGTAGATGTGAAGCTTGGCAAATTATGCAGATGGGAAAATCACCTTTGTTTTTAGTGGTTTTAAAGCATCCCAGTGAATCTAGAGAGAGACACGAGGCTTGACTGGATCACATAAAGAGATTTTGTTGTAATACAGAGCTAAATTAACCATGTGCATATGAGCCTATGAACTCTGCCTGCTATATTGCAAAGATAAAAGGAGTTTTTCTGTAAATGATGATGCATATTTTGTATTCATATTATCCTAAGGCTACAAAACTGTTCATGAGCAAATAACATGTTACATATCAGCACAGCTAGTGCTGAAGGAAGGGAATGCTGGCAGTAAGAGATGGGAAATTTTTAGCCATGTGGTTTTAGAGGAGTTTCATATCTATTCCCTGCACTGCAGGATTACCTAGATCACATGTTCTCATTCATTAATATCCAAGACCAGGATGAGCAAAATCTGCTGTTGTTTCCCACTTAGAGTGGTTTTTTTGTCATTTTCCATCCTGTTCCATCAGATCTAGATCTCACCAAAAGTATGAAATACCCTGTTCAGTGCATAAAGAAGTAGCATTTATTTATTTGTTGTGAACCTAGACATCCAAGGTGCTGCATGCAGAATATTCTTATCCACACCTTCTGCCAGTTATCCATCAAGTAAAACTCTGCTTGCAATTCATAGCTTTTGATTGTTTTCATCTTTTTTACCTTTTTTTTTTTTTTATGTCTGAAGTCCCCTAAAGTAAACACACAAGGACAATCACGTCCCCCTTGCATAATCATCCCAAGCACCAAGGAATGAAGTGCAGACGTGTAAGGGGTTTCATTTAGTTTCATCAGTACTTATCCTATCAGTCATCCTGGCATGGCACAAGTCTAGTTCTTTATCATTTTGTCAGGAATTAACCACTGCTAGAGCTGATTATTTATTGAAGATTACTGTTGTCCAAAGTAAAGGGCTCATCTTTTAAATAAACTATAAGCCAGTTTTTTCCACCAGCATGTTAGAATTTGCAAGACTCGTCTGATGCAGGTAGCCAGAAACATTTTGTTTGCACATGCCTTTTTGTTTGCTTCAGAACCACTTACTTTTCTATGCCTCTCTTTATCTTTCAAAGTGTGCGTTGTGACTGACATGTTGTTGGCAGGTATTCAAAAGGTAGATGGGGCACATGTTGTATTCTATCAAAACGTCAGGAACTGATATTTATTTTAATTTAAAAACAAGATACTCTCTGTTTTGTGTTTCATTCCTGAATACAGCTGGTTGTTTGATAACAGGACTCATGTTGGTAATAGGATTGCAGAAGTCAGTAGATTTCAAGGCACAAAAACTTGATTTTTTTTTTATATATATATATACCGCTTTGTTCAAATAAGTGGTGTGCTTTTGTGTCCTAAATGGTCTTTGAAATAAGTGTGCTTTCCAGTGACTTTTGACTCCTTAAATGAACAGTTGCTGGGAGAGCTTTTTTTTTGTGGATTTGTTATCAGTCAGGATGATTTTGATGGCTCACCTCGTGCTTTGGAGATACAACTGCTTTCTCTTTGCAAAGAAATTCAATGTCAAGAGTGCTACATGTTAGCAAAAATATTTGAGACATTTTTAGATGTTCCAGCCTATCTTGTTCACAGCTGTACTTTCTTCTGATGCCATATTGCCATTCAGGATGCTTGTCCAAGGGTTGTTGGGCACAAAGAATTATGGGCAGGTACATTCAGAGAACTGCAGCAATAAAGGAGGAACAAGAAGCAGAGATCTGTAAAAGGACAAATATATTTTAAAGTTTATACTGGTGGTGCTTTGGATTTGAGCCTTCTGTTGCTCTAAATTTAGATTCAAAATCACATCTAGTGCCTATTAGCACAATTAAATCCCCTCCCACTCCCTGTCCCCATCCCTGGGTAGAGACAGGAGGGAAGGAAATGGAGTCACAGGGTTCTTTCCTACCCAAGCCTTTCTCTGGCCATGGTGGCATCTTCACTCTATGAAGCAGAAATAATCCTTTCTGTGCTGCTGGGCCCCTTTTCTAGCACAGCTTGTTACCCCAGGATCATTTCCTTCCCTTCAACACACTGGACATATGCTTCTCTGGATGACTGGGAAGCTGGGTCAAGCAGAGGGTTTTTTCTTTGCTTGGCTGTTTTTTAAGTTTCAAGCTTTTACAGTTTCAACTCAAGAAGGAGATTAATATTGTGACAGTAAGAAAAATGCACAAAATTACACCCACAGCCGAGAATTTGCCTCCTCCAGCTGCTGCAGAAGGGTTACTTGGCAGCTGCTCGCTCGGATACATCAGCTCCCATCACACTTGATTAACCCACACAGCTATGGGCCAGCACATTGTTGGCTGACAAGATAAAGTTAAGTTTAATTACTGTTATTTTCACGATGAATGAAGTATTTCCTCCATAGGCTTCAAAAAGTTAGATGAGACAGCCGTCACTGGGAGAGTGGTGAGGAGCTGAAATATGAGACTGCCTTTCAGCTGTGAAGAACAATCTGTGTCTTCCAACATGATTTTTTTCTTTCTCTCAGACAAATTGTGGCACTGTTAGTGTAACTTAGAAGCTGAGAGATGTCTGTCAGCTGCTTTGACAGCAAAAGCTGACAGATCTAAAGTTCTGTCCAATCTTTCATTTTGCGTGGTGTTGATCAGTGGTCTTCTGAGGAAGTGTTGCATTTGAAATATTGGTTATTCCCTAACATATATAAACTTAGATTTTTACCCAGTCTCAAGATTTGAATGATTTTCTATCACACAAAATTTGGCTAAGAGATGTGTTATACTCTGACATTTCTAAATATAATCCTGTGGAATGTAAAATTGAAGGATCAGGTAAAACCCCTGTGGTATTTTCAGGAGAAAAACCTTTTAGCCCTTCTTGGCTGGGCATTTTCCAGCTTCCCTAACTGTCTTTTGGGTACATAGAGCAAGTGCAGTCACTTCTAGAGAAAAGGTGTCATGCAAAACTGCTTACTCTGAACTTATTCATGAATTGCTTTTCAAAACCATCCCTCCCCTCTCATATTGAACAGTTAATTACTGGGAAATAATTACTGTGCATGAGATGGAGGTAGCTAGAAAGGGTGGTAATAGTTTGTTTGTTATTGAGATTTTTGCACTTCAGTTTTTTCAGTCTTATAAGCCTTGATGTTTTATGATTTTCCACTGTGCTTTTGCATTACACTATATGGCCAAGGCAGAAATAAATCTAGTGTGCATTTTAATTCTTCTAATCGTGGCTTTTGAGATTTTGAAAAGCTTTGTTGTCAGTGTCTGGATTGTGTTTTGATTCCAGAAGCAGTTATAAATTCTATTTTAAGTACCTTAGCTCTGGAGTTTACAACATGCTTCTGCTCAGGGTTTTTTTCTTTATTCCCATTTACAAAAAGTGCTTCCCACTCCTCTGATTTGAGTGTGCTTTAGGAAAACCCCTAATTTTTCAGTTGAAAATAATTGTTCACTGAAGGAAAAAGAGAATGTGGCTGGGGGGATGTTGTGTGGAGTTTGCAGTTAGCTGGGAGTGGATGTACCTGTGGCTGAGCAGCCCACAGTAATTGGCAGTGCACCACAGCTGAGAACACTAACGAGTTTGCTGCGCTTTCTTTTGCTCTTCTCTTGCCCCTTCCCCTCCAGTCCCTCCAGCCTGGTTATCTTTAACATCCCCCATGCTTTGCACACCCCTGGGTCTGCAGCCAGCCTGGGGATGCTGCATCAGGTGCAAAGTGAAAGCAGTAATTTGGAGTTTGGCCAGAACACAGGCAGAGCAGCTCGGCGAGTTCTGTGGCAGTGTTGGGAGGACAGTGATTATTTAGGAGGAAAGCAGTGGCTCATTTGTACCCCTTGAGACCTGGCATTTGACTGGACCCCACAGAGCATCTCCTCCAGTGTCACAACAGACATTGCCATGCTGTGGCTGTGCTTTCCTTTTGCCAGGGTAGAATCAAAATGCTCCAATTATTTGGTTGCCCCATAACCCTTTATAGAAGAGGCTTATCAGAAATGTTTGTGTTCAGAGAATGAACTGTCCTGGCTTCTCTGGCCAGGAACCACAGAGCCAAAACAATGGCTAAGAACCATCTGCCCTGTACTAGAGGCTATGGGGATACCTGAAATGGTGCTGGCTTCATTCCAGAGCTTGAGGCAGTAAATCCATCTGCATTTCAGCCAAGGTAATCCACCTGGTCATTTACTCAGTGCCACATGTCTGGAGAATGCCTTGTTTCATGACTTATTTTCATACCTCAGACTCATCAGAGTTGAAAATCATTAATCCAAGATAAAAGATTAAAGATTAGTAAAGATTATTAGATTATTAAAGATCAGTAATCAAAGATAACTATGAAACTTGAATTACAACAATCTTTCTTGAAGTAATTTTGTCTGTATTTTCTAAACAATAGTAGTTAGAGTAATAATAATAATTGTTATTATTATCACTAATTGCAATATTAATGGTTATGTTTTTATTTCCTGCAGGCTGGAAATTAAATCCAGTTGTTGGTGCAGTTTATAGTCCAGAGTTCTATGCAGGTAAGGATTGCTCTATGATTGTCCCACTGGCCATATTTCATTTTAGTATTCTTTAAAACCTGCAAAAGTATAGAATCTGTGTTTGGCATGAAGTTTGCTTTCTTTGTGTGATTCACATTATTTACAAGTCATTTATATATTTGTGGTTCAAGATTTTACCTTACCTGGGCATAATAAACTTTATATACAAGATATATGAATGCCTTTTTATTGGAAGATAGCTAGTATAACATGAAATGTACAGCAGTATCCTACTCTTACATGACATTTTATTTTATTTCATATTTTAGGGCAGTCACTTTCTGGCAGAAATTCTTTAAGGAACAACAGCAAAAAAAAAAACTATCTAGAACTATATATACATATATTTATATATATAGTACATACATGTATGTAGACAGAAATAGGTATAATGTATATGGAATCGTAATTTTTTCCTGAGCGTTTTCCTTTACGTTTTATAGTTAGTTTTTCAGTTTGATGTTTTTGTATTTTAAATCTATATTTTCACCTGAGACCAGATTCTGATTCCAGTTGGAATTAGAGATTCAGTTTTTGTCTGCTGGAAGTCAGGAGTTTCTAAATATGCTTTTGGAACAGAATTGAGAATAAACTGACTTGTAGTCTGAAATTTATTCCAATTTATTTATTGAATGCTGCCCACAAACAGCCATCAGGAAAGCATTTTTCATGGATGGTAGCTCAGCATGGGATGAGGTGGTCATGACTGCAGAAGCTGGGGAATCTCCACTCATGGCGATACTTGAGTCTCCAGCTGACAAAGCTGAAAAGCTTTTGTTAATTTGAGGGTCTTCAAGAGATGAAAATTGTTGATAATGACATTATTACAAACACATATTTGAGGCTAAAAAACAGCTTCTACTGGATAGATAAAAATCTTCCAATAAGAGTAAAAGTGGCACAGTATAAATAAATAAATAAAAAAAACTAACTTGGCATTCATGGAATTGCAGTATTTGGTGCAGGCAGAAAGTATTTCTTTGCTGATGTATGTCTATGTTGAAAACAGGAATTTAACATTGATCTCATTTGAGTAGTTAGTGAACCAACCCTGAACCTGCATAAATTAGAAAGTCAGAGTTATTAGTCATTTTATATAAATGACTTTGTGTTAACGACAAATATAATAATATTCCCATAGTACAGTAATCAATTTTCTAATACGTATGCAGAATTAACAATCTGACTTATAATTGTCTCATGAAGTAGGGCATGAAGAGTTCACATAGTTTGTAAATTAAAATCAATATTTTCAATCTCTCCTGAAGGTAATTTTCCTAATTTACTGGACTTTTCCCTAACATTTATTTTGTCTTTTAATTATAAAATGGCAGGTTATTGATTTTTTTGTATAACCTCCTAAAGTCCCAAGTGCATTTTTATTGCCAACACTAGGGAGGTATTTGCCCTTCTTAATGAGAATCTTTAATTACCATTAGAAGAGTATTAATTTAATTTTATGAATTATGACACGAACTCCACCACACCTTTGCAGAAAGTTCCATCAAGATACTTCATTTATTTCAGAATTTTTTTTTTCTCTTTATACACACGGGCAGGCTTGTGTTTGGGTTTTGTTGTTTTTCAATGCATGTCAAATGCATTTTATTTATATTGACTAAAATGATATCTTTTACATTTAAGCATATAGACTTTCTTTTAAACAATTTAGTTAAAATTGTTCAGATCTTCTAAAGTTGTTAGGAAATGAAACAGTAAAACAACACTGCAATTCTTGCATTTCAGAATAGAACACTTTGACTTATTTTACTTTTGGGTTCCCTCCACCACCTTTCTTAGAAAAGAAGCAATTGAATTTTTGAAGATTATAAAATTAGAGATGTAGTTTTTAAGACAGAGTTCTACTTGTTTAGTTTACTTATTGTCTCCAGCACTGTCATGACAAAACTGCACCAACTTTTTCACAGGCACTGCAAGAAGTTCCTGTAGCTCCTAATAAATGATGAAAAATTTGGCCACTTCTGAAATAAAGATGATACATCTACAGAGAAACTGTTGATTTAAAGTACCTTTAATCTTCATAAATAAGTGAAAAACAGAAGGTTATACAAAGCTGTCAGGATGGCACTGATGAATGGCAAATTCCCCCGTTTCTCAATTGCCGGCGGCGCCGCAGCCGCGAGGCTTCCCCGTATTGTACATCAAATCTGCCAACTCATTTCTGTGATTAAATATTCCATCAGTGCGGGCTGGAAGGCGGTAAAGCTTAACAAGATTCATAAGATGCACCACTCGAATACACATAACTCACTTCCTTGGATGGAGAGCACCCCGCATGCACAGGAAAATTAGAATTGAGTTAAATTACTCCCTAAGACAAGATCAATAGAGAAAGGAGAAGATCCCCTAATGCAATGCAAATCTAAGATATAGTTATGTCCTGACAACTTGAAGCAGACAATTAAAGTCAAATAGGGAGGAACGCAATGTAAATCAACCCTAAAACCTTGAAGATAATGGTAAACAGTAGGACCAGTGACATGATTGTTATAGCTCGGGGTTTTTTTGGAGTGTACACTTCTGTGAAGAAAAGCTTTTATTAAGAAAATGCATGGCAGCTAAAAATGGAGGCTCTGAGATGCACAACAGACACTGTGGTAGGCAAGTATTACTTGGGGAGTGCAAAATACTGTACAATTACAAAACACTATGGATTTTTCTTCCTGGATTTCCCTTCTAAGGCTGTTTTTGTGTCTGTGAAATGCTTGTGCTGCAGTAAATTACAGTACTCTGTCAGTGTGGCTCTTTAGCCATGGTGGCCTTGGTGTGGATTTCCAGGGACACGTTTGGGAAGGGCCCTCTGGAGACTCCTGCTGCACTTCCAGGGCCTAGCAAGGCTTCCTGATGGCCACCAGTTCCTGCCCTTCCCACCTTTCTCCTGGGAAGTCCTAAAATTATATTTCACAGAAAATTAAAGGGCATTTTTTTTTTTGTTTATCATTCCCAGCTTTTCACAGAATTGCATTTTCTGTATATGATCATGGATAGAAAATTTTAAAAAAGATGACTTACGTCCACAGTTGCCCTCTAGTAAATAAAAGGTTTTCCTTAAAGATTTCCCCTTTTAAGGGGGTTTTCCTCTTATGAGAAAGGAATGCTTAATGAAGTTGTGTTATCCATTTCTTATCTTTTCCAGTAAAATATTTATTGAATTCTTAGGTAGGTCCTAATAAGGAAATTTGTAGGAATCATTCTGTGATTTTTCTCACAAAGTCTTCATTAGAAAATGGAATAATTTTTTCATCCGTTTGTATTTCCATCCAGTTTTAAATACATCCCACAGTTTTCCTGTATTTAAGTTAGAGTCTGTTCTTTTCCCCATACAATCATTTATGGCTGGGAAAATACTGATTTTCAGCTGGGTTCCTTTACTAGGTATGCTCTGGTACTTTCTTTGTTTCTGCAGTTTGTTATAATATCATTTTCACCTGCTTATTTTTATATAGTGTATATTTTATCTGTAATACCAAGCCCTTCTTTCTGCCTCAGGCAGTCTGACAGCCAAGTTCCATGTTGTTACTTTCAGTTATTGCAGATCTTTTTGTTTTTCTCTTTTGGGTTTTGGAACAATGAATTTTTGAGCAATCTCTTGCACTCACCTTATTGAAATATAGAATATTGTTGCACCTGTTTTACTACAACAGATCAGTCCTGTACATCAGGTAGCTTGAGACACAATAAAGCCACTTTAGAAGACTTTTGTATTCCTGGAAGAAAAGAGTTTTGTTATACCTGATGGAGAGGTTCATTTTTGGCAGTTCCCAAATGCAAGGTGGGGGAAAAGATGTTACAGAAATTACCTGGAAATCCAGTGAATACTCTTTCAGAGAACAGGGGAATTCACAGTAACTCACATGAGAAGATATTCTTTTCTGGTCATAAGCAAAACCAATATTTCAGAAATTTCAAGATTTAAGTTGACAGTAGAAAAAGAAAGTACTGAAGATTAGAGGTAAAAAACAATTAGAGCACAGCTGAGTGAAAAGCAGAAGATCCCAATCTTTTTTTACTTGAGACAGTTATTTTTCCTGAGTTTTATTAAGTTCTAGGAGTTTCAGGAGATACTTTCAAGTCATCCCACATAGCTGAGTAGTTGTATTCACTGCATTAACAGCCTTAACCCAGTGAAGGCTGGGTATTGTAAGCACCCAGTTTCTTGGGCAGTTATTCCATAAACACTGGCAAAATTTTCTCCTTCACTCAAAATGAAAGAGAGGGGAAGAGTCTGTGCATTTTTTAACTATTTTATAAGGCCTCAGAAGACAGAGAAGTTTTAGATACCCAGAGTTTTTTGTCATTTGGAAGCCAGCAGTATCCACCAACAATCAGATTTTTTTAACAAACTTCCTTTCAAAAATTCGTTCAAAAGTTTGGAAAATAATATTACACATAATTAGAAGGACTACCCTAGCAAAATATATAAAACCGTGCCCTTAAGTAAGATGAATCCAGAGGAGAAGAGGATTCTTGTACACTTGCTAATACTAATTCTCTTTGTTCATGTCTTAAAGCATCTATTTCTGGAGTGTAAGAGCACCTGGGATTCATTTCATCTTTCTAGTGTTTCTCTTTGAATTTAAATGAGTCTTGCATAAGCTCAGCAAATACCCTAGAAACACTTCTCAATGTTTGGAGTTTGGAAAGCTGAATTATATGCTTGCACAGCATTCTAATCCTGGGGTAAAAGGTCACTCTGTTGTATCTGTAAAGCAAAATTTTTTAAAAGCGGTCTGTCACTCTATAGATTAACTCATTTTACCATTTGATTACATACACTTGAATTCAAACTTTGCTATTGACTAAGCAGATTCTCCTAAATAAATATATGTGCAGTAGTGTTAGATAAGCAGCTTAAATAGTTTTCTAACTACAGTCAAATAATTATTGTTTAATATTCCACCTGTGTTGTATAGATGCTCCTTTTCAAAGTATAACACACAGCTGTGTTTCAAAAATTATAATGTTAAAAGTACCATCATACAAATGAGGAGTTCCTAGGTAGATTAACAACACTGATGACAGCTAATGCATTTCTAAAATTCTGTGGAGCTTTTACAAGCCATTATAGAGGAAATCCTGTTTTATGAAAGATGAATAAAGCCAGTAGAAAAATGGAATTCAGCATCTGCACTAGCTATTTATAAAATAAATAAATAAATAATAATAATCCAGAGTTAATTATGCCTTATGCTACATTATAATGAGTTCTTCATTAAAATGTATACTCTCATGGAAACTAATCAAGGCTTATTCAAAGTTAATGCCAATGACTTATTTTTATAAACATTAATTTAGTCTATTGGTTATACATTTAAATCTGGAGCAGGATTAATCTACCTATACTCACCATTGATTTGAAATCTGCACATTTTAAAGAGATGACCACAGATACTGTCAGTGTTACCCTTTTGAAGGTTTTTCTCTTGGATCTGTATCACACAGGATATACTTAGCATTTGATACTCTTCTATGTGATCTTTAGAAGAAATTCCATACATGTGATTATTTAATTGTGAATCTTCAACTGTAGATATGTTTTTTTGCCAGAAGGTAGGAAACTGTTAAGAAGGGAGATTTTGCTTTTTCACTGCAAAAATTTGTGAGTTCTAATGCCAGTTTAGTACGGGGAATAATTTGATATTGAATGATGGATTTGTTCACAAACAGAATCAGTAAAACCAGGGGATCTGTATTTGCTGAAAGGTGGAGTGCTTTCAGAATAGGGGAAAGAATGTGTTTGGGGGTGGGTGGTTGGATCTCTTTGCTTGATGGTAAAATCTTGCTGAGATGTAGGTCTTGATCTGATGGCCATGTTTCCATGTTTCTCCTGAGTTCATGTAGTAGGTTTCCTTATTTTTGGATATTAATTAACCCAAAAGAAAGCCTTCTGAGCAAGCAGGAGCTGTACTGTCCTTTGTCATTGTGTTGTTTCTAAGTTCTTGTGCTTGTTCAGTTGTTCCTATTGTCAATATAACTGACCAAACTGACCAAGGGCTAAAAGAAGTTGTTTCTTACTCACAAAGAAAATCTTCAAAGAAAAATCATCCTTGGGCTTCTCTTCCATCATTGTGGTGCTTAGTGAAAATGTGTTCTATGGCTTTCTGATTAGTGAGAAACCTAAAAGCAGTTAAATAACTAAGATGACAGCCTCTCCATACTGTGTATGGTGAAGGTTTTGAGGCTGGCTATAAATCCAGCTGTAAATCCAGCTACTGCTCCTGGCTCAACAATTACTTGGGCAGCAGGGGTGAGCCTGGGTAGGCACTGCCTGGGCCTGAGCTAAGGCTGCAAGATGCATTTTTAGAGTAAAACTGAGGCTGTAATCCAAGCACCAGCCATGGATAAATGTAAAAAACACTGGCTTAAGGATCTCTTAGAGGAAAAGTTAAGACAAACTGGAAGGTCATCACTAAAACATTTGTTTGTTCAGAACCGGGTGGGATATTTGCAAGCTAGATAAGTTGTAGCAGTTATGTGGAGGAATAAATTCCTCTGATTAGAAGAATAACCAAGTTAGGAAGATCCATGTGTTAGGATGGACAGTCAGGCAGACAAACTATTCTGAAATGTAAAGTAATCAAGTAATATATGAAATGTAAAGTTAATACAGTTAAGTGGAATGGAAAACAACTCTGCTCTGTGTTAAACCTTGCTTACATCTGTAAATTAATGCTAAAGCAGTTTAAGATTATGGTTAATTGTATTCCAAACATATTGCTAATGTTTTCTCTTCCTTATTACACATTTTTTTTCCCATTTTGGACATTGGAGGACAGGATCCCAAATATGCACTGTAATTGCATTTCATAATACTTATTGAAAGTAACTTTGAAAATACAGTTTTCATTCATTTATTCATTGTGGAGGTAGCTGAGAGGTGCTTTACAAGCTTTACAAGCTCTGTTGGTTCAGTGCTCTCAGATTTTCTTTGGCAATCTCCAAGCATAGAATTGCTTCTAGTAAAAGCGAGTGATTTGGAAACTTTGGAAACATTGCATTACCATTTTTGTAATGATTTTTCATGCTCCTGAAGTTCTGGAACCTGTCTGGGTTAGGAAAGAAATAGACTAGCTAAAGCCAGGATTATGCATGATGATTCAATTTTTGGTCTTTTACATTCTCATCTTGTCATTCAGAATAGAATTTTATTTATAAATCAGAACTAGCATTCGCTGGTGTAAGCAAAGAGAACTGAGGGATTAGTAATTTGCATCTCTGCATCTAATTGCATTAGATTTGCATCTCTGTCTTATAGATTTACTGAAATAGGTAATTTACACAGAAAACAGTGTCTTGACACAATATGAGAGGATAAAGCATAAACACATCCACTTGTAATCCCTGCAGGGCCATGTTGAAACTGTAGTGTTTATGTTTGGGCAGAAAGGCTCCAGTTTCATCTGTTCTGTGATTCTTTCCTGTTGCAATCTTTATTCAACAGGCAGACATATGAATGCAACCCATTTTAGTTATCAGCAGAACATGAGTGCATTTTGTATATTCTCAACTATCCTCTTTCAAGAAGAGTATAATTCCAGCTCAGAGTTTACTTCAGAAGTTTATACTTGGCAATTTCTCTCATGTTTTTTCTCCAAGTTACAAGTGAACCAAGAATAGCCATCATTTACCTGCTATGTCTGCTAGAGGACCTAGAAGGATGAGTAATAAAGACATTTGAAAGATCCTGAATAACTTCAGTGGGATGCACGTTCCAATATAAAATAATGGCACTGAATGTCACAGTTTATATGCACCTGAGGTTGTAGAGAGACATCTTATAGTAAATATATCTTGCAGGAAAGTCTGATGGTACCACTCCTTTTTTTTTTTTAATGACTACATAATGTATGTCCAGTTTTTAGACTTTTCTGGTGCCAATGATAAAGTTCACTAAGGAGCACAGAAAAACCCTCTACGCATGGTGCAGATTTTGGTACAAGCACCAGTTGCAATTTAGTTTCAGTTTAGTTACCTGTGGCTGATAATTTTAAAAGGATTTTGGAAAGGCCAGTTTGCTGCAATTGCATTACTTTGTGAATGGAAACATTACATGAATTGCTCCTGCAGAGCAGCCAGTCTATGGGAAGGCTGGCTTGTTAATTAAATTGGGAACAAATCAGTCATACTGTGTGTTTTTTAGCAGGCAGGCAGGAGAAGGAGGAGGAGAGATCCCTGTTACTGTGGGATGAGTTCTGTATCCTACAGAGGGAAGAGGTGTGGAAAAGGAGAGTTAGGGGGAATTATCTCATACCAGAGCTGCAAACTTTGTGCTTCTCAGATTTTTACTTGCATGATATTGACAGCTTCCAATCCCAATTTGTGACAGCATCCTGGATCCTGCAGAGGAATAACTGGGGAAAGAGGTCTCTTTCCCAAAATCTGGGAAATGCATGATATGGGCAGCAAGGAATAATTGGAAGGGTGGCTTCCAAAAGATGCTTGCTGTAGCATTCACTGCTCTTCCCTGAATCAGTGCCACAGATCATTGTGTGTTTTGGGGATACTCTAAGAGGGGTGATAATAAGGAAACATCCCCTATGCTTAGAAAAGTTATAGAAAGGAAAATTAATGTCTTAAATAGAATTTTTGAATGGAGAGGTCCAGGAAATGTTTTAGAGACACGTATCTTCACTGCCTGTTTTTTGGTGTGGGGTTTTTTTGTTTGTTTTTTTTTTTTTCCCTCCTCCCTCTATTTTAAACAATGTGTATCAGGTTGCATGTGAGTCAGGGACTTACTACATAAATGTATGTATAGAGCACAGGTTCTCATTACCAGCAGCAAGCACACCCCGGCTGTTCAATAATTGAATATATTTCAGGTTTGCTGTCAGGAGAAAGAAAAATCAACTTTAGACATCAACTACTTCAGATTCTCCTCCCTACCCTCTTGTTTAGCTGAAACTATATATAAACTTTGGTGGGATTAAACATAGATTTTGTTTGTATTTTTAACATATTGGAAGAAAGGAGGCATGGGGTTTGGGGTTATGCTACTTTATTCCTTGTTAATAATGGATGAAACAATCCAGTGTATCAACACAACCATCTATAAGTGGCTGAGTTAAAATCTGAAGGCTATTCAATTTATAGAGATCCCAGATAACTGAAGGCACTCAAAGAGCACTCCTTCTTGAATTAACAGCATATTTAAAAGCATGCTAAGTCTGTGTAGTTAACTATTGATATTGAAGGGCTAAGAGAGCACTTAACTACTATTATGTATTCAAGAGAGAGGCTGTAGAGGCTCTCTTTAAATTCCCTAGTCAGAAGGGACAATAGAACCTAACATACACTATTACTGCACAACAGGAGCCTTTTATTAGGTGTTTCTTGTCCATTTCTATGAGACATTTTGAAATAATCCATCACAGAACAATATTTCAGACCAGAACAAAGTGCTATTTTTGTCTGAAAATGCCAATATTAAATTACACTTTTGGAACAGCAAACCAAAAGAGGACATGGATTGCTTATGAGGATCCTTGATACACTTACAAATCTCCTGCTTTCTTCATGAGAGATGCAGCTTTAGGGTTTTCTTCATGAATTGAACACCAAAGTCTTGAGGAATAATAGTTGTTGCAAAAGGCACAAAGGAAAAGAGTGATCAGAATGATCAGAACTAACTCAGAGAGAACTGGCTGTCATCCAGCTGGACAGGGAGGAAAAGAAAATGAAAAAACAACCACTGAATTCAATAAAGAATGGGGTTTTCTTTTAGATTTAGTTTAGGCTCTTAAAATAACAGTTAATAATAATGCAGGCAAAATGAGATTCAAATAGCTTCATTTTTCAATCACTTTTTCCTGTGGCTTTGTTTGGATTTCTTTGTTTGTAAATAGTATTAAAGAATGGATGAGCTGGTGCTTAGTTGTGAGAGGCAGTAAGAAGCTCCTTTTGGTAATACAATAGAAGAAGTATGTATAAAGAGCAGCTGATTTACCTGGAAAGCTGAGAGTACAATGGATTAGTGTAATGGAATCATCACTAAATCTCCTTGTGTGTAGTAAGTTATTTAGTTCCTGTATTACAAACATTCATTTTAGCCACCTGTGCACTAAACCCAAGTGCAGCCCAGCCCTGGATATTGAAGTGGTCAATTCCTGGCACTGAAAATGCTTCTGTGCTTCCCCTGGTTGTGAAGGCAGCAGCTGGATGCTGTGAGAACTCAGCACCCCTGTCACCTCCCAGCTCTCCCAAGAGCTTTCTGTGAAGCCTTGGCATCCCTGGAGTGAGAGGAACATTGTCCCCCAGGTCTCACTTTGTTGTGTCCCAGGGCAAACCCCCAATAAGCAACACCTCTCCTATTCTTTTTTTGTAATTCCCTGCCAGAATTCTTGGAGAATGTTATAATTGGAAATTTATTCAGCCAAATTAAAAATAAAAATAGTTTTATTAGTGGTCAAATTCTATCTAGGCAGCCACAGAAAAAACAGTGAGGAGCCCGGGGTCGGCCCTGGGTGTGCAACAAGGAGTCAGCCTCAGCAGAGGTTTCCCCCTATGCCCACACACCTCCATCCTGGCACAAGTGGTTTTTTATAGGGAAAATTCTGCCTGAGGCCAAGATTTTGGCAGTCAGTCTTTTCTTCCATTCAGAGTCCATAGGTTAATAAAATTTTCTTTTTTGGTGATGAGGAAGAACAATTCAGTGTAAATTTAAGGGAACAATACATTCACATGTGTTGGAACTCAAAATGTCCCTCAGACATTTTTGGAGGTTCCAGGCCTTGGTCAGAAACATTTTAGATCCCAGTAGGCAGCTGGAAACAGCTGTGATTTTGAGTTTGAGCCATGGAATGAGTTATCAACTTTGACGGTAGAACAAACAGTCACAAAGGGTTAGATAGTATAGTAGAAATAGTTACAAAGTAGAGGGGAAAATTTTTTAGTATTATACAGAGGAGTTTTAGCACCTGTACAGGGGGGGTTTTACTTTATACATAAGAGTCAAAAGTTCTAAAATAGAAAAAAATAAGCTAATCCTGTTCTTCCTTCTTCTTCTTCCTTACCTCCATATTCTTAGTAATGTTAGCACTCACAAATTAGTTTAAAGTAAAAAAGCACCTTATAATATAAGTAATAAGTATTGAAGAAAAACTGTAAACATGTAATACATAATATATCATATAAAAAATAGCAACAGCCCTAAGCAGGGAAGAAAAACCTGCGGACAGAGATGTCAGGATGTGTGTGTGACTCTGCTTAAGCCGTTAACCAAACAGCCACAGCCCAAAAAAACAATCTTTTAGATAACTTACAATAAACTACCTTAAAACCAAACAACAAGAAGCTACAGAGGTTTTTTTTAGAAACACGAGTTAGAATAGAGACTTTACCACCACACAAAACCCCAAACCAAGCCCGAAGTTCTCACACACATGTGAGAACTGCCCAAGGATTTCCATGATATCCACGCGATGATCAGCGTTTGGGCATCCCTGTATCTCTCCAGCCATGGCCCATCTCCTGGCCCAGCCACATCCTTTTACCTGTAAATCGGGTTTCAACACGCACCACGTCTCCTCTGTGAGGGTGGGGGGCTTCTAATACAAACAAGCATAATCGAACAAGTATCCAATATCACATATTTCATACAAGGAATGGCGTGAATTATGTTTACTACACATAACAGAGAATAAACACCAGCACTGTAAACTGGAAACTTTTGGTCCATGAGCCAAGGTACTCATGCCATGTGTATAGCAAGGCGGTGCATTGTAGGCTCAGGTGCTGTGTCATGGTATAGAAACTTCAAACCATTGCCAGGAAAATTTTCTAGAAGCTTCGTCTGCTTCCTGGGACTGGAGAGAGCTGGGTCCATAATCGAGGCCTTGCACCGTTATTAATTTTACACCAACAGCACAATTTGAGCTAATTGTATGTGGGTTTTTTCTGCAGAAAATATTATTTCAACTTACACTTCCTCAAACAATACCATGAGACATCCCAGCTAATTGTGTAAATTCTTTTCAACTAATTTGAGATCTGTATTTTTGAGCTTCCTGTAGTGCTGGCTACACAGTGGTTTGAGTTAAAAGCTATTTTTAACAGCAGGGGTTTAAAAATCCTTTATAATTTAGTGGGTGAATCCACATGTTGATCCTTGGTGTTACTGCTTGGTTCTTTGAGGATTTGAGAAATACAGTGACTTTTTTAGCTGTTTTACATGAGGCAGTGAATACTCTGCAGCACTATGAGTTGATATTTCTGTAGATGAGTTTATCTGCATCATGTAAATAACTGTACACAAAAAACTTATTTTTGAAAGTATTAAAAAAATGAGGGGAAATGCATTTAGTCAGAGATCTTGAAACCACTGGGAACTGAATTTTAAATATTCTAAAAATATTAATGACTGCACATCACTTTTTTCCACAGCTCTGAATATTTTTAGAGTAATTATTTCTCAAAATAACTGTGGTGCTTCAGCAAAGGACCTCATCAAACAGCACATTCTTAATCATGGGCTGGAGGAGAAAACAGTGGAGGAAGAGAAGGATGAGTGGGAATAGTCTTTGATCTTGGGACCTCTGTTTTTGTCCGTGCTGCCAGGCAGCATTCCAGGGTCTCTGCAATGCCCCTGCCCCCAGGCTGGTGCCCCCAGTGCCCCCTCTGCCACTGCTCCCTCAAAACTTTATATTAAAATCCTCTTTTGTAAAAAAAAAAAAAAAACCCACCAAAAAAACAAACCCTTTATTCCATCACACTAGAATTTAGTGTTCTGGAGGAAAAGTAATAAATTTTTTTTTTGTTTTTTCCCATTGGGGAATTTATAGATTGTTTCTGTGTTCTGAGGTTTATCCAAGATCTTACTGTAAATAATTCAGTCTTCCCTCAGTTGTATGAATTGCAATTGAAATACTTTTAATACCAAAATTAGATGCAGAAGAAATGATCTTTTCTTACTAAAGTAGATTAAAAAGTTCTATATTTTTTTCCTAACAAACTCTAATAATAATGTTTTAGTTATCAGTATTAATATTATGTACAAATTCAAAGGCAGGTTGTCAAAATATAATTAGAAGGCTCTGTGCAAGAAATTAAATAGACTCTAGTAACAGAGATGAAAAAAGCATCTGTTTTGAAGTACTTTAATTAGAAATTAGATTACTAGAGTAAGGAAATAAGATTTGTATGAGATGAAATAAAAAAAATATATAAGATTATTAGCTACAAAGAGTCAGAAAATACCTATGGAGCATGGAGGAAGTCAAGTGTTGCCTAGAATTTATGGTGAATAATGTAAATAATCTATAACCTTTGACTCCTGAAAATCTTTTCCTCTGTTTTCTAGACATACTTGAAGTCATTATAGTTATATTATTGTTAAAACCTAATGGAAATGAGTGATTTTCCTCATGTGTTTCTCTCAGCTGGATCAATGCCTCTGGGTCTTCAGCTCACTTTCATTTGCAGGCTTCTGCAGTAGCTCGGGTTTGGAAGCATCTGTGGTGTTAAATTCTTCCATATTTCAACGTCCCCATTCCTGGGGTGAAACAAGTGTGTGGATAGGACTTGCTTATTTATTTATTTCATATTTAACCTGAAAATCCTGCTTGTAATTAGGATCTCAATAGCTGCATATTCATTTGCCAGCTTCCACACAAGAGTGAAGGCTGAGATATCAATACAGACAATGAGGTGTTGTCTTAAATTAAGGGGGGGAAATGAGCTTTTTTATGTTTTATCTTTTATATTAATTGTGGATGGCTGGAAAAAAGCAAGCATCTCTAAATCCTGTTAGTTAAGTATTGTCTGGGAAGGTTAGAAGCATAGTAATTAATGAGATTTCCAGTAGTCTTAGTTAAACACCATAAATTACAAGAATTGTTTTATTACTCTTCAATATTTCCAATATGTCTCCTTCAAGTGACACGTGCAAGCAATAATCAAAGAACTGGTTAATGGGAGAAATTTTTTTTTAAATATATTTTGAGAGAACTCTGGCCCAGTGAATGGAAGTTGAGAATTGCTCCTGTAATACTGTGAAGAATGTGCCTCCCGTTGGTACTTAATTCTGTCCTTCCAAACACATTGGACTCAACTCAGTGCAATTCCACTGCACAATGTCTAAAGTTTCACAAATCTCCAGCAAGATTTGATGGGTTGGAATTGTGTGATTCACAACTGCTGACAGCTTGAGGCATGTCAGTGTATGTGTGTTTAAAATCCTGTGTGTGTGTATACAAATATATGCACATATATCTGCAAAACCAGATGTCTCATAGCCCACTTTTCCTGGTGGAGTATATTCCAGAAGTGAAGAACTTTTCTTTCCTAGTTTGAAAGTAGAGTTATTTCAACCTCTGATCAATGTTTAATCTGTATTCAGCTAAGACTTAAAATACAATTTTAAGAAAACCTGACATGCTTTATTTAAGTTCATGTAAAAGAAAAAAAGGAAATAACCTTAAACTTGTGTCATTTGTTCAAAATGAGCATTGCAAAAGTGTTGGTTTAAATGGATTTGATTATTGTTTTTTACTTTTATTCCTTGGGGAAAAAAAAAAAAGTTTAGTTTTATCTGGTTTTGTTCTTAATCCTGAACCCAGCTTATTTACTGGAAAGTAATGTATTTGCACAAATATATTTGTGCATTCCTGTGAGCAAAAACCACTGAACTCAGATGTGTCAGCGATCGCTCAGCACCAGTGGGAGCGATGTGACCCGGCTCATACCTGGCCTGGGGTCCGTGCTGGGAATGCTGCACGTGTTGGCTCCAGGAGCCTCCTTCCAGCCAGGGCCAGGGGGCTGAGGAGGAAGGGTGGGCAGGGTGGGTTGGGGGCACCAATTTTGGGAGAAGCAGGGTGACAGGAAGAGAGAGCAGCCGGGCGAGCAGCGCGGTCGCGGTCCCCAAGGGATGACGGCGGCATTGGCGACTGGGGCATGTCCGTGTTCTGCTTTCCAATGCCAAACTGGGTTGGTTTGTTTGGGCTCTTTCTGGGTTTGTTTGGGCTCTTTCTGGGTTTGTCTGGGCTCTTTCTGGGTTTGTTTGGGCTCTTTCTGCCTTGAACTCAAAGGACAAAAAAGCGACCCCGGTTCAGCGCACCGCTCCGGTTGTGACTTGATTTCTGTTTTGAGATGAAAACTGAGGTTTAGTTGAAGTGTTCCAAAACCAGATACCACTCTCTCTCTCTTTCTTGTAGGCAGGGTGCTGCTGTGCCAGGCAAACCAGGAGGGATCTCCCGTGTACAGTGCCCCCAGTTCACTAGTATACACATCCACAAGTAAGCTAGTGTTATGGCTCGTTTTTTGTTCTGTTTTTGTGACAAAAGCCCATTAATGTGAATTAAGCCCCCGGAAAATGTCAACTTTCCCAACAGCTCTTGTTAAGGTAAATGTGGTGTTTATAAACATATGTAAGTCATGTCAACAGATAATTCAGTGTTTTCTTAAAGTATATTTTCTTTTTAAAAAAGGAAGAAAATGCCTATATTGCAATATTGTATACAAATGGTCAAAAATTCTACAATGACAGTAACAGTTTTTGCAATCCAGTACTGTTGTGTGCTCTGCATTTTGTGTAGAAGATGTTGTGTTTCTTCTGTCCTGATCACAACTGTGTTTTAATGCACAAAACATCTGTTACCATGCCACCATTTGATTGGATCAGGAATTAGATACAAAGTCTTTTTCTACAAAAGGAAGAGCCTGTATGAAAGGGGCATTTTGAGCCATAAAAAGTTGCCCTAATAAAAAGGACAGAGACAAGGTGACATGATGGATGCTGCCATCAGCCATTTTTCTCCATAGTACAAAACTTTGGAGTAGAGATGTGTCATCTAAAATTCTGAACAGAAACCCCTTCTGAGAGTGTTTTGGACAGGACTGGTGGTACCAATGATGCTCATTCTGGCATCTAGTGGGGTGAGAAGCCTGGAGCCGAATGCAGGAGCAGTAACTGTGCTTGCAGCAGCCCTGGCTCTGTGTTCATTGTAGTCCTCTGTAAAAAAAATGCATGGTCTGATTTAACATTATCAGATATGCTCTTTATGAAGATTATATTCAATCCAGAATGCAACTCTACTCTCTTAGAACTTATCTAGACTACAAAAATAATTATTTTTTGAAATTAAAACCAGGAATTAGGACAAAAGAGTTCCATAGTGATCATCTCTACAGTCATGTAATTCTTGTATGTCAAGCATTGTCAATGGCATCCCTAGAGCTGCTGCTTTTCCAGGATTCATATGGGATCCACTTTAAATGATGAGTCTGGAGCCTACAAATGCATAGTGAACTAACCAAATGCATCAAGTGTTTTAAATTGCAAATTGAATTGTCAGTTAAGTCTGCATTTTCTTCCAGGTGCTCCAAGAATATTTTCTAATATGTCATGTCACCTTTCTTACTTTTTGTAGTAATACAGAGATATGAAGTTTAAATTAAAAATTGAATTAATTTAAACTGTAAGTTTAAATTAATGCTCCCTTTTGGACATTTTTAGTGCACCCCTTCTTTTTGACTGACAGTTTTTTCCCTAGAAAATTATCCAAACATTTCACTCATCTCAATATTAGGAGCTTCTTTTAGAGAAGAGAGGGCAGTGTTTGTTATAATTTTCTAAAAATTTGTCTTCTTTGAAAGCCTTTCACAAGTTTACCCTGTTGCTCCTATTGTCTCACTGAGCTGTACCCCAGGAATTTTATTGCTGGGATTGCTGTTTCCATCAGATGATGTTTCCACTAATATTGATTTTCCAAAGAGACACTGTGAGCAAGCAGATCTCTGGACTTCACTGTTTCCATTATGTCTCCTGAGTCAGTCCTGTTGAAAAATCTTATTTTGCAGTGGTACTCCTTGAATAATGATATCCTAACAAACACCTGTTTGTTTTCAATTATGCCAAATACATAAATAAACAAGCTTTGCCTATCTGTCTCCCACTGGGCACTGTGTAATACACAGTTTCATTACAGGCATTGCTGGTAGCCCTTGCAGTAGAAATGATTACACTTTTGTTGAATCTGTGTCATGATTTTTCTGTCACTTTTGTTGACTTTTTTTGTTTGACTTTTCTGCCATCATTTTTCTGTCACTCTTGTTGAATTGGCAAGTCATGATTTTTCCTTTATTATGTATAGAATTTCCTCTTGCCAAAATTGTAGTTTCCCCTACAGGGTCACAACACCTAATAACACAGAATTACTACATACTGTAATTAGTTTTTTTATTTCTCCTTATTACAAAACTTTCAATAAAGATGTAAAATAGCTTCACTTCTATAGGAAATTCTACTAGAAGTGAATAGAAATGAAGGTTTACTTTCATCTAATTTCTTTTATTAGTTTAAAGATCTTCTATATTCCATTTTTGTGCACATTTGTAATATTGAAATTATGACTGATAAGTCAACATTAGTGTCTAGGAGATGAATACTTGTACTATTATCATTCCATGTAGACAACAATATTGCAGCCTTCCTTTTTGAATAATTTGTTAATCATTGATCCTATTACTGCTGATATTGTAACTGTGATATTATACAACCGCTTACAATGTAAGAATTAAAAGATTTTCAATTTGTAATTGTTTTAACAGAAGGGAAGGAGTCTGCTGGGATTTTTCTAAAGCCACCTAAGATACTTGAAGTTCACAGAGTGCTAAATGACATTTAGGAGTTTCCAGATATTTGGAAGAGGGTAGTCCCCATTTTTCAAAGTGTTGTCTAACTTGACTGTTCATCTTCTGTTCCTCAGTTATAAGGCATAAAGGACTGGAACATGGTTGTAAGTTATATTTTTCTTAATTTGGCTAGCTTGGTTTCTCACTGAATGTCTTGGTTTGTAATTGTACTGGCCACTGGTAGCCCCCGATGGCTCTGAGCACTTTTACCCACTGGCTCTCCAGAAAGCAGACTGCAATTCTTGGAGCTACTCTTTCCCTTCTGCTATTTTATTTCTCCAGGATATATTTTATGTATCACACTATACATTTCCCGGCACAATGATTAGTTACACCTCCGAATATGTCAGGAGATGGAAACATGGCTCTGCTTCCTGCCATCGCTTCTGGCCCTTCACATAATACAGAAAGAAATGAGCTGTTTCTTCTGCAAGCAGTGGAACAAATCAGCAGCAATAGTCTCTCATGCCTCATCTGTTCTCTTATGCTGAAGGAGAAGATGGGACCTGGATCAGTTTTCCATTTGCACACCTATTGTTGGAATAGATAATTTTTTCTGTAGAAAGCAGAGTTTCAGCATGCCGACATGTTCCCATCTCTGGGTGGCACAAGTCCTGCGACAACCACGGCCAGGAAATCCAGGCAGGAAACCTTGGTTGCTGTAGATTCCCAGAGGACTGGAATCTCCAGGACAGAAGTGATACAACAGATTTCAGTTTTGACATCTCCAGGGCAGATCTGATACAACAGATTTCAGTTAAATCCTGCATCATTGCTGTAATGTTGGATGCAGACAAGTATTGAAAGGAGTTCTATCCAGCCAGGAATTATTGGAGTTCACCAAATCCTAGTGAGTCAGCACTCACTGGAATCTTCTTAGAGCTGCAGGATATCTCCCTGAAAGTAAATAAAACAGCTTGGCTGCTCATAACAGATAGTCTCTTTTTACCCTCACTTCTTTAGAATAGTTACTTCCACAAGGAATTTTAAAATCCTGAAGAAATTTGTATCTACTGGTAAATAAGATATGTGTCAAGGATAGTTTTGGAACTTTTCCAAATTGAAGGCAAGCATGAGTAGGATCCATGAGAAAATTAAGACCCTGCTGGACAAATAGAAGATTCAAAAGAAGAAAAAAATATGTCCCTGAATGTCTGTATCACTGTTCTGCCAAGGACAGTAACACAACTGGGTACGTATTGTTAAAATAGGCAAAAATACAAATCTGAATTTATGCAAGAACCTTAAAAAACTGTTTTATGCATATTTTCCCCAATTTTTCCATAACGTAGAAGTGCTTGAAAATGTGAATGAAGTAGGAGCTCATAAGAGCCAAAGCATGGGGAAGAAGGAAGATACAAAGTCGTAGAATTGTCAAGTTATTCAGGTTGGAAGGATCTGGTTGTACCAGAACACCTCTGAGGATGGAGATTGCACAATTTCAGCGGGTCCTCTGTTCCAATGACTGAATGTCCTGGCAGTGGAATCCTCTCTGGTTGCAAGCCATATTTGTTGTCCCTTTTTGTCCCAGTGTGTGCCTGGCTCTGTCCCCCTGTCCTTTGTAGCAGGGGATGGAAGAGGAGATGCATTTCCAGTAGAAATCCTCATGCTCTGGACTGGCTCCCAGCACTCCTGGGCTCCCCCAGCCCTTGCTGGTGTGGTGAGAGCAGCTTCCAGCTGTCCATCCCATCCAGCTGTGCATCCCACCCTCAGGAAGGTCCAGTTGTGCCTACCCAGGCCCCGTGGAGGGCAACAGGAGAGAGATGGAATTTAAAATTTAAGAGGAAATTCAAAGGAAGCTAAATATTTTTTTTACTCTCTAAATCAGCACTTTGATTCCTGAAACTTTTAGTCTTTATTTTAGTTCCAAGTAAGCATTATGATACTCGAGTTAATGAGTTTGTAGCTAATAGTGGATTTTTCTGAGCATACATTGAAGGGATAGTTCTGTATTAGCTACATGGGTAGCTCACATATATGGTAAAATATTTTAAATTTCTCCAAGCTTTTGTTCAGAATGAACACCTCTATTTCCCAAATGTTTAGCATATCCATAAAAGTGAGTTTTGCCTTGATTTCAATGAGTACATTTTAAACTGAAGTCAGTTTTGGCTTAGATTTCCTAAACGTTGGAGTTGCTTCATCTTCAACAAGCCTGCTTATCAGCTCCTAAATAAATCTTCCATACTGCAGTCAAATGATAGAATTAAAAGAAGAAAAATATGAAAATGCAAAATCCAATATTAATTCATTTTATTTTATCATACTCAAGGGCAAATGAAGTTGATGGCCCATTTTTTAATTGATATATTGATTACAGTTTTGGAAGATGCGGTGGTGGAATTCAGCAAAAATGATTGAGGTGGTACAAATGCTTATAAATCTGTCCCACATTGTTCGTGTTCTTTAATTGTAATTGTCTGATAAAACTTCCATCGGTTTCTGTAATTAACCTAATGGTCTAAATGAATTTCCAGATCACTGGTTATTCATTTCAATATAGAAAATGCCATTACACTGAGTTTAATTAATACTAAGTAAGTTCACAGTCCATTGTACCATTAGAATAGAATTTTATTGTTTTAACTGTTTAAATTATGAATATTATTTCCTCTCATCTTGTTTTTCTCATTTATGGACTTGAGTGTTCATTTTCTATTCACACTGAGCTAGCATAAACCCCTTATAATTAGAATATTTAAAACCCAATGCTCTTCAAGCTCACATCCTCAAAATATCAGTGTAGATGGTTTTTTTTATTTATTGTTTCAACTATTTTTAAACAGAATTCAGTCAGTGCCAAGCTCATAATCCCATGATATGCTCTAGAACATCTTATTTATCTTGATATTCCTTTCACAGAAGTACATATGACAGATAAGCACTCACCAGAGAATACTTTTGCTTTGCGTCAGACAGATATTAAAACAATAAACTATGTTGCCCTGGGATTTTACCTTATGAGCGACCAGGAAACAACAAGGCAAAGATGAGATGTTTTTGAAAGGTGAGAAGGCAGTTCTTTTGGAAAATTCCCTGGAAACCCTTGGTCCTGTAATATTTTTGACAGGAAATATTTTTAATGCTAATTTTTTTTTTTTTTTTTTTTTAAGCAAGGAAAATACACTTTGTTCTGTAGGAGCAGACATTAGAAGCATCCCAAAATTAACCCAATTTTTCTACTATTCTGTGCATCATGTGATAGGAGAGAAGGAAAATCTATGGCATGAGCATAAAGTATTAATTACATGATATGGGAATTTTTGTCTCTAATGAAAATATTAGCACTTACATATAGCAGACATATGTCCTAGTTTTAAAATGATTGTTTTGTCCTGTGGGTGCTTTGTTTTAATTCATAGATGGAGGATGGTTCAAGATCTTGCTTATAGAATAAACAGGTAAAATCATAAATATATATTTTATATTTATAAAGAGCACATGCAACTGGAGGATTTAGTGTGCTTGAGGACTCATTGTGCTACAGAAATGAAAATTAAGTCAAGCTTGTCTATGCAGTATGTCCTTGCTTTTAGAAATGGGTTACTTGGCTTAGGAATATTAGTAAACCACCTACAAAAAATGCTGTATGGAACTATTTTCATCTTGCTTGTTTCAGTGAAGACATTCCAGGTTTTATTTTCCTGTGGCGTTACTAATGGATTGAAGGAAGACCTTTGACATTTCTATTATGTTCTGGGATATTTTCAATACCAAGAAAATTACACAGGGAAAATAGAAATTTTCAAAAGGTGATTCAAAGCGTGCTTCTGAGCTAAATTATTAGTGGAAGCATTTGGTTTGGAAACGTTGATTCTGTTGATTTTGTCACGTTTAATCTGTTGCACACATGTAATTACCTGAAAATTATACTGTAATGATGGCAGTTTGCTGCCACTCCAAGCAGGTGAAGGGTAGATGCTCCTGGCACTGGGTGTATCCTTCTTTTTGGGTTTTTTGTGTCAGCCATGACTGACCTCATCCAATCCAAATGGACATATATTGCAATGTCATCAATAATCCATTTGCTCTGATTTTATTGTTGTAGTTTTTCTTAATTTAACTGTTTGGCTGGCTTGCCATTTTGAATTAGAATATGGGTCAGGAGCAGTTTAAAAAATGAGTATTCATGTGGTATAAATAATTTGCCAGCGCTTCAATATTTCTGAATTGAATGTAGAAAGGTTCTGCAAACTAAATTTTTAATTGGTCTGTTTTTTCTTGTGCTAAACTGGAATGAAAGTCACTTCATCACTGATAAAATATAGATCAGTGCATTGTATTTACATCTTGGTGGTTTTTTCTGCTTCTTATTGCTTGGTAGGAAGCAGGTGGAGCACCCCTGCAAAGGAGGCTGTGATTAGGCCATTAATTAACCAAATTAACCATTGTAGGTCTGCCTTTTCTGACTGAGGGTGCAAAAATCCTGCCAAAGGGAAATGTGCATACATCTGAGAGGAGCAATCCCATGCATGATTTCCAGGCTACAAAAACCTTATTATTGAACATATAGGGGTCAAACTATCTTTTGGTGTAATTCCTGAATTAATTGCCTTTATTTATGAAGAGAATCACCCAGTAGTAACCATGAAAAATGTGCTAATTGCCCTTCCCATTTGTATGTTGAATACAGTGTGTTTAAGTGAAAGCTTAAATAAAGAAGATACCAATAGTAAGCAGGAAGGGAATGGCTTTCCCTAATTCCCTCCCTGATGTACAGAAGTGTACAGAAATGTTGGTGTCATCTCATGTTGAAGTGTCTTTAGAGGGTTTTTATAACCTGTTGTGTCCCATTGTGTTGGGCCTTGCTTTGATGCAGGACACCATTGATTTTCATGTAAGAGAAAGATAGTACAAAATTAAAAAAAAAAAAAGAAAAATTATATTAATACGCATTGCATTGCATTATTGATTTAAGTATCATCCTGTTTTTAACTGTAAAGAGAACCTCTTTCAGGTATTTTTGGTTTGGTTTGGTTTTTTGTTTGTTTTTGGTTTGTTTTGTTTTCTTTTCTTTTTTTTTGCTGGTGTTGCCTGAAATTCCCCCTACAGTATTTTTGGTGTTCTGTATTGTCTTTCTGTGACTATTTTCAGGATAACACTCGTTTTACCTCCTGTCTATTCATATTTTAAGTGATTACTTACTTATAAGTCATGACTAAAATACATTGTGTGAATCCAAAATCTGTAAATGTGGCTTTTGTTTCACTCCCACAACTGTGTTTTTCAGGGCCTTGCTGTTTACCCTCATTCTTCTGTTGGTCTGTTTGTGGTCTGTCAGTGAGTCTGAACTAGCAGGCTTAGGAATTTTGGAAAGAGAGACACATCCTGAATTATTTCACAGACTTTTTTTCCACTTATACACAACCCCACATGTGGGTAGTGGGAGATAGCTGGAAAGATAGTAAATTATGGAGAATATCTTTGTCCTTTAGTTCAAATAATAAAAACTGTGTGTGGCCAAGGACAGCTGGAAGCTCAGGTGCCTTCCCTTGGTGTTCTGCTGGTGGTGGACACACTGCGCTTGGCCACTGGGAGCACTGGTGACTAACCTGTCATTTAGGGCAAGAGGACTGGGCTTCCTCTTCTCAGAATGCAGCTAAATACTGACAATTACATGTAGTAATTACATTTACTGCGTACATTACATTTACATAGTGAGAATTACATTCAGTATTATCTTGCATCGTGTTCTGTGATGCAATTGTACATCAGAGCTCTTTGTGCACAGTTCTGGATGCTGCCTTCCCTGGCTCTGTACCCTGTAAGCTCTCTGCTGGTGTCACTCATTTTTAGTACTAGACCCTCAGTGTTGACTGTACATCTCAAATCATCCTGTCTCTCAGATAGCAAACTCTTAATTTTGTGCTTTTCAGCTTAGCTTGTAGGACTTGGTTTCAAATAAAGGCACACCTTATTTTCACTCTATTTTGTGATGGTTGTTACTGAATCATGGCTCTTGGAACTGTTCTGTGTACAGAAAAATTCAACCTGAATTTCACAGCTAATAAGTACTTCTTAAGAATTAACATTTTTAGTATCAGTATGACTTTGCAGGTGCAATTCTTTGTTTTGACAATTTTTCCTTTATGGTTTGGATTAGGTTAACAGCTGGGTTTTTCCTCTATTACTTTCTGCTTAAATTGCTCCCAATGCATTCTGGCAGTGTTCTTTTTACAGTTTAATAATTCGGTTGATCTTTAGGAATCCTTGTGTCATCTAAACAGTATTTCTTGTCACTATATAATTGACTTTCATAAACATTCAAATTACTAAATTTTGTCATCGCTTTATAGCAGTGCTACTCATCATCTCTTCATTATAGCAGTGCTACTTTTCAGCCTTGCACAACCATGGCCTTTTTCTTTTGTCTTGGAAGTGGTGCTTTGTTAGACACAGGGGATTTCTTCCATTGGCTTCAAACTTAGAGCTGTCCAATAACTGGGAACACCAGACAAGATATTGATCACTTTGATCATCTATATTTGAAGATTGTTCTTTAATTTAAGATCAAACGTGTCTTCTCTGATCTCTACTTTTTCTTTTCCTTTATGGCCTGGGTGCTTTTTTTCCTTCTGAGCTTTTCCTTCTGTTTTAGTTGTTTCCTTTTTCAAAAGCCAACTGTTCTTTGTACCTCACCTGTTTGTAATTTCAGCTATGCAGTACTCTCATTTTGATTTTAAGTACATCATATGTAATTTTATCACCAGTTATAGCTTTTTTTTAAATTCAAAGGTGTAGTTTGGTTTCATTACATAGCTTTTAAAAAAAAGTTCTCAATCATTTTACCCATTCCTTTGTATCCCTTCACATCCTCCATTTTCTTGTGCTTGTTCTTGGAAACCTCTTGATGTCTTAGGGTGATGTCAGGTGGCTGCATATGCAATCCAGTTAAAGAAGGGTGAGGTGTAAGGGAATTTCTGATAACCACAGAATCACAAAATGGCTGAATCCGAGTGGCTGAGGTTGCAAGGAGCCCTGGAGAACACATTGTCCACCCCTGCTCCAGCAGCAAAGCCTGCAGGCTCTCCAGGACCATGCTCAAACAGCTTGTGAGCATCTCCAAGGATGGAGATCCTACAGCCCCGCTGGGCAGCTGTGCCAGTGACCAGCCACCCTCACCTGGAAAAAGCTTAGGAAGGAAGATAAGACAGTTTTCAGGCTTGGGCATCAAGGTTTTGCTCAGAAGGTTATAAATTACTGGCATGTCATGGTAGCAATATACAGAGAAACCAAAAGTGGATTGTTTATTGGTACATGAGAAGAGAGGAAACAAAAAGAATAGACTTAAAATAATATCTACACTTAAAATAATTACAAGGATGTCAGCGTATCAAAGTCATTCAAATAACAGATCAATTAGATCTGAAAAGAACTTTATGATAAGTAGGTGAGAAGTTTTCTTTGAACAGTTAAGTGCCTTCCTATAATTTAACATAGGAATTAATAGTAGCTTGCTTTTTACTGAAATATTTAGTTTATGGGACTTTCTTGTGTGCATTTCATTATGGTTTGGTATGGAATAATTTAAAAATCTGATTCTTCCCATTCTGAGACTGAAATATTTGAAAATTTAAGTTTTAAAGCAGTTGTCTGTCCCCTTTTGCATGTACCTCAGTATAAAAAGTTTCACGACATTTACATGAAATTTGGTGCTAATTTGGATTTGACAGGAAACTTAATGCAGTAGTGTTATGTAAAGGGATTCAATTACAGTGTGCAGTGTTTTGTAAGTAACTGTCTTGCATAAAAAAGTTAATTAATCAGAGCTGTGTCAATTTCCTTGTGCCATGTCAATTTGCAGCAAGGTAATTAATCACTAATCGCCCAGCATGCAGCAAACTAAGGGACAATCCATGAGTCATTTGTTGTTATTTTTTTCCAAATAAATGGCACACAGAGCCATGAAGAAACACATCTTGCCTTTCATAATATTTTTATCGACAGTTTTGCATGTTGTAATAGACTGCAGCAACAAGCAGCTGTAGTTCAATGGAATATGAATATTAAAGAAACAAATGAGAGCAGATTTATAGGCCATTGCTTTTCTGTTATGTCAGTTTTGAGATTACACTGAGCAAATGAACAGTGAAAAATTACTCTTCCATGTGGAGAATGGTGATTAGACTTGTACATTAATTAGAGATTTTTGTTTTCCTTTTTAATGCATTTCAAATGAGAATGTCCTATAAGTAGGGGTTTCTCCAAAATACAGATTTATTCATTCCTAAACAACAGTGTATAATTCCGGCATGTAATTTTTTTTTTTTTTTTTTTTTGCAATGGTAAGGAAATAATTGGTCTATAATTTTAAAAATGGTTAGAAAGATAAATAGCTTGTGAAAGAAAGAAATAGAAGTGACCAATTGTAACTCTGTTTGATGTGTACAGGAAATTTCCTTTGAATGCAGTTAATTCACAACTAGATCCCAGGGAAAATCATCTCTCAACAGTGGCAGGAGAAGTATTTTCAGCCTGTAATTTTAAACACTGTGAACTTTCTAAATATTTCTTTTTTTTACCCTGAATTTGAAATATGTGTATGTACATATATTTATATATAATTTAAATACCTTTTCATGTTAAAATCTTTATTAACAGAGCTTACATTTTGCTTGCAGTGTGCTTTGGTCTGTGTATTTAAATGCACAAATCCTCTTTAGCACAGTGTTTATAATTCATTCAAAGAATGCCACTTAATAACACTTATTACTATTACAGTGAAGGGAGAACACAGCACACATTGGGATAAACTGCTGATTCTGTTCCTGAAATCTCAGATAATATCATATAGATTATTCTGCTTAGCCTTTCTCAGCATGCTGCCCATTATATCTCTTTGTTTTTAATTTATTGTGTTTCCTCGACGGGGATCCTCCTGAACTATGGGCATGATGTAAATGTGTCTCCCTGTCTTTCTAGCAGTTCAACTGTGCCGCAGTAAATTAGCGATAAACCGATTCAAACACGACGGAACATTCAAACACTTCACCATAAAACATTTGCAAACTCTTGGTGGCAGATGACCTGCTACTCTGTGCAGAGGAGGAGAGATTAGGAGTGATGAGAGGTAGATCTGCTCATCCATTTTGATGGCACACCTTTCTTGGGGCATATGGCACCCTCATACAAATTCAAACCGCAGCACAAATGTGAAGAATAATTGCCCATTAAAGTGGCTGTATATTTTTATGACTTTGATACAAAATCTGCCCCCTGTTGTCTTTTGCATCTGCTGCTCTTTCATCTATCCCATAGCTTTAAAACTTTAATACGCAGTGTATAACCCTTAAGTATTTTTTGCCAGGTTATATTCCTCTTCTTGGGAACTCATGCTTTTCATTGCTCCTTCAGTCTTTGTTTTTCCAGGCCTGCGTTGAGATGTGGTGCCTACAAAGTGCACCTCCCTGTCATGTTAATTTAATAAAAGATTAGTAAAACAAATGCTTATATTACATCTTCAGGGAGAAATTAAGATTTGATTAAATTTCATCTGTGAACTCAAAGATTAAGTTTTTCTTCCTTATGCTCCTATTTGATTTTTCTATAAAATCATTAGTTATCTAAATTTTGCTGATACACTACTATGAATCCTGTTTATTCCAATTAAACTGCTTAAATGTGGCAATTTGTTGGCCATATTTCATGTTTGAGATTTAAAATTAAGTTCACTGAAGTGACAGTGATTCCACATTTACAATGTGCAAGAAGAGAAAACTTTGTAGACAATATTAATTCAATTAATACATTTTAAAATTGTATCCCCCTAAGTATAAAAATAGAACAAACAGGTTTAAAAAAGAAATTGTACCACCATAATGTTCTTAAAACAATTTCATTTAGGCTGTAGTTGATGATTTGTCTGATTTTGGATAATTATATTAAGGAAAGACAAAGATTTCTACAGCATATTATTTATCCTCTGATTTTTTAACTTGAAAAATTAAAATTGCTGAGTGACTGTAGGAGCTGCGTTTTGTGGTTGCAATCTCATTCATATTTGAATAGCAGAATGAATATCTACAGAATGGATGAGGCCATTAGATGAAAATGTAAGTTGTTTTCTATGGCTTGATGTTTGATTATGTATCGTCCTTAGAAAAGTCTTTATTTCTATAACCTCATGTTATCATCTCCTATCATCAATGTGCATTTGGAGAAATCTGCCTTTTCTCAGTCACATATCAGAAGAATTGCAGTCATCAAATTACTTTGATGAATTTAAGCTACTTTTGCTTAGAAGTGGGCTCAGATGCTTCCCTGCTGAGAGTCAAACACATTCTCAACCCCATTATAATAGCATTTTCACTGACTGGGTTTCAGCAGCTTGGCACTGAGGCACTAAGGAAGGCTGACCTACAAACTGTAAGTCATTAAAACCTCTACTCCTCCTGGCTACTATCTTCATTACTTTTGGGACTGGTTAATAACATTAAATACTTCCTGATGGGACAGCCCTTTTCATAAAATTCTTTTTATGAAGTCCATTCTTCAGTTGTGTTCTAATGCTGCCACTTCTGCTGGTTATTTTGGGGTGAGGATATTAAAAAGTTGGTAGCAAAATAAATTCCATGGTTGTTACATATTCCTACCCATCTGATTTCTCAGCTGGGCTGAAGGAGTGGTATGGGTTTTTTTCTGAACTCAAATCCAGGGCAACAAAACCTGTTATTTTACCTCTAATCTCAATCTCTGTTATTACTGCCTGAGAATAGAAAGTGTGTTTTAAAAGACTCTGATGTTCAGATAGACCCAAATCAATTTTTGGGATAAATTCAACTGTTAGATCTCACTTGATGGTAAGGCCTTGCAATGCCACTTTTAGTCCCATGTTTAGTTTCCATCGTGTCTGATCCTCTTCCTGACAGAGGTACACCTCACTGCTCTGCCTTCCACTAATTGCTTCTTAAGTTTTTTAGTGCTTTGCTTTACTTTAGACATTTCATGTATTATTAAGAGAGCAATGCAAGGCAAGCATAGAAAAACAATTACATTACTTCAGGCTTCTCATTCAAACTCATCCTTTGTGTTATAGATACTTTGAAAAGGATAAAAAAAAAAAAAATCACAGTCTTGTCTTAGCATCTCCCATGACTGCTGAGCCTCCCTTACAGGTTTTGGATTTGGTAAACTCTTATGGACTAAGTGATTCTCCCTGCTGTCTCTGTTTTCTCCCTTTTTCTCCTCTTTTGTTAAGAGAAAGCCTTTCTCATAAGAATATAATTTAAAAAAAAGTTATTTTTGACTTAATTGATAGGGCACTCTGCTTTTCCAGTGGCATTTATTTGTGGAAAGCATTCACTGTCAAAGATTTGAGGTCAATGACCCTCCTTGTAATTCTTTCCAACGTGTGACTGCCATGGAGAATAAAGAGAATTTAGGATAAATGCTCAGTTGTTGCAAAATATGTATCTTAATATGTCTGTGTGAAAGCTGGGTTGAATGGTACAATTCAAAGGAAAAAATGTTCACAAACCATGCTGGGGGTTCATTCTTAAACATAGGCAATTCCTTGGTGCTTCCCAAGAATTCTAGTTGGTTTTAATTCTTGCTCAGGACCCTAAAAGAACAACTGCTGTAAATATTGCCAAACATAGAATTCATTACAAAGAATTAATTACTGGAACAGAACTCTGGGCAGGACTTCCAGACTATATCGTGCAGTCGTGTTACATATGTCACATTGCTGGAGCTTATGCTGTTTTTGAGTTAGCTGGATTGTTTCTATCACTTCTGTTCTTCTTCTGAAAGTGTATTTTCTATCAATATTTAGAAAACTACAGATGCAAGCGAAGAAATGTTAAGGTGGTTTTATTGTTTTGTTTTTGGTTTTGGGTTTTTTTGGGTTTTTTTTGTTGTTTTTTTGGTTTTTTTTTTTTTTTTGTAATTGCCATTTAGGTCAGTGAAATGTCTCTTGATTTTGACAGTTTAAGAGTGTCCCTAAAGGCTACACTTTATCATTTAACATGTCCACCATTTCAGATATCAGTTTTTCCTGGCTGTACTCTCAAATGCATTTACACTCATTTGCTTAAGTAACTCTTCTGAGCACTGGTGTGTTGGGTTTGTTTCTTTTTATTTAGTTAGTTGCATTTTCTTTTTTAAGACACAAACTAATAATCAATTTTTTGGAGAAACTTACTTCTAGGAAAGCCTATGAGTTGGAAAGGAGTGATTTTTCTAAGGCAGGCAGACTGCAGCTGAGCATCACTCTTACACAAAGATATCTGCCCTGGATTAGATCAGTTCTCCATCCAGTCCAACACCTGTAACTGGAAAGGAGCAACAGCTGGATGAAAAAGGAAAAGAGAACTTATTAGACTGGAGGGAGTGGGTCTGTAATTCTCTGAACATTATATAAAACTGTATTTTGCATTTTACTCTGCATATTGCATTAATTTTTATACAAGGCTGTCGCTATTTACACTGGTCAATACTCAACCTTGTTGAATATGCAAAAGTATTTACAGCAGCCAGATTTCACATGGATGATTTATATGTTGTTTTCCTTAAAAGAAATATTTTCCAGTACAATTCCTTTAAGACTTAATGTAGTTGCTTGCAAAGTTATCAACAGAATATTGAGTTCTGCAAGTTCATCTTTATGATTTTGGCACTTTCCTTTTATACTCCTTATAAAATATGTTATTTGCACTTTCTAAGATGGATCTAATTTATTTGCATTCCCATAAGGTTGGTTTATGTTGTATCACAGGCATGTAAATCTTTGCAGAATTACTGTGTAACCTTTTTGTCGGAGGGAAGGACCTAGCAAAGCCCCAAAGCCACCACAGTAAAGCAGTAATAAAGAAATCAGCATAATTATGGTATTTGCCTTCACATGTTCAGCCAGCAAGATCTAAAAGTTGTGAATTTTTTCTTTTTTTTTTTTTTCATATTCAAGGCTTCTTTTAAAATTTGATGCTAAATGAGGGTTGAAATCAATTAATAGTCCGGATTTGAAAATTGTTATACAACATTTCCATTTGCTTGCTTTTTATTAGGGCTTTGCTAAACAATATTTGCTTCATTTTTTTTATTTATATACTGAAAAATTAAAATTAAACACAGTCAAGTACATTTGATGTACCTGATGCCAACCTGATGATGTAACCTGAGCTGGATTTGATTTCATTGATTTCATCTCACTGATGAATTCATTCAAGAAATACCTGTTCAAACATTGGTACACAATACATGTACAAAGGAAAAGTGAAGTAATGAAGCACTGCTTAAAAAACTGGCAGAGAAATCAAAGTGGGAAGTTTTGTTTTTTGTTTTGGGGTTTTATTATTATTTTTTCAATTAAAAAGTTATGAAGAGAGAAGTTTTACATAAGGAAAGCCTCTAATGTTGTATTACTGTTCAATTGCTGGTTAAAATATTTTAAGTCTCACATGGAATGGTAATTAATGTTCACAGATCCAATGACAATATAAAAATGTCTGAGTTAATTTCATTGTTACATGATTAAGTTATTTCTATTTGGTCTGAATATTACGTGGATTCAGAGGTATTCTTAAGATATACAACTTTTGCCTTTGAAGGACTGAAAGGTACTGTTATGTACATGGTGCAACCCCAAAAAATGAGAAGAGAGAGGAAAAACTCTCCTTGATTTATTATACAGTTAAGAGCTGGTTAATAATCCAACTCTCAAACAATAGCAAAGCTCTGTTCATTTGGCAATATCACAGGATAATTTAGATGACTTGAGGTCACCTAAGTCTCTAATGTCTCACCCCCACTCAAAACAGGGCTGACTGTAGAAGACAGATCCAATAATGTGATGCAAATATCTCTGACATTATAAATTTGAGCCTGAACTTGGACCTCGGGAGTCTCCTGGTAGTAGTGCTGGCTGAACCAGCCACCACTCTTTTCATTAGCGTCTTCTGAGAAACTCAGAGCCATAAATAACACTGCCATCCAAATTCCAAATTTGCCGCCCGCTCTTTGCGCGCAGAGATTGGTGCAAAACGACGAGCTAGAACACTTTGGCGACTCCCTCGTCCAGCTACAGGCAGGATTTTACACCATCACAACCCCACTGCTTGCTCCAGAGTGTGGGTGCTGCTCACTGACCCGTTCTTTTTCCCTTCTGCAGTGCCAGGATTTCCCTACCCGGCTGCGACCGCAGCCGCCGCGTACAGAGGTGCCCACCTACGAGGCCGAGGTCGCACGGTGTACAACACGTTCCGAGCAGCGGCTCCCCCTCCTCCCATCCCAGCCTACGGCGGGTAAGGAGCTCTGCTTCCCTCACCTCTGGCTCACCACGGATCCCAGGAGCCTGGGCACCGTTCCCAGCCCTGCCGCATGCGGCCCGTGCCTGCCCGGCACCCGCGCCTCGCACGGCGCCTTGAAAAATGACTGTAATTTGTACTGCCATGCTTGGTGGCCTTAAGCATTTCAGATGTCACATATTGTTATGTAAATGCTCCCGCAAACGGAACGCTCCGGAACAGGGAGATTGTTTCGGCTAAAGGTATATTTTTGATGATCGCAAACATCTGGTTATTAAGGAGGTTGGATCGAGTTAACTTCTTTTTCTTCAAATCGCCTGCTGAAAGTTGTCTCTGCACCTGAAGGCTTAGTGCTGTATTTTTTTTTTAATACTGATATATATATTTTTTCCTTGCAGTTTGCTTAGTTTTTCTAGTTGCCATTTTTGCCATGATAGAAATCTGGGGTTCTCCTCTCAGGACCATGGGTTTTATGTACGTTTGCTTAAATATAATGCCTTAAGGTTTTGCTGTCAGTGACCTGCATTTACTAAAACCAAGTAGTACACTAAGGAACTAAGAAGAATTCATAGTATTAATTTCTAGTAACTCTATATCTTCTTTATTTTGGAAGATTGTTTTACGTATATTTTTGGGAGAAAGAAAAAATAAACAGTTTTTCCTGTGGCTCTGCAAACGCTGACACAGAAAGGCTTTGTATGCTTCATGTAACACAAAAACCCTAATAATATTAGCAAAAGATTTTCATCTGTCAAGAAATTGGAAAATATATAAAATCAGAAAACTTAGCAGATCCTAGGCCAGAGCAGTATTTTGTTATAAAAATTTGATTTGCCACTACCTCTTTGTAGAGTTGCTAGATCTTTCTGGGAAGGGGTCAGGTTGGTATGGGCATTGAGAGAAGGTGAGCTCTAGCTCTCTCTCTCTCTCTTTTTCTCTCCCTGCCCTCTCTGAAATCCTGTTCAGCAGCCCCTTGGCCCCACTGGGGATGTCCCCCTTGTGCAGGAGCTGCCAGCTCAACCCCTGTCCCCCTGCTCCATTCCAGTAGGTGACGGGTGTCCTGCACCAGTTCCCACAGTTTCTCAGTAAACCTTGCTTCCATTAAGCCAAAAGGAGCAACTTTTTCCAGACAAATTTGCTAATCTTATCAGTCAGCCTTTCGCCTGAGTTTTCAGGGATTTATTTATACAGGCAGTTTGACCATTCTGTCACATTGGGCAATTATTATCTCAAAGAAATTAGATATTCTAAAAACTAATGTAAAAAATCATGCCACAGAATCAGGTTATTTTGTAAAAGTGCATTCTGTTGATTTATTTGAGTGTTTTGTGTAGTTTATTAAGAAAAACAGTATTACCACTACTGGAGGAAGGCACTTTTCTGACGTTTGCCTGAATTTGGGCAAGGATGGTGTCCCACCACAGTTATCCTTCTGCTGCCACACTCTCAGTCAGTCAGTCCAGGCATTTGCACGTGGCAAAGAAGGAAACAAGTTCAGAATGCCCTGTGTTCACATTTCAGTCAGAATTCCTCAGCTACCAAAGAGATACTGCATCTAAAGAAAGTGGACTCTCCATCTCCACCTTGTTTAAAAACAAATTCTGAAATTTGAACATAAAGTGCCATATGTAGTGAGATAACAAGGTGGGTCACTCAGTTTCCTCATGTCATTAACATCATACTTTAGTTAAATACAAAGTCACAAAGATATATACAAAAATAATTACCAACTCTGTGTGTGATAGTTTTTGAATTGGACAATACTTTTTGGTTAGTATTTGCAAAATAAGCCAATACTTTTTGCTGAGTAAATAACTTAAATTTGCCTTAATTTAAGAGGCCACATGTGGGTGCTCTATGTGTATATGTGTGTGGTGGTATATACATTATTATAATGAGTTCAGTGACTCAGTAGCAAGAATTCCATTTCCAAGTGTAGCATATGTATCTCCTCATGTAATTGTACTGCTGATTGCCAGCACCTTTAGCAGCAACTTAGATGTGTAAGCACAGAGAACTCCTGCTGTAAGTCAGTGCAGAGGTTCTGCAGGCAGGTCCAGCAGGGCTCCAACTGAACTGGTTTCCAGGAGCTCAGCTCAGCACTCCCACTGCTCTGCAGGGTGGTTGGACAGGCTGGCTGGAGCTCATTCCCTTCATGCTGGTGCCAAATCCGGCTTCAGAGGCAGCCCTGAATTGTCACAGGTCCCATCATCTTGCTCTGATGCCTTCCAGGTGTCTGCCAGGAACTCTTCCTAAGCTGGGGCTCACCTTGCCACCAAACAGAATTTGACACTGCAAAAGGTTTCGCTTACTAAGCCCTGTCTTAAATCATGTCGGTCTTAGTTCAGATTATTGAAGTTTCTCCATCCACCCATGCTTTCCAATAAGTCCCTGCTCTCTGAATTGCCCATTTTGTAATTCATGAGTCTGTACAGAAATCACACATATCTCTGTTGCACTGATCCACAGCTGGGGTAATAAAGCTTTATTTTCCCTTAATTTTTTTGGGCTGGCATATTAGATCTCATGTTGGTATCTTCACTGGTACGAGAGTGTAAAGTGGAATTGCTGAATGATTCTTTGTTCTCTGCTCACCTATTCTATCCTGGAACCATCAAAGAAACAATAAGGAATTTCCATTGGAAAAAAATCTGTGATCAATGAAAATAAGACAATGTGGTTTTTGGTCACAATGTAAATAGAAGTTAAGGATAATTAATAAGATAGTAAAGAGGTCATAGAGAATGAATCAGCTTAGAGAAGGACGCAAACAACTTGGAATATAACTTGTTGATAAGAAAATTTGAGTAAGTTTTGAATGCTGTTCTGCAATCAACTTAGTAGCAATTTATTATTTTTAACTCAAGGAAGGGGCCCAGCCTTACAGCCAAGTAAACAGTTTTATACTTAAGTATTTTCAGTCATTAAAAAATTACACATTTTCCATAATGACAGATATAATCTTGATAATAAATTTACATTAAAATCCATCAATGTTTAATTAGAAAACATATTTCAAGAAAGAATCTGCATGTAGTTACAAAATATAAAGCTGAAGATTGCAACTACCTCCTTTATTTTTCTTTTATTTCATTAACCTTAGATTTTGATCTACCTCCAGGTCTTGTGGTCATAAGGCAGGATGAGTTGTGGTGGTTCCTGTTGAAAGGTGTTGTCTGCTGTGCCTCCCACTTACTGGGGAGCAGCAGACAGGCTTTGCTAGGTCCCAGGGAAATTGCTGGGTATAACCCTATTTAAGGCCATTATTTTCTTATAAATCAAAGAATAGCACATGTGCTTTAAAATGTGTCATTTGAAAATGGAATTACTGTTTATGAGATACATGGCACTACCCCAGTAATTAATGGATCCTTCACTTCTGATTGAGACTTTTCACAATTCCTTGAGATAGTATCTTGTTTATTAGCTCATGGAAAGTATTTCACTTTTAGCATCTGTGTCATCACCTCTAATGCCTTGGAACATGAGAATGTGCAGCTGACTTATAACTACATATAATTAATTTATGTATCTTAAACCCCCCTGACACTGAAATGGGGAATAAAGCTTGGTTTATGTGAGAATGCTGAAACGAAAATTTAGAGTTTGGAGATCTGCACTGCATGGGGAGCTTAAACTCAAAATGGTGCAACAGGAGAAGGAAACGAGAGATATTTAATCTGTTTCAAGAAAACCCAGTCATGGTCTGTCTGGTAGTAGAGCAGTAGTAGATAGCAGGAGTAGTGAAACTAATGAGGAGCCTTTCTGTTTCAGCATCCTATGCTTTAAATTCTTCACAAGTTTAGTGTGTGATGACTTTGTCTTCACATTCCCTCTCTGCTCCTTTCAGCTCTGATGAAGCTAACAGAGAATTAGCTTTCAGTCTCTATCTCCTCCTCTGCTGTCTTTCCTGGGAAAGCAGGGGAGAGAAATATGCTTTTTTCTCTTTGAAAAGAACAGTTAAAAAAACCCCAAACCCAACCCTAAATAGAATTGCGACTTTGTGGGGAGTGTGAAGGAGAAATAACAGAGACTATTCAGAAGCTGTTCCTCTTGTTAAAATAAACATTCTCGAGTGCTACTTTCTCACTGATTCAAAATGAAAATACAGCTTTATTTTCCAACCCTTATGCTGAATTCTAAATTTAAGAAGATTAGCATGAGCTACTACATCTACTCTGGTTGTTATGGGCTTTTCCCACTATATTTGCTCGGGCTCATGTAAACTTCCCCTTACTTTGGACTCTGTGTGTCTGTGCAATTGTTGGAACAAAAAATGGGTTTTGCCAGGATATATTGATTTATGTCTGCCAGCTTTGTTCTCTGCAGCAATGCCCTCAGTCAATATCACAAAGCAGAAAATGTAACTTGTCCATGGCAGAAACTGTTGAAACTCTAAATGCAATAAGCTGGAATTAGAGAATATTCTAAAAAGTTGAAACTACCTCTTAAAAATGTTTCAGTTTGATGTTTGCAGCACTTAAAACTCTGTTATTAGAGTGTGGAAAAGTGTTGCTTCAATTCTGTCTTTGGTTTAAATAAGGCTGTAGCTACACCTCTTGCATCATTTGTCTCATGAAGGCCCCAGATAAAGGGTTCATGTTAAAGATGATTTCCAGACCAGGAGCTGGACAGTGTAAGGCAGTGAGGGTGACCCTCCCAGCAAGCAGAAAACAGAGAATTGTTATTCTGATGGTTGTGCTGGAGAGGTAATGGTGAGCTGGTGCCCAGGAAGGAAATCAGGGTGTGCTGCTCGTTTTTTCCCTTGCATCCAGCAGTCTGGGTGGGCTGCCCTGGGCAGGACGTGTGCCCATGGATCCTCAGCTGCTGGGGAGTTTCTCAGCCAAGCTTTGTGCAATCAAGGGCTGTCTTTTTATGTCATTGATAGATTATTCAACTCAATGCTTTTGAAAGGTGAGGACAGAAAAATGATAATGAAGACAGATGTAGTTCTCCCAGGATATTATAAAGGTGGAAGATAAACTAGTAAAGAGTTTGTGTTAATGTACTTGCAATGTACATAATGTATTGATTTTGTTAATGTAGTTATAAAAAGTGATTATAAGACATGGAGACTTACAGGAGCTAAACCCATGAAAGTCAGATGTATAATATCTGATGAGGAAAGAGTTCTCTATTTAGCTAAAATTAATTTCAGGAAATGATTGCCACATACGCTATTATTTAGATACACATTTTCTTATTAAATCAAGATTTCTCACTTCTCTGAGTTTTCCTTAGCACAGTAAAATAATCAAATGCAAATGAATAAATCCCCCAAATTTCTTCTTTTTAATGCCTTCAGGAAGCACATTCACATATCCATTCCTTGAGTGAAGTAACTCAGATTTCAGTAATGTGGTTATTTAAAAACCCTGTGTTGTTTTACAAGGAGCACAAGACTTACCTGCCTACCAGGATTTTTTTTTTTTCTTTTAATATAAAGTGCAAAAGGAGCTGTGGTAAGATGGGTCTCTGTGTGATGCCTTCAGTCTCTTCCCAAGCTCAAGACATCCCCTTTGTTTTCTGCCTAGAGTCTCAGAGAGAGAAAAAGGAATGATAAACCGAGCAAATTAAACCAAGTTAACAAAAAAAACCCAAAACAAAACAAAAAAAACAACAAACAAAAAACCAAAATAAACCCAAAAACACTTGGAAATTTATATACTAAAGGAAGGAAAAGCAAAACTTAGTGCCTGGTCATTTTCACTTTGCACTTCTGATGAAGGGTGCTGTTAGAAAATGCATTTGACTCTACTAGCAAGATTCAATCAGGCATCAACAAATAACAAGGACTCTGAATAGAGGAAATATTCTCTGAAAAATCTATTTAAGTGGGAAGAATTACTTTTCCTCTAACTTCAGGAGAAGCAGAAGGGTTTTTATTTAATATTACTGTCATAATGCAAGATCACAGAGAGGAAATAAGATAAAATCAACTGATTTTTTTTTGTAGTGCAAGTCCTGCTTGGGACTGTTATACTCATTTTCCTGATTCTGTCACTTCATCTTAATATTGGCCGTGTCTAATGATAGAGTTATGCATATATGTCTCATTTTAGTGATGGGCGCATTTTTCATCATAGTATTTATGAAGTGGTTTCATTTAGAACTCAAAATAAGTTTCTGTCTGTACGTGACTGGAAGGAAGACTGGAGTGGATGAATGAACCTGTCCAAGATTACAACCAGCTGCACTTAGGAATGAAAAATTTATCAGCTTTATTCATCTTTGCTGTATATCCACAGATCACCAAGCGGAGGAAGAGAAAAGTTTCCCTCTCTGACACATGCTTTCTCAGAAGCATTATTTTCTGAAGAGCAATGTTTAACAGTAATTGAGAGTAGGATGTTTGAATGTACAGAGGGGGGTTGGCCTCAGCTGGCTGCCAGACCCTCACCCAGCCATGCTCCCCTTCCTCTCTCAGAGTACAGGGGGAGAAAGGAGGATGGGAAAGCTCTTGGGTTGAGATAAATACAGGGACATTTCCTGCCAATTGCCATCATGGGCAAAACAGATTTGACTTGAAAAATGAATTTAATTTGCTATTGAAGTGCGGTTAGATGGTTATAAACAGACCTAAACCACCTTCCCCCATCTCGTTCCCCATCTCCAGCAGGAGTGGCACAGGGATGTGAGGACCAAGGGTTGGGGCTGTGGGGTCACAGTAAACTCAGTAAACTCAGTATTCTTTGTGTGTCATCTCATCCCAGTCCTTCCATGCTGTCTGTGGTTGTGTGCTCCTGCCTCACAGTCGTGTAGAATGCTTTATTTCTTATGTGCAAACAGGTCAAGAAAAACATGGAAAGTTTTAAAATAGCCAGAGTATCCAAACCAAAATGAAGGTATGCTGCAGTGTAAGTAACAACCTCTCTGAAAGCTGCCAGTGTAGACCAGGTTTTGCATATTTTGCTCTGCAGACATAACAAATAGAAAAATATATGTGTAAAGGTCTGATCCTACTGAAACAAATGGCAGACACTCTGATTTAAGTAGAGCTAAGTTTTCACCTGCTATTATTCCATAGCCAGCTTTTCTCACCAGTGTGATTTTAATCCATGTTGTTGTGTGCATGTGTGCATATTTATGATTTTCTCAAGTGATTCTTACTTACACACAAATCAGCTTAGCCCTTTGGTGTTTGGTCACTGACCTCAATAGATCAGTTATATCTCTGGCATCAAAATTCTTGTTGGAATTGCAAAATGGCTTAGGCTAGCAACTTGGTAATAACTATTATTATTTTCATAAATTGAAAATATTGTTGCAAAAAAACCCTATTGTTTAATTAGCTCACGTGTTTAGCCCTTGAAACAGCTTGGGTTGAGTCTGATACTGGAAATACACATTTCAGGCTGCACAATTGCCAAATGGATGTAAAATTGCAGGAATGACCTAATGGGTGTAATTGTTAGGCCACTGTTGTGCAGTTGGAGTTTTATTTAGTGTAATCATTTAATCTGTCTCTGTCATACTGTGTCATTTATCCTGGAGGGTTTAGAATCTTCCACTGTTTACACTGATGATTGATCTTAGCTGAAATGAGACCATCTCTGAGTGAACTGGTAACAGCAATGTTACCACAGTTTTTTGAGAGAAGCAGTAGTAATGTGTCCAACCAACCAAACCAGGGGAGCTCAGAACCACTGGCATGCTTGCCAAAGCTGTAAAATGCTCAAGTAGGCAAAGTGTTGTTTTTTTTTTTTTTCATAAGAATAGCACCCTGAAATTCTCAACGACCAGCTGTCAGTATTGGTGATGTGCATCGAGCCAACAATGCAGTACCTGTGGGTTCTCTCACCTCTGTGTAGACTGAATATTGAGATTTGAGCCAGTAGATAGAACACCACCAGTGTAATTATCTCACCAACTCCTCTCACCATTTAACCTTAGGCTGTGTTTTGTTTGCCATCTAAGTAATGAGAAGTAACCCTTTCTTTCAGAGGGCAGCATACTTGCAGGATGAGAAAGCAGTGGTTTAAGAGTTAGCTTTTTGCAAGGGTATTGAAACTGGATGTAGGATTGGCCCACTGAAAATTTTTATAGGCAAGAAAAAACGCTGTCAATATGTGACCTCTTAAAACTAAAAACAGGGGAAGAAAAAAGCCCCAAACTTTATCAAAAAGTCTTCCAATCCTGCCATGCTTTGCCTTTGACTAAGCATTTGGCATACTTGATGAGATGATGTATTTGGTCCAGGTTCACTTCTGATAATTACTACCAACCTCCTTAACCAATGTGAAGGGTGCCTTCCTTCCCCTCCCTTCTGTTCTTGTGAGAGACTAACCTCAGCTGTGCAGGGGTTGGTGGCATTTGCATGTGGAAATGCACTAATATGGATGTTTTTCTTTGTGTGTGCATCCTTGCAGTGTTGTATACCAGGATGGATTTTATGGTGCAGACATTTATGTAAGTATTCATTGATGTGCATGCTGTCCTTGTACATTACCAGAGTCATTCTTTTTACAAGTTTGCTGCCTAGCTTGACTCTGTTTTGTCTATTTACCATCCCTTGCCTGTCAGAAAGAATTGAGAAGAATATCTCTCACATTGGAAGACCTTTCTGTTCATTACATCTATCATTGTTCAGTGGAGCTGAATTAACTCTTCAATCAAATGCTGAATGAATGCAAAAAGATGTGAAAAATGTGTGTGCGTGTGGAGGGGCGTCTCCCTTCGTAATTGAATTTAAAGAAAAAATAAAGCAAAGCACAAACATTCTTTTGCAAATCTCCAAAAGCTCTTAAAAAAAAAAAAAAAATCAAGGCAAGCTGAGTATTATTAACACTTGAAGTATGAAAGTACTTTATGGAGAGATACAGGTTTCCCAAATCCAGCCACCACTGGGAATGTGTAGATGCCATGGTGATAGTAAAGCTTAATGGCATAGTAAGTTTAAGATATGGCAATGTTTGTCTGTAATCTGAGTAGACTGCCAAAAATTGCACTTCTAGAATCCACTAATTTCAGTTTAAAGATGGAGAGAGACTGCTCACAATACAAGTGGATAATTTGCTAGGAAAGATTCATAGTCCTGGATCCATTATTATCTATGCACCTAATTGTTCACCAATTTCATCTTCAATAATATGTTTACTGGGTTTTTTTTGCTATTTTTTTCAAGTTTTCATACTTTTTTTCTTGCCAACTTTTTTATCCTGAATGTGTGCAAAGAGTCTCCATATGTCTGAGTATGCAAGAGGTTTCAGGGGGTTGAGGCTAAATTTCACCCAAAAATACATTAGTATATATATACCTTATGTGTAGATGTAAAATATTTCACTGATAGTAAGCAATATTAAGTTTATTATTCTTTTGATAAGGCAATCTGCTTCTAAATTACAGGTATCATCTTTGTTTCACCAGAAAACTTTCTGTAACCTACTTGTTTTGTTTCACTTGAGATAAAATGAGATGGATGAGTTGAAATTTGTATCAATATTAAAAATTAAATAGGCAATGCTAGGAAACATCCCTTGTGTTCATTATCAGCAATCTTCTAAGACTATTCCAGAGGGAGCAGATTTTTGTCAGTAAGTTTTATATAAAGAAGGAAACCAATTTGAATTTATGGATGAAGTAGGTTTTGTTTTTCTGATGGAGGTAGAAAGGTTGATCCTTATCTGAAAATTCATTTGTGCAGCTTAAAAACATATTTAAAATGAATCAGCAAGGGTTAAAGCCCTCTCCCTATGTACTTATGTAGTCAGTGATGTTATCAGTAAGATATAGTTTACAACACAAGGATCACCCCTGGCTAAAGGTTTGCTCAAGCCAAAGAAGTGGCTCTGACCTCACCCAAACACGCTGCTGCCCAATTTGTGAGCTGTACAGGACACGTGTTACATGTGGAATTCCTTCAAGTGTGGTTTCCAGTTGTCATGTTCCTTCAAACCATCCATTTTACATCCATTTTACCAACCCAGAAATCTGCAGGGCAACAAGACATCTTTTGCAGGAGGGCTCGGGGTGAGAGAAGAGGTGGGAACTAAATGTTACTGGAGCAGTTTGTAGGTTTGGAGGCCACTGCTGCTGAAAGCCAGGAATATCTCAGGGGTGATGGACAATACTATTTTTAAGTGGCCTCACCCCCTCTCACAGACCTCAATATTTTGTTTCCAAATACTGGAATATTGGTGATTTCAATGACAAAGATAAATAAATTACTAATTTCTAGTATAGCCTCAGTTTTGTTGTCTGCAACAGTTGTGTGCATAAGGAAATGGAATAACTACACTGCTTTTCACTCAGTTGCAGCCTCTTACTTCTGTTTGCATATTTTAGTTCTCTTAATGCAACAGAATGTTTATCTTTATAGCAGATGACAGAATTAAAACACTCTTCTGGAAATTTAGTTTCTTTATAATATACAAATCTTTTTTATTTTATAAATAATTTTTCTTCACATTTGTGCCTTCTTGCATATAAAGCATTTGCAGGGGAGGGAGAGAGAGAGAGAGAAAGAACTGACATAAATCAAATGAAACCTTAAAATTCACAGTGTATTAGTTCTTAGTGCAGCAGTTTGCAGCAGACCAAGTTATATATTAAATCCCAATTGTTTATGACATAGTTCCACTCAGCTTTTCATTTTAAGTGCAAAGCTGAAGCTTTGTGAAATGACATATGCTCTGTGAAAAAAAATGGAGAAAAAAACATTTAAACAATGTAGGGTTTAATGGTAGATTGGAGGGAAAGGAGCCTTAGAAATACCACAGAAAGGAAAACAAGAGGCACACAATAGTGAAAAGCCAGATCAAAAATGTGCATTAATGGGTACATCAGAGTGGGTTTCATCCTGCTCTGATTACACTGAGAAGCAATTGATGGACTCTGCTATTTTTTGCATAACTTGGGATCAACAGAGCCTCTGGTGAGAGAAACCACAGATTTAGGGTAAAGGAGGGAGGGGGGACACAAAAAGATACTGATTGGGAAAAAAACTGCAGGGTGAAGCAAGAACAGCAAATATCCAGCTCAATACTAACTATGGAATAGAAGAGATTAGGAATATAAAAAAAGGTGGGAAATACAGTCTAAAGTGAAAAATCAACAGCCATGATTCTAGATGTAATATAATATATTCTATATTTAATATAATTCTATATGGAATGTAATAATCCTTCTGAAATAGCTGAGCTATTGAATTCCCTTTTAAATGTGCCTTTGAGTAGGAAAAATAAAGGAGATTATTAGGAAGTAAGGAAGACCTTTTAAAATTAAGTATTGATTCACTAAGAGAAAAAGTCATTAAAAGAGAATTAAAGTTGCCTGCCAGCAAATATAGAAGTTCTTAGATGAAGATTGACACCTGTGAAAATAAGAAAATACATTTCACAAAATGAAGCAAAAAATAGTAACAGTCACAGAAATAGGCAGTTAGAATAATAGCTCTGCTTTATCTTAAATCTGTTCCTTTTTTATTTTTTATTACCATTGTCATAAAGAATGTTTTCAGAATATGTCAGTCATCAGTCCACACCTAAAATGTGGGAAGGCTCAGAAAATGAGAACCTTCCACACCCTGTCACCACCAGCTCCAGAAGCCTCCTGGTAATGGTTTAACCATGGCCATTAGTCAGTCTTACTGCTCACAGCAAGGTTTTCTAAAGTTCCCAGGATTCTGCATCTGTGGTACTGCAGCTGGAGAGAATACATGGTAAAATATACACATATAGGTTTTAACTTTTTTTTTTTTTTTTTTTTTTTTTTTTTTTTTTTTTTAACTGCAAAGGGCAAGAAAAAGGCAGATTTTTATGGTTAGGGGTATGTAATGAGACTATTTCCTAATAGCTATTGCCATCACCTTTAGCTCAAAGCCAGGATGGAGTTGGGGATGGAGGATTTATTTGTTCCCCAAGGGAGAAGCAGAGGTAATTATCTAAGCAGCATTCCCCTGACCCCAGGTGAAAGTCCCTGGAAACCATTTGGTCCCCTGAAAGGCACTGTTCTGAGGTGAAAAATTAGGATTTGCAGGTAGCACTGAAGGTTTTCTTTCAAGAACCAAGGACTTTTTGTGTGTTTGCCAGTGGAAGGGTGTGCCATTCCCTGTGACTCACGGAAACAGAGCAAGAAGAGGAGAAATTGCTTTGCCAAGGGCAGAAGGGTCCCCAGGGAGCAGTGGGTTGTTCTTTCCACTGCTCTGTGTGCTGGAACACTCCATGATGCCTTTTTAAAGGTTTGGGTAGGTAGGGATGAAATGGCTTTTGATCTCAGCTCTATTTGTGATGTTAAAAGTACATTGAAAAAGGTACCAGACCACTTCTGGTGATTGCATTTGGCTGGGATTAGTGCAGGTGGTGCCTGGATATTTTACTAAGAGTTTTTCTGAGGCAGCAGCTACCTCTGGGAACATGATATAAAATTACTCCAAACCTTGCACACAGGTCAGGTCCACAATTTGAGCCAGCACAAATTTGAGTTGGATTGTTTATTTATTTTTAATTCTCCCAATCAAAATTTTACTCTGTGGGCAGAGCAAATGCTGTTTAAATCTCAAGAGCATGTGAGTGGAGGAAGATGAACTGACACGTTCTATATTCTGCAGCTCTGACTTTAATTCATGTAATTTTTAATACCATTCTTCTATTTGTAGTTAATAAGGCAGGTCTAATTCTCAATACTAGAGAAGGTTTAAAAACTTGATTAATTTATGTTCACAAAATACTCTGAGAGATCCTTGAGTGAAGGGAAGTATAGGAAGTATAAACTGAGGAAAATTAACTCTCAACATTCATATGAAATATTAAATAGGTAGCTAATAGGAAAAATATTCATCATTTAGAGTTACTTTGTGATTCATTATATCTGAGATCATGAGAAAAAAGTGACTTGACTATTTTTTGAGGAGGTGCACACATGTATACATGGTTTTATAGTCTCTAGATTTTGTCTGGGTAAATTTTTTGTGGAAATTAGCCTTATTGCAGATATAGACACTTTATTTGAAAATTCAATTGTATTCAATTTTCTGTTAATTTCTATTTTATTGTATCTTATTCAAGATGGTTGTGACTTCTTTATAAAATTGATTAATATTTCCCTATAAAAATCACCAGCTGATCTCTGACAGATCCCACTGCTCTTTTTCTGTTTGCCAGAGCCAGAGATGTATAAAACATTGAGAGAGAAATTCCAGTGAATTGCTCTGGGGAATTTGCCTAAATTCCTTCCTTACATCCTTCTTCCCATCCTTCCTTCCTCATTCAAATCATCCCATTTCTGTTTATTATAGAGCAGTGTTGCAGGAGCCTGCGTGTGGCAATAAATTACCACAGGTATGACACCAGTGATGGCAAAACCTCACCCTGCTGGATGCAGGCTCATGTCAAATCATGCTGACACTCAAATAAATATGTGAGAAAATGGATTCTCTGTGTGCAAATGGCAAAAATAGTCCACCAGCTGCATTTTATTTTCCAGTTCCAGTCACAAAGTCACAGATAGTGATACTATTGTTAATTTTTGAAACTACTTCAGCTGTTGTAACACTGTTTTATCATTGTTCTGCAAGTAGCAAATATGGGAGCACAGATAAGGAAGTAAACATTTTTTCACTATGGTATCTGAATTTATTATTTTCAAAATAATAATCCAAAGTCAGGTAGTTTCTGCCTGAATATAAATATAAGAGAAAAAAAAGATTTCCTAAAACATTTCTAATACTTAGAAACTGAAAATTGTTAATTTTTAAAATGTAATTATTGCACAATTTTGTTCTGAGTGTTTTATTTTGCAATATAGTCTAAGGCATGAGGATAATTATATAATGTTACTCAAGAGATGTAGTGAAGATTACTGGTGTATTCTCCACCTAAAATATCAGCCAAGTTCCAAATTAGAGAAAAATTGTGAAACAGATCTTGTTACAGAAGTTGAGTTCAGGGGTTTGAACTGGAATCCCACCCCAATTTCGAGTGTAAAGTGTACCTGTAAGTATTTTCTTCTTGCAGTAATCAAAAATCACCTGAAGTAATTGAAGTAAAACAATGAGAAAACTTGGTACAACACCAAAACTGCAGAACACAAGCCCCATAAAAATAATTTGCTTTGGCATATTTTAATGTGTAATTTATGCTAGTTTATTTTAAAATTATGAATTCATGACATGTGATGGTAGGGAATTAGGTTTTCCCTGATACCCAAATAAATCCTGCTTTTTTAGTTCTCCAGAGAATGCAGGCAAATTCAATGCCTTCAATCTCTTTTTATTTGTATTGCTTTATACTCATTCTTGCCAGGGCTCTCATAAATGTCAGACTGATTGCTGAATCCAAAACATCTTAATAAAGTTCAGAGTCGAGCTTCATTGTTCAGCAGAAATTCTTTGAAAGCAAATCAAAATGTGAGCATAAAAGGAATGCAGCTCTTGTGTTTAGGGAGCAAGAAAGGGTCTCTGATCACAAACTGACCAATTTTTGGTGATAGTTAAATGAAGAAAAGGAAACCAGTCCCCACAGAGCCCACCAGATTTCAGAGCAGCTGCTGTGGGAACAGCCTGTGTCATTTTTCTCCCATTCAGAACTGCTCATGGTGGGCTGCTCTCAGTTCCATACTGTGGTAGGAGCTGTTGCATGTAGAGCTGGATGCACTTGGAGTGGCTCTCACTTTTGAACTGGGTTTTAGGAGTGGACAGCAGCCAGGCAAGGGAGTTGGACACCCTGGTGAACAGAACCATGTCAGACTTCAGATCTGCCACACACTGCCAGGCTGGATCATGAAAACAAATTCAGTGTCTTCCTCATATAAGCACTCTGAGAAAAAAAGAGAGAAAAAAGGGGGTGGGAAAGTTGTCATATTTCACAGAATCACAGAATCACCAGGCTGGACAAGACCTTCAAGACTGAGTCCAACCCATGCCCGAACACCCCAGCTAAACCCTGGCACCAAGTGCCACTTCCAGGCTTTTTCTAAACACATCCAGGGATGGTGACCCCACCACCTCCCCGGGCAGACCATTCCAAATATTTAGCCCTCAAAAACCAGGAGGGGAGAACAGATACATTGGTCTCATCTCTCACCTCTCACTTTGACAGAGGCCAGCCCAAGTGTGCAGTTTGAATTTCCCCTTTTAGTCCTGGCTCAGTTTGTACCTGGTGGCATCATTTGATATCCAAAGGCCTGTACCTACATGTCTGCAGCAGCGTGTGCCTGTTGGACATTTTTAACGGTGACAGCCTTCTGCTGGGTTATAAAAATGAAATTATCTGCAATGAGAAGGTGTTTTGCCTCAGTGTGTGCACAGAGGAGCACAGGAGAGCATGTGGGGGTTTGGGAGATGCTCATTCCTGCCTGATCCCAGGGCTTGTGTGGCACAATTGCTGCTGGCAGAGAACTGGCCAGGAGCAGGGAGGGACATGTCCTGTTGTCTGTGTGAGCACTTGAAAAAAAAATCAGAAAGAATATTCTTCAAATAAGCTGACAGTTCAAAGCCTGGAGTTTCTAATGAGCTGTCAGCATATGTAAAACTCGTGTTTATTCTTAGGGTGATGTGGCATTGTCAGCTGAACGATTGATTTCCAAACCCAACCTGCTTCAAATCTTCAAACCCACAAAGGTTTACATGTGTTAGGGATCAAAGCCATTCTGCTAAGCAAAGTGGTAGAAGGGGAAAGAGCTTGTAAAAGTAGTTCAGACTGCTTTTCTGAAAAGAGTGAATTTTTATTTGCAAAATCAAACTAGAAACCCCACAAAAGTTACTACAGTAAAAATGTTATACTATTACAGTAAAGGCTGGCACATTGTGGTCTATTCTTCCTGCTTCAGCACAATATCTGGGGTGAATGCAGCCTTCCAAAAAAAAAAAAATAGGAAAGAGCCAACCAAGCAATCCATTACAGTGAACACTTCAGCAAAAGAGTGACTTTTATTCAAAGCTGAGTGAGCTGATACTGTCTTATTCAGCTCTTTGTTAGGGAGGGGGTGGGTGGGGAAGGCACCACAGCAGCCCCTGTCCCAGAGGGTGCTGGGGGGGAGAATTCTAATTGGGACGTAAATCGTGTTTGTGTTATCAGCGGGCCTGGGCTGGGGCTGTTAATTGGCATGCTGAGATCATTTGGAAATGGTTGATGTAACACTGTGGTCCATTGAACAGGAAGCTCTGCTGTTTTCACAGTTTGATAATCAATGCATCACTGCACTCAATTCCTTTCCAATGTGTGTTTGTTTGTCCTGTTTGCTTAATTGAACAGCTGGAATTACTGTTACATACAACTGAATGTTAATTCATGGAAGAGAATTTTGCTTCTTCATTATAATTTTATGTATAAATTGGAAGCCTATGTAACATTAAGTGTTAATTGAGTGCACAAATTCATAGGTTTAATCAACCAGGCATGATAAATCATATTTTGTACCAAAAAAAGAATTTATTATTAGCTGAATTTGTCTTTTAAGTTTAGCACTGCTTTGTGAATATACATTCACTTTGTTTATACAAACAATTGCTGCTTGAAAACTTGGAGAAGAATCCAGTAATAATCCAAAAGTGAAAAAGCTTACGCTGATCAATAGAATTCATTGCTTTCTCCTGATCTCTGGGACAAACCTTAAAAAGTTTGTGGTGCTCCATTTTGCTTACCGATTCACCGAAATACTTCCCTTAACATTTCACTGCAGTATTTCCTGTGCATTTAACTGAACTGCAGCATGTTGTACTCCTTCAATTGTTGTCAAACGTTGCAAAACTGTGCTTGAAGGTGCCATGGCAATGCAGTTAGAGCGTGAGTTTGTGTTTCAGGGTGGTTATGCTGCCTACCGGTATGCCCAGCCTGCCACTGCCACTGCAGCTGCCTACAGTGACAGGTAAGAACTCCTTTCCTGCTCACAAATATTTGACCAGTGGAAGTTGAAGTTGATTCTATAAATTTGCCTTGTTGAAGTCTCATAACTGTCTTGTTGCTCTGCAGATAATTGTGATATCTAAAGCAGGCTGTTTTATTATAATCCATGAATAGCCATAAATTGAGAGACTTTAGGTCTTAACTGAGAATCAGGCATGAGATGTGCACATTCCCAAGCTGTAGATCATCCAGTTAATGTCTGTGACCCTTGTACAATGCAGATAAATAAATGTACAGATTCATGATGGTCTGCTACTAAGGATCATTATTTGTCTTAGGAGTATTATTTCAGTTGATTTAGAAACTTGAACCTATCGAGTGCCCTCAATTCTCATTGACATTGTTTTTGTCAGTGGAAATTGAGAATGAGCTGTGTCTAAGCTTGAACTATCCAATGCAAAACAGTATTTTTTTTCCCATTTGCTTTCTGCCCTGGCATTTGTTTTTTTTCAATACTTTAAAACAAACAAACAAAATTTCTTTTGCTCTGTATTTTTTTCCTTAAAATGTAAACCACATTTGGTGTAAACAATATCAGAAATGGAAAATCATTAAAATATGCACATTCAAAGGCTTAAATTTTATCAACTAAGAGTGATGTCACATATATTAGTGTGTCTTCTTGAAAGATGGACGTTGGAATCCCTTAGAAGTCAATCTCTAAATTGCTGCTGGCTTCAGTAGGAACAGGATTATATCAAATTGCATAAAATAAAGTCTTTGCAGCGTGTGGACATGATTTTGTTATGAGAAGGAGGATTATCCTACATTTTCCTCATAAATTGCACCCTTAAAATCTATTCTATCTTTAATATTTTTCAAGTTCTTGAGGAGTGTTCCCTTGTAAAGGGAGGGTGTATTTGGTGGCAGAGACACACCAACAATTTGCATCATGATGGCAGTGAGAAGTAAGGTCACGCTTCTCAATACCTGATACAAGAAAATTTTCCCTTGGAATAATGAAAATAATTTCTTAAACCTTAAATATTGAAAAATTTCTTTAAATGCTAAATTAGACAGTGTTACAAATGCTTCTGTTTCTTAAAGAAATCAAGAAATTAAGAAATTCTAGTGCACAATTTCTTAGATTGAAGCGCTGTTCATGGATTCTGTATTTTTAGAACCAAGTCCCATGGTATGAATGTTACAATGCTATGCATGCATATTTGCCTTTCAAGTGCTTATTCTGGGTAATGAAGATATATTTTTTAAAGTTATGTGAATAGAGTAATTTGCATGTATGGCTGAGGCATGCTGTGTCAGACAGGTAAGCAAGCTCCTTTTTATTGATTTTGGGTCAGTAATATCAACTAGATCTGTGCTGTGTGCACTCTGTTGGCAATGTACTATTTCTACGTAGGGGAACCTGCACAGGTGAAGTGCTCCTCAGTAGTTTCATTTCATTTCCACAAAGGTTTGTTAGCATGTCGCAGCTCTAGGGTTCTTATGTGAGCTTTTCTGTAAGCAAAACAACGCCTGCTTCTAAAAGCCTACTAAACCAAAAGGACAAAATTATAAATAACCTCCTGTGGTGAGCCAGGTTTTGCCAGCTATCACTCAGGTGTCCCTGGATCATTTTATAGGCTGTTTATTTCTATTAATTAAACCAATGCATTACACAGAGAAACTGAACAATAACAAGCTGATTTTTAAATGCTTTAATTATGAGTTGATGTTACCTTCTCATAAATCAGATTAAAGGCTGAAAGATAAAATATCAGTTGGTCACATGTTCTGCTATGGGCAGGGAGTCAACATCACAAAGAGTTATGCTGCCAAAAAGGTAAAGGATTTGTTTAGGAAGATAGTGCTCTTAAATGCTGTAAAGAAAGCTGGAGATGGCTTCAGAGGTAATGCAGTTGTTACAATCCTTAATTATTTTTTTGAAAAAATTGTCTAATTTTCAGATACACTTTGTGTATAATTAGAATTGCAGTAACCCGTCTTTGCTTGCTTAATTTTAGATATCTTAAATGAATTTTATATCTTTTTGATTTTTTTAAATTTATCTTTCTTTTTAAATGTGGTTAACCCTCATCTTTGATCTGCTTCCCCCAAATGAATATGGTTTCTTGTCTTAATTACAAATCTCATAACTGAATTACTTTTTGAGAGAATCCCAAAACTAACATCGAGAACAAAACAAATAACAATCTGCTCAAACATTTCTTTGCATGTGGGAAACTATGTGCAAACATGGATACCTCTGATTATTCACAACTACAGTTTGTTTAATTTGATTAACTTTTTGTTTATTGTAAAATTAATTTAATTTAGCTACTTTTGTGAAATTATTAATATTGAGGATGCTGAAATATACTTCAGTACCACTGCTTATATCTGCTCTTCTCAATGTAATTATCATCTGCTCTCCTCTCACAATACTGAAGATTCCATATCTCCTTGTACACTTATTTAGTGTTCATATGAGCCCCTGTTTAACTTAATTACACATGAACTGCATTTACTGTTTGTATAAAAAATGATCCCCAAAGAAATTGAGTACCACTGAAGCAGTGACATATAATGGAAATACTACTTCATACTAATTTTAAAAATAATAAAAGTTTTTGGTCACCACTCATATCCATTATGAATGGCAATGTTCCATATTTGAAAGGCTTAAGTCAGGAGATGGAAAAAGGAAATCTTTAGATTGGAGACATGTTTTGGTAAATTAAAAATAAAGGTTAACAGAAAGATTTGGGACTGCAGAATCAATAGACCGAGTCGATTGATAATGATCACTGTGAGAAGGCTCTGTTTGAAGGAATGCAATGGTATCCTTGTTTGTCACAGTTGGAAATGTTGCTGGAAATAGGCAAGGAACAGATATACAGGGGAGAATCAGGTGGCAAGGAAATACCATTAAACCAATCAATGCAAACCCCAAAGTATTTGTCAAGACAGGTCATGTACTCCTAAACTAAATTTCACAACAGGGGTTGGCCTGGCACATCTCCCCAGTCATTTTTTTAGAATCACAAAACAAAAACAACAAAGAAACAGGTACATTTTGTTTCATGTATGAAGAAATTCAATCACTGGATACAAATTCAGAATTCCATTTTATTATTGTGTGATCTATCATATATTAAATTGCATGTACAGATTTGAAGGTGTTTGCAGAACTGGATAAAAAAAAATTATGTTTAACTTGCCAAGTTTTAAAATATTTCAGATAAGTTTTCCAATTAGTATAAGTCCTAAAAGGGGACCTATTGGTCTATATATATTCTTCATCATCAGTCTGGAACATGCCTGGCAAACTCTCTAAACTGAGCATATTTTGAAAAAAATAATTGTAAGGATGTGCAAAAGACACTAAATCAGATGTCAATAAAATGTTTGTACAGCTCTTATTCATCTTTCATACAATATTAAAAAAACAAAAATAGTTGTTACATTTCTGTCCAAGTCTGAAGTAAGAGAAACTAGCAAGGTCATCCAGTTTTGTATTGCTGAGGTAGAAGGAGTCGAGCATGGCAGTGGGGCCTATTGTCATTTTGTCATTGCATGTTCACTTGGTGTTGCTGGTATGTCTGTAATGCTGTACTGGATTTGACAGATCCATCACATAGCTCAGTGAATGGCTTGCTTGAATTAAGCCTATGGGCAGACTTATTCCCATTGATTGGCTATTGGTTTTGTGTTTTATGGTTTGATGATTGCATCTGCGGTCGGAGCGAGGGCGGTGCTCCTTTCGCGCACATTAACGTTGCCAGCGGTGTTTGTGCAAGTGTGTCTGCCAGGAGGGAGCAGAGGCACAGCCTGTGCTGTCCCCGTGCAGGGCCCAGGTGTGTTTATACATGGATGGAGCAGTATCCATATATACACACACCCCCCATCCATCACACACACACTCCCACACAGACCCAGGTGCTGCCCTCAGCACCACCCCCTCCTATCACACCCAATTCTATCCTCACTCCCAACTGTGGGGATGTTCCCACTGACCTCTTTGTTGTCTGGATTAAATCCCTCATCACTGGAAGCTGACTTTTTTTATTTTATTTTGCTTTTTTTATTTTTTTCTTTTTAATAAGGCATATTCCAAAATATTTTGCACATAATATTTTGTAGCAAAAAATGTTTTGTTTTTCTCCTTCCCCTATCAATTTGTGTTTCATGTTCTGTGGTTATACCTAGGGTTTCATGAAATTTGAGAGAGAAGGTTTTGTCATATGGAAATTATGTGTTTTTCAGATCTTAAATCTTACTCCTGATAAAATTTGATATTCTAATAATTTACATTTTTAACATGTCTATGTGAAGCATTCAGTTTTTTTAAAGCAGTAGTGTCTATCAGAATAGTTGAATATATTTTCCGGTTCTCTTTGGGCAAGTAGCTGAGAGCAATACTTGATATTTGTGCTCAGGTTATCCTAAAATAGAATAGGTACAGATTTGGTTTAATATTAAACTTGCTCATTAAAGAATAAAAATTTAGAATGAAGAGTAAAAAAACCACAAAATATAAATTGTGAGCTTCTATAGCTGAGGACTATATAATCTTCTATTTTATGATTAAACAATGAAAACCACTCTATTTTTATTTAAATTATTTTCTCTTATTGAAGAATACTAGAGATATGTACTAAAAACGAAGGTTTTGATTGCATATAAAATATAATAGCATCTTGAGCCAGAATTTAATTTTCCATGAAATAATTTTACAGAAGCATAAATATTTTAAAATCTAGTATCTCATTCATTTCATGATTGTACCTTCTTAGATTAAGGAAAAAGAGATTCTCTACACAGTTTTAGTTTCTAAAGGAATCAGATTGGAAGAGGAGAAAAAATTAGAATATAGTGGTAACTTTTCAACTTCCAGCTGGAACCTTCCAACATTTGTATATTTTGCTATCCCAGTGGAATTTTAAATGGAAAGGTTTGGGGGATGAATCCTAAGGGGGAATTGTACAGCCCATATTGTAGGCTACTCAAATTCTGACAATGAAAAGGTTCAGTTAGCGCTGTGGCTGGGTACAGAGGTTGTGCTTAGCTTTTCTAACAGCAACAGAGAATAAATATATTAATATTATATTAATATTATATTAATATAATAACACTTCTTCTGCTTAGGTTTCATGTGGTGATGTTTTATTGGTCTCGTTTTTGGTTGTTGGTTTGTTTTTGTTTTTTTTTTTTTCCTGGACAATCCTGTATGGTAGCTAAAGCTTCTTTATTCCCTATTATTGCAAATAAAAATCAAATTATTGGCTAGGATGTTACAGAGAGGTAGTGGGTTTGGCCATCTACCTGCTAGAATTTTATGCCTGTGTGATCTCAGGCAAACTAGAGAATCACTGGAGTCATGTTAATATTTCATAATCCATTTTCATCCCAGTCCATTCAGTGTTTTGGGGATGACTGGAATATATGACTCATAGAATAACCATAACACGATCTTTTAGTGAAGAGTTAGAAAGTAAAAATGGGTGAATATGAATATAGAAAATGTTATAGGGGAACAAAATCATCCAAGCGTTTGAAATTCCATGAACAGGGACTTTCATGTAGTACATTTGGATAGGAATTTCCTGAAATGAAAATATGTTGCATAGAGTACTTTCCAATAATTGAAGCATGGTTCGTTCTAAAATATTGCAGATATGGCATTTTTGGGGGAGACTCAGTGAGTCACATCAACATAGGAAAACATTGCAAACAATTACATTTGCTAAAAACATAATTTGCCAGTTCTAGGAGGGTGCTTTGAGGTTTGAATACATTCCTGTACGGAGTGGAATTAACCTGTTTTCTGCTACTCTGACGGCTTGATTCACCTGTGTGTACTTTGACTATTCATGCAGTATCCAGGGAACTGCTAAAACTCCTCCACCAGTTCAAAACTGAGGGGATGCAGTAGTGAAAAAGCTTTGTGATACTGCTCAGAATTATGGCAAACACCAGTTATTAAACTTTTGTCGTGTCAGAGCTGGTTTCATTCCTATCCTGCTTCTACTTCTCTTACCTTTAATCTCCATTCTCATTCATTGCAGTAGCAAGGGACATTTTAGGAATCCCCCTAGACAAGGAAAGTCTAGGCTATTTCTGTGAAATCTGCTGTGACATCCATGCTGAAAATCATGAAGATAAAACTGGAAGAGAAGGTAGAGGTAGACTAAAGCCCAGATTTCTATATCTGGCTTCCTGATGGTGCCAAAGCTTAAGATGCTCAGTACTTTTGCTGTCAGGTTCTTCTAGAACATAGGGAAAGCTGTTAAATACTCATCATGTTCCAAAAATAAAATTAAAAAAAAAATCAGTGCACCTATTCTTATATCTCAGTTTCAGTATCATCTCTTGGTTTTGTTTAATTCATCCAGCCTATGTCTGGTTGTGTAGCCTGACTTTTAACTTGGGAGTTCCTCATTCTAATGTAAAAGCTCATAGTAAATAACTGTGATTATGAATATATTATTTGATAAATTTTCATACCTTTTCTCTAAATGGAGGGAGGGGAAAGGACTGGTTAACATTTTTAAAGTAGAAATTATTACTAGCTCATAAAAACTTCTTTGCTCTTTGAGGATATTGGAAGAAAGTGTGACTTTAAAATTTTTCAGTGTTGTACCCAGCAGAGTGGATAAATACGGAGTTGGGGAGCTGCTAAAACATTGATTCCTGATCCAGCAGACCAAAACTGTTACAGTCCATTGGGTCAGAGCCTGTGACATGACAGACCATAACAGCTCCTTTGGACATGTCAGTGGCTAATTACACACTCGGCTCTCAGATCATTGGCTTGATAGACCACAGAGGCAGATTAGAACGTGCTCTAAGTGTTGTCAACCCGAGAGCTTTAAATGCAGGCAGGAATTAAGAGCATTGTGCAAGAGGAAGACAGAAAATAAAGGAATGAAATGGAATTAAATTAATAAAACTGGGATGCCATGGATATAATCTGTATGGATTAGTGTAATCTGCAGTGTGTTCTGGCAAGGTGGTGAAGTATTAGAAGAACAAACTTTAAATAATGTTGATGAAATTAATCAAGAAAGAGGCAATTTACACTTTTGTATGTTTTTACTGTAGTGTTTCACACCTCTGAGGAGCCTAAAACAATTTATTAGGTATTTAAATAGATTTTTTTTCATATTCCTTTGGGTTTGTCAAGATGCTGATACTCTAGTAACCCACCTGAGGCAAACATCAGATTGTAAGAATACTGCAGGAGTGGGAATAGAATGTTTATCCATGTATCCTAAGGAGATTTTTAGTGAAAATTGCTGTAGGGTGTTTAATATACATGCATTAAAAAAAAAAAAGTAAAGTAAGGACTTTGTGTAAACCAAACATGTACCAGCTTCTAAAGTTTGTTTTGTTTTTCTTGAATAAATTCTTAAATAATCCTAGAAGGTTTTCATGTATATTATATTTTAGTTAAAATAGGAAAAAAATTATGCTGTCAACTAATTTGTAAAGTCATTCCGAATTTAATATAATGCAAAGGAAAAGAATGTTATTCACAATTGCTGAAGTTAATAATAAAATATGTTTATAATCATCATGTATGTTAGGAAAGTTATAGTGGATAAAATGGTTGTTACTAGTAAACTGTAATAATTGCTATAAAGTCAGAAACAAATATAAAGTATGTTTTTGAGGCATTATTTAAAGAATGCCATGATGTGCAAAAAGAACAAATCCCCCAATTAAATAAATGGTTATTTTTTAATGTATTTTAGTGATTCAAATACTGATTCTTTACACGAGGCTGACTTCAAAATGCTCTTTGCCTTAAAGGGAATGAACAATATGTCCAAAATATAGTAATAAACAAATTTTTCAAATATAAATATTAAGACTTCAAATATAGCCTTAATTTAGCAGTCCTGCATCATAATGACATCGATTTATGTTGCTGATATGGAGCACTTCTGAAATAGAATTACTGCACTACTTCCTCAAGTATTTAATTTAAGTGCCTAGGCTGTGTTAATCACACTAAAAGGCCAATAACTTTAGAGAAGTTCTGCTACTGAGATCAGTATGAATTCTGCTCAGAATTGTGTAGTATTCAGAATTCCATCTATTAGGTTTAGGTTTACTTAAAAATATCCAGATTTACTTAAAAGTCATATGTTCCTCTTGCAGATAAATATTCATCTTTAGACTCTGTGTATTGCATTATTATTAACAAATAATTTCCTACTAGGTATAATATATTGAATGACCATACATAAAAATATTCCACTAATGTAGCAGGTGATATTAGTTAGACCCAATCTAGTCATATAGCTCTGATTAAAAGAAAAAAATAAAATTAAACAGAACTAAGTAGGAAGGTTGCATCTATTTTCCAGAAATTTTCTTTATACCGAGGGCTAATGGAAGGAGAGAGAGGGGGTGTTTTTATCCAAGACACAGCCATGGCAGAATTTTTGTATCCACCCTGTGTGCAGCGTGGACATTCCTCCAGTCTGCTTTGCAACACCACTATTGGACTGTGCTAAAAGGAGTCTCTGTCTTCTAGCATTTGAGTGGGTTGTTCAGCTAGTTCAATATCAGGGCTAAAATAAAAATGCCTGCCCATCTGCTGGGGAAAGCCTGAGATAAGAATATCAATTATGAGAAAGCACCTTCTGCTGACCATTTTTCCCTTTAGGTATTTTTAATCCCTTTAGATTTTGGGTTGGTTGGTTACTTGTTTTTTTTTCCTGAGTAAATGAAATAATGCCAGCATATCACTGGGCTTGGGAATGCACATTTCTATTGGTGTCCAGAAGAGCTGGGGGTTGATTTTTTTCTTTTCTTGTAGGCATGTTTTTTGCAATTGCACAAGTACTTTTTGGTATTAAAAGAAATTATTTCTGGTTGAGAAATTGTGTGATTGGTAGCAGGACAAAACTTGATGAGAGATTTTGTTTCTTTTCTCTCTCCTGCTGTCTTTGGCACTCTGAATTTTGGTAGAGACGTGCTGTCTTTGGCTAAAGCACACAGAGATGTCCTGTACTGAGCACAAAGAGAGAGATGAGAGCAATGCAGAGGCGATGAATGAGGCAGGATTGAAGGGCTGGGCTGCGCTGCTGGGCACAGGGCTGTAGTGCCATTGCAGACCCCTGGCACAGAGGGGACCCGGGGAGGCAAGGGGGACACAGCACCTTCTGCAGTGGCAGTGAGCCCGGGCAGATGGACGAGCTGATGAGCTTTATTTAGTGTTTTCTATGCGGAGTTGTTATAGAAATAGCTGCATTTGTCTCTTTTGAGTCAGGGTTTTCCTCTATTCTGCTTCCAAGGCTGCCGGAGCTCACCCTGGGTCAGGGGTGGCTCCGTGTGGTGGAAAAGTCTCTCCTCCACCCCGAGCTTCCAAAGAAAGGCTCAGCAGTCTCTCTTGTTCGGTCTCAAGGCAGTTTATTGCAAGTTATCTAAAAGATTTTCTCCTTGAGCTGCTGTAGTTTGCTCACAGCTCAGGCAGAGGCACACACACACCCTGACATCCTCTCTGACCCCGACTGCTTCTTCTCTCCCCACCCAGAGCTGCTGCTCTCTTTTATATGGGACATTACGTGTGACATGGTTACAGTTTTTCCCCAATGCCTATTACCTATATTAAATGGTGCTTTTCTACTCTAAACCAATCTGGGAGTGCCAACATCACCAAGAACATGGAGGTAAGAAAGGAGAAAGAGGGAGGACAGGGCAGGCCCAGATCCCTCCATCCTAAAACCTCTGACCCCATGTACAAAACCAAAACCCCCTGTACAGCACTCAAAAATTCTTCCCTCTACTTTGTGACTTCTTCCACTATAATATCTAAACTTTTGTGGCTTCTTGTTCTTCCTGCAAGTTTGGTAAATCGTTCCATGGTTCAAACCCAAAATCACAGCTGTTTCCAGCTGCCTGCCAGGGTCTCAAATGCTTCTGACCTGGACACAGAACATCCAAAAATGTCTGAGGGACATTTTGAGTTCCGACACAAGGCCTGCCTCAAAATTTCAGGAAAGAAATGGTCAGGAATGATGGATGTAGGAGAGAATTATCTCGTGATAAGGAAAGCAGAGGACCTCAGTGAAAGCCAAATATCCACATCTTTCTCTTTGTCTTGGCATCATCGTTGGTTAGGTTGAACAAGAAATTCTGCAGAGAAAAAGAACATGACATTGAAGAAATTTGTCTAATTACCTTCCTAATGCACATCAAGTCAAACAAGTTACTGTTAGTGTTGTTGAAGCTTAATACCACATGAATTATTTACAGTTTTATTCTTATTTCTTTTAATATATCATATACGTATGGCTGTGAAGTTGTTTAGTTGTCTTTGTGTTGTGATTCAAATGCTATGGGTATGGTAATGTACTTTGATCTTACAGTAATGGGAATATAAAGCATGATAATAGCAAAATTAACCTTCTAATTATAGTTATTATGCTAATATTAAAAAGTTTAAATCCTTTGATAGCCTTGATATTTAAATTTAGGACACCAGCAGGAGAGAGTTGGGAAGGACTTAATAAAATGATTATAAAGGGGAACTTTGGAAGGAACTTCCCTCCTTCGGTGTTGCAGAAACCATTCAAGGAGCCAGCAGTCAGCTATATTGAAATTCATGGTGAAAAAGCCCTCAACATCAGGGTCCTCACAAGAGCAGCAAAGTCTTAATGTTTAGAACACAAAGGAAATATATAATATCTTTAATAATGAAAAAATATACAGATGTACCACATATAACTCCTGAAAAACCCAGCATGTGATAGTTGGCACAGGATCCTTGGGGAATTCAATTTGGAGCAGCTCCAGGAAGGGAAGTCAATGCTTTTGGTTAAGCTGCATCCATTTTACCAGCTGAGATTCTGACCCCTGAGTTCTAAATACTGGCTTTCTTTGTCAATCCCATGATGGTTCTACCAGAAAAATCAACTGATTAAATATAGTTTAAACCTTCCCAGTGTAACTTCTGTTCAATATTGTGTTTGCCTTCATCCTAAATGTTGATGTTCTAGCGCTGTGCACTGTTTTCAGCAGTTGCTGTATTTTTGGGTGGGAGTCTGAACTTCTGTGTTAGGCAAAATTATTTCTGTCTAGTATTATGAAGTTTGTCAGCAAAGCCCAGAAATTCAAGTCTATGAAACATAATCACTGTATGTTAGTGGATTATAATTTCTTTTACATTTCAAATTTCCTAGAGCCAGTGTGATTAATTTCTTAAAATCCCCTTTGACCTCTAGTATTCCATTTTAAGGAAGCTCTACGCTGCTGAGGAGGAGGGATTGGAAACTTCTGGGAGTCATGGGTGAAGTTAGGTGTGTGCCAAAATGTTGTTCTCAGCTATGTGCTGTGTGAAACAGCGGTGAGAAGTCCTGGTGCCAGCCAGCATTTTAGGCAGACGAGAGGGCACACACAGCACTCACTGGCCCCGTGTGTCCTGCATAGGGTTTTGACCCATCATGAGCTAAATTTATAAATTCCCAGACACCTGGGAGCTCTGTACACCTGAGGCAAGCAGGGCCAGTGACTGCAGGAGAGAAAGGGGTGGGAGGCTGGTGCTTTTGGAGGAGTGGGAGCTAGTTCAGGCACAGAGTGATTCTTCCTTCCCCAGGGTGGGATGACTGCATGGAAACTTTTAGAGGAAGCACTCAGGGTAGCAGTTTATTCTGAACATAGGTTGGAATTGTGTTTCATGATAGTTACATCCCCCAAGTATTAAAAAAAAATGTTTCTGAGACCCATTCTCTGAATCTCTTCCTATCTTCCACTTCCAGGTTCTGAATTTTCCATTAGTAAAGTGGGCAGACCATTTATGGGTCAGGTATTTCTTCACAGAAGTATTTGTTTATATTAGACAGCCATAGAAAGGACAAGGCTCAGGCTCCAGTGATTAAAGAATTTAAACCCCTCAAGATATATATAACATCTATGTTCTATAGTATGACATGTTTTCACCAAACAGTTTCAAGAAGAGAGAAAGAAAGCGTGTAATGTACTGGATATGCAACAGGTCTGCTGGATAGAGCAGGTGCCAAAAGAGAGAGGTTTCTGTCAGATGTGGGGCCTTGGAGGCACACATTTGTTACTGCCAAAGGGACTACAGGGAACGGAGCAGAGGAAATTACAGCATATTCAAACCTTTGAAGATGGTGTGATGCAGGTTCAAAAACTGCCCCAAAGGAAGAAAACACATCTAAATCACTTAATAGTACTTCTGTTGTCTTCCCCTTCTGTTCTTGTATGAATTCAGGATATATATCAAATGTTTAAACATTTTTTTTTTCAAAATTTAAAACCATCTTTATTACCATACTGGTAAAAAATGAGTTAGTTTTCAATTTGCTAGAAGAGATAAAAGTTGATATATGGGCTTGAGAGAAGCAGTAGTATGCAGTGTTTGCCCTTGGGAGGTAGCTGCTGGGATGGAACCCAGCCATTTGGAGTCCCAGCAGCACATTTTCCTGGCCCACACTGTCTGAGAGACATCAGAGAGCTCAGACAGCCAAAAGGTGCCACTCCTGCACTTAAAAGGATTACACTTAGCCCAGGGTATGAGGATCTGGCAGGTTGGATACATCCAACTGTACATTCAGGTCAATGTATTTGTCATGTTAGCCTTTCAGATTTGTTTGTTTTTTGGTTTTTTCTTTTCTATCTCGCAGCCAGTAACAACTTTTAAAAAGTTATGAAAAAAAACCAAGTTTCTTTTGTTTAAATCTGTGTTCTTTTACATCTAAAGTATTAACCAGTGAACAGTAAAAATTTGGTTCTATACTTTCGCTGTTAATACACAAATTAAATCATGAAAGTGATTCTGTATCTTAATTGAGCAGGGCTTATTGTATAATAAAGTTGAGTCCGCTTACAATCCCTGCACCTTTTTGAATCATTAAAAGTGTAGCAGTGACGAGGAACACTAAACCAACCTAAAATGCATTGTGAATTTTCATATCGTCCTTGTGAGGTTTTCAAGCCTTGTGTGCTCGACAGAGTTAGTGCAGAGAATTGTTCTTTAAAGGGAACGCTCCACATCTGCAGGGGACTGGGCAAGGTGAGCTGTCCTTTGCCACCTCTGCTCCACACCTGCTCTAGGACAGAGGGATCTGGTGCCCCACAGAGCAGCTTCACTCCTAAGGACTCCTTTGCAGGCCCTGGGGTTGCCCACACAAAGGATTAACCCTTGCTGTGGTATCTGTGATGCCTCTGCTGAGCAGTTTCCCCTCTGGGTCTATCTAAACAACAGTATGGAATTTAGCTGAATAAATCCTACCACTGTAAGAACATTAAAGGCATCAAAATGCTTAAGAATTTCTGATTCTCAAAAATTTCTAATTTCTAATTGATAAAATAACACCTAATTACTTATAAAATATTGAACTGGTTTATTGGACTCCAGCCTCTAATTTTTACATTCTCACAGTTGCTATGCTGACCAATATGTAACTTCCTCCTTTTAAAAGTTATGTATGGAGTCGTGAAATTAATTTTACAAAAGCAAAATAGTTACATCCTATTAAGCAGTACAACAAGAGATGTTTATAGTAGTTGTTTTTTAAATAGGTATCACTTTGGGTTTATTTTTTAAATTATTTTTTTCCCAGCAATGAGTAAAGATTTGGTAAAAAAAGAGTAAGATTTCAGCACAGTTTAAATAATATTTGTCATTTCAAAGGATTAATTGCATTAGTGTTCTGGGGTCTTCCTGGAGGTACTAACCCAGAATATTACCCTTGCAGATAATTCTGTATTACAACATCTGAAAATAGAGAACCTGTGGCTAAATATTCTACTTTTCTAAACAGAGAGGAACAAAAGGAGCTTCACAGTAAGCACTTTAGAGGCAGTTTTTAAGGAAAAGTGATCTTTTAATTTAGATGAGAGAGCAGTTTAACAACTTCATAGAAATGAGTCAGAATGATTTTCTGTAAAACAGTAGCTGGTAAATCTGCATTGCTACTGGCTCTTTTGGGCAAGCATCTAACCTTTCCTGTCTATAATTATCACAGAGGTGGTAGCAGTAAATACAGTGACAAATTATGCTACCTATGAAATACAGAGTAGCTCTGTATTTATAATGTAAAATTTATCCCCCTTTGGTTTTTTAAATTCATGCCATTAGCATTACTTGTTAGGTAAATCTCATTAGCTGCTGAAACTGTTGCAGATGACAAAATAAAGAGCAAAGCTGTTAATTGAACTTAATGAAGAGTTGAAAATGCAAGAATGTACAGTTTGATCACTAAGCTCATGCTAACAGTGCATTTCTGCTGGGGCAGAGGCAGTGATCTGCTTTTGGCCCTGTGCAATCTGCAGTACAGATTGCAGCTTCCTTGTTTTGATTTGGATTTATTTTTTCCCCCCCATTTTGAATGTGAACCTCTAAGTAGCAAGGTTCACAGATTTCTAAACGAGAATTTCAAATCTCTTGATACATTGGAGGTGAAATAATAGAAATAGCTTTTGTTCCCTTAGGGTTTTTTTGTTCCCCCAGGTTTTGCTGGCCCCGAGGGACGTTTGCTCCTGCGTGGTTGTCAGCAGCATCCTCAGCACTGGTGCCTGCAGAGCTGGTCCAGGCTGCCCTTAGCCTGCATCCCTTGGCTGCTGGTTGTCAGACTGGCTTTAAGGCTGTGCAAAGCTCAGTTCAGGTTTTGTTGTGCTGGGAGGAAACCACACCCGAGTGTTAATCTGCACCCGGGTTTATTAACAGCATAGAAATACCCCGAGGTAGCTGTGTATATGCATATAAAGGAATCATTTGATGTTAATCCCTAAATGTGGTTTCCACTAACCCAGAGCCTGGTTGCCTAGATCTCAGAACGGACAAATCAGGATTTCTGCCACAATGAAGTTTTCTATATTTTGAAATACTAGTGCATTTAGCGTTTCTCTTTTTATGTTACCTGGTTTAAAAAAAGAATTTTGCAAGAGAAGGTTTATATTAAATTACTCATATCTCTAGCTTATTCTCCTAAGATTCTGCAAAAGACTTCTCTATGTATTTGGATGACAGTATATGAGAATATACTATGTCATTTTTTAATAAGTAGCAGAAAATTAATTTTCTGATTGCAGTCATATTAGACATAGAAAAAGCAAAATATTTTAATTTCAATATCCTCCTTTCAGACGCACAAAGTAAATTGCAATTTAATTTCTTTTCAAAAGCGCTTTTTACATATTTTGCAGTAGTGCCCTTTAATATCAATATATTGTTTTATTTTTATTAGACTTCATAAATATATTGACATATCTGTAACACTAAACATGAAGCTTCCAATGCAAGAGTTTGTACATAGTCCATATCCAAATGTCACCATTATTTCATTTAAAAGATCCCAGCATGTCTACCTCATGATCCTTTTAAACTCTATAGTACTCAACACTTTTTCTTGCTACATTCATTAAAATTAAGCACCCTTCCCCTTCCCCATCTGTAAACATCAAGTCAATTGGCAGCTAGCACATTTCCCAGTCAGCAAGCAGTATTGTGAATTTTATCTTCTCTTGCAGAAATCAATTCGTCTTCGTTGCAGCAGATGAAATTTCTTGTAACACCTCTGCAGGTAACAATCATTGATACTTCTTGATGCATCCATCCAGGTCTCAATATCCTTTTTCACATGCTGCATTTAATCGTAAGACAAAGCATAGGAAAGTCCGTAGTGTATAAATCTTGGGAATAGTTTAATGAATTTATAGCTTCAGCCTATAGGTTCTGCCATAGAAAAGCCACTCGGTTATTTGGCTGACTTTGGTGTTTTGTTTCCAGTTTAAGTGTGGTAGTGTGTAAGGATATGTTAAACCTGATAAAAGCTTCAGGACTGGGACTTTGAGAAGTCAAACCAGAGAGAGCTGACGAGAAGAGCCAAGGCTTAGATGTGTGCAGGACATTGTAAGTGCTATAGATGTGACAATTTTCTTTTCAACATTTGGGGGCCAATGGTGCCCACAAGGGTATTGCAGACCCTAAAGCACTCACAAAGTCTATCCTATGGATCAGATAGTGGGAGAGAGGGTCTGTGCCTTCAGAGGATCGCTCTCTAGTAAGTAAAAAGTCTCCATATACTATCATGTTGTAAGCCATGGGTACAGAAGAATGAACAATGTTTTTAAAAGGTTAATTTATATTTTATAAATATATTGAGTATGTCAAGAGGTTTTCTCTCTTTTAAGCAATAGAGTTTGAACAAGCTTAGTCTTAATTCAGGTAAGGATGGTGTTATGTTACTACATAAGAAATCAAAAGGCTAAAATAAATAGTAATGGTGCTGGGGCTTATTCTGCCAATAATGTTGTACAAAAAAATCAAGTTCATAGAAGCTTCTCATGTTGAAGGATGAAAGGGAATATAGTGTGAAATCAAATGTTGGAATTAAGAAGTGTTTGCTGATAGAGTTTTATATTAGCAGAAATAAATGAAAGGTGATGAGATTTTTGTTTATGCCGGGATAATCTACATAGAAACAAATAGAGAACAGTTTTTTATGGAAAAGGTGATCATAGATAAACCCAAAATATGCTAAAATTGTTTTAATCTCTATGCTAGCTGTAGCATTTTTGGTGGTAATCTGAAAAGTTCTTCCATAGTAAAACCTGATTTAACATAGATTTTTCCAAGTCTTTAAATTATAAAGTAAATACATTTTGAGAAACTAACATTTGTCACATTCTTCATATCACTCAACTTGGATTTTGGCTTTGGTTATTTCACTTGAGCTTCCTGCTCAGCTCTTCATTGTAGTGAGCTGTCCTAGGGAGGCTGTTAATTTGTAAATCTAAGCCTTGATAAGTAAGAATAAATATATTTATTTTAGCAATTTTTAAACTTGGAATTCTTGAGTTAGATGTGGGGTCTGTTGGTCCAGTTCTGCAAAGTGAACCTTTCTAAGCAATAATTCTTGTTCTAGTAAAGAAATTTTTCTCTCTCAATTCAGGCACAATTTAAGTGCCCAAGACTTTATTACAGATATTCCATATATGACTTTTTTTAGAATTCCAATTACAAATATAATATTTCTATAAAATATAAATTTCATTTATCAGTGCTTTCAGTGAAGTTTACAAAAAGAAAACGGATCTCTGTGTGTATTTGTTAAAACTTTTCAGTTTACCAGTTGATTACCTATGTTGAATGGATTCAACAAAAAGGTATTTTTGCTAGGCATGGTTTTGAGAATATGATAAACATATCCATCACAGGTGACTATAGTTGATTTTTTTTCACTAAATATGGAAAAGAAAGGTGATGAAAACCTGTACCTGCTATTTCTTATATACCTAAGATTCAGTAATAGAATTTAAATTATTTTTGACTACATAAAAAAGTAATTATCCAGGCCATATTTCTGTGAGTCAAATTGCTGAAGTTGAATTTGGTCTTTTGGATTTGTAAGTTGACTTCCAACTATTTTTATTATCTCATATTTTGTGTTTTAATACATGGAGCAAACATAGAGATACTTTGAGAACCAAAACTAACCTTCCTATGGTTTTTCAGATGCATGCAAAAACCTGCAATATGATTTTTATAGTGCTTTTTTAGTGCTCCTAAGCTTAATGACAGTAATTCTACTGTGTTCGTAAAGTTGATATCAAGTGAAGATACTTATAAAAATGCTCAATGTTTGAAATGTGAGTATTTGTATGTTTGCATTGCCTCCCTGTAAAGAATGGGTGCATTTGTGGATTACAAATGGTAATATATAACAAATAAAGCTTTGGTTGGAATTTGATCATCAATTGGAAATGGGAGAACTTGGGTGGTTCTGCTGGTAATATTCACTCTTTTCTTCTCAATCCTTCATCATTCCTGCCAGAGGATACTTAGCCCTCAGCCACATGGTATCCTTTTGTATTTGGAATAAAGTAATCTTCATTTTTATTTGGAACAAAATAATCTTTTTTTATTTGGGAATAAAGTAATCTTGAGTAGATCAATGTGTTAATGAGAGATTTGTGTCCATAAACACATCTCTATTTGTGTATCTCTGTCTGTCCTTGAATGCACATTACAGAAGGGAAACCTCCTCAGATATCTGACAGAGGGATCCTTCCATGGGAAATTTAAAAGCATTTCACTCTTCATTGCATCCAGTGCATTCTGAGGCTAAAAATAATTACTGTTCAGAAGAGAAGTTCTGCACTTCTGGGATAGATCTTCTCTGGCAGACATGATTAAAGGGTTTGCAGGCAGATCTGAACTAGAACAGAGACAGGGAAACTCTAAAAAACTCCTCTTGGTTTGATGATGGAATTTTAACAAGGATCTCTGAGGACCTTTCTTTAGCAAATTCCTGACTATAGCTGCACTAGGGGAGAATTAGTCCTGAGGTTTTTGTCTGATGGGGACAATGGGCATCTGCCCTGTCAGTCTCTGGATAAATCAAAATGAGACCCAGAATAAACCTATGGCTTATTTACATGTTGGTTGCAAAACATTGTTCATTTTGCAGCTTTAGCATTCTTAGTGGGTTTTTCAAATCAGTGCTCAATCTATTTTTTTTTTCTCTTTTAGGTTTTGTAACATCAAATTCATAGTTTGTAAAGAAAAAACATTTTTGTGGGTTTTTTTTGCAAGTACTTTCTCAGATGTACCTGCAAATGATATTTTATATTTTTTTGTGTAAAAATGGGACAGGGTTATTATTTTATTTTTATATTATCTCTCTCTCTTCTTCCAGTTTTTAACTGTTATTCAACCTTTATGTGGAAGCAAAAAAAAATTTCCAGTGCTGATGCATGATTGGTATTATTTTTCTCCCAAGTGTATTTGCAGTTTATGATTTTGAAATAACAGAGAGAAAGGCAAGGGTGTATATAAAGCTGAATTTGGAATGAAGTATGGTGGAAGTGGATATAACACCTGTCCAATTGTGACTGTATTTATTTACATTTTTGAGCAGAATCAGTCCCAGGAGGAAGGATTCTCTCTCTCTCTGTGTGTGTGTGTGCATGCAAGCAAAGGAAATGCTTTATAAAGCTTTAAAAGCTGACAGTCATAAATTAAGTTATTGACCTCCATTTGGAGAAAGATACAGTCTCCAAAATAGATTAAACATTTTGAAAGGTTTAACTTCATAACTCCAGGAAAGATGTTGAATAAAAGCAAGCAGCTTCAATAAGCAAACCATGGGGTTTGTGCTATTGAAATATTTGAAGAGAATATTGGCCATTTTTAACAAATGCAATTGCTCCAGTCATTGCAATTTTCCTGTATACTATCATTAACCTGCCAGCACTAACACTGCCACAAATTTAATTCATTGAGCAATACCAAATATGGAAATACTGATTTAAAAGAAATTCATATTTGATAAAGTGCTTAGAATGGCTGCAGTGCCTGTTGTGGCAAACCTACCTGTGCCAAGGGAGGTACGTGAATAATTTCAGCTGGTCAAAATTTTGCCGTATGAGCTTGCATACATCTCACTGAGCTGTTCATGTGTCTGGTAGGAGATAGTGATTAGATCATACTCTTACAAAGGAATTTGAAAGAGTCCAATCCAAACTCTTTGGAAGAATGCAGCTTCAGAGGTGTTTCCTTCAGCCTGTTCCAATTGCTGTGAAGACATATGCTCAGTTAAGAGAGGTTCTTCCCTTTCACTATTGCTGCCAATGGGTTTGACTTCATTTCATGAAGCAGTTTGGGAAAATAACCATTTTCTGTGAGATGCTTGCTTTTATTATTATTATGCTATGCTCTTCTGCTAATCAAATAAAAAATGAAGATGAAGGAGCACCTGTATGGTCTTTGTGCTAGTATTTATTTAAGGCTGTACTGCTGTTCTCTGTGAAAAATAGCAGATAGTGAAGTTTTTGCTCTGGAAAGACTAGGAAATGTTGCACTAATGCACAAAATTAAACTTCTTCTATAAATTCAAGTGTCCTTTATGTTGGCAGTTTAAACTTGCATTTACTGCTGCTATAAATAGTTGCTTATATGGAATTCCATTTGTCACAGCTTTTACTGCTCTGCGTAGTTGCGTGCTGAAGATGTTCAGCTATTGGAGCAGTTGATAAAAATCAGTAAACACTTTGATTATGCTCTGTTCTCCTTTCATGGGGTTTGATTAATTCCTTTTTGTCACCCAGTGGAGCCCTGGCTGGCGTGGCTGTCATTATCTGTGTGCCAGCCTGCCTGCCCGTGCTCGCGGCTCCAGGTCAGTTCGCATGGCTGCTCAAATGTGACAACACGACAAGATTAAGGAAAGCTGAGGTCCTGTCATTTGTAAATGGAGGATTTGCCATGTGAAGCTCCTTTGATAACAGAAATAGTGAATAATCTGTGTCTGTTCTCAACAAGTGCCTATAGGCACGTGTGCATCTCCTGTGCTGGTTTTTTAATGAAGCAATTAGATTGGTTTTTCTCTGGTGGGCTAAAAATAGAGCACATGAAAGATGATTTGTGTGTGTGCATGTATGGATGCCTGTATACAAGTCCATTAAATGAGCAAGGATTCAGATTTAATATCTTGAGATTATCATATTGCAAATAAGCATAAAATTATGCTATGGTTGCAGAACTTTATATGTGATCACAAAAGACTGCTTTAAAATTTTATAAATAATGTACCCTGTATATTTATTATTGCACTAGGTAAGACTTCTTCAAGCTTAATTGCCCCTAAATATAACAGCAATAGTAGTAAGAAAATGTTTTACAGACCTAAGAAATGCTTTTGTGTCATTGGAAAAGAGTTGGGTTTAGGTATCACCTGATGGCAAGCCCCAGATTCCCCAGTGGCTTTTTTAAACAACGTTTAAATAAAATCTAAGTTCCTTGGATAGAAGCTACAGAGGATGGGGTGATGCATAGAATTATATTTGGTGAATCCACACAGCAGGACTGAAACTGAATAAAAGTTTTTAAGCTGAGATCTGTGCCTAGGATTGCTCCAGTTTGCAGTTATCCAGCATCAGCTCAGGAAAGTCACCTGTGCTGCTGTTTGTTACCCTTCTATGTTTCTGTAAATTAACCAGTATCAATCATGTTCATTTAAATGTTTTAGAAGATGGCAGCTCAGCTTTGGCTGGCTGCAAACATCTCACAAATTTTAAAAGATACAGGCTAGCAAACAGAAGCAAAATTAAAACCACATCTGAGCATCAGTGAAGCTGCTGCAAAACATGCCTGTCAATTAGCAAGGAAATTAACTGGCCAAACTGAGATGTGACATACATAAGTAAACAACCACGAATTGGAAATTCATCTCTACAGAAAAGTCTGCATAGGCTTCTCTACTTTCTCCTTTCCCCAGCTTGCAGGAGAAAGTAAACAGTGCTTTTAATATTTCATCAATGGCATAATTATGAACATCTTTTCATGGAAACCTTTCATTATTGCCCTCTACCCGTGGTAGACCCTGGTCAAGTTTCTTATTTTGAGAAAACCTAGCAATGTGTTAGTACTGTAGTGATAGGAGCTCCCCTATGGCTCTGCAGGCACCAGGAGCTCAGCCCCGCAGCACACCTTGAAGTTTCACTCTTTATTGTGCTGCCTGTCACTTCCCAATTCTTTCTCTGCTCCACATCACAAATCTGTAGCACATTACAGGTCATGGAAGAGGAAGATGCTATGAATAAAGCATGTGATGGTCCTCTCTTGTACAGTAACCTCAGTGTTTGATAGCGTGCATCCAACCCTTGGCAAGGAGAATTTTCGCATTCTTAGCCTTTCCAATCAAGGAAAATGCCTGGAAATTGTTTTCATCAGCAGATTTCTGTTTCCTTCATCTTAAGTAAAAACTTCAGAGGAATCTTTGTCCATTTCCATCTGAGGTAGAGAGAGAGACCTGTTGGTGATTCAGATGCCTGAAATGCCCACAGTCCCTTGGTGTTAATATCTAAAATGAAGTTAAAGTTAAATTAATTAGTTGGTTGCAAGCAGACACTATCCCACTGCAGTGGGATGAATTTTAGGTTAAAGGGCTATCCCTGCTACACAGGTTTGACCCATTGAGCCCAAAATACTGCTCAGCAGTGTGGTGTGTGACTGGTGTGCACAGGGAGGAGCTGTGGTGCAGGTGTCATCTCTCTTGGAATCATTGTAGTTCTGTGGCCAAGAGGAAGAGCACCAAGTTAATTATTTAATAATTTCTATATTTATGTGGTATTAAGGCCAGGTAACCCTTGCTTTCCTTGTATTCCTTCCAGATGCAATTTTATTACTTGATTATTCAATTGCAATAAAGAGTGGATAATATTGGGGAAAAGTTAGAAAGATGAACTTCCCAGTAGTACACAGGCTTTGCTTGTAATGGGGCTGAGGTCAGAGTTAGATTGATCTGAAGTAGTGATCAAGTTTTAACTTCTCTCTTTATACTTCTTAAGCAGGTTCATAATTTTCTGTAGTTCCTCCACTGATGTGTAGACTTGAAAAAATAGATGGCAATCGAATGATAACTAAAATACCTGTATCAAATTCTTTAAAATTCTCCTTCTTTACTTCTCAAATCACTTCAGGAAAATATGTTAACTTGGCTTATACTTTTTGTGGTGAATTTTTCCTTATTAGTTCTGCCATTAATCACTATAGTGTGTGTGTGTTATTTAGGAGCTTCTAAATCTCCAGTATTGGAGCTCCACTGTCTGTCCCAGATGTGTATGAAAATGCAGCCATACTATTAAAGAATTTAAAATCATAAAATGGCACTTATGATCAAAGAGGCACAGAATTCCCTAATTTTTAGAGACTTCAACAACACCTACTACTAATTACTTAGAAAGATACTCCCTTTCAAATGCCCTGATAAACTAAATCCCACAATTTCCCTTTATAAATTTTTTAATGGTTCAGTGAACAACAAATAGTCCTTTTATGTAGTATTTTAGCATTTTTAACCCTCTGCTGAAAATTATTGAAGAGATTAAGGTATAGCATAAGTAAAGAACATGCCATCTATTGGTGGATAGCTTATGGCTAATTTATGGAAGTTAGCATGGCTACACCGGGGTTTTTGCTCAGTTATTTCCCAGGAAGTTGTTTGTCCAGCTATTTAAGAGCCAGTGGCAGTATGTTAACAAAATGCTAGCAAACATATTTTTTCCATGATGTCCTGAATGCTTGTCCTAGATATAGTGGAAAATAGAGGAGCATACCTTGTTCTAGTTAGTGATGCATTAAAATTGTTCATCAGCTGTGTTCTGAGACAAGAATTTGTGCATATTGCTTGGGATACATTGTTTTATCATCCTGTAAAATACACAGAGGAGGGCATCGACTATTAATTTATTCACAGCTTTACCATTGGCACGTCCTAAATTTTAGTAAGTTGTTTACCTAGAATGATAATTTACAGTGTAAATTATCACAAAGCATTTAAATGCCACTAATTGTCATGAGAAGTAAGCACGCTGGCACAGCAGTGAGTAAGTGAAGCAATGTGTGTGGGACTGAAGCAGCTTACTGATTTGCAGTGTGACAATACAGTTTAAATCCTTCTTCCTATTTTCAGCCTGGAAATCAGAATCTATTCTGCTAACCTTCTGAGCTTCTAAATTTGGTGTCATGCAAGGGCGTGTTTAAAAATTAGCATTTAAAAAGAAACCCACTTGCTTTAAGTTTAAGCTGACACTGTTCCTTTCCTCTGTGGAAATGAAATTTATTAATCATAATAAAACCATCATATTCTGAAGGTAGAGGTCACCCTGAGGAGAAAAAAAAAAAAAAGTCTATTCATCACAGAGGAATTTCAATGCATCTTTTGCCCAGATAATATCTGAGCATGTGTTCTTTCCCCTTTGGAAATATTTTCATCCATGTTTGTGCTTACATATGTCAAGTGTATTCAGGAGAGTGCAAAAATGAAAAATGTGCAGTTTAATTTTATATATTTTCTTTTACAGAAGATTTGGAAGGATTCATTTTACATTTTATTTTGTATTTACATTGGACACATTTAAGTGGAATTTCAATATCCTGTAAAAGAAAAACAAGTGTTTGTTATTTTAACAAGAATATAAGCATCACTAATTCTGCAATAGCATTTCTATATTAATAACACAGTAAAAGCTTTAGCATTATCATAATATAAATATAAACCATTCTTTTTGAGGAGCAAGGATTAACTTTGGTCACAGTTCTCACATTAGGATTTCTTCACATCTCTTGTTTTAAGAAAAGAGACATAGTTTATACAGAAGGATGAAAAAAGCAATGCAAAACACTGACAATAAGTCATCACTGCTTTGGAAAAAGGGTAATAAAAATGTACTCAGAAGTCAATACCAGGTTGAAACAATCATATTTTCATGCTTGAAATTGCTTAATGTGTGTGTTTATCCATATTTTCCCACCAGTTGTCAAGATTTCTGTTGAATATTGATATAATATGATTAGCAACATGGTATATTGCATCAGTGTTGTAAACTTGCCAGTTACTTCAGTAGATGGCTTCAATGTATTGATAATTTAATACAGCCTGAGCCCTGGGTATCCAGGCTTGGTCCTTCCTTAAGGGAGGCCCTTGCATTTGGGCCACTTGGTGCCATCCTAGGTGACCTGTTGGACTTTGCTTGTGAGGCACTGGGACACAGCCAGGGATCCTGCAGGAATGGGAGGTAGGATGGAGGCACAATGCAGCCCTACCACTGGACCAAAATTAATGTATTTTTTACAGATATAGATTTGCAGCCCTTGCTCCGCATTGCAGCAATACCAGATAATCAGGACAAAAAGCCCCCAAAGGAAATATACAAATTCTCATTGACATAAAAATAATAATCATGGCATTAAGGCGTGTAAAATAATAATGCAATTCCTCTTTCATATTACTAAGGACATGAGGGAAACATGTCTACATTTAAATTAATTAATTTCCCTTTCTAGATATTTTCTTACTATTGGGATGAAATTTGGCTGGAAAGAGTTAAAATTATAATGACATTCAAAATTCTCAGACTTTAAAAGTTGGCATAGAGCCGTAATGTCTTTTTCCCTTCAGTGTAGTGAAAAAGACACAAGGAATTCTCTTACTGAGAATTTCAAATCCCCAGATAGTGTTTGCATCCTAATGTGGAGGGTTCCAAGGCTGAGGTTTGTGGAAGTTCTTCCTACCAGAGAGGCTCCAGAGTGTGGGATCAGTGTCCATCCTGCTTGGAGAGCTCTCAAACTGCTTTTCCAGCTCAGAGAACCACCAAGTCCTCTACCCAGCACAGACTGATGTGAGCTACTTTCCTTCCCTTGCTTTTCCAGTAGGAATTGCCCACTTCCTTTGTTGGGTAATTGCTAAAGATAGGTATACTTGGATACCAAGTATTTAAGTAGAATTGATAGAGAAATTGAATCCCTTACTCATCAATACTTTGGAAGCAAAAGAGGAACTAATGTATTTTATACAAGTCTTTTACACATATTTTCCTGAGTTTCACACCAGGTCTTAAGGAAAGCAATTGCCTAATACTGCTAGCCCTGGAATTTCATGTATCCCTCTTGATAGCAATGAAGACTTCTCTACTCAAATCTAAAGCAAACACAGCTCTGGGGTGAGATACAGAGCTCAGGCTCATGAACTTGGAGTGCTTAAATAAATTAATTTATTTTAATGTATTATCCCTTCATAGGAATTTGGATTT